>NC_080622.1:3068777-4268777 GCF_027887145.1 Ammospiza caudacuta
CCACTACCACCAGAGCTCCTGCAGGCCTGGAATTGTCTCTAGTGCCCAGCTGCAACATCTAGCTGGCCAAAAGTGTCTCTAGGGTGAAACACCACAGTTGCCACTTTTTGGTTCAGATACGGGGGCCAGACAAGCAAAGGCGCGTCCCGTCTGGCTATATTGATAATACCAATATTTTGTCACCCAAATGTGCTGCTGGTCCACCAGTAAGGACCGTGAGGGTCAGCAAAACCCCCCCCCAGAGCCAGCCCCAGATTGTGCCCAGCCCTTATGCTGCTCACCTTGGGGAAGTAGAAGGCGGCGATGGCGCGGCGCAGGCGGAACGGGTACACCTGGGCCACGCAGAGCAGGGCCAGCAGGCCCAGAGGCAGGCAGGTGTTCAGGTACTGCTGCCTTGTCATCTCCGTGGGCCGTGGCAGGCAGACTGGGGACAGGGCACTGCTGTGAGCCCCCCCAGGGCAGCCCCTGAACAGTTGTGGGGCTGGCTGGGGGGGGAGTTTTCCATCCCTGGTAGGGGCTTACCCAGGTTGGAGGTCTCCATTTCAGACTCAAAGGAGGTGTTGAGGGCCCCGATGGTGCCCCGCAGCAGCTCTGCCATCAGGGATGTGCCCATCACATTCACGGACAAGTGGTGGCTGGCTGTGGGACGGGGGGATAGGGAGGCTGAGGAGGGGCTGGGAGGGCTGAGGGGGTCCCTGCATTGCTGAGGGGCATGGTGGGACCACGAGCTGGCCTCAGGGTTGTGAGCTCACCTTGGTAGGAATACTCGATGAAGGAATGATTCTGGATGACTCTGAGAATGGTGAAGATGAAGTGGTCCAGGCCACAGACAAAGAGGAGGAAGAGCAGGAGTGGGATGCACCTGAGCAGCTCCATCACCTGCAGGGAGCAGGGGAGCTGTCACAGCCTGCTGTCCCCAGCTCTGAACCCCCTGATTACCCCCAGCCCCTCACCATGTGCCGCCGCTCAGGCCGCTGCACGGCCAGCTTGCACGGGAAGACGAAAGACGGGACCTCCTCCTTGAGCAGGGGCAGCAACGTCTGTTTGTTCTGGATGAGGGGCAGGGGATGTCTCAGTGCAGCCTCTGGGACACCCCACTGGCGGTGACAGGGCTGCCCTGCACCCCTTTCCCCCTGCCCAACCTGCTCTCTGCGCCGGTGTCGATTTGACGGAAATAGGTGGTGATGTAGCAGTTGTCAAAGCCGATTTTGCGACAGTACTGATTGGTGTAGTTGAAAGCCCTGGAGAGAGAGGATAGGTTTGGGGTGAAGGAGGCACTGGGTGAAGCCCCCAGGACCCCTCCCTTGTCTTCATGTCCCCTCCTAGACCTGCTTCCAAAGAAGGCCCCCACCTCTCTGCACCCCACAGCTGGCATAGGGGTGTCACCCCCAGCCCCTGTACCAGGTGTGACCATCCCAGGGGTGTCACCCTCAGCCCCTGTGCCCCTTTCCATCCCAAGGCTCACGAGATGAAGACGAAGAGGAAGGTGAAGGACAGCAGCAGGCGGAAGAAGGAGACAGCCAGGCCCAGGCGGGCGCCTTCCTGCCGCAGCTGCGAGGTCAGGTCCTCCCGCATCTGCGCCGCTACCTCGGTGCCCACCAGCATCTCCTGGTGCTCCTCCTGTGGCAGAGGGGTCAGGGGGCAGGGCAGGGCCATGGGCACAGGGGATGGGCACCCACAGGGTGCCCAGGCACCCACCTTGTAGGCAATGCTGGCGCTGAACTCCTGGCTGAGGCTGTTGACGGAGCCGTTCACCTGGTCGTACATGTGCCCGAAGTTGCCATCCACGGGGATCTTCTCCTTACACCAGTGGCTCATGACTGCACAGGTGGCACAGGGACAGTGGTGGCTGTGGCTGCCGTGCCAGGGGGCAGAACTGGATCTGCCCCTTCAAGGGAGTGTGGGGTCGGGGTCACCTACATTTGACCATGTGGCAGAGGAACCCAAACTGCATGGGCAGGCAGACGAGGTGGTTGAAGAGGGGCAACTTCACTCGTTTCATGCATTTCTTGTACATTTTCTGGAAGTGGGTTGTGCAGCGCAGCAGGCCCGTCTGGATCACAGCTGGAGAGCAGGAGGAGCCCTCAGCTGCTGTGCAGCCCACTGCCCCAGCCTCCAACCCAGTGGGGACAGCAGTGGGATCTGGGGCAGCCGCCTCGCTTTCCACCCTGCTCACTTTCACAGCGAAGTTTGGTCTTTGTCTCGTAGAGCTCCTGGGTACTGGACTCTTTGCCCGTCTCTGGGTGTTGCTTCAGGTCATAGCCATCATCACTGACCACCTGCTCGTTCAGCTCCATGAAGGCTTCGGAGATGTTGTGTGTCTCGGCGTTGAGTGTGTCCGCACTCTTCTACCAGGGCACACACACACACACACACAGACACAGGCAGAGGCTTGGTCCTGCTCCCCCAGCCCCCCCAGCACCCCTGCCCAGAGCCCTCCTCACCACCAGCTCCTCCATGACTTGGCGCATGGGGGCTGTAGATGCGTGCCACAGGAGTCCCGTGTGGTTGACCTGTAGCTCCACCACGCACTCCATCGAGCGCTTCGTCTCCATTAGGTTATACCAGAGGTTGGCCCCAGGTCCTGGTGGCAGCAGGGGTGGCTCAGAGCCCAGCAGCTCCCAGGAGCCCACTGGGGGACACAGGGATATGGGGGGGACCCTACCGTTGTAGATGGCAGCGAAGACAAAGGAGAGAACGTAGAGCCGACCCTCCTTGCCCAGGAACTTGGGCACCATGAGCATGTTGGCACAGCGGAAATGGGGGGACGTGGCCCAGCCCAGGGCAGTCACCCCTGTGCAGAGCAGAGAGCTGAGCCCACGGTCCCCACAGAGAACCCCCTGCTCTGGGGGTTCTGATGGTTCTCAGATGGGGCTCCTGATGGTCCCCATGCCCTCAGTCCCCTCCCTGTCCCATCCTCACCTATCAGCCACCAGGTAAGCTTCACCTTCAGCTTCTCTGATATGTCCAGAGGCATGATGAGGAAATGGCAGATCCCTGGAACACCCAACAATATTCCTCATTTTTCCTAACGTTCCTAATGTTCCAATTCTCCCATTCTTCTAATATGGCAAATTCTTCTTCAAAGACTTAAAAACTCACCAACAATTTGCCAATAGTTGGTAACAAAAACCTTATCTCATAAGGTTTGTCTCATAATCTGACAGGGAAAAATCCATCAGCTCAAAAGAGACACCCACAAATAATAATCACACATTACATAGATAATCTACTCATTACAGCACCAACAAACAAAAAAATACAAAAGACTTGTGACAGCATAATTACAGAACTTCAAAACACAAGATTAGAAGTCTCTACATCAAAAGTCCAAAAAAATCTCACCACAGAAATACTTAAAATTAAAAATCACAAAACAAACAATTAAGCCACAAAATATAAAATTCAAAAGCAATGTCAACAACTTACAAGATTTAAAAGAATTCAATTAGATCAGGCCAATTTTAGAGATCACTAATGATAAACTTACACCACTTTTCAACTTATTAAAAAGAAGCTACAACATCAAATCTCCCAGAACCCTCACACCTAAAGGCCAAAAAGCCCTTAAGAAAATTACTAAAGCCCTTCAGCAAAAACAAGCACAACAATGTGCAATGCCACAACATGTACAAAATGTACAAAAATTTTTGTAGTGTACAAAATCAAAAATGGGATGGGACTGCTGTGGAATGCATCTTGAGCTGTTTACTTTCCAGCATCAGCCTCATTCCATGGTGATGACAAGGGGAAGCTGCCAGCAGCTCACATCCCCAGCAGCAGACCAAGAACTTAATGTCACAACTCACTTTAAAAATTTTTTGACCAATCTCACAAAGCAAAAGCACATTGACAGTAGTTCTATCCAACCACTATAATCACATGTACCTTTGGTTAAAACAATGCTTGCTTATTTAAAATACAATACCTGCTTGGAAGCCTTAAAACACAACACACAGAGCTCCATTACTAAGCTTAAAACTTCCTAATATCTCACTAGATATACTTTTCTGTAGCTTAGGGAGTTATTCTAGACAAGCGTTAATCCCTTTGGTTTTATTTGTCCTTACTTTGGAGATAAGTTGGGAAAATATAATTTATTATTATTCATTTATTTATAGTTTATTATTGATTTAAATGTCTATTCTATATATATTAATAATAGCATCTATTATTATTATTATTATTATTATTATTATTATTATTACTATTACTATTACTATTACTATTACTATTACTATTACTATTACTATTATTATATTTTTTGTCCTCAATTTTCTCCCAAAATTTTTCCCAAATTATCTCCAAATTAAGGACTATTGTTCTATTTGTCTTTACTTCCTACACCTCACACAGCTTTTCTGCTGACAAACCTTTTGGCTACTGCTTAGCTCTAAATTGTTCTGTTGTCATGTCTGGAGGTGAGGAGATGAGTGTTGGGGGCTAGCAGTCCCAGTGTGTGGGAAATGGGTTAGAAAAATTTATAGAACATTTAAAATATAGAAAAAATTTAATAAAGTATAGATAGATGATAGATAGATATAGATATAGATATAGATATAGATATAGATATAGATATAGATATAGATATATGGATAGATAGATAGATAGATAGATAGATAGATAGATAGAGATATCTTGATATATTTATATATTTATATACAGATATATAGGTAGATAGAGATAGAGATAGAGTGATATAGAGATATACAGAGATATAGAGATATAGATAGATATAGATACAGATTTAGATAGATATATAGATATAGATATAGATATAGATATAGATATAGATATAGATATATAGATATAGCTATAGATATAAATATAGACATAGATATAGATATATGGATAGATAGATAGATAGATAGATAGATAGATAGATAGATATAGATAGATAGAGATATCTTGATATATTTATATATTTATATACAGATATATAGGTAGATAGAGATAGAGAGAGATAGAGTGATATAGAGATATACAGAGATATAGAGACAGAGATATAGAGATATAGAGATATAGATAGATATAGATATAGATATAGATATAGATATAGATATAGATATAGATATAGATATAGATATATAGATATGGATATAGATATAGACATAGATATAGATATATAGATTTTTATATAGATGTAGATAGATAGATATAGGTACAGATACAGATATAGATACAGAAACCAATATAGATATAGATATAGATATATAGATATAGATATGGATATAGATATAGATATAGATATAGATATATAGATATATGGATATATAGACAGATAGATGATAGATAGATAGATAGATAGATATATCTTGATATATTTATATATTTATATACAGATATATAGGTAGATAGAGATAGAGATAGAGATAGAGATAGAGATAGAGATAGATAGAGTGATATAGAGATATACAGAGATATAGAGACAGAGATATAGAGATATAGAGATATAGATAGATATAGATACAGATTTAGATAGATATATAGATATATAGATATAGCTATAGATATAGATATAGATATATAGATTTTTATATAGATGTAGATAGATAGATATAGGTACAGATACAGATATAGATACAGAAATAGATATATATATAGACATAGATATAGATATAGATATAGATATAGATATAGATATATAGATATGGATATAGATATAGATATAGATATAGATATAGATATAGATATAGATATAGATATAGATATGTAGATAGATATAGGTACAGATACAGATATAGATATATACATATAGATATATGTATGTATAATCTATACAATATAGAAAATTTATAGCAGTTCTGCTGTCTCTAAGACCTGCCTTTTGCAGCTTTCCCAAACCCTGTGACTTCAGTGATTCCCCCACTCACCGAGGCCGAGGAACATCCCGAAGCCGGCTCCCAGGAAGGCTTTCCTGCAGCGGTACTGGTCGGGCCGGCTCCAGAGGAAGCGGCTGCACGGGCCGGGCAGGACCGAGAGCACCACTCGCTTCAGGGCTGGGAGGGGACACAGGTGTCAGCCCTGCCCTGCCACTGCCCTGCTGGGGACAGGAGAGGTGGCGGAGCTCACTCGTGTTGGGAGGTTTCTGAGCACGGGGTTCTGCTCCAGAATCGATGCCCGGGGGATGCTCCGATGGAGAGGGAACACGCTCGGGTGTTTCTACCACCACCACCTCCCGCAGCTCCCTGTCACTGCTCGCAGCTTCATCCTCGGAGTCAAAGGCTGGTCTGCAGGTGGGGAGAGGAGTGTTGAGGAGCAGCAGTCCAGGTGGGTGGGAAATGGATTTATAGAAAATTTTATAGAAAATTTATAATATAGAAAAAAATTCAATATAGAATATATTAATTATAATTAATTAATATATATTAATTAATTATAATTAATATATTAATTATAATTAATATACTAATATATATTAATAAATATATAGAATATATGTATATATATGTATATATATATGTATGTATGTGTATATGTATATATTCATGTATGTACGTATGTATGTTATATATATCATATAAAATAACTATTTAAAATATTTATAGTACATATATGTATAATATATATAATATAGAAAAATTATAATATAGTAGAAAGTTTTATAGAAAATTTATAATCTAGAAAAAATTAAATCTAGAACGTATATATATGTATATATAAAATATATCGAAAATTCAAAATATAGAAATAGAATATAGAAAATTCTACAGAAAATTTATAATCTAGAAAAACTTAAATATAGGGTATATATAATGCAAAAAAATTTATAATATAGAAATATAGGAAATTTTAGTAAAATATTATATAGAAAAAATTAATATGGAATATATATAATACAGAAAATTTATAATGTAGAAATAGAATATACAAATTTTTATCAAAAACTTTAATAAAGAAAAATTAATATAGAATATACATAATATATATAATATATAATATATATAATATATTATATATATAATATATATAATATAGAATTTCATAATATAAAAATATAGAACATTTTATTAAAAATTTTAATATAGAAGATATAGGTATATATATGTATATATAATATAGAAAATTTACAATATAGAAGTAGAATATAGAAAATTGTATCCAAAATTTCTATAGAAAATTATGTACAGAAAAAACCTAAAAAAACTAATTTTTTTAAATTATAGAACATTTTATAGATATTTATAGAAAATTTATAGAATTTTTTAATAGAAAATTATATATAGAAAATTTTAGCAGGTTTTTTAATTATAGAAAATTTCACAGATATTTATAGGAAATCTATAGAAAAATTTTAATAGACAATTTAATAGAAATTTATAGAAAATTCATAAAATTTTATACATATAGCATTTTTACATTTATTTTAAATATTGAAAATTCATAATGCTTGGCAGAACTTTAGAACTGATAGAAAATATTTGAATTTTAAATTTAATAGCAAATTTTGAAAGTTTGACAGAAGGTTCACAGAGTGTGTATTTGTATGTAAACTTTGAGATAAGAAATGTTGATTTAGAAATATTACCGGACAGACATTGTTGAGAGAGAAATGGAACTAGAAACAAGTTTTAAAGGATGATTTTCCAAATAAGACTAGATATTTTAGAGAAATAAAACAATGAAAGATGCATTGTAGTAGAACCCATGAGGGGTAGTTTTAGATGATTCATTTTAAGTTATTTATAGTATGGTGTGGTTAAAGCTAATAGACTAAGAAACACTTATAGTGTATTGTAATTCAGATTGTGATTGTAATTATGACATCTGTGTTGTCTCACCCTTCTTATGAGACTGAAAATAAAAGTTTTTAAAACACCTCTCAGTTGCCCCATATCTGAGTCTGAAAAAAAGTACAATCCAACAGCAGTGCTGGAAGGGAAGGAGGACATTGCCATCCCCACAGGCAGCCTGTCACTGTAATATTTTCTGGAAAAATCCTTTTGTCAGGATTTGTCTCCTGGGAAGCTGAGAAGCCTCAGAGAAAAAGGAAAACAATTTTATCTCATTTGCTTCTCCTGTGTTTTGCTGCTTTGGAATGAGATTGTTTATCCAACAGGTGATTTTTTATGTGAATTGTTTTGACTTAATGACCAATCACCATCAAGCTGTGTTGGGACTCTGGAAGGAGTCACAAGTTTTCTTTTAGCCTTCTAAAAGTATCCTTTCTCTATTCTTTAGTATAGTTTAATTTAGTATTCTTTAATATAATATAGTATCATAAAATAATAAATTAGCCTTCTGAGAACATGGAGTCAGATTCATCATTCCTCCCTTCGTCGGGGGTCTCAGAAAATACCACAGCAGCCCTCACCTGGAGAGCAGCCCCTCGCTCTCCTCCTCCTCCTCCTCCAGCTGCTCCTGCAGCCTCCTGGATGTTCTGGAGGGGAACGTCCAGCTGCTGATGATGTCCTTGATGCGCTGCAGCAGCTGCTGCCCTCGCTCCCTGCTCCGCTGTCTCCTCACCACTGGAGATGCGTCCTCCACAGCACCCTGTTCTGCTGTCTCCTCCTCACTCGAGTCCCTGTGGGGGCACAGAGGGCACGGCTGAGCTGCAGCCCCCCCTCCCACACCCCCTGCAGCCTCCCAGGCTCGGGTGGGCTCCCAGCACCCCTCTGCTCACAGCTCCTCATCCCCAGAGTCCGGGTAGCTCAGGGGGGCCATGCAGACGGAGCAGATGTTGTTCAGGGTTTTGTAGCAGTCACTGCAATACAGCCCTGTGGAAAATGGGGATGTCAGGGTGGAATTTTCTGGAGAGGAGGACCCCAGACTGTGAGGGCTCCTACCTTTGCAGTTGAGTGTGATGCAGGCAATGAAATCTGGCCGCTCTGCCATCCCACAGGTCAGGCAGTGTTTGCGCTGGATGCCCGCGCGGCGAGCGAGGCGAGCAAGGAGAGGGAACCTGCAAGCACGTGGGGCAATGCCATCTCAGAGGTCCTTGCCACAGACCCCCAGGGATGATGCTGCCCCTTTTGCATCTCCTGGAAGAGCTTACCTGGAGATGAGGATAAGGAAGAGCCTGCTCTTCCCAGTGTCGGCCAAGCGCTGCGTGCCCCCTCGGCTCAGGGCAAACACCGCCCATTCCCGCCGTGCCCGGATGATGTTGTGGAGGAAGGCCAGGCGCTCCTGGCATGGAGGGGATGGGGTGAGGGCACCTGGTGGCTCAGGGAGTGTAGAGGGACACACACACATGCACAGGGGACTTCTCACCATCTCACGGGATGGGAAGTAGCAGGCACACACCGCCCGGCGCAGGCGTGCCATGTAGGAACCAAAGACAGCGATGAAGAGCCAGATACCGTACAGGATTCCTGGTGGGAAGAAAACAAGTTAAGTGGGGAGGGCACCCCCCTACACATCCCCACCCACCTGGGTCGTTGAGGGTGCAGTGGCCTTGGTCTGCACACCTATGGTGATGTAGGTGGCATGGTCGGGCTCCACGGGCTGGATGAGGCAGACCTGGGACAGCACCGAGACCTCGCCCTCCTGCAGCGTGTTGAAGGCAGAGACCAGGTCCTTGTAGATCTCACTGGTGTAGCCCGTCCCGTTGACGCTGATGGTCATGGTCGACGGTGCTGTGGGCGAGCAGTTCAGACCTGGGGCCATCCCACAGCCCTGACCCTCAGCCAGCAGAGCACCCGAGGGTGCTGCTCACCCCTGGCAATGATCTCCGCGCTCAGCTGGTGCCGGAACAGGTCAAGGAGCCAGAAGATGCTGTAGTCAGCCAGGATGATGCTGAGCCCCAGCAGCGTGTGGCGCAGGAACCCAAAGAGCTGAATCCCATACTGGCTTCGCTCAGCCTTCGACAGCCACAGCGCACCTACGCGGCCACGGGAGCACTGTGAGGCCACGTCGGGGGGCTCAGGTTGGGCTGGGGGATACCCTCGAGGGTGGGACTGACCTGGGGGGATGTAGCGGCCCCTCTCCCGCCCCGACAGGGGCAGCACGGTGGGTTTGCCCTGCTCTGCACACCGCAGGTCCATCTCCACGAAGCGCCGCGTGATGTAAACGTTGTCAAAGGTGTCGTCCCGCAGGTAGCGGCGCCGGTACTTAACCGCGCTGAGGGCACGGGGGGGAAGCTGAGCACCTCCACACCAGGTCCCCATCCCCGTGGGTCATCACCAGGGCACTACTCACCGGTACCACAAGAAGAGGACGGCCAAGAAGGAGATGTAGGAGAAGAGCTCCAGGAAGCGGTGGTAGGGCTCCATGTGGTGCTGCACGGCCTCCATGATATCGGCAGACACCTCCCCCAGGCTCTTGCTGGCGTTGAGGTTGACGCTGAAGTGGTGCATGACCGTGATGTTGAACTCAAACTCGGCACGGACACGGTTCAGGGCGTCTGTGAGGGCTGCAGAGGGGATGAGAGGTGCTGTGCATTACAGCTGGATCCAGAAGAGAGGCGCAGAAAAGGACACGTGCAGTGGTTTTGGTTTGTTAATTTGAGATTTTGTTAATTTTGAGATTTTTTTGGTTAATGTGCTAAAGAGTGTGGTGGCTAATAACTAATGTACTTATTTCTTGTTGTGAGGTAGGATTAGGAAAAGAGCAAAGAAGGTTTAAAATTTTAAAAGGGTATAAAGAAAAATGTATTAATAGTAACTTAAAGAAAGAGTAAGAATTAGAATAGATGATATAATAAGAATTAGAAGAAAACTTTTAGAATACTCTTCTTCTTATAACCTTTTTTTCTTGCTCATAATGTAAAGAAATAAAATTTTAGTTAGTTTACTACTTTTTTAATAGTCTTTTTTTGTTTGTTTGTTTATTTAGGGAGGGTGGTTTAAAGTTTTGTATCATTTCCATAGACGTCTCTCATGTAAAACAGTGACAACCCCCAACCCCCACACGGCACTGGATACTCACGGTTTGAAATGTTGGCCCGGATGAACTTCTGGATGTACTTTGGGATGGTGCAGAACATGAATGAAACTGCAGAGAGGGTGGAATCTCTGTAGGGCTGGGCCCCCATGATGGGGACACATCTGCCCCATCAACCCCATTAGCCCCCCGTGGCAGAGGGACAGGGACTCACGAGTGCTGATCATGCCGCAGAGGGCCTTGAAGGTGATGATAACGTAGCAGATGTGGAAGAGGAGGGGCAGGGCACGCTCACACCTGTCCCTGGCCTTGTCTATGTAGCGATAGCAGCTGGTCTTGGGATCCCCCAGCTCGCGGTTGCAGATGTTCCCAGCCCTCGCCAGCCACATCCAAACATTGCGCAGGGCCCGGGCTGTGGGCAGGGAGGGGGCATTGGAGACAGGGACGGTCTGAGAGGAGGGTAAGGGGGTGCTGGGGCTGGGGACACCCCCAGGGGTCCAACACTCACCAATGTGTCTGGTAGAGTCTGTGATGGAGCGGATGAATTTACGGACACGGTCACCCAGCACCTTGGCATTCTGGCCAATCTCCTTGATTTTCCTCTGCAAGTCTGCAGAGAGAGGGGACACCTGAGCATACCCCATAGCCTGAGACTGTCTGTTCTCCCCAGGAAGGGTCCCTCCAGTCCCTCCACCTTGCCCCAGCCCCCTGCTCACTCAGCAGTGGCTCCTTGGCACGTTGCAGCCGCTCGGCCGTCTGGTTTTGGGCCAGCTCAGCCCCACACGACAGCGCCTTGGCGAGCTGGGAGACGTTGTGCATGAGATTGGTGCCAGGGCCTTGCATGGTCAGGCACAGCGCCAGCACCATGACCATCATCTTCCCCTCCTCTGCAAAGACAGGGCAAGAGTCAGTCTCATAATCTGACAGGGAAAAATCAGTCTCTTAATCTGACAGGGAAAAATCAATCAGTCTCATAATCTGACAACAAAGAATCAGTCTCATAATCTGACAGGGGAAAATCTGGCTCATAATCTGACACAGCAATAATCAATCTCGTAATCTGACAGAGAAAAATCAATCAATCTCATAATCTGACAGGCAAGAATCAATCTCATAATCTGACAGGGAAAAATCAGTCTCATAATCTGACAGGGAAAAATCATCAATCTCATAATCTGAGAGGGAAGAATCAGTCTCATAATCTGACAGCAAAGAACCAGTCTCATAATCTGACATGCAAGAACCAGTCTCATAATCTAACAGGGAAAAATCCGTCTCATAATTTGACAGTGAAGACTCAATCTCATAATCTGATAGCAAAGAATTAATCTCATAATCTGACAGGGCAAAAATCAGTCTCATAATTTGACAGGCAAGAATCAATCTCATAATTTGACAGGGAAAAATCAGTCAGTCTCATAATCTGAAGGTTGTGAATTCCATCCTCACACAGGGCACCGCTAATGTTGGTTATCTAACTTCTTTTTTGTTTCTGTTAGGGTTGGGATTGAAAGCACTCAAGATGATATTTCGTGTCTGGGTTTAGATGTTTATTATTCTTTATCTATATTATAGTCTTATAAACTGTGAGTTCTATAGTATTTTACTAATAAATTACAAAATTATTTTGTATCTATTTTTACAAGGTTGATTATCTTCTCAGTATAATCAATAATCTTAGTATTAATCTGTTATATATAAATAATGTTATGTTATATATAACTTATAATTTTATTATGAATCTGTTCTATATAACTAATCTGCTATATATAATTTCTTATTTTATTATAAATCTGTTATATACAACTAATCTGCTAAGTACAATCAATAATCTTAGTATTAATCTGTTATATATAAATAATGTGTTATATAGAATTTATAATTTTATTAATAATATCTTCTATATAACTAATCTGCTATATAGTATTTATAATCTTATTAATAATCTGTTATA
Source organism: Ammospiza caudacuta (assembly GCF_027887145.1). Taxonomy (NCBI): domain Eukaryota; kingdom Metazoa; phylum Chordata; class Aves; order Passeriformes; family Passerellidae; genus Ammospiza; species Ammospiza caudacuta. The sequence goes on from NC_080622.1 coordinate 3,081,553, forward strand.
TATAACTCATCTGTTATATAGAATTTACAATATTATTAATCTTTTATGTATAACTTATAATCTTATTTATCTGATACATATAACTAATCTGCTAAATATAATTTATAATCTTATTTTTAATCCATTATTAATTAATTTTGGAAACTTTTTTTACGGGTTCAGATCAAATGTGGTGTTCTCTTGAGGGTCTGTGGTTTTTAACCCAGAAAATTTAAATTTTTTAGTAGCTAGGGTTCTAACACATTCTTGGTGCTCAGCCAGGAGCCGGCATCCCCTGGCACCCATGGTTGCTCACTGGTGAAGAAGTGTGGCAGTGCCAGCAGCACGATCATCCGCGTCTTCACGGAGAAGGCCATGCCCAGGCCCATCCCCGCGCCCATGAAGACGGTGACGCTCAGGCAGTACCAGACATTGTGGCCCTGCACCAGCAGCACCAGGGCCCCGTAAATGCTGGCCAGCAGCAGGCCCAGCGTGAGGCCGCCCAGGCTGCGGGCGAACTCCTGGGCCTTGCTGGGCTCCTGCGGCCTGCGCTTGGCCCCGGCCCGCGGGGCTTGCTGCTTGGGCAGGCCCCGCCGGGCGCGGAGGGCTCTGCCCAGACCCGACACCAGCCTCATGCCGAGGCTGCTGCTGCTCCCTCCAGCTTTGTCTGGGTGGGAGAACAGCAGAGTGAGCGAGAGGTTTCCAGGGTGCTGCTGCACCGTTGCAGGTCCTGCCTGACGGTTTCCGTTGTGCTCGAAACCCCTCGGCAGTTTCAGTTGAGCTTTGCTCAATGCACTGGGTGCGTTGGACTCTCTGAGCTCCTCAGGGAGGGTAATGAATGCAGGGGTTTGTCAGGAAAATTAATCCACAAACACCAGAGGTTTCTGTCCAAAAAAGAGACAGAGGAGTCCTGTAACTTTATTCAAACAAAGGGAGAGGCCATGAGGCATTCCCCTGGGTCTCAAACTTCTGGGGTCGCAGTCTCCTTTTTATCCTAATTTCTCTCTCTCTTTTCCCATTTCTGAGGTACATGAGAGGTACAGACTTCCCGGAACACCTGATACCAAAGATTCCCCTCTGATGTATAACCCTCCCTTGTAATTTTTAATTTCTTATGGAAGTTAGCCTCATGCCGAGGCTGTTGCTGCTCCCTCCAGTCTCGGTGGGAGAACAGCAGAGTGAGCAAGAGGTTTCCAGCATGCTGCTGCACCGTTGCAGGTCCTGCTTGATGGTTTCCATTGAGCTGGGAACTCCTGGGCAGTTTCAGCTGAGCTCTGCTGCACTGGGTGCATTGGAATGCAAGACTCTCTGAGTTCCTCAGGGAGAGAAATGAATACAGGACCTTGTCAGGAAAATTAATCCACAAACCCCATAATCAGAGGTTTCCGTCCAAAAAGGAGACAGAGGAGTCCTTTTACTTTGTTTGAATAAAGGGAGAGGCCACGGGGCATTCCCTTGGGGTGTCTCCAATTTTTGGACTAAGCAGCCTCCTTTTAATCCTAATTTCTCTCTTTCTTTTCCCATTTCTGAGGCACTTGAGAGGCACAGACTTCCCAAAACGCCTGATACCAAAGATTCCCCTCTGATGTATAACCCGAACTCCAGCTTGGGACTCTATACTAGAAAAGCTTTTAACATGGATTTTCACATCCTGAACTCTTGCCTTCCAACTGATGCATTCATGCAATGAACAACCTTACAGCAACCCACAGCTGTTCGTGTCTCTTTGAATATGCCAGACCCAGTAAAAGCTCAACACCCTGATGTTCATCTTCCCAACAGAGAAATTCTGTATAATTACATGTCAGTAATTGCAGGTTTAATAAGCCTCAGCAGTTGTAGAGAGAAGAAACTCCAGCCAATAAATCAGTGGGGACCAGAGCCCATGGGACACTAGAGACACAAATCAGGGACATTTGGCCACACAACCACAAGATGGAGAGGAAAAAACAAGGCCAGGCATCAGCCAAAAGGGCAGAGTGGCTATTTGCAGCAGGAGATCACAACCACTGAGTCAAGAAACCCACTGACCCAAAAGGAGAACACTCGGTACTCCTCCACCCTAATTAGCATGAGAAGCAAGAGACTCATTCAACCAATAGAAGAGAAAATACTAATTAATACTAATTAATGAGGAACTGTGTGACTTGCAGACCATGAATGTTTAATACTTGTTTGCTAAATGTCATAGTTGAGAAAGAGACAATACAAAGCAACACACTCCATTTTCAGAAGACTTCAAACCTGGTTTTATTTTAGTATGCATGCTTTTTATACATTCTTTCAAAACCCATAAGTTTACACTTTACTCATTGGTCAGGAAAGACAAACAAAGTGCTCATTGGAACCAGCAGTTGCAGGTTTCTCTTATTTATCCTTTTTTCTTGGTTTCTATGTCAACGACTTTGGTAGAAAATTCTTTCAGGGGTAAACACGGATCCTCTTCTCAAACTCCTCTCTGGCTCGCAGAAATCACTGTAAAACCTCTTCCACATAGAAACAGTGAACAGTTTGCTCACTTGGGGTTGCACTGGGGATTGACCCCTGCACAGAACTGAAGATCAATCAAATCCCTTGGCTCTGGCTGGGATTGGCCTCTCGCACACCAGGGGGAGGAACCCATTTCAGGAGAACATTTTGGTGACCCAGACGGGCCACAAAGCCTTGCTTGGATCATCTTCCTGCTCCCAGAAATGCAGAATGGGATGGAGCAGGACTCCTGTGGTGGGGTGGCAGCTCGTGTCTTGCTCGTGGTGTCACAGACCCCAGGCTCCTGCAGGATAGCAGCAATGCAGGCTGCAGCCCCATGCATGGCATGAAATGGGGTCTGTGTGGTCCATCTGCCACGGGGTTGAAAGAGGATATAGGGAAGGTGGAAGTGGGGGCTCTTCTGTGTGTAAAATCTGATAAACAGAAGAAGGAAACTAACATCTGTTTCTTTGCTTTAAATAGTCCTTTATGAGGACAGTAGTGTTTCATAATAAAGTCAAAGTTTTCTGTGTGGAAAAAGAGGGGAAAGAAAGCTTAAAATGAAGCAACTTCCCTTGACAAAGACCAGTCACAAAGAAAAAACAAAAAAGACCTGACACAATCTTTTCCTCATTTTTCTTCGTTTCCTGACTTATATCTGGTTTTAAAAAGGTGAAGGTGGGGATCTCTGCTGTCTGGGATGATGAAGGTGGGGGTCTCTGCTGTCTGGGATGATGAAGGTGGGGGTCTCTGCTGTTTTGGATTATGAAGTTGGGGGTCTCTGTTGCACGAGGAGATAAAGGCAGGGCTGGTGACGCTGAGGGATGTGGGGGTCCCTCCTGCCCTGGGGGATGGAGGCAGGGGGCTCTGCCATTCGGGGCGGTGAAGGTGGGGGTATTCAGTGCACAGAATGATGAGGAAAGGGGTCTCCAGAGCATGAGCTAATGAAGGTGGGTACCTCTGCACTCCGGGGTGGTGAAAGTGAGGGTCTTCAGTGCACAGGATGATGAAGGAGGGGTCTCCAGGGCATGAGATGATGAAGGTGGGTGCCTCTGCTCTCCGGGGTGGTGAAGGTGGGGGTCTCCACTCTACGGGATGATGAGGGCAGGGGTCTCGGGAAGGGGAAGGCTCCCACCCCATCACCACGGCCGCCTTACCAGCCACCCCCAGCCCCTCCCGGCTCACACGGACCCACCCCCGCTCCGCCCCGGCCTGGGCGGTGCCGGAGGAGCGGAACGGGGCCACGGCGCTGGCAGGGAAGTTCCGCCCCCGGGCCGGGCCGGGCCGGGCGGGGTCGGTGCCGGTGCCGGTGCCGGGGCCATGCGCGACGGGAACCGGCGGGGGCGGCCGCGGCGGGGCAGCGCGACCCGGAGCGGCCATGGGGGCGATGGGGCCGCGGCTGCTGCTGGCCGCGGGGCTGCTGCTCTCCGCTGGCACCGGGAGAGCTGCAGGTGAGCGGGGAACCGGGGTCCCGAGCGGGATGCGGGGGTCGGTGGGGTGCGCGGCTCGACCCGGGCGGGGCATCACGGGGATATCCGGGAGGACCAGGATGGGATCGGGAGTTGTAGCCCCTCTGGAAGCTCGTTGCCACCTCCTAAGGATGTCCGGGGTGTCCTCCCGGTACGCTCGGTGCGCCCCCCGGGATGCGCGGTGCCCCCTCCCCGGGATACGCGGTGCCCCCTCCCCGGGATACGCGGTGCCCCCTCCCCGGGATGCTCGCTGCTCTCCCGGTACCCCGGTTCTGTCCCCGGCGCTCCCCGGGCTGGTGTGGACGTGCGGAGCGGGATTTGCTGCGTTCTCCAAACCCCTTCCCGTATCCCGGGGCCCTGGGCGGGCAGGGGTTCCCCAAAAGCTGACGGGAAGGGGGGTCTGAGTCAGCCCAGCCCGGCTCCCAGCCCTGCCCAGTCTCTGTGCTGGTTGTACTGGGCAGCCGGCCGAGGTGATGCAAGGCTTGGCCGAGGAGCCCATCCCGTCCTCCTGCAGCCCCCAAACAGGGGGTTTCTCCCCAGGCTGTGCTGGGAGCCGTGCTGTGAATGTGGAGGTCCCTGTCACTGCTTCCCACCTGTCCTGGGGGGCTATGGGGGTGACAGCTGGGGGGGCTGTAATGCCTGAGTGACCAGACTTGGATGGGAGACCAGGAGGGTCCAGGGTGCAGGCTGGGGGTCCAGGATGTGCTGGGTGACCTTGGGGGTCTGGGCTGTGCTGGGTGACCTTGGGGGGGGTTTGGGCTGTCCTGGGTGACCGTGAGGGTCTGGGCTGTGCTGGGTGTCCTTGAGGGTCTGGGCTGTGCTGGGTCACCAGGAGGGAGGGTCTGTGCTGTGCTGGTTGACCCTGGGGGTTTCTGGGCTGTGCTGGGTGACCATGAAGTGTCTGGGCTGTGCTGGGTGACACAGTGGTGAGCACCTGTGCAGGTGACACAGTGGTGAGGGCCCTGTGCAGGTGACAGCTCGCAGCAGCAGCAGCAGCAGCAGCAGAGTGAGGAATCAGGACACTCCTGGTCAGTGACCCCGCGGGTGCTGTGGGATAACCGGACGCTCAGCTTGGCTGAAGCCACCCAGGTGAGCCCCCACCCACATTCCTGGTGTCCCCCACACTTGTGGCAGTGCCTGCACCCTGCCACCTCCCCTTGCCCTCTTCTCACTGCAGGTCATGTCCTGGTGCCACATCCCCAACACCCAGAAGCAGTGGGGAAGGGAGCCCTCAGCAAATCCCCCGTCCCCTCCTGATGCTGGCAGGGACATTTCTGGGTCGGGGTCCGCACCGGGTGGGGCGGAAGGGCCCGGCCCACCATAGGGAGCCTCTCCGGTGTTTCCGCAGCGCTGCACCGGGCAGGAAGAGCGGGAGGAACGGGGTGGGGGCCCCGCTCGGTCCAACCCCCCCCTTTCCCCGACACAATGAGGCCGGGAGGGAGGGACGCTTCCTGCGGGGAGGGCAGGGCATCCCTTCCGACCGCTCCCTCCGGGCACGCGGCAGGGCCGGGCGGGTCGCGGTGCCCCTGGGGGTGCGTGGGGAGGGGGAAGCTTGGCTCAGGGGTTGCCCCCTTAACCACGGCCTGTGCCAGGGGGGGTTCCCCGCCCGTCTGACAGTGCTGCTGGAGCTGGAGGGAATGCGGCTGCTGCTGGAGCTGGAGCAGAACTGGTGAGTCTGTGGTTCTGGGGGCAACAGCAGGACGTGGGATGGAGCTCCTGGACCTGTGGAGGGTGGGGGTCCTGCTGGGACCCTGGGGCTCTGTCCGTGGTGTACTTAGAGTGGGGGTCCCTTATTCCCTCTCTCCATCCATGCACAGGTGGGGTGGGGACCCCAGGGTGCACCCACAGCAGGGACATGGGAGGTGCTGAGTCCTCCCTTCCTGCCGGGGCGTGCTCAGGGCAGGGTGAGCTGGGGGTTCCTGCTGTGGGTGACACGAGTCTCTGGCAGGGAGCTGGTGCAGGGCACTGGGGCGCTGCTCTATTACCTGCCCGATGGCACACGGGTGATCCAGGAGCCCAGAGAGCAGGTATGGCCTCCAGTATGGCTGTCACCCCTGCTGTCCCCAGGCTGGGGCTGTCACACCCCTGTCCCCCCAGCCTGGGCTGGATCCTGAGCCCTCTTCTCTGCTGCAGGAGCACTGCTGCTACCAGGGGACAGTGCGGGGCTTCCCTGGCTCCTGGGCCAACCTCTGTGCCTGTGCTGGACTCAGGTCAGCCCCCAAGCCCAATGGTCCATGAACCCACTCCCACTGTGCTGATGGTGGGATGGGCTCCATATCCCAGCTCCTCTGTCCTTCCCCAGTGGCCGCCTCTGGCTGTCGGACACCAGGAGCTACACGCTGGAGCCAGACAGCAGCAGCCCAGGGCAGCATTTGGCATCCCGGCTTCAGCTGGAGCCACAGAGCTGCAGGCAGGGCTCCCAGCCTGGGGCAGAGGCAACAGAGCCCCCCTGGCCACAGAGGGTAGGTCACCCAGGGGTCTTGCCCCACAGAGTGTCCGTGTATCAGCACTCTGACCCCTCTCTGTCCCCAGGGCAAGCGGGCAGCGGCAGAGCAGCGCTTTGTGGAGCTGGTGATGGTGGTGGACCACGCTGCGGTGAGTGCTGGGCAGTGTCCCCACAGCAGGGGCTGCCCTTCCCACAGCCACCCCTCTGACCCCTCTCCCTGTTTCCTCAGTTCCAGAATTACCCCAGCCTACAACGCGTTCACACCCGGACCCTGGAAATTGCCAACCAGGTGGATGTGGTGAGTCACGGTCGTGTCTGTCCATGCCAGCCCCGTGCCCAGCTGTGCCCCGGCCCTGCAGTGCTGGGGGGGCTCTGACCCCTCTGTGCCCCCCAGTTTTTCCGCCCGCTGGGAGTGCGGGTGGCCCTGCTGGCCGTGGAGGTCTGGAGCGAGGGTGACAAGATCGCGGTGGGCGGCAGCGCCCGGGCCGTGCTGGAGCGGTTCCTGCGCTGGCGCCGCGAGGAGCTGCTGCCCCAGCTGCCCCACGACAATGCCCAGCTCCTGACGTGAGTGGGGGACAGGGTGGGGACAGGGGGATGAGGCCATGGCAGTCCCCCAACCCGCTGTGCTCTCTCCCAGGGGTGCTCACTTCGATGATGTCTCCGTGGGGATGTCGACTCAAGCTTCCATCTGTTCCCCCACGCGCTCCGGGGGGGTCAGCATGGTCAGTACCTCTGTCCCCCCACCCCATCCTCCCACCAGCTGCCCTCCCTGACCCTGCTGTCCCACAGGATCACTCTGTCAGCGTCCTCGTCGTGGCCTCCACTGTGGCCCATCAGCTGGGGCACAACCTGGGCATGCGCCACGACAGCGCCGGGCGCCTCTGCGACTGCGGCGACCTCCGGCACGACCGCGGCTGCATCATGGCACCGCCCACGGGGTGAGGGCAGCGGGCAGCCCTTCGGGGAGCTGGGGCAAAGCCCCTTCCTCACCTCACCTCACAGGCCCTTCCTGCCTCTGCAGGTTGACGCCTGGCTTGAGCTTCAGCAACTGCAGCTGGCGGGACCTGGAGCGCAGCCTGCAGCAGGGCCAGGGCTGGTGCCTGTCCAATGTCCCAGAGCCCCAGGTCCTGACCGGGAGCCCCACCTGCGGGAATCGCTTCGTAGAGCTGGGCGAGGAATGCGACTGCGGCCTCAGCGTGGTACGGGGGGCTCTGGGTAGGCCTGAAGCCCTGAAGCCACCCTATTTCTCCATGGCTCTGCCCTGGGGTGTCTGGGGCTGGCAGGGTGGTTTCCACCAGTGCTGGGTGCTGGTGGCACCCACTGACTGCAGCCTCCCCACCTCAGGAGTGCACCGATCCTTGCTGCAACAGCAGCTCCTGCCAGCTGATGCCAGGGGCCGTGTGTGCCACCGAGGATGCCTGCTGTGAGGACTGCCAGGTGTGTGGGGATGGGCACCCGTGCCATGGGCACACCAGCCACTGCCTGTGGTGGGCGAGTCCCCCACCTACCTCACTTGTCTGACCATGTCCCCCTCACCCTGTTTATCTGACCATGTCCCCCACAGCTGCGCCGTGCTGGCCACGTGTGTCGGGAGCCGCTGGGCGAGTGTGACCTTCCCGAGTTCTGTGACGGGGTCTCACGGCGCTGCCCCCCTGACACGTTCCTGCAGGACGGGCAGCCTTGTGCCAGCGGGCGGGCACGCTGCTACAGCGGGGCCTGTGCCACCTACGAGGGGCAGTGCCAGCAGCTGCTGGGGCCAAGTAGGTAGAGCTGGGCCGGGGTGGGGTGCTGGCAGCTAGGTAGGGGTGCTGAGAGTCTCTACCCCTGCTGCAGGTGCCAGTCCTGTCTCCAGCTCCTGCATGGCAGCCCTGAACACAAGAGGGGATGAACGTGGGCACTGTGGGCAGCTCCCCAACGGCTCCTATGTCACTTGCACCCAGCAGTGAGTGAGGTCCCTGTCCTTCTCCATGTCCCCTTGCCATGCCCCCTGCCCTGACCTCTCTGTCCCTGCAGGGACACCAGCTGTGGGATGCTGCAGTGCCAGCGTGGCAGCTCCCGTGGGAACAGCCCAGAAGGGTCCTGCCAGGGCACCACCCTGCCCGGGGATGAGGATGTGACAGATGCGGCCATGGTGCTGCCTGGCACCACCTGTGGCCCCGGGAAGGTGAGCAGTGGGGTGACAGGGAAGGGAGCAGGGGGAGTCTCACAGTGCTGACACCCCATCCCCTGCAGATGTGCCTCCAGCACCGGTGCCAGGACATCTCCGTGCTGGGTGACCAGCAGTGCCAGAGCAAATGCCACGGGCACGGGGTGAGTGTGGGGCTGGGGAGCAGCTGTGGGCAGTGGGGAGCTGCCCCTCAGGGGCTGAGCTGAGCCAGTGTCACCCACCCAGGTGTGCAACAACCACGGGCACTGCCACTGTGAGCGGGGCTGGGCCCCCCCAAGCTGTGACAGCCCCGGCGTGGGGGGCAGCGAGGACAGCGGCCCTGCCGGCCTTGAGCGAGGTGAGGGACAAGGGCAGCGCAGAGAATGGAGCTTTGTGTGGTGCCAGGGGGGGTGCTGGGCACGGCGGGGGCTGACGTGCTGCTCTCCCGCAGGGGGAAGCGCCCTGCCCACGGCCCTGCTGCTGAGCGCGCTGCTGGGGCTGGCGCTGGCACTGGGGCTGTGCCGTGCCCGCCGTGCCGGCCTGCACAAGCGCCTCTGCCAGCTTGGGAAAGGCACCTCCTGCCAGTACAGGTACCGGGGATAGGGGGGCATGTCGGGGGTGTGGGGGGGGCACGTGGGTGTTGGCATGCTCGGCTCTGCATGCCTGTGCCAAGGCACACTGGTGGCATGCAGCTGCCATGCTCACCTCTGCATGCGTGTGCCGTGACACACAGGTGACACACTCACTTCTACGTGTGTGTTGTGACATGCAGGTGGCACACAACCCTCTCTGCATGTGTGCGCTGTGTCATGCAGATGGCACGCTGGCCTCTGCACTCATGTGCCAAGGCACACAGGTGGCACACAACACCTCTGCACGCGTTCGCCGTGGCGCATCAGCGGCCTGCTCGACTCTGCTCACGCGTGCTGCGACACACGGGTGGCACTCCCACCTCTGCATGTGGCACGCAGGTGGCACGCTCAATCCTGCATGCGTGTGCCCTGGCATGTGAGCACACACGCACACATGTCCCCCGTGGTGGCCGCCCGAGCACGGTGCACACGTGTCCCCACAGCGACCATCCATGTGTGCGTTTGTGCGTCCCCAGCGCAGGTCACAGCCCCGTCACCCCACGTCCCCGCGGCTCCTCTCGCCCCCCCAGCCCCGGGCTGAGCGCCCCACTCTTCTCCCCACAGTGCTGAGACCCGGGTGCGGTTCCTGGGTCCCGGAGCCGCAGACGGCTGGAGCGGGTAACGTCACCGCCGGCGCCCGGGCGTGGGGCTGTCCCCGAGCCGTCCTGCTTCGCAAGGCCTCCGGTGCTGCGCTCTTCCCCTGGCAGTGCCCGTGGGGTGCGGGGCAGCCCCGGGGTGCGGGGTGTCGCATCTTCCGGCGCCGAGGGGTTCGTTTCTCTTGGGCTTCTGCTGGTGTCGGTGTCGCTCGGTGGCTGTGCGGGGTCCCCCAAACGCCCAGGGCGAGCAGGGTCTCATCCTGGGTTTTCCCTGCAGGATCTCACAGCCAGAGCCCACGTCGGGCAGCAGCCAAGGTCCCCCTGCGCGTCCCCGGCCCCCGCAGTGGCGGCAGGCCACGGAGCTGCAGGTCATGCATGGCAGCAAGGTGAGGATGGGGATAGCAGGTGCCCAGTTCTTTTCAGTCCTGGAGTGCCAGCTCAGAGCATCCCACGTGTGGGGATATCCCACTCCTTGGCACACAGAGCAGCCTGGCACAGCCACTTGGCACAGCCGGGATTGGAGCCCGTCCCAGCCAGGGCTGTGCACTGAGTGAGGGGGGGGGTCTCTGTCTCTGCCTGGCGGGAGGGGGGTCTCCGCATGCTGCATGGCTTGCCCCCCCTCTCCCTCTCTCCGCAGCCGGCTGCCCACGGCTCAGCCCGGCCTGATCCGCCCTCCCGGCCTCTCCCGCCGGACCCTGTGCCCAAGGTAATGCCCGGGCAGGGCGGGGGTCACCCCCCAGCCCACCCTGGACCCGCTGCATGTCTGGCTGCGCTCCAGCTCTCGGGGACCTGTGTGACACGGCTGTCCCCAAACCCCTCCAGCCCAGCGGGACGCTGGTTCCCGCGCTCCCCTACTTGTCCCCCGCTGTCACACTGTCCCTCTCTCTCTGCCCAGGCCCCCCCCTCGGACAGGCCGCCCCCCCCCACACGCCCGCTGCCCGCAGACCCTGTGCTGCTGAGCGCTCAGGTAACGCAGCAGCACCTGCGTGTGGGGCTGGAGGCCATTCCCACCCCCGAGTCCATCAGGGGGTCAGCCCCTCACCGAGCTTTGACCCTCCTCATGGCCTTGCAGCCCTCAGGTCCAGCCAAGCCGCCCCCACCACAGCGGCCGCTGCCCTCGGACCCCCCGGGCCCTTCGGTGTCCCGCAGTGAGAGCCCCCCTGGGCACCCCTATGTCACCGTGATTCCTGCCAGGTGAGCACGGGATGGCTGGGAGCTCCGGGAGGTGTGAAGGGGCGATGTGGGGTGTGAGGGGGCCATGGGGAGTGTGAGGGAGCTCCGGGGGGTGCGAGGGGGCGATGCGGGGTGTGAGGGAGCTCCAGGGTGTGCGAGGGGGCGATGTGGGGTGTGAGGGAGCACTGGGGGATGTGAGGGGGCAATGCGGGGTGTGAGGGGCGATGGAGGGTGTGAGGGGGAGATACAGGGTGTGAGGGAGCAATGCAGGGTGTGAGGGGGCGATGAGGGTGTGAGAGGGCTCCGGGGGGGTGTGAGGGAATTTCGGGGGGTGTGAGGGAGCTCCGGAGGGTGTGAGGGGGGTCCAAGGAATGTGGGGGGCAATCCGAGATGTGAGGGAGCAATCCGAGATGTGAGGGAGCGATGCGGGGTGCCAGGATGTGGCCCTGCAGTGGCCTGAGGGGAGTGCGGGTGGGGGAGAGGGGGTAGCCAGGATAAATGAGGGGCCAGAACAGGGCGGGAGAGGAGAAAGGAGAGGGTCAGGGTGGGGATGCAGAGCAGGGAACGGGGGGAGCTGCAGGGGGAATTGTGCGGACCCCACCCTCACCCCAGCGCCCTCCCTTCTCCTGCCAGGCCCGCGCCGGCGCCGCCAGAGGCCTGAGCCTCGGGCAGGGAATGCGCAGCGCTGGATCCGCGGGGAAGGCCGAACCCCGCCGGGCCCCGCTGCCCGCTCTTTCTCCCGCCACGTCAATAAACGGGCTGTGAGCCGCCTATGCGCTGCCTCCGCCGCACCGGCACCGGGGCACCGCGACCGGCACTGGGGGGGAAAGGGGCGGAACTACAACTCCCGGCAGGCCCCGCGCCGGAACCGGGGCTCCCGAGCGCCGGCGCCCCCTGGCGGGGACTGCGCGCAGCTGCAGCGGGGGCGGTGCCGGGGGCCACGTGGGCACGGGCGGGGACACGGGGGGACACACGCGAGTGGGCACGTGTGTGTGTGACAGGGCTGTTCTGTGGGTGCACGAGGCTGTGAGAGCTGCCCGATGGGCACACGAGTGTGTGAGAGCTGCTTTGTGGGCACACGAGTGTGCAAGGGCTGACCGGTGCGTACACGAGTCTGCCAGAGCTGCTCTTTGGGCACACGAGTGTGTGAGAGCTGCTCCCTGGGCACACGAGTGTGTGAGAGCTTCTCTTTGGGCACACGAGTGTGCCAGAGCTGCCCGGTGGGCAGGGACACACATGGGCAGGAGCTGCCACACGTAGGGGCACACGCGTGTGCAAGAGCTGCTTAGTCTGTGTGGGCACAGGTTTGCATGTGTAAGAGCTCCTTTAGGGGCACAGGTGTGTGTTTGTGTGTGTAAGAGCTGCTTCATGGGGCACACGTGTGTGTGTAAGAGCTGCCTGGCAGACAGAGATGTGTGAGTGTGAAAGCCACCATGTGTGCATGGTGACACAAGTCACGCCTGGTCACACAAGGGGCTGCCACAAACACACACATGTGTGCAGGAGCTGCCCTGTGGGCACACTCATGGGCACACGCGTGTGCAGGAGCTGCCTTGCAGGCAGGAACACACATCAGGAGGAGCTGCCACACACTCATAGACACATGTGTGTGTAAGAACTGCGCTATGGGTCTGACACACGCGTGTGCAGGCGCTGCACTGTGTGCTCGCCATGTGTGTGCAGGGCAGGGACCCACACCTGAACAGGCACAGGTGTGCAAGAGCTGCTCTGGGTGGGCACAGATGTGGCAGGAACACGTGTGAGTGTGAGCATGTTGGGCACACACAGGTGTGCAAGAGCTGCCTGGTGGGCAGGGACATGGGTGTCACACATGAGCAGGGGCTGTCACACCTGAGCACATGTGTGTGCAGGAGCTGCTCCGAGGACACAAACACACACAGGTGTGCAAGAGCTGCCCTACAGGCTTGGTCACAGGTGTCACATGTGAGCAGGAACTATCACACCTGAGCACACGTGTGTGCAGACACACACAAGTGTGCAAGAGCTGCCCTGTAGGTTTGGTCACAGGTGTCACACGTGAGCAGGAGCTGTCACACATGAGCACACGTCTGTGCAGACACACACAGGTGTGCAAGAGCTGCCTGGTGGGCAGGGACACGGGTGTCACACATGAGCAGGAGCTGTTACACATGAGCACACGTCTGTGCAGGCACACACACAAGTGTGCAAGAGCTGCCTTGTAGGCTTGGTCACAGGTGTCACACGTGAGCACATGTGTGTGCAGGAGCTGCTCTGGGGATACAGACACACACAGGTGTGCAAGAGCTGCCAGGTGGGCAGGGACACGCGGGGCCAGCAGCTGCCACCACCATGGGCACACGCGTGTGCCAGAACCATCCTGTGTGCATGGGTACACGTGGGCAAGAGCTGCTCGTGGGCACAGCCCCGCGTGTGCAAGAGCTGCCCAGTGGGCCCAGGCACGCGCGTGTGCAAGAGCTGCCCCGTGGCATCTCCCCGTGCCGGTGCTGGAACCGGTGGCTGCTGTCCCGGTAACGGCGGGGGGCAGCCGGTACCGGTACCGGGGCGGTGCCAGCTCGGCTGGGGTTTAGCAGGGAGCCGGATTGGGCCTGAGCCGCCGGTGCCAGGGGCGGTGCCAATGGATGCCAGGCGTGCCGGTACCAGGGATGCTGTTACCGGGGATGCCGAGCAGCGTTGGTCCCGGTGCCGGTGGTTATTCACGGTACCGGCTCGGTGTCGGGCTGGGAGGGACACCGAGGAGTTGCCAGGGATACCGGTGCCGGTGGATGTTGGCGGTACCGGCGGTGCCGGACTGGGGCGTGGCCGCTGGTGCCGGTCCCGGTGCCGCTGGGCATTAACCGGGCTCGGTGCCGGTCTCTACGGCCGTGCCGGTGCCGGTGGGCGCCGGTGCCGGCCGCCAAGGGTTAATGGCAGTCGGTGAAGTTGCCGGGCGGCGGCGCGGCGGGATTGGCCCGAAGTTGTCGGGGCGGGCCGGGCCGTGCCGAGCCCCGCCGGGCCGCCCCGCCCGCGGCCCCCCGCCGCCCCCCGCCGCCGGCGGAGCCATGCGCCCCGCGCCGCTGCTCGGGCTCCTGCTCTGGGCGCCGCTGCTCTGGGCGCCGCCGGTGCGCGGCTTCCGCCACGGCGTCCACTGGAACGGCAGCAACCCCAGGTACCGCCGCCGCCCCCGCCGGCCCCGCCGCCTTTGTACGCCCCGGGCCCGCCGAGCCCCGGGCCCCAGCGAGCTCCGGGCCCCGCCGAGCCCCGCGCCCGCGCCGCCGCCACGGGACGGGACGGGACGGGACGGGACGGGAGGGGCGGCGGGCGGTGGGCTCGGGGGGGCGGGGCTGCTGGCCACCGGGCCACCGGGCGGGACCGAGCCGGGGAGCGCCTCCCGGTGGGACCGAGCCCCCGCGCATCCCCGACAGCAGCGAGCCCCCAGGTAATGCCGAGCGGCCCCCGGGCATCCCCAGCGGCACCGAGCCCCGGTGGGACCGAGGCACCGGGCAGCCCCGGGTGTTGTGGAGCGGGTGAGAGCCCCCGGGGGTGCTGAGCTCTGAGCAGCACCGGGCACCGCCGGTGGTACCGAGCCCCGGGCAGTGCAGAGCCGCTGAGTGCCCCAGCTGGTACAGACCCCCGGGTGCCCATGGGGGGCACCGAGCCCTGAGCACCCCCGGTGACACCGAGCCACTGGGCATCCCTGGGTGCCACCGGGCAGCGAGCACACATGGGTGGTGCTTAGCCCCGGGCACTGCCGGTGGCACTGAGCCCCGGTGGCATTGGTGTCTCAGTGACACCAAGCTCTGAGTGTTCCCTCACCGGTGGGCAGCCCTGGTTGCCCCCAGGCCAGTGGGCACTCCTGGTGGCACCAAGCCCTTGGTGGCACCGAGCTGGTGGGCAGTTCTGGTGCTGCCAGTCTGCCAGTGGTACCCACCTGTGCTGAGCCTGAAAGCCCTTGGTGGCACTGAACTCTGGGCATCGTCTGGTGGCATCAGGCTGGTGGGTGGCACTCCTGGGACTGTGGGTTTCCGTGGTGGGTGCCACTCCAGCCCACACCCTGCCATTGCTGCTAACTGGGAGCTTGGCTGTCACCAGCAGGCCAGGGTCTGGCTCCATCCCTCTTTCCAACCTCCTCCATTTTAGGAATTTCCCAGCTCGGGGCTTCTCAGGGAGCAGGAGGCAGAGTCAGGATGCTGGGGCCTCCTCCCCATGGAGGTCCTGGGCTCTGGGCCTGCTGCCCTGGGGCACACTGGCACATGATGGGCAGGGCTGGGCGTGCAGACGCTGCCCCGCTCCCATGCTGCAGATGGGAGAGGTGAGACCCCACCACCCCTGGGTGCCCCGGGAAGGGGGGCTCTGTGCGCCCCTCTGCTGGGTCAGGCAGGGCCCTGTCCCCCTGCCCTGGCCCTGCCCAGGCCCGTCCCAACCAGCGTCACCCGTGGGATGCTCTGAGTCAGCAGGAGTCTGTGCTCCATCCTGCCCTCGGGGAGCCCCCAGCCTGAGTGGGGTGTCAGGGGTTCAATGCCCCCTTGCCAGCGCTGCCATCCCGGTGATGAACATTCTGGACTCTGCCAGAGCTGTCTGTGAACGTTGGCTGTGCTGGGGCCAGCGTGGGGGCTGAGGTCTCCCTCACTTTTCCATCCCCAGTCCTAGACTCTCAGCACCACGCGTGTTCACACACATGTGCACGTTCACGTGTGTGCACACATGTGTGTGCCTGCACAGCTGCTCCACCCCGGCCTGGCCGCGCTTGCCGTCGGCCCAACCCTCATCTCCGAGCATCCCCAGCGCTGCCCCCGTGCCCTGCCCGCCCCGTGCCCCCTGCCCCGGCCGCCACCCCCCGCCAGCCCCGGAGCGTCCCTCCGCACGCTCCCCCAGCGCCGTGTCGTGTCCGATCAGCGGCCGGCCGGGTGCCTGGGGCGAGGGGCTTTGTGCCCGGCCAGCGTGGCTGCACAAACCCCCCCGAGCCCATTCAGCTCCAGCGGCCTGCGGCTAATCCGAGCTGATGCCTGGCCGTGTCCGCTCGGGGTTTTTTGGGGGAAAAGCCCAGCTCCCTGCTCCGCCGGGGCAGCAGGGCACCCCTCCCTCCCAAGGGATCCCCCCCTCAGCTTCTCCTGCCCGGCAGGTTCCTGCGGGACGACTACTCCATCCAGGTGGCCATCAATGACTACCTGGACATCTACTGCCCGCACTACGAGGGGGCCGTGCCCGCCGGCCGGGCTGAGACCTTCACGCTCTTCATGGTGGATCGGGAGGGTTATCGCGGCTGCTACGAGACCCCCGGCGCCTTCAAGCGCTGGGAGTGCAACCGGCCCCGAGCGCCCTTCGGGCCCGTCCGATTCTCCGAGAAAATCCAGCGTTTCACCCCCTTCTCACTCGGCTTCGAGTTCCAGCCGGGGGAGACCTACTACTACATCTGTGAGTCCCCTGGGGCTGCGCTGGGGTCAGGGGGGCTTGAGTGGAGCTCCCCAGGGTTGGGGGTCACCAGGATCCCCATGGAGCTGAGTTTAGGGCGAGTGGGGGGTCAGGGTACAGCCAGGATGTCACTGAGGTTGAGGGGAACACGGGGGCTCTGGATGATGACAGGGCTGAGGTGCAGGGGGCTGTGGGTGTCCCGAGGGTGGGGGTACAAGGGGATGGGGTGCAGGGGGTGTCTGGATGGCCTGGGGTGGGGGATTCATGGAGCTGTGGGGTGTAGAGGGGTTCTGGATGCCCATGGAGGGGGCAAAAGGGGATCAGGCTGCATGAGTGGGGTCTGGATGTCCTGGGGTCAGGGATATGTGCAGGGTGGGCTCTGGGTGCTTCGAGGTTGGGGCACGAGGGGTCGGGGTGTCCCCGGTTCGGGGTGCAGGGGGGGCTCTGGGTGTCCCTGGTTTGGGGTGTCCTTGGTTCTGGGTGTCCCAGGTTCAGGGTGCCCTGGTTCGGGGTGTCCCCGTTTCGGGATGCAGAGTGGGCTCTGGGTGTCCCCAGTCCGGGGTGTCCCTGGTTCGGGGTGCAGGGTGGGCTCTGGATGCTCCGGGGTGGGGTCACGAGGGGTCGGGGTGTCCCCGCTTCAGGGTGCAGGGGGGGCTCGGGGTGTCTCTGGTTTGGGTGCTCCCGGTTCGGGGTGCGGGGTGGGCTCTGGATGTCCTTGTTTCGGGGTGTCCCCAGTTCGGGGTGTTCCCGGTTCGGGTGTCCCCGGCTCGGGGTACCCCCGTTTCGGGGTGCAGGGGGGCTCTGGGTGTCCCTGGTTCGGGGTGCCCTCGGTTCGGGGTGCAGGGTGCGCTCTGGGTGTCCCCGGCTCGGGGTGTCCCTGTTTCAAGGTGTCTCCGGTTCGGGGTGTCCCCGGTTCGGGGTGCAGGGGGGCTCTGGGTGTCCGCGGTTCGGGTGTCCCCGGTTCGGGTGTCCCTGGTTCTGGGTGCCCCCGGTTCGGGGTCCGGGGGGCTCTGCGCGCTCCGGGGTGGGGGCGCGCTCCCCTCGTTCCGCCGGGAGGGGGCGCCCCCGGCCCGCGCGGAGCCGCCGTCGGGGGGTCCCAGGGGGGCCGCACCGGAGCCGGTGCCCGCTGACCCCCCCTGCCCAGCCGTGCCCAGCCCCGAGAGCGCCGGGCGATGCCTGAAGCTGCGCGTCACCGTCTGCTGCCGAGGCACCAGTGAGTCCGGCCCCCCCAAAACTCGGGGGGCTCCACCGGTCCCCACTGGGGGACACTGGAGCCTCCTCGTGACCCACGGGAGCCGCTCCCTGACCACCGCGGGGTTTTTTTCAGCGCCAGAGCCGGTGACAGAGGTGCCGAATTCGCAGCCCCGAGGGCGCGGGAGCCCCGAAGGTGGGTACGGGGGCGGGGTTGGGAGGTCGGGAACCGGCTCGGCCTGACCCCTGCTTGTGCCCCGGCAGATGTGGCTCCTGCCCGGGGCGCCGCGGTCCCATGGCAGCCCTGCAGCCCTTGCCTGACTCTCGTGCTCCTGGCCCTGCTCTGGATCTGACCCCGGCGCTGCCCCTGCCGGGGGGATGGGCTCCTCTGCCCCAAGGCCGCTTCCAGACTCTTCCTCCCAGCCAAACCCCCGAGCCCGTGGGGCAGCCCCAGGCCATGACCCGCCTGCTGGACCTCCGCAAAGCCGAGCTGGGGCCGGGAGCTCCGCGCTGGAAGGTGAGGGGCAGCGGCGGTTCTGGGGCGCTGGGTGAGCACCGGAGCGCTGCCCTGGAGCATCCCTGCACGGGCTCTCTCCCTGCCAGGGCCATCGCATCGCCGCACGCCGGGATTGCCGAGAGTCCCCGCGGTGGGATTGCCACATCCCGGCGCTGCCCCACCGGCCACCGGCTCGGCGCTGGGGTCCCCTCAGCGAACGCCTGCTCTGCCCCACGGCCACCACCTCATGTCGTGCCTTTCCCCACGGACCCCCTCCCCTGGGGCCCAGGGACCCCCGAGCCCCGAGCGGGGCAGCAGCTCCGATGGCGGCATCGGCCGCTCTGCCGTGTCCTCCTGCAGCGAGGACACGCTGATCTGTCTTCTGGGAAGACGCCTTCCTCCGTGCCCTCGGTTTGGTTTTAACCCTTGGTAGTGACTGAGCAATACAATATTTGCAAGATCGCTGCGCCCCGGCTGTGCCCCTGCCCGTGCCCCCCAACCCTGCAGGGGTGCCAGGGTGTCCCCTCCAGGGTGTCCCCTCCAGGGTGTCCCTGCCCCTCGCTCCCTGCACAGCCCTCACGGCCTTAATTGCAGCAGTTTGGTACTGAGTCCTCAGCTCCTGTCACCGGAGAGCTTTAATTACAGACGAGCTGCTGGTAATTAACCCCTGGTGGTGGCATGAGCGCTGGGGCAGGGGGTGAGGCGCAGTGGTCTTGGGGGTCACTCACCCAAAGCCCCCAGCCAGCACCCTGGTTCCTTTGGCCACCTTTGGGTGTGGTTGGGGTGCCCCCAGCTCTCCGTCCATCTCTCCATCTGCCGTGCACCCCATAAGATGCCCAAAATGGGGGGGTGTGGGGAGCTGCAGGGTTTCCCCCTTCCCGAGTGGAAGAGGGATCAGTGGGGGCTCATCCCATGGCACAACCGGGTCCCTGTCAGAACCACAGCTCTGCCACAAGCCCCAGCCTTGCCAATTGGCAGGAGACTTCCCTGATGCTCTCAGTCCCCCATGCCACGAGTGCAGCCCCCCACTCACCCTCCTGAGGGGCCCAAACCCCCCCCGGGGCCGCCTGCAGCAGGGCCCCCCAGCCCCTGGCCGTGCAGGCGTTGCCGGCCGCCTGCCGCAGTGGTGCCGGGCACGTCAGACAGGTTTTATGGCTTCTGCGAGAGAGAAGCTGCTTGGCAAGAGGCTGGGAGAGAAAGCATCGACCGTGCCGCTCCCCTCCCCCCCGGCTCGGCTGCCTGCCCTTCCCCCGCCGCGCCCCATAGCCCTGCGTGGGGGGGTCCCCATCCCTCTGGGGGGCACAGGGGCTGCCTGGTGCAGGGGGGCATCTCCTGTGGGACCCTCCTCTCCCCAGGAGGGGTGAGAACATCTGGGGGGATATCGTACCCATGGGACCCTCATGTAGGGCGCTGGGTGGGGCATCCCCCAAAGTGCCCACCTGGGGGGTTGCTGGGGGGCAATGGGGCCTGTAGGGCCGGTGGGTGGGGATGTGGGGTGATGGTGATTGTGGGATCCCCAGGCAGGGATTCCAGGGGGCTTTACCCTTGGAACACCCATGCAGGGATTCCAGGGGACAACCATGCCCTGTGGGACTCCCAAGCAGGGATTCCAGGGGTTGTACTCTCTGGGACCCCCATGTAGGGATCCATGGGGACAGCTATGCCCTGTGGGACCCCCATGCAGGGATTGCAGGGGGCTTTACCCTGCGGGACCCCCATGCAGGGATTCCAGGGGTCGGAACCCTCTGGGACCCCCATGCAGGGTTTCCAGGGAACAACCATAACCTGCAGGACCCCTGTGAAGAGATTCCAGGGGACAACCACGCCCTGTGGGACCCCCATACAGGAATCCCAGGAGTCTGTACCCTGTGGGACCCCCATACAGGGATTCCAGGGGGCTTTACCTTGTGGGACCCCTGTGCAGGGATTTGAGAGGACAACCACGCCCTGTGGGACCCCCATACAGGGATTCCAGGGGGCTTTACCTTGTGGGACCCCTGTGCAGGGATTTGAGAGGACAACCACGCCCTGTGGGACCCCCATACAGGAATCCCAGGAGTCTGTACCCTGTGGGACCCCCATACAGGGATTCCAGGGGGCTGTACCCTGTGGGACCCCCATACAGGGATTCCAGGGGGCTTTACCTTGTGGGACCCCCGTGCAGGGATTCCAGGGGACCATGCCCTGTGGGACCCCCATACAGGGATGTTGAGTGGGGGCATCCCCCAAAGAACCCCCACAGAAAGATGCTGGGGGACAGCTGTGTCCTGCAGGCCCCCTGTGCTGTGCCCTGCAGGAACCCATGCAGGGATTCCAGGGGGGGTTGCCCATTGCACCACCCCTTCCCCAGACCCTCAGGCATCCCCAGACAAGGCCAAGGGGATTCTGTGGGACCCCCAGAGCGGGTGCAAGCTCTGGGCCCTGTCCTTGAGCTGGTGTTGCTTGGTATGCAGGAGCTGCCACCAGCTTCAAATCCCATCGACTTCCAATGAGCAATGCCATCAATAACGGCTAATTGATGGCGCGGCCGCTCCAAATCAGATTCCCCGTCCCCTGAATCCAATTGATGGCTCCGCACCCCGCAGCCGCCGCGGCAGAAATTGAATCTATTCAAGGAATGGGCTCCATTAGCCCTTCCCTTCTGTCTCGCCACCCCCCTGCCTCGGGCACCCCCTCCCCAGTGCCACCCACACCAGCTGAGTGTGGGGTGCCCGTGGGGAGGAGTGTGGGGTGAGGATGTTGGGGTGCCCCAGGTGGGTGGGAGTTAAACCTTCAGAAAGTGGGAAGGAAAAATTGATCACCTGGCAGAGCAAGCGATGGGGAATGGTGTTAGCAGCAGGGAGATGGAGAGCAGGATAAAGAGCCGTGTCGTGCCAGGGGCTGGGAGCCGCAGCAGGCACCGAGGAGGGAGCACTGCGTGGCCGTGCCCACCCCATGGCCTGGCTCACTGTCACAGCAGGGATTGTGGCACTAGGATGAGCCTGCTGACCACAATCCCTTTATTTCTGGGGTGTTCCCACTCCTGGAAGATCCCACACCCGGCCACGCTGCCCCCACCCAACCGTGCTGTGGCCTCAAAGACCCCTCATCACCCCAGCACGAGGATAAAATCAGGTTCTGCAGCTGTCCCAGGGTGGCCAGGGGACACAGGGGACACAGGGCACGGTGCCCCTCCCCGAGGGCTGACAGGGGGGAGCACAGCCCCCCAAAGGGCAGCGGGACCCATCCCTGCCTGTTCCCCATGGGCGAAGGGCAGTGGCGGCAGCGCCCACCCCGGAGCTGTCGAGAGCATCCCGGAGATGGGAAATGGCTCCGTGTCACCATGGAAACGGGGCCACTGGCTCGACATGCCGAGGGGACACGTGTGCTGAGGGGACAGGCACGCTGAGCCCTGAGGAGCAGGGCACTGGGAGCGCCAGGCATTGGGCACCATGGACTGGGCAGCGGGCAGTGGGCACAGGACCCTGAGAGCCCATCACCCACCTCGAACCAGCTCCCTCATTACCCACTCTCAGGGATGCCACCTCTTCATGATGCCACATCTCAGTGATGCCACCTCTTCATGGTGCCACCTCTTTGTGATGCCACCTCCTTGTGATGCCCCCGTGGCCGGGCAGCCCCAGAGCCCCGCAGCAGGGCTGAGCAGGGGGTGCAGGGGCCGGAGCCGCCGTTCCCCGAGCAGCCTCCTGATGATGTGCATCGTCAAGGTTATCATCGAGCAAAACGCTCAGCGGGGGCTGGGGGGGAGCCGGCCCGCGCCGCTTAATTAACCGGAGCTGCACGCGCCGAGCCCGCTCCTGCCATAGCAATGAGGGCACGGGCACTGGCACAGGCGGGGGCTGGCACATCCCACCTGCATGTCCGGGCGGCTGGCAGAGCAGCTGGCCGGTCCCTGCTGCCAGGTGTGCCCGCTCCTGGGGCCAGGGTGGCAGTCGGTGTGTGTGAGACGGCCTGGCACCGGTGGGTGCGCGCGTGCGGGGGTGTGGGCGCAGATGTTGCCTGTGCAATCACCATTCTGGGCCAGGGTGGCTGTTTGTCCGTGCCTGTGTCCGTCTGTCCTGTCATGCCTGTGCCCTTGCACGTGCTGGAGTGTGATGTAATGCTGCTGGACAAGAATCCTGCTGGGCAATGTCAGAGCAGGGATGGGCAGGAGCTGCCCTTGCTGCCAGCTCTGCTTGGAGCTGCCGCAGACCGAGGGCCTGCATGGTCCCCAGTCTCTGCATCCCCGGGGAAAATGATTAGGACTTCAATGTGTGGGTGCAAATGACACAGGGCACCACCCCAGCACAGTGTCCCTGTCTTCAGGGCAGCCAGACAATGAGGGCAGATGCTGGGGCAGGTGCCCACCCAGGGCAGCACCTCCCAAGTGTGCCCAAGTGGGTGCTGAGGTGCCCTGTGCCAGGGTGTCACCAGGCTCACGGCCTCTCCAGCAGAAGGATGCTGTGGGGATGGCAGAGGTGGAGCTCTGGAACATCTTGGGCTCTGCTCCCCACATCCACCACGTGCCGCGCGCTCCTTTGATCCTCAAGCTGCTAACGAGCTTCCCTGGCAAAGAGCTCGTTAGGCAGGGCAGAGCCTGAGCTGCCTGACCAGCACCAGGGCATCTCCTCGGGTGCCCAGGGACAGGGACAGGCCAGTCCCAGCCGCTGGCAGGAGGGCTGGCTGATGTGGCCGGCCCGTGGCCCGAGGCAAGAGCAGCACGGGTGGGTGGATGCTCTGAATTATTGAGCACAGGAGCACAAAGTGGCTGCGACAGCAACACCTGCATGGGGGGCATGGGGCCATGCTCTCAGCCAGGCATGGGACCCCCAGCTGGCCCAGATGGAGCAGCTGGACAGTGCCAGGCTGCAGGGACACTGCACACACCCAGGGTCCTCTGCCAGCCCCTCGGGTGGTGGCTGCCAGCAGCACAGGGCACCCCACGCCTGCCAGCAGCACAGGGCACCCCTCACCTGCCAGCACCTCCTGGTGCTCTCCTGGTAGTGCCAGCAGCACCTCCTGCCCCGTTCCCTGTCCAGCACCCAGCTCCCATCACCTGGCCAGCAGCACAGGCCTGGGGTAACTGCAGCCAGTGGAGGGAGCCCCCATTTCTGGTGAGCAATTTCTGGTAAGCCATTTCTAGTGAACCCCCATTTTCCCTGTGCCCCCAGCCCCTTTGGTGAGCCATTTCTGGTGAGCCCGTGGAGGGAACCCCCATTTCTGGTGAGCCGGTGGAAGGAACCCCCATTTTCCCTGTGCCCCTAGCCCCTCTGGTGAGCCAGTGGAGGGAACCCCCATTTTCTCTGTGCCCCCAGCCCCTCTGGTGAGCCATTTCTGGTGAGCCAGTGGAGGGAACCCCCCATTTCTGGAGAGCCATTTCTGGTGAGCCAGTGGAGGGAGCCCCCATTTTCCCTGTTCCCCCAGCCCCTTTGGTGAGCCAGTGGAAGGAGCCCCCATTTTCCCTGTGCTCCCAGCCCCTCAGGTGAGCCCCCATTTTCCCTGTGCCCCCATCCCCTCGGGTGAGCCCCCATTTTCCCTGTGCCCCCATCCCCTCGGGTGAGCCCCCATTTTCCGTGTGCCCCCATCCCCTCTGGTGAGCCCCCATTTTCCCTGTGCCCCCAGCCCCTCTGGTGAGCCCCCATTTTCCCTGTGCCCCCAGCCCCTCTGGTGAGCCCCCATTTTCCCTGTGCCCCCAGCCCCTCTGGTGAGCCCCCATTTTCCGTGTGCCCCCAGCCCCTCGGGTGAGCCCCCATTTTCCGTGTGCCCCCAGCCCCTCGGGTGAGCCCCCATTTTCCCTGTGCCCCCAGCCCCTCGGGTGAGCCGTTTCCAGCGATGCATTATTGAAGCCCCCCCGTGCCATGGCTCACGGCAGGCGCCGCCTCAGCCCTGATGAATATTTCAGGCCCTGAAATCTCCTGCGCCTGCACGCTTAGCCCCGGTTCCCCCCCTGCCCCCCCAGCTCGTTGGCTCCTTTGTTTCCCTGCGCTTCTGCCCAGCACGGTGTCACCCTGCCCTTCTCCCTGGGGACAGTCACCCACGGCCTGGAATGGGATGGGAAGCAGGCGGGCAGGTGGGCACAGCTGGTGGCACAGCCAGAGCAGCCCCACACTGCCAAGCTCAGTGCCAGCTGGGCGTTCCTAGGATGGTTCCCGTGCCCATCCCCAGCCCTCATTTGGGCGCGAGGGACTGCAGGTCCCCTGGCAGCATCACCTGGGATGGGGACAACCTAGGGCACGGCACATTGTGGGTATGACCCTGGCACCTCCCTGTTTGCTGCCCCCTCTGCCAGTGCTCCCAGATGCTGATTGTGGTGTGATCTGTGTGCAGTGGCAGCAGGATATCGATGCTGCTTGTCACTCCTTCATCAGATTAGCGTCACTTACACCCCCCCAGACACCTCACAGGGGACACCAGGGTGGCACATGGCTGGGATGAGCAGAGCATGTTCCAGAGCCAGTGGGGAGCCAGGTGCTGCGGCTGGCAGCCACAAAATCCATCTCTGGTGTCCTTGTCCCTTCCCCAGAGAGCTGTGGCTGCAGTGGGGCCATGTGCCAGCCCTGCCCTACCCAAGCCTCCCACCTGGCACAGCCCTCACACCC
Organism: Ammospiza caudacuta; assembly: GCF_027887145.1. Classification (NCBI taxonomy): domain Eukaryota; kingdom Metazoa; phylum Chordata; class Aves; order Passeriformes; family Passerellidae; genus Ammospiza; species Ammospiza caudacuta. Next base: position 3,106,119 of record NC_080622.1, read on the forward strand.
TGCAGCACATCCACGCCGTGGTCATGTCACAGCAGCAGGGGAGAGCAGTGAGGCCGGGGCTGCCCCCGGTGGATGATATTGGAGTGATCTTGAGGCCAGGAGGGAGGTTTGGAGAGGAGAGGAGCCGGCTGAGTCACCCGGTGCCGGCTGCTGACTCAGGCGCTTCCTGCCAGGTAACCTCCACTGCCGGCGTGGGCTGCTGGGACGAGGATGTGGCACAGGGGACAGACAGGACTGCCTGGCACACCACTCCAGCACCCAGGGCGGGCTAAGCTGGCAGAGTGCACGGCTGTGCTGCACCAAGTGCTGACCCCTTTTCACCTGGGCTCTCCCTGGCACCGTGGCTGCCAGCCGTGGGAGCCACGAGGAGCTGGTGGCTCTCACCTCCCAGCCGCCACCTCTGGGTGCCCACACACGCAGGGCGGGTGAGATTTGGCACAGCTGCTGGAGCCAGGGTTCCGGCCAACAGGCGCCTGGCGCCCAGGGCAGGAACCCTGCAGCTTCCTCCGGCTGGGCAGCGGGAGCAGCAGGGCTGGAGCCACGCACGGCTTCATGCAGCGGCTCCAGCAGGAAGCTGATTTCCTCTGACGGGCCTGGCACCGCCGCCTGGCACCGCTGCTCGCTCACTGGTGGCAGCTAACCCTCCTCTGCAAGGCCACAGAATCCAGCTCCACATAAATTAAGCCAGGCCGCTAATTAATGAACTTCTCCCGTGTCACTCTGTGCAGTAGGGCTCGCTCTGGTCCCTCTGGTTAGACCTTGGTCTGTCTCCTCACCAGGGATTTGGCCACCCATCTTCACCTCCCTCCATCCATGCTGTCAGCATGCCCAGGCCCAGCCCCAGGATGTCCCCCAGGGCTGGGTTTTCCCCCTGTCCCTGGGAAATGTGAAGGCTCAGCCCCCATGCCCTCCCCGAGGCGATGCCCGCTGCGCGCTCATCAAGGCGCTGGCGCGGCTCAACCATCCGTGAGGCTTCATTCAAATTTAACGCCTGACACGGGACAGAAAAGGGAAGGGGCAGGGACGAGCAGGGCTGCTGGGCACACGGTGTGTGCTGAGCGTGCCCCAGCCGTGCCAGCCTGGCAGGACAGACCGTGCCCAAACAGCATCATGGGGCTGCGAGGAGCTGCCCCAAACGCCGCCAGGAGCCAGGACATGGCCATGCCAGCCCTGCCAGCTGCCTGCTCCCCGAGCCAGGCCATGCTCCCTGCTTGCCTTTGCCTTGTTCTCGCCGTGTCTGGCTGGACACGTGCCGGCACCTGGCTCCCTCGGGCGGGCCGGGAGCCCTGAGCTCAGCGTGTTGGGCCCTGCTAGGTGTGGCTGGTGAATATTTCATGCCCGCGTTCGCCGAGCCCTTTCTTGGTTACACTCCTGCCTCCTCCCCGCACTCTCACCATGTTTATTTATTTAATGAATTATTTATCGGCTCCCCCTCTCGCTCGGCTGGGCGCTGCCCCCTCCCCACCCCCCCCCCCCAGCCCTGCGCGATGATTTATTGAATGCCGGCTCTGCTCTGCGGTTGCGACATTCTGTCACAGGAAGCCGCGGTTAAACATCAACCCAGGCGGGCCAAGGCAGGTCCCCTGCCCCGCCGGCGACACGCTCCAGCCCCTCGGGGCTCATGGACGGCAGGTGCGAGGCTTTCCCCGCCGCTTTGACGCCAAAAAATGATGGGCACAGCGTAGAGGAGACAGAGGGAGAACCAGGGATGCTCCATGCCCTTGCTCTGGACGGCTCAAGGCCTCACATCCCTCCAAGAGCGAAGCCACCAGGGTGTGTCCCCAGCCGTCCCGTTGTGCCAAAACCCCGCCAAGCCCCCTCTGCGTGTAATTCCTGCTGGGTGCTGACACCTGCACACCCCGCGATGCTCAGGGCTGTGTTCTGCCCCCCGGGTGTGTCCCTCCGTGTCCCTCCGTGTCCCTCCGTGTCCCTCCGTGGCGGGGGGACCCCCGTGGTGCGGGTGCTGACGGCAGAGCGTGCGTTGCCACGAGCGGGGGGGTTTCCATGTGGAGGTGGGTGTTGCCATGGGTTTGCCGAGCCCAGGCGTTTCCATGGTGGCAGCGCGGTGCTCCGGGTCCTCCCAGAGGTGTGCGGCACCCTGGGAGATGCCACCGCTGCTGCTGCCACCTCAGCCCGGCCCCTGTGCCCTCCCGTCCCCAGCTCTCCCCCGCTCCCACCCCCAGGCAGCCAGAGCCCTTTTCCACGTGTTGTGTTTTCTTCACTTCACTTCTTCGGATGAATAATTAATAGAGGCTTTTTTGGTCCTCCGGGCCTTTCCGTTTCCCCCTTCCCCCTTCCTGGCGGGGCTCTGGCAGGGGTTTGGGCTCCCAGTGCCACCAGTATGGATGGGGAATGGGCATGCCATGGGTCTCCCACGGTGATGAGTGGGACCAGGGGCCCTGCCCATCATCATCATCCTCCTTGTCTCCCTCATGGCTTGGGGCAGCATCCACATGGCCAAAGGGACGCTGGGGAGAAATGGGGTGGCTCTCGTTGCACACAGAGCTCCTCATAAAACTCTGGGGAGCCAGGAGAGCCCCCAAGACTCAGCACAGGGCACCTGAGAGCCACCAGGCCCACTGGGGACATGGGAACATGACATTTGGCACAGCACCACGCTGGCCACGCTCACCACACAGTGAGATAGCTGCTGGCAGGAGCAGCTCGGGCCGGCTCAGCAAGCCCAGCCACGGTTTGGGAACCTCCTGGTTTCATTCACGAGCTCCTCAAGGCTGCCAAAGCTGCAGGTGATGCACGATGCCCGCGCTGCCAGGGCACAGGCTGCTGGGCTGGGGATGGTGGGGCCACGTGGGAGCTGGAGGGGCACTGTGTGTGCCCAGTGAGCTGTGTGTGCCCACTGAGTGTGCCCGCTGGGTGTGCCCGCTGAGTGTGCCCACTGAGCTGAGTGTGCCCGCTGAGCTGTGTGTGCCCATCGAGCTGTGTGTGCCTGCTGAGCTGTGTGTGCCCTGTGAGCTGCGTGTGCCCAGTGAGCTGAGTGTGCCCGCTGAGCTGAGTGTGCCCGCTGAGCTGTGTGTGCCCAGTGAGCTGAGTGTGCCCGCTGAGCGGAGTGTGCCCGCTGAGCTGTGTGTGCCCTGTGAGTTGCATTTGCCTGCTGAGCTGTGTGTGTCCCCTGAGCTGTGTGTGCCCACTGAGCTGTGTGTGTCCCCTGAGCTGTGTGTGCCCACTGAGCTGTGTGTGTCCCCTGAGCTGAGTGTGCCCACTGAGCTGAGTGTGCCCGCTGAGTTGCGCGTGCCCACTGAGCTCCATGTGCCCGCTGAGCTGTGTGTGCCTGCTGAGCTGAGTGTGCCCGCTGAGCTGAGTGTGCCCAGTGAACTGTGTGTGCCCACTGAGCTGTGTGCCCACTGAGTTGTGTGTGTCCCCTGTGTCCACTGAGCTGTGTGTGTGCCCAGTGAGCTGAGGGTGCCCACTGAGTTGCCCGTGCCCGCTGAGCTCCAAGTGCCCACTGAGCTCTCTGTGCCCACAGACTTGCGCGTGCCCGCTGAGCTGAGTGTGCCCACTGAGCTGAGTGTGCCCGCTGAGCTGTGTGTGCCCGCTGAGCTGAGTGTGCCCGCTGAGCTGCACGTCCCCGCTGAGCTCCGCGTGCCCGCGCCGGTGTGAGCGTGCCCGTGCGTGCCCACATGTGCCAGGGCGCCGATCACCTGGCACTGGGCTCTGCCGGGCGGCGCTGCTCGGCAGTTGCTAAGAGATCCCACCGAGGACGGGCAGTGGGAGCTGGCACTCAGCTCAATCCCCACACCCAGGGGAGCCCCCACATTCCCCTGGGCTCCCCCCAGGAACCTCCACCCCACAAACCCTTGGGGTGTGGGAAGAACGAGGGCCTGCCCATGTGGGTGGGCACTTGGCCAAGTGCTGGCATCCGAGGGAGGTCAGGCCAGGCGGCAGAGCCTGGCACTGTGTCCGTGTTCCTCGGTGGCCAGGCTGTCCTGGCACATTGGCACACTCCCTCCCTCCCCGTCCTGTGCCTCCAGGGTGCCCAAACCCCTCTGTGAGCACATGTGACCCCCATGGCACTGGCAGCATCACTGAGAGGACCCTCTGGGGCGCTGAGCCCGCACCCACAACCCCCACAGACCCACAGGGGCAGCTGCCCCACGGCCCGGAGCTCCCAACCACAGCGACCCCAATCCCGCGGGCACCTGGCCCTGCTGCCCCCAGTGTGGGTGTGCCCGGGAGATCCCAGTGGCACCGGACCCCGCAGGGACAGGCAGGGGTGCACCGAGGTGTGGGAGCACCCACGGGGGTCCCAGTGAGACCCCGATGGCAGCAGGACCCCACAAAGGTGACGCCCCCCGCTCATGGGGGTCCTGGCGCGACCCCGGTGCCACCTGGTCCTCCCGGGACCCGGCCCCGGTGTTTCCACCCGCGGGGAGCCGTAGCTCCGAGCCTGGTGCCGGTGCCGAGCCGGTGCCGAGCCGGTGCCGGGGCGGGCCCGGGGAGGCGGCGGGAGCGCGCGCGGGGGCGCGGCGGCGGCGGGCGCGCGCGGGGCGGAGCTGGGCGCCGGGGCCGCGGGGCGCGGGCGGCTCGGGCTCGGTTCTGCCTCCCTCCATTCCCCGGCATCGCGGCGGGCTCGGGCGGCGGCAGGATGGCGGCTGGGCTCCTGCCCCTGCTCCCGCTGCTGCTGCTGCTACCGGGCCGGGGGCCGCCGGGGGCCCTGGGCAACCGGCACGCCGTGCACTGGAACAGCTCCAACCCGCAGTGAGTGCGGGCGGGGGCGCCGGGACCCGCACCGGGAGGCGGGGTGAGGGGGCTGGAGAGGGTGGGGGGTGTCCCCGGGGCCGCGCGGGGTGGGGGGCGCCGCCGGGAAGGACGCGGCGGGGATCGCGCTGAAGGATGCGCTGGGGGCGGCGGGCGGCGCCGGGACTGCGGGACCCCCGGTGCCGCTCTCCTCGCGGCGCCCTCCCCGGCTGCCGGTGCTCCCGGTGCCCCTCGCCCTGCCCGTGGAGTCGGGGATGGCTGCGGCGGCGGGGGGGTGCAGCCGCCCGGCCGGTTCGTGTCCCCGCGGCCGCGCTGCCGGGCGGGGCTCGGCGGCTCCCGGTGGTGAGCACCGGGGGAGGAGCCCCCCCCGCCAGCGCTGAGCCACCGGGGGCAGCGGGGAGAGCGTTGCTGCCCCGGCATCCGTGTCCCGGTGCGCCGGGGCAGGGCAGGGCAGGGGTCCCGCTCCCCCCGCCGGTCGCGCCCCCCGCGTGTCTGGGTGCGGGAGCGGCACCGGCGGCGCGGCGGAGGCGGGGGGGCCCGACAGGTGCCTGCCGCCCCCCACCGCCTTTGCCCGGCAGCACTGGCATCCCCAGGGTGGCTCCGGGGCTGCGGGGACAGCGCGGGGCGAGAGCGGAGGGTGGGAGCGGCCACCGGGAGCGAGGAGCGGTCGGGGGTCGCTGGCCTTGGCCGCCCAGCCCCTCCCTCACACCCTGCGCCGGGGCTGCCCTGCCCTCGCCGGCGCGCCCGCAGCCGGCAGCCGATGTGGATGGGGACGGTGTGGGCTGGATCCTCTCGGGAAATGGGGGCTGCGCGCCTGTGGCGCGTCCGTGGACCCCTCCACGGGGATCTGCGCCTGCTGCCATCGCCCACCTCTCGGTCCCTCGCTGGTGCGAGTGCCCAGGGGTGTGGCGGGGACACGCATCCAGCCAGAGCATCCTCTGGCTCCCGTCGGTGCAGGGGCTCTCCCGGGCTCTCCCCCCACGCCACAGCCCTTTGTGCAGGGTGGGAGCAGCCCCGGCAGCCCCCTCCCCTGCCATTGAGATTGTGTCGCCAGGCGGAAGCTCGGGCCCCATAAATCGTGCGTGTGTGCGACGTGCCGAGGCGCAGCACAACGCCGAGGTGCCTCCACGCTCGGCGTCCATCCCCCCGCACCCCCCTGCTCTCTCCAGACCCCCTACACCCCCAACCTCATCCCCACACCATGACACCCCCTCAACACTGGTAGCCGTGCCACCCTCACCCTTATCTCTCCGTGACTCCCCCATGCCCATCACCACCATGACCTGCCGCTGCCCTGGCACCTCTCGGGGGACAGGGCGGAGGGGCTGGCAGTGCCCGGGCCGTGCCAAGGCGGGGGTGTCGCAGCCAGATGCCCGCACCCCCTGCGCAGGCGTGTCTGGCGCGGCCGCCGGCGTCCGGCTCAGGGCATGGGCGGCGCGGTGGGGGCGGCTGCGGCAGAGCCGTGTCCCAGGGACTCCCGAGCTGATATTTATTGTTAGGCAGTGCGGCAGCTCGGACGCAATTATAGCCGCACGGCAAAGTGTCTGGATTAGATAAATTATGGGGGGAATTAGGCTCCCTGGGCCGCAGCCTGCAAATCCCAGCAACCCTGCTGCAAGTGGAGCCATAAACAAGCCCAGCGCGGCCCTGCGGGGCTCTCCGGGGAGGAGGGGGTTGCTGGCTGTGGGCACTCCTTGGGCACAAATTTATTGTGGCTCCTGCCATGCTACCCTGGGTACCCCTGTTGGTGCCCTCAGCGGGATGACAGGATGAGGGGCAGCACAGGGAGCAGCCCTATGGTGCCTTGGAAGCAGGGGGTTGGTGGCATCTCGGCCCCTTTGGCCATGCAAGGAATGGTTGGGGGTGCCAGGAGGCCAGGAAGGGTCCCCAAGCAGGCAGAGCACCCCTCATGCCATGGGTTTGGGGTGTGCTGGCAGAGCCCAGGGCTGGTGTGGAGGTGGGATCCTCAAATCCTGCTCCTGCTCGGCCTGGTTGTTGGTCCAGCTGTGCATTCCATCCCTGATGGCAGCCAGCAGGCCCTGGGGGTGTGGGATGACCTTTGACTCATCCCTGCCCTCCACTCCCCAGTCCCGCCAGGAACAGGCCTGGTGGCATGGGACAAAGGTGCAGGACAGCCATGTCCACCCAGCAGCAGCTTTTGTGGGGCCTGTGACCCTGGGGTGACCCATTGAGCAGGGCCAGGGGTTCCTGAAGTGTCCCCAGACAAGCTGGGCCCTGGCATGCTGGAGGCTCTGTCCCTGCTGCGTGTCCCAGATGCCAAGGTGGGGACAGCAATTCATGGACGCACATGGCCAGTGCACCTGACGCTGCTGCACCCCAACAATCACCCCAGAGCAGGTTGGGGTGTACCACACTGTGCCACTGACTGATTTTGGTGCTCGTACTGAGGGCACTGGGTGCCATGGAGGGGGCAGAGCGGGGCGTGTGGTGACACAGGGGTGCACAGGGTGCCTGGCTGTGGTGTGGGGGTCAGGGCCCACCTGTGTGCAGGGAGGTTGTGGCACTTTGTGCAGGCACACAGCTCGTGCAGCTCCCCCCAGCACTGACTCTGCCGCCACGCTCACCTCTTCAGGGTGGCTTTTATCTGGCCCAGGCTGTGTTGCAGGCAGCAGGGCTGGAGTGGGCTCTGGAGAGGCTTGGAGTGGGCCCTGGAGAGGGCTGGAGTGAGCTCTGGAAAGCCTCAGTGCTGAGCTGGGGAGGATCTCACACAGGAGAGGAGCCACGTCCCTGCAGAGCACGTCTGGAGGGGCCCAGGCTCCTCTGCAGCAGCCAAACCCCCACAGCAGGGCAGGGCCTGGCCAGGTCCCCCCACCCCATCCATGGGCACCAGCAGGGCTGAGGAGGAGTCACCCACAGCAGGAGGGACCCGCGGGGCTGGGGGCATCCAGCAGGAGGTGCTGGGCAGCTGTGCCAAGCCAGGGGCAGTTCTGTGCCCAAGCAGGGGCAGTTCCGTGCCCGCGTGTGGAGCTGAATGTAGGGACAGTGCCAAAAACACCCTCCTAGGCTGGCTGGGGGGCTCGGCTAGCCCCCACCCCATCCTCTGCCCTGCAGGCTGGGCACACAGAAAGCCCAAGCACGCAGCCACCCTCGGCAGGAGCGGTGCCCATGGGCAGAGCGTGCCGTGCCCCGTGAGTCACGGCGCCGGGGCGGCACCGAGCCCCGGCAGCACCGGCGGCGTTCCCGTGGGAGAAGCGGCCGCGGTGTCGGGGTGCAACAGGGCCGGGGCCACCTGCTCCTGCCCGGGCTGGTAATTGAGTCACCGGTTGCAGATTGATGGTTTAATTAAAACCCAATTAGAAACCTCATTGATCTTGTTAGCAACACGGGAAGGTGCCGGCTTTAGCCGGGATTTACAGGGATTGTACGGCCGTCAATAGCGACGGGGGGCACCTGTAGGGTGCTCCTGGAGTCCCGGCGAGCTCGGGCCCGGCTCTCCCTGTCCCGCCGGGCGCTCCCCGCTCCCTCCACGTGCGGATCATCCCTCGCAGGGAGGTGCCCACCGGGGACACCGTGTGCCGGTAGCGCCCGCGCCTTGCGGCTGCGCCAGGCGAGGCCGGGGGGGCTGTGCTGTGGCTCGGTGCCACCCGTGTGCGTGGGCAGCGTCGCAGGCGCTGTCTGCCGAGCCAGCGCGCGTGTGCGCGGCCGTCTGGGCGCCGTGACTGTGCAGCGCTGCCTGCGTGGGGAGGGCTGCGCTGAGCCCCCCGGCTCCCCCGCGCTGCGTGCGGGAGGATGGACGGGCGGGTGGTCTGTCTGTCTGTCTGTCCCTCTGTCCGGCCGCAGCGGTCGATGCGCCTTTGCCTCTCGCTGTGCTGCGGGGTGACGGGAAGGGGACTCTTAAATCAATGGCACTTTTTTGTTCCCCGGGTGATGGATGGGCCCCGGATGCGCCAAAAGGACGAAGCTACTGGAGCCGAACAAAGAGCTTGGCTGTGCTGGGGGCTGTCCAGTGCTGGGGGGCACCACATGGAGGACACACCACGCTGCCCTGCTCCTCACCGCTGGCACCACCACTGCGGGGTGCTGAGCCCGGCTCTGGCCCTGCTGCCCTCCAGGCCTCTCCAGCACCATGGGGATGAGTCTCTGTAGGGTGAGGGTCCCCATGGGGGTCCGGTCCCGCCGTGCCACCGCTGCCAGGGCGTGCTGCAGTGCACCAGGCGCTCCCCGGCGGTGTGGGAGCCAGCGTGCGGCACGCAGCCCGGATTTATGGCAGCAGATGGGAGCGGAGCGCAGCGCCCGCCCGGCTCACCGGTGCCTGCGGCGTGCCAGGTAGCCAAGGTGCCACCAGGGTGCCATCAAGGGTGCCACCAGCGTCCCTCCGGTGCGAGGCTGGTGGGCACCGAGCCCGGGGCCGGTGCTGCCAGGGGACATCCATCTGCCCAGCATGACAGGCTGCTGGAAGGTACCACCGCCTCGCCAAGCCCTGCTCTACAAACGCAGTCGTGCAGAAGTGATGCTGCCCGTTCTCCTCCCGCACTTAACCCTTCGGGCACTGCCAGAGCCCACCATCCCCACCGGCCATGCCATGGCTGCCAGAGTTTGAGATTTGGAGGGTCCATCCCAGAGCAGGGCATGGCGCTTCCCACCATGGAACTGGCAGGGACCAGGCAGCCCGTGCCTGGTCTGGGATGGACTGAGAAAAGAAACTGCTGGTGAGAAAAGAGGCAGGGTCCCTCTCTGAGTGTCTGTTCCTGCCCTTCCACCCCAAACCAAGGCCCACGAGCTCCATGGATGGTGCTGCCAGCAGATCTCGGAGCACTTGGGCCGTTGCACTGAGGGATTTGGGGGTATCTAGAGTTGCTGCTCTGCAGTGACTGTGCGGGAGGAGCCAAGCGTGGCAGGGACACGGTGTTGTGACCAAAGCCGCTGCTGGGGTCACCTGGATGTGCCTCAGGCTGTGCTGGCCCTGTGGCTCTCCCCGTATGGGGCCATTCCTCAGCTTTTGGTGATGCCCGTGGGAGTCACTCCCGTGGGTGCCTTGCCACGCCAGCTGTGGCTCCTGCACCCTGCCATGGGTGCTGCTGTCCCCCAGCCCAGGGGACACTTCGGTGCCTCGTTAGTGGGGCTGTTTATCAGCAGCCACACTTCTTAATGAGCTGTGCCTTAACGAGCCCCGTCCTGGGCTCCCAGAGGGCTGCTCCTCAGCACTGGGTGCCCCGGGAGAACGGGAGGTTACCTCTCCCCAGCACCCCGTGACACTGCGTCACTCGTGACACTTCTCCTAGTCCCTCTGTCCCATAGCACAGCCGTGGGGAGCCCCAGCTGCGGATGCTCACCCCGGTGTGGAGCAGCTGCTCTTGGGGTACGCCAGCGTCCCAGCTCTGCGTCCCGCGTGGAGTTAATTGCGATTTTCTCCTTGGGGCCATTTCTTTAATAACAAGCCTTTTTCTCCCCCCCCGCGCCCCCCCCCCCCTTCCCACCACATCAAAGGGGGAAGATGAAAGGTCCCGGCTCCCGCTCAGCAAGGGTGGCTGCCTCAGCACCTTCCCGGCGGAGCACTTGCCGGCGGCTGCCGGGATGGGCTGCGGAATAGCGGCTGCGCAGCGAGGGAGGGGCGGCGTGGGGCTGCGCTCCCGGTCCCACGAGTGATGAGCTCTGCCATCAGCTTTTCCCCCCGCTCCTGTTGCCCCCCGGTACCGGAGGCAGCGCTTCTTGTACCCCCGAGTTTTGCCTCCTGACACCGGTTCTGTCTCGGTCTCGGAGCTCGGCTCCGGTGCCGCGGGCGCTGGCGGAGCGCCGGGGCTCCTCCAACAGCGCCGGGGGCGATGGTGCAGGGTGGGGCGTCTGCACGCGTAGCCCTGCCCGCTGCCTGCCCAGCCCTGCCGGGGAGAGAGACCCGGGGAACCGCTGGGCTCGGGGAGGGGCTGCGAACCCCCCAGCCCCGGCCGAGCGAACCCCGAGTGATGCTTTGGGGGCGCACGGTGTGGGGTTTGCCCTGAGAAATGGGGAAAGGGCCGGGAGTGGAGCTCCACTGGGGATCTCCACGGCCACGCGTGCGGGGATGCTGCTGTCCGTGTCCTGCGGGATGCGGGTCCGGTCAGGCTCCGGTGCCGAGCCAGCTCCGGTGGTAATTAATTGGCAGGAGCAGCGGGTCAGCGCGGCGGCGAGGATTACCGCGGCCGGGATTTCCGCCGGGCGCGGATTAGGAGCCAGCGGAGCCTCTCCTGAGTGGATCTGAGGGGATTGCTTGCTCCTAATCAATGTAAATGAGGCTCCCCCAGGGCCACCCTTTACGGCATTAAGGAACTAACGGGATTAGCCGGAGCGGGGTGAGAAATCCCGGCTCCGAGCGGCGGCGCGTGCCAGGGCCCTGGTGGGCGGCAGCGGTGGGTCGGCTCCAGGCTGCTGGAAATGGGGAATGCCGAGGAATTCCGAGGAATTCCGGGGTCTCCCGCACGCCCACGGGCTGTCCCGTGGAGAACGTGATGCCTGAGGGACCCTGATGCCCTTCTGGGTGCGTCTGTGCGTTGTCTCCTCTTTGAGGCTGTTCTTGTATGCCCATCCCACCTGTACGTGTGGCTTGACGCCTGTCCCGCGCCCTCCAGGATGGGGATTCTGCTCCATTGTGAGGCTCAGGCTGCGTCATGGGCTTCACACAGAGCTTGAACAGGGGCCACCACTGCTCCCAGAGTTCGCTGCAACCTCATCAGAGAGAGAACCCTGCTTGGGGGTGTGCAGGGCCTCCCCAGCGCTGACCTCCCGCCCTTCTCTCCCTTGCAGCCTGCGGCGGGAGGGCTACACGGTGCAGGTGAACGTCAACGACTACCTGGACATCTACTGCCCTCACTACAACGCCTCGGTGCCCGAGCACCGGCTGGAGCAGTACGTGCTCTACATGGTGAACGCGGAGGGCTACCGCACCTGCAACACCAGCCAGGGCTTCAAGCGCTGGGAGTGCAACCGGCCCCACGCGCCGCACAGCCCCATCAAGTTCTCGGAGAAGTTCCAGCGCTACAGCGCCTTCTCGCTGGGCTACGAGTTCCGTGCGGGCCAGGAGTACTACTACATATGTGAGTTACTACAGGTGTGAGTGCTGCTACGTGTGAGAGTGTTACTATGTGTGTGAGTGCTGCTACGTGTGTGTTACTACATGTGTGAGTGCTGCTACATGTGACTGCTGCTATGTGTGTGAGTGCTGCTACGTGTGTGAGTGTTACTATGTGTGTGAGTGCTGCTACATATGTGAGTTACTACAGGTGTGAGTGCTGCTACGTGTGTGAGTGCTGCTACGTGTGTGAGTGCTGCTACGTGTGTGAGTGCTGCTACGTGTGTGAGTGTTACTGCATGTGTGAGTGCTGCTACGTGTGTGTTACTACATGTGTGAGTGCTGCTACATGTGTGAGTGTTACTACACGTGTGAGTTACTACATGTGTGAGTGTTACTATGTGTGTGTGCTGCTACATGTGTGAGGAGTACTACATATATGACTTCTACTGCATGTGTGAGTGCTGCTATGTGTGAGTGCTACTACATGTGTGAGTGTTAGTATGTGTGTGAGTTACTACATGTGTGAGTGTTACTATGTGTGTGAGTGCTGCCACATGTGTGTTACTACATGTGTGAGTGCTGCTACATGTGAGTGCTGCTATGTGTGTGAGTGCTACTACATGTATAAGTACTACTACGTGTGTGAGGAGTACTACGTGTGATTTACCATGTGTGAGTGCTGCTACATGTGTGAGTTACTGCATGAGTTACTACATGTGTGAGTACTGCTACGTGTGTGAGTGTTACTACATGTGTGAGTTATTACATGTGTGAGTGTTACTATGTGTGTGTGCTGCTACATGTGTGAGGAGTACTATATATGTGACTTCTACTACATGTGTGAGTGCTACTACATGTATGAGTATTACTACATACGTGAGTGCTACTACGTATGTGAGTTACTACCTGTGTGAGTGCTGCTGCATGTGTGAGTGCTGCTACATGTGTGAGTACATGTGTGAGTGCTACTACGTGTGTGTTACTACATATGTGAGTGCTGCGATGTGTGTGAGTGCTTATACAGGTGTGTGTTACTACACGTGTGAGTGCTGCTGCATGTGTGAGGAGTACTACATGTGTGAGCGCTCCTACATGTGAGTTACTACATTTGTGAGTGCTGCTACACGTGTGTGAGTGCTGCTACATGTGTGAGTACTACTGCATGTGTGAGTGCTACTACAAGTGTGAGCGTTACTACAGGTGTGAGTGCTACTATATGTGTGAGTTGCTACATGTGCGAGTGCTACTATGTGCATGAGTGCTGCCACACGTGTGAGTGCTGCTACACGTGTGAGTACTACTACGTGTGTGAGCAGTACTACGTGTGATTTACTACTTGTGAGTGCTACTGCATGTGTGTGAGTGCTACTACATGTGTGAGTGCTGCTACATATGTGAGCGCTACTACATGTGTGAGTTACTACCCGTGTGAGTGCTGCTACCCATGTGAGTGCTACTACACATGTGAGTGCTGCTACATGTGTGAGCACTACTACACGTGTGAGTTACTACATATGTGAGTGCTACTACGTGTGTGAGCGCTGCTACACATGTGAGTTACTACCACATGTGTGAGTGCTACTACATGTGTACGTTGGGCACCAGGGCAGGACCCCCACACAGCCCCCAAACCCCAGGTCCCACCCCGGCTGGGTCCCCTCAGTCCCACCCCGGCTGGGTCCCCTCTGCGTCCCCCTTGGCTGATTCCCCTGCACCCCCAAAACTGGGCAGCTCTTTCCCTGCTAAGAGTTGGAACCTGGAGCTCTGGGAGGGGTTGAAGGAGCAAAGGGACAGGGCGAGGGGGTGTTTCCATGATGCAGGGAACAGATAGGGGTGTGGGGGTGTGGATGGGGGTGCCAGGGCATGATGAGGTGCTGGAGGATGATGATGGAGGATGCAGGATGCTACTGCAGGATCGGGGTTCAGGGGCTGCTGCTGCAGGATTGCAGTGTTGGTGCCTGATGCTGGTGCTGGGTTGGGATGCTAGAGCTGATTGTTCAGGCCTGGGGTGCTGCTGCCGGGCATTGGTGCAGGATTTGGGGTGCTGGTGCAGGGCATTGGTGCAGGATTTGGGGTGCTGGTGCAGGATTGGGGTGCTGGTGCAGGGCATCGGTGCAGGATTTGGGGTGCTGGTGCAGGGCATTGGTGCAGGATTTGGGGTGCTGGTGCAGGATTTGGGGTGCTGGTGCAAGGCATTGGTGCAGGATTTGGGATGCTGGTGCAGGATTTGGGGTGCTGGTGCAGGATTTGGGATGCTGGTGCAGGATTTGGGGTGCTGGTGCAGGGCATTGGTGCAGGATTTGGGATGCTGGTGCGGGATTTGGGGTGCTGGTACAGGGCATTGGTGCAGGATTTGGGATGCTGGTGCAGGATTTGGGATGCTGGTGCGGGATTTGGGATGCTGGTGCAGGGCATTGGTGCGGGATTTGGGGTGCTGGTGCAGGGCATCAGTGCAGGATTTTGTGTGCCATTGGTGCAGGATTTGGGGTGCTGGTGCAGGATTTGGGGTGCTGCTGCATTCCCCCAGCCCAGATCCCACCCCTGGGCAGTTCCAGCCCCCTCTCTGTCCACACCCACCCAGCCCCGGGGTGCCGGGGTTGGGGTCCCTGCCACGGAGCCCCTCTCAGCACGTTCTCTCCTTGCAGCCACGCCGACACACAACCACCGCCGGGCCTGCCTGAAGATGAAGGTGTTTGTCTGCTGCGCCTCCAGTAAGTACCCCCGTGCCCGTCCCGGGGGCGGCGAGGCTGGCCCGTGGGTGCCCCCGTCCCTCCTGAGGGGTGGCCGCATGTGGGGGGCTGCAGTGCAGGGCAGTGACCCCCGTCCCCTCTCTCCCTCCACAGCGTCGCACTCCGGGGAGAAGCTGGCGCCCACCCTGCCCCAGTTCACCCTGCGGCCCGAGGTGAAGATCGAGGACCTGGGTGAGTCAGGCACAGCCCCCCGACCCCCAAAGCCGTGTCCCCCCCCTCTCCTGCCGCCGCCCCTGGGGCAGCCCCAGCCGCGGGGTGGGGGTTCAGAGCCGCCCTGCTGCCCTCCTCATCCTCTCCTTCCCCTCGCCCCCACAGAAAACTTCAACCCGGAGATGCCCAAGCTGGAGAAGAGCATCAGCGGCACCAGCCCCAAGCGGGAACATTTGCCCCTGGCCGTGGCCGCCGCGCTCTTCCTCATGACGCTCTTGGCCTCGTAGCTCCCGGTGCCCGCGGGGGCCCGGCCAGCGCCGCCGTGCCCCCCTCCATCTGCTGCCCCTCGTGAGAGCCTCGGAAGCACGGCGAGAGCACCAGCCCTGCCCGGAGAGCGGCAGGATCACGGCAAGCACCGGACTGGCAGCTCCGCAGGGATGCGGCTCCTCCCGGCGTCCTGCCCGCAGCCTCCCCCCGGGGCTGCTCCGTGCCTGGGGGGGCAGCGCCGAGCCCCGATGCGAGCAGGGACCCCCGGGGCCGGGCAGTCTGTACATACCCATATAGATCTATACATACTGTACAGAGAGCGACTACAGAGATATTATATCTATACTGTACCATAGGCAGCGGCGCCGGCCCCGGGCTGGCTTGTACATAGTCGAACGTGTTGGATTTTCCTCGTCTTCCGTGAAGACCCGACCTATGCAAACGCACAGACACTTTTTGGGGAAAAACAGAACAAAACAAAACAGAAAAAAAACCATTCTCGATCTTTTTTTCAAGTGCTTTGGCTGGTGATTTTCATATTCTGCTCTTAGTCTATTAAAAAAAATTAATAAAAGGATAAAAAAAGGGATCCCTGTCACGGTGGCGTGCAGCACTTCCAGCCCCTCGGAGGGGTCCCAGGGGGGCTCCGGCTCGGACAGGCGCTCAGGAGAGGGCTGATCTCCACCGTGCCACCCGCCTTGCCAGGCACACCAGGCTCGGTACCGCTGGCAGGGGGACGCAGGGCACTTCCCACCGCTGCCTCTGCTCCCCACCGACCCCCCAGCGCCGGCAGGGACGCGGTGCTTCCACTGTGGCGCGGACAGCAGGAGCGCTGGAAGGTAAGGGCAGCGCGGGGGACCCGTGGCACGCAGCCCTGGGGGTGCTGGGGTGGCCTTTGGGAGCAGGAGATCCTTCCGTGCACGGAGCGAGCACACGCGGGGCGCTGGCAGCGCCATGGGAGCTGCGGCATCGCCCCTGCGGCGCGTCTGGCTGTGCCGGGCATGCCGGCTCCTGCCTGTTCCGGGGGGATCTGGCACAAACTGGCGGCTCCTGCGGGCTGGGGGGGCGCCCTCAGCTCCCCCCCAGCACCTCCAGCCAAGGGGATGTGGGAGCTGGATTGTGCCTGGGGTGGGATCGCATGTAAAGGGGGTGTTGATGGGGTGCCCAGACCCCCACAGACACAGTGGGGCACGCGTGGGCTCCTCACCCTGCGCTCTGCAGGGTTTTGTGCGTTCAATGCCCCCAGAAAGGGGCAGCAACTCTCCCCGCAGGGATGGGGGGCTGCGAGGGCCCCACTCCCCTTTGGATTCCTGGGGAAGGGGAGTCCTCCCAGCTCCAGAGAGAGCGCAGCCACTCTCCCCCACCCAGCAGGCGCTGCTGGGCGGTGGCTGTGGCTGGGTGTCCCGCCGGCCCGGGCTTGTCCGGGTGCGGGAAGAGCGGCCGAACCCGTCAGACGGGTCCCGGGAGCTCTCCCAGAGGCGCCGGGTTCGCCACGTCCCCGCCGCGCTCCGGCAGGCCTGGCCCGGATGGGGCTGAGCTCCCTGCTACGGATCCCATCCCGAGGTCCCCAGGTGCCACCAGCGTGGCATCGTTACCCACCCAGGACAGGGTGGGCACGGGGTGGGTGAGGCAGCATCGATGCCGCTGCCAAGGGCCGTGTCCGGCCAGGTGCTGATTGCCAGGGCTGGCCAAAGCACCCGTGCCAGTGTGGTGCCATGCTGGTGGCACGTGGCACAGCGAGACTGGCACAGCTTGGGTGGCCAGTGCCCTGCGGGGGTGTGAGAGCTGGAGTCACTGCCCTGGCACAGATCCCTCCTGCCACTTGCCTTGACCCTGGCACCACTTCTTGGGCATGCATGGCATCACCCATGGCTCTGTGGGCACCTGGCTCAGGTGTGCCCCATGCCCTAGGGATGAGCACAGGGGGACAGCCCAGACCCACCAGGAGTCTTCTGGGGTGCTGGCAGAGGGGATTCCCAAGCCCAGCTGCCCCAAGTTAAGTGGGGGGGCCATTGTTGGGACCCCAGTGCTGATGTTTGGGTGCCCCTTGGGTACTTTGGGCTTTCACAGCCTGGGCAGCAGATCCAGGCACAGGGGGATGTGTGCCACGTGTGGCACCAGGCTCTGCCTCACCTCGGGGCAGCTCCCCTGCCCAGTCAGGGCTCTGTGGCCGAAGGCACCAGGTCCTGGCACGGCTGGACAGCCCTGGGGCTGTGCCTCTGCCCCCTCCAGGCTGGCACCAGGCCATGCCTAGCTGCCATGCCTACCTGCCAGGCTGCACGCAGCTGGCACTGCGTCACCGCGGCCTTCGCTCCCGGCCACAAACTGGACGGCTCCTCTTCCTCCCCCAGCCTGGCAGGGTGACGTCAGCCCAGCCAGGGGCCGGGGCACTCCTCGGTGTCCCCAGCCAAGAAACCACAAACACTGTCACGAGTTTGGCGGCCTCTGGCCGACCGTACCTGCCCCACATGGAGCAGCAGCGATGTTTACAGCCTGAAACGGCTTCACCTTTGTCCCTCCATCACGGGCACCCATCCCAGCTCATTGTCACCTGCTCCCAGGTGCGTGGCCGTGACCGTGTGCACCATGTGCACACTACTGCTGGCACCCCCAGTGCTGCTGCAGGTGGGCACCCACCCTGTGCCCTACTGTTGGGTCCCAATGGAGCTAATGGGGCACCTCTAGCCCCAGTTTTTGTCTCAGACTGTCCCCAGCAGGGGACATGGGCTTGTCTTTCCACTCCTGCTCCTCCACCAGTGCTCTGGTGGTGACACTGGGTCTTGCTGCGTCCACGTGGCCTCAGTCCCAACCCCTTCCCTGTGATCTGGTGGCCCCGCTCCAGGGCTGGGGCTGTGGCAGATGGGACAGGGGAGCCCCTTGGCCAGCATGGTTGGGTGCCACATCCCAGTGCCACCGAATGGATCCAGCATGGTGCCCCAGGAGGCTCATTATACCCTGGCAGGCCCAGCACAAGGCTCAACCACCAGGGGCTGCCCAGCCCTCCTCTGTCGGTGCTCCCTGCCTTGGTTTCCCCAGGCACAGTCTGTCCCTGACGTGGAAGGGGCAGTACCAGGGTGATGCCACGACCACGGGATTGGTGCTGCACCCATCCCCGTGGCCTGCACGTGGGCTCCCAGCCGTGTTCCCAGGAGTGCTCCCCTGTGCAAGCCACGGCAGCGCCGGCGTCCCGGGAGCAGAGGCCTGGCACTGTCATTACGGATGATGTCAGGCCTGGCCACAAGCAGGGAGGATGAGAGCAAAGCAGCCTCCCTGGGAGCGAGGGGGTGGGGAGAGACAGGCTGGGGTGTAGGGGGGATATGGGGCACCCAGCCCTACAGCCTGGCCAGGAGGATTTGGAGGCACGGGCGCTCTCAGGTTGCCGTGCCGGCGCCTGCCGGAGCCCCCCGCGCGTGCCAGGGGAGCGCGGCGCGCCCGCTGCGGCACAGGGCACGCAACATTACCCACAATCAATGGATCATTATGGAATAAACAAGAGGAAAGTTGTTTTGCAAATGCGGCTGAGTTATCGCTTCACAACACGCGGCGGAGCGTCGCGCGCCGGCCGCGACACGGATGGATCCGTGTCAGAGCAAATGGGAGCCGACGGCACGGCACCGCGCTCCTGCCAGCCTGTGGCAGCGTGCCCGCGGTGCCCACCCCGGCTCTGCGCCTACAGACCCCTGTGCTGCACCTATAGACCCCAGCTGTGCACCTACAGACCCCATCCTGCACCCATAGACCCCAATTCTGCACATACAGACCCCAGCTCTGCGCCTACAGACCCCTGTGCTGCACCTACACAGCCTGGCTCTGCACCTACAGACCCTTGCCTTGTACATACAGACCCCCATCCTGCACCTACAGACCCCTGTGCTGCACCTATAGACCCCAGCTCTGCATATACAGACCCCAACTGTGCACCTACAGACCTCCATCCTGCACCTATAGACCCCTGTGCTGCATGTACAGACCCCCATTGTGTACCTACAGACTCCTGTGCTACACCTACAGAGCCTGGCTCTGCACCTACAGACCCCATCCTGCACCCATAGACCCCAATTCTGCACATACAGACCCCAGCTCTGCGCCTACAGACCCCTGTGCTGCACCTATAGACCCCTGTGCTGCATGTACAGACCCCCACTGTGTACCTACAGACTCCTGTCCTGCACCTACAGAGCCTGGCTCTGCACCTACAGACCCTTGCCTTGTACATACAGACCCCCCTCCTGCACCTACAGACCCCGGTGCTGCACCTACAGACCCTCGTTCTGTGCCTACAGACCCCTGTGCCGCACCTATAGACCCCCACTGTGTACCTACAGACCTCCATCCTGCACCTATAGACCCCAGCTCTGCACATACAGACCCCCATTGTGTACCAACAGACCCCTGTGCTTCACCTGCAGGCCCCGATTCTGCACCTATAGACCCCCATCGTGTACCTACAGACCCCTGTGCTGCACCTGCAGACCCCTGTCTTGGACATACAGACCCCCATCCTGCACCTACAGACCCCTGTGCTGCATGTACAGACCCCCATTGTGTACCTGCAGACTCCTGTCCTGCACCTACAGAACCCCATCCTGCACCTACAGACCCCTGTGCTGCACCTACAGACCCCCATCGTGCACCTAGAGACCCCTGTCCTGCATCTATAGACCCCAACTCTGCACCTACAGACCCCTGTGCTGCACCTAAAGAACCCCATCCTACACCCACAGCCCCCATCCTGCAGCCCCGGCCTCATGTCTGCACCCACAGTCCCCCATCCTGCACCCACAGCCCCATCCTGCACCCACAGTCCCCCATCCTGCACCCACACCCCATTTCTGCACCCACAGTCCCCCATCCTGCACCCACAGCCCCATCCTGCACCCACACCCCCATTTCTGCACCCACAGACCCATCCTGCACCCACACCTCCATTTCTGCACCCACAGTCCCCCATCTTGCACCCACAGCCCCATCCTGCACCCACAGTCCCCCATCCTGCACCCACAGCCCCCTGTCCTGCACCCATAGGCTCATCCTGCACCCACAGCTCCATATCCTGCACCCACAGCCCCATCCTGCACCCACCGCCCCCTATCCTGAACCCACAGCCCCATTTCTGCACCCACAGCCCCATGCTTACACCCACAGTCCCCCATCCTGCACCCACAGTCCCCCATCCTGCACCCACAGCCCCCTGTCCTGCACCCACAGCCCCATCCTGCACCCACAGCTCCATATCCTGCACCCACAGCCCTCCATCCTACACCCACCGCCCCCTGTCCTGCATCCACAGGCTCATCCTGCACCCACAGCCCCCCATCCTGCACCCACAGCCCCATCCTGCACCCACAGCCCCATTTCTGCACCCACAGCCCCATGTCTGCACCCACACCTCCATTTCTGCACCCACAGTCCCCCATCCTGCACCCACAGTCCCCCATCCTGCACCCACAGTCCCCCATCCTGCACCCACAGCCCCATCCTGCACCCACACCCCCATTTCTGCACCCACACCCCCATTTCTGCACCCACAGCCCCCTGTGTGTGTGTGTGGAGCCCCTGCCCGGTGTGGGTCACTTTTTGGGGGGTGACCCTGCTCCATGCTTGTGTGGGTCACCTTTAGGGGGGTGGCCCTGCTCCGTGCCAGTCCCGTGTGGGGGATGGGGGGTGTGTGGAGGTGGGGTGGACCTGGAGCGCGCTGTTGTGTATGGGGAGGGCGCTGGTCACTATCAGGGCACTGTGTCCCCTTCGCGATGGGGAGGGCGGGGATTTGCGTCCCCCGGCCCGGTCCTGGTGCTGGGGGGGCGTGTTTGTGTCCCGGTTAGCGCCGGTCTCGGTAGGGAGGCTTTGCATCCCCCTGCCCGCTGCCGGTCCCGGTGTCCGGGAGTGCGTGTGTCCCCCCGCCGGTGCTGCTCTCGGTGTGGGGATGTTTTAATGGTTTCTCTCCCCCTGATCGATACCGGCGGGGGGTGTGTCGTGTGTGTGTCCCCCCCCCGCCTCGTCCCGTGTGTTGTTGATCGAGAGCGGGGCGGTGTCGGCGGAGGCGGGGCGGCGGCGGGGCCGTACATAAGAGCGGGGGCGGGCGCGGGGCCGCCCGTGGAGCGCAGCACCCGCGGAGCGATGGGGCAGCCGGGGGTGCCCCTGGCCCTGCTGGGGCTGGGGCTGTGCTGGGCAGCGGCGGCCGAGCGGCACACGGTGTTCTGGAACAGCTCCAACCCCCGGTGAGTGACCCCCGCTTCCCACCGGGACCTCCCCCCCCCCCCCCAACCCCCAACACAGCAAACGCGCACCGAGCCCGGTACCGGCCGCCCCGAGGGCGCGGGCGGCGCCGCTCCGCTCCACCGGCGGCCTTTGTGCGGGACGAGGCGGCGGGGCCGGTGCGGGGGGCGGCGGGGCCGCTCCAGGTGTGCCCGGGGGGGCCTTTCCGTTCCCAGGGCCGTGCGAAGGGGCCGCTTCCTTCCCGCGGGGGGGGCGCGGCGCCAGCCCCGGCGCCGGCCCCGGGGACCGTGTTGACAAACACGGCGCAGGATGTGCGGGGGGGTTAGACCTGGATCGGGGCCCCCCCTCCGCTCACCGGGGCTGCGGGGTGACCCCAGCTCAAGCTCCGGCCCTACAGGTTCTAGGGGTGCCCCCCCCCCCCCCCCCCCCCGGCCGCAGCCGTGACTCCCCCTGGTTGTGGAGGTGCTCCCCCAGGGCATGAGCGCTCTCAGGTTCTAGGAGTGCCCCCTTGGCTTTCGGGGAGCCCCCCTCGCTCTCCAGAGCCCCAGGCTGTGGGGGTTCCCCACATTCAGGCACCCGTGGGGAGATGTGGGGCTTCCCCTCCTTCTCTGGCCTGAGTCACTCCCCTCCCCAGGTTATGGGGCTTCTCCCCCCTGCCCAGGCCGTGCCCCCCAGGGGTGTAGGACCCCCCTAGATTGTAGGGCTGTATCCTCTGTGCCCCCCCCACAATTTTTTGGGTGGCTGTGCCCTCTCGGGGCCACCACAGCCGGCGAGGTGCGGACCCCGGCGTGCCCCCCCCGGGCTGGGGTGTGGGGCGCAGCTGGAGCCTCGCTGGCTGCCCCACGGCGAGAGCCGCGACGCCTCCTGCTCCGGCAGCGCCGGGCCGGGCAGGGTGCGGGCAGGCTGCGCGTCCCAGCGGGTCCCTCCCTGCTCCCGGCCCTTGGCGAGCGCTGGGAATTGGGGTGCGCTCACCTCTCGCCGCCGGGGAGCCGAGCCCGAGGGGAGAGTGAAGGGGGCGCTGCCCTTTGGAAGCTATTCCAGGCGCTGCAAGGCTCGGCGCAGGGAAGGGAGGACCCAAAGGTGCCCCCAGGCAGCGCTGCCGTGGCCAGGGTGCTGTCCCTCCATGGGTGTGGGGGATTTGGGGGTGCAGTAAAGCCCCTACCCCAGCCCTGACCCCCGTGCCGCCCCTCCCGCCGCAGGTTTCTGTGGAGTGACTACACGGTGGAGGTTCGTCTCAATGATTACCTGGACATTATCTGCCCTCACTACGAGGAGGGCAGCGTGGACCCGCGGGCCATGGAGCGCTACACGCTCTACCTGGTGGAGCTGGAGGAGTACCAGGCCTGCAAGCCCCGCTCCAAGGAGCAGATCCGCTGGGAGTGCGACAAGCCCAGCGCCCTGCACGGCCCCGAGAAGTTCTCTGAGAAGTTCCAGCGCTTCACTCCCTTCACGCTGGGCAAGGAGTTCAGGGAGGGACACAGCTACTATTACATCTGTGAGTGCTGGGGGGCTGCGGGGGGGCTCCAGGGATTCCCCATCGGGCTCCCCCCATCCCTTCCTGACCCGCCTCTCCCTTCACAGCCAAACCCATCCACCACCACGGCGAAGCCTGCCTGAAGCTGAAGGTGACGGTGACAGGCAAAGGCAGTGAGTATCACGCATCAGCACCCCCTCGGGGCCCCCCCACGCGTCCCCTCCTTCCCAGCGTGGCCTTGGCTGCGCTGAGTCACGGCCTGGCCGTGGCCCCTGGCCAGCCCGGGGTGTGGGCACGCGCAGCTTGGCCAGGAAGGTGTTGGTGGGGGCAGGGAGGGGGGGGACAGCCCACAGAGAAGCGAGATTTTGGGATTTTGGGGAGGTTGGGGTGCTGCCTTTCCCTCCTTGACCCCCTGTTTGCCCTGCAGCTCCGGCACCGCCTGCACCAGCCTCGACGCAGAAGGGGAGGATCCAGGCAGGTGTGTTGGGGGCTGAGGGCTTGGGGCTCCCTTCTGGGGTGGCAGGGTGTTCTTGGGGGCACCAGGCTGAGCCTGGGGGGGCACTGGCCTGAACACAGCCACCCAGGGGTTTGCTGGGGTAACTGGGGTTCATCTGCCCCTCCTGGGGGCTTCTGGAACTAGCTGAGTGCCACAGCAAGGCTGGTGGCAACCCTCTGCAGGGGTGATGTGCTGCTGGTTTGGGGTACAGCTTGCCTTTTGGGGTACAGTTTGTCTTTTGGGGCTGCTGGTTGCTGATGGCTCCTCTGTTTTCCCCCCACAGACGATGCAGCTGCACACGTGCTGAGGAGCGTGGGGCAGAACTCGGCCATGCGCAGCAGCAGCCGCCCCTTCACCTTCATCAGCCTCCTCCTGCCCCTCCTGGTGCCGCAGGGGCTCTGAGGTGCCCCTCGTGCCCGGACCCACCGAGGCTGTGGCCATTGGGGACCCCCGTGGTCCCCGCACATCTGCCCCGGGTGCCCTGCCCTGCGCACATCTGGGCAAGGCAAGGATTTGTCAGTATTATGGGGCTGGAGGCCCCAAAGCCATCGGAGCAGCTGGAGCCTTCAGGCTTCCCTGGCCCTTCCAGGATGCTCCTGGCAGCCAGAGGCCGAGCGGGAGCCTGGAGCTGGAGGGGCTGAGGTGCCCCGGACTGGAGAGGGGCAGGGGGCTGGCACCCCTGCCCCGCAGCTGAGCTCGCCCACCACCCTAGGGGCTTTCCCCTGTGGTGGGCTGGAACTGGAATGTGTCCTGCAGGCGGGGACGTGGGGGTGGCCAGGTGACCCCAGTGTCAGTGGCCAGGGAGCACAGACAGGCTGGAGATGCCCTGCAGCCAGGGGAGAGGGGTGATGAGAAACGCCCCGCTCCTCCCTGTGCTGCACCCCTACCCCTTCCTTCATCCCCTGGCCCTTCGCCATCCCTCCCCTCCGCTGGGTGCCGGAGGGGCCCCCCAGAACCCCCTTTGTACAGCACCCCCTTTGTACAGCTTTCTAACGCGGGATTTTTTATACCATTGTCGGGAATAAATAACCAAAACCACGCCGAGCTCCCGAGACCTCCCCCACCCTGCTGGGCCAAGGCTCTCCTGGCCCCCTGTGGGGGGTTGGGCTGGTTAATTAATTAATTGGCTGGTGTTTGCACGGGGCTGTTAAGTGGCCAAGTGCCACAGTGGCTGGCACTGTCCCCGGCTTTATCTGGTGACACAAAGGCCTCCCCTGAGGGTAGGGACCCCTCCCCCTGCACTGCAGTGCGATTCCAGGTGGGGGGCAGGGATTTGTCCCGGGACAAACCCCATTGGAATGTGACAGACCCCAGGGGATGGGATAAATCCCACTGCTGGTGAGGAGGGGGCTGGGCAGGGGGACAAAGCCTGGCTGCACCCCAGGGACCCCCACGGGGTGACACCAGGGATTTGGGGGTCCCTGAGGGTGAGACAGTGTGGGTGCAGGGAGCTGGGATCACAGAGATTTGGGGGCCCTGGAATTGGGAACTGCAGAGAGCTGGGATCACAGGGATTTGGGGGCCCTGGAATTGGGAACTGCAGAGAGCAAGGGTCCTGGAGAGGTGAGATTTGGGGGCACCCAAATGCATGACACCCAAATGTGGGGGACCCTAGAGATGGAGAGTCATGGAGAGGGGACACAGGGATGAGTGACCCCCAGGATGTGTGGGGGGAACCCTGGGACAGTGGGGTCACAGGGAAATGTGGATCCCAGGGATGCAGGAATTGTCCCAGGGGACATTGTCCCATGGGAATTGTCCCAGTGATGCCCAGGATGTGTGGGGACACCCTGGGACAGTGGGGTCACAGGGAAATGTGGATCCTGGGGAATTGTGGATCCCAGGGAGAATTGTCACAGGGATGTGTGACCCCCCAGGATGTGTGGGGTCACAGGGAAGTGTGGATCCCAGGGATGCAGGATCCAGGGGAATTGTCACAGGGATGTATGACCCTCAGGATGTGCAGGGGCACTCTGGGGTCACAGGGAAGTGTGGATCCCAGGGATGCAGGATCCTGGGGAGAACTGTCACAGGGATGTGTGACCCCCAGGATGTGTGGGGTCACGGGGAAGTGTGGATCCCAGGGATGCAGGATCCTGGGGAGAACTGTCACAGGGATGTGTGACTCCCAGGATGTGTAGGGGCACCGTGGGACAGTGGGGTCACAGGGAAATGTGGATCCCAGGGATGCAGGATCCAGGGGAGAACTGTCACAGGGATGTGTGACTCCCAGGATGTGTAGGGGCACCGTGGGACAGTGGGGTCACAGGGAAATGTGGATCCTGGGGAATTGTGGATCCCAGGGATGCAGGATCCTGGGGAATCGCTGTCACAGGGATTTGTGACTCCTGCAGGAGGCGGGGGTGGGCAGCTGGGCTCACAGGGCTGTGACACCCCCGGGCTGTGCAACCTGCACCGCGGCGTTCACCCTGGAGATGCCCAGGGACCCCAAACCTGAACACACGACACCGTGGGGGTGCTCCTCGCCCTCCATACCAGCCCCGGTGCCCTCACGGTGCCCGCGGGGCGGTCACGCCGGTGCAGCCGCTGCTGCTCCCCCCGCTCGCAGCCGGATCCCCGCCGCCCCTCCCCGGTAGTGCGTCCTGCTCCTCCCCGCTCCGCTCGGCCGCGGGCAGCACCGGCCCCGCTCCGGGCAGCACCGGCCCCGCCGCGCTCCCCGGGCTCCGGCATGGTGCTGTCGGTGCTCGCCGGCCTCTGCCTGGCCGCCACGCTCGCCATGTTCGCCACCGGCCTGTGAGCGATCGGCGGCGGCGGCCTCGGGCGGGCGGGGGCGGTGGGGAACGCACCGGGGCCGGCTCGGGGCTCGCTGAGGGCCGGGGGTGCGGGGGGGGGGGCCCAGGCTGGTTTTGGGGTGCAGTGGGGGCATTGGGGATGAGGGTGCAGTGAGGACCCCAGGGCTGGTTTTGGGGTGCAGTGTGGGCCTTGGGGAGGGGGATTTGTGGGTGCAGAGAGGCCCATGGGGGATGAGGGTGCAATAAAGACAGCAGGGCTGGTTTTGGGGTACAGTGGGGCCATTGGGAATGAGGGTGCAATGAGGACCGCAGGACTGGTTTTGGGGTGCAGTGGGGAGGGCAGTAGGGGGGTGTAATGGGGGCCAGTTTAGGGGTGCAGTGGGGGCCATAGGGGTGCAGTGGGGAGGGCATCAGGCCCAGTTTGGGGGTGCAGTGGGCCATGGATGACTGGTGCAGAGGGATTGGGGGTGGTGCTGAGTTTTGGGGCTGCAGAGGGAGAAGTGGGGGGGTGCAGTGCCTGCTGGCTGCAGAGACTGGAACCCCCCCACCCCAGCACTGCCAGGCACCCAGGAGGACGCTGCCCTCCGCCCTCCCCAGGTCTGACCTGCGCCAGATGTTGGCGACCAAAAGTGTGGAGAACATCCAGTTCCTGCCCTTCCTCACCACCGATGCCAAGTACAGCAGGGTTGGGTCCTGGGGAGGGGGGGGTCATACGGATTTGAGGGGCAGGGGGGATCCCTCAGTGCCTGTGCCCCATCCCTGCAGCAACTTGAGCTGGCTGGGCTATGGCTGCCTGAAGGGGGACAGCACAGTGATCACCGTCAACGCCATCGGGGCAGCTCTGCAGACCCTCTACATCCTGGTGTATCTCTACTACAGCCCTGCCAAGGTGGGACAGGGGCCTGGGGTGATGGGGAGGATGAGGGACCCTCACCCTGACATCCCCCTGCTGTCCCTCCCAGCGCCCCGTGCTGCTTCAAGTCCTGCTGCTCCTGGCTGTGGTGGTGACCGGCTGTGGCTACTTCACCATCCTGGTTGACGCAGGGACACGCCTGGCACACCTGGGGCTCTTCTGCAGCGTCTTCACCATCAGCATGTACCTCTCACCACTGGCTGACCTGGTGTGTGGGGCTTGGCAGAGCTGGGGCTTGCCAGCCCGGGCCCTGCCTGACGTTTGCTCCTGCAGGCCAAGGTTATCCGGAGCAAGTCGACGCGGTGCCTGTCCTTTCCCCTGACTGTCACCACCCTCGTGGCCTCCAGCAGCTGGACACTCTATGGCCTGCAGCTCCACGATCCCTACATCACAGTGGGTTGGGCTGGTGGGATGCTGAGGGGTGCCATCCCATCCTATCCCATGTCATTGTATCCCAAACTATCCTACTCCACTGCATCCCACACAGTCCCATCCCCATCCTATCCCACCCTGGCCTGCTTCATCTGCTTCATTCCACTCTTGTCCATCCCATCCCATTTTGTTCTGTCCCTCTCCTGCACCATCTCACCCCACTCCATCCTATCCCACCCTATCCTATCCTTCTCCACCTTCATCCCCATCCCATCTCATCCCATCCCATCTCATCCCATCCCATCCCATCCCATCCTATCCTATCCTATCCTATCCTATCCTATCCTATCCTATCCTATCCTATCCTATCCTATCCTATCCTATCCCAGTCTAACCTGTTCTTCCCCATCCCCACCCCATTGCCATCCCTTTCCCATCCCCATCCTACTGCCATCCCATTCCACTCCATCCCATCCCAGCCTATCCTATCCTTCCCCATCCCCACCCCCACTGCCATCCCACCCCATGGATCCCATCCCATCCCCATTACCACCCCATTCCCATCCCACCCCTTCCCACTCCTTCCTATCCCATCCCACCCCACCCCATTCCCCTCTCATGGCTCAGCTGAGCACTTGGCTTGGCACTGGCCCCATTCAGCACTGCCTGTGTCACCCAGCCAAGCATGATATCCATTGATTTTAATTAATTAGCTGGGATGGGGCCAGTAAACCTCCCCCAGCACCACAGGGGGGAGGGGTACACCCACTGTCCCCCCATGTCCTCCTGCAGGTCCCCAACGTGCCAGGGATCGTCACCAGCCTCGTGCGGTTCTGGCTCTTCCAGCGGTACCGACCAGAGCAGGACAAGCCCTACAGCCCCCTGCCTGCCTGAGAGGTGCCCTCAGGAGCACCCCAACTCTGCCCTGGGCTGGCCCCAGCGCTGTCCCCTTGGCCACTCCTAGTGGGACACCAGCAAGGACGTCCTGCCTCCAGCCCTGCATCCTTCAGCAAAGGCCCTGGAGCTCTCAGAGAAACCTTTGGGGCACCACAAGCCCCTCAAACCCCAGGGTGGGAGGACAGTTTTCCATGCCTATGGCCCTGCCTGGCAGCAGGATTTCGAGGGGCAGGGCTTTTGAGTGGCTTCCAGGGGTCCAAGTGTCACTTTTGTATGGATTCAAGTGCCTTTTAATAAATCAGAGACTTCCCAGTGCCTGCTTCTTGTACCTGCTGCAGAGGATGGTGCAGCTCTTGGCCCTACAGCTGCTTTGGGAGCTCCAACCAGGGGGGCTGCTGATGGCCATACAGGGGCTGCTTTTTGGGGGGAGGGGGGCTCATTCTGACACACCCTGGGCTCTGGCAAACCCTCAGTAGGCATCAGCCCTTGTGTTGGGACCATAAGGGGGCCCCAGGGATGCTGCTCTGAGCACCCTGAGGGAGGCACCCATCACAGTGTGGGGGTGAAAGTCTGTGGAAGTGACAAATAGCAACTAGGAAACTGTGGCAGCAGCTCTCTGGTCACAGAGAGCAACAGGAATTGATGAGAATCCTTGCTAAACCCCTGTGGATCAAGCATCGATGCTGATGCTCTGTCAATTAACCAATTAACAGAGATCTGGAATGAAGATAGCAGGCTGGTGCTTCAGTGGAGGGGCCAAATCACATTGCAGACACTGGAGCCTTGCAGAAGGAGACCCCCACCCCATGCAGGAGCCCCCAGGACCGAGGAGCTCATCCCACATTCCCCCACGAGGGGACCCCAGGAAAGCCAGTGCTGCCAGGGGCCTCCTCTGTCCTCCTGAGCTACAGGAGCCTTCCATCACAGTGTGGGGGTCAAAGTCTGTGGAAGTGACAAGCAGCCACCATGGCAGGAACCAGGAAACTGTGGCAGCAGCTCTCTGGTCACAGAGAGCAACAGGAATCCTTGCTAAACCCCTGTGGACCCGAGCTGGCCTGGATCAAGCATCGATGCTCTGTCAATTAATCAATTAACAGAGATCTGGAATGAAGATAGCAGGCTGGTGCTTCAGTGAAGGGGCCAAATCACACAGCAGACACTGGAGCCTTACAGAAAGAGACCCCCACCCCATGCAGGAGCCCCCAGGACCGAGGAGCTCATCCCACATTCCCCCACGAGGGGACCCCAGGGGAAGCCAGTGCTGCTCTGAGCCCCCCAAGGTACAGGAGCCTTCCACCACAGTGTGGGGGTAAAAGTGTGGAATTGATACCACTGACACAAGCAGCCACCATGACAGCAACTGGGAATCGATGGGAATCCTTGCTAAACCCCCGTGGATCGAGCAGGCCTGGATCAAGCATCGATGCTCTGTCAATTAACCAATTAACAGAGATGTGGAATGAAGATATCGGGCTGGTGTTTCAGTGGAGGGGCCAAATCACAGAGCACAAAGAGACCCCCACCCCATGCAGGACCCTCCAGGACTGAGGAGCCTCATCCCACACTCCAGCCTTAGGATGAAGGATGCTGGCAGGAGCTGTGCTGTGCTTCTGCTGCTTGTGCACGCCTCACACACAGCCTGCAAAAATCCATATAAAGGGACAGAGCTGAGCATGGTGCCAAGGGAAGGAGGACGAGCTCCTGGCATGCTCTGTCTTGCCCTGTGGAACCAGGGCTCCCCATACCTGCTCTGGGGACTTGGCCCAGCAGGGAAGAACCCCCAAACTCGGGAAAGGGCTCCCAGCTTGGCCCCCACAGCCTCGGGAAAGGGCTCCCAGCTTGACCCCACAGCCTGGGGAAAGGGCAGCTTTCTCCAGTGCCACACCTTGGCTGCCAACCGGTCGCTCCGGCTGCCCCGTGCCGGGAGCGGCTCTGACGTGGCCCCTGGTGCCAGCTCCCGGATGCCTCCGTGCAGGGAGGAGCTGCTGCCACACGGGCTGGGAGGAGCTCCTCGTGGCCATGACTAGAGGCTCTGGATCGCCCTGAGTAGCCCCTGCATGACCATAAGTAGCTCCTTGAAGGCCATGAGTAGAGGCTCTGGATTGCCGTGAGTAGCCTGCACAGGGTCACGGGTAGCTCAGAGATGGCTGTGAGTAGCACCTGGACGACCACAAGGAGCCCCTGACAGTCCTGAGTAGCCTGTCAATAGCCCCTGGATGGCCACAAGGAGCCCCTGGCTGGCTGTCAGTAGCCCCTGATGGCCACAAGTAGTCCCAGGATGGCCACAAGGAGCTCCTGGCTGGCTGTCAGTAGCCCCTGATGGCCACAAGTAGTCCCAGGATGGCCACAAGGAGCTCCTGGCTGGCTGTCAGTAGCCCCTGATGGCCACAAGTAGTCCCAGGATGGCCACAAGGAGCTCCTGGCTGGCTGTCAGTAGCTCCTGATGGCCATAAGGAGCCCCCTAGCTGGCTGTGAGTAGCCCCTGATGGCTCTAAGTAGCCCCTAGATGGCCAAAAAGATCCCCCTGGCCTGCTGTCAGTAGCCTCTGATGGCCACAAGTAGTCCCTGGAAGACCACAAGGAGCCCCTGGCTGGCTGTCAGTAGCCCCAGCATGGCTGTAAGTAGCCCTTGGATGGCCACAAGGAGCCCCTGACAGTCCTGAGTAGTTTGTCAGTAGCCCCTGATGGCTGTAAGTAGCCCTTGGATGGCCACAAGGAGCCCCCTGGCTGACTGTCAGTAGCCCCTTATGGCCATGTGTAGCCCCTGATGGCTGTAAGTAGCCCTGGATGGCCACAAGGAGCCCCAGGATGGCCACAAGGAGCCCCTGACAGTCCTGAGTAGTCTGTCAGTAGCCCTGATGGCTGTAAGTAGCTCCAGGATGGCCACAAAGAGCCCAAGGATGACCACAAGGAGCTCCTGGCTGGCTGTCAGTAGCCCCTGATGGCCATGTGTAGCCCCAGGATGGGCACAAGGAGCCCCAGGATGGCTGTCAGTAGCCCCTGATGGCCACAAGGAGCCCTTGGATGCAGCTGGATTGCCATGAGCAGCCTGCACAGTCACAAGTAGCCCCTGCGTGATCACAAGTAGCCACTGGATAGATGCAGCCCCTTTGAATGATCATGAGGGGCCCTTGGCTGGTTGTGAGCAGCCCCTGGTGACCCTGAGTAGCCCACACAAGGCTGTCAGTAGCCCCCCAGAGCACTGCTGTGGTCCTGACCCCAGCAAGGCTCCACGTGGCCAAATCCAGGGCAATGTCACCCCTCCAACCAACCACCCGTGTGCCAGCGAGGGCTCAGAGCTCCCCACTCTGCTCCCACCAGCCTCTGCTGCTCAGGAAACGGCTAATTAGCCGCTCCTGCTAATTAACCCGAGTCCTCCCAACTGCTCCTTTCTGCAGAGCATTCACAGCTGCTAATTAAAATCCCAGAGTCCTTTGGCTGGAGGAGCTGGTGGCTGCCAGGGCAGCAGGTTCATGCACACGGGGTCAGAGAGCAGGAATGGGGGTCCCCAGACAGAGCCCCCCAGCCTCCCTCTCCCCAGTGATGCTCAGTGTGGTGCTGTGGATGGGCAGGGGAGTTAGGGGAGCTCTTGGGGGACAATTTAAAGGCTGTGTGGCTCACCCCACCCTACCAGTCCCTCTCCTCCTTGCTCATCCAGGGGACAGGACGAGGCTCCTCCAGCTCCCACCTGCAGGGGTGAACCACATCTGAGCCAGGAATGTGTCTGGATCCCACTTCAGAGCCAAAATCCAGAGAGCTCAGCGAGGGACAGTGGGGACATGCATGGAGACTGTGCCCTTCACAGAACCCCCAAACCCTCCCTGCACACCTCGAGATTTGAGTGATTCCCCCGGGAGAGCCAAGTGACTCCTCTGGGTGGCTTCCAGAAGCACCCAAGGCTCTCAGTGGACACTCATGGAGACCCTTCCCTTCACAGAACCCCCAAACCCCCACTGGTGAGAGCTGAGTGATTCCCCCTGGAGAACCAAGTGACTCCTCCAGGTGTCTTCCAGCAGCCCCCTAGGCTTTCAGTGGACCCCCATGGCGACCCTGCCCTTCACAGAACCCCCAAAACCTTCCTGCACACCCCAAGATCCGAGCGACTCCCCCAGGAGAACCAAAATAATCATTCCTCTGGGTGCCTTCCAGCAGCAGCCATCCACACGGAGACCATGCCCTTCTCAGAACCCCCAATCCCTCCCTGCACACCCCAAGAGCCGAGCAATCCCCGCAAGAGAACCCAGTGACTCCTCTGGGTGGCTTCCAGAAGCACCCAAAGCTCTCAGTGGACCCACATGGAGACCATGCCCTTCACAGAAGCTCCAAACCCTCCCTGCACACCCCGAGAGCTCAGTGATTCCCTGGGAGAACCAAAATCATCCCTCTGGGTGCCTTCCAGCAGCCTCCAAGGCTCTCAGTGCTCGCAGCCTGGAGACCCCTGCCATGTCCCAGGTCACACCCAGCATGACCAGCACTGTCCTGGTGTCACACACAGCACCATTCCGGGTCACACACAACACTGTCCCAGTGTCACACACAGCACCATCCCAGTGTCACGCAGAGCACGGCCAGCACTGTCCCAGGTCACACACAACACGGCCAGCACCATCCTGGGGTCACACACAGCACCATTCTGGTCACACACAGCACTGTCCCCGGTCACACAGAGCACGGCCAGCACCGTCCGGGGTCACACACAGCACTGTCCCCGGTCACATAAAGCACAGTCAGCACTGTCCCCGGTCACACAGCACAGCCAGCACCGTCCCCGGTCACACAAAGCACAGCCAGCACCGTCCCGGGTCACACAGCACAGCCAGCACTGTCCCCGGTCACACAGCACATCCAGCACCATCCTGGGGTCACACACAGCACCATTCTGGTCACACAGAGCACTGTCCCCGGTCACACAGAGCACAGCCAGCACTGTCCCCGGTCACACAGCACAGCCAGCACCGTCCCGGTGTCACACACAGCACAGCCAGCACCGTCCCGGTGTCACACACAGCACTGTCCCGGTGTCACACACAGCACAGCCAGCACCGTCCCGGTGTCACACACAGCACGGCCAGCACCGTCCCCGGTCACACACAGCACAGCCAGCACCGTCCCGGTGTCACACACAGCACGGCCAGCACCGTCCCGGTGTCACACACAGCACAGCCAGCACCGTCCCGGTGTCACACACAGCACGGCCAGCACCGTCTCGGGCCTTTATTCGGCTCCCAGGCGCAGCCCCCGCCGCCGCAGGTCCGCCCTGGCCGCCCTGATGTGCTCCTGCAGCTCGGCCGCCGCCTCCTCGCAGTCATTGAAGGTGGCCAGGCGGTAGCCCACGGTGGCCAGCGAGTAGCAGCCGAAGGCCACGAGCAGGTAGACGGGCAGCGGCAGCAGCGCCTGGCGGAGCGGGCCCGGCGGCTGCAGCCCCGGCGGGGCCAGAGCCAGCGCGGCCCAGGCCGAGCCCAGCAGGGCCAGTCCGCAGAGCCACTGGGCCAGCTTGGTCATGGCGGCCTGAGGGGAGAGGAGAGTGGGAGAGGCGTGAGAGGAACAGGGGAGAAAACGGGAGAGCGGCAGAGAAGAAGAACCGGGAGAGACGGAGCGCCCCGCACCGGCCCCAGTCTCACCCGGGGCCTCCTGACCGGAGCGCGGCCCCAATTCCCCTTGGGCCTCCACGCGCCGGACCGAGCCCTCCCCAAAGAACCAGACCCAGAACCCGAACCGGGACCCGGGCCCTGCCCCACCCCCACCTGGCTCGGTCCCGCTCCCGGTGCCGGTCCCTCTCCCCGCCCGGCGCAGCGATGACGTCACGGCAGCGCCCCGCACGCGAAGGCTGCCGGGAGTTGTAGTTCGGCGGAGCGGCTCCAGAGCGCGCCCCCTGCTGGCGGGGCGCGGCAGCACCGGGAACCCTCCGGGAACCCTCCGGGAGCCCCGCTCCGGCCCCGCTCCCGGTGCCGCAGGAAGCGCCGGGCTTTGTGGGCCGCCGCCGCGGCCGCAGGAAGCATCTGGTTTCCTGCACGTCCGGCCGGAGGGGTGCCAGGGAGCCGGCGTGGGAGCGAGTCCCGCCCGCCCTCCCACGGCTGCGGGAACCGCGCCGTTCCCACCCCCCTCCCTCCCCAACCCCGGTGCCCCCCCCGGGGTCGTGCGGAGGGCACAGACGGGTCTGTGATGCCCTGCCAAGGGCACCAGCCTGTGCCAGCACAGCTGGGGCTGGACCCCCACAGCCCCCTGCCCACTCCAGTCTGCTCCAATCCCGGCTCCACTCCTTGCAGATCTGGGCACACAAGGTGCCAGCAGCAAATCTGCCACCCTTGGCCACCCCTGGGCACCCCAGAACCTACCCCAGGCTCCAGGGCCACTTCCAGCCACGCTGGCACACAGCAGGGCTGGCAGCTGGCACAGGGGACAAGCAGCTACAAAGAAATGGCTTTATTGGGCAGGGAGGGGTCCTGGATCGGCCACAGGGAGGGGGCTGCCCCAGGAAGGGGCAGCAGGACATCAATTTCTCTTCCTGCCCTTGCCAACAGCCTTGGCAGGAGGAGCGACGGGCGCTGTGGACTGGTAGAGAGTGGAGGAGATCTTGTTGATGTAGTAGAGACCCACCATGGAGAAGATGAGGCTACAGGGGCACAAGGGAAGAGGCTGCTCAGCTGCTGGGGGCAGCAACATGCCAACACCTTTCTCCTGGGTC
Source organism: Ammospiza caudacuta (assembly GCF_027887145.1). Lineage (NCBI taxonomy): Eukaryota > Metazoa > Chordata > Aves > Passeriformes > Passerellidae > Ammospiza > Ammospiza caudacuta. Next base: position 3,140,813 of record NC_080622.1, read on the forward strand.
CCATCCCCCTGCCCTTCCTAAACCATTTTCCCCTGGATCCCACTCTTCTGCCTTTCCCAAACACTTTCCGCTCGGATCCCATTCTCCTGCCCTTTCTAAACCAACATTTTCCCCTTGGATCCCACTCCCCTGCCCTTCCTGAACCAATCTCCCCCTGGATCCCACTCTCCTGCCCTTCTTAAACCAAACACCTTCGCTTGGATCCCACTCTCCTGCCCTTCATAAACCAGTAATTTCCCCCTGCCCTTCCTGAACCAATTTCCCCTTGGATCCCTCTCTCCTGCCCTTTCTAAACCATAAATTTCCATTGGATCCTACTCTCTTGCCCTTCCTAAACCAACAAACCAACAACTTCCCCCTGGATCCCACTCTCCTGCCCTTCCTGAACCAATTTCTCCTTGGTTCCCATTCTCCTGCCCTTCCTAAACCAACAATTTCTGTTGGATCCCACTCTCCTGTCCTTCCCAAACACCCTCCCTCGAATCCCATTCTCCTGCCTTTCCTAAAACAGCTACTTCCCCCTGGATCCCATTCTCCTGCCTTTCCTAAAACAGCAATTTCCCCCTGGATCCCATTCTCCTGCCTTTCCTAAAACAGCAATTTCCCCCTGGATCCCATTCTCCTGCCTTTCCTAAACCAACACTTTCCACTTGGATCCCACTCCCGCTCCTCCAAAACCAACAAATTCCATTGGATCCCACTCTCCTGCCTTTCTTAAATTCCATTGGATCCTACTCCCTTGCCCTTCCTGAAACAACAATTTCCCCTTGCATCCCACTCTCCTGCCCTTCCCACCAGCTCTCTGATGCTCCCTGCCCAGCCTCCTGCCCCGCTCCCAGTGTCCCCCGTGCGCCCTCTGTGTCCCCTCGGTCCCTCCCACCCCGCCGAGGACACCTCAGGACGTACCAGGTGGTCACACAGACCCTGTGGATGAGGCCAGAGGCGAACAGGGCCAGCAGGAGGCAGGTGAGGACTGTGGAGAAGCAGGAGACCCACGGTGCTGCAGGGCTGCCCCCAGTGATGGGGGAACAGCAGAATTTCCCCCAGACCCAGGAGAAGCTCCAGGGCAGGGCTGGGACCGTCCAGTGCCACTGCTGGAGCACCCCCAGCCCTTCGGTCACCCCCACTTCCCCCCTGGGCTCCCCCAACACGCACTCTCAGGGAATATCTTGGCCTGGAAGCCCTTCCCGAAGATGAGGTTCTCCAGGTTGTTGAAGGCCTGGGTGTGGAGTTAAGGCAAACAACGGGATCCTGCTGCCCCCCATTTCCCATCCTGCCGGCCCTCTGCAGGGAAGGGAGCTCTGGAGGGTGTCAGGGACAGTTTGGGGGTGCCATGGGGGCCATGGGGTGGTGTAATGGGGCACCAGGGACAGTTTGGGGGTGCCATGGGGGCCATGGGGTGGTATAATGGGGCACCAGGGACAGTTTGGGGGTGCCATGGGGGCCATGGGGTGGTATAATGGGGCACCAGGGACAGTTTGGGGGTGCCATGGGGGCCATGGGGTGGTGTAATGGGGCACCAGGGACAGTTTGGGGGTGGGATGCAGTGAGGGCCATAGGGGTGAAATGGGGAGGACAACAGGCCCAGTTTGGGGCTGCAATGGGGAGAGCATCAAGGCCAGTTTGGGGGTGCAGTGGGGGCCATAAAGGATGCAATGGGGGGAGGGCATCAGGCTCAGTTTGGGGGTGCAGTGAGGGCCATAGGGGGTGTAATGGGGAGGGCATCAAGGCCAGTTTGGGGGTGCAGTGGGGAGGTGCAATAGGGAGGGCACCAGGGCCAGTTTGGGGGTGCAATGGGTGCCAAAGGGGGTGCAATGGGGGGGAGGGCATCAAGGCCAGTTTGGGGGTGCAGTGAGGGCCATAGGGGTGCAGTGGGGAGGGCATCAAGGCCAGTTTGGGGTGCAGTGGAGCCCATAGGGGTGCAGTGGGGAGGGCATCAGGCCCAGTGTGGGGGTGCAGTGAGGGCCAAAGGGGTGAAATGGGGAGGGGACCAAGGCCAGTTTGGGGGTGCAGTGGGGAGGGTACCAATACCAGTTTGGGGGTGCAGTGAGGGCCATAGGGGTGCAGTGGGGAGGGCATCAAGGCCACTTTGGGGGTGCAGTAGGGAGGGGACCAAGACCAGTTTGGGGGTGCAATGGGGAGATAACACCAAGGCCAGTGTGGGGGTGCAGTGAGGCCTAAAGGGGGTGCAATGGGGAGGACACAGGCACCAGTTTGGGGGTGCAACCAGGCCCAGTTTGGGGGTGTAATGGGGAGGGCATCAGGCCGTTTGGGGGTGCAGTGAGGGCCATAGGGGTGCAATAGGGGGCACTGGGCCCAGTTTGGGGGTGCAGTGAGGGCCAGTTTGGGGGTGTAATGGGGAGGGCACCAGTGCCAGTTATGGGGTGCAATGGGGGGCCAAAGAGGTGCAACGAGGGGAGAGTGTCAGGCCCAGTTTGGGGGTGCAGAGAGGGCCATGGGGTGCAATGGGGAGGGCACCAGGTGCAGTTTGGGGGTGCAATGGGTGGATGGGATGGGTTGCAATGGGGAGGGCCCCAAGGCCAGTTTGGGGGTGCAATGGGGAGGGCAGTAGGGGGGTGCTATGGGGGCTGCCTCCCACCACCCCTGTGCTCCCGTTGCCAGCCCCCCGCCCCCTGCAGCCCCTCCGGTGTCCCCGGGATGCCGTGAGGGAGCAGACGAAGAGCGCCGAGCCCAGCAGCCCGCCCTGGATGGTGAGCCACTCGGTGGAGGCCAGCTGCCGGCTGTACATCTGCATCCCTGCGAACAGCAGCAGCGACAGCAGCGACGACAGCGCCAGCGACGTGCCCGTGCCTACGGCTGCGCCCCGGGGCCGCCTCAGCACCGGGACTGGCACCGGCACCGGGGCCACGCTGTGCCCCCCTTCCCTCAGCACAGCTGCCCCGCAGATCCTGTTAACCCCGTTATCCCTGTGCCCCCAATACCCTCCTGTGCCATCACATCTCCATTCCCTGTCCCCGGTACCCCCCGTTCCCGTTAACCCCATTATACCCGTGCCCCCAACACCCTCCTGCCCTGCCACACCTCCATTCCCTCTCCCCATTGCCCCCTGCCCCATTAACCCCATTATACCCGTGCCCCCAATATCCCCCTGCCCTGCCACACCTCCATCTCCTGTCCCTATTACCCCCCCACCCCGTTACCCCCGTGTCATCGCACCTCCATCCCCCTCTTCCCGTTTCCCCCTGCCTCGGTACCCCCCGTTCCCGTTAACCCCGTTATCCCTGTGCTCCCAATACCCTCCTGACCCACCACATCTCCATTCCCTCTCCCCATTGCCCCCTGCCCCATTAACCCCAGCTCCCGTTAACCCCATTATCCCCATGCCCCCAACATCCTACTATGCCATCACCCCTTCGTTCCCTGTCCCCGGTACCCCCCGTTCCCGTTAACCCCATTATACCCGTGCCCCCAACACCCTCCTGCCCTGCCACACCTCCATTCCCTGTCCCCATTTCCCCTTGCCTCGTTACCCCCGTTATCCCCGTGCCCCCAGCATTCCCATCATCACCCCAGTCTCCGTGCCCCCCCCCGTTACCCCCCGTGCCCCCCCCGTTACCCATGGTGCCCCCAGCCCGTCCCGGTGCCGCTCCCGGTACCGCCGTTCTGCGCACGCGCACTCCGCCCGCGCGCAGCGGGGACACGGCAGCACCGCCGGGCCGCGCCACTGCGCATGCGCGGGAGGCCCCGCCCCTCCTAGCGCGCTCCCTCGCGGCCGGGAGTGGCGCTGCAAGTCCGCGCCGTCCCGGAGCGCCCTCTGGCGGAGGGGACGGGAACAGCGCGGGGACGGGACCCCCGCACCGAGCACCGGCCCCGGTACCGGCACCGGGAGCACCCCCGGGAACATCCCCTGGAGCACTGCTGGTACCGGTGCCATGCTCATCCTGCCCGTAGCCCGTCCCCTGCGCCGCTGCCCGAGTGTCGCTCCTCGAGGGATGCCCGGGGGTGCGGCGAGAGCATCCCCGCGCGGCTCGCCCCCGCCCCACACCGGTGCCGCCCCTCCGGTGTCTCCACCGCCCTCCGGTGCCGGCGGGGCGGGCGCCGCCGAGCATGCGCGCCGCCGCCCCCCGCGCTCCCCCCGGCTCCGCCGCTCCCTGCAACACACCGGGGCCATCGCGGCCGCCGCTGCTGCCGCCGCCGCCGCAGGCACGGGCGCGGGTAGCGGAGCCATGGCCGAGGGCGAGGACCTGCAGACCTTCACCTCCATCATGGACGCGCTCGTCCGCATCAGCGTGAGCGGCCGCGGTGGCGGCGGGGGGGCGGACAGGGGTCCTCCGGGACCGGGTCGCCGTGGCAACGCGGCGGGGACCGGGGGGGGAGGGCGATGCCCTTGAGGGGTGGGCGGGCAGCGGACCCGCACCCCGACTCACCGCAGCGACCCCCGGGTATCCCCCGGCATCGGGACCCCCCCACACCGAGCCGCGGTCGAGCCGGTGGCACCGGGTGCCGAGAGGGCGGCCCCGATCTTGGTGCCCAGCCCGGTCCTGGCGCTGGTCCCAGGGCTCTGCTGTGGGTCCAGCTCCAGTCCCCATCCCAGCCCCCATCGCCATCCTGGCCCCCATCTCCCTCTCCATCCCAGTTCCAATCCCACACCCATCCCAGTCCCCATCCCCATCCCAGCCCCGGGCCCATCCTGGTGCTGATCCCAGTGCTGGTCCTCATCCCCATCCCAGCCATCATCCCCATTCCAGCCCCGGGCCCATCCTGGTGCTGATCACAGTGGTGGCCCCCCTCCCCATTGCACTGCCAGTCCTGATACTGGTCTGATCCTGGGCCCAGTCCCAGTCCCATCCTCACACCAGGCCTGGGCCCCATCCAGGCTCTGATCGCAGTGCTGGTGCTGATTCTGCCATGCTGCTGCCCCCAGGCCTGATCCTGGCCATGATGCTGCTCCTGGTGGCAGTGCTGGCCCCAGTCCTGGTCCTGCTGTGGCCCCAGTTCCCATCCCCAGTCCAGCCCTTGGCTTCATCCTGCTGCTGGCCCTGACTTCCAGGCCTGATCCTGGCCATGATGCTGGTCCCAGCCTTTGCTCCTATCCCAGTGCTGCTCCTGACACTGGCCCTGCTCCTGGCTGTGGTTCCAGTGCTGGCCCTGATCTTGGCCCTGATGCTGATCCCAGCTCCATTCCTCATCTCAGTGGCAGCCCTGATCCTCATCCTGCTGCTGCTCCTGGTGTTTGTCCTCATCCCGTCCCTGGTGCTGGTCCCAGGCCCCATCATTGGCCTGATGGTGGTCCCTGTCCTTGTCTCCATCCCATCCTGGGTCCCAGTACTGCTCCTGATCCTGCTCCTGATGCTGATCCTGGCCCAGGTGCTGGTCCTGGCCCTGGCCCTAGTGCTGGTCCCAGGCCCTGATTCTGATATCAGCCCTGATGTCCTGATGGCCTTGATGTCCCTGTGGTCCTGACCCTGATCCTGGCCCTGGTTCTGGTCCTGGCCTTAGAGCTGTTCCCAGGTCCTGATCCCAGTCATGGTGCTAATCTCAGTTCTGGTGCTGATCCTGGTCCTGATGCTGATCCTGGTCCTGGTGCTGGTCTCAGGCCTGCTGCTCATCCTGGTCTTGGTCCTGGCCCTGATCCTGGCCCTGATGCTGATCTCAGCCCTGATTCTGGTCCTGGTTCTGGCCTTGATGCTGGCCCTGCTCCTGGCCCTGGTGCTGGTCTCAGCCCTGGCCCAGATCCTGGCCCTGGTGCTGGTCCTGGCCCTAGAGCTGTTCCCAGGTCCTGATCCCAGTCATGGTGCTAATCTCAGTCCTGGTGCTGATCCTGGTCCTGGTGCTGGTCCTGGCCCTCTTGATGATCTCAGCCCTGATGCTGACCCTGACCCTGGCCTTGGTGCTGGTCCTGGCCCTGATCCTGGTCCTGGCCCTGATCCTAGCCCTGGTCCTAGTCCTGGCCCTGGTGCTGATCTCAGCCCCAGTGCTGATACTGATCTCAGCCCTGATTCTGGTCCTGGTTCTGGTCCTAGCCCAGATCCTGACCCTGGTGCTGATTTCAGACCTGATGCTGGCCCTGCTCCTGGCCCTGGTGCTGGTCCTGGCCCAGATCCTGGCCCTGGTGCCGGTCCCATCTGGTCCAGCCCCGCTGTGTCCCCAGCGGGTGACGCTCCCGCTCTCTCCGCAGACCAGCATGAAGAACATGGAGCGGGAGCTGGTGTGCCCGGTGTGCAAGGAGATGTACAAGCAGCCGCTGGCCCTGCCCTGTACCCACAACGTGTGCCACGTGTGTGCCAGCGAGGTGCTGCTGCAGCACGGGCACCTGTACTGCGACCCCACCTCCGAGCCCACCTCGCCCGCCGCCACCCCCTCCACCCGCAGCCCCCGCCTGGGCCGCAGGGCTGTCCCCAAACCCGACCGGCTGGACCGCCTGCTCAAGTCAGGTGGGGCTGGAGGGACAACGAGGGGACGGGGATGGCTGGAGACAGCAAGGGTGGCTGAGGGGATGGGGACAGGGAGGGGTTTGGGACAGCCTGAGGGGATGGGGGCAGCTGGAGGGGACAGGGGTGGCTGGAGAGGTTTGGGACAGCCAGAGGGGATGGGGACAGGGATGGCTGGAGAGGATAGGGACAGGATGGAGAGGATGGGGACAGGATGGGGACAGGCTGGAGAGGATGGGAACAGAGATGGCTGGAGAGGACAGGGGTGGCTGGAGAGCATGAGGACAGGGATGGCTGGAGGGATTTGGGATGGCCAGAGGGGTCAGGACAGGGGTGGCTGGAGAGGTTTGGGATAGCAAGAGGGGATGGGGACAGCTGGAGGGGACAGGGATGGCTGGAGAGGAAAGGGGTGGCTGGAGAGGTTTGGGATAGCCAGAGAGAATGGGGACAGAGATGGCTGGAGGAGAGGGGGATGGCTGGAGGGGACAGGGATGGCTATAGACGGTGGGGGTGGCTGAGGGGATGGGGACAGGAATGGCTGGAGAGGTTTGAGACAGCTGGAGGGGATGGGGACAGGGATGGCTGGAGAGGATAGGGACAGGATGGAGAGGATGGGGACAGGATGGGGACAGGCTGGAGAGGATGGGAACAGGGATGGCTGGAGGGGTTTGGGACAGCTGGAGGGGATGGGGACAGCTGGAGTGGACAGAGATGGTTGGAGAGGACAGGGGTGGCTGGAGAGGTTGAGGACAGGGATGGCTGGAGGAGAGGGGGATGGCTGGAGGGGACAGAGATGGCTGGAGAGGATAGGGACAGGGATGGCTGGAGGGGTTTGGGATAGCCAGAGGTGATGGGGACATCTGGAGGGGACAGAGATGGCTGGAGGGGACAGGGATGGATGGTTGGAGGAGATGGGGACAGCAGAGGAGACAGAAATGGCTGGAGAGGACAGGGATGGTTGAGGGGATGGGGACAGGGATGGCTGGAGGGGTTTGGGACAGCTAGAGGAGAGGGGGATGGCTGGAGGAGAAGGGGATGGCTGGAAGGGACAGGGATGACTGGAGAGGATGAGGGCAGGGATGGCTGGAGAGACAGGGATGGCTGGAGGGAACAGGGATGGATGGAGGGGAAGGGAATGGCTGGAGGGGATGGCAGAAGGAATAGGAACAGCAGAGGGGGTGAGCATGGCTGGAAAGGACGGGGACAGGGATGGCTGGAGGGGTTGGGAGCAGGGACAACAGGAAGGGACAGAGGTGAGGATGGGTCTCTTTGCCCTGCTAACTCCATCCCCGCCTCCCTCCCACAGGCTTTGGCACCTACCCGGGGCGCAAGCGGGGCGCCGTGCACCCGCAGACCGTCAGCTTCCCGTGCCCCGCCTGCCAGCGGGACGTGGACCTGGGCGAGCGGGGCCTGGGCAGCCTCTTCCGCAACCTGACCCTGGAGCGCGTGGTGGAGCGCTACCGGCAGACCATCAACATCAGCGCCGCCATCATGTGCCAGTTCTGCAAGCCCCCGCAGCTGGAGGCCACCAAGGGCTGCACGGAGTGCAAGTCCAGCTTCTGCAATGAGTGCTTCAAGCTCTACCACCCCTGGGGCACGCAGAAAGCCCAGCACGAGCCCACGCCCCCCACCCTCACCTTCCGCCCCAAGGTGGGTCATCCTGCCCGCCTTAATCCTCCTGATTAAGGCTGAGGGGGTTGGGATTGTTCAGCCTGGAGAGGAGAAGGTTTGGGGTTACCAAATTGTGGCCTTCTGGTGTTTGAAGGGAGCTTTTGAAAGGATGGAGCAAGACTGTTTACAAAAGCCTGGAGTGACAGGATAAAGAGCAATGGGTTCAGATTGAAAGGGAGTAAGTTTAGGTTAGAAATTAGAAAAAAATTCTTGTAGTGAGGGTGGTGTGGTTCTGGGACACGGTGCCCTGGAAGTGTTCAAGGCCAAGGTGGGGCTCTGAGCAATGGGGTCTGGTTGAGGATGTCCCTGCTCATGTCAGGCAGGTTAGAACAAGATGATCTTCCAGGTGCCCTTCCAACCCCGACCATTCTGTGATGCTGAGATCTGGGGTGCAGGGGTGGGACTCTCGGGGGTGGAGGGAGGTGCAGAGCCCCGCTGAGCCCTGCTGTGCTCGTGCAGGGCCTGATGTGCCCGGAGCACAAGGAGGAGGTGACTCACTACTGCAAGACCTGCCAGCGGCTGGTGTGCCAGCTCTGCCGCGTGCGCCGCACCCACACCAGCCACAAGATCACCCCGGTGCTCAGCGCCTACCAGGCCCTCAGGGTAAGGGCTCCTGGGGCCAGGCTGGGGCTCTGTGGGGAATTGGGGGCACCACAGAGCCCCAGTGCAGAGGGGGGGTGTGGGGCGGGGGCTGCTGGCACCACATCTCATCACCTTCCTGCAGGAGAAGCTGACAAAGAGCCTCGCCTACATCCTGAGCAGCCAGGACACGGTGCAGACCCAGATTGCTGAGCTGGAGGAGACAGTGAAACACACAGAGGTAAGGGCAGAGGGTGCCCGTCTGTCCCTGAGTTGTCCCTAGGCAGGGGTGGCATAGCCAGCCCAGTCCCCTCTGATCCCAGGAGGTGCCGCACGCTGACCCTGCCATGCCTGTGCCCGGCAGGTGAACGGCTCACAGGCCAAGGAAGAGGTGTCCCAGCTGATCCAGGGGCTCTGTGCCATGCTGGAGGAGAAGCGGGCCACGCTGCTGCAGGCCATCGAGGAGTGCCAGCAGGAGCGGCTGGCCAGCCTGCACGGCCAGATCCGGGAGCACCAGGCCATGCTGGAGAACTCGGGCATGGTGGGCTATGCCCAGGAGGTGCTGAAGGAGACTGACCACCCCTGCTTTGTCCAGGCTGCCAAGCAGCTGCACAACAGGTACTGGGCTGTGGGCATGGAGCTGCCAGGGAGCATTGGGACTCTCTGGTGCCCGCGGTGCCACCCTGACATCGCCGCTCTCCTGTGCTGCAGGATCCTCAGGGCCACCGATTCGCTGCAGAGCTTCCGTCCTGCAGCCAACGCCTCCTTCAGCCACTTCCAGCTGGATGTCAGCAGGGAGCTGAAGCTGCTCACTGACCTGGCCTTCATCCGAGGTAAAGGCACCGGGACCCGGGCACCGGCTGTGCCCCGTGCCCAGGCACAGCCCCTGCGGGCAGAGCGGGTCCCTGCCCGCCTCGGAGCTGCAGCTCAGCCACGGCTGCTCGCGGATCTGCCGGTGCCCCCTCCCCGTCAGGGACAGCCCCCGCCCCAGCAGCCCCCAGAGATACCCCTGCCCTGCCCTGTGCCAGGGCGCCGGGGCCAGGGGCAGGCAGGCAGGGCCGTGGTGCCAGGTGAGGGCAGCAGCAGTGCCGCGGGGTGAGTACGGAGCTGCCCCCGCTGCCGGGCAGGCGCTTCCCGCAGGGCAGGAGCCGCGTGGCCCTGCCAGACCCGCTGGCGACACGTTTCAGACCTGCTTCTACCTCTCTTTGTTTATAGGCTGCGGCCGCTGCCGAGGCGTCACCGAAGTAACTGAGGCAAGTCACACCCCTGCCCCAGAGCCGCCCCGCTCTCTCTTCCCATCCCTCCATCCCTCCATCCTGCTCCCGTCCCTGGCCCCGCTCCGCCGCCATCCTCCATCCCCTCCATCCCCGTCCTGCCCGCCGGCGCTGGCAGCCGGTGGCTCTGCCTCCTCCATCTGCCGCCCTCCTCCTGCCCTCCCGCCCCCTCTCGCCACATTTCCATCCCCATCCTCACCCCATTTCCATCCCCCTCGTGCCCCATTTCTGTCCCGCTTCTTGCTCCATTTCCATCCCCTTCCTTGCCCCATTTCTGCCCTCTCTCACCCCATTTCCATCCCCTTCCTTGCCCCATTTCTGCCCTCTCTCACCCCATTTCCATCCTTTCTCACCCCATTTCTGTCCCAATCCTTGCTCCATTTCCATTCCATTCCATTCCTTTTCCCATTTCTGCACTCTCTCTCCCCATTTCCATCCCCTTTTGTCCTGTTTCCATTTTCTTCCTCGCCCCATTTCTGTCTCCTCTCGCCCTGTTTCCATCCCCTTCCTCGCTCCATTTCTGTTCAACTGTCACCCCACTTCTGTCCACATGCTCACCTCACTTCTGTCCCATTCATAATCCAATTTTCTGCTCCCTCCTCATCCCATTTCCACTCTCCCTTGCCCCATTTCAACCCCATCCTTGCCGTTTCCACTTTCTTCTCATCCTGTTTCCATTCCCCCACTCTCAATTTCCATCCCAGTCTCACCCCATTTCCATCCTCTTCCACACTCCATTTTCATCCTCTCCTTGCCCCATTTCCACCCCTCTCCTTCTTCAATTTTCTTCCCCCTCTTGTCCCATTTCCATTCCCTTTCTTGCCTCATATTTGTCTCCCCTTCACCCCATTTATGTCCAGATTCCTCTACCATTTATTTTCCCATCTGCCCCCTATTTCTCTCCCACTTTCACCCCATTTCCCTTCTCTTCCTCGTTCTATTTCCACCCCTCTCCTTATCCCATTTCTTTCCCCCCTCGCCCCATTCCCATCTGCCTCTTCACCCCAATTCCATCCTGCTCACCCCATTTCTTTCCCTTTCTGCATCCCATTCCCACCTTGTCCTTGCCCCATTGTTACCCCCATTTCAATTCTCCTTCTCTCTTTATTTCCATCTTACTCTCACCCCATTTCTGTCCTCTTCCTCTCCCATTTCCATCCCTCTCCTTGCCCCATTTCTACCTCCCTCCTCATCCTGTTTCCTTTCTCTTCCTTGCCCCATTCCCACCCTTTCCTTACCCCTCTCCCACCTGCCACCCTTCATCTCCCCTCCCCTCCCTGCCTCTGTTCCTGCCAGTACCTTCTACCACCCTCCATCCCCATCTCCTCCTCCTCCTCTTCCTCTTCCTCTCCTGCTGCCTCCACTCTCTCTCTTTCTCTCTCTCTCTCCTCCCTCCTGACTTGCACTCGGCCTGTCTGGTCCCTGGAGCCCCACAGCAGCAGCTCCTCTGTCTCCCCGACTCTCGCTCTCCTCCGGTGCCGACACACGGTCCTCCGCAGTCAGACCCCTTTAGACTCCGCTGGTTGTGCGTCCGTCCGTCCGTCCGTCCGTCCGGAATCCCGGAATGCCCCCTCCCTGCGTCCGGCCGCCTCCCTGCCCGCGGGGTGGGGGATGCTGCCTGACGCCCGCTGCCGCCTCTCCCCGCAGCGCCCGAGGCCCCCGTCATCGACACGCAGCGCACCTACACCTACGACCAGATCTTCCTGTGCTGGCGGCTGCCGCAGCACTCGCCGCCCGCCTGGCACTACACCGTGGAGTTCCGCAAGACCGACGCCAAGGCCAAGGGGCTGAAGCTGTGGCAGCGGCGGGAGGAGGTCAGGGGCACCTGCGCCCTCGTCGAGTACCTGGACACCGACAGCGTCTACGTGCTCCGGGTGAAGGGCTACAACAAGGCAGGTTTTGGGGACTACAGCGAGGACATCTACCTGCACACGCCGCCCGCCCCAGGTGAGAGGGGATGGGATCACGTCGGGGTCACCAATAGTTACCAAAGGGGTATTGCCTGCCCAGAGGGGAGAGGATCACGTCGGGGTCACCAATTGTCACCGCTCCAGGTGAGAGGGGGGTGGGATCACGTCGGGGTCACCTATTGTCACCAAAGGGGTATCGCCCATCCACCCCAGTTGAGAGGGGATGGGATCATGTCAGAGTCACCAATTGTCACCTCAGGGGTATTGCTCGCCCGCCCCAGGTGAGAGGGGATGGGATCACGTTGGGGCCACCAATTGTCACCAAAGGGATATCGCCCGCCCGCCCACCCCAGGTGAGAGGGGATGGGATCATGTTGGGGTCACCAATTGTCACTAAAGGGGTGTTCACCTGCCTGCCACAGGTGAGAGGGGATGGGATCACATCCGGGTCACCAATTGTCACCAAAGGGGTATTGCCTGCCCACCCCAGGTGAGAGGGGATGGGGTCACGTCGGGGTCACCAATTGTCACCAAAGGGGTGTCACCCACCCACCCCAGGTGAGAGGGGATGGGATCACGTCGGGGTCACCAATTGTCACCAAAGGGGTGTCACCCACCCACCCCAGGTGAGAGGGGACGGGATCATGTCAGGGTCACCTTGTCTCGGGGGGGGTCTTGGGGTCAGACAAAGGTGAGACTCCATCATCAGAAGACATGAAAGGCACTTTATTATTAGAAATCTACAGTTCTTATAGAAACAAAGGTAGACCTAAGACCTGGTTGGCCTTTAGGAATCTTCTCTCACCTGTTGGTCAAGAAGGGACAGCCGCTTCTTGTAAACATCTTTGACAAACAGATTGGCTGCTAGGTGCAGAGATTGAGATCATAATTGTTTTAATTCTTTCTCTGAGCTTTCTCACAGCTTCCCAGGAAAATCCTGGGAGAACTACTTCTCTCCCTGTTCAGAGGATATGTGATTACCACACATGGGTGCTTGGATCAACGCAGGGCGCCCCGCTGTGCTGTGCTGCTCACCTTTTTCCTCTCTGCTCCCCACAGTCCTCAACTTCTTCCTGGACAACCGCTGGGGCTTCAACCGGGACCGGCTGGCCATCAGCAAGGACCAGCGCGCGGTGCGCAGCGTGCCCGGCATCCCCATGCTCTTTGCCGCCGAGCGCCTCATGACCAGCTGCCACCTGTCCATCGACCTGGTCATTGGCGACGTGGCCATCACCCAGGGCAAGAGCTACTGGGCCTGCTGCGTGGACCCCAGCTCCTACCTGGTCAAGGTGGGCGTGGGGCTGGAGAGCAAGCTGCAGGAGTGGTTCCAGGTACCGCAGGACGTGGTGAGCCCCAGGTGAGATTGGAGGGTGCAGTTTTGTTCCTACCTCCCCAGCTGGGTGTCAGGGGGCTCCGAGAGGGGACAGCTTTCCACTGGGCTCAGAATAAACACCTTCAGCATTGCTGGGGAGTCCCATGAATGGCCAATCCACCCAGGGGTGCTGCTGGGTGCTAAGGCACCTTCTCAGATGGGTATTGGAGTTGGATCCCCCCACCTGGGTACTCTGCATGGCAGGTGGAGAGGCCACAGGCAGGGCAGGGCCCTCCTGGGTGGGTGCCCATCCCTGGAGGTGTGGAGGGATCTCCTGCCTTTCCCGTGGGAGGACTCACCTGTCCCCCCTCCACAGGTATGACCCTGACAGTGGCCACGACAGCGGGGCAGAGGACACAACGGTGGAGGCGCCTCCTCCCTACGCCTTCCTCACCATCGGCATGGGCAAGATCCTGCTGTCCCACGGCTCGGCCCTCACGTCCCGCGACCCCAACGGCTGCACCGTGCCCCTGCCCCCGCGCATTGGCATCTGCCTGGACTACGAGCAGGGCAAGGTGAGCTTCTACGACGCCGTGTCCTTCCGCGAGCTCTGGGAGTGCGGCGTGGACTGCTCGGGGCCCGTCTGCCCCGCCTTCTGCTTCATCGGAGGCGGGGCCCTGCACCTGCAGGAGCTGGTGGCCAACAAGCAGGAGAGGAAAGTGACCATTGGGAACTTTGCCAAGCTGGACTGAGCCACGCCCGCGGTCCCCACACGCCCCCCGGGCACCCTGCGAGCACCAGGGGGACACAAGTGGCCAGGGAGCAGAGCAGAGCAGAGCAGGGGTGGCCCCGGCCCTGCCGCCACCGGGGACAGGCCAGGTGTTTGTTTTGTGGGATGGGGGGGGATGGGGACAGCTTTGCCGTCCCCTCCTCACCCTGTCTGCCTGCCCCTGGCTCCAACTCAGCCCCAGGCTGCTCTGGGCTGGGGCTGTGGGCAGGGCTGGCAGAGGGTCAGCCCTAGAGAGGGGTCAGGGAGGGGGACGGGGCTGCGCAGGGAGGGGGGTGGAAGGTGACAGTGGGGTGACAGTGCAGGGGAGAGGCCGGGTGCTGGTTGGGGTGGGGGAGGCAGCTGGGGTGGGGGAGAGGGAGGTAGGGGGAGGCTGGGCTGGAACAAAGTGTGAAGATGTTTTGTAAAATGGCTCATTTTCAACGTGGATCATCTGGCTGCAGCCAGGCACAGCCCCTGCGCACAGCCAGCGTGGGGTCCCTCCCGTGGGCTGCCGGGCACCCCGGTGCCTGCCGCCTGCTCTGCCCTGTCCTTGGGGAGCAACGTGCCTGGCCAGCCCTGCACGTGGCCTCAGGGCCACACTTGGCTCCCGTTACACCTCTGGGTGCCCAACCCATGGCCGGGGTGGGCTGGGCCTGCAGGGTCTGGATCTGACCCGCCAGGGAGCCGCAGCACAGCCGTGGGGGCTGTGCCAGCAGTCCCACGCCGGGCTCTGTCCGAGCTGCTGTCATTTCTCCTGGGTTCTGTTACAACAAACGCTGTATTTTCATGGTTTCCTACAATAAACTGCAATGCCAGACTCGTCCAGAGCCTCCCTGGCACAGGGGGAGCATGGGACTGAGCTATCTGTGGGGCTGGAGTGTGCATGGGGGCAGGGTGACAAGGGACATGGGGAGCTGGGTTGGCTGTGGGGTCACAGGGCTATGGGGTCACGGGGCTTTGGGATTGCAGGGCTGTGGGGTCACAGGGCTGTGAGGCCACAGAGTTGTGGGGTCTCAGCGCTGTGGGGTCATGGGGCTGTGAGACTGCAGATCTGTGGGGTCTTAGGGCTGTGGGGTCATTGGGTTGTGGGGTCTCAGGGCTGTGGGGTCATGGGGCTGTGGTGCTGCAGGGTTGTAGGGTAGCAGGGCTGTGGGGTGGCAGGGCTGTGGGTTTTCAGGGCTGTGGGGTCTCAGAGCTATGGGATAGCAGGGCTGTGGGGCGGCAGGGCTGTGGGGGAAGCAGGCAGTGGGGTCTCAGGGCTGTGGGATCTCAGGGCTGTGGGGTCTCAGGGCTATGGGGTCTCAGGGCTGTGTATTTGCAGGGCTATGGGGTAGCAGGGCTGTGGGGTCTGAGGGCTATGGGATCACAGAGCTATGGGGTAGCAGGGCTGTGGTGCTGGGCTGGCCTTGGGCCCGTGAGAGCAGGCTGTCCAGCAGCACGTGTCCAGAGGCGTGCACGGCACCAGGGCCATGGGGCCGGGCTGTCCTTTGGGCCGTGGCCAGCAGGTGCCAACCGTGCCCAGCCCGGGCAGTGCTGACGTGTCAGGTCCTGCCCGTGCTCTGCCTGGCCACGTGGTCACTGCCACCCCATCACAGGGGGCTCCTGGAGAGGACAGCTCTCCACTGGGCCCAGAATAAACTTCAGCACTGCTGGGGAGTCCCATGGGCAGCCAGAACAGCCTGGGGGGCTGCTGGGTGCTGAGGCACCTTCTCAGATGGGTATTGGAGCTGGACCCCCTCACCTGGGTGCTCTGCATGGCAGGTGGAGGGGCCACGGGTGGGTGGGTGCCTGTCCCTGGAGCTCGAAGGGGACGGGGCCAAAGGGCTGAGCTCTCTGTGAACAGGCAACTCTTTGTAGGGCCCAGCCCTTCAAATCAGGGCCCTGTTCTGATCCCTGGGGCCCTGCCCAGGCCTGGGGGGGCTGAGGGGGGAAGCAGCAGTGCCAGGCACACCCCATCCCCTTTGGGGCTCTGTGCTAAGCACACAGCCCCATATCCAGCTGGCAGAATGGATCTGGGGGTGGGGGGTGCTCCACTGTGCCAGACACCCATCAATGCACCCCCCAGCAGTCTCGGGGAGCCCCCTGTGCTCCAGAGACCCCTTGGCTGCACCCCAGCCCAGCTCTGATAGCTGCCAGCACGTGCCAGGCTTCCTGGGCACCTGGCACAGCCACGGGCCCCACCCAGAGCCCACATTCTGTGGCCGAGGGCTCCATCAGCTGCCCAGTGCTGCTCCTGGGGCTGCTCCCAGCCAGCCAAGCTCTGGCCCCGTGCCTGCCACCACACGGGCTTTTCTTTGGGCAAGGGTTGCTTTCCTTGTTTTTCTGCCTTTTCAGCCGTTGCCAAAACACTCCCAGTGCCCAGGAACGGGGCCCAGCTCAAACTGGAGCTGCCAGGGGGCCGCCAGGGATGGCTGCTCCCAAGGTTTGTGCCCTGCTGCTGCCACGCAGTCTCTTCTTGCAGCATCCCCAGAGCCTTTTCGGGGCTCAGTGAGGGTTTGGAAGAGCCTGGCTCACAGGGGAGGGGAGCAGGACACGCTGCAGGCAGCCAGGGACACACGTGCAGCTGAACATTCCGCCTGTGCAGCCACGGGGAAAGCGGGCATGTCAAACCAGACACGGTAAACCGTGAGCAGAAACTGCCAGGAGGGGTGAGAGGGACGGGGTCTGGCAGGATGGGTGACATCCAGAGGGGGTGACACGGTGACATCCCCAGCAGCAAGCCCAGCATTGCCTGGAACGGCAAACAAGAGCCACCACCCAAGCCCAGGCCACACCTCGGCGGGCGCCAGCCCTGTCCCAGAGAAGCCCCCCTGGCACACGGCTGCCCCCCATCCTTTTATTTGAACCGTGATAAATACACCCCAGCCCAGGAGCTGCCACCCCGCCGAGCCAAGCCCGGCACCAACACCCCGCAAACAGAGATATTTATATAAAATAACACCACAAAAAGAGCCGTTGAATCGCAGCGGGAGCCCGAGCCCCGTCCTCCTGGCACGGAGCAGGGTTGCAAAGCCAAGCGAGTGCGGGGACCGTGGGCTGTGTGCGGGATCTTCCCTCCCTCTCCCATCTCCGCTCGTGCAGTTCTGTCATGTGCGCGAATCCGGCTGCTCCAGAACCGTCCGGCTCCCGCTGCCCACGGCCGAGCAGCACCGGGGGATGCGCCCGGGGCCGGTGCTGCCCTCCCGGGAGCGGGGGGCGGCTCTCTGGGGCTGCCCCCTCCCCTCGGCAGCCGCGCTCCTTCCAGCCAGCCCTTCACAGGTTGTCGGAGCCGGCGGCGGGGTTGGTGTAGGTGAAGGTGCCGGACCTCGTGGTGCTGCCGCCGGCCACCTTCGGGGCAGGAAAGGTGAGAGGAATGTCAGGGCCGGGCGGAGCCCCCATCCTAGGGCAGCACAGAAAGACCTGCACCCTCTCCATGCCAACTGTGGGCAAGCAAAAATCGCATTCTCCCATTGTGGTGGGCACAGGAAGATCTGCACCCTCTCCATGCCAACTGTGGGCAAGCAAAAATCGCATTCTCCCACTGTGGTGGGCACAGGAACATCTGCACCCTCTCCACGGCCACTATGGACAAGCAAAAATTGCATCCTCCCATTGTGGTGGGCACAGGAAGATCTGCACCCTCTCCATGCCCACTATGGGCAACTAAGAATTGCATCCTCCCACTGTGGTGGGCACAGAAAGATCTGCACCCTCTCCACAGCCAGTGGGCAACTAAAAATCACATCCTCCCATCGAAGTGGGCACAGGAAGATCTGCACCCTCTCCATGCCCACTATGGGCAACCAAAAATCACTTCCTTCCATTGTGGTGGGCACAGGAAGACCTGCACCCTCTTCACGGCCACTATGGAACACTAAAAATCTCATTCTCCACCATGGTGGGCACAGGAAGATCTGCACCCTCTCCATGCCCATTATGGACAAGCAAAATTTACATCCTCCCTTTGTGGTGGGCACAGGAAGACCTGCAGCCTCTTCATGCCCACTATGGGCAAGCAAAAATCGCATCCTCCCACCATGGTGGACTGCTGCCCCTATCCATGAGCACTGTGGGCACCCTGAGCCCCCATCCATGAGCACTGTGGGCACTCTGGGCCCCCATCCATGGGCACTGTGGGCACTCTGGCCCCCAGGGACACCCCGGGCCCCCATCCATGGGCACTGTGGGCACCCCGGGCCCCCATCCATGGGCACTGCGGGCACCCTGGGCCCCCATCCATGGGCACTGCGGGCACCCTGGGCCCCCAACCATGGGCACTGTGGGCACCCCGGGCCCCCATCCATGGGCGCTGTGGGCACCCCGGGCCCCCAACCATGGGCACTGTGGGCACCCCGGGCCCCCAGGGACATCCCGGGCCGCTGCTCCCCGTGCGCAGGAGGAGCCGCGGCGGCCCCGGCCGTGTTCCCGCACGATAAGCCGGCCCGGCGAGTGCGAGGGTAAATATTTACCCAGGCCCCTGGTATTTGCTCAGGGTGAGCTGCTCTCAGCGAGCCGGAGCAGCTGGACACGGCCCCGCCTGGGGGGAACACAGGGCGGCCCCCCGTGCCCAGCATCGCCTGGCAGAGCCCTCTGTGGCTCCCGGAGGCACAGCACCAGCTCCGGCTGCAGTTTGGGAGCTGCCGGTGCGGGATGAGGGATGCTGGCTGCGGGAATCACCTCCTCAGCAACGCCTCCATCAGCTCTGCAGTGCCCCAGCGCTGCTCCCACCCACGGCAGAGCTGAGGGACGCAGCAGGGCAGGAGAAGGGCCAGGGTGGGCAGGCAGCAAGACCCCCGATGCCGGGCACGGGGAGAGGCTGCCCAAGGTCGGGGGAGCTCCCCGGAGCCGGGCCGGGTCTGCCCGCGCTGGTTGCTGCTCCAGCCAGGCGTGAATGTTACACTCACCTCCCGGCAGGGCTGGTGAGGGACGAGCTCCCTGCGCAGCGTCCCTGCCCCACCATCCCCGTCCCTGCCATCTCCGTCCCTGCCCTGCCATCCCCGTCCCTGCCCTGCCATCCCCATCCCTGCCCTGCCATCCCTGTCCCTGCCCTGCCATCCCCGTCCCTGCCCTGCCATCCCCATCCCTGCCCTGCCATCTCTGCCCCTGCCCTGCCATCTCTGTCCCTCCCCTGCCATCCCCGTCCCTGCCATCCCTGTCCCTGCCCTGCCATCTCTGCCCCTGCCATCTCTGCCCCTGCCCTGCCATCCCTTTCCCTGCCCTGCCATCCCTTTCCCTGCCCTGCCATCCCTGTCCCTGCCCTGCCATCTCTGCCCCTGCCATCTCTGTCCCTGCCCTGCCATCCCCATCCCTGCCATCTACATCCCTGCCCTGCCATCCCCGTCCTTGCCCTGCCATGTCTGCCCCTGCCATCTCTGCCCCTGCCATCTCCGTCCCTGCTCTGCCATCTCCATCCCTGCCATCTCCATCCCTGCCATCTCTGCCCCTGCCCTGCCTTCCTCATCCCTGACATCTTCATCCCTGCCCTGCCATCCCCGTTCCTGCCATCTCTGTCCCTGCCATTCCCGTCCCTGCCCTGCCATCCCCATTCCTGCCATCTCTGTCCCTGCCCTGCCATCTCTGTCCCTGCCCCACTATCTCCATCCCTGCCCCACCATCTCCATCCCTGCCATCCCCATCCCTGCCATCTCCGTCCCTGCCCTGCCATCACCTCCCACTAACCCAGGGATCCCAGCCATGCACCCAGGGATTCACCCCTGCTCCCTGGGAGCCCCCAGGTGTGGGCCCCTGGCTCTCACCTGGCTGTAGGGGTTGGGTTTGCTGTTGGGGGACACGTAGCGCCCGTGGCTCTGGTACTGCAGGTACTCAGCCATGGGGTGGTAGGAATCCTTCTGGCTGAGCAGGTCCAGCTTCCCTCGGCTCTTGCGGCGGCAGGTGCAGGTGGACTTGGGGAGAGAGAGGGGTCAGAGCTTGGCTGGTGTGGGGACAGGGACAGCGTGCAGGTGAGGGGTGAGGATGGGGCCTCACCATCAGGAGGAGGCAGGTAAAGATGGTGAAGAGCAGCAGGATGCTGACCAGGACCAACAGAGCGATGGCCCAGTCCGGGATCATGGGCGCTGGAGCTGGGGATATCACTGCTGCAGAACCTGAAAGGAGCAGAGCTGTGTGTGCACCACAGGCAGAGCTGGGATAGAGCCCTGAGAGGTCCCTGGGACAGGACACAGGGTCTGAGCCCTGCTGAGAGGGATCCTGCCTGACACAGGCACTGGGAATGTGCCCCACCCTCTGCAAGCCCCAAGCCCATCACAGCACCAAGCAAGCCCCCGCCTCAACCAGGACAGGGCAATGCTTCTGGAGCCCCCCAAGCTTCCCCCAGGCTCCATCCCCGTCCCTCCCCAGGTTCTCACTCTGGATGCTGTCCAGCTGCAGGCCCATGATGAAGCCATTCTGATCCAGGCTCTTCCTCAGGCGCTGCTCAGCAGCGTCGGCAGTGACGGCATCGCTTCCATTTCCAAACACGAGGGTGGACTGGACCTGCACGGAGCCTTGGCTGCATGGCAGGAGACATCAGCACCCGGACTGCCCCCTGAGGGGGTACAAACCAGGGGGATACACTGCAGGACACCTCAGTGGCGCCGCTGCTGCTCACCTGTACTGCAGCTCACTGCACCCGGTGTAGGTCTGCGTGCCCATGCAGCCCAGGCAGCCAAAGACGTGTTGGAACTGGAAGGAAGCATTGAGGTCATGGCCACCTCCCCAAGACACAGACACAGACACCCCACTTTCCTGTCTCCATGCAGAACTGGCAGAATGGATGCTTCCATGGAAAGCCCCAAATTGAGGGGGGTCCTTCCCAGCACAACCTCTGCCCCAAATTGAGGGGGGTCCTTCCCAGCACAGCCTCTGCCCCAAATTGAGGGGAGTCCTTCCCAGCACAGCCCAGAGCCTCTGCTGATGGGGCTGGGACTCACCATGGTCAGGACAGTGCGGCTCAGGCTCCTGTAATCCTCTGATGCTGGGTCACGCAGGCTCTCGTTGAAGCTCCTGTTGATGATACGGAAGGACAGTGGGACACGGACGAGCAGCTGGGCAGGACCAGGCAGCTGGGCTGAGGTTTTGCTGGGGTTGGGACCACCCTGGGTGGGAGCTGTGCTGCTCTCAGACGTTATCTGGGTGGGGAAGACCTGAGCACTGGTGCTCCCGTTGCCTTTGGTGCTGCCGTGCGTGGTGGTGGGAGCGACAGAGCTGCCGTTGGTGCCAAGGTGGGGTGCCCAGCTGCTGCTGTTTGAGGTGGCATTGGCACGGGGGATGGCTGGGCTGCTGGGGACAGGCACCACAGTGCCATTGGATGTGGCATTGCTGGTGGAGTGGTTGCCAAACTGGAAGTTCGTGGTGTTTTTGCCAGGAGACGCAGTGGCGTAGGGGAAGACAGGGGTTTGGGGCCGGCTGGCCCGTGTGCTTTTGGGGAATATATTTGGCAGCCAGGTGCTGGCGGTGCTTTCCGTGGTCATCTCCACGGTGGTCGTTTCGGTGGTTTCCATCTCCATGGTTGTCTCGGTGGTCATGGCACGGGTACCTGGAGGAAACCCCTGGAGTCAACGCCTGCAGCTCAGTCAGGGAAGGTTTCACCCAAAACACCTCGTCAGCTGGGCACTGTGGGCAGCACCACAACCCCCAGCACCCACAAGGCAAACAAGACCTTCAGCAACACCCCAAGATCGGGCACTTGTGGCACCACCAAGGGTCCAGGTGCAGCTGGCTGGGCACTGACACCAGCGCCATGCCCAGCCCTGCAAACCCTGGCATGCCACCCAACAAAGCCCCCCTTGCTGTGGGTGACAGGCTGGGTGCCCTCGTGCCCTCCAGACCTGCCTGGCCTGGCTGGGGGCCAGCACAGGCAGCTCTCAGGCAGGTTCCCAGCGGGGTCTGGGTGCTCAGCGGGACACACCTGCATTCCAGCCCGCCAGCCCCGGGCACAGCCTGCTCCAGCTGGTCCCGGCACAGCCCAGCCCTTGGCCCAGCTGTGGACACGGCAGAGGGGCCGTGCCCTGAGCCCCCAGGTACCAACACACCTGGGCACAACCAGCCCCGGGGTGCTGCACCCCAGAGCCAGAACAGGGTGCCAGGATGCCACTGGTTCCAGCATCCCCCAGTCCCCACTTTGACAGGGATCCCGCTCTGCTCCCCCTGCCCCTCACGTGTGCCCAGCCCCTCACCTGTGCCCAGCAGCAGCAGCAGCAGAAGGACAGGGAACGCCATGGGGCTCGTCCAGGGGGTGCCGGCGCCTCTCGGGGCTCGGCAGCGGCTGCTCTCCCGTTAGCCGGTGGCACACTCCTCACTCCAGGGATCCGGAACTGGCGGCTCGGCAGCGGCCTGAGCTTTATAGAGCACCTGGAGCAGGTGGGGAGGCCCCGCCCCGCCGCCGGCTCCAGGCAGGGGGGGTCGTTCTGCCCCGCTTGGCACAGGGGTGCCACGGCGCCCAGGGGGTACCCACAGCATCAGCCCCCCAGGTTGGGTCCTTCACGCTTCCCTGGCTCTGGAGACGCCACTGGCAGCGTCCCCGTGCCTCGGGTGGGCACAGCCCCGGTGGGCACAGGACGGGACAGCAGCCGGGCATCCTGGTGCAGGGGTGGAGCAGCATCTGCCAGGCTGCCCACGCTGAGCTACCGACCCGGTGGGGGGCACGGGGGGCACAGGGAGCCCCCCAGCCCCTGGCGCAGGGAGGGGCCTCATCCTCCGGCTCAGCCCAGGGTTAATCATTAGCGGCTGGTCATCGCCTCGCCCTACACTCAAATAAGCAGCGGTGACCCCCCCGAAACGATTACGCAGGTACAGCCCAGGGCCCCACCACATCCCAGCGCCTCCCTGTAAGCTCCCTCCAAGTGCCAGGGCCCCCCCAGCAGGCACAAACCCCCATCCCCAGCCAGGACACGGGGGATGCCAGGTGCCAGTGCCCCACCCCAGAGGTAACGGGCACCGCCCGTGCCTGGGCGCAGGTGACATGTGCTCCTGGCACGGATGGGCATCAAAAGCTACTGGTCCCACTGTGCAGAAATTCCTGATCCCTGGGAGAGCCCCAGTGTCTCAGCAAGGTGCTGATTCCTGTGAGGGTCCCAGTTCCTGGGGAGGTCGTGGTTGGGATCCCCACATTTGGCTCCTGGCCAGCCTCGTGTGCGGCCAAAGTGCCACCCCAGCCATGCCAAAGGGTTCTGAGGTGGTGCTGAGAAGGGGAGCAGGGAGGGGGGACCCTGCATGCTGCAGTGATTGAGGGCAAGGGATGGATGTGCAGGTTGAGTGGGACACAGCACCACTCTGCTCTCCCCACAGCACTCTGCTCCCCCCACACCACTCTGCTCCCCCCACAGCACCACTCTGCTCCCCCCACAGCACCACTCTGCTCCCCCCACACTCTGTTCCCCCACAGCACTCTGCTCCCCCCACAGCACCACTCTGCTCCCTCCACAGCACTCTGCTCCCCCCACAGCACCACTCTGCTCCCCCCACACTCTGTTCCCCCACAGCACTCTGCTCTCCCCACAGCACCACTCTGCTCTCCCCACAGCACTCTGCTCCCCCCACAGCAGCCACAGCCTGGGCAAGCCAGGCCACGTGCAGGCAGCTGCAGGCAGGATGCAGGCAGCACCTCTGGGCAAACATTTCCTTCCCAAAAGGCCTCACCACGGGAAAGGCTCTCCCCGTGCAGTGATGCTGACCCTGCTGCCCTCTGCTCCAGCCCTAATCCCCCTCCCCACGCAGCTCTGGGGGTTTTCCCCTGAGCCAGCCATCCCCCCAGAGTGAGGGGCGCAGTTTTCCTCCTGCAGACCCCACAGAGGACACACTGTGTGTGGGGCTGAGGGGCAAGAAGGGGTCCCAGCAACTGCTCTCACCCACCAGCCCTGGGAGCAGGGGCCATTAGCCCACCCTGACCATGCCCAGTGGGTTTCATGTGCCCACCTTGTCCATGCCCAGTGGGTTCCATGTGCCCACCTTGTCCATGCCCAGTGGGTCTGTGTGTCCACCTTGTCTAGTGGGTCTGTATGTCCACCCTGCCAATGACCAGTGGGTTCCATGTGTCCACCCTGTCTGCCCAGTCAGTCCCACGTGTCCACCCAATCCATGCCCAGTGGGTTCCATGCGCCCACCCTGCCCATGTCTGGTGGGTCCTGTGTGCCCACAACCCCACGGGCTCCATGTGTTCACCCTGTCTGTGTCTTAGGGGTTCTATCTGCCCAACCCCACCCTGCCCAATGGATTCTGCGTGCCCAACCTCACCATGTCCAGTGGGTCACAGGTGCCCACGCCCACCCAGTCTGGTGGGCCCTATGTATCCACCCTGTCCATGCCCTGTATTCCCTGTGTCCAGCCTGTCCGTGCCCGGTGGATCCCGTGTGTCCGGGTCCAGTGTGTCTGTGTGTCCATGCCTGGTGTGTCCGTGTGTCTGGGTCTGGTGTGTCCGTGTGTCCGTGTGTCCGTACCCGGTGTGTCCGTGTGTCCGTGCCCGGTGTGTCCATGCCCGGTGGATCCCGTGTGTCCGGGTCCGGTGTGTCCGTGTGTCCATGCCCGGTGTGTCCATGCCCGGTGTGTCCGTGTGTCTGGGTCTGGTGTGTCCGTGTGTCCGTGTGTCCATACCCGGTGTGTCCGTGTGTCTGGGTCTGGTGTGTCCGTGTGTCCGTGTGTCCATACCCGGTGTGTCCGTGTGTCCGTACCCAGTGTGTCCGTGTGTCCGTGCCCGGTGTGTCCGTGTGTCCGTGTCTGGTGTGTCCGTGTGTCCGTGCCCGGTGTGTCCGTGTGTCCGTGTGTCCGTACCCGGTGTGTCCGTGTGTCCATGCCCGGTATGTCCGTGTGTCCGTGTGTCCATGCCCGGTGTGTCCGTGTGTCCGTACCCGGTGTATCCGTGTGTCCGTGCCCGGTGTGTCCGTGTGTCCGTGTGTCCATGCCCGGTGTGTCCGTGTGTCCGTGTCCGGTGGTCCCGACTCTCCCCGTCCCCACCCCGGGCCGGTGGCCCCGAACCTGCGGCGCCCCCTGGCGGACACAGCCCCGCATGACGCTCCCGCCGCGCACCGGGACCAGAACCGGGACCGGGACCGGGAGGGGAAAGGTTACTCTACTAGAGTGAAACCGGGAGCGAGACAGGGACTGGGACTGGAGCGAGAGCGGAACCGCTGCTGGGAACAGACCGGGAGCGGCATCGGGAGTCGAGTGCAGTAATGCAGAACGGGAGTGAGACCGATACTGGAGCGAAACGGGAGCGGAACTAGGAAAGGGAGCAGGAGATAGAGCAGGAGCGGAGAGTTACCGCACCGGGAATGGAACCGGGAACGGTACCGGACCGGGATCGGAGAGGGAGCAGAAGAAGGACCGGAACAGGAACGGGAACCGCGGCGCCCCTCGCAGCTCGGGGGCGCGGGAGGAGGCGCTCAGCAGCCAGCGGTGATTTCACCTGTCCCGGTACTCCCGGGGAGAGCCAGCTGCGCTCCCGCCGCGGCCCCGGTCCCATCCCCAACACCGGAGGGCAACCCCGCGTTGCCCTTTTAAGAGGGGCCCGGTGCCGCCGCGCCCATTGTCGCCGCCGCCGCCGCCGCGGGGCGGGGGGGCCGGGCCGGTGCCGGGGCGGGCGGGATGGGGGGGGTGGGGGCACATTCCGCCGCGTTGCCGGGACAGCCGTCGCCGTGGCGACCGGTCCCTGCCGCCGAGCCGCGGTGCGCGCCGCGCAGTTCCCACGGAGCGGCCCGGGCGGCGGCGGCGGCGGCTCCGCTCCCTCCGGGGCGGCGGGAGGGCCGGGATGCGGTGCAGTGTTGTGCTCTCGCCCACCAATATTGCACTCGTCCCGGCCTCCCGCCGCCGCGGGCTGCGCCGGTGGGACCGGCCGGGCGCTGACGCAACCCCGCGACCACCGGGAGGACGGCGCGGGACGGAACCGAGAGCACGGGGCGGGGGGGACCCGTGGGAACCCCCAAAGGAGCGGGCGCGCAGGGTAGAAAACACTCAAAACTTTATGGCCAGGCGTGGGGCAAGGACCGGAGCGCCCGGGGCAGGCGTGGCGGGAGCCCCGGCACTGCGGGGCCCCGGTACTGGCAGTGCAAAGTCCGCGGGGGGCCGGGAACGGGGCCCGGCCGGGAGGAGCGGCGGGGCCCGGTGCGCGCCCGGGTGCCGCCGGTGGCGGGAGCCCGGAGCGCCACCGGTGCCGCTGGCGGGGGAGGCCCGTGCCGGGCGCGGTCACTCGCGTCCCTCCAGCAGGAACCGGCGGAAGGGCTCGAAGTCGGCGGGGATCGTGTCTGTGGGAGCAGCGCGGGGGGCGTCAGGAGCCGCCGAGAGCAGCGAGCCCCGGTAAAGCCCCCGGGCCAGGGCCGAGCCCGCCGCAGGGGCACGGGAGGGGATGCTCGGCCGGCCGCCGGGCCGGGGCGGGGGTCCCGGGGGGCCCTGCTCACCGTTGCAGCGGTACTGCAGGTTGGACCAGATGATGTTCTCCTGGGAGAAGCAGAAGACCCCCAGCCGGCCCCCGCGCATCGTGGTGTCGATGATCACACCGGAGTCGGCCACCAGCTGCGGGCCCTCGTACAGACGGACCCTGCCGGGGAACGGGGTCCGAACGCTCAGCGGGCCCTCACCGGGACCCCGCCGGGGCCAGCTCCGGGATTCCACCGGGACCCCGCCGGTACCCGACCGGCAAACACCGGGATTCCACTGGGACGCCATCGGGGCCAGCACCCGGATCCCACTGGGATCCCTCCACGAGCAGCACCGGACCCAGGGCATCCCGACCCGGGGACGGTGGCACCGGGCTGGAGCCGGGGCATCCTGCGGGAGACTGGGCCGGGGGCACCGGAGCGGCGGGATGCTCGGGTCGGGCCGGGGCCCCCCGCCGTGGCCGGGCTGAAGCCCCCCGCGCCGCCCCCGGCCCGGCCCCGCCGCCTTTGTCGGGCGCTTTGCATGTGAAAGGCGCCGGCGGGGTCGCCATGGCGACGGGACAATGGCCCCGGGGGCCCGGGGGGCGGAGGGCCCGGCGGCGGAGCCCCCCCGCCGCGGCCGCCCCGGCGGGAGCCTTAAAGGAGAAACGCGGCTGCGGCCCCACCGGGCAGGAACCCTCCCCATGGCCAAAATCCCCCCAGTGCGGTGGTCTCAGGGATGGATGCCCCCATGGCTGGCATCCCCTCACTGCAGTGGTCCCACAGAGCTGGATCCCTCCCCATGGCCAAAATCCCCTCACTAGGGTGGTCCCACAGGGCTGGATCCCCCCATGTCCGGCATCCCCTCACTGCGTTGGTCCCACAGGGCTGGATCCCCCCATGTCCGGCATCTCCTCACTAGGGTGGTCCCAGAAAGCACAATGCCTCCTCGAGGACATCCTCCTACCCCTGAGGGGGATCCGCAAGACCCTTACTCGTGGGTATCATCAGGGCTGGTTCACTCTAGGGCTGGTTTCTCCCCAGTGACTTCCCCCCGCACTGGGGGTGCACCGTGGTGTCACAGCCCCCTCCCCAGCGGTCCCCACGCCCCCCCCGCTTACCTGATGTAGCCCACCTGGGGCCTGTGTGCCAGCTGCCAGCGGTAGGACGTCTTGTCCCTCCAGCCCACGTTCCGCGGGTCCTTCCAGAGCAGGCGGACGTGGTCGGGCGTGTGGCCCGTGTGCCACAGAGCATTGCGCAGGTGCTCCCCGGGGCCCGTCGAGGATTTCACCGCCTGCAGGCGCATGGGGGCTTCAGGGGGGGCTCAAAAGGGGGCCTGACCCATCCCGTGGGTGGGACCACCACCCACCTTGAGCTGCAGCCCCGGCTCGGCCACAGCCCGGAAGGGGGTGGCCTGCCAGTAAGTCTGCTCCGTCTGCTTCCACATCACCACGTAGAAGCTGGCGCTGTCCTGGTAGCTGAAGATGAAGCCGGCGTAGTCATCGTCGGTGATGGTGTTGACGTGGAAGGTGCCCTCGAAGTCCACCCCGTTGAAGGCTGTGTAACCTACAGGCAGGAAACGCTGTGGGGAGCCCTCTCTCCCCACGGGACTCCCAACCCACCCTCACCCTGCATGGTGGGAGTAATGGAGGGCTGCCCCAAGAACCTGTGGGTGAGTGAATATATCTTACCCACAGCCAAACCCGGGTCGCTGTTCATGGTCTGCACGATCTCCATGCCCTGTGAGGGGACAGCTGGGTGAGGGACACCCCTGGTGACCTCCCAGTGCCCTGAGCCCCCACCCTGCAGCGCAACCCCCAGAAACACGGGGCGCAGCACCCACACCTGGTTGAGCACAACCCAGTTGGGGTCGATCTGGGCGTCCCCCTCGGGGTCGAGGATGACGGTCTGGTAGGCGCGGAAGTCGGTCAGCGTCACCTCGGCGCTCTCGGGGCACGCGTCCAGCTGGTCCGCCACCGTGTCATTGTCAAAGTCCTCCTCGCAGACGTCACCCACGCCATTCCCTGGGGACAGTGCTCAGTCACGGCTGGGCTGAGCGCAGGCAGGTCCATCTCCTCCTGCCCACCCCATGCTCACCGTCTGAGTCCTTCTGGTTGGGGTTGGGAATGAGGCGGCAGTTGTCTGGGCCAGGTGCCACATAGTCCGGGATGCCATCGTTGTCATCGTCGTTGTCACAGTCATCCCCCAGCCCATCGTTGTCCGAGTCCAGCTGGGAGCTGTTGGGGATCTCAGCGCAGTTGTCCTTGGTGTCCTGATGTCCATCTCCATCACTGGGAGCAAGAACGAGGTCAGAGCAATGACAAAAGTGGGGATCTCCCCAAAGACCCCATTGTCCCTCCTGACAGGTCCCTGAACCAGGAGCCCAGTTCTGCCCCCCAGGACACAACTGGGAGGTCACCCCACAGCAGTGCCATCCCCACCTGTCCTCGTTGGTGTCACAGATGTCTCCTACCAGGTCACTGTCCATATCTGTCTGGAGGAGAGCGGAGCCCTAGTTCAGTGCACATCCTGGGGCGAGGAAGAGGAGGCCCCACTGAGCCAGGCCCCAATCATCCCAAGCCCAGCCTGGCCCCAGCCATACCTGAGTGGGGTTGCTCATTTCAGGGCAACTGTCACAGGCATCCCCAACGCCGTCCTCGTCCCGATCGGTCTGCAGAGGGTTGGGCACCTTGGGGCAGTTATCCAGCATGTTGGGTATCCCTGCAAGGATGGTGCTGAGTGGATACCCTCCCCTACAGGATACCCTGCCCCCCTGGCACAGCCAGGCCAAGCCAAGAGCAGCTCACCGTCCCCATCAATGTCATTGTCACAAGCATCCCCCTCGCCGTTGCTGTCCGTGTCCCGCTGGTCGTTGTTGGGCACGTTGGGGCAGTTGTCACAGGCATCCCCAAAGGAGTCAGTGTCTGAGTTCTGCTGGTCCTTGTTGGGGAAGAGCCGGCAGTTGTCCTGTGGAGAAGAAGATGGGGATGTTGGCACTGTGGTAATGGGCAGAGAGGAGGCCACAGTCCAACAGTGGTCAGGACAGACAGACATCTCCAGCACCCTGAGACCATCCCCAAACCACCAGCCTGCTGCTCCCCGGGAGAAGCATCTTGAGGGACTCAGAACTGAGCCAAAACAAGAAGCCCTCCTCGAGCCACTGGCATGGCCACCCATCCAGCACAGCCACCTCCACGTTCTTGACACCATCACCATCAGCATCGTCATCACACTGGTCCCCAATGCCGTCGTTGTCAGCATCCTCCTGGCCAGAATTGGGCGTCAGGCGGCAGTTGTCCTGCAGGCACAGCCAGCATTAGGGACAGGGAGGAGATGAGGTGTGGAGCACAGCCCTGCTGTGGATCCTGCACCCCCTGGGCCTCGCCTGCAGGAGCCCACCTGCTTGCAGTGCTTGTTGTTGTCGATGCAGGGCAGGGGCTCATCTGGGTACCCATCCAGGTCTGTGTCTGGCCCACACACGTTGCCATTGCCAGCCCAGCCCACGTTGCACTGAATAAAAAAGAGATCAGGGGCTAGGAAATGCCCTGGCAGGACCAATGCTGCCATTCTGTACCCCCAACACCCTCCTCCTGCCCCATCCCCTGCTCACAGCACAGGAGATCTCCCCGTTCCTCTCAAACAGGCAGAAGCCATTGATGTCGCAGGGGTTGGAGGTGGGAGTGCTGCAGGACCTCTGGGGCACGCAGCCAGATGTTTGGTTGCCCACAAAGCCCGATTTGCAGGGCCCACACTTGTAGGAGCCCTGGGGGAGAGAAGGCAGGGCTGGGATGAGGGAGCTGAGCGGCCCCAGGAGCAAGGGAGGGAGCGGGACAGCGCTGCTCACCTGAGTGTTGGTGCAGATGGAGTTGGGGTCGCAGCCCCCATTGTTGCCATCGTTGCATTCATCGATATCTGTGCAAACCTGTGAGTAATGTGGGAGAAATGCTCACCTGGGGCTTTTCCCTGTGGGTGGCTCTGCCCATTCCTGCCCACGGGAAGATGTCCTGCTCCAACATCATCCATGCTGTCCTGCACTCAGGGGATCCCACAAGGATCCCACTCACCTGCTTGCTGGCCCTGGCATAGTCCACCCCCACGCCAGACACGGTGTTGCCCCGATAGCCCCGGGGGCAGGGCTCGCAGCGGAACCCCGGGGCTGTGTTGATGCACTTGGAGCCGGGGAAGCAGGGGTTGGCATGGGCACACTGCAACAGCAGAGAGACAGGCTTCATCCTTGGCACAGCATCCTGCAGGGTGGCTGCTGCCCCAGGGCATCCCAGGGCATTCCCAGAGGAAGCATCCTCAGCCTGGCAGTGCCAGGGCTGCTGGTGCCCCCCAGCCCATGCCCACCTCCTCGATGTCAGCGCAGTGGGTGCCGTTGCCCTCCAGCCCCGGCGGGCAGGGCCCACAGCGGTACCCGGGGTACTCGTACGTCTCCATGCAGTCCACGCCGCTGAAACAGGGGTTGGGGTTGCAGCGGGAGCGGTGCTCGTGGAAGCCTGAGGAGAGGAGAGGCAGGTGAAGGGTGACACAAAGTGGCTCTTTTGCCCCCCGAGGTGGCAGCAGGGCCTCGGCAACACTCACCGCAGACCTGGCACTCCATGATGGTGTTGCGGATCAGAGACATCTCCTTCACCTGCAAGGCAGCAGAGCAAAGAGCATCAGGAGGGTGCTGGGAAAACCCAGCCCAGGGAGTGTCAGCACCCCCTCAGTCCCACCTGGTCCCTGATGTCTTCCCGCAGCTCGGTCAGGAGCCGGTTGAAGAGGGTCAGCTGCGTGACCAGTGCCTTGGTCTGCTCACCTGCCAGCAGCAGAAAGGAAAGGTCAATCCCAGCACAAAATCTCCCAGGGCTGTGGGCCAGGACTGCTCTGCCCATTGGCACTGAGCTAGGAGAATGAGGCACCTGACAGCCTGTGCTCACACAGGGCACGTTTCCCTGTAGCACACCCCACACCCTCTGATCCCACATGGGGCACTGGCACAGGCTGTGCAGGGATTTCTGCCTCTGTGAAGCCCCAAACGCCTCACCAGTCAATGAGGGAAGCAGAGCAGGGACTTACCCAGGATGGAGGCCAGCACACTCGTCACTGCAAGGAGAGAGAAGAGGCATTACCAAATGCTGCTGTGACACCCCAGCAGCGTCACCTCACTCCCGGTCAGCACATGTGCAGCCCTGCAGCTCCCACCTGTGTGGGGACACTGGGCCAGGAGGGGCAGGAACACTCCTCTGTGCTGTCACCCCCAACCTCCTTGTGCCACAACCCACACACATGACCCCAAAAGCCCCCCAGGCCATTACCTGCACTGTGGATGGACTCATCTCCTTGGAAAGGGCACTCACTCAGGGCCCCTACACGGCTCATGGACCCTCCCAGGATCAGCTTCATGGACTCTACAAACCCCTGATGCGTGTGGGGAGATGCAATCAGCATGGAGAGCTCTGCCCATCCCCAAACATGCATTAGCCAGGCTCTCAATCCCCCTGGCACTCACCTGCATCCTCTGGTAAGCCTTGACCCCTGTGCGCACCTCGATGGACTCCACCTCGGCCAGGGGGATCTCGGAGAGCTCGGGCAGCCCCACGCTGGAGTCCATCTGCTTGCAGTCCACGTAGAGCTCCACGCCGAGCGCGTCCCTGCGCAGCCCGCTCAGGCGCACGATGACAGAGTGGCTCTGCCCGTCCGCCACGTGCGCGTGCTGCAGGTTGACCGAGTGCACCTTGTTGTCCTCCCGCAGGTACCTCACCAGGACTGCAGGGCAGCGGGAAGGGGCCGTCAGCACCCCCCCAGCACCGGCAGCACCCTGGCAGTGGCGTGTGCCCGTCGTTCTTCCCTGCAGGAGCTCAGCCCCATCCGTCCCAGTCCATCCCCACCCACCTTTGTTAATCTTCCCCACCACGGACACCTCCAGCCATCGCGTGTTGTCCTTCTTGGAGTAGAGGCCGAAGAGGGTCCCGCCCTGCTTGGGGGGCAGGCGGAAAGTGGACAGGAGGTACACGTCGTTGACAGTCAGGAGCTCCATGCGGATCTTGTGGGCCACGCTGGCCATCTGCCGAGCCTCGCTCACCAGCAGCAGGTCGATGACTGCGGGACACGAGCACCGGGGTGGCCACTGCGCCGGCAGCCGCAGCTCCGGTGCCCGCTGCGGTCACAGCGGGGGTGGGCGGGGGTGTCCCTGGACCGCCGGGCTCTGGGGGGACCAGGGAAGCCCGGGGGGCTCCGGGGTCGCCCCCGCGCGGTGGCGCTCCAGGACCGGCCGCGCCTCCTAACGGGACCCGCGGAGCCCCCGCACCGGCGGGACCGGCTGAGTCCCGGCCCGGAGCCCGCCCCGCTCTTGGGGCTTCCCTGCATCCCGCTCCGCGGAGCTCCCCGCGGGCCAGCCCCGGTAAGGGAGACACTGGAGGGACGCTCCGGGCTCCGGTACCGGCTCGGGGCGCTGAGGGGGGAGAGCGGGCAGCTCGGTGCCGCTGCCGCACGGGTGCCCTCCTGCTCCGTGCAGTCGCACCGGGCAGACCGAGAGGGGCTACGGCGCCGGGGTCAGCCCCCGCCTCGCACTGCCCCGCGGCCCCGAGCCAGCAGCGGAGCCGGCGGCCACCCAGCGCCCCGGGGCGAACGTTCCAGCGTCCCCGGTGCCCGCAGCTCCCCCGGGGCGAGCAGAGCCGCTGTCAGCGGCGGTGGGACGGGGTCTGCCGCCGCCGACCCCCGAGTGCCGCCCGTCCCGCCGCCCCTTCGGGGCCGCCCCGCCGCCGCCCCGAGCCCCTCCGGTACCTTGCAGCTCCTGCCGCGCCGCGGCGGCGGCGCCCAGCAGGAGCAGCGCCAGGAGCGCGGGGCTCCCCGGTGCCCCCATGGTGCCGCCGGTGCCGCCGGTGCGGAGCGGAGCGCGGCGGGGCGGGGTG
The DNA here is from genome assembly GCF_027887145.1 of Ammospiza caudacuta. NCBI lineage: Eukaryota > Metazoa > Chordata > Aves > Passeriformes > Passerellidae > Ammospiza > Ammospiza caudacuta. The sequence goes on from NC_080622.1 coordinate 3,173,939, forward strand.
GCGCACGGGGGAGGGGCCGGCGGGGCCGGCGAGGAGGAAACAAAGAGCCGTCAATCACCGGGCGCATCCCGGGGACACCGGCGGGCCACCGGCCGCGGCTCCGGCCCCGGAGGGGGGCACCGTGCCGGCGCGGCGCACTGAGCGCGGGGCTTCGGGGACCCCCCCGGCACTGCCGGTCCCCCCGTTGACAGCGCCGGTTCACCGGGAGGTCAGGCGGGGGGGCTGGGGCCGCCCCAGCAGCGCCGGAGCATCCCGGCCCGGGAGAGCGGGACCGGCCGCGGGGCCGCTTGTACCGGGGTGCCCCACGCCGCGGACCGGCAGAGCGCCGGGGCCGCTCGGTACCGCCGGGGGATGCTCGGGCCGCGGAGCCGCTCCCGCGGAGCTCCGGCCAAGGCGGGCGGGCGGCCCGCGGCGTCCCGGCCGTGTTTACAGCTGTTTCCCCCGGTACCATAACAACCGGCCGAGCCCGGCCCCGGGGCTGCCCCAGCCCCGCGCCCCCGGGCCGGCTCCGCGCCAGCGACCCCGCGTAACGAGGGGGTGCGGGCCATGGAGGGGGGGGCTCCCGAGCCGCACACGGGGCGTTTTCCCTCCGCCGCTGCCAGCGGGCTCCGGGCCCGGCTGCTGCCCGTGGAGAGCTGCGGGAGCGTGCGGGGCGAGCAGGGTGAGCGGTGCGGAGCTGGGCTGAGCCGTGCGAGGCAATGTGGGGCCATGCGGGGAGATGCGGGGCTGAGCAGGACGGAGCAGTGTGGAGCTGAGCGGTGCGGTGCAGAGAGATGCGGGATCCAGCGGGGCTGTGAGCACAGTGCGGGACGCAGCAGGACTGTGCGCACGGTGCGGGACACGGTGCGGGGCTGTGACACGGTGCGGGGCCGAGCAGCGCGGAGCTGAGCTGAGCCGTGCGGTGCGGGACGGGACGCGGGTTCTTCCCCAAGGACCCTGCAGACCCCACCCCACCATTCCCACCCCCGGCCCCGCTCGACTCCGCTCCATCACGGGACCCCCGGTCGGTGCCGCCCCGCGGCGGGGGCGGGCGGGGCCGCCCGTCCGGTTCCGGGTCGGCGGAAGATGGCGGCGCCCATGGAGCTGTTCTGCTGGGCCGGGGGCTGGGGGCTGCCCTCGGTGGATCCCGACTGCCTGGCTGTGCTGGTGAGCGCCGGGGCCGGCGCGGGGGTGGGCCGGGGTGCCGCGGGCCGAGCCCCGCTCTATCGCTCCGTCCGTCCCTCCCGCAGACCTACGCGCGGTTCACGGGGGCGCCGCTGAAGGTGCACCGGGTCACCAGCCCCTGGAGGAGCCCCTCCGGTAAGGGCCCTGCCGAGGATACCGGCACCACCACCGGGACCCCCACCCCATGGCAGCCCCGTGATCCCGATCCCCCACTCCTCACCCCTGCACCCTGCACGTGTTACGCTCCCCACCCCATTACACCCTCCCAGTCCGTCTTATCCCTCCTGTGGCCCCACACCGCTGACCCCCTGCCCTACTGCACCCTTTATCCCACTGCACCTCTCCTGCCCCATGGCCTCTCCTCCCCACGTGGCACCATCCTACCCTATTGCACCCCCTGTAGCTCATCACACCCCGTCCTATTACCACCATTATAATCTCATTGCACCCCTTGTCCTATCACACCCTCCCACCCCATAGCATCCCTCATGTCCTGTGGCCCCACACCACTGACCCCCTGCCCTATTGCACCCCTCATCCCACTGCATCTCTCTTGCCTTATGGCCTCTCCTTCCCCACGTGGCACCATCCTACCCTATTACATTCCCTGTACCTCATCACACCCCCTGTCCCGTTACCACCGTTACCATCTCATCACACCCCTTACCCCATCACCTCCTCCCACCCCACAGCATCCCTCATGTCCCATGCCCCTGACTGCACCCTCTCATCTTACTGTACCCCGTTGTGTGTCCCCCCACCACTGCACTCCCCTCTGTCCCCTCACACACCCATCTTCTCATCCCCATCCCTGTCCCATCACACCCCCTCTTGCCCTATTGCACCCTCATGCCCCACCACATCCCCTGTCCCATTGCAACCCCCATCCATTGTGACTCCTGTCCCATTGAACACCTTCATTGCACCCCCTTTTTTCTGTTCCCCCATGCATCACTGCACTCTTACACCCCATTGCAACCCCTGTCCATCCCCACCACACCCCCTTGTCCTGGAACATTCCCCATTTCCCATCACACAGCTTCTACCCCCTCCCCTGTGCTGCTCTGTCCCAACCTCACCTCACACCCCTGCACTGCCTCGTGCCCCTCATTCAGGCATGGGGGTCCATCCCCCCATTGCAGCCCTCTGCACCCCTCCCCTGCCCAGGGCACGGTGACTGCAGCCCCTGCTCACTCCCCCTGCCCACAGGGCACCTGCCCGCGCTGAGGACACGGGACGAGGGCACCATCTCCAAACCTCAGCAGATCATAACCCACCTCAGGAAACAGGTACAGAGGGGCTTGGGGCTGCCCTGCCCTGGGCTGCTGGATGCTGGAGCCCCTCAGGGAGGAGGTTGTGTCCCCCATGGATGGGATTTGGGGTATCCCATGGGATTAAATTGGCGTTTTCTCTGCAGAAATACAACGCTGACTACGACCTGTCAGCCATGCAGAGCGCGGACACGCTGGCCTTCGTGTCCCTGCTGGAGGAGAAGCTGCTGCCAGTACTGGTGAGGCTGCAGGGAAGGGAGGCTTGCTGGGGATGGGCTTTGCTCCCTGGAGCTGTGAAAGCAGGCTTGGGTGTGCCCAGCTGCCAGCAGCAGCATCCTGGGGTAGGAGTTTGGGGGTGGCAGCCGTGGATTGTGCATCCCAGGCTGGGGTCTGCCCTTAACCCCAATGCTCCTGCAGCCCCTCGTGCTCTCCAGGGTGGCTGTGCCAGGCAGGGGCTCTGGTGTGCCAGCAGCTCTGCCGTGGCCAGGCTGTGGATTGTTCTCCACCACAGATCCACACCTTCTGGGTGGACGCCAAGAACTACGTGGAGCACACGCGGAAGTGGTACGCGGAAACCATCCCCTTCCCCCTCAACTTCTTCCTGCCCAACGCCATGCACAAGCGGCACCTGCAGCGGCTGCAGCTCATCTGGGGGGATGACTACATGGAGGATGAGGAGAAGCTGGAGAAGGAGGTGAGGGATGGGGTCTGGGCACAGTGGGTCCTCACAGGGAAATCCCTGTGAGGCTGTCCTGGGGTGGCTTCATGATGCTCGTATCCCCATTTGTATGTTTAGCCCAGAAATAAGCTTTGCACCTTTAAGATTGGCTCTGAAAAAATCCAAACTGGGGTGTGGGTTCCCCCCTCCTGCTCCCCTGAGCACTGTGGTGGTACGTGGGCAGGTGACAACTCTCTGTCCTCCTCCTCCTGCAGCTCTACCGGGAAGCTCGGGAATGCCTGACACTCCTCTCCCAGCGCCTCGGCTCCCAGAAGTTTTTCTTTGGAGACTCGTAGGTGGCCAAAGGGGGGAGGGGAAGGGGCCTGAGAGCCCCCACACCCCAGCAGGGCTGAGGCCCCATGGTCTGCAGGGGAGCTGCAGCCACTTTGAGGGCAGAACAGGGGACAGGGCACTGTCCCAAGGAGGGAGAGCCACTGTGCTGTCCCCTGGGGGTGCTGGGGCTGGCGGTGCCTGGTGGCTCTGGGTGGCTTTGGGTGGGGACAGTGGCCCAGACACTGCTCTCTGTGCCCCAGGCCGGCCTCCCTCGACGCCTTGGTCTTCAGCCGCCTGGCGCCGCTCCTGAAGGCGAAGCTGCCCAACGGGAAACTGCAGCAGCACCTGAAGTCCCTGCAGAACCTGTGCAACTACTGCACCTCCATCCTCAGCCTTTACTTCCCCTGGGACGGAGGTGAGAGCCATCCCCCACCTCACCCTGCGGCTGTGGGGTGACCTGTCCCCGCAAGGTGCATCCCCACCCTCCCAGGGTGACCCTTCCCACCCACACCCCTGCTCTGCCCCCCTCCAGGTGACCCCCTGAGCGCTGCCCCTCGGGCTGCAGGCACGGACAGCACTGAGGCAGAGGAGGACCCCCACAAACGGCGCAAGCAGCTGCTGTCAGTGCTGGTGGGGCTGGCGGCCATGCTGGGCTACGCCTTCCTCAGTGGCATCGTCTCCATCCAGCGCGGCAGCGTGGGGCCAGCCGGCCGGCAGCCCATCGCCATGGAGGAGGAGGAAGAGGAGGAGGAGGAGTGAGGAGGAAGAGCTGTGTGACTGTTCCTTCCCAGCCCCTGGAACTGACTGTTTTTACTCTGTGGAAGCCTGGCAGCATCGCTGCTCCTCTGCTCTGTGTGCCGCCACCAGGAACCACAGCCCTCTCCGTGGGAGCGTCCCAGCCTCACCAATAAACCTCCCTCTCTCCACCTGCACCCTTTCGTATTCCCAGCACCCCCAAGGCCCTTCCCAGTTTCCCCAGTTGCCCAGGTTGGCGTTTTGCAGCAGGCACCAATGTGTTCTGGCTGTAGTTCTGCCCCTTGCTCCAGCTTTGGGTCTTGCAGGGGTCCCAGAGGGGGGATCTAAAAGCATCTGTGGCATCTGAGCAGTGTCCCTGTCCCATCTCCAACAGCTCTGGGGCTTAGCCCCACATTTCCCCTGCATCATTCCCCTGTGGCAGCGCTCAGGGCAGTGCAGACAGCAGCTCTGCAGCACTGATACCTCCCCTCCACACTGCTGCCAGCCCGGCAGCACAGCCGAGACACAAAACCAGAGCCAAGGGCAGCCGAGGCTGCTCGTCAGGACACGTCCCCAGCCCAGGAGCACTCCCCGCTGCCAGCGGGACACCCGGAGCCCCGCTCCAGCAGCCGGGATCCCTCCAGCGCTGACATCTGTTTGCATTCCAGCACGCCTGCCAGCGCCGGGGAGCTCCCGCAGCTGGCACAGCTGGGAGCGCATCGCTCGGGCTGGGAGCGGGGTCGGGGGCGGCCACCTGGGCTCCGTCTGCCCCCGCGGTCCCACCGGGCGTGGGGCTGGTGCCGCTGTTGGCTGCTCTGCGGCTCCGGTTTACGATGCACGGATGGAAAGGCGGCGCGGGGCCAGGCCGGCACAGAGCTCTCGCTTGTTTGGCAGTCGCCAGCGGCATCCCAGCCCTGCTGCTGCTGCGGCGGCTGAATGTCCCCAGACTGCGCTGCTGTGCCCCCCACCCAGGCACCACCAGCGGCACCCCAGCCCTGCTGCTGCGGCGGCTGAGTGTCCCCAGGCTGCGCTCCTGTGCCCCCCCAACCCGGGTGCAGTAGCCAGGGGCCCCCACGCTGGGCTGGAGCAGAGCCACGGTGCTGGGCCAGCTGCGGAGCCTCCCCCATACTGGCCCAGTTCGAGGGGCCCCACTGGGAGGGGGTGAGTCAGTGCAAACCCCTCTAACGTCACTCAGGAACTATGTGCCCCGTGCTCCCGGTTCCCATTAGCTGCAGGGGCTGATGGCTGCTCCAGCAGGAGGAGAAAGCACAGCTCTGGCTGGGGAGAAGCTGGGGCTGCCGACGCCAGAGCTCTGCTCTAAATCCCGGCTGCGTGTCCTGACTGCAGCTTTGGGCCCTTCCCTGCCTGGGGGGTGCTGCAGTGGAAGACAGGAGAGAGATGCCACCCGTTATGGGGACAGTCCCCTGCAGCACCAAACCTGTGGGATGGCCCAGGAACCTCAAATCTGCCTCCTCTGGCCCCTGGCATAGTCCTACCCACAGAGCTGGCACCAAGGGGAGATCAGGGGTTCATGCAAGTTTGTAGAAAACCTGTTGATTTTATGAAACATCTAGAAAAGCACAGGCGTTGCAGCCCTAGGGTCATACAGGTCCTCTGGGGCACAGGGGGCTGCAGGGAGTGTGCTGCACCACCAACCCCATTGGAGTCTTCTCTCCAAGCTGCCACCAGCAGCGTGTTCCTGGCTCTGGCACCTCCCTCCCATGCCAGGCTAGGCTGGCTGCTTCCAGAGGAACGTCTGGATGGAGTCGCTGGGAGCCACGGCCTCAATGAAGCCAACGTGTGGGTCAGAGATCCCAAAGGACACGTCCGTGGGGGAGCTGTGGGGAAAGCAAGAGGGGATGGGGGCTCAGTGGGCTCAGTGGGGCCTTTTAGCAGGGATCAGAACCGAGCCACTCACCGGTTCAGGACCACCAGCACAACAGCGCCGTCGGGGCGCAGAAAGGCAGAGTGCTCCAGGTCACACCGGTGGCACTTCTTGGAGACAGCCAGTCCCACCCGCTGGGAGCCCTCGGGGATGAACTTGCTGTGGGGACAAGCTGGATCAGAGTGTGGTACTTAGGATGTGGTACCTGGAGCCAGCAGCCTGTGGCCCCCCCGACCCACCTGAAGTGGCCCAGGTGGTAGAACATGGGCTGCTTGTAGAAGACATCCTTGCTGCTGTCCACGATGACGGGGCTGTCCACGTAGTTCTTGCTCCAGTTGGGGCCTCCCTCCATGTCCAGGGCCAGGTTCCAGTCGGTCCACCCTGTCACGTAGTTGTTGAGGTTCTGCAGGGCAGAGGGTGGTACTGAGCCACGGGCAGGCCCAGGGGCTGGCCAGGGTGGCCAATGTGTCCCCAGCTGTCACCAGGCCCTACCGACAGGATGCTGTGGCTGTACTTGCTCCCACGCTCCCAGCCACCCAGGACCACCCTGGGCTCCCAGAAGTAGGAGCCTGTGGAGGCCTCCGTGGAGAGGAGGAAATAGTCTGGGAAGAGGTGATGGGTGATGGAGAGCGTCAGGTCGATGGGTGCCAGAAAATCCAGGTACCAGTGGATGCCGATGCCGCTGATGTAGCTGGCAGCCACGGGGTCTTTGAGAACCTGGCAGGAGAAATGGGTCACACCAGTGCCCAGGGCTGGGAAATCTGCTGTGGGGCCAGAACAGCTGCTGTGGGCACTCACCACCTCGGCCCAGTAGGGCAGCATCACCCTCTGGTCATCCAGGATGATGAGCTGGACGTGGTGGTGGGAGCTGTTGGCCAGCGCCGGGCCCAGGTCCTGGGCAATGAAATCCCTCTGGTGCTCAGGGGAGAAGCCCAGGCACTGGAAGGGGTAGAAGACAATCTCACCAGCCGTGGGCTCGTTCCCTGCTGTCACTGCCCAGAAGGTCAGGTTGTGCTTGGCGTATTCATCCAGGAACCTGGCGTGGGGTAGAAGGTGAACGGCCCCGTCACGCCTGTGCCAGCTCCAGGTATGGCATCCCTGGCACCCACCACACTCCCGTGGCCCCTCACCGGATAAAGTACTTGGCCCAGGCCCGGTGGTACTTGTCCCCAGGGCTGCCCTTCAGTGTTCCTCTCCCTGTCATTGCTCCATTTGTCTTCATCCACACCGGGGAGGTCCAAGGGCTGGCGTACAGAGACAGCGGCCGCTTGGCCACTGCCTGCGCTGCTTGGAGGATGGGGATCTAGGGAGAAGTGGGATGGCACAGAGATCTCTGGGTCTGTCCCAGTGCTGGACAGCAGGAGGAGTCACCTCCCTCCCCAGACATGGGAAGGTGTTCCCTTTCCCCATCCCATCCCATCCCATCCCAGAGCACAGATGAGTCCTCTCCCTCCCCATTGGAAGTGATCCCCTTCCCCTTCCTATTTCATCCCATCCCATCCCATCCCATCCCATCCCATCCCATCCCATCCCATCCCATCCCATCCCTTCTTCCCCACAGCTGGAAGGATGAGTGCTCTCTCTCCTAATCAGCAGGATGTGCCTTTCATCCCCTGTCCTTTCTGTCCCATCCCATCCCCTCCCATTGATCCCATCCCATCCCACTGATCCCATCCCATCCCTTCCACTGATCCCATCCCCTCCACTGATCCCATCCCATATCTCATCCCATCCCAGCCCATCCCATCCCATGGATTGGATCCCATCCCATTCCATGGATCCCATCCCATCCCACCCAGGCAGCAGCCCCAGTCCCTCGGACCCTTCCTGCAGGACTCACCTTCATGTGCGTGTCCTCCTCGGTCAGGTTGAAGTGCCTCAGCTCGAAGTCGCCCTCGGCGTCGGCGTAGGTGTACAGGCGGACGGAGAAGTCAGTGCTGGCCATGGGCACACGCACCAGGTTGTACTCAATGCCTGAGGACAGGGCAGGTGGTGATGGGTATCCTCGAGTTGCATTTGGGGGCTCCCCAGAACAAATCTCAGCTGCCAGACCCCAACAGCTTTGCTGCCCTGGGCTCACCTTCCTCGGAGAAGTAGGAGCGGATCAGGTGGTTCTGGGCAGCCTTGGACAGGGACTGGATGTTGATGGCAGCTGCGTCAGTGATGGAGCCACCAAAGCCCTTCACCTTCTGGTACCTCTGTGTGGTGTCCAGGGTGAGGTGGAAATCTGTGGGGACACACAGTGTCACCAGCCCTGCCACCTGTGAGAGGACAGACCCTCCCACAGGCCAGGGTGGTACCTGGGCTCTTGGCGTTGTGCTGGAAGCTGCCCTCGCTCCGCTCCAGCCTCTTGCCAGCCTTGCTGCTCTCATATTTGATGTAGGAGCCAGGGGCTGGCAGGACCAGGGGGTCCAGAGTGTCACAGTACGTGGCACTGCAGGCACAGACCAGCGAGCCATGCCCAAAATCCTTGGCATCACAGGGACGGCCACCTGCAGCAGAGGAAAGACCAGGTGGGCACTGAGGGCTGTGGCAGAAGTCCAGCTCATCCCTTTGACCCATGACAGGCTCCAAATCCGCCACCCTCCAAAGCCCAGGGACAGGTGCCAGCACATACCTGTGACCTGCAGGGCTGCCTGTGCCAGCAGGAGCCAGCCCAGGACACTGGCACAGCCTGGCCCCATGGCACCTCTGCTGCAGCGGCTCCGACAATGCCGATGGACACGCTGGGAGCAGGGCAAGGTGTCAGCACCCAGAGCTGCTCAGCCTGGCCCAGCCACACACAGGGACACAGCAAGAGCCCCAGCATCATTCCCCTGCCCAGGGGACTCCTAGAACCACCCCCTGCCAGGGCTAAGCCTGTCCTGCCCTCTGCTCACTGCTCCAGCCTAGCACCCACCTTCCCTCCCACCCCTCCAGAGCCCACCAACAGTTCTGGCCATGTCCCAGGTGGGGGTGCCGCCCCCCAGGTGTGGGCAGCCCCCAGGTGTGAGCCTGCTGCTCCTAGCTGCCCATGCTGGCTGTACCCAGCAACTTTGTTCACTCCCGTCAACTCCCTCCCACTCCTTCTCCTCCTCACCCGTTCCACAGCTGTGCCATGCCATGCCATGTCATGCCATGCTGCATCACCCCATGTATCCCCAGTGCCCCCCAAGCCATGCCCAGGAGCAAACAGCTCCACACTCCCAATCCCACAGGTCTGGAAGCTGGACCTTGTCCAGCCAGAGTGTTTGGGGCTCCAGCTCCTGGCATGGAGAGTCCCACATTCCCCTGTTCTTTCAGGTGCTCACACCCTGTCCTGTCCTTCTCGTGGTGCTGGGCAAGGAGCCTGTCAATGAGAGCACAGGAGGAGCCACCTCCAAGCCTTGGGACCCTGGTGCCAGACTGAGGACACCTGGGGACCTCTGCCAGGGTGGGATGGTGCCCTCTTGTAGCTCCTGTGGGATGTGGAGCGGGGCCAGGCAGCTGTCCCACCTCCATTGCCTCCCACTCCTGCCTGGGAGTGATGCCCAGCTTGGCCAGGGCACAGCCTCAGCACTGTCCTGCTGCCCAGGGCTGTCCCATGCCCATCCTGATGCCCATCTCTGTCCCCATTCCCACCTCGGGCCCAGGGGACTCACCTGCCTCCAAACCACCTCTTGCTGCTGCGTCTCTGTGGCAGCGGTGGCAGGTCCCGTGTCCTAGCTGAGCCTGGTGGGAGGGGACGCTTCTGGAGGAGCAGGAAAGGTGAGTTTGGAATGGGACAGCTCATGGGACTCGGTGTTTGAAGAGGAGCCCGGGGATGATTTTGCAACCTGGCTCCAATGAGCTTTCCACACACCGCAGCATTTGCAAAGCTCTCCTGAAACCTGTTCCAGTGGCCAGAGGGAAGCTGGGGAGGCGAGGATGCTCACCAGCCCCCCAGGTGCCTCCATCACCCCTCACAGCCAGGCTTGCCCTGCTGTCCTTGGGAAGAGCAGCTCTGTGTCCTTGGAACACCTCAGACAGGGCAGGCTGTGCCCACCCTGCGTCCCTGCTCTTGGCAGCACTTGGGCTTTGTGCCACCAGTCCCACCACCACGACCTGTGTCCCATTTGTGGCTGCTCCAGGACCTTTCCTGGCATGGGCAGAGGCAGCAGCCGCTCATGGCAGGGATTCCCGACCCCTCCTGGTGTGGGCACAGAGCGGGGTCTGCCCCCCAAGTCCCCTCGCCCCCGCCGTGCCCCACAGGCCGGAGCCCCACGCCGCAGCGGGCTGGGTGGAGCCGGCAGCAGCGGTTTATCATCGGCAAAACAAGTCTGGGCTCCACACCGTCTAATTTGGGATCCTTCCTAATTACAGGCATCTGCTCCGCAGGAGAAACAGGAGGCGGGCAGAGGCACGGGGAGGAGGAGTGGCAGCTCCTCGTGGTCCCCTTGGGCAGCTGGTGGGGGTGGCCAGGAAGAGACCCCCACCCAGGGACCACCATCCCTCACTCAGTGTCACATCACCAGCCAGGAACCAGGGTCACAGCCAGAGTCACAGCCCCCTGTGGGAAATAGCAAAGGTGAGATGATTTGAAAGCTTGAAATGCAGGCCTTAGAAACAGAAAGAACAGAGCAGCTGCAAAGTCTGAAAGTAGAAAATGTTAACGAGTACTCTTAGTACTTTTAGTATTTTTAGTACTTTTAGTTATTGGCTAAAACAATTGTCTTTAGCAATGTGCTCTTGGCTAGAAAGTTTTTCAAGCGCTCTGTAACAAAGAAATCTTCAGCTGCTACGGGCTGTACATGAGCTTTACCTTCCTATTTTCTCAACCATGTCATGAGGGTGATGCTGCAAATAAAGCTCGAGGAATGTACCCCAGTAGTCCTATCCCATGAAGAAAACACACCTCCCACCCAAGACCCTGCTCCTCCTGCTGCCCCCGTAGAAGGGATCCCCCAGCCCACGCTGCAGGCAGTGAGGATGATGGGGGTGGTTCTTCAGCCTCACCCCACCCCTCTCAACCATCTTGCTGTGGTTCCAAACAGGCAGGAGCAGCGAGCCAGCCCAGAGGGGCTAGGCTAAAGCCTTTCCCTGCAGGTTTGACCCCTGGGCACTGCTGAACACCAAGGGGTGAGGGTCCTGTATGGGCCATCATCTTGGAAAGGGGACATTCCCAAAGTGTCAGGAATGGTGTGGCAGCAGGACCTGGGCACTGATGAGGTCACACCTCAAATCCTTGGGGTCAGTTCTGTGCCCCTCATGAGCATGTCCAGGGAAGGGGATGGAGCTGAGGAGGGGTCTGGAGCATGACCTGAGAAGGGGAAGGAGCTGAGGAGGGGTCTGGAGCATGTCCAGGGAAGAAGATGGAGCTGAGGAGGGGTCTGGAGCTCCAAGAGGAGCTGGGGGGGGTTCATTCTGGAGAAAAGGAGCTCAGGTAGGACCTTCTGGCTCTGCACAATTCCCTGACAGGGGGGACAGCCAGGTGGGGGTCAGGCTTTGCTGCCAGGGAACAGGGAGAGGACAAGAGGAAAAGGCCTCAAGTTGCATCAGGAGAGCTGTGGCATTTCCCAGGAGAGGTTTAGGTTGAATATTAAAGAAAATTTCTTCATGGACAGGACTGTGCAGCCCTGCCATCAGCTACCTGGGGCAGTGGTGGAGTTGCCATCCCTGGAGGGATTTAACAAATGTGTAAGGAGCAACTTGGGGACGTGATTTAGGGCTGGCCTTGGCAGCGCTGGGGGAACTTGGGTTGGAATTGATGATCTTCGAGGTCTTTTCCAACCTCAAGGATTCCATGACTCCATTCTATGATTCTAAGCACAGGCAGCCAGACCCAGCTGCCGTTGGGGCCAGCACTCCCCAGGAACATGGATAAAAGCACAGGACAGGCTGGTGTGCTCCAGGAACAGGGCTGGGACGGAGCCCAGTGCCACCTTCACACCACACTCCAATAAACCAGCTGTAAAGCCTCTGGGTTTTTCATTTTCCCCAACCTCAGCAGTTCCGTGGCTCTCACACAGGGGCATTGGCCAAGGAGAGCTCTGGCTTTCTCATTCCTGCACTTCAAAGGTGCTGGTAACGTTGCCAAAGGCACAGGGAATACTGTAACTGGTATTTAGGGAAAGCAAACAGGACGGGGAGGTCACTGCGGGCTGTGGCCTGGGTTGGCCACAGCCAGAATAGAGGGGACTCTGTCCACAGGCCACCCTGGAGAGGTGGCACCAGCCTAATTTGTCCATAAGGTTTGGTGGATGGGCACACTGATATCATTTACTCTGCCTTTCCGACAGCGTCTGACATTTGGATTTTTTTTTTTTTAATCCCCCCCCCCCCCCCCCAAAAAAAAAAAGTAGGCTGGGGAAAACCAACAGCACATATGGAACAAATCAAGGGCTGGCAGCAGCAGAGGCTCCAGCTGCAGGGATAAACAAGGAGCCACCCGCAGGCCACGGGGGCAGGAGCCCCCGGGGCAGCCCTGGCCCCGGCGAGGAAAACCGAGCGATTTCCGAGCGCGCAGAGGAAACACTGACGGGAACAACGGCGCATTCCGGAGGGAGCGCGTCATGGCTTTACTTGGCGCCCGCCGCACACGCGAAGGTTTCAAGGGGGCCACGTGTGGAAGTGTGCTCCAGGAGACGGCACTGAGGGAACTTCCAGGGGGATGGGAAGTGCCGGGAAGATGGGGAGAAGCAGGTCCCGGTGCCAGGAGCGCACAGAACCCCTCGTGCACTCCCATCTTCTTCTTCCACCCTTGAGGGATGCTGGAAAGGGTGGATGAAGAGTTGACCCCCAGAGTCCCCCAGCAGTCCTCTGGCTGTCACTGCTGGCGCCACAGGTAGGTCTGGATGGAGTGAGCTGGAGCCACAGTCTCAATGAAGCCCATGGCAGGATCCCGGATTCCAAAGGGCACATCCCGGCCAAACCTGAGGAGAAAGAGAAAGGCTGAGCAGGCACGGCTGGGGCTGAGCACCACCCTCATCCCTGCCTGGGCTGACCTGTTGAGGACCACCAGGACTAGGGCACCGTCAGGGCGCAGGACGGCCACGTGCTCCAGCTGGCACAGGAGGCAGCGGCGGCTGCTGTGCAGCCCCACACGCCGGGAGCCCTCGGGGATGAACTTGCTGTGGGGAGAGAACCAGCAGAGGGGTTCTGCCCCTGCTCTGGGGCTGGTGGCCGCACCTGAGCCCCCCCGACCCACCTGAAGTGCCCCATGTGGTAGAACATAGGCTGCTTGTAGAAAACATCCTTGCTGCCATCCACAATGACGGGGCTGTCCACAAAGTTCTTGACCCAGTTGGGGCCTCCGTCCAGGTCCAGGGCCAGGTTCCAGTCGGTCCAACCGGACACAAAGTGGTTCATGACCTGGGGGGGCAGGGAAGGGGCTGAGTGGGGGTCCCCCCAGACCTGGGCTGGGGGTGTGAGGGCAGAGTGAGGGCTGTGAGAGGGCAGTGTCAAGGCAGTGTGAGGGCACTGTAAGGGCAGAGTGAGGGCACTTTAAGGGCTGTGTGAGGCCTGTGTGAGAGCAAAGTGAGGGCTGTGAGAGTGGTGTGAGGGCAGTGTGAGGGCCCTGTGAGGGCCCTGTGAGGGCAGTGTGAGGGCCGTGTGAGAGCAGAGTGAGGGCACTGTGAGGGCAGAGTGAGGGCACTGTGAGGGCTGTGTAAGAGCAGAGTGAGGGCACTGTGAGGGCCCTGTAAGGGCTGTGTGAGGGCACTGTGAGTGCCCTGTAAAGGCTGTGTGAGAGCAGAGTGAGGGCACTGTGAGGGCTGTGTGAGGTCACTGTGAGGGCTGCGTAAGGGCTGTGTGAGGGCACTGTAAGGGCAGAGTGAGGGCGCTGTAAGGGCTGTGTGAGGGCACTGTAAGGGCTGTGTGAGGGCTGTGTGACGGCAGAGTGAGGGCACTGTGAGAGTGGTGTGAGGGCACTGTGAGGGCCCTGTGAGGGCAGAGTGAGGGCCGAGAGAGGCCTGTGTGAGGGCTCTGTAAGGGCTGTGTGAGGGCACTGTGAGGGCTGTGTAAGAGCAGAGTGAGGGCATTGTGAGGGCTAAGTGAGGGCCGTGTGAGAGCAGAGTGAGGGCACTGTGAGGGCAGAGTGAGGGCCGTGTGAGGCCTGTGTGAGGGCAGTGTGAGGCCTGTGTGAGGGCGGTGTGAGGGCGGTGTGAGGGCTCTGTGAGGGCAGTACCGTCAGGATGCTGTAGCTGTAGTGGTCTCCTCTCTCCCAGCAGCCCAGGGACACAGCGAAGCGGAACATGAAGAAGCCAGTGCAGGCCTCAGTGTAGAGGAGGAAATGGTCAGGGAAGAGCTTGTGGGTGGCCTCCAGGCTCCAGGCAGGTGGGACGATGGCATCCAGGTACCAGTGGACGGCCAGGCCAGCCACGTAACGGGCAGCTGTGGCATTTCCCAGCACCTGGGGAGCAAAGGAGATGCCTCACACCCAAGCTACCCATGCCTGAAGCCTACAGGGATGGACTCATGGACTCCATGTGGTCTCTCAGGGCCACCTCTTGTCCCCTCCTGTGGGTGCCACACCCTGCAGCACTGCACCCTAGCATGGATTTGGTGCCCCAGCATGGCTTTGGCACCTTGCTGGGTGCAGTGCTAAGGGGGTGGGCACAGGTTTGCCCCTCAGTGGGCCCCTTGCCCCCACTTCTGCCTTGTCCTCCCTCCACAGCCCCCTGGGGTGGTCCAGCCCTGCAGCCATGGAGGGAAAGGAGGAACACACTGCCTGGCTTGAGGCTGGGACAGGAGCACATTTTACTTTCTTTCCTCCTTGTTTAAAGCAATATCCCCAAACAGCATCATGGGTGGAAACCAAACCAGCCAAAACTCTGCCCAGAAAAGGTGCTGGTGCCCAGCAGCACCGGCAAGATCCGGGGATCCAGGGTGTGGGTGCCACCTCCTGTCCTCACTCCCGCCAGGCACAGGTGGAGGCGGCCGCTCCGGCAGACCCGGTTTGCTCCCACTCTCTCTAGGGCTGGGAGAGGCCACGGCTCCATCTCCCAAAGAGCCTGGGGCTGGGCAGCGAGGTGTGGGGGAAGGAAGGGGAGCTGCTCTTCACCACTTTGGCCCAATGCGGCAGGTGGATGCGCTGGTCGTCGAGCATCAGGAGCCGTGTGCGATGGGAACTGCGGGCCAGCGCGGGGCCCAGGTCCTGCGCGATGAAATCCCGCTGCTGAGCGGCCGTGAAGGCGATGGTGGGGGCCTGGGGGGGCGTGAAGAGCCCCGCCAGCGGCTCGTTCTGGGCCGTCACCGCCCAGAAAGTCACGTTGCGTTTTGCATATTCATCCAGGAACCTGGAGAAGGAAGGGGCAGAATGAGATGTGCTGCCCCCTCACCGCACCCCACTCCCCGATCCTCCCGCTGTCCGTCCCAGCCTGGTTCCACAGACGGTACTTGATGAAGTAGTTGGCCCAGGTCTTGTGGTACTTGTCCCCGGCCTTCCCCTTCAGAGTCCCCTTCCCACGGACGTCCCCGTTGCTCTTCATCCAGGCTGGGGCGGTCCAGGGGCTGGCAAACAGCAGCAGCGGCCGCTTGCTCATGGCCAAAGCTCGGCGCAGGAGGGGAATCTGTGAGATGGGGCAGAGGGACGGAGTCAGCTCCAGCTGCAGCTCCCCAAAACCACAGAGCCCAAAGCATGGGAGAACTCAAGGGACCTCAGCAGGGACTGGCAGCTGGCAAGCACCACGCCCCCGGCACAGCGCCCTGGCTCCTCACCCTGCCAGTGCCAGCTGGGATGAGCCAGGACGTGCCCCGGAGGAGGTGCCAGCTCCCACAGGCTGTCCCCATGCACCCTGCCACGGTGTGCAGGGACAGCAGCACCTGGTCCTGGGGGTCCCAGCACACGCAGGAGCTCCAGCGCGAGAGGGGACAAGGTGCTGATGGCAGCGGCTTCAGCCTCCCACCTTCATCTCCACGTCCTCGTCCGCCAGCCTGAAGTGCTTCAGCTCGTAGTCCTTGGGGACATCATCGTAGCTGTAGGGGCGCACGGAGAAGTCGCTGCACGCCATGGGCACCCGGATGAGGTTGTACTCGATCCCTGAGGAGCAGGAAAAGCGTCAAGAGGCACCGGAGCGGGTGACGATGTCCCTGCAGCGGGGACAGGCACAGCCACCTCTGGTGACCCCAGGATCTGCTCCCACCGCCGTGCCCTCACTGCTCACCGCTCTCGGAGAAGTAGGAGCGCAGCAGGTTGTCCTGGGCCGGCTGGGACAACTTCAGGATGTTCATGGCAGCAGCATCCGAGAGGGACCCTCCGAAGCCCTTCACGTGCTGGTACAGCGTGGAGATGTTGAGCGTCAGCAGCAGCCCTGCGGGAAGAGCCCGGCTCGGTCCCTGCTGCCCGGGGACCCGCGGTGGCACCAACACCCACCAGCGGTGCTACCTCGGGTGCTCATTCTGCTCTGGAATTTCCCCTCGCTCCGCTCCAGCCGCTTCCCGGCCTTGCTGCTCTCGTATTTGACGTAGGAGCCGGGGGCTGGCACGACCAGGGGGTCCAGCGTGTCGCAGTAGGTGGCATCGCAGACACAGACCGGCGAGCCGTGCCCAAAATCCTTGGGCATGCAGGGTCGGGCACCTGCGAGGCACGGGAGGGTGCGGGTGGCTGCCAGCTCAGGGACGTGTCCCCGTCTGCTCCGGGGAGATGTCACTGTCCCCGCGCTTGGCATCCCGGGCACCTCCTGGGCACCCAGCCCCGCGCTGCCCCAGGGTGCCCAAGCCCCGCTGCCACCCCCGCGATGTCCCCGCTCTCACCTGCCACCTGAGACACCGGCAGCAGCAGCAGGAACAGCCAGCCCAGGATGCCGAGAGCCCGCATGGCCCCTCCGCGTTCCCCGAGCTCTGGAAGGTCCCGGGGAGCAGCACCTGCGGCGGGGACACCCTCAGGCACGGCAGGGGGATGGAGGGATCAGCCCCATCTCCCCAACCCCACGGAGCTCCTGTCACACCTTGCATTCCCCCCAAACCCCCTGATGTCGCTCGGGGAGCGTCCATCCCTGCCCGGAGCCCGCCCGCCTTCACCCCGGCTGCTCCCGACCTGCGCTGCCGCCAGCCCTCCTCCTCCTCCTCAGCAGCTGCAGCCTCCCCACCTGGCCTTTACAGGGAGCTGCTCGGAGACCTCCCTCCGCAGCACACCCTCTCCCACCCCCACAGCTCCTCCTTGCTCCGCTCCCGGCCCGTACCTGCCCTCGGGCGAGGACCGCCGATCACCGGCTCGCCGGGTCCCCTTCGCCCTCCGCTGCCACGGCAAGGAGGGACAGGGACGTGGTGCTGGCAGCTGGGCCTCAGTGAAAGGTCCAGCCAGCACAGGGAAGGGTCACAGAGACCCCACTGAAGGAAGAATTGATTATTTTGTCAGGCAGGTCTGGATCATCACCCTGAGAGCCCAGCAGAGCCAAGGGCAGGTTGATGACACAGCTGTCTGTCCTGCTGGGCACCTCCAACAGGACATCCACGTATCCCTGCCTGCCACCCTGCTGTCCCCACCGTCCCCCAGGAGCCACAGGGCCGTGCAGGAGGGTCCAGGACACGCAGGTAAGGTCAGTGAAGGTGGCTGCACAGCTCAGGGCAGCACAGGGCACAGCAGGGGTGGCCACATGGGAGCTGGGGCTGTTGTCATTCCCTGCCCAAGCCCTTGGCATCACTCTCCCCAACTCAGCATGTGCTGGGGAAGGTGACAGCAGTGACAGCACTGACAGCAGTGGCACAGTGACAGCAAGCAGGCAATACCCCAGCCCCTGGGCAAGCAGGGCTGCACTCCAGCTGTCAACAGCAGTTAGACCCTCAAAGGGGACCCTGCTGTCCCAACACCAGGAGCAGAGCCCAGCTCTGGTGCTCCTGTAGCACTCCCTGCTCCTCCAGGAGTCACCCTCCAGCCCAGCAAGCCAAGGCTGAACTGGGCCACCTCACCTGGGCACACAGATCCTGCCTGGTGCCACCACCCAGAATGTTCCCCCTCACTGTGGGGACATCCTCAGCATCCCCACACAGGCTTGGTGTGGGAATGGAGAGTGGCCACAGCTCCCAGGCACAGCTCCCAGCCTGGAGCATCAATCAGCTCAGGGCTGCCCTGCACAGGGTTAAACTGCTCCGTTAGCTTTCCCTCCATGGGTGGAGCAGCACTTTGTGAGTAATTTTCTCCATTTCTGGCATATCAGATACAGCTTTGGGGCAAATCAATTCATCAAATTTCCTCCTAGCACCAGCACTGCCCTGCCATGGGCCACAGTTCCACCCCTCTGCTGGGAGCTGAGCCATGAGACACCTGGAGGCTCTGGGACAGGGGCAGATGGGGCCAGGCAGCCCCTGGTGACATCTCACGGGGCAAACAGGTACCCCAGGAGGGAGCTCCTGTCCCTGTCCCGCTGCACTGTGGCTCTCCCACCTCCCAAGTGTGATTAAGGTGTGACCAGACTGCTACACCCAGGCTAATGAGCCCCAATTTTGGGGAGGGATTAATAGCTCCTGAGGCAATCAGCCACCTTGGAGCTCACTTCCAGCCATCCAGGATGCCCCTGCTCACCCCTTCCCATTCCAAGCTCCAGTTCTTCCTGTCCCCCATCACCCACAGCCCCCCAGCTGGCTCAGGTCCCACAGCTCCTGGAAGCAAAACACTGCGGAGGCTGCTGAGGCTCATCCTTATCAACAGCAGCTGATAAGAGCGCCCTGCTGAGCAGGAAAAGTGAGACCCAGGGGCCGGGCAACGCCTCGCATGGAGCTGCTGGCACAGCAGATGCCAGGCAGCCCCACCAAGCCCCCAAAGCTGCTTCTTGTGGCCCATCTCCAAATAGGGGGAGCTCCTGGGGGTCGCAGGGGCCTTGTGACATGGTGTGAGCACCCTTTGCAGTGCTCAGATGGGCTTGTTCAAGGAGGTGGGACCAAAGGAGCCACCAGAGGAGCCAGAGGGTGAATTTTGTCCTCAGAAGAGCCAGAGGGTGAATTTTGTCCCTAAGCCAGGCCAGTGTGGATGGGGACACAGGGACCCGGAGCTGGGCTGAGTCACCTTTCAGGGGATCACGACTTTGTTGATATTTATGCCAAAGAGCCTCAGTATGGCATCACAGCAAGTCCTTCCCAACAGCGAGACCCCAGCCCAGAGCACGTGGGGACAATCCCCAGGGTAACCACTGGTCTGTGAGACCCCAGCATCCCCCAACCACCGCCAACCCCACATGAGCCAAGGCTTTGCACAAGAATTAATGAGCAGAGCCAGGCCCAGCGACGTCGGAGGATTCGCCCCCGCTGCGTTTATCCCGGAGCCAGTCGGTCCTTGAGCACCGAGCCGAGCGCAGGGACCGGGACACGTGGACCGGGGTGATTCAGCATCCGGCCACAGCCGTGAGCAGCGGGGCAGGTAAGCGAGGAACAGGTGGGGGAGCGGCCCTGCACCGGGAGAGGGATGCTGGCAGCGGGGCGATGGGGATGGGGCTCGCTGCGCGATCCTGGAGAAACATTTCCCTCTTGTGGACGAACACAAACAGCCTCGGGGCAGGAGCACGCTGCTCTCACAGGACTCTGGCGACAGCTCCCGGAGGTCCCACGAGCAGCATCGCTGTGGCTCCGTGGCGTGCCAGTGTCCCAGGGTGACACTGTCACTCAGCGGCCACGCCTGGGCTGCGCTCAGCCCACGCAGTATCGCGGCTGTCAGTCCTGACAGCACCCCTGGGCACATCCCACCTGCACGGAACCCCGCCGCCCTGAAATTATGACCTCCCTGCCCTAATCTCCTGCTCTCACACCCTGCCAGCTCCCACCCTCCTTCCTGGGTGCGCCCACACTCTGCACCCACTCCCGCTCCTGCCCCCGCTTGCTCCAGGCACCCCAGATCTGTGGTGGGTGCTGAGCCCCGGGTGCACCCCCAGTTTCCTCACCATGGTGGGGACCCCTCGTATCAGCCCCCATGGGGAACAGCAGGCTCCAGGCAGGGCTGGACAGCCTCTCTATCCCAGAAAAGCACCAGGGGCAGCTGGGACTGCCCTGACCTCAGCCAGAGCTGCCTGGGACCCTGAGGCCTGGGTGCACCCCCAGTTTCCTCACCATGGTGGGGACCCCTCGGATCAGTCCCCATGGGGAACAGGGAGGCTCCAGGCAGGGCTGCTGCAGCCTGGACAGCCTCTCTATCCCAGAAAAGCCCCAGGAGCAGCTGGGGCTCAGCCAGAGCTGCCTGGGACCCTGAGCCCCCCATGCTGCCATGTTCCTGGAGCTGGCCCTGCCTCCAGCCCCGGCCTCAGGACCTTGGTCTGGGGGAGATGTGACCCACAGAGCCCCTGGCCTGACCTCAGGCTGCAGGTGGCTCCAGAGTGGCAGGGAAAGCACAGAAAGCTGAGGCTTGCCTGCAATCCCTGCTCAGCCTTTCCATGGAGGGTGGGTGTCCAAGTGCTTTGTGCCTGCTCCTGATGCAGCACCCAGAGCATTCAGGGTGACTCCTGAGCCACCTGCTAGCTCCTCAAACCTGTCCCCAACAGCAGCAGGAGCACAGCTGGGCTTTGCTCAGCCCCAG
The DNA here is from genome assembly GCF_027887145.1 of Ammospiza caudacuta. Classification (NCBI taxonomy): domain Eukaryota; kingdom Metazoa; phylum Chordata; class Aves; order Passeriformes; family Passerellidae; genus Ammospiza; species Ammospiza caudacuta. The sequence goes on from NC_080622.1 coordinate 3,194,419, forward strand.
CCAGGCAGCGCATGCTCAGAGCTGGGACAGAGGCATGCCTGGAGCATCTCAGCAGGGTCTGAGGTGGGCAGAAGGGCAGGGGCTGGGCAGGGAGAGGGGCTGGGCAGGGATAGGGGGTGCCCACGACGCTCCAGCTGCTCTGTGCTGCTCGCCAGGCTCCAGCAGGCTCCACGCCGGGGCGGCACCCAGCCACAGTGCCCAGGAGCGGGGGAGGGACCCGGAGCTTTCCCTTCCAGCCGCGTACATCAAGGCAGCATCCGTGTTTAATGTCGGAACAGCAGAACACAGCGCTCACAGCCTGTGGGGTCTCCATCCTGGGGGGCACCGTGCCCCCGGCCCTCCTGCACACGCTCAGCGTCGCCGGCCTGGCCCATTCTGGCTCTGTCACAGCCCTGGGGACGCTGCCCCGGCCCGAGCCCGCGGGCAGCTGGGGCTGCACGTCCGGCCCCCGGCGCCTCGGCCCCGTCACTGCCGCTGCCACACGTAGGTCTGGATGGAGTTGGCCGGAGCCACGGCCGCCAGGAGGCCCACGGTGTCCGCCAGCCCAAAGGTGATGTCCTGCGGGGACCTGCGGGGTGACAGCAGGGCGGTCACACCTGCAGCACCTGCACAGGGCCCAGAGGGCTGGGGTCCCATACAGGGGTGGCAGGATGGGGGTCACACACAGGGCTGGCAGGATGGGGGGTCACACACAGGGCTGGCAGGATGGGGGTCTCACACAGGGGTGGCAGGATGGGGGTCACACACAGGGGTGGCAGGATGGGGGTCACACACAGGGGTGGCAGGATGGGGGGTCACACACAGGGGTGGCAGGATGGGGGTCACACACAGGGCTGGCAGGATGGGGGGTCACACACAGGGGTGGCAGGATGGGGGTCACACACAGGGCTGGCAGGATAGGGGTCACACACAGGGCTGGCAGGACGGGGGTCCCACACAGGGGTTGCACGACAGGGGTCACATATGGGGCTGGCAGGATGAGGGTTCCACACAAGGCTGATGGGACAGGAGTCACACACAGGGGTGGCATGACAGGGGTCCAACATAGGGGTGGCACGACAAGGGTCACACACAGGGGTGGGAGGACTGGGGTCCCATACAGGGGTGGCAAGATGGGGGTCCCACACAGGGCTGATGGGACGGGGGTCCCACATGGGGCTGGCAGGACAGGGGTCCCATACAGGGGTGGCAGGACAGGGGTCACACACAGGGGAAGCAGGACCCCTGTCCCAGATAAGGCTGATGGGACAGGGCTCCCACACAGGGGTGGCAGGACAGGGGTCACACACGGGGCTGGCAGGACGGGGGTCTCACATAGGGGTGGCAGAATGAGGGTCACACACACAGGGCTGGCAGGACAGGGCTCCCACACACGGGTTCCAGGATGGGGGTCTCACATAGGGGTGGCAGGATGGGGGTCCCACATAAAGCAGGCAGAATGGGGGTCCCACACAGGGCTAACGGGACAGGGGTCCCACACAGGGCTGGCAGGACAGGGGTCCCACATACAGCTAACAGGACAGGGGCTGGCAGGACTGGGGTCCCCCACAGGGCTGATGGGACAGGAGTCACACACAGGGGTAGCAAGACAGGAGTCCCACACAGGGCTGGCAGGACAAGGGTCCCACACAGGGGGGCCAGGCTGCATCACCCACCGGTTCAGAACCACCACAACCACAGCCCCGTCGGGGCGCAGGAAAGCCGTGTACTCCAGCGCTGTCTTCTTGGACTCTCTGGAGGCGACGAGCCCCACGCGCTGGGAGCCCTCGGGGATGAATTTACTGAACAGACAAACGAGAAACAACCTCAGGGAGACCCCAGGAGAGCTCCTCTGGAGCCAAATTCGCCTTGCTTCTCCCAGGACAAGGCAGCTTAGCACATGTTGTGGGCTCCAACCCACCTGAAGTGCCCCATGTGGTAGAACATGGGCTGTTTGTAGAAGATGCCTTCACTGCTGTCCACGATGATGGGGCTGTCCACATAGTTCTTGACCCAGTTAGGGCCCCCCTCCAGATCCAGGGCCAGATTCCAGTCAGTCCAGCCAGCCACAAAGTGGTTCAGATTCTGCAACAGCACAGCTCAGATGCCTGCTCAGCACCACCAACCCTCCCAGGGCACAGCACGCAGGGGCCTCACCGTCAGGATGCTGTGGCTGTACTGGTTCCCCCGCTCCCAGCAGCCCAGAATCACATCCCGCTCCCAGAAATGGGCCCCGATGCACGCCTCCGTGGCCAGGATAAAGTAGTCAGGGAAGAGCTCATGAGTGGGCAGCACTGTGTCCTGTATGGGGCCAATGAAGTCCAGGTACCAGTGGATGCCGATGCCGTGGACATAGCGAGCTGCCTGCTCATCCTCCAGGACCTGGCAGGGAGAAGAGTCAATCCCATGGGGCACAGAGGCTCCACAGACAGAGCACTCAAGTCCCCCACAAGGACAGGGGCTCTTCCCAGGGTCACCACACTCACCACTCTGGCCCAGTGCGGGAGGTGGAGCCGGTTGTCGTCCAGGATGATGAGCTGGACGTGGCGGTGGGAGCTGTTGGCCAGTGCTGGGCCCAGGTCCCGGGCAATGAAGTCCCTCTGCTGCTCAGCTGTGAAACCCAGGCACTGGAAGGGGTAGTTGTTGATCAGCCCGGCCGTGGGCTCGTTCTCTGCTGTCACTGCCCAGAATGTCACATTGTGCTTGGCATATTCATCCAGGAACCTGGCATGGAGGAAGGGGTGAGCCATGAGGAGTGCTCAGCACCACCACTGAGAGACCCCAGGTATCTCCCAGCAGCTCCTCACCGTACAAAGTAGTTGGCCCAGGTCTTGTGGTACTTGTCCCCTGCCTGCCCCTTCAGTGTCCCCTTCCCCACGTAGGACTCGCTGGTCTTCAGCCATGTGGGGGAGGTCCAGGGGCTGGCGTACAGCGACAGCGGCCGCTTGCTCATGGCCGAGGCTCGGTGAAGGAGGGGGATCTGCAGGAGGAGGTGGAGGGGCCAGCTCAGCCCAGCCCCTGTGACCCTCCATCCCCTCCCTGCTCCCTCCCACCGCTCGCCTTCAGCTTGGTGTCCTCGTCCCGCAGGGCAAAATGGGTGAGCTCGTAGTCGTAGGGGACGTCATCGTAGGTGTAGGCATGGAGGGAGAAGTCACAGCTGGCCATGGGGAGCCGGATGAGGTTGTACTCCAGCCCTGCCAGCACAGCGGGACACGAGGTGTCCATGATGTCCACGCTCCCTGCCACCATCCCACCTGTGTCCCCCACGTCCTACCCTCCTCAGAGAAGTAGGAGCGCAGCAGGTGATCCTGGGCTCTCTCCGGCAGGGATAAGATGTTGATGGCGGCCGCGTCGGTGATGGAGCCACCAAAACCCTTCACCCTCTGGAAGCGCTGCGTCATGTCCAGCCTGAGGACGACATCTGCAGGGAGGGGAGCCCAGCATGACGGCGGGTTGCTGCAGGGTCCATCCCATCCCTGCCGTCCGCGGCAGTACCTGGGGCGCAGAGTTTGTGCAGGAATTTCCCCTCGCTCCGCTCCAGCCGCTTGCCAGCCTTGCTGCTCTCGTATTTGACGTAGTAACCGTGGGCTGGCAGGACCAGGGGGTCCAGCGTGTCACAGTAGGTGGCATTGCAAACGCAGACCATGGCATCACGGCCGAAGTACTTGGGGCTGCAGGGCCGGGCGCCTGGGGGGCACGGAGGGTGGTGGGGGCAGCCTCAGGGACGTGTCCCTGCCCCAGGGGCGACACCACTGCCCCTGTGCTCCACATCCCGGCACCTCCCGAGCACCGAGCTGCCCAAGGACCCCCGGACACCTCCCGGGCATCCCCGGCCACGGACTCCAAAGGTATTCCCAGCTCCTCCCGTCCCATTCCGGGCCGCCGCGGCACCCCCATCCCCGGACCCACCGCGTACCCGCGGGTTCCCCTCGCTCACCTGCGGCCCGGTGCACGGCCAGCAGCACCGCCAGCAGCCGCCAGCACAGGGCACCGACCGCCCCCATGGCCCCGCCGCTCCCGGTGCGCTCGGAGCCGGCCCGGCTGCACCGGCTCCGCCGCCGGCCTTGCCTTTAAGGGCGCCCGGGCAGCTCGTCCCGCCCACACCCGGTGCAGGAGCGGCACCGACTCTGGGCGGGCCTGGCCCCGGCCCTTCCCCCGCCAACCGGGAGAACCGCGTGGGAACGGGGTCGCTTCCCCCCGGTGCCTCCCCGAGAAGAGCAGCCAGTCCCGGTCCTGGTGCCGGTTGCGGTCCCGGTCCCGGTGCCGGTTGCGGTCCCGGTTTCAGTCCCCGCTGCCTCCCCAGGCCCCGACGGCACCGGTCGCCCCGTCCCGCGGAGCCGCTACCGGGAAACCGGGAGCCGGCACCCCGTGACCGGTCAGCTGACCGCCCGCCCCGCCCCGTTGGGCCCCGCCCGCCCCGTGACACCGGCGCCGTGGGCGGCGGCGACCACCTTTATTCGGTCTCTAGCGAGGGGCAGCGGCCGCGGGAGCGGCCCCGGAGCGCGGCCCGGGCGCAGCCGGGCGGGGAGGAACGGGCACGGCCGGCACCGGCACCGAACGGGGCGGAGGGCCTGGAGACAGGGGACAGAGCAAGGGACGGGCGTGGCAGTTCCGGGGTACGCTGGCACAGGAGGCCAGGGACCGGGCCAGCACTGGGGACAGGGCAGGGGACAGGAAAGGTCGTCCTGGAGGACAGGCACGGCTGGCACAGGGGACTGAGGATATGGCCAGCCAAAAGAACAAGGCAGAAGACAGGCACGGCCAGTGGAGGGGACAGGGGACAGGCATGGCTGGCACAAGGGACCGGGGATCAAGCCAGCATAGCCAGCCAAAAGGACAGCATGGCCAGGGCAGGGGACAGGCACGGCCATGCCAGGCTACAGGCACGGCTGGCACAGGGGACAGGGGATGGCCAGTGCGTGCGTCAGGCACAGCCACAACATGGGACAGGGCAGGGGACAGGCGTGGCCATCCCAGGGAATAGGCACAGCTGGCACAAGGGACAGGGCAAGGGACAGGCATGCCCAGAAGAAGGAACAGGACAAGGAACAGGCATAACCATCCCAGACAGGCAGATGGGGACAGGCACAGCTGTCCTGGCTCCCCACAGACACCCCAGGGGACCAGCCCCGAACCCCAGCCCTGCTCGGGGAAGGGGCTCAGCCGAACCCCCGGGGCAGCAGGGCAGGGCCCAGCCCCACCAGGGCAGCAGCAGCAATGTCCGAGCAATGTCCAGGGCTGAGCCCAGAGCAGGATTCCCTCCCCAGAGCAGAGGGTCCGTGCCAGGCCGTGCCCTCAGAGCGCGCTCTCCTTGCAGGCCCCGCTGAGGCTCCGCGGGCGGCCGCGCTCCAGGCGGCGCGAGGACAGGAGCCGCCGCAGGGACGACGTGGAGCTCAGGTCCCCGCAGCTCTGCAGGTGGATCCCTTCGTGGGGCCGCTCTGCACCCGGCCAGGCACTCCAGGGAACCTGCAGGGCATGGGGATGGGCTGCAGCCACAGGGATGGCAGCCCTGGCTGTGTCACCCCTGCCCATGGTACCCTGCCCGTAACACTGCTGCGCATGGCACCCCTGCCTGTCAACCCCTGCCCGTGGTACCCCGGCCCGTGGTACCCTTTCCCATGGCACCCTTGTCCGTGGACCCCTGCTCATGGTACCCCTGCCTGTGATGTGTGCCTGTGGCACCCCTGCCCGTGGCAGCTCTGCCTGTGCCACCCTTGCCCATGGCACCCCTAGCCCTGACACCCCTGCCCATAACACCCCGCCCATGGCACCCCTGCCTGCGACACCAGTGCCCATGGCCCCCCTGCCCATGACACCAGTGCCCATGGCCCCCCTGCCCGTGGCAGTCCTGCCCATGACACCCCTAGCCCTGACACCCCTGCCCGTGGCAGTCCTGCCCATGACACCCCTAGCCCTGACACCCCTGCCCATGGTACCCCTGTCCATGACACCGCTGCCCGTGGACCCCTGCTGGTGGCATCCCTGCCTGTGACACCCCTGCCTGGGGTACCCCTGCCCGTGGCACTCCTGTCCATGACACTCCTGTCAATGACACCCTGCCTGTGAACTCCTGCCCGTGGCACCCCTGCCCGTGGCACCCCTAGCCCTGACACCCCTGCCGATGGTACCCCTGCACGTGACACCTCTGCCCATGGTACCCCTGCCCATGAACCCCTGCCCATGGCACCAGTGCCTGTGCCACCCCCCTGTGCTCAATCCCCCCCACCCCAGCACGGCTAGGCAGCACACGGGGCAGGAGGACAGAGGTGACAGGGATGGCAGAGGCGTGCATCACGCGCCCACGCTGGCATTTGGGACAGGTTGGTTCCCGTCGAGGCCTCCTGGGCTGCGCAAGGACTCCCGTAAAGCTGAGCTGTGGGGATGTCCCAGCAGCTGCCTCCGGGTGCAGTGACTCAGGGGCAAAGCCAAAGCCATTGCAACAGGGATGATTTTCCCACCTGTGGCTCCAGTGGGGATCAAGGAAAAGGAGCTGCCCCCCAGGAAGGGCTGGGCAAGGATGGTGCTGCAGGAAGAACGCTCTGCCTGCAGCCAGGGTGCCCACACAACGGGGGTGCAGCAGGGGAATGAAACAATGGAAGGGCCAGGGTGGAGGTGTTGATGGGAAGAGAAGGGAGGGAGAGCGTGGATGGGAAGGGGGAGTTGCCCATCCCTTGTGGCTTCTAGAACCCACCTGTTTGTGCCCGTGGAAGCTGTGCCCAGACACCTCCACGCTGCGCTTGGGTCTCTGCAGGAACCTGGCCACCAGCCCACGGGTGCCCCGGTAGCCCTTGAGGTCCCCCAGGGAGCGGGTGGCCGTCTTGGACAGCTGCTGTGGCACCTTCTTGGAGGGTGGCAGCTTGTTCTTCCCCACGGAGCCAGCCCGGAGCAGCGGCGGGGAATCACAGTGGGAACGGTGGAGCAGGCAGGCCTCGGAGCACAGCCCTGTGGGGAGGGTGCTGTCACACTCAGGACACTGCTCTGGCAGTCCTGTCCTTGTCATCGGACCAGGGACACTGCCCTGATGAACCTGTCCCCATTGGTGTCCCCAGGACACTGCTCTGGCAGTCCTGTCCTTGTCATCAGACCAGGGACACTGCTCTGACAGTCCTGTCCTCACTGTCAGACCCAGGACACTGCTGTGGTAGTCCTGTCCTTGTCATCGGACCAGGGACACTGCCCTGATGAACCTGTCCCCATTGGTGTCCCCAGAACACTGCTCTGGCAGTCCTGTCCTTGTCATTGGACCAGGGACACTGCTCTGGCAGTCCTGTCCTCATCATCAGACCCAGGACACTGCCCTGATGGATCCATCCCCACCATCAGACCTGGGGCACTCCTCTGACAGTCCTGTCCTCATCATCAGACCTGGGACACTGCTCTGATGGACCTGTCCCCTTTGTCAGACTCAGGACATTGCTCTGACAGGCACAGGACACTGCTCTGATGGACCCGTCCCCACTGTCATACCCCAGGATGCTGCTCCCAGCAGACCTATCCTCAGAGCCCTGGGGTCCTGCTGTGTCCCATCCCCAGTCAACAGGAGCAGTCCCACCTCTGGTCCCCACTGTCCCAGCCCCAACAGGCTGAGTTCAATCCCCAGAGGGCTTCAGACACCCCTCTGTGCCCCATTTCTCTCCCAGTACACCCCAGTGCTCTGACCTGTATCAGCGGAGGAGTCAGACACGGTGTCCTCCAGTGCTTTGGTATAAAGTACTTCCCTGAAATCTGCTGGGAGCAGAGAGAGCCCTCAGGCCTGGGCAGGTGTGCACAGCCCAAGCAGCAGAACCCTCCAGCACCCCTGGTCCCAGCCCAGCAGACCTCCCCTGCTCCCCCCGTTCCATCCCAGACTGGCTCTAATCCCACCCGGCCACACAAAACCGCAGCCAAACCCTGCGGCACATCCCGGCCGCACCGCACAGACGCTGCCACGCTCCCATCCCATCCCGGAGGTCATCGTCACCTACCAGCACGGCCGGCCATGGGGACACCGGGGTCACTGTGCGACCTCAGCAGCGGGCGCGGGGCCATCCCCGGGGCCGGGGACGAAGGGCACGAGGTCTCGCTGTTGCGCCGGGGGCGGCGGGCGGTGGCGGTGTCCGTGTGGCGGCCACCCCCGCGTCCCTGCAGCGAGGAGCCCTTGTCCTTGAGGCGCACCTCGGGGAAGCAGGGCCCGGCACAGCGCACGGGGCCCACCAGCCGGTTGCAGCTGTGGGTCACGGCTCCCCCCACCAGGACGCCGCCGCCGTCGGGGCCGGGCTCGGCGGTGGAGCACGAATAGGAGCGCTCGCCCCGCACTCGGGGCTGGGGCATCTCCTCGAAGGGGCCCTGCAGGGCCAGCGTGGGGCTGCGGGCGTGGTGGCTGCACTGCACGCAGTCCACGCTCAGGCAGTAATCGGCGCGGCTGCGCTGGATGGAGCGGAACAGGACGTAATCCACGGAGCGCATGGAGCCCTGCAGCTCCAGCAGGCACGAGTCCTCCGAGGGGCTGCTGTCCCCGGGGATGTCCATGATCTCCGACATGATCAGGGAGCCGCTGTCCATGGAGACTGCGAGGGGAGAGGATGGGCACGGCTGAGGAGCTGCCAGAGCCGGCCCTGCCGTCATCCTGGGGGCGGCACTCACCTTCCCCGCTGAGCACGATGGAGGGGACGCGGTCACAGGTGCAGGCGTGGGAGCCCTCTGTCAGCTGCGAGTCGAACAGGGTGGCCTGTGGGGCAGCAGGCACAGGGCTCAGCTGAGCTGGAGCCCATCGTGCCCAGCCTGCTCTGCTCACAGCCCCACAGCCCCCACCTGGCTGTCTCCCCGCAGCCCCATCACTGTCTCATAGGATGGGGGGAAATCGGTTGGGTAGAGGGGCACGGGGCTGTCCATGGAGCCGTTGTAGGTGATGCTGTGGAAACAAAGCAGAAAAGCCACTCTGGGTGGGACAAGCCCAGCCTGGGGACGCACAGACCCCCCTGTCCTAGCAGCCTTGCTCCCAGTGGTACCTCTGTGCATCCGTCTCGGAGCTGCAGGTGTACTCAGGTGGGTAGTAGGGGGGTGGTGGCACTGGGGGCACAAACTCCTCGAAGTCCATCATGCTCTGCAGGAAGGTGTCAGGTGGGGACGTGCATTCCAATGTCACAGAGCTCGAGCGCTGTGGGACCAGCTGCAGGGAGAGGGAACAGGGGAGAGCTGGGACCTCCTGAGCTGAGATCCAGCAAGGGATGGGCATCCTGGGCTTTAATCTGTACCTGGCTGGGGCCAGGTCCTGCCCTGACACCCCAGGGACCACCCCAGCCTGGGACTCACCACATGGACGATGTCAAGGGAGAAGATCTGGATGCAGCACACGACAGCAGAGAGCATGCAGATGATGGTGGAGAAGATGGTCAAGCCACAGACACTGAAGAGGAGATCCTGGGGAGCAGTGGGGTGAGCTGCAGAGCCCGCAGAGCCATGGCCGGGGCTGCGGCCGCTTCCCAGGGAGCCCTTGCATTCCCCAGCTCCTCCACCTTGAGCGCCACACGGATGCTCCGGCAGTTGGCGTTGGGGAACATGGTGAGCTGCTCGCTCTGCTGGCTGCAGGGGGCGGGCGGGGGCTCCGAGCGGGCCTGGCAGCAGACACACGTGTCCCTCTCCTGGCGACAAGAAACACTGCGAGGAAGCTCCGGATGCCGTGCAATCCCCCTGAGAGCCACCAGTACATCCCCACCAGCTCCGCAGAGCCCCCCACAAGCCAGGCATGAGCCCGGGGGTCCCTGCTCAGCCTCACCCTCTCGCAGGCCTCCAGGGTCTTCACCAGCTGCGCGTTCTGGCACGACAGGATGGAGCCGGCGAGGCTCAGCATGACGCCCAGCACCGAGAGCAGCGTGAAGAAGGCGATCTGCAGCGGGAGGAGAGGGGCTGCCGGCGGAGCACCCGGGGGATGCTCGGTCTCCCCACCCTGGGCTGCCCCGCCTGCGGAAGGGTGTCCCCCCAACACCTACCACCAGGGTGAGCGGCCGCTTCCAGGAGACGATGCCGACCAGCCCGGAGAGTGCCAGCTGCAGGTGCACAAGGCCCGGGGTGAGCACAGGGAGAAGGCTCTGTCAAGCACAGGGGCCAGAGCAGCCCCTGCCCACGGGCAGAGCCCCCTGGTCCCCGCAGGCCTGGAGCCAGCCCGGGAGCAGTGGGGCTGTAGGAACAGCCCTGGCGCCACGAGATGGGAGAAACTGCTGATTCAGGGCCTGGGGACTGCGGGCTGCTCTGGCTGGGCAGCAAGCAAACCCAGGCCAGCATCCGTGCTGCAGGGTCACCTCGGGGGACCCCGGGTGCTGCCCCCACCCCAATACCCGGCAGCCAGAGCAGAGCCCCCATCGCCACCCTGTCCCTGCCCTGTGGTCACTGTGGTGCCCCCACACCCCTCCCTGCGGACCCCAGACATTCCCCCACACCCCTCGGGGGTCCCCATCCCTCAGAGTCACCCTGGGAGAGCCCTTGGGATTCTCCCACAATGCACCGCGGCAGGCACGGGCAGAGGCTGGGGGAGCACCGGGGCTGCCCTCCCCTGGGACCGGCGGCCGGTTCGGCCCCCGGGGAGCAGCGCAGCCCCTCGGCCCCGTACTCACCGAGAAGCCGGCCCAGGACGGGCAGGAGTGCCGGATTTTGGTGGAGGGAGTGATGGTGGCCGCCACCAGGCTGAAGGTGACGATGAGGACGCCCAGCACGGCTTGCACGAGCCCCAGGACGAGCAGGACCTGCAGCCAGGCGCGCTGGAGGCGGAGGTGGGTGAGGTTGCGGGAGCTGCGGCCGGTCAGCGAGCGGCTCGAGTCGCTGGGGGAGGGCATGGCCGCGGCGGGCGGCGGCTCGGGGCCGGCCCCGGAGCCCCGGGGCAGCCGGCGGCACCGCGCCAGGACCGCGGGCAGCGGGAGCAGCCGCTCTGCGGGAACGGGCCGGGCTCCACCTTTCGGCCTTGCCGGAGGATGCTGACGGCGGCTCTTCCCTGCCCCGGGCGGGGGGGCTCGGGCAGCGCCCACGGCCACGAGGAACGGAACCGGCCTAGAACCGCCGGCCGGGCACGGAGCGCGGCCCCGGGACCGCCGCCGCCTCCCTGGCCGTCGGTGCAGCGCCGGGCCCCCGCCGGGAGATCATCCCGCCCCGCGGGGACCGAGAGCCGCCGCCCGGGACGCGGCCCCCGGGGCAGCGCCTGCAGGCGGGAGCCGCGCTCCGGACCGGAGCATCCTCCGCTGGCAGCGGCGGGCGCAGAGCCGAGTCCCGGTACCGCTAAGGGCGGCGGGCGGCTACCGGCGGTCCGTCCGCCCCGCGCCCCGCAGCCGTGGCGCCGCACGGAGCGGCGGGCGGGGACGCCGGAGCGGCGGGAGGCTGCGGCCGAGCATGGCCGGGGAGCGCCCGGGGCCGCAGCTGGAGCGCCGGGAGCGCCGGGGCCGGTCCCACACAGGCCGGCGGGGCTGGGCCGCGCCCGCGCCGGGGAAGCCCCCGTGAGGCACGACGGGAGCTGTAGTCCGCCCACAGCGGCCGCGCGGCACGACGGGAGCTGTAGTCCGCCCACAGCGGCCACCGGCAGCGGCCCCGCTGCTCCCCTCCAGCCCCCCGGGAGGCGCACGGAGATGGCGAAGGAAGAGAGTGAACCTTCATTTATTCCTTAAATAAACCGGGAGCGGGCGGGAACAGCACACGGGGAGCAGCGGAGGAGGCGGGGACGCCCGGAGGAGCCCCGGTTCCAGCGGGACCGGGAGGGCACCGGCCCCCACGGCTGAAGGCACAAAGCCTCTCGCCAGCCCCGGAGCATCCGAGAGGAGATGGACTGAAGCAGAATGCGTGAGACCTGTCCTGGGGACCCCCAGGGACACCAGGGCAGGGGACAGAGGGCAGGTAAGGGGGGCGAGGGGCTGCACACCGGGGCTGGCTCAGCCCCCGAAGGCCTTGGCTGGAGGGTGCTGGGGGCAGCAAGGGGGTCACAGTCCTCGAAGCGGGTGGGGAGGGGGCTGCAGGAGCTGTTCAGCCCTCCCTGGAGGCAAAGGGGTGCCATGTAAACGCCAGGGCTGCTCCTCGGCACCCAGCCTGGCTTTGGGCTCCACACGGGCGAAAGGCAGGATCCCCACAAGCAGCAGCTGCCCGAGCTCTGCCTGTCCCTGCCCTGCTCTCCTCATCCCTGGGCCTGAAGAGAGGGAGAGGATGGGGAAAGGGACAGGACAAAAGGACGAGACAGCCTGGGGAAAGCACCAGCCCCATCCTCATCCCACTGGAGCAAGCCCCAGGAGGAAGAGGGGGATGACGTTCTTGGCAGAGCATGGGGGTCCCCTGGGCACACGGGGGGGGGGGCAGGGGACCCTCCCACACCCTAAAGGAGCACAAGCGTCATCACCAGGTGGGGAAACAGGAGAGCACAAGGAAGGCAAGTGACCGTTCCAGTCCCTGGAAGCAGCATCGCAGCCATCTGGGGAGGCTCCTGCCCCCAGCAGCTGGTGCTGGGAGGGAGGACGACGGCTCAGGGCTCCCCACCCTGCTCCCCCCAATCTGCTGAGAGGAGGGGACCAGCACAAACCACAACAGCCTCTGTCCGTGAGGAAAAAGGGGGTTAAGAGCAGCAGACGATTCAGGCACCAGCACTTCCAAGCTGGGATGAGGCAGCCTCTGAGAGCCGATGGGGATCCAGTGAAAGTGCGACTCGGGTTTCCTCTTCCTCGGCCTTCCTCTTCCTCGGGAGGAGCCCCGGGGCACCGGGAGGGGCAGGGCCCGCAGGCTACGGGGCACGGAAGGCGTTGGTGGCCGCGCCCGCGGCGGCATTGGCCGCGGCCGTGCGCACGGCCTGGTTGGAGAAAACGCCGGCGGCAAACTCCTCCTGCGCCTTCTGGAAGCTGGCACCCGTGCGGCGGTACAGGGAGTGGATCTGGGGGCAGCAGGGAACGGGGTCAGGGCTGGAGGCCCAGGGAGACAGAGCTGTGATGGCCCAAACCTCCCCAAAAAGATGGCTCAGGCTGCAGGTCCCAGTTTAACAGAGCTGTGACGGCCCAAACCTCCCCCAAAGGGATGGCTCAGGCTGCAGGCTCCAGGTAAACAGAGCTGTGATGGCCTAAACTTCCCCCAAAAAGGATGAGGGATGGCTCAGGCTGCAGGTCCCACAGGAAACAGAGCTTTGATGGCCTAAACCTCCCCCAAAAGGGATGTCTCTGGCCGCAAGTCCTGGGTAAACAGAGCTGCGATGGCCCGAACTTCTCCAAAAAGGAATGAGGGATGCCTCTAGCTGCAGGTCCCCAGAAAACAGAGCTGTGATGGCCCAAAGCTCCCCAAAGGGATGGCTCTGGCTGCAGGCCCCAGTTAAATAGAGTGGTGACAGCCCAAACCTCGCCCAAAAGGGATGAGGGATGGCTCTGGCTGCAGGTCCTGAGTAAACAGAGTTGTGAAGACCCAAACCTCTCCAAAAAGGGATGAGGGATGCCGCTGGCTGCAGACCCCCAGAAAACAGAGGTGTGATGGCCCAAAGCTCCCCAAAAGGGATGAGGGATGGCTCTGGCTGCAGGCACCAGTTTAACAGAGCTGTGATGGCCCAAAGCTCCCCAAAGGGATGGCTCAGGCTGCAGGTCCTAAGTACACAGAGTTGTGATGGCCCAAACTTCCCCCAAAAAGGGATGAGGGATGGCTCTGGCTGCAGGTTCTAAGTACACAGAGTTGTGATGGCCCAAACTTCCCCCAAAAATGGATGAGGGATGGCTCTGGCTGCAGGTCCTGGTAAATAGAGTGGTGATGACCCAAACCTCCCTCAAAAGGGATGGCTCGCTACAGGCCCCAGTTAAACAGAGCTGTGATGGCCCAAACCTCCCCAAAAGGGATGAGGGATGCCTCAGGCTGCACGCCTCTGGTAAACAGACTTGAAATGGCCCAAAGCTCCCCAAAAGGATGCCTCGAACTGCAGGCTCCCAGTAAACAAAGCTGTGATGGACCAAACCTCCCCAAAGGGATGGCTCAGGCTGCAGCTCCTAACTACACAGAGCTGTGATGGTCCAAACATCCCCCAAAAAGGGATGAGGGATGGCTCAGGCTGCAGGCTTCGATCCCAACCCACCTTTTTCAGCATGATGATGCCCAGCACAGCCACGGCCGTGAAGGACAAAGACACCAGGATCATCATCACTGCCACGGCCTTGTTAGTCCGCAGTGCTATCAGGCTCAGGATCCAGCCACTGCAAAACAAGAGGCTGTGGCCCCCAGGTTCCCTCTTCCCCACCCACCTCTCACCCTTGCAGGGTCAGCACACGGCCCACCTGAATCCCCAGTTTGGGATGCCGATGGCCTGCAGCACATACATCACGTTCTGGGCAAAGAAGACGAAGAAGAAGACAAAGAAGTTGAAGGAACTGTCGCTCCTGGGAGGAAGAAATGAGTAAGGTTAGGAAGCTCCCAAACCTTCCTTAAAGCAGGAGAACGGGGAGCTGGGGGTGGAAGAGCCCATCCTGCAGGTGCCCGGGGCTCGGGACACACCTGAAGGCTTTGTACATGGGCCGGTACCAGCAGACAAAGGAACAGGGCGTGTAGAGCAGAGCCCAGAGGATGGAGAGGCCAAACCCAGAGCCGGACGTGGGATCCACGCAGAACCAGGCGAGCGAGGACAGGAAGTTCAGGAACAGAGCAATGGTGCTGGCTGAGGGACAGGACAGAGCTCAGGAGCCCATCCAGGCTCCCCCAACTCCACAACCACCTGTTCATCCCAATTTCCCAGAGCAGCAGCACCCAAATTCATCCTTCCAGCTGCTGCCAGGCTCTGCTGGAGACTCACCCATCCAGAGGTAGTACATGGTTGTCACTGTCTTCTGGAAGTCAGCCGGGATCTCCACGGGGATGTCCTGGTAGAAGCACGGCTTCACCGGGCAGAAGGACGGCAGCGGGGGCCAGTTGTTGAGCCTCGCTGCGGAGGGAAGAGGATGAGGAGGAGCCAGGAGGGCTCCGGGGGGGTCCCAGCCCTGCCCAGCCCCGCCACTCACTCTGGGCACCGCCGAGGGCCGCGTTCTGCAGCTCCCGCTCCCGCCGGTCCAGCTCCTCCGCTTTCCGGTTGAGCTCCTCCTGCCGCTTCAGCAGCTCCGCCGTGGCGGCGGCGGCCGAGGCCTGCGGAGAGGGGGGACACGAACCTTGGGCTCCGGCCGGTGCCCGCGTCCCGGCCCGGCGGCGCCTCCCCCCGTACCTGCGAGCCGTAGGAGCCGTAGTTGCGGGGCTCGGTGGGACTCGCCTTCCGCGGGGGCTGCGCGGCCGCCGGTACCGGGGGCGGCGGCGCTACCGAAGGGGTCTGGAAGGGCGGCGGTGGCTGCAGGGGAAGAGGAGAGGGGTGAGACCGCGCCGGTAGCGGGGAGGGCTCCGGTGCCGGGAAGAAGATCCGGTACCGAGGCAGGCCCCGGTGCCCGGGCAGGCCCCGGCGCTCACCGCGTCGCTCTCGAAGGGGTTGTAGCCATCCAGCACAGCGCCGGGCCGGGCCTGCAGCGCCGCGGGGTCCTGGAAGGGGTTGTCCGGGAGCACCGCGGGGCCGCCGCGCTGGGCCATGGCCGGACCGGGACCGGGAGCGCGCTGGACCCGCGGGACCGGCGCCGCCGCCGCCGCCAGGCCCCGCCCCTGCCCGCCGCTGATTGGTCCCGCTAAGCCGTGACGTCATCGGGGAGACCCCCGCCGCAGGGGGCCGCTGCGCACGCGCCGGAGCCGCGCCGGGCGGGGCGCGCGCGTGAGGCGGCCACGTGTCCCGGGGTCACGTGCGGCGCGCCCGTCCCCACCCCAGCCCCGGGCCCGGGACCGCGTCACCCCCCAGTGTCCCCGCATCCAGTACCCATCGCACCCCGGTGTCCCGGCATCCAGTACCCATCGCACCCCGGTGTCCCGGCATCCAGTACCCATCGCACCCCGGTGTCCCCGCATCCAGTACCCATCGCACCCCGGTGTCCCGGCATCCAGTACCCATCGCACCCCGGTGTCCCGGTGTCCATTACCCATCGCACCCCGGTGTCCCGGCATCCATCACCCCTCCGTGTCCCGGTGTCCATTACCCATCACCTCCCCGTGTCCCGGTATCCATTACCCATCGCCCCACCGGTGTCCCGGTATCCACGGCCCACCACCCCTCAGTGTCCCGGTATCCAGTACCCATCACCCCGTGGTGTCCCATTATCCGTCCTCCATCGCCTCCCGGTGTCCCAGTATCCCGGTATCCATCACCCATCACCCCACCGGTGTCCCGGTATCCACTGCCCATCACTCCCCGGTGTCCCGGTGCCCATCGCCCCCGTTGTCCCGGTATCCACCGCCCATCACCCTCCGGTGTCCCGGTATCCATCGCCCATCAGCCCCCAATGTCCCGATATCCATTACCCATCACCCCCCGGTGTCCCTGTATCCATTACCCATCACCTCCCGGTGTCCCGGTGCCCATCACCCCCCGGTGTCCCTGTATCCATTACCCATCACCTCTCGGTGTCCCGGTGCCCATCACCCCCCGGTGTCTCTGTATCCATTACCCATCACCCCCCGGTGTCCCGGTATCCAGTACCCATCACCCCCCGGTTCCCTCACGGTTCCGGGTCCCCACCCAGCCGGACCTGCCGGGACAGCGGCTCCTCCTGCGTGTCCCCACCCCCGGTCCTGCTCCCTGCTCTTACCGGGCAGCCCCGGTACCGGTACCGTTCACCTGCTGCCCACACGGCCCCCCCGTCCCCCCAGGGGTCGCTCCAGCAGCTGTCACCGAGCCGGACCCACCCCGAGCCCAGCCAGGGACTCAGGCACGACGAGCACTCGGGGAATTCCTCCTGCGTCTCCTGGAGCTGTTATTTATAGGAATCTCCCAATCCTTCCCCTCCAGCTGCCCATGGACTGCACACTGAGCCCATCCCAGGTCCTGTCAGCATCCCGGGAGCAGGACACGCACTGTCCCCGCCCTGTCCCCTCCCCGTGCTCAGCGAACTGCTAAAAACACTCTGCACAGACTGAGAGTGACATCTGAACGCCACAGGTGAGCTCCCACCTCTCCCAAAGCTGGAGGGGCTCCTGGCAGACGTGGAAGCTGTGGATTTGGGGTTTGGACACCAGCATGAGTTTGTTCTTTTCTTGAAGTTAAGGTATGAATCAGATAATTTAATTCTCCTCCAGCCTCAGTGTGGGGGCTGGGCGCAGGGGCAGTGGGACAGGAGGCAGGGAGGGTCACAAGCCCATGGAGATGGCTCAGTGTCACCCTTCCTGAGGTCCATGGAGATGGCTCAGTGTCACCTTCCCTGAGGCTCTCACAGGCCCATGGAGATGGCTCAGTGTCACCCTTCCTGAGGTCCATGGAGATGGCTCAGTGTCACCTTCCCTGAGGCTCTCACAGGCCCATGGAGATGGCTGTCACCTTCCTGAGGCCCATGCAGATGGCTCAGTGCCACCCTGAGGCTCCCCACACTCACTCCAAGTGAAACCAGACATTTCCTTTCCCCTCTGCATGGGCACAGCCTGATGGTGCCACAGCAGAGCACATCTGTCACCCACACCCCAGCGAGGCTCTGGCCCTGCCATCAGCTGTGACACAGCCCAAAAAACACCCAGGGAACAGCCCAAACCAAGGCCCAGCCTCCCTGCAGAGCTGGGAAGAGTCCAAAAGACACAGCCAGCCCTGGGGTGGGTGTAAGACAGCTGGATGTGGGCTCCTGACAACCCCAGCTAAGGCTGAGAGGTTCCTTCAGGTAAGAGAACCCCCCCTGTCCCTTCACTGCCTCCCACCCCAACACTGGACCCTGAGCATGAAGAAAAAGCCAATCCCTGGTTTTCTACCCCACAAAACAGCATCTACTCAGGTCCAGCTGCAGCCCTGAGGGCCAAAAGCAGCTCCTACTCAGTGTAGGTGGATACAGCTGGACCACAAAGTTCCTTTCACCCCTCTCCTTCCCCCCACAGGGCACAGCAGAACAACCCCAGGATCAGCAGCTGTCAGGCCAAACCCAGACCAGGTGCTTTATTCACTTCATATTTATTTTTCACAAAGACTGTACAAAATTCTTATAAAACTCTGGTGTGGGGATGGGCTATGACATTGATCCAAAAAATAATTCCCATGCAGTCCCACCAGTTCCATAACTTACAAGGAAACAGATAAGCTACAGAGAGCTGCGAGTCCTGGAGTATTTACACCGAGGAGGGGCAGGAACAGGAGACAAAGCAACACAAGACAAGAGGTATTTACAGCACGGACACACAGACCCCCCTCACCTCACAAGAACAGCAGCAGCAACAGCAGGTCAGGCCCGTGGTGCTCCTAGGCCGACAGAGAATCTGGGCTATTTACAGTATCTCACATATTAACAGCTTTACAAACGTGTCCAGGAAGTTCATCTCATGTTTATATATATATATATATATATATATATAAAAAAAAAAGCACCAAGTGTCAATAGAAATCACACAGGCCTCCACGGGGGCTAGAATCCGAGGGCTGGCTGGCACTTGTGGCGTCACCGGCTGATGTCCCGGCTCGAGTCCCACATTTTTGTGCTGGGCTCCATGCCCAGCATGTCAAAGAAGGGGTGCTTGAGGGCCTCAGCCAGGGTGACACGCTTGGAGGGCTCGTACTCCAGCATGCTCTCGATGAGGTCGAACAGGCGGTGATGGTCCTCAGCCTCCGAGGTCAGGTATCGCTGCAGGTGGAGGGGAAGGTGAGGCTCAGGAAGGCTACACCCCATCCTGATGTTCTCTGGTTTGTTCACACCATCTCTCAGCCTGGAGCTGAGCTCTGAACTCCTCTCTATCCACAACTGACAGGTTGTCACACACCCTCCCTTCCCTGGGAACTTCCTGAACTTTCCATGCTCTCCTTGTCCTCCACTTGACATTAAACTCACACAGCTGCAGTTTCCTATTGCTGGGACAGCCAAGGCTCCCCTCAACCACTCTTCTGCTGGCCAGACTGAGTTCTCCTTATCTTAATAATGTGTTGAAAAGTATTTTTAATTCTTATGACTTAATCCCTGCTGATTGTCGAAATGTGGCTTCCCTGATTTTAACCAATTCACAATATCTTTTATGGGAGTTAAAATGAAAAAAGCTTCTTAATAAATTGGTTGAAAGATATGCAAATACTGCTTATGAGGATATAGATGTTACCCAATTAGCGAGACCAGAAAATCAAGCAGCAAAATTGCCTCAGCCTGTATTAACAGATATTAAAGATGCTGCTAGAAAAACTTTGTTTTCATTGAGCCAGCTAGTACACCCATATAAATGCTTATACTACTATCAGACAAGGTGAAAATTCTACAGTTCTTTTTTAGATAGATTAACCCAAACAGTCAAAAAGCAATGTCAAACTCCAGGCTTGCCCAGAGGGAGAAGCTGAGGAGGGGCCAAGCTGCCTCACCCGCAGTGGTTTGCAGTTCTCCCGAACGTAGCGTCCAGCTGAGGTGTTCTCGTCCCAGTCCAGGCGGCCGTGGTAGAAATATTTCTGTTTCCTGTC
Source organism: Ammospiza caudacuta (assembly GCF_027887145.1). Classification (NCBI taxonomy): domain Eukaryota; kingdom Metazoa; phylum Chordata; class Aves; order Passeriformes; family Passerellidae; genus Ammospiza; species Ammospiza caudacuta. The sequence continues at coordinate 3,213,830 of NC_080622.1, forward strand.
AGAATAAAGGGACAGCAGGTTACACAGCAGCAAGGTGCCAGCCCCAGTGGGACACAGCTGGGTGGCTCCAAAGTGGCATTTCCCCCAGGGTGAAGCACTGCCCGCGGAGCAGGAGGCCTGGCTTTGCTCACCTTGTCTTGCGGACCATTCGAGAAGGAATTGGCCCCAAAATCCTCTCCATCATGGCCAGGTGCTCCCGGTTGTCGTGTGTCTGGGAGGGAGAAATGGAAAGGGAAGGCATGGAATAGATTCCAGTGGTTCTGCCTCCAGCCCTGGGTGTTCCCCCACCCAGAACCCCCATCCTGGCCAACACCTTGGGTGTCTCCACAGGACTGCAGGGATGGAGGGACCCCCATCAGTCTCAGGGAAGCAGCCAGCATCCTCTCACCAGGTGGGAAGTACCCACACCACACAGTTCTCACCTGGAAAAGGGTGAAACCCACATAATACTCAAAGATGATGCAGCCAATACTCCACACATCACAGGGCTGGCTCCAGCCAAGCTCTGAAAAACAATGTTGTTTAAATAAATGATCCAGTTACAACCCAAGAGTCCAAATCCCTCTTTCTTTTAAAAATAAGTAACTAATAAAAAAATAAATAACATCCTATTCCAGCCAGGCTGCTGGTGCTCTGCTTTCAATACACTGCCCAGCTGATGGTGGATCATGGAATCACCAACTCCAACCTGTGACCAATCCCAGTCCAGGACACTCAGTGCCACATCGAGCCACTCCTTGGACACTCCAGGAATGGGGACTCCAAACCTCCTTGGGCAGCCCCTTCCAATGCCTGACAATCCTTTCCAGGAAGAAATTCCTCCTGATGTCCAACCCTGGCACAACTTGAGGCCATTTCTCCTTGCTTCCTGGGAGCAGAGCCCAAACCCTCATGAGGAAGCTGTGGAGAGTGAGAGGATCCCCCCCCCGAACCTCCTTTTCTCCAGGGGGAACAAACCCAGAACAATGACAGGGCTGTAACCATGGAGGTTCCAGGAAACAGCACTGCAGAGCTGTTAAATCAATGTCCCATCTCCCAGGGCAAACCCAGAATGTTCCTGAATGATGTGGATGCCCAACACTCCCCATCCCAGCGGGGTACAAGGGGCAGAGACCCAGGGGCACCTTACCCAGGATGACTTCAGGGGCTCTGTAGTGCCTGGTGGACACGATGGTGCTGTGATGCTCGTGGTCAAAGGTGGCACTGCCAAAGTCCACCACCCTGATGGCCGTGCTCTTCACGCTCCTCTCATCCCGTTTCTGCAGGGGGGACAATGGGATCCATCACCTGGCAGCCCCTCCAAACCCTGCTTTACCCAGCTGAGGGCACCACGGGAGGGGAAAGCTTTGGCAGCCCCAAAGCAGCTCCCAGCACAGCCATGGCTCACTCAGCACTGCCTGGCAGGTCATGCAAAGCCCTCAAGGACTGCAGGGAGCCCACATCCCCTGGGGCTGTGTCTGACCCCTCAGGGACACCAAGAGGAGAGCCAAGTGAGGCAGTGTGTTATGTGTTACCTTTTCCAGGTTGTAGGAGAGCTCGTAGTCAGAGTTCACAAAGAGGATGTTCTCTGGCTTGAGGTCAGTGTGGGTGAGTTTATTGTCATGCAGAACTGAGGGAGAAAAGAGAGTTTGGGTGAGGGGAGAGAAGCAGAACAAGGCTGCACCCCCCCAAAAGCCATCACTGGCACCAGTTTAAGCCACATTTCAACCTGGGAGTGAACAGCCAGGCAAAGCCCAGGCCATGATGCTTTACCAGAAGCACAAAGATTTATTGTATTGATCGCCAGAAGGTGCAGGGGGGTGGATGCTGGAGTGCTCTGAGCTACTGCCAGCCCACAAGCACCAGAAAATGAAGAGGATTCATTCCCAGAGGGGCAGGAAGGCTCAGGCTCAGAACCACAGCAAAAACTTGTTGCTCTGGGCCACCAGTTGCAGAAGTGCAACCTACTCAGCTCCCCAGGTGAGCCCAAAGCACAGGAGAGCAGCAGGAACACTTACACTTCACAGCCTGGCACACCTGGAAGGCCATGTGCCGTACTTGGTGGATGGGGTAAGGCAGGTAGTTGTTATCCTTCAGGAAATCAAAGGTGCTGAGCCCCAGCAGCTCGAAGGAGATGCACATGTGGCCGTGGTAGTCAAACCAGTCAAACATCCTGACACAGAGACTGACAGAAACATTCCAGTTGGGAACAGCTCTGCAGGCTCCTCCTTTCCCTGCTCAGTCTGTACCTCACAGCAAGCCAAGATGCTTCCAAAACTATCCAGGATCACCTTCAACCACACAACACCCAGCACCCGTTCCACCCCAGCCCTGAAACCAGTCCTTCCTGCTGAACACCAAGAGCACACTCACTTTGTGTTCTCAGGATCCTTCTCGTTGATTTTCTCCAGCACGTTGATTTCCAGTCGAGCAGCCTCTTTGTATTTCTCCACGTTTTTAATGATTTTCAGAGCAACGCGCGCACCACCCCTGTGGGAGAAACAGGAAGAAAGCACCAGGTGAGCCCTGAGCAGGTAAGAGGGACTGTGCCCTGTGGAAGGGACCTTCTGACCAGCCTCCCTTGCTCAAGCAGGTTAATATTAAGGGGTGTCCACCAAAGGTGTCCCTTTCCCTCCCTACAAAACAACCCTGTGGGAGAAACAGGAAGAAAGCACCAGGTGAGCCCTGAGCAGGTAAAAGAGGCTGTGCCCTGTGGAAGGGACCTTCTGACCAGCCTCCCTTGCCCAAGCAGGTGTGTCCACCAAAGGTGTCCCTTTCCCTCCCTACAAAACAGCCCTGAAGCTTCCCCCAGCACATGGGCAACACAAGGAGGGTGAGAGCCTGGAGCAGCAGAGAATATTGAAAACCAAGAGAGTGATTTTCACCCCCAGCTGTGGTCTCCCCTTTCCCCACATACCTCCGGTGATCCATGCACTGCACCACTCTGCCGAAGGTCCCTTCCCCCAGGGTGCTGATAATCTCATCTGGGAGGGAGAGAAGGAGAGGGAAGGAGCTGAGAGAGGGAGCAGGACCTGGCTGCAGCGATACACAGGGCAGAGGAGAATGCATTGCAACACCTAACCTGCACACAGCTGGAGAGACCGGAGCAGCGGAAGGCTGACACCGGCTGCACAAGGCAGCTGCCCTAATTTCCCTGGCACTTCAGTAACAATACACAATATAAACGTAGCTTTAACAAAAGGGGAAGGAAAAGGAGAGGGTTTCTCTTTAATAAACAATGAAAATAAAATGAAACAGAAAGATAAGACAGATCTGCGACTGCGATGGGAGCTTAACTAGAGAGCTAAATTATGTTACGATTTGGCTGTACATCTTTCTTGTAGCCAGTCGCCGACGCGATAGATCAGATGCCCCTCGTCGTCGTCCTCCACACTCTTGGCCCTTCTGCTGCTCTGTCGACTCCGCTGCTGGCCCAGGCAGACAGGGAATTCATCATTCACCAATCAGATTTTCAAACCAGCGCAGCAGCAGCCAGCGTCACGCATTGGTTGGTTTGGAAATTCACATGGTTGTTTGAGGAGGGGTTGCAGGAGGAGATTCCCAGCCAATTCATACGGCACAGAGGAATATATAACGATAGGGATATTGCAAGGGAACATGTCAAGATACAACACACTAGCTCAGAAAAGAAAAAAACAGTTTGCTTTTCGTTGTAGCAAAAAAAAAAAAAAAAAAAGGAAAAAAAAAAAGAAAAAGGAAAAAAAAAAAAGAAAAAAAATAAGAAAAAAAAGAACCTACAAACAGCCCCAACCCAAACCAGTGTGACAGCAGAGCTGTCAGAGTGAGGGAGCTGAGGGGCATGGAAAGGGCTGGCTGTTCTTGCTCCCACAGGGGCTCAGAGAGGAACAGCACCGGCCTTCGGGTCCTGGGGACTGCCTGAGCACGCTGCAGAGCAGGGGCAGCAGGAGGCACGTGCTGGCTGGCAGGTCCTGCACAAGCCCAGGCTGCCCCCACAGGCACCCCTATCCCACTCCAATAACCTCCCACACAGCTTCCCCCAGCCCCGACACTCAGGGGAAGATGAACTCCGAGATTTCAGAAAAGCAGCTTTAGATACAATGATCCATCCAAAATGGAAAGTTCCCAGTGACTGCCTGGGGAAAGATGGACACTTCTTCCTAGACCCTCCCCCAAAGAAGCTGATCCTGGAAGGACTAACTTCCAGAAGAGAAGCAGAACCCAACAGGGAACTGGGACAGCCCTGGGATGAGGCAGATAAGAGGTTTATGCTGGAGAAGAGAAAATTCCTGCCTTCGGTTCCTCAGCTAAGCATCCCCATACTTGGGAGCAACCAGCCAGCAGACTTGGGACCCAAATCCAGCCCCCAATCCCCTCCCTGGACACAGAGCCAGAACAGACCAGACAACACCGAGAGCTCCACACACAGAGCAGAGAATGTGTCTGGGGTCTAACAGAAGTGGAAGGTGAACAGCAGAACAGACAAGAAGAGAAAGCCAGGGATGCTTCCGGGAAGAGCCTGGGATGGTTCTGCCTCCACCTGAGCTGAGTGCTCCAAAAGCTCTGCTCCTCCACAAAGCCCACATCAGCTGGGCCCAGCCAGGAGGATCCTGCTCAGAGCCAGGGCCCGAAACAGGGACCACAGGGGCAGTCACCTGTCCCAGGCTCTCTGGGGCTGGGACCAGCTGAGCGCTGGCTCTTCGAGCCTTGCACAAACCCTGCCTGGCTGGGGCTCCTCCATGAGCATCACGGAATGGGAGGAGATGCAGCACCACCCTGGGGACCCGCCAGCCTCGCTGGGCACTCCTGTCCTCCCACTGAGAGAGGACCTGAGCCACCCGTGCCCAGCTGGCACCGGGCAGCGCCAACCACGGCGCGCAGGGACGCGAGCAACAACAACGCTCTGCGCCAAAACTCCTCCAAATAACACACACGCACACACCGAGCTCAATCCGACTCCGACAGAGCATTTAGAAAGTGAATTTTTCTACTTACCCAGCTCAGCACCTGGGAGAGAGAGAGCAAGGTTACAGGGCAGGCACGGCACAGCAGGATACTCACCGATGAGGAGCGGCTAAAGGACCGGCTGCGGCGCCGCCTCCGCCTGTGCTTACGCCGGCTGCTTTTGCAGCTGCGGTAGCTGCCCTCGCGGTCCCGGGAGCGCCGGTACTCGTAGGAATGCTGCCGGTACTCGGGCTCGTAGTAGGCGTCGCCCCGCTCGCGGCTGTAGTCGTTGCGCCGGTAGCTGTCACAGTAACGGCGGTCGTAGGCCCTGCGGTCTGCCGAGTGGTCGTCGTAGCTGGGCACGGGGATGGGGACAGGGGAGGGGTTAGTCCTTCTAAGAGGGATCCAGAACAGCTGAGATAGCTCTGAGATAGCCCAAATGGTATAAAAGTAGCAGGGTGGGTTCTGTGGGAGTGGTGGAAAAGGTTTAATGAAAGGCGAAATTACAAAACTCTTACAGAGAAAAATCTCGTGCCCCTGGCTTGATTTTTGCTCTCAGAGGAACCCAGCACACCTGAGATAGTCCAGCTACCCCAAATGGTAGAAAAGTAGCAGGATGGGTTCTGTGGGAGTGCTGGAAAAAGGTTTAATGAAAGGCGAAATAAAGAAGCTCTTAGAGAGAAAAAATGCTTGCCCCTGGCTCGATTTTTGCTCTCAGAGGAACCCATCCCACCTGAGATAGACCAGCCACCCCAAATGATATAAAAGTAGCAGGATGGTTTATGAGGTAGTGTTGGAAATGGAAAAAGGGTTAATAAAAGGCAAAATAACAAAGCTCTCACAGAGAAAAACTGTCCCTGGCTCCATTTTTGCTCTCAGAGGAACCCATCCCACCTGAGATAGTCCAGCTACCCCAAATGGCAAAAAAGTAGCAGGATGGCTTCCAAGGTAGTGTTGGGAAAGGGTTTAATGAAAGGCAAAATGAAGAAGCTCTTACTGAGAAAAACCTCTTGTCCCTGGTTCTGTTTTTGCTCTCAGAGGAACCCACACACCTGAGATAGCCCAGCTACCCCAAATGGTAGAAAATTAGCAGGATGGGTTCTGTGGTAGTGTTGGAAAAAGGTTTAATGAAAGGCGAATAAAGAAGCTCTTAGAGAGAAAAAACGCTTGTCCCTGGCTCGATTTTTGCTCTCAGAGGAACCAAGCACACCTGAAACAGCCCAGCTATCCCAAATGGTATAAAAGTAGCAGGATGTGGTAATGTTGGAAAAAGGTTTAATAAAAAGCAAAGTAAAAAACCTCTTACAGAGAAAAACTGAGCCAGGGGAATGAGGTTCTTGCTCTCAGAGGAACCCAGCGCACCTGAGATAGCCCAACTACCCCAAATGGCAAAAAACGAACAGGATGGGTTCTGAGGTAATGTTGGAAATGGAAAAAGGGTTAATAAAAGGCAAAATAACAAAGCTCTCCGAGAGAAAAACTGTCCCTGACTCGATTTTTCCTCTCAGAGGAACCCATCCCACCTGAGATAGCCCAACTACCCCAAATGGCAAAAAACTAACAGGATGGCTTCTGAGGTAGTGTTGGAAAAAGGTTTAATAAAAGGCAAAATAACAAAGCTCTTACAGAGAAGAACTGAGCTGGGGGAAAGAGGTCCTTGCTCCTGCTGAAACGTCCCACAAAAGGGATTATCTCCTTTGTTCTCTTCTTTTTCTAGTGAATTACTGTCCAACAAATTACCTAGGCTGGACCTCTTGGCCTCTGTCCAATTGGGCAGCCCCAGGTCTGAGGTGAAGTCCCAAAGGTCCTGTGAGGTGTCTTTGTACCAAATTGGGAGAGGAACTTCTGGGCTTTTTGCTTTTTTAAGCAGACAAAGAATAATTTGGTCATTCCATCAGCATGGAGCACATTCCTACACTGGGGAATGTTGAGGGGCTGGAGTGGACTTGAAGACCATCATTGCCTTGTCCAAGTCTGGCCTAGAACACTGACAGGGTTGGGGCAGCCCCATCCAACCTGTGTGCCAGTGTCTCACCACCCTCACAGGGAAGATCTTCCTCATTGTCTAGCCTAAATTCTCTCTCTTTCAATTTGTACCCATTACTCCTCATCCTGTCACTACAGTTCCTCATGGAGGGTCCCTCTCCACCTTCCTTGTAGGCCCCTTTTAACACTGGAAGGTGCTGAGAGGTCTTCACAAAACCTTCTCTTCTTCAGGCTAGAAACTCTCCCAGCCCAAATTTTCTCACAAACTTCTCTTCTCCAGCCCCTATTCTCTCACAAACTTCTCTTCTCCAGCTGGAAAACTCTCCCAGCCCAAATTCTCCACAGCCTTCTCTTCTGCAGGCTAGAAACTCTCCCAGCCCAAATTCTCTCACAACCTTCTCTTCTCCAGCCTGGAACACTCTTCCAGCCCAAATTCTCCACAACCTTCTCTTCTCCAGGCTGGAAAACTCTCCCAGTCCCAATTCTCTCACAACCTTCTCTTCTGCAGGCTAGAAACTCTCCCAGCCCAAATTCTCCACAACTTTCTCTCCTCCAAGCTGGAAAATTCTCCCAGCCCAAATTCTCTCACAACCTTCTTCTCCCCAGGCTAGAAACTCTTCCAGTCCCAATTCTCTCACAGCCTTCTCTTCTCCAGGCTGGAAAATTCTCCCAGCCCCAATTCTCTCACAGCCTTCTCTCCTCCAGGCTGGAAAACTCTCCCAGCCCAAATTCTCTCACAACCTTCTTCTCCCCAGGCTAGAAACTCTTCCAGTCCCAATTCTCCCAAAACCTTCTCTTCTGCAGCCTGGAAAACTATCCCAGCCCTTCTCCATGAGGAAGGTGTTCCAATCCTCTTAACAACTTCCCAGCCTCCTCTGGACCTGTTCCAACAGTTCCACATCCTTGTTATGTTTGGAACACCAAAACTTTTGCAGTGCTTTGAGGGAGCCCAAGGCAAGAAGCCACGAGCTGCCAACCCTTGGCATAACAAAGGGGACAGAGATCTGTGTCCCAGCCAGGTGAGGGACACTGAGGGACCCCAGATCTTCCTGTACTGAAACTGTGAAGGGATAAAAGCTCAGAGGGTCCTTTGTTCAGGACCCCTCCTTGAAGGCACCAGCTAGAGCTGTTTCTTTGTTATTGCACCAAGATTTTTAAGGATTGACATGTCTGAGAACCTGCTGTGAGAAACCAGGGCTGAGCCAGTAAGGAAACTGGTCTGACTGGGAGTGTGGGGTGTGTAGGGAGTCAAACAGGGCAAACATTGGGTTACTGAAGGCTCTGCTGTGAAGGGGCTCAGTCCCAGCCCAGGGGGTGCAGTGGCACTGCCAGAGGGGCTCTGGGTGCCAGACAGGGAAGTTCCCATAAGAGGGGAGTGAGGGGCTTTGGTGACAAGCACTGCCCAGGCTGTGACAGCTCAGAGCAGCCCAGGTCACGTGGAACCCGGCTGAGAACGGATGACTCGGCCATGATTAAGGGACTGCAGCATCTCCCTTAATGAGCAGAGACTGAGGGAGATGGGCCTCGTTAGTCTGGAGATCACCGAGAGGAAATCTCATTATTGCACATCAGTATCTCCAAGGCAGGTGCCAGGATGGTGCCAGACTCTTTGCAGCGGTGCCCAGGGACAGGATGGGCAGCAAAACCACGAACTAAAACACACCATGCTCTACCTCAACACAAGGAAGTTGTTCCCAGAGGGTGGCAGAGCACTGGCACTGCTGCCCAGGGCAAACATGGGATTTCCCTCTCAGAGGACACCTCACATCAATATATCAAAGGCAGGTGCCAGGACGGTGCCACTTTTCAGTGGTGCCCAGTGACAGGAAGTTGTTCCCATACAGGGCTGCAGAGCACTGGCACAGCTGCCCAGGCCAAGCATGGCACCTCCCTCTTTAAGGACATCCCACATCAGTATCTCCAAGGCAGGGGCCAGGACGGTGCCAGACACTTTTCAGTGGTGCCCAGTGACAGGATGGGGAGCAAAACCATAAACTAAAGCACGTTCTACTTCAACAAAAGGAAGAATTTAGTCCCACAGAGGGTGGCAGAGCACTGGCACCGCTGCCCAGGCTGAGCATGGGGTCTCCTTCTCTGAAGAATCCCACATCAGCATCCCCAAGGCAGATACCAGGATGGTGCCAGACACTTTTTTAGTGCCCAGTGACAGGATGGGCAGCAATGGCCATAAACTAAAACACACCACGTTCTACTTCAACACAAGGAAGAATTTCTTCCCATGGAGGGTGGCAGAGCACTGGCACAGCTGCCCAGGGTGAGCATGGGATTTCTCTCTCTGAGGACATGCCACATCAGTAACTCCAAGGCAGGTGCCAGACACTTTTCAGTGGTGCCCAGTGACAGGATGGGCAGCAAAACCATAAACTAAAACACACCACATTCTACCTCAATACAAGGAAGAATTTCTTCCCATGGAGAGTGGCAGAGCACTGGCACTGCTGCCCAGGGTGAGCATGGCACCTCCCTTTCTGAAGAATCCCACATCAGGATCTCCAATGCAGGTGCCAGGACGGTGCCAGACACTTTTCAGTGGTGCCCAGTGATGGGAATTTGTTGGCACAGAGGGTTGCAGAGCACTGGCACAGCTGCCCAGGCCGAGCACGGCACCTCCCTCTTTAAGGACATCCCACATCAATATCTCCAAGGCAGATGCCAGACATTTTTCCAGTGGTGCCCAGTGACAGGAAGTTGTTGGCACAGCAGCCCAGGCCGAGCACGGCACCTCCCTCTCTGGAGCCATCCCAAACCCACCTGGCCGCGTCCCTGAGCCCTGGGTGACCCCAGAGGTCCCTCCCAGGCCAGCCCCCGTGGCACCCCGTGCAGGAGGGCAGCTGAGAGCCCCTCTCACCTCCGGGATCGGACGTGGTAGCTGTCCTCCCGCCGGTGCCGCCGGTCCCGCTCGCTGCTGCTGGACCGGGACCGCGTCCGCCGCCGCTTGTGCTTGCGGCTCCGGTAGCGCTCGTGGTAACTGCCGCGGCTGCTGCGCTCCGACGAGCGGTACCTCCGGGAGTGCGGCATCTGTGGGGACAGCAGGGACACTCAGGGACCCGTGGGGACAGTGGGGGGACAGCAGAGACACCCTGGGGACAGCAGGGACCCCGTGGTAACTGCCGCGGCTGCTGCGCTCCGACGAGCGGTACCTTCGGGAGTGCGGCATCTGAGAGGACAGTGGGGACACTCAGGGACCCCATGGGGACAGCAGGGGCGCAGCAGGTACAGTCAGGGACCCGTGGGGACAGCAGGTACAGTCAGGGACCCGTGGGGACAGCAGGGACCCTGTGGTAACTGCCGCGGCTGCTGCGCTCCGACGAGCAGTACCTTCGGGAGTGTGGCATCTGTGGGGACAGTGGGGACAATGAGGGACCCGTGGGGACAGCGAGGGGACAGCAGGGACCCTGTGGTAACTGCCACGGCTGCTGCGCTCCAATCAGCGGTACCTTCGGGAGTGCGGCATCTGTGGGGACAGCAGGGACACTCAGGGACCCGTGGGGACAGTGGGGGGACAGCAGGGACACTCAGGGACCCGTGGGGACAGTGGGGGGACAGCAGGCACCCCATGGGGACAGCAGGGACCCCGTGGTAACTGCGGCTGCTGCGCTCCGACGAGCGGTACCTTCGGGAGTGCGGCATCTGTGGGGACAGTGGGGACACTCAGGACCCGTGGGGACAGCAGGGACCCCGTGGGGACTGCGGGGACTGTCAAGCACCCGTGGGGACAGTAAGGACTGCGAGGCACACATGGGGACAGCAGGGACCCTGTGAGACACTCATGGGGACAGCAGGGACAGTGAGGCACCTGTGGGGACAGCAATGACCCCACAAAGATGGCAGGGACCCCATGAGGCACCTGTGGGGACAGCAGGGACAGTGAGGCCCCCATGGGGACAGCAGGGACGTGTGGGCATGGCACAGACACTGTGAGGACAGCAGGGACCCTGTGAGGTCAGCAGAGACCCTGTGAGGCATCTGTGGGGACAGCAGGGACACCATGGGGACAGCAGGGACAGTGGGGCACCCTGTGAGGCACCCGTGGGGACAGCAGGGACCCTGTGAGGACGGCAGGGACACTGTGAGGCCCCCATGGGGACAGCAGAGACAGTGAGGAACCCATGGGGACAGCAAGGACCCTGTGAGACTCCCGTGGGGACAGCAGGGATCTGTGGGGACAGCAGGGACCCTGTGACACCCGTGGGGACAGCAGGGACCCCGTGAGGCACTCGTGGGGACAGTGGGGACCCCCTCTCTGCTGTGAGGCCCCCGTGGGGACAGCAGGAATCTCTGGGGACAGCAGGGACCCTGTGACACCTGTGGGGACAGCAGGGACCCCGTGAGGCACTCGTGGGGACAGTGGGGACCCCCTCTCTGCTGTGAGGCCCCCATGGGGACTGCAGGGATCTGCAGGGACAGCAGGGACCCTGTGACACCCATGGGGACAGCAGGGCAGCATTAACAGCTGCATGGGACAGGAATCCAACGTGTGTGAGTGTGCCAGGGGATCTGAGAGAGGAGAGCAAACTCTGAGAGACCCCAGAGCCCCACAGGACAGGGTGAGACCACCCATGGTCATCTTGCCCCGTTTTCTTTCCCAAAAAAAGAACCCTGGTTCTCCTTCCCAGGTTTGTATCCCTTCCTCACACCCACCTCTACTGCCCACAGCTCCAGGAACAGCTTTTGGACCATTTCTCTTTAAGCTGCTCAGGAAGGAGGGAAGCAGCACCAAGGAAGGTGAAATGAAGCTCTGGATGTCACCAGAGCCCCTGAGCAATGTGAGAAATGGATTTACAGAAAATCCTCAAAGCCTGACAAAAGTTTCAAAAGGTGGCCTTGCAAACAAGACTGGATGCTTTGGAGAAACAGAACTATGAAAGATGCCTTGGAGTGGGACCCATGAGGGGCAATTTAAAATTATTTGTTTTATTGTATTTACAGCATGGTGTGGCTAAATAAGCCCAAAAAATATTCTACTGTATTGTAATTAAGAAATAGTTCATTTCTGATTGTGATGGCACGAATTATAACATCTGTATTGTGTCATCCTTCACATGAAGCTCGGAATAGAATAAAAGTTGTTAAAATGCCTCTCGGCTGCCCCATCTCTGGGTCAGAAAAAGGCAAAATCCAGCAATGGATGCCCAGAGAGCAGCTCCTCAAGAGATGCTCAGGTTTCCTGCCAAGTGACACCTGCACTGGGACAAGGGTGGGGAAGGGTCTGGGGGTGTTGGGGCTGTTCAGCTGGGACTGAAGGGAGATCTCAGGGGGCTGCAGCTTCCCCAGGAGGGACAGCTCTGGTCTGTGCTCTGTGTGACAGTGACAGCACCCCAGGGAATGGCTGGGGCTCTGTCAGCAAGGTTTAGGATGAATACAGGAAAAGGTTGTTCCCCCTGGGCACTGCTCAGGCTCCCCAGGGCTGCCAGAGCTCCAGGAGAGCTTGGACAATGCTCCCAGGGATGCACAGACTGGGATTGTTGGGGTGTCCTGGGGAAGGACATCAGGACGTGCTGATGCCTGTGGATCCCTCCCAGCTCAGGAGATTGGTGACACACATCCCTCTGTCCATGGAGAACCACCAGGAGCAAACCCTCCCTTCCCAAAGGGCACCGAGAGAGCCCTGAAAACCCTCAGGGGGTCTCAGCTACACCAAGAGAGCCCTGAAAACCCCCAGCTCTGCCCTTCTGGAGGGGCTGGAACCAAAGGACACCCACAGAGCCCTGCAGACGCTCAGTTCTGTCCCTCTGGGGGAACATGAGAGGCTGGAGCCAAGGGGATCAAAAGGGCACCAAGAGAGCCCTGAAAACCCTCAGTTCTGCCCTTCTGGACAGGCTGGAACCAAGGGGAACCAAAGGGCACCAAGAGAGCCCTGAAAACCCTCAGTTCTGCCCCTCTGGAGAGGCTGGAACCAAGGGGAACCAAAGGACACCAAGAGAGCCCTGAAAACCCTCAGGGGGTCTCAGCTACACCAAGAGAGCCCTGAAAACCCTTTGCTCTGCCCCTCTGGAGGGGCTGGAACCAAGGGGAACCAAAGGACACCAAGAGAGCCCTGCAGACCCTCAGTTCTGCCCTTCTGGAGAGGCTGGAGCCAAGGGCATCCAAAGGACATCAACAGAGCCCTGAAGACCCTCAGGGGGTCTCAGCTCTGCCCCTCTGGAGAGGTGGAAGCCAAGGGGATCCCGAGGTGAGACGGCACAGTGGGTGCAGCCCCTCAGACCCTGCCAGACCGTGCCCCACAGCTCTCAACCATTCCCCGCACGCATTTCGGTTCCAAGCACAATTCGTGGAATCATGGAACGTTAACCGGGTGGGACCTTCAAGCTCACTCAGTCCCACCCCCCTGCCATGTGCAGGGCCACCTTCCACCGGCCCAGGCTGCTCCAAGCCGGCATTAGACACCGCAGGGATGGGGCAGCCACAGCTCCTCTGGGCAATCTGTGCCAAATTCCCCCATCCAAAATGCCCCCGGCTGCGTCCCCGTCCCCGCCCAGCGCTGACATCACCGCCAGGGCTCGCACAGGCCGAACCGGCCCCGGCGGCGCGGGGTGATCGGGGGTACGGGCTCGGTACCGCCTGCACGGGGGGCTTTGCCCGGGGCTCCCCCCGGTTTCCAGCCGCGGACTGAAGGGAGCGCGAAGGCGGCGCTGGCGGCCCGCCAAGCCCCGGTTCCATGGAACGAGCACCGGGGCTGCGTTCCGCAGCGGGGCTGGAACCGCTTTGGGGACGGTGATGGCGGCCGCGCCGGGCGGGGCCTCCGCCGTGCAGGCCCGGAAGCACCGGGACACCGGGAGAGATGGGCGGAGGGCGGGGCGGCCTCGGCGGGGAGGCCCCGAGCCGGTCCCTCCGGGCCATCCGGCCACGCCGCCCTCACGGGGACACCCAGGCCGCCGATTCCCACCGCGGCCCCGCCGGGAACGACAAACCGGGCCCGCCCCGCGCCGCCCTCACCGGCCGCGGCCTACCCACCCCGCCCCGGCCCGTGGGGCCCCGCACCGCGCCGCGCCGCCACGTACCGTCCTCGCAGCCAGCCCGGTGCGCTTGTCCCACAGGAAATCCGTGATGGCGGCCGTGGGCCCCGGGCCCCGCTCCAGCTCCTGCCGCCGCCGCCGATCCGGGTCCTGCCAGCCCGCGGGGCCGCGCACGCACGGACGCGATCACGTACGCACGCACGTAGGCGCGCGGAGCTGCGTCACAGCAGGTGGGGTTAGAGGCGAGGGGCGGGGCCGGTTCCGCACGGATCGCTCTTTAAGCCACGCCCCCTTTTCGGACCCGGCGGCGCGGGCTGGGCGAGGCCGAGGGGCGGGGCCGGGGTAGATTGCCCCGCCCACCTCCTCCCCGAAGCCACGCCTCTCCCTCCTGACGGCGGCGGGGCCCTGCCGAGGGGCGGGGTCAAGATATGGGCGTGGCCTATAGTGATAATCCCGCCCCTCGCCTCCAGGAGCCCCGCCCCGTATCCGCCCACCGTCTCACTAAGCCACGCCCCCTCGTCGTCCTGCTGCCTGTGATGGGCGGGGCTACCAGACAGTGACCACGCCCCTTGTGTCTAGCTCCGCCCTTCTCTCCTTGAAGCCCCGCCCCTCTCCGTTCCCTCCGGCGGTACCGGGGCCGTACCGGGGGGCGCGTTCTCCTTCCCGAGGCCCCGCCCGCCAGCCCCGCCCCACCCCGCCCGCCGCGGGGTCCCGCCGCCACCGCCGCTCCGGTGCCGCCCGGGCCTCGCCGCTCCCCGCGCCGCCTCTACGGTGCCACCGGCGCTTCCCGGCTGCCGGCGGCCGCCGCGCCCGCGCCGGAGCGTGCGCAACAGGCGGGCGCCGGCGGAGCTCCGTGAGCGCTCGGTGAGCGAGTGGCCGCGGGCGGCGAGCGAGCGCCCGCCCGCCCGGGGCCGGGCATGTGCGGCGGGGCGGCGGGCAGGGCGCCCGGGCAAGGGCGTTTGAAGGAAACGTGAGGCGAGGCGGCGGCGGCGGGATGGAGGCGGCGCCGCGGCGGAGCCCCGAGCCGCGGGAGAAGCCGCCGGTGCTGGACGGGGAGGCGGCGGGGGCGCCCGCGGGGGCGTCGGGCGCGGCCCCGGCCTCGCCGGCGGCGACGGAGCAGATCGTGGCGGAGGGCGAGGCGGCGGCGGCGGGCACGTTCGTGCAGCGGCAGCTCGGGGCGATGCTGCAGCCCGCCGTGAACAAGTTCTCGCTGCGCATGTTCGGCAGCCACCGGGCCGTGGAGATCGAGCGGCAACGGGTGAAGTCGGCGGGCGCCTGGATTATCCATCCCTACAGCGACTTCAGGTGGGACCGCGACCCCCGCCCCGACACCGGCACCGAGCCCCATCCCGGCTCCGGTGCCCGCCGCCGCTGTCCGTGGTGCTGAGCGCGGCCCCGCCGCCCGCCACCGTAGGGGCAACAAGTGCCGGTAGACCGGGGCTCCGCACCGGCCCGGGGAGGCGGCTGCCACCGCCGGAGCCCGGGGCCGCGCTGCCACAGCCCCTTCCCGTCCGGGGTTATCCCGCCCGCACGGACGGCTCCGTCCTGCCCGGCTCCCGCGGGCTCCCGGTGCTCCCCGTGCCCGGGGCAGCCCCGCTCCGCCGAGCCGCGGGGCTCCGCTGACCCGGCCCCGGGCGTGCGGAGGCGGCGGCGGGGGATGCTGGGCTTTGCCTGCCCTTAGAGCTCCCCCTCGCCCTTCTCGATGCTGTTTTTAATTCGATCCGGAGCCTTCATCCCCCCGGGACGCGGCTCCCCGCGGCTGGAGCGGGGCCGGTCACCCAGCGAGGAGCCGGGCCCGGCTCTCGGTGTCACCGGGATCATCAGCGGGAGCTCGGGGATGGATGATGTGGGAGGAACTGGGTGTCACGGGGATGTTGAGTCATATAGGGTGGGCTTTCTCCGCGGGGAACGGAGCTGCCAGGCAGTCATCTCCCGCAGCAAGCTGTGACATGGATGATGTCCCCAGCCTGGGGAGCGCAGCCAGCGCCCACTGTGGGTCCCTGGCACCTGTAGCCATCCCCCCTCACCCCTCAGCGGGTCCCTTGCACCACCCCAGCGTGACACCCAGCCCTGAGAGCCCCTTTTCCAGGGAAAGCATCCCAAAGTTTGTGAGCCTGGAGCTTTCCAGCAGCAGTTTCTGCGAGCAGAGCCGTGAGGGGAGTTGGCAGGTACACAGACAGAGGGATTACTCCGGTGTTTATCACATTAGGGAGATACATAAAGGCCATGGAGATCAGGGCCTCGAGTGTTCAGTGTGACACTCAGTGAAGGACAAGGCCTGTCCTAAAGAGCTTAAGCCTAAATCTGAAGTGAGAGCTCCAGGCAGGCTTGGGCAGCTGCAGGGACAGGCAGCTTCCCTGCTCGGCTTCTCAGGGCACAGCATGGAGGTGCAGGAGGAGATTCCTCGGCTGGGTCAGGCCCTTTCTGCCTTATTTCCTTCCCTGGCCCAGCAAATCCTGGCCACTGGCACGAAGGTGTTATTTGGGAGAGGTTCCTGACCCTGGGGTGGCTCCTGGCCCTGGGGTGGTGTCTGGATCTGACCTTGGAGTGGCTCCTTGAGGAGAGGGTGCCTCTCCTTACTCCCTTCAGGCTTTGGTGCTCTCTCTGAAGGAGCCTCTCACTGCACCACGACCTCCTTTCCCCTTCCCCTTCCCCTTCCCTTCCCCTTCCCCTCTCCCTTTCCTTTCCCCTTCCTTTCCCCTTCTGCAGAGATCCCAGTACCCGTGTCCCACCATGGGTGCAGGGTAGGAAATCCCCAGAGGTTTCTGCCACCTGCAAAAGCTGGTTTGGATTCGCTGGGCACTGAGAGCTGCCCTGAAATCACCTTTGGAGATCTGAGCCTACACCCACGGCCAGGGCTGGGACTAACAGGGGATGCCTGGGGACACCTAAAGCTGGGCTTGCTTTCCCAAGGCCCCGTGAGGGTTCTGATGGGGGATCCCAGGAGTGACAAATCTGGTGGAGGAAGTCGTGATGTGTCTGTGTGAAGCATGAAAACATCCCGGTGGCATTTGCATGTGACCAGGGCTGCTGGGTGTCCTGACATACCCAGCTGCTGCCGGCATCTCTTGGCTTTCCCTCCCTGCCAAACTCTCAGTCAAAGGAGGTGGATGAGGAGTGCCCTCATCCTGCCCTGTGCATGTGGCACCTCCTGTAGGGCTGGACCCTCCTCCCACCTTCCCCTGGTGCCAGCATGGTCTCTCCTTGCTTGGCTGCTGCCTGGCTCACCACAGCAGCCTCCCTGATCCTTTTGTGCTGTCCCAGGAGCTCGGCTCTCCGTTTGCATAACCAGCAAAGCTTATCCCAAATCCTGCTAAGCCAGCTCGGGTGGTGGCAGGGAGACGGCGGATGACAAGGGAACCTCAGGGGAGCAAAGCCCACATCCTCTCTGAGCTCTCCATGGGGCACGTGGCAGCTTTGGGGTGGGGGCATGGATGGGCATGCACTGCCCTGCAGCAGAGAGAGAGACAGCCAAGCTCCTGCACCCCCCATTCCCACACAGGGTGATTTCTGCACCCCAATTCTGCTCACATCTGTCCCAGGGTGTTAGTCATGTGTGTGGGCAGGCACGTGTGTGTGTGTCTGCTCAGCACCTGCCTCTCTGCACTCTGTCAGACCCTAACTTTGATCCTGGGTTAATTGTCTAACTGTGTCCTGCCTGTCCCACTCCTGCATTCCCCGCAGGTTTTACTGGGACCTCATCATGCTGCTCCTGATGGTGGGGAATTTGATCATCCTGCCCGTGGGCATCACCTTCTTCAAGGATGAGAACACCCCTCCCTGGATCGTTTTCAACGTGCTGTCGGACACTTTCTTCTTGGCTGACCTGGTGCTGAACTTCCGGACAGGCATCGTGGTGGAGGACAACACGGAGATCATCCTCGACCCTCACACCATCAAGATGAAGTACTTGAAGAGCTGGTTCCTGGTGGACTTCATCTCCTCCATCCCTGTTGACTACATTTTCCTCATTGTTGACCTGGAGACCCAGGTGGACTCTGACGTCTACAAGACGGCGCGGGCGCTGCGCATCGTGCGCTTCACCAAGATCCTCAGCCTGCTGCGCCTGCTGCGCCTCTCGCGCCTCATCCGCTACATCCACCAGTGGGAGGAGGTGAGAACCCCTTGGGGGCCTCCTGCTCGGGGTCCCAGGCCAGGCTGGGGGTCCCCAGCTGGAGGGCAGAGGGCTCTAAAGGCTGTTCTAGGAGTTCCTCTGCAGCTGTGCTCCTGCGTGTTCTCCAGATCTTCCACATGACGTACGACCTGGCCAGCGCCGTGGTGAGGATCTTCAACCTCATCGGGATGATGCTGCTGCTGTGCCACTGGGATGGCTGCCTCCAGTTCCTGGTGCCCATGCTGCAGGACTTCCCTGAGGACTGCTGGGTCTCCAAGAACCACATGGTGGTGAGTGCCCACGCTGGGGTGGTTCCTGGTGGGGAGAGGATTTGGTTCCCTGTCTCCCACCCCAAGGCTGGAGCTGCTGGGAGAGGTGCTGGTGGTGAGCATTGTCTCTGTGGTCACAGCTGTGAGATGGGGCAGAGGGGACCCCTGCATCATCTTCCCATCTCAGCCCAGCTTGCTGGAATCAGGGAACAGGACACTGGGGCTCCTGCCTCCTTCCCAGAGAGGGGCTGGTGCCTTTTTAGAGCTTCAAAATCCTCTTCATGGAGGAGAATTCATCCCTTGGGGAGGGAACAGGACACAGGGGCTCCTGCCTCCTCCCCAGAGGTGCAGGGTGCCTTTTTAGGGCTTCAAAATCCTCTTCCTGGAGGAGAATTCATCCCTTGGGGAGGGAACAGGACACTGGGGCTCCTGCCTCCTCCCTAGAGGTGCAGGGTGCCTTTTTAGGGTTTCACAGTCCTCTTAATTGAGGAGAATTCATTCCTTGGGGAGGGAACAGGACAGAGGGGCTCCTGCCTCCTTCCCAGAGAGGGGCTGGTGCCTGTTTAGGGCTTCACAAACCTCTTCATGGAGGAGAATTCATCCCTTGGAGAGGGAACAGGACAGAGGGGCTCCTGCCTCCTCCCTAGAGAGGGGCTGGTGCCTTTTTAGGGCTTCAAAATCCTCTTCATTGAGGAGAACTCATTCCTTTGGCCTTGGAGGAGCCTTGGTTTCTGGACTCCCCAGCTCAGGGAGGTGGGACTGGGGGGGTTCAGCTGCACAACACCTTCCACCAAACCCCTCAGCAGCGCCGTCCCTCACCTGCAGAACGACTCGTGGGGCAAGCAGTACTCGCACGCCCTGTTCAAGGCCATGAGCCACATGCTGTGCATCGGCTACGGGCAGCAGGCGCCCGAGGGCATGACCGACGTGTGGCTCACCATGCTCAGCATGATCGTGGGGGCCACCTGCTACGCCATGTTCATCGGCCACGCCACCGCCCTCATCCAGTCCCTGGACTCGTCCCGCCGCCAGTACCAGGAGAAGGTCAGTGGGATCAGGGAGGGAGGGCCTGGGTGCTGGGGAAAGAGCCCTGGCACAGCTCCAGAACCAGCTCGGCGCAGCCGTTGTGCCCTTCTGATGCCAGAGGTTGGGATCTTTGGCCTTGCCACTCTCCCTTGGGTTGTTGGAGGTGGAGAGTGGGACCATATTGGTGTCCATACCGGGGGTCACTTCAGTGTGGCCCCACCCTGCCCTCTGCCCCCTGCATCCTCTCCTGTCCTTTGCCCCCGTTCTGTGTCAGGGCACTGGAGCAGGGGTGTGTGTACCTACACCACTGAGGGGAAGGGACACATCGCGCTGCCAGCTGAGCCCTGTGTGACTCCCCTTGTCCCCACAGTACAAGCAAGTGGAGCAGTACATGTCATTCCACAAGCTGCCCGGGGACACGCGCCAGCGCATCCACGAGTACTACGAGCACCGCTACCAGGGCAAGATGTTCGATGAGGAGAACATCCTGGGGGAGCTCAGTGAGCCCCTCAAAGAGGTGAGGGCAAGATGTTTGATGAGGAGAACATCCTGGGGGAGCTCAGTGAGCCCCTCAAAGAGGTGAGGGCAAGATGTTTGATGAGGAGAACATCCTGGGGGAGCTCAGTGAGCCCCTCAAAGAGGTGAGGGCAAGATGTTTGATGAGGAGAACATCCTGGGGGAGCTCAGTGAGCCCCTCAAAGAGGTGAGGGCAACAGGTTTGATGAGGAGAACATCCTGGGGGAGCTCAGTGAGCCCCTCAAAGAGGTGAGGGCAGCACTCCTGGGCTGGGATCTGGAGGGCAGAGGCTGGTGCTGGCAGGGGCCAGGCTCGGTGATGTCCCCACTTATCAAAAGAGGACGACCCCTGTGTGGGGAGAAATGATGAGAAGGACTCTATAATATCGGAAGGTTAATTAATTATTTTATTTTATTTTTTTTTAAATTTTATTTTACTATATTTTACTATATTATATCATATTACTTTACATCTACACTGAATTTTGCCAAGTACTCAACTCCCCACTTATCAAAAGAGGATGACCCCTGTGTGGGGAGAAATGATGAGAAGGACTCTATAATATCGGAAGGTTAATTAAATTTTTTTTTTTTTTTTTTTTTACTATATTTTACTATATTATATCATATTACTTTACATCTACACTGAATTTTGCCAAGTACTCAACTCCCCACTTATCAAAAGAGGATGACCCCTGTGTGGGGAGAAATGATGAGGAGGACTCTATAATATCAGAAAATTAATTAATTATTTTATTATATTTTATTGTATTATATTGTATTACATTATATTACATTACATTACATTATATTACGTTATATTACATTACATTACATTACATCTAAACTGAATTTGCCAAGTACCCAACTCCCCACTTATCGGAACAGGATGACCCCCATGTGGGGAGAAATTATGAGAACAACTCTATAATATCAGAAATTATTTTATAATATAATATAATATAATATTATATTATATTATATTATATGATATTATATTATATTATATTATATTATATTATATTATATTATATTATACTATATTATACTATATTATACTATATTATACTATATTATACTATATTTTACTATACTATATTTTACTATATTACATTACATCTAAACTGAATTTGCCAAATACTCAACTTTGTGCACAAGTGCTTAAAATCTCATGGCTCTCAGCCAACAGTCCTGACATATGAACACACTTGGCCCTGATCGGCCAAGGAAACAAAACACCACCACTTTGGGTAAACAACTTTCATATTGCATTCTACTTTTGCACAAACACAGGCACAGAAAATAAGATAATAATTGTTTTTCCTCGCTCTGAGGTTCAGAGAATGTGAAACCCAGAAATATTCTTGGGGAGAATTGTGCCTTGCTTTTCTCTGTGAAATGTGGCCACACCCGCTGATCTGCTCCTCATCCTCACCCCGCAGGAAATCATCAACTTCAACTGCCGCAACCTGGTGGCCAACATGCCCCTGTTTGCCAACGCCGACCCCAACTTTGTGACAGCCATGCTGACCAAGCTGCGCTTCGAAGTCTTCCAGCCTGGCGACTTCATCATCCGTGAGGGCACCGTGGGCAAAAAGATGTACTTCATCCAGCACGGCGTGGTCAGCATCCTCACCAAGGGCAACAAGGAGACCAAGCTGTCTGATGGCTCCTACTTTGGGGGTGAGGCTGGGCTGGGGGAGCTGGTGGACAGAGTAGGGGCTAAAAGGTGCCTGGGAGGAAAAGCTGGGACATCCCTGATGTTTCTGCCCGGGAGCAGAAGCTGGGGCATCCCTGATGTTTCTGCCTGGGGCATCCCTGATGTTTCTGTCCTGGACAGAAGCTGGGGCATCCCTGATGTTTCTGCCTGGGGCATCCCTGATGTTTCTGTCCTGGACAGAAGCTGGGGCATCCCTGATGTTTCTGCCTGGGGCATCCCTGATGTTTCTGCCCTGGAGCAGAAGCTGGGGCATCCCTGATGTTTCTGCCTGGGAACAGAAGCTGGGGCATCCCTGATGTTTCTGCCTGGGGCATCCCTGATGTTTCTGCCTGGGAGCAGAAGCTGGGGCATCCCTGATGTTTCTGCCCAGGGCATCCCTGATGTTTCTGCCTGGGAGCAGAAGCTGGGGCATCCCTGATGTTTCTGCCCGGGAACAGAAGCTGGGGCATCCCTGATGTTTCTGCCCAGGGCATCCCTGATGTTTCTGGCCTGGAGTAGAAGCTGGAGCATCCCTGATGTTTCTGCCCTGGGCATCCCTGATGTTTCTGCCTGCCCTTCTCTTGCCCAGTGCCAAAGTCTTGGCATCCAGTTAAAGTGCCAAAGTTTTCACCCCAGTTCTGTCTGGCTGGGGCAGAGGGAGCATCCACAGCTGGCCAGGGAGGAGAGGAGGTTAGAGCAGAACATCTGAGCCAGTTTATAGGATACAGGCACAGCTCTGGGAGGGAAATAGGCCAGGCCATCACAGCAGCCACACCTGGGGGTGTCTCCATGGCCTGGAGAGGGAGGGAAATGCCTGGCCAAGGAGAGAGGCTGCGGGGTCTGAACCGTGCTCTGTGCAGGGTGCTGGGATGCTGGGCAGTGCTGGGGGTGGCTGGCTGGCCGTGTCACCCTGAGGGCAGCCCCTGTCCCTGCAGAGATCTGCCTGCTGACGCGGGGCAGGCGCACGGCCAGCGTCAGAGCCGACACCTACTGCCGCCTCTACTCCCTGGCCGTGGACAACTTCAACGAGGTGCTGGAGGAGTACCCCATGATGAGGAGAGCCTTCGAGACCGTGGCCATGGACCGCCTGGACCGCATAGGTGAGGAGGAGGAGGGACCCCCCCCTGGGCTCAGCACAGCCACCTCCACAGCCACCCCCAGGATCCGCATAGGTGCGGAATCCCAGAACTGGCATGAGTGCCCCAACCCCGTGGGTCCCAGCAATGAGGATGATGGGGAGCATGAGGAAGGAGCCTGCCCTCTCTTTCCCCCCCAGCAAGATCCAGGCAGTGCCATAGGACAGGCTTCCCTGGGGAAATGTAACTGCACTGCACGGTCCTTGCAGTGTTTGCAGTCATGATATCTCACGGCTCTCAGGCCCACATGGCCTCAGACCCAGCTGCTTGTCCTCACCCTCCCTTGCCTGTGGAGGACAAGCAGGACCCCATTCCCCAGTTCCTTTGGAGTCAGGACTCTCCTGTTTGTCCCTGCTGCTTCCACTGCTCTAATCTAGACCCTTCCCAGGGTCTTGCTTGCCCTGGAAAGCTGGTGAGGTTTTATTGTCCCTGCCCTCCACACTGTCCCCAAGAGCCCACCCTCCCAGGGTCGGTGACACTCCTGCCTCCCCTCCAGGCAAGAAGAACTCCATCCTGCTCCGCAAGCGAGCCGAGCACAGCTCGGGGCCCCTGAACACCGAGATGATCCAGCAGATCGTGAAGCACGACCAGGACATGGCCCACAACATCCAGGACCTGCAGCAGATGGCGATGGGCCGGGAGCTGAGCGGCAAGCCGGTGATTTGGGAGCCCCTGGTGCACGCACCCCTGCAGACAGCCGCCGCCACCACCAACGTGGCCATCGCGCTGACCCACCAGCACAGCCTGCAGGCTCACATCTTCCTGCCGCCCTCCTCCATCTCCAGCCCGCTCTCTCCCGAGGCCACGCTGCTCACCAAGCCCGTGCGCCGCTCCCAGCCCAGCCTGGGCGGCTCCCGGCCCTCGTCGGTCAGCTCGCCCTCCGGGGCTCCGTCCCACCTGCAGACACCGGCCGCCGGTTCGCCTTCCTCGCCCATGGTCCAGCCCCAGGTACCGCTGGAGAGCGGCGGGGCCCAGAGACCCGGCTCGGGGGCTCAGCCGCTTCCCCGCTCGGCGCAGAGGGCGGAGATGGCAGCGGGGCCCAAGCAGCCCCCGGGCGGCCCCCAGCCCCAACTCTCCCGCTCCCGCGGCGCCTCGGTGTCCACCTCGCTGCTGCAGCAAGCGGCGGGCGCCGCGTCCCCCAGCTCCGAGCAGGCGCTGCCGCCGGGGAGAACGCTGCACTACAGCCTGTCCCGAGCCACCGGCTCGCACATCTCGCTCCTGATGCATCCCCAGCAGCTGGTGAAGCACAGGAGCATCCAGGGGCTGCCGGTGGGGCGGCTCACCCAGGATGTCCGGCTCCTTTCTGCCTCGCAGCCTTCCCTTCCCAACAAAGTGGCGCAGCAAGCCGACGGGAGCTCCTTGAAGCAGGGCAGGAAATCTGCGGGGAACCTGGCCCGCAGGTCCTCGCCCTCGGTCGCCGGACTGCCGGCCAAGCCGTGCTCGGGGGTGGCGGCGCACTCGCAGCCCCCGGGGCCGCTGCCTCAGCCCGGCCGCTCCACGCCGCAGTCGCCGGGCCCCGCGTCCCGGCCGGCGGCCGCTCCCTCCCGCAAGGGCTCCGTGGCCTTCAGCCCCGAGGTGGAAACGGCGAAGCCCAAACTCCCGTCCAACATGTGAGTCCTGTTGGCGGCCGCACGGGCAGGAGGGAGCCGGGAGAAGCAGAGCATCAGCCCCGCCGGCTCGGAGGGGAAATGAGGTGAGAGGCAGCAGCCGGGGCCATGGAGGGGCTGTTTCAGGCACGGGGACACGGCAGGGATGGGCATGGGGCCGGCTGGATGAGGAGGGGGCTCTGCTGACTGCCCCTCCTTGCTCATCACCATCTGTGAGTTCTGCCCTCCCGCCGGAGGCATAGGACAGGTCAGATTGCCCAAACTCTGGCCTCTCTGGGGAGCTCAGCTCCCCAAAACTGCCCCTCGGGGGCTGGGCCCCCCACGCTCTGTGCCGTGTGTCCCACAGCCTGTCCTCGGGGCCAGGCTGACGATGGCAGCTCCTCCAGCTTGTCCTCTGTCACAGCAGGGGCTGCCCGATGCCCACCTCGGTCCCCAGACTGCTCTGCCCAGCCCCTGCTCAGCCCCTTTGCCTTCAGGGTGAGGAGGCAGAGGCACCCCCTGGTTCCTCTGCCAGGGTGGAGGGAGGAGGCTGGAGCCCATGGCAGGGGCGTGGGGGCCCAGGGGCGGCGCTCCCCCTTCCCAGAGTGCCAGGACCACCTGGGGGTCCTGGGCAGGGCTCCCCTGGTGTGACGAGTGCCAAGGGGCAGCCCCCCAGTCCCTCTCCCCTGCTGGTGGGACCGTTTTGCCTCAGAGGTGCTGAGTGCCAGCGAGGTTGGGGTGTGCTGCTGGGCAGGGCTCGGCCCCACACCCGGGCACTTAATGGGGGCAGCCTGGGGGGATTCTGCTGCCTGCAGCTCCAGGAGGATGCTCAGAGGGTCAGTCCAAGGGGAACCCTCTGTGGGTCCAGGAGGATGTCCAGGTCATCTGGGATGACCTCTCTGTAGCCTCAGGAAGATGCTCAGAGGGTCAGTTCAGAGGGCCCCTCTGTGACCCTGGGATGATGTCCAGAAGATCAGCTGGGGATGACCCTCCTGTGGCTGCAGGAGGATGCTCAGAGGGTCAATCCAAGGGGAACCCTCTGTGGGTCCAGGAGGATGTCCAGATCATCTGGGATGACCCTTCTGTGGCTCCAGGAGGATGCTCAGAGGGTCACCTGCAGGGCCCGCACTGCCTGTGGCTGCAGGAGGATGCCCAGCCCGGGCTCTGCTCCCCTGCCCTGCAGTCCCATTTCCATGTCCCCTGGAGATGCCACTCACCGGTGCCACAGGAGCTGTCACAAAGAGATGCCAATCCCTGGGTGACGTGTGGGGCTGTGGGGTCACCCCCCCATCCAACAGATGTCCCAAATCCCCCCTCCCCGGAGACAGTAGTGTGCAATGTGTGTGCGAGTCGTGGCTCTGCCAAGCAGCCCAGCTCTGCTTCCAGCGTCGCTTTGGGCCAGCCGTGTTCAGTCCTGGTTAGAGTAGTGTCCCCTCCGTCCCCACCGCGCTGTGCCAGCTGCTTCCCCCTCCCGGAGTCAGGAACCGTGGCTTGTCTTCGGGCGAGGTCTCGTTCCCCTCGGTAATTCCCGAAGTGAGAGGTCCCGCTCTCCACCCTCGCGGTTTGGGGCGTGGGGAGCACTCCGGAGCGCGGGGCTGCTCTGGGAGCACCAGCCCAGCAGGAATCCCGGCAGGGGATGTCCTACACTGCCTTTTTTTCCTCTCTCCATGGATTTCAATCCCCCTGCCCTGCTCACCCGCTCCATCCCCGCGCTCCGCCGGGCGGGGAAGCTGCAGCGGGGCCGCGCTGTCCCGAATCGCCCGGGCTGTGTTCACACTGCGTGATGTTCGATGTCTTAGCGCTCCTGGCACCGCCGCCCCGGGCACCTCGTGGCCCGGTGCCCACCCCGGGGGAGGCTGGAGGGGCTGGGGGCGCGAGTTTAGCCACCAAAGACCATGACCCTCCACTCTTGCACTCACGGCAGTCCATGTACAGAGCTTGTAGTTTTCATATTCGCAGAGAAATTTAAGAGCAGGGTTTTTTTTTTTTTTTTTATTTTTTGGTCGTTGTACATAATGGGTTTAAATAATAAAGAGAGATTCTGAGCTGGTCTGGGGGAAAATCTTTCTGCACCTCCTGCGGTCCCGCAGCACAGGGGGATGCTGCAGCACCCCAGCTCCAATCCCGCCCTTCTGCAGAGCTGGGAAACCCTCGGGAGGCACCGAGGGGCCTCTCCCCGGCCCCACAGACCAGGCAGGAGCCCAAAGGCAAGATGTCCCCTCCCAGCCACCCCTGTCCCTTTGGGCTCTGGGCAGATTAATGTTTAATCTTTGGTTATTTTCCCCTTCCATCTCCGGTCCCTTTGTTGCGGGGGGGAAGGGCGGGTTGGATCCCGCCTGATTGCAGCGCAGCACTCGAGGCATTAACGCGATTAAATGAAGGTCACGCAGCCAAGGTGGGCCGGGGCAGCCGAGCCGCGGGCACTGCGGCACCTGCGGCGGCTCTGGGGGCACAGCCGCGCTCTGTCACCTGCCACGGCCCCCGGGCAGGGCGCGGTGGTGGCAGACAGGACACGGTGGCGACAGGACACGGTGGCCACCCAGCTATGCCCCGCCCGGTCTCCCCACCGCAGCCCCCCGTTACCAGGACAGACCCGCCCCTCAGCCCCCCGTTACCGGAGCAGCCCCTGCCCTCAGGACTCGTTACCGGGGCATCCATTGCCTGCAGCCCCCGTTACCGGAGCAGCCCCTGCCCTCAGGACTCGTTACCGGGGCATCCATTGCCTGCAGCCCCCGTTACCGGGACAGCCCCTGCCCTCAGCCCCCCATTACCGGGGCATCCCTTACCCTCAGCCCCCCGTTACCGGGCCAGCCGCGGCCCTCAGACCCCGTTACCGGGGCAGCTACTGCCCACAACCCCGCGTTACCGGGGCATCCCCTGCCCGCAGCCCCCGTTACCGGGGCAGACGCTGTTCTCAGCCCCCCGTTACCGGGACAGCCCCTGCCCTCAGCCCCCCGTTACCGGGGTAGCCTCGCCTTACCGGGCCAGCCCCTGCCCGCAGCCCCCGTTACCGGGCCAGCCCCTGCCCTCAGCTCCCCGTTACCGGGGCATCCATTGCCTGCAGCCCCCCGTTACCCGGCCAGTCCCTGTTCTCAGCCCCCCGTTACCGGGCCAGCCCCTGCCCTCAGCTCCCCGTTACCGGGCCAGCCCCTGTTCTCAGCCCCCCGTTACTGGGACAGCCCCGCCTTACCGGGGCATCCCTTACCCTCACTCCCCCGTTACCGGGGCATTCCCGGCCCGCAGGACGGTGCTGGCGCCCCCCTCCCCGCTCCCCGCAGGAATTAGGCTCCGTGACACACGAAGAGCTCAGCGCTGATTAACGGTTTCTCTCTAATTTGATTATTTCAGATTACACCGCAGCCAGCCTGATTAAGGGGGCGCAGGGCAAAAAAAGGGAATTTTTTTGGGGAATGAATTCCAGCATTTGTCCAATTCCCATTCCAACACTCGGTTTGTGTCCATGGGCAGGGCTGGCGGCCGAGGCACGGGGACACCGGGTCACGGTGGTCGCCCGGGGCTGAGGGCAAAGCCCCGGGACACGGCGGCCCCGCGGGGCCCCGGGGATGAGGGCAGAGCCCCCGTTCGTCCCCGGTTCCCGCTCCCCAAGGACACCGTCCCGGAACCGGAGGCTCTGCCCCGAGCCCCCGCGTCCCAGTGGCGGCGGGAGGGGGATTAGAGGGCACCATACAGAGATTAATTAACGCGGGTGAGCCGGGATTAGGGGATTCGGGGCCAATCTGCGGGGCGGGGGCCAGGCAGGAGCTGCGGGCAGCAGCGGGGAAGTGGCACCGCCTGTGCCCGGCCCGGGTCACCCTGCGGTGTCCATCGAGGGTCCGTGGGCAGCTGGACCCTCCCCGGAACTCGGGAGCTCGCCTGGGCGCACGGGTCTGTGGTGCAACCCACCCTCCACACCTGTACTGCAGGTAACCTGTACCTGTGCAGCACCTGCACGGTCTGCAGCACACCCCAGAGCTGCTCTGCACCCCAAAACTGCTCTGTACCCCATAACAGCACACCCCACAGCCACTCTGTACCCTAAAACTGCTCTGTACCCCATAACAGCACACCCCAGAGCCGCTCTGTACCCCAAAACTGCTCTGTACCCCATAACAGCACACCCCAGGGCTGCTCTGTACCCCAAAACTGCTCTGTACCCCATAACAGCACACCCCACAGCCACTCTGTACCCTAAAACTGCTCTGTACCCCATAACAGCACACCCCAGGGCTGCTCTGTACCCTAAAACTGCTCTGTACCCCATAACAGCACACCCCAGGGCTGCTCTGCACCCCAAAACTGCTCTGTACCCCATAACAGCACACCCCAGAGCCGCTCTGCACCCCAAAACTGCTCTGTACCCTATAACGGCACTGCACCCCATAACTGCTCTGCACCCCAAAACTGCTCTGTACCCCATAACATCACACCCCAGGGCTGCTCTGTACCCCATAACTGCTCTGTGCCCCATAACAGCACACCCCAGAGCCGCTCTGTACCCTAAAACCGCTCTGTACCCTATAACGGCACTGCACCCCATAACTGCTCTGCACCCTATAACTGCAGCACACCCCACAGCTGCTCTGTACCCTATAACAGCGCTGCACCCTATAACTGCTCTGTACCCCATAACTGCTCTGCACCCCATAACAGCACTCTATCCCATAACTGCTCTGTATCCCATAACTGCTCTGTACCCCATAACTGTGATGCACCCACACCTGCACAGCATGTCAGCTGCATGGCACCCCACACCTGTGCTGCACCCCACAATCACATGTTATACCACACCTGCCCGGAGACACCTGCACAGCGCCCCACACCCGCCCTACAACCCCGCAGACCTCACGGCCCCCCACACCCCCGATTGGCCCCCGTTCCAGCGCACCCCATCCCCGTCCGAGTGCCCGCACCCCCATTCTCCTCCCGGTTACCGAGCACGCCCCAAAGCCCCGCCCCAAAGCCCCGCCCTAAAGCCACGCCCCGGAGCCACGCCCTAAAGCCCCGCCCTCAATCCCCGCCCCGCCCCGCCCCCGCGCGACGCCGGGCGCTCTCTCCATTCCCCTTCTCCACCAATCACCGGCCTCGCTCCCGCCCCCGCCGCGCTCCCATTGGCTTAGCCGCCTTGGGCTCATCCTCGCGCGATGAAACGGACCAATGGGCGCTGCTCCAGCCGCGTGCCCGCTGGTCCGCCTCCGGGCGCGGGGCACTCTGGGAGTTGTAGTCCAGCGGCATCGCTGGAAGCGGCCGCGGCCGCGCTTCGGGACTGCGCATCCCGGCGTGCCCCGCGAGGCGGGCGGGGCGGGGGCGGGGCCAGAGGTGCCCTGGAGGCCACGGGCGGCAGCGGCGGGACCGCGAACTGGCAGCGTGAACCGGCACCATGAGCGGCGGCGATAGCGGGGCGCGGGCAGCGGCCGAGCGCGAGGAGTTCGCCGCCTTCTTCCCGCAGATCGTCCGCGACCTGACGGAGGACATGCTGGGACACCCGGAGGTGGGAGATGCCGTGGCGCGGCTGAAGCAGGTGAGAACCGGGAGGGAGCGGCGAGACCGGGGCTGGAGGGTGGGAAGCGCCGGTGGGACCGGGGCTGGAGGGTGGGAAGCGCCGGTGGGACCGGGGCTGGAGGGTGGGTCAGGTCATGGCCGCTCACCTGGCCGCGCCCCGCAGGTGCTGGAGTACAACGCGCCGGGCGGGAAGTGCAACCGGGGGCTCACGGTGGTGGCCGCGTACCGGCGGCTGGCGGGGCCCGAGCGGCAGGACCCGGAGAGCATCCGGCGTGCCCTGGCCGTGGGCTGGTGCATCGAGCTGGTGAGAACCGGGACCCTCCCACGGGGATGGGAACCCCAATGGGGATTTGGACCCGCCATGGGGATTGGGACCCCAATGGGAATGGGACTCTCGGTGGATGGGACCCCAGTGGAGATGGGATCCCCCATGGGATGGGACCCCCGTCTAGAAATGGGGCCTGCCAGGGGATGGGGACCCCAATGGGGAGGGGATCCCCCTGGGGATGAGACGCCCGGGGGATGGAGCCCCCCTAGGGATGGAATCCTCTGGGGGTGGGACCCCAATGGGGATGGGGACCCCTCTGGGCATGGGACCCCCCCACAATGGGGATGGGGACCCCAATGGGGATGGGCCTCCCCCCCCCAAATAGGGAAAGGCAGCCCCCCTCAATGGGGATGGGACCCCCCTGGATATGGGATCTCCATGGATATGGGACCCCAATGGGGATGGGGACACCCTGGGTGTGGGACCCCCCCTCTGGAGTTGGGACCCCCCTAGAAGATGGGAGGCCCCCATGGGATGGGACCCCCCTCTGGATATGGGGATGGGACCCCCTGGGTATGGCATCTCCATGGATAAGGGACCCCCCCCTCTGGGGAATGGGATCCTCTGGGGGATTGGGACCCCAGTGGGTATGGGGACCCCTGGGGATGGGACCCCCGTCCCTAACCCACCCTCTGGCAGTTCCAAGCCTTTTTCCTGGTGGCCGACGACATCATGGACTCGTCCCTGACCCGCCGGGGGCAGCTCTGCTGGTACAAGAAGGTGAGAGGGGTTCAGGGGGGCCCCGCTCGGGGCTGGGGGTGTCCCTTGGGGGTCACCAGGAGCCTTTGGGGCACCTCCCTGTGTCCCTGCTGCAGGAGGGGATCGGGCTGGATGCCATCAATGATGCTTTTCTGCTGGAGTCCTCGGTGTACAGGCTGCTGAGGAGGTACTGTGGGCAGCAGCCCTTCTACCTGCACCTGCTGGAGCTCTTCCTGCAGGTGAGCCTGGCTCCCCAAACCCTTCCTTGGGGGTTTCTTGGGGTCTGGGTCTGTTTTCTGATGTGTGCCTGAAATTCCTGGGTGTCCTGGACGTGTGTGGTGGTGTTTGAGGGTCCCAGGATGAGGGAAGAGAATCTTGACTCCGTGTTTCACAAGGCTGATTTATTATTTTTTATATATATAAATTATATATTTATGTAATATAAACAGAAATATAATATAATATATATAATATACTATATTATATATAATAGTATATATTATATATAATATATATTATAATATAATATGTAAAATATATAATATAATATGGCAGATCTAGCAGTAATTATAATATATAATATAGTATAATATGGAAATATTATAAATATTTATTGTAAATAAATATATATTACATTAAGAGAAAATAAGATATTAAAACTATACTAAAAGAATAGAAGAAAGTATTTCAGCAAGGAATAGAAAGGAATGATAATAAAATCTTGTGACTGCTCACAGCCCCGACACAGGTGGCTGTCATTGGTCATTAATTAAAAACAATTCACATGCTGGGTAAACAATTCTCTAAATCACATTCCAAAGCAGCAAAACATGGGGAAGCTCAAGCTTCTCAGGAGAAAAGATCTTAACAAAAGGATTTTTCATAAAATATGGCTGTGACAGACATGTCCTGCCTTTAGACCCAAAGAGGAGCTGAATCAGGGCTTGGGCTCTGCACCGTGGGGTTGGGACTCTCCTGGAGGGCTGTGTGTGAATAAACCATGGAATCACACAATGGTTGCGGTTGGAATGGACCTTAAAGTTCATAAAATTCCACTCCCCTGCCATGGAGGGATGTGTGTGAATCAATCATGGAATCCCAGAGCGGTTTGGGTTGGAATGGACCTCAAAAATCATCCCATTCCACCCCGCTGTCATGGAGGGATGTGTGTGAATCAATCATGGAATCCCAGATTGGTTTGGGTTGGAAAGACCTTAAAGATCATCCCGTTCCACCCCAATGCCATGGAAGGCTGTGTGTGAATAAATTATGGAATCCCAGATTGGTTTGGGTTGGGTGGGACCCTAAAGATCATCAAGTTCCACCTCCCTGCTATAGAGGGATGTGTGTGGATAAATCATGAAATCCCAAACTGGTTTGGGTTGGATGGGACCTTAAAAATCATCTCAAAGATCATCCCATTCCACCCCAATGCCGTGGAGGGCTGTGTGTGAATAAACCATGGAATCACACAATGGTTTGGGTTGGAATGGACCCTGAAGATCATCAAGTTCCAACTCCCTGCTATAGAGAGCTGTGTGTGGATAAATCATGGAATCTCAGACTGGTTTGTGTTGGATGGGGCTTTAAAGATCATCCCATACTCCCCTGCCATGGAGGGCTGTGTGTGAATTAATCATGAAATCCCAAACTGGTTTGGGTTGGAATGGACCTTAAAGATTATAAAATTCCACCTCCCTGCTATAGAGGGCTGTGTGTAAATAAATCATGGAATCCAGACTGGTTTGGGTTGGGTGGGACCCTAAAGATCATCAAGTTCCAACTCCCTGCTATAGAGAGCTGTGTGTGGATAAATCATGGAATCCAGACTGGTTTGGGTTGGAATGAACCTTAAAGATCATCCCATTCCACCCCTCTGCTATGGAAGGATGTGTGTGAATAAATTATGGAATCCAGACTGGTTTGGATTGGATGGGACCCTAAAGATCATCAAGTTCCACCTCCCTGCTATGCAGGGCTGTGTGAATCAATCATGAAATCCCAAACTGGTTTGGGTTGGATGGGACCTTAAAGATTATCAAATTCCACCTCCCTGCTATAGAGGGCTGTGTGTAAATAAATCATGGAATCCAGACTGGTTTGGGTTGGAATGAACCTTAAAGATCGTCCCATTCCACCCCCCTGCCATGGAGGGCTGTGTGTGGATAAATCATGGAATCCCACGTTGGTTTGAGTTGGGTGGGACCTTAAAGATCATCAAATTCCAACCCTCCTGCCATGGGGACACCTCCCACCATCCCAAGCTGCTCCAAGCCCCATCCAACCTGGCTTTGGGCACTGCCAGGGATCCAGGGGATCCACAGCTCCTCTGGGCACCCCATGCCAGGGCCTGCCCACCCTCACAGCCAGAAACTCCTCCCAATCTCAATATCACTGATATATCACAACCATCACCCTTTATCTCATTCTCCCCATGTAAAACATCCCCCTCCTTGTTTTTACACCCCCTTTAAACCCTGAAAAGCTGAAACAAGGCCACAAATCCTTTCTCTCCTCTGCAGACAGGCTACCACACCGAGCTGGGGCAGACTCTGGACCTCATCACTGCTCCAGTTTCCCAGGTGGACCTGAGCAGGTTCAGCGAGCAGAGGTACAGGGGGCACAGAGCCTGGTTCCTTCCTGCCCTGCTCAGCCTGGGGCTGGGTTTGGGGTGCCTGGGGCTGGTTTTGGGGTGCCCTGCAGAGGGACACCCTGGGGCTGAGTTTTGGGGTGCCTGGGGCTGGTTTTTGGGGTGCCTGGAGTTGGTTTTGGGGTGCCCTGCAGTCCCTGCCCTGCAGAAACTCAGCCTGGGGTTGGTTTTTGGGGTGCCTGGGGTTGGTTTTTGGGGTGCCTGGGGCTGGTTTTTAGTCCCTGCCCTGCAGAGACTCAGGCTGGGGCTGGTTTTTGGGGTGCGTGGGGCTGGTTTTTGGGGTGCCCCTGCAGAGGGGGACCCTGGGGCTGGTTTTTGGGTGCCCTGCAGTCCCTGCCCTACAGAGACTCAGCCTGGGGCTGGTTTTTGGGGTGCCCTGCAGAGGGGGGCCCTGGGGCTGGGTTTTGGGGTGCCTGGGGCTGGGTTTTGGGGTGCCTGGGGCTGGTTTTCAGTCCCTGCCCTGCCGTGGGGGTTCTGGGGCTCAGCCTGGTTCCTCTGGCACAGGTACAAGGCCATTGTGAAGTACAAGACAGCGTTTTACTCCTTCTACCTGCCCGTGGCTGCAGCCATGTACATGGTGAGTGCGCCGGGGCCTCGCCCTGCTGCCGGGAGGACAGGTCCTGGAAGGCTTTATGCCCAGGTCCTGGAAGGGTTTACTTTATTCCTGGTCCTGAAAGACTCTGTCCCCCAGGTCCTGGAAGGCTTTACTTTATGCTTAGGTCCTGAAAGGCTTTACCTATTTCCTGGTCCTGGAAGGCTTTATCCCCCAGGTCCTGGAAGGCTTTACTTTATCCCTGGTCCTGAAAGGCTCTA
The DNA here is from genome assembly GCF_027887145.1 of Ammospiza caudacuta. NCBI lineage: Eukaryota > Metazoa > Chordata > Aves > Passeriformes > Passerellidae > Ammospiza > Ammospiza caudacuta. Next base: position 3,248,029 of record NC_080622.1, read on the forward strand.
TCCCCCAGGTCCTGGAAGGCTTTACTCAATCCCCAAGTCCTGGAAGGCTTTGCTTTATGCCCAGGTCCTGGAAGGCTTTGCTTTATCCCCAGGTCCTGGAAGGCTTTGCTTTATCCCCAGGTCCTGGAAGGCTTTGCTTTATCCCCAAGTCCTGGAAGACTTTACTTTATTCCCAGGTCCTGGAAGGCTTTATCCCCAAGTCCTGGAAAGTTTTAGCCCCAGGGCCTAGAAGGCTTTACTTTATTCCTGGTCCTGAAAGGCTTTACTTGATCCCCCAGGTCCTGGAAGGCTTTGCTTTATGCCCAGGTCCTGGAAGGCTTTGCTTTATGCCCAGGTCCTGGAAGGCTTTACTCGATCCCCAGGTCCTGGAAGGCTTTACTCGATCCCCAGGTCCTGGAAGGCTTTACTCGATCCCCAGGTCCTGGAAGGCTTTACTTTATGCCCAGTTCCTTAAAGGCTTTACTTCAGCCTCAGGTCCTGGAAAGATTTACTTTATCCCAGGTCCTGGAAGGCTTTACTTTAACCCCAGGCCCTGGAAGGTTTTCTATCCCTGTTATTCCCTCCCCCAGGCGGGCATTGACGGCAAGGAGGAGCACGAGGACGCCAAAGCCATCCTGCTGGAGATGGGGGAGTTCTTCCAGATCCAGGTAGGAGCTGTCCCTGCCCCGCTGGGTCCCTGCCAGCTGCTGCCTGTGGCACTCAGGCCCTGGCACTGCCCCGCAGGACGATTTCCTGGACTGCTACGGGGACCCAGCCCTGACGGGGAAGGTTGGCACCGACATCCAGGACAACAAGTGCAGCTGGCTGGTGGTGCAGTGTCTGCAGAGGGCAGCGCCAGAGCAGAGGCAGATCCTGGAGGTAAGGCTGGCAGCACACACCTGGCAGAGGGGGTGGAGTGCCACAATGGGCACCTGGAGTGCCACAATGGGCACCTGGAGTGCTGGGATGGGCACCTGGAGTGCCAGGGGCTGTCACCTGGCTGGGAGGAGCAGGGTGAGAAGGAAGAAGAGAGTGTTGGGGTGTTGTTTGTGAAGGTCCTAGGATAAGGGAAAAGGTGAATCAGACTCCATAATTCTTAGAAGGCTGATATATAACATAACATAACACAACACAACACACAACACACAACACACAACACACAACACACAACACACAACACACAACACACAACACACAACACACAACACACAACACACAACACACAACACACAACACACAACACATAACATAACAACATAACATAACAACATAACATTAACATAACATAACATAACACATAACGTTACATTATATATATTATATATAGTATATATGATATATAATATAATATATATTATATTATATACTAAAACTCTACAAAACAATAAAGGAATACATCAGAAAGCTAAAAAAAGAATAATAATAAAATTAAAAAACAACAACAACAAAAGACCAAAACAAACAAACAAACAAAAAACAAAACAAAAAAAAACCCCAAAACTGTGACAGACCAGAGCGTCTGACACAGCCGGGCTGGGATTGGTCATGAATAAAAACAATTCACATGGAACCAATCAAAAATTCACCAGCCACATCCCAAAGCAGCAAAACACAAGGAGAATCCATCAGATAATATTGGTTTTTTTTTTTTTTCCTCCGAAGCTTCTCATCTCAGCTTTCTCTTTTTCCCAAGAGAGAAAAAAAAAAATCCTATCAAAAAGATATTCCATAAAATACCACAGTAACAAAGAGAGAAGAAAGAACAAAGCTGCCGCCCCATGAGCTGCCATGACCCTGACTCACTCCAGGGTTTTTTTTTTTAGGAAAATTACGGCTCTAAGGAGCCCCAGAAGGTGGCGAAGGTGAAGGAGCTCTACGATGCCCTGGGCATGCAGGCGGCGTTCCGCGAGTACGAGGAGAGCAGCTACGGGCGGCTGCAGGCGCTGATCGGGAGCCACGCCCGGCGCCTGCCCCGCGAAATCTTCTTGGACCTGGCACAGAAGATTTACAAGCGGCAGAAGTGATGGAGGAGCCAGGCAGGGGGCTGGAGCTGCTCCCTGCCCTGGGAGGGGCCGGGGGTGGGCTGGAGAAGGTGCTCTGCCGTGGCCATCTGATTTATGTCAATAAATATAAATTATTGTAGGTGCGCTGCTTGCTGTTATCTGGGGACGGGGTTGGATGGAGGGAGGGGGATGCCGGTACCGGGGATGCCCGGAGCGCCGCCCCCGCCGCCGCCGCCGGTGGGGCGGGACCGGGCGGCTCCCGGCGGGGCCGCGGCTCCTCCCTCGCTCCCGCAGCCGCAGTCGCCGCCGCAGCGCCGAGGAGGTGAGCGAGGGACGGGGAAAGAAGGGGATGGAGCCGGGCGGGGGCTGCAGGGGGATGGGGATGGGGAGGGCCGCGCCCCGCGGGGCCGCTCCTGCTGCCCGGCCGCCCGTGCTCGCCCCGGGGCCGGGCGATGGATGATCAAGGGATGGAGGATGCTCGGGGGATGATCGGGGTTGGGGGATGCTCGGGGCTGGAGGATGCTCGAGGGATGCTCGGGGCTGGAGGATGCTGGGGCTGGACCATGCTTGGGGGTGGGGGATGCTCAGGGCTGGAGGATACTCGGAGCTGGAGGATGCTCGGAACCGGGGGATGCTCGGGGTTGGAGGATGCTCGGAGCTGGAGGATGCTCGGAACCGGGGGATGCTCGGGGTTGGAGGATACTCGGAGCTGGAGGATGCTCGGAACCGGGGGATGCTCGGGGTTGGAGGATGCTCGGAGCTGGAGGATGCTCGAGGGATTCTCGGTGTTGGAGGATGCTCGGGCCCGGGGGATGCTCGGCGCTGGCAGATGCTCGGATCCGCCCTCCCGCGCTCTCCGCTGCCCGTTCCCTGCCCGGAGCCTCCAGCAGGTGCCCGGGGCTGCGGCTCCTCCCCGGTAAAGCCGGGCCCGGTGCTGCGGTGCCGGTTCTGCGGCGGTTCCAGCCAAGCCCTGGTCCCTGAGCCCCCCTGGTGCCACCGCCCCCAGGCAGGACAGAACCCCCCCTGCCCGCCCCGCCTTGACGAGGCTCCAAGGGCGTTTTCTCCTTGAGGCATCCCCGAGATGCTCCCGACCCTCCGGAGGGAATCCAGCCCCGGAAGCAGCCCGAGCTTCCTGAGAACGTTCCCAGGCCGTGCTCCAGGGACCAGGGCTGCCTTCAGAGCCCCAAACCGGGCAGGAAGCTGTGGGGCAGCCCCTCCCTGGGGGCACATCCCCTTCTCTAAGCCCCAGCCCTTGTGCCAGGCCCTGCTGCAAGGTCACCGCTGTCCCTCTTCCCCCGGCTGTGCCTCTCTCCAGGTTTGTCCTGCCGTGTTTTTCCTTGACCAGGAGGGTGTTTGGTGCTTGCAGGGAGCTGGATGGTGTGAAGAGAGGAGCTGCTGGCCTTTCCTGGGAGCCCTGGGCACTTCCAGCGAGGCAGCACGATGCTGGCCCCAAAGAAAGGCCTCCTGTGCAACCTCAACCACATCCACCTGCAGCACATCTCCCTGGGGCTGCACCTCTCCCGGCACCCCGAGCTCCAGGAGGGCTCCACGGGCCGGGGGGAGCAGACGGGCTGCACGCAGTGCCCGGAGAACCGGGAGCCGGTGGATGCCAATTCCAACAATCCCTCGGTGAAATGTCGCTGCTGCGAGTCCCATGCTCCGGAGCCGGAGACGCTCGGGCTGCAGAACCCGGAGGATTTCCCCTGCCTGCACAGCGGAGACGAGGAGGAGGCGGCTTCCCCTTGTGATCCCCCTTGTGATCTGGCTTCCTCCTCCTCCTCCTCCTCCTCCTCTGTCAGTAGCTGCTCGGATTTCAGCTTGGATGACTCGCCGGTCTCGGTGTACTGCAAGGAGTTGGCCAGAGCAGAGTCCCAGTCCCCTGACAAGCAGCTGAACGTCATTCCCACAGAAAATGCCTGGCATGGAGAGCCTCTGGATGATGGAGAGCTTCTGGCTGATGGAGAATCTCTGGCTGATGGAGAGCGTCTGGCTGATGGAGAATCTCTGGCTGACCAGCACAGGACATGCCATGGGAGAGATGCCAACCACAACTCCCCGGTGCCCCCGAGAGCCACCAAGAGCTCTGTGGCCAGCAAGAGCCCAGACAGCCTCTGCAGCATCAACTCGCTCGATTCTCACTGCGAGGAGCTCTCTCCCAGCACAGCAGCACCGGAGACCACCGGCACCAGCACTGACCTCGACCCCAACTGCAACCCCCTCCCCGAGCCCGATGCGGCGCCCGCAGCCCCGCCGCCCGTGCCGGAACGGAGGGATCCCGGTGTCCCGAGCAGCGCTCCGGAGCCGCGGCCCCGGCCCGGCGGGGTCCCTCCCCCGGTGCCCCCTCGGCCCCGGCGGCGGCTGCAGGTGCTGAACGCGCACAGAGCGGAGCAGCAGCTCGGGCCAGAACCCAAAGCCGGCCCGGCTGAGCTCTGCAGAGACACGGCCACCAAGACCATCACCTCCTTCCACGAGCTGGCCCAGAGGAGGAAGAGGAACGCGGCTGTGCCCGCGCCCGCCCAGGCCAGGGTTGACCGCAGTGACTGGCTGATCGTGTTCTCGCCCGACACGGAGCTGCCCCCCGGCAGCGAGCTGCTCTCGGGCACGGCGGGCCAGGAGCCGGCCCGGCCGCAGCCCCAGGTGCAGCAGGACGGGCCAGCCAGGCCCCCCGGCCCCAGGCAGAGAGAGGTGACCACGTTCAAGGAGCTGCGGTCCCGCAGCGCCGCCCGGCAGCCCAAGGGCCCGCGGGCAGAGCCGGCCCAGCACCCCCCGGTGCCCCCGGGGCAAGCCCCGGGCTGGGGACCCCCGGTGTCCCTGGGGGTGACGCAGGGTCTGGCAGCCAGCGACGGGCACCAGGCGAGGAGGAGAGCGCGGCCCAGCCTGCAGCCCATCGCCGAGGGGCAGCCCAGGGATGTGGAGAAGGGGCGGCTGCCCCCAGGGGAAAAGGGGATGGGGACAGCCCCGCTCCGGGGGCTCGGGGGGCCCGGCGGGGACCCCGCGGTGCCACGGGCGGCGCAGAGAGGAGAGGAGACCCGCACGGGGGGTGAGTTTGGGGGTGAGACTGGGGGTGAGTGTGGAGATGAGTCTGGCGGGAGTCTGGAGGGAGTTTGGGGTGAGTCTGGGGTGAATCTGGGGGTGAGTGTGGGGGGAGTCGGGTGAATCTGGGGTGAGTCTGGGGGGGAGTCTGGGGTGAATCTGGGGGTGAGTGTGGGGGGAGTCTGGGTGTGAGTCTGCGGGTGAGTCTGGGGGTGAGTCTTGGGTGAGCCTGGGCAGGAGTCTGGGGGTGACTCTGGGGGGAGAGTTTAGGGGTGAGTCTGGGGGGAGTCTGGGGGGAGTCTGGGGGTGAATCTGGGGGTGACTCCGGCTCCTTCCGGGACCCTGCCCGGGGCTTGCGGGGCCGGGTGCGGTCTCCGGGCGGTGAGAGCGATCCCGGGTCGCTCCGGGCCGGGCACGGCGAGCTCCGGGGCTCCCCCCGCATGGCCCAGCGCGGCTCGGGACGTGCCGGGGCCGTCCCGGTGCTGCCGCTCCGCCCCGCGGCTCCCAGCGCTTCCTCCGCCCGGCCCGCCCCGGCCCCGCCGCCCTTGGCCCCATGAGCCGGAGCGAGCCGGGCCCCGCCGCCGACCCCGCTCCTCCCCCGGGCCCGGGCAGCGCTGCAGCCGCCGCCCCGCCTGACCCCGCTGCCCCGCTGTCTCCAGCCAGGCCCGAGCCGCTCCCCGCCGGAGCCGCCGCTGGAGCCGCCGCTGGAGCCGCCCGGCCCGGCGGGGGAAGAGCGGAGGGGCCGCATGGCGAGCAAGCGAAAGGTTGGGGCAAATCCTCGCAGAACGGGGAGGGAGAGGAGGAGGGGGCAGCGGGGTCGGGAGGGTGCGAGGGGCTCGTCCTGGGGCGGGTCGGTGTCCGGGGCACCGGCAGGGCTGGGCTGGGGCAGGGACAACGGAAGGCACGCAGGGACACTGCAGGCGGGGACAGTACAGGCAGGGACCGGCAGCGCTGCCCGCACCGGGCCCGGCCCTGCCCGCCCCCGGCAGGTGATCCGGGCCAGCCGGAGAACGCGGCTGCAGCCACCACCGCAACCCCCCGAGGGTGCCCGACCTGCGGTTCCAGCACAGCAGGGTCCGGTGGTGTCCGGGTCCCTCCACACTGACCCTTCCCTCCTTCTCTCCTTCTCTCTTTCTCTCCTCCTCTCCCTCGTCCCCAGCGCTGCTGGTCGCCGTCAGCTCCGCTGTGGACAAGGTCATCGCCCACTTCAGCACCGCACGGAACGTGGTGCAGAAGGTGAGGGCTGGGAAGGATTTTGGGATTCCCTCATCCCTCCCAGCGGAATCGGGGTCGGGTGCTGCTCTTGCCCTCCCTCCCATCTCCTCGTGTTCCTGCTCTCCCCAGGCCCAGCTGGGGGACAGCCGGCTCAACCCCGACGTGGGCTACCTGCTGCTGCACACCCTGTGCCCTGCACTCTACGCCTTGGTGGAGGACGGGCTGAAGCCGTTCCAGAAGGATGTTATCACAGGCCAGAGGAGAAACTCCCCCTGGAGCGTGGTGGAAGCCTCGGTGAAGACAGGTGAGGGTGAGGCTGGGGGCATCTCCAGGTGCCTGGAGTGCTGCTGTGCCCTGGGCCAGCTGCGGTGGGTGAGTGTCTGTGCCCTGATCAGTGAATGTCTGTGCCCTGGGCTGTGTCTGTGCCCTGATCAGTGAATGTCTGTGCTCTGGGCAGTGTCTGTGTCCTGGGCAGTGTCCGTGCCCTGGGCAGTGTCCGTGCCCTGATCAGTGAGTGTCTGTGCCCTGGGCAGTGTCTGTGTCCTGGGCAGTGTGTCTGTGCTCTGGACACTGTCCGTGCCCTGGGCTGTGTCTGTGCTCTGATCAGTGAATGTCTGTGCCCTGGGCAGTGTGTCTGTGCTCTGGGCAGTGTGTCTGTGCCCTGGGCAGTGTCTGTGCTCTGGGCATTGTCTGTGCCCTGATCAGTGAGTGTCTGTGCCCTGGGCACTGAGTGTCTGTGCCCTGGGCAGTGTCTGTGCCCTGGGCACTGAGTGTCTGTGCTCTGGGCAGTGTCTGTGCCCTGATCAGTGAGTGTCTGTGCCCTGGGCACTGAGTGTCTGTGCCCTGGGCAGTGTCTGTGCCCTGGGCACTGAGTGTCTGTGCTCTGGGCAGTGTCTGTGCCCTGATCAGTGAGTGTCTGTGCCCTGGGCCCCGAGTGTCTGTGCTCTGCACCCCACAGGCCCCAGCAGCCGCTCCCTGCACTCGCTGTGCTGGCACGTGGCCGGGCTGGCCCCTCTCAGCAGCAGCAGGCAGAAGTTCCACGCCTTCATCCTCGGCCTTCTGAAGTGAGTGGTGTTAACCCTGCCAGCCCCACAGCAGGCTGGAGCTGTCCCAGGGGCTCTAATTTGGGTTCTCTTTGTCTTGTTTAGCATTAAACAGCTGGAGTTGTGGATATCTCACCTGCAGAAGAGCCCAGGTAAGGACACGGTGCCCGGGAGCTCCCTCCCCGAGCCCTCTCAATCTGCCAGGCTGAAAATCCCACTCTGGGCTTGGGATACATCCACTTCCCATAGTGGATGGTTTTCCATGGTGCATCTTCAGCACAGAGGGTGCTCTGAGTGACGTGGGCAGCCTGGCTGGCCCTTGGTGGGGATGTGACAAGCACAGGGGCCATCCTGCCCCTGCCTCACCTGTCCCTGTCCCCACAGGTGTCGTCTCCGTGCTTTACTCCCCCACGGCCTTCTTTGCCCTGAGCCAAGGCCCTCTGCCCCACCTTGCTGACGAGCTCCTGCTGCTCATCCAGCCCCTCTCGGTGCTGACCTTCCACCTGGACTTGCTCTTTGAGCACCACCACCTCTCCGTGGACGTCCGGCCCTTGTCCCGCCGCCTGCAGCCCCCGCTGTCCCCCAGCCCCGCGCGGGGGTCCCTGGGGGGGCACAGCGGTGCTGCTGGGGACAGCCTGGAGGATGAGACCCCTCCCGATGCCCTGGGCAGGGTGGGGGGCACAGGGGGCCGCTCCCAAGCCGCCATGGGTGGGTTGGTGCCTGCCCCACCAGTGGGGGCTGCCCTGCAGCAAACCCTGCAGCAGGTGCTGCGCTGGGGCGACCAAATCGGCCGCACCTTGCTGGGCTCTGCCACCCCCTCAGAGAGCCAGGAGGGTGCTGGGGGCACTGGGGCTGGCCTCAGTGGCTGGTGGGGCCAGCTGAGCCAGAGCTCCAGGGTTTACACTGCTGCCAGCAAGGAAAAGTCCCCCTCGGTCTGGTGGACGAAGCTGCGGGCAGGGGAACCCAGCCCGGGCCAGGCTGGGCAACCCCAAATTTCCCTGAGTGAGCCCAGAGCCACGGAGCTGCAGCTGCTCCAGACCAAAGCTGGCCCTGAACCCTCTCACCCAAAGCCCAGCAGCAGCACTGACACCTCAGGGAGCTCCTCCCCTGAAGATCTCTTCTTGCCCACTGGAACCAGAGCGCTCACCAAGCTGGATGATCCCACTGCTGGAAAAAACCTCCTGGCTGCTTCCCCAGAGCCTCCTGCCAGCAGGAGCCAGGCAGAGATGGCTGAGCCTCCCGGTGCTGACAGGGGCAGCTGGCTGGGCTGGCTCTTTGGAGCCACCAACCCCTCGTGCAGGAGCTTCCCCTGCAGCCCTGACGCCGCCTCGGGCAGGTCCAGGTGAGACCCAGCTTGGGCAGGCACAGGGGGAAGGGTTTGTGAGGGCTGGGGAGGGGTTTTGTGCTCAGGAGGGATTTCTGTGTGCTCAGGTGGGCTCAGGAGGGGTTTCTGTGTGCTGAGGAGGGGTTTCTGTGTGCTCAGGTGTGCTGAGGAGGGATTTCTGTGTGCTCAGGTGTGCTCCGGAGGGGTTTTGTGTGCTCAGGAGGGATTTCTGTGTGCTCAGGAGGGGTTTCTGTGTGCTCAGGTGGGCTGAGGAAGGGTTTCTGTGTGCTCAGGAGGGGTTTCTGTGTGCTCAGGTGGGCTGAGGAAGGGCTTCTGTGTGCTCAGGTGGGCTGAGGAAATGTTTCTGTGGTGGCTTCATGGGGATCTTGTAGGGTTTCCCCTTGGCATTAGTGCACAACCCAAGCACTGCTGCCATCGCCTTGGAGCAGCAGGAGCTCCTGGGCAGGCTCAGTGCTGTTTATCAGCTCCCAGATCAGCAGATAAGCCTGAGATAAGCAGCAGGAAGGGCTCCCAGGTGAGCTGGTGGCTCCCTTTGCTCCGGCAGGAGGCCGTCCCGCTGGCTGGCCCCCAGCCCCCGTGTCCTGGCCGGGGTGGTGAAGGGGCTGGCACCGGACAGGAGCCGCAGCCCGGAGCCGCAACCGGGCAGGAGCGAGGCTGGCCTGGCCCCGGGCCGCAGGTGAGGCTGGGATGGGGTGGGATCAATGGGATGGGATTGATGGGATCAATGGGATGGGATTGATGGGATCAATGGGATGGGGTGGGATGGGATGGGATTGATGGGATGGGATGGGATGGGATGGGATGGGATGGGATGGGATGGGATGGGATTGATGGGATGGGATTGATGGGATGGGATTGATGGGATGGGATGGGATTGATGGGATGGGATGGGATGGGATTGATGGGATCAATGGGATGGGATTGATGGGATTGATGGGATGGGGTGGGATGGGATTGATGGGATCAATGGGATGGGATGGGATGGGATGGGATTGATGGGATGGGATGAGATGGGATGGGATCAATGGGATGGGATGGGCTGGGAGAGGGCAGGGCTGGGATGGGATGGGCAGGGCTGGGATTGGCAGGGACTGGGCAGGGCTGGGATGGGCACAGCAGGGCAGAGCTGGGATGGGATGGGATTGATGGGATCAATGGGATGGGATGGGATTGATGGGGTCAGTGGGATGGGATGGGATGGGAGAGGGCTGGGCTGGGCTGGGCAGGGCTGGGAATGGACAGAGCTGGGAGAGGGACTGGGCAGGGCTGCGAGAGCTTTTCTGGCTGGGGGAAAGCCGGGGCTGCTTTCAGGGGGTCGCACACATCCCTAAAGGGAAAGCACCCCCAAGGATCCCCTTCCCCTGCTGGGCTCTGGGGGAACCTGAGCCTCTGCCCACCTGGGCTCAGCTGCTTTTCCAAAACGTTTTGGGGACAATTTTTGGCATTTTCTTGTGTGCTTTGTGGATTCGTGGCAGTTTGTGTGGGGCAAGCGTGTGGCAGCTGTAGGAACAGCTCTGTCCAAGTGGGCAGGGTGGGTTTGTGGCCATCCCAAACGGTGTTTGGTGCTTCCCTCTTCCCCATCCTCGCTGACCCCAATGTCCCCACACCCTTGGGGGACATCCGTGCCACAGAGGTGACATTTGTGGCGCAGGGGTGACATTTTTGGTGTGGGGGGTGACACTGGTAGCACAGGGGTGACATTTGTGGCACAGGGGGTGACATTTGTGGCCCAGGGGTGACATTTTTGACGCAGGGCAGTCCGGGCACTGTGTGACCACACGGGCACGGCTGATGGGCACCTGAGCTTCCACAAAGGGGACATCCTGGAGCTTCTCTCCACCGTGGATGAAGACTGGATCCGCTGCTGCCATGGCAACAGCACCGGCCTCGTTCCCGTTGGTTACACATCCCTGATTTTGTGAGGAGGAGGAGGAGGAGGAGGAAGGGACCTGGGAGAGCAGCTGAGCTCTCCGGAGCGGTGCCAGCTCTGGGTGTCTCCTGTCACCTCCAGAGCTTCCCCAGCTCCGGGGCTGGCGGCTCCCAGGGCACCCTGCCCTGTGCCTGTCACTGCTGCATGAGGTCACTGTGTGCCACCGTGTGCCCCCCAGCCCCTCCTTGGCAGCTCGGGGGTCCCTCAGCTGCTGCCCACCCCCGTGTCACCTCCATCCGTCTGTCCGTCCGTCTGTCCTGCCACCGCTGCCACCTCCAGTGCCCCGCCGTGCACTCTGTAAATAATTGTAACCACTGGAATGAGCTCGTTCCGCCGGGAAAAAGCTGGAAATAAAGGTTGTGGCTCACAACATTTTGTTCTGGTTTAGGGCAAATTTGGTAGGGAATCGCTAAAGCAAACCCACAGGGCTCATGTCCCCAACCAGTTTGGGAAGGATTCCTCGGAGACAAGTGGAAAGAACCTGTTCATTGGACAGGCACAGCACCCCCAGCACACAGAATGAACAATACCAGGTGACACCACTCTGACAAAGATGACAAATTCAGAAAGTCTCTCTTGGGGTGGTTGCTCTGTTATCAATCCCTCTGTTCTCAGTCCCTCCTGTGCTGGGGCAGCTGCTGCAGCCACAAGGTGCAAACCCTCGGTGTTCCCAGGTCCCAGCCCAGAGCAGGTTCAAGTTGGTTCCAAAATGGAAAGGAGAAACAATCCAGGAAGGAATTTGGACTGTTCAGCTGAACTAGCTAATGAGCAGAAGCAAGAGCGAGCTGCCCACCCCCGTGCCAGGGCAGGGACAGCTCCTCTCCCAACCCCGTGTCGCCTCCATCCGTCTGTCCGTCTGTCTGTCTGTCCTGCCACCTCCAGTGCCCCGCCGTGCACTCTGTAAATAATTATAACCACTGGAATGAGCTCGTTCTGCAGGGAAAAAAAGCTGGAAATAAAGCTTACGTGTGCACGTGTGGCAATGGGCAATGGGGTGGGATGAGGAGATGCTGGGGCTGTGCTGGTGCTCAGCATTGTTATGAATAAGAAGCTTGACTAGGCCAATATTCAAGCAGCAATCAATTTATTATTTAATATGGTAAAGTATGAGCAATACAGCGCTGGGTACAGTGGGGGAAGTTTTCCCTCCAACTGCACTCTGATAATTGAGGGTTACAGGTATTTATAGGGGTACTCATCAGCTTTTTCAGCAGTTTCTATTCCAAGTTTTTTACTCATCAGCAATTGTTATTCCAAATCATTACATCATGATTCTCTACACTATTGTGATCTTAGTTTCTCAGGATGTATCTCAAAAGGAGGATCCCAGATGGTGGCGGTCCAGTTTCGCTTTGGTCGAAACCATCAATCCTTGAGGTGATGTTCATCTCCCTTTCTCAGGCTGTTTTTCTCTGCTTCAATAAGGCGTGAGATAAGCACATTTCCTTTATATACATTCTAAAGCTATAGTTTCAAGGATACAAGCAATATTCGAAAATTATACTTCAAAAGGTTACTCTTTATGGATTAAATGCAAGCAAAAAGCAACACCTTTAACACCTTAATTCTCCTAAATCAACCTAAATCAACCAGGGTTAATTGCAAACAAACGATAGGTTCAAAGGCCTTTTTCCACGCTTTATTTTCCTTAGTTATTATTAGAATTCGCAACTACCCCACTGTCAGTGTCCACACATATCGCAATCACAAGTACACACGTCGCTTGTTTGTACCTGACATGAAACGCAGCTTTGTATCTCACAGCATCCCCAGGCAGGGAGAGCAGGAGAGGTGCCCTGAAGATGCCCAGGCTCCTCCACAGCGTGGCAGAGGCGGCTGCAGCCTCCCCGAGCCAGGAATATCCCTGGAAAAGCTGCTGGGAACAGCCCAGGTCGCTGCTTTGGTTATTTATAAAACTTCAGCTGATCTTTTCGTAGCCCAGGGGATGGCAGTAGGGGCTAAGCGGCTCCGAGTTCTTCGTGGTTTTGCCATCGCTTGTGATTTCAGGCCAGAATCTGCGTTTCCTGCTGGGCTCCCCAGTGGAAGGAAGGTGTGGCCATAGCAGGGAGCGGCCCCACGGCAGCAGCAGGGACAGTTTTGGGCCTCTGTCCCTCCCATGGCCACGTTTCACCCTCCTGATTTCCCCTTTCGCTGTGTCGGCCCCGGGTGAAGCCGCTCTCCTCTCACTCTGCTCTCATTTCTCTCATTTCCACTTCTCTCGCCGGGGTTTTTATTCTCAGACGAGTGACGTGATGTCCTAATTGGAATGTTCCTTGGCTTGCCTCAAGGAGCCTTGATTGATTTCCACAGCTGCTTCTGGGCTTTCGGAACGAGGTCATGCCAGAAGGAGGAAGCCAGGTGCTACTTGCATTTGTTTATTTTCTTTTTTAAATAAACGGCCCTCCAAGCCTTGGCTTTAAAAGGAGCACAGGGGTCAAACGTGGCATTTTCATTGTCACAGAGAGCGAGATAAAGGGAAAAGGAAAAATCGGGTTCCACAGAAAGGGTGTGGAGGAGGAGAAGCTGTTTCATTCCTGAGGGACCTGCAGGTGAGAGATCTCTCTGCATTCACCTGGGGGTGACAGTCCCCAGCCTGAGCAGGACAAGGGGGCTCCTTGGGTTTGTCCCCTGGGAATGGGCACCAAATCTGTGGATTTAATGGCTCCTGCCCCAGTTTGCCTCACGGGCAGCCGTGGTCAGAGCCCCTGTGACACCTCAGTGACCGTGCTGTCCCCACCCCTCCTGCAGGGCCACTGGGGTCACACGGAACCCTCTGAGACCTCTGGCAGATGGGGCTCAATCCCAGGGGTGCTCCTGGGTTGGTTCCCATTCCAGGTGGGTGATCCCAGGTTCCCATCCCACTGGGTATTTCTGGGTTCCCATCTCAGCTGGGTGTTCCAGGGTTGGTTTTCATTCCAGGGGGGGTTCCTGGGTTCCCATCCCAGCTGGATGTTCCAGGGTTCCCATCCCACGTAGGTGATCCCAGGTTCCCATCCTAGGAGATGTTCCCGTGTTCCCATCCCAGTGGTTGGTGTTCCTGGTGTTCCTGGGTTCCCACCACAGTGGTTGATCCCATGTTCCCATCCCAGCTGGGTGTTCCCAGGTTGGTTCTCATCCTAGATGGGTGTCCATGGATTCCCATCCCAGAGGACGATCCCAGGTTCCCATCCCACCTGGGTGTTCCCGGGTTGGTTTCCATCCCAGGGGGTGTTCCCAGGTTCCCAGGGTGTGTTCAGGAGCCAGGACAGCCCAAACCCCACCTTGTCCCCACCCCAGAGCCCTCAGTGTCACCTCCAGGTGTTCCTTGCACACCTCCAGGGATGGGCACTCCAACCCTCCCTGGGCAGTTCCAATCCCTGAGCCCCCTTTCCATGGGGAAATTCCTGCTGTGCCCACCCCGAGCCTCAGCCTGAGGCCGTTCCCTCTGCTCCTGTCCCTGTTCCCTGGGATAAGATCCCAAATCCTCCCTGTCTGTCCCCTCCTGGCAGGAGCTGTGCAGAGCTCAGGTCCTCCTGAGCCTCCTTTGCTCCAGGCTGAGCCCCCTCAGCTCCCTCAGGGACTCTCCATTCCCTTCCCAGCTCCCTCAGGAATTCTCCAGCTCCTTCAAGAATTCTCCACTCAATTTCCATCTCCTTCAGAAATTCCCAGCTCCCTCAGGAATTCTCCAGCTCCTTCAAGAATTCTCCACTGAATTTCCATCTCCTTCAGAAATTCCCAGCTCCCTCAGGGATTCTCCATTCCCTTCCCAGCTCTGGACAAGCTCCAGTCCCTCAGTCTCTTGTCATAAAGAACCCAAAACTGACGCAGGGTTTGAGGTCCCTCAGCAGAGGCAGCAGGAGGGGCTGGGGTCACTGTCCTGGCCCAGCCCAGGTGCCATTGGCCTCTGGCATCTGGGCACATCTGGGCACACCTGGGCCCATGTCCAGCTGCATCCCCAGGGCCTTTCCAGCCCCTTTTCCCTGAGCCTGGAACGTTCTGTGGGGTTGCTGTGACCCAAGGGCAGCACCCAGCACTTGCTGAGCCTCACCCCACGGATCCCACGGATCCAGCCTGCCCAGGTGGATCCTGTCCATCCATCCACCTCCTGTCCTCCTGTCCATCCACCCTCCTCCTGTCCTCCTGTCCATCCACCCTCCCACCCAGCTCAGCAAAGAAAACCCCCCGAGCCAACCTTTAGGAAAAGATTTTTTTTTCCATTTAATACTAGACTCTCAGGATTGAGATGCAGGCTTTTTATGCAATTACATCCAATGTTAAAATTGGTAATACATAATTTACAAAGATTAACATCAAAACAATGATCTATTTAGATATGCTTTGTAAAAAGGAAATATATTAGCAGCATTTATTTTCAGCAATCACACAGCCTACACCCATGCAGACTAAGGTTCAGCTCTATTTGCAGTAACGTAGTGCTTCCTGGCTCCGGCGGCGATCCTGGGGACACACGGGTCTGCTCAGTATTATAAAATAACCAAAAAATAAAAAAAGTCATTAATTTCTACACCAGTAAGAAAAAACAATTCTTTGCACTTACCTAACATTTGATTGTCTAAAAAACATTTTGTTTAGTCTTTCAACAAAAGAAAGATAAAATGACAGAGCTAGTGTCTCGCTTCTGTACGCACTTTATTTTTTTTTTTTTTTTAAAAACTTTTTAGTGTTTAACACCATTTGAGACAATGATTTCTGTTT
Source organism: Ammospiza caudacuta (assembly GCF_027887145.1). Classification (NCBI taxonomy): domain Eukaryota; kingdom Metazoa; phylum Chordata; class Aves; order Passeriformes; family Passerellidae; genus Ammospiza; species Ammospiza caudacuta. The sequence continues at coordinate 3,263,272 of NC_080622.1, forward strand.
GAAACTAAATGAGACAACTCGAGGGGTTGGACATGCGATATTCCTACTACACGCACGAGTATTTTATACTCAGGGTTCCTGGTACTGTACAGTGCTTCTCTACAGTAAGAAAATATTCCAAACTATTTTCTTATTTCTTTTTTTTTTTAATAAAATATTTTTTTTTCTCAAAGGGTTTTTTTCCTTTCTTTTTTTTTGTGGTTTTTTTTTTTTGTTTTTGTTTTGTTTTCTCTTTTGAAATCAACACATAAAAGTTAATGGAATGAGTCATGTTCCACTAAGAGTAAAATAATTATAATAATAACAAGAATGTACATTAGGACAAGCTTGGTCCATAAAAAGGAACATGTAACTACGGTATTGCTTTACATCCACGCAGCAGATATATACAACTTGGCACATTAAAAACTGGATTTCTTATAAGAACACCTAAAACAGGACTGGATATGCATGTGTACGTCTGAGACAGGAAAGCAAAGCCACCGTCCGGGGGCCGGCGCTGGCGGGACAATCGCGACAATCGCGACAATCGCCAGCGGGTGGCGCTGCCCGGACGTCCGGCTGTCCACCAGCACACGAGGGTAGTGTTAGCAGTTGATAAATTCTACAGCTCACGACAAACACTCGCTCGGATACTGCCTGACGGGCACGGAGTGAAAGGGTCCTTGGGGTTGTTTTTTTTTTTTTTTTTTTTTTTTTTGGTGTTTTTTAGTTTTGTTTTTTTTTTTTCCTTATTTTCATTTAACGGATTTTTATTTGCACAACACACGAGACACACGAGAAACCACAGCTTATCAAAAAAACCAACAGCAATGGTGGCGTCAGGAGCTGACTTCGCTTTTATAAAATTTCTCTGCAGAAAAAAAGTGAAAAAAACCTCACACCCCACCCCCTCCCCCCGCACAGCAAGTGCCTCATCCCAGCTCTCCTGCCCTGCTCCAAGCTTCTGGAAGCTTCTCCTTGGCACAGAGCACAGGGACGCGTGCTCAGCTGTCCCACGGCGAACCTCGTGCCCGGCTGGGGACGTTTCTCTCTTCTGGAACTTGTGCAAATCAGAGGCCACAGCTTCAGGGCAGCTTTTCCTTTCAAGCCACTGGGCCTTTCCTCTCTCCCCTCTGGATTCCTGCATTCCCTTCCCTGGCGGTGCTGAGGGTGGCTGGTACAATCCCAGGTGAGCAGTGACCGTGGGGAACATCCTCCTCAGAGTAACTCAGTCCTTTTCCTCTGCCCTCCCTATTATTATTATTTTTTTAAATTTTTTTTTTGTTTTGTTTTTATTCTCCTCTGAGTGGGAATATCAAGCAAAAAATAAATTAAATTTGACCATCCTGGACAATAACCACGAGGTTTCCTCAGTACCTAACATCAATACAAGGCACGCCCACCAACACACACACCAAGAGCACTGCAGAGCAGGGTGGGCACCGTGCCAGCCCGGCCCCCCAGGTGCTACTGTTTGTATTTTGTCAGTTTGCTGCTGCTGCCCTCTCTCCTTGCCCAGGCTGGGCTCTGCCCCCAGCCCAGCCAGACCCCAGAGCTCGGCTGCCCCTCGTGGGTCACTTCCTGAAGCTGCTCTCGGCCATGGTCAGAGTGCGGCGCCGCAGCTTCCGGCCCGAGCCCTCCTCCAGCAGGTACGTGACATCGATGGCTGCAACAGAGCACAGCACAAAAGAGACTTTGCAAATTGTCCTTCAGCTCAGTCACTGCAGCATCACTGAGCTGGGAAAAGCCCTCCAGGATCATGAATCCAACCTGGGAGTGATGCCCAGAGCACAGCGCTGAGCGCTGCCTCCCATCGCTCCCCAAACACAAAATTCCTGATTCTTTATTCCTGGTTCTTTCAAGGATGAATCCAAACCATGCCTGGACAAGGTGCTGAGTGACCCAAGCCCTGAGATATGGCTGGACCAGAAATCCTCCCAACCCAAATGAAGCATCAGTCCATGACTGTGTGGCATTGGACAGACTGGACATGGCTCATCCTGGGCTTTGATTTAAAAGCAGGGTCACACTTCACCAGTGTCCCCTCATCCCACAGCTCAGACAGCACCTCCAGCAGGTACTCAGAACCAAAGGAAAGCTCATAAAAGGTCAAAAGAGACTTTCCAAACCCCTCTCAGTCTTTCCTGGCCTGTCTGTTAAGTTTATCTATTGTAGATATGGAATGATGGGGGGGGAATTAGTTTATGGAAAGGTTTTGCGGTTATTAAAAATATTAGACAAAAAATTATTAAAAACATTATACAAAACAGTGTCACGGTCGTAAGAAATTCCACTTGGATTTAGTGGATTTCTGTTGCAAAGGAAAACATGGCTACAAAGAAATCTGACTTTCCTAATGCCCGCCAGCAAGAAATTCACACAAAACCACTCATTTTATCAACACAGCTCAGCCAAGCGACCCCAGAGCTGCAGGAGACCCAGGGGCTGTGCAAACCCTCACCGTTTTTCCCTGGGATTTTCTCTAGGAGGTTGAGCAGGATCTGGTTGAGCCTCTCCCTCTGGAGGTGCCGCCGCTCCTCGGGGCTGCAGAGCGGCCTCGTGTCCGAGGGGTTCTCGTCCCCTTTCTTGTCAGCCTCGCAGCCCTCGCTGGCCACGGGCTCCTTGTCGGGCTCCTCGGGGCTGGGCAGCTCCCCTGGAGCCTGCTCGGGGGCCCCCAGCACCTCCTCCATCAGGGGCAGGGAATCCTCCTCTTGGTTTAAGTCTTTCATCTGGGGTTTCGAGCGATCCGATTTCCAGGATGACCTTGCAGGAAAGAAGGGGTTTAAAAGAAAGTTTTTCACCTGAAAGGACAATTTTCAACGAGTCCAGGACTCATCCATGGGCTGGGGATCTCTGGAGCTCAATTTCTTCCCTCCATCCCTGCACTCACACCCCCCAGTGCTACATCACACCAAACCCAGCAGCTTTATCTGCATCGGACCAAGCGCAGCTTTGAAAACCAAACGGATTTTTATTTTCAGTTGCAAAATATTTTACCTCCAAAACCACTTTGGCCCAGCCCTTAGTGGGAAGTTCTTGCAGGCTCTATCATATCTGGGCTCTGAAGCCTCCTGTTTTGAGCATTTCCTCCCTCAGCTGCTTTTTTCTGACTGTCAAATGGCTCCTTTCTTTTCCTGATATACATTATTATTAATGCCTATCCTTCCTCACTTGTTCCCTTTTATCTCTCTGAAAGTTTTAGAGAGCTTTAAATAATTTAAACTTCTTATTTCCATAGCACCCAGGGGAAAGGGGCAGGAGGAGAGTGGGCACAGCAAACAAACAACATTATTTCATCTTTTCTCAACAATCTGGGAGGGGAGACTCACCTGCCTCCATTCCTCTTGTAGTTGTCTGGCACATAATGAGGCTGCAAGAGCAATAAAAGTTATGATCAATACCAAATCAAACTCACAGTGGAAGGAAGTGCTGCTCTGTCAAATACTCTGAAAGCCAATGCAGGACACTCTGGAAATGCTGGTGTACCTCAAAGAGACCTCACAGGAGGAGGCACAATCATGTAAAGAGATAAATTAGAGCCAGACTTGTCTGATTTTTCACATCTTCTAAATAAATTTCAAGCCACAGACCATCATGACAAAAAATAATCTTTGCTTTCTGCACAGCATGAATCTGGAACACTCTCCAAAGCCACTACAGAAACCTCTGCTCCAGGAAGAGCAGAGCTCACTTGCAGAAGGTTTGCAGATTTGCTACATCTGAGTCTCTCTCTGAGCTCACCCTTGAGCACCTCTCTGCCTCTCAATTGCAGGTTCTGTTACACCCAGTTTCATTTCCAAGCTTCCTTTCCAGCCAGCTTTTCCCCAGGCTGTGCATTACTCACAGAATCTGGAATGATTGAGGTTGGAAAAACCCTCCCAGAGCATCCAGTCCAAACTGTGCCCAATGCCCACCTTGTGCCCAGCCCAGAGCTCTGAGTGCCACCTCCAGGTGTTCCTTGGGCACCTCCAGGGATGGGGACCCCAAAACTCTCTGGGTTTGGATGGGGATCTCAAAACTCTCTGGGTTTGGATGGGGACTCCAAAACTCTCTGGGTTTGGATGGGGATCCCAAAACTCTCTGGGTTTGGATGGGGACTCCAAACTTTCCTGGATTTGGAGGGAAGTTTGGATGGGGACCCCAAAACTCTCTGGGTTTGGAGGGAGGTTTGGATGGGGACCCCAAAACTCTCTGGATTTGAAGGGAGGTTTGGATGGGAACCCCAAAACTCTCTGGATTTGAAGGGAGGTTTGGATGGGGACTCCAAACTTTCCTGGATTTGGAGGGAAGTTTGGATGGGAACCCCAAAACTCTCTGGGTTTGGAGGGAGGTTTGGATGGGGACCCCAAAACTCTGGGTTTGGAGGGAGGTTTGGATGGGACTCCAAACCTCCCTGCCAAGGCCTTTCCATGAAGAAACTCCTCCTGATGTCCAACCTGAGCCTCCCATGGCACAACTTGAGGCCTTTTCCTCTTTTCCTGCCCATTGTTCCTTGGGAGCGGAGCCTGACCCCCACCTAAAGCATCGGCTCCCTCTGCCTGACCAAGCTTCATTTATCAACACTCAGGAGCTTTCCAGAACTCCGTCCAGCCTCCCACAAAGAGGTGAGGAGGCTGAGAGCAAAGCCACTCACAGAGAAATCCCTCTTGGGCGTGAGTTTCTTGGGGAAGTGGTCGAAGGCGTAGGGCTTGGTGCACACGGGGTAGCGGTTGCGGTGGATCTTGTAGAAGAGGTGAGCAGATTTATCCAGGCGGTAATCACAGATGTAAACATCCTGCTCCTTCACACCCTTCGGCCTCCCTGGCACCAGAACAAGGAGAAAAGAGTCATGGACTGAGGGGGAAATGTGGTTTATCACGCTGGGAGTGAGCTGGCACAGTGTTCCTGTTTGCTCTCTCTCTCAGAACCACAGCAGGGTCACTTTGAGGGGAGAACCTGCATACTCTGATCAAACACTTCCCAAACTTTCACAGACACAAATATCAACTGACAGCATTTTCTCTTCCCTCTTCAAACAGGAATCCCTGTCCCAGGGCAAAGCCTCAGCTTTTGGCCAGCTCTGAGCCACACAAACAACCCCCATGGCCTTTGGACAGCAGGAACTGCTCCAGTGCATGTCCTTGCTTCCAGAACAGAGTGGGTTTCTCCCAGTGCCTGGTTCAGGGTAAGGATGATGTTGGCTGGTGCCCAGCAGTGCTCACCCTCAGCCCAGCACCCTCCAGGGTCCCCTGCTCTGGGGAGGATCATCCCAGGATGTTCCACACCATGGAGTGTCCACTGTGCTGGCCCTGCTGACCCCAGGATGTTCCACACCACGGAGTGTCCAGCCCAGTGGGGGTGGCTGGGATGCAAATTTGTGCTGGGGAGTGGCTGCACTGGGCATCACTTGTGCTCCCTGGGGTTTATTCACAGAATCATGGAGTGGTTTGGGCTGGGAGGGACCTTAAATCTCATCCCATTCCACCCTTCCATTATCCCAGGTTGCTCCAAACCCCATCCAGCCTGGCTTGGACACTGCCAGGAATCCAGGGGCAGCCACAGCTTCTCTGTGCAACTTGTGCTAGGGCCTCCCCACTCTGACAGGTAAGAATTTCCTCTGTGTATCCAACCTAAATTGCCTCTTTTTCAGGTTGAAGCCATTCCCTCTTATCCTGTCACTCCAACTCACGATTAAGAGCCTCTCTCCTATCCCCTCCAGCTACTGGACACCTTTTCTCTGTAACCTCCTATTTTACTACTACTGTTGCTGTAATTATTATTACTACAATATTTTAATTTATTTCAACCATTAAACTGTTTTTACCCCAACCCCTGGGTTTTAACTTTTTCCAGTTCCCTCCCATCCCAGGGGGAGTGAGTGGCTGGGTAGTGCTGAGCTTCCAGCAGGGGTTAAATCACACAGCTCAGTGCCCAAATGCTCAGGAATGTGTTTAATTCCCACCTTTGCAGTAGGTGTAGAGGTCTAGCACACAGCAGGTGCCCACCACGGCCTCCAAGGGGATGATTTCATACAAGGGCACCCGGAAGAGCTCGTTGTGGTAGAACTTGCGAGACGGGGAATGGTGCGTTTCGTGCGGACGGAAATAGTGGTGGCCAAAGGCAAAGCGCTCCTCCCTGAGGGTGCAGAGGGGACACAAACACCAATCAGCCCAGGACACAGCTCACTCCATCCCCCTGCTTTGCTTTGAGTTCCCTCTCTTGCACTTGAACAGCAGAGTCACACAAATTCCATATTCCACTGCCCGCCTGCAGTGAGGGGAAACCCTCCCAATGTGGTTCCATGGGCACAGCAGACTGTGACTGATCAGAGCAGCACAGCACAGCTGTCACTGCACCCACAATCTGCTCCAACACTGAGGAAATCCATCCACTTCTATCTCTGATCTTTTAATTAAACCTCCAACCTCATGTATTTCCACCATGCAGTTGTGGAGCACAAGCTCCAGCATGATTTCCATGGGCACAGCAGACTGTGACTGGCCAAAGCACAGCTGTCACTGCATCCACAGCACAGCACAGCTGTCACTGCACCCACAATCTGCTCCAACACTGAGGAAACCCATCCATTTCTATCTCTGATCCTTTGCTTAAACCTCCAACCTCAAGTGTTTCCAACCATGCAGTTGTGGAGCACAAGCCACAGTGTGGTTTCCATGGGCACAGCAGACTGTGACTGATCAGAGCACAGCACAGTTGTCACTGCACCCACAGCCTGTTCCAACACCGAGGAAATCCATCCATTTCTGTCTCTGATCCTTTGATTAAACCTCCAACCTCACATACTTCCACCATGCAGTTGTGGAGCACAACTTGAGCATGGTTTCCATGGGCACAGCAGACTGTGACTCATCAGAGCACAGCACAGCTGTCACTGCACCCACAATCTGCTCCAACACTGAGGAAATCCATCCATTTCTATTTCTGATCCTTTGCTTAAACCTCCAACCTCAAGTGTTTCCAACCATGCAGTTGTGGAGCACAAGCCACAGTGTGGTTTCCATGGGCACAGCAGACTGTGACTCATCAGAGCACAGCACAGTTGTCACTGCACCCACAATCTGCTTCAACACTGAGGAAACCCATCCATTTCTATCTCTTGATAGAAACTGGGCATCACTTGTGCTCCCTTTCTTTTGATTAAACCTCCAACCTCACATACTTCCACCATGCAGTTGTGGAGCACAAGCCACAGTGTGGTTTCCATGGGCACAGCAGACTGTGACTGGCCAGAACAGCTGTCACTGCCTGTTCCAACACTGAGGAAACCCATCCATTTCTATCTCTGATCCTTTGCTTAAACCTCCAACCTCACGTTTCCACCGTGCAGAGCACAAGCTCCAGCTGGGAATTCCCAACCTCTGCACCTGCACCTTGCTCATTCCTGCACCCTAAAGGTGAGACTGCCACACAATTCCTGTTCTTTGGCAGGCAGGCCAGTGGGATGGCTCAAACTCCAAGGCTGTCTGGCACTCACTTCTCGTTCTTCCAGAGCTTCTCGATGCGGAAGATGTCGAGCTTGTCGCGGTTGATGTGGGACAGCAGCCGGTACGATTGCCGCACCGGGTGCCCGTCGGGGGTCCTGCGGCTGTCCCTCATCAGGTACACACAGTCACCTGGCCAGGGGCACAAAGGACACACCTGTGAGCAGCCTGGCCTGAGAACCACAGGGAATAATCATTCAAATGAACACAGCCTAATGGTGGGTTGTAAGGAATGACATGAATGAACCCACTGCACAAGCTGCCAAGGGCACTCAGATGTTTTTCGCTGCAGCTTTACAGAAAAAATACCCACAGCTTTCCATGCCAGATTGAAAACAGCAACCTGTAAGGGATCAAAACCATGACAAACCACAGGATATGTAAACATGCCAGTCATGATTAGGAAAAGGTGTAGGAATTAGTGATGGCTGCAATAAATCTGTGAGAGAAAAGATACTTAGAGAGGAGGTTACTATTAAGAAAATCCTGTCCTGAGAAGCCCCAAGCCTTTGGTTATTCCAGCAGAATTCCAATGAGATGTAGAGCTCAGAAAAAATAAAGAGAATGCAAAAAGGACTGAACAAACTGGCACTGCTGGCAATCAAAAAGTGTTTCCCAAGGACAAACCCTAAGCTTAAATTTATTCATTTTGTCCCGTAAGTGAATTCACTCTTTAATTTCTCTGCTCTGACCTGTGAAATCCCAAAATTACCTGGGCTGGAAAGGATTTTAAGGACCATCCAGACCCACCTCCCTGCCATGTGCAGGGATATCTTCCACCAGACCAAGCTGCTCAGAGCTCCATCCCACCTGCCCTTAAGCACTTTCAGGGCTGGCAGGAGATTCCATTTTTTCTGTTATTTACCTCAAAATGACCAAAACCTGGGAGGTCCCAAGTCATAAAAGCTCCCCTGGGTAGGAGCAGAGGTCACACAGCAGAATGTTCTGGCTGGCAGCAGCAGCTGCTCAGGAGGAGAGAGCACAGGGACAGGCAAGCCCAGAAAACCTCCCTGTGCTGTCCCTGCCTTTTCTGTTTATGGACTTTCAGAGCCAAAGGCTTTGGGGAATTAATCCTTCTTCCAAGTATTTGTCTAATCTTTTTTGGAACCATTTATACTCTGACCTCTCCACCCTCCTGTGGCAAGGCTTGCCACAGTCTAGTCATGATTTTGTAAAAAAATCCTTCCTAGAGTTTAACTGTTGCCAGCTAATTTCTGTTTGCTCCCTCATTTCTGCATCCTTGCACCTTCCTGAGCCACATTTCCAAGACCTTCATCACTCACCTCCCAAATCACCTGGGCAGACTCTGTGCACAGAAAAGATGATCCAGATCAGATTATCTCTGTTATCCTTGTTTTTACAGGTAGTGGGATCCTCTGTGCAGCACAGGGCAGGCAGGGCAGACAGACACCCCAGGAGGTTACAGAAGGGCACAGTCCCTCTGCTATTTTGTGCATAACAATTTCTGATACTCCCTTTGCCCTTTTGACTCAGCTGGAACATTTTTCTCATGTTTCCATTAAATTACAATGATTCCTGCGAGTTGTTTTCCCTATTTTCCCCTGTTTTTGTGTATGTGTAGTTATGGCTGTTTGCCTTCCATGGATATTGGTGTTGTTAATTAGCAGGCTTGGGAAAAAGATGCCAGGAGCCACTGAGGACATCATGGCCTCAGGGTCATCAACACCTCAGTTTTGCTATAACCAGATTCAGGATTAAAGTGGAGCACATTGTATTTTCATTCATATAATCCCATTTATCAATCTTGTCTAAGTTTAAAAGATGATCCTAAGGACTCCTCATAGGCAGAAATTTCTCCCATATCTCCAAGCTAAATTTCATGATGTTCACATGGTCCCACCTCTCCAGCCTGTCCAGTCCCTCTGGATCCATCCCTTCCCTTCAGCATTTTGACCACACCACACATCTGACCTAAAACTGGGATAACAACAGCTTCCCTTTACAAATTTAATGGTAACTTTTAAAGAAATTGGAGAGGTGGGTTCCTTAAAAGAGTTTTAGAATACAAGGAACATACTGAGAGGAGCTACTGGCCCCAAGCAGAATGCAAATAAAACCATTTCAATTTAAAACCTCATTTTAAACCAGCTTTTTTCAACTTTTCTTCCTCACCTCTCCCATGAGAAGAAAGCAACTCCAGCATTATTGTGCCTGACTGAAAAACGAGCATTCAGAAGGAGATGTAGACTCTTGCTCTAAAGATCAGGAAACTTGATTTCAATTCCAGTTAATACTGATATTCTGCCTCAAAAATGAAGTTTCCAAGGAAAAATCAGAGCACTTGTTGCTGGTGCATCAGGGATGATGATTTGTTAGAATTTCTGGCTAGGTGGGTTTTCCAGGATCGATTCTATCAATTCCTACCCAAGACAGAACTCCATGGGATGGAATGGATCAGATCTGTTTTATTTTTATCATCTCCTGAGTTTAGCTATTAGGGAATTTTTGCAGTGGTGTAACACTCAACAACTTCCAGCAGAATTGCCAAAAAATGAAGAAACAAGTCCTGCAACCATCCCTGAGATCCCTCTGAGAGGGATTTGGTCACAGCAGAGTGTGAGCACTCACAGAGCTGATTTTCAGTCTTGTTGCTCCAAAACATCAGCTCTCAAGCTTGGAACTGCTGTTCAGGGTGCAGCTCCTCCTGGGCAGGCACTCAGTGCACAACTCCCAGGAAAATATAAACCCCCACACACATTGAGGGGCTGCAGAGCATGATTTTGCCTCAGAATGTGGAATTATGAGGCCCTGTAGACACCAGAGGGAGTAAAAAGCTGTTTTTGCCACAGTCCAAGCTGCCTGATACACCCACAGCACAGTAAAGGTTCTGCCTGAGGACTCAGGGTGGAAAAATCAACAAGCCCAAGGATTTCCCCTTCCCCTGCTGGAGCTGCATGTTCTGTTCCAGCACCTTGTGGTGGAATTTGCTTCATCTGCTCCCTGGGCTTGCAGAGGTGCCCTGAAGCTGCAGTTTGGTCTCTTTGTCCCCTGCTGATGGCACACAGAGCTCAGCAATGTCCCACAGAGGGACATTTCTCTCTTGAAAGGGCATTTCTCTCATTAAATAAAACCATCATCCATTTCAACAGAAAATATAAAAGCAAGTTCTAATACAGCCCTTGAAGTAAAAAATGACATGAGAAACCCAAAGGCTGAACTCTGGACAGAACAGACAATGCAGAGCAACACCCAGCAAGGAGAACTGAATGCAAATTCCAGAATTCTGCAGATGGGATAATGAATATGCTGGGTTTTGACCTTTTTCTAAATTCCCCATTTTCCTGAAGGCTCTCCTATTCCCCTCCAGCAAACTTATCAGCTGGTTTCACTCATTCAAGAGCAGTTTCCTGATAGTGATAAAGGGTTTTTTTCTAACCTTCTATCTGTAGGATGAAATTAAAAAAAAAAAAATAATCAGTGAGGTGAATTGTGTGGCTGTGGCAGCTGCCTTGGAGAGATTCAGGAATTCAGAGCACAGTCCAGAGGAGATAAACTTTAGGGAACACACAAGCAACGAGCTGGATGTTTTAATGCCCATTCTGCACTAAAATACTGGAGGTCTGACAGCTTTCTTGGCCTTTACTTCTAAATGTTAACTACCAGCAGTTGGCTCAGCATCATCCTCCCCTGGCCAGGACAACCCTGTGCTAATTAACATTTCTTCATCAACAGCCTGTGAGAACTCTGACTGTGTGTCACTCCCAGCACTGCAGAGGGAGCAGTGAAAAATGAAAGTATTTTTGACAGATGCCACAACTAGCAGCTTCCACTTGTGAAAAATCAAAGTATTTTTGTGAAGGTAATGGCACAAGTAGCAGTTTCCACTTGTGAAAAATTAAATTATTTTTGCCAGAGTAATGGTACAAAGTGGCAGCTTCCACTTGTGAAAAATGAAAATATTTTTGCCAGAGTAATGGCACAACTGGCAGCTTCCACTTGGGAAAAATCAAAGTATTTTTGTGAAGGTAATGGCACAAGTAGCAGTTTCCACTTGTGAAAAATTAAATTATTTTTGCCAGAGTAATGGTACAAAGTGGCAGCTTCCACTTGTGAAAAATGAAAATATTTTTGCCAGGGTAGTGGCACAAGTGGCAGCTTCCCCTTGGGAAAAATCGAAGTATTTTTGCCACAAGTGGCAGCTTCCACTTGGGAAAAATGCAAGTATTTTTGATAGAGTAATGCTACAACTGGCAGCTTCCACTTGGGAAAAATGAAAATATTTTTGCCACAAGTGGCAGTTTCCACTTGTGAAAAACAGAAGTGTTTGTGCCAGAGTAATGGCACAAGTGGCAGTTTCCACTTGTGAAAAATGAAAGTATTTTTGATAGAGTAATGGCACAAGTGGCAGCTTCCACTTGTGAAAAATGCTTCCACTTGTGAAAAATGAAAGTATTTTTGCCAGAGTAATGACACAACTGGCAGCTTCCCCTTGTGAAAAATCGAAGTATTTTTGCCACAAGTGGCAGCTTCCACTTGGGAAAAATGCAAGTGTTTGTGCCAGAGTAATGGCACAAGTGGCAGCTTCCACTTGTGAAAAATGAAAGTATTTTTGATAGAGTAATGGCACAAGTGGCAGCTTTCACTTGTGAAAAATTAAATTATTTTTGACATAGTAATGGCACAAGTGGCAGCTTCCACTTGTGAAAAATTAAATTATTTTTGCCAGAGTAATGGCACAAGTGGCAGCTTCCACTTGTGAAAAATTAAATTATTTTTGCCAGAGTAATGGCACAACTGGCAGCTTCCCCTTGTGAAAAATCGAAGTATTTTTGCCACAAGTGGCAGTTTCCACTTGTGAAAAATGGAAGTGTTTGTGCCAGAGTAATGGCACAAGTGGCAGCTTCCACTTGTGAAAAATGCTTCCACTTGTGAAAAATTAAATTATTTTTGACAGAGTAATGGTACAAAGTGGCAGCTTCCACTTGTGAAAAATGGAAGTATTTTTGACAGAGTAATGGCACAAGTAGCAGTTTCCACTTGTGAAAAATTAAATTATTTTTGACAGAGTAATGGCACAAGTGGCAGCTTCCACTTGTGAAAAATGCAAGTGTTTTTGCCAGGGTGATGCCAGAGATCCCTGCACTCTGCTGGCCCCAGAGGCAGCACCCACCTTGGCGCAGCAGCAGATCATCCCTCAAGAGGCAGATGTAATAAACACAGCCAGGCTGGGCATAGTGGGGCCGAGGGATCATGGGAACCTCCTGCAGGGAAAAAGAAAGGGAGTTGTGAGATTTATAACACAGGAAATAGTTGGTTATAGGTTTTTTTTTTTTATTATAAGGTGTTATATAACTTTCTGACCCAATAGGCTGATGTTAACAGAGTTTATTTTGCTTTTTTGATTTATCACTTTTATTTCTTTTCATTGTAACGTGGATATTTTTGTCTAATAAGGTCTTATTACATGTATGTAATATGTAACATATTACATATGTTTTTATTATAACATCTAAATTTTAGCTTATTTTATACAATTACATTATTACTATACTACAAAATGTTTTATCATCTTATTTAATCGATATTATAAATATATTTAATATAGTATATTATAGTATATTATATATACCATACATATTATAGATATTATATATATTATATATGTTTTTATAGATATGTGTAGATATATTCTAGACATATATTTTCTTACTTAATGAATATTCTTACTTATAACTATACAAGCCTAAGTTTATAATTTTTCTATTCAATGTTTGTGTATTTTGCTTTTATTTAGGCTTCTTCAAAGGTTACAAATCAAACCCACTTGAGTCTGTGAATATTTCTATCTTTCCAATTCCCACACCACCCTATGGAAATACACAGAGAAAAACTGAGAAAAAAGCAGAGAAAAACTGACCCCTCATGGAACTGAACCTAAATCAAGGAAGCTTCACCAATTCCAAAAGATACAAATTCAAAACACAAATACAAACTAAACCCCTAAGGAGCTGCTGGAGATTTATAAGAGTGATAGGAAGAAGAGATTTGTTTTACCCTGTTCACAGCTCGAGGTTCACACTGCTCACACAGGTAGTGTTCAACATCTGAGTTCACACCCATGCAGTCACAGTGCTGCCACACCTGGAAAAACAGGTACAGCTCAGTCACAAAGTCCTGGCACAGATTATAGCTGCAAACTGCATTTTCTCAACAAATATTAAGGAAAGCAAGAAAATAATCTTCACAGAGGAGATTTTCTATGAACTATTTTACACCACATCAGCAGACTGACAGGATATCCATGCAACAGAAGTGTCTTTGCCTGCCAGACTGATTTATTAATGCAATAAAAAATCTCACAGCAACCCAGAACTTCTCAGGTCTCTGAACACCCAAAACCCAGCAACACCCAACACCCACCATGCATTTTTCACACTGGATCATGAGCCCCTCATCCTTGTAGAGGCCGCAGATGCAGCGGATGACGTCCTCGTCCTTCTCGTGCCCGTTGTCCTTGTCACACACCGAGGTCTCGCTGCTGTCGGCCTCGCTCGCCGTCTCCCCCACGATCTCGTCGATCTGGGCCGAGGCCTCGTGCCGCGCATTGTAGTAGGCCTTGCGCAGGCGGCACACGTCCCGCCCCGTTGGGGACTTCCTGCCGTAGTATTTCTGCAAAAATCACAAAAAACCCCAAACAGTGCTTTATTTCCAAGTCCTGTCCTGTTTAGTTCCTGTCTGTGTACACCTGGGCAGCCTGGTGGCCTCTCCATCTCCCTCATGACTCTGGCCAGCACTGTAGTAGGCCTTGCGCAGGTGGCACACATCCCGCCCCGCTGGTGACTTCCTGCCATAGTATTTCTGAAAAAAATCCCAAAAAATGCCAAAAGAAGCTTTATTTCCAAGTCCTGTCCTGTTTAGCTCCTGTCTGTACACCTGGGAGGCCTGGTGGCCTCTCCATCTCCCTCATGATTCTGGCCAGCATTGCAATAGGCCTAGCACAGCCTGCCCCACCGGGGACTTCCTGCCATAGTATTTCTGAAAAAATCACAAAAAAACCCAAAAGAAGCTTTATTTCCAAGTGCTGTCCTGTTTAGCTCCTGTCTGTACACCTGGGAGGCCTGGTGGCCTCTCCATCTCCCTCATGATTCTGGCCAGCGTTGCAATAGGCCTTGCACAGCCTGCCCCACCGGGGACTTCCTGCCATAGTATTTCTGAAAAAATCACAAAAAAACCCAAAAGAAGCTTTATTTCCAAGTGCTGTCCTGTTTAGCTCCTGTCTGTACACCTGGGAGGCCTGGTGGCCTCTCCATCTCCCTCATGATTCTGGCCAGCGTTGCAATAGGCCTTGCACAGCCTGCCCCACCGGGGACTTCCTGCCATAGTATTTCTGAAAAAATCACAAAAAAACCCAAAAGAAGCTTTATTTCCAAGTCCTGTCCTGTTCAACTCCTCTCCATGCACACATGGGAGGCTGGTGCCTCTCCATCTCCCTCATGACTCTGGCCAGTGTTGCAGTAGGCCTAGCACAGCCCACACTGTTGGGGACTTTCTGCCATAGTGTTTCTGCAAAAATTACAAAAAAAAACCCCAAAAAGTGATTTATTTCCTATTTAGCTCCTGAGAGGGGTTCTCCCTACAGATGCAGCCCCAAACCTGGGGCAGCCTCTCAATCTCCCTCATGACTCTAGCCAGTGTTGTAGTAGGCCTTGCACAGCCGGCACACATCCTGCCCCATTGGGGACTTCCTGCCGTAGTATTTCTGCAAAAATCAACAAAAAAAAACCCCAAAAAGCTTTATTTCCTGTTTAGCTCCTGTCTGTGGACACCTGGGAGGGGTTCTCCCTACAGATGCAGCCCCAAACCTGGGGCAGCCTCTCCATCTCCCTCCTGACTCTACTCTCATAAGTAGTAGTAGGCCTTGTGCAGGCGGCACACGTCCCGCCCCGTCGGGGACTTCCTGCCGTAGTATTTCTGCAAAAATCAGAAAAAAACCCAAAAAGTGCTTTATTTCCAAGTCCTATCCTGTTTAGTTCCTGTCTGTGTACACCTGGGCAGCCTGGTGGCCTCTCCATCTCCCTCATGACTCTGGCCAGCACTGTAGTAGGCCTTGCGCAGGCGGCACACGTCCCACCCCGTCGGGGACTTCCTGCCATAGTATTTCTGAAAAAAATCCCAAAAAATGCCAAAAGAAGCTTTATTTCCAAGTCCTGTCCTGTTTAGCTCCTGTCTGTACACCTGGGAGGCCTGGTGGCCTCTCCATCTCCCTCATGACTCTGGCCAGCGTTGCAATAGGCCTTGCACAGCCTGCCCCACCGGGGACTTCCTGCCATAGTATTTCTGAAAAAATCACAAAAAAACCCAAAAGAAGCTTTATTTCCAAGTCCTGTCCTGTTTAGCTCCTGTCTGTACACCTGGGAGGCCTGGTGGCCTCTCCATCTCCCTCATGATTCTGGCCAGCGTTGCAATAGGCCTTGCACAGCCTGCCCCACCGGGGACTTCCTGCCATAGTATTTCTGAAAAAATCACAAAAAAACCCAAAAGAAGCTTTATTTCCAAGTCCTGTCCTGTTCAACTCCTCTCCATGCACACATGGGAGGCTGGTGCCTCTCCATCTCCCTCATGACTCTGGCCAGTGTTGCAGTAGGCCTAGCACAGCCCACACTGTTGGGGACTTTCTGCCATAGTGTTTCTGCAAAAATTACAAAAAAAACCCCCAAAAAGTGATTTATTTCCTATTTAGCTCCTGAGAGGGGTTCTCCCTACAGATGCAGCCCCAAACCTGGGGCAGCCTCTCAATCTCCCTCATGACTCTAGCCAGTGTTGTAGTAGGCCTTGCACAGCCGGCACACATCCTGCCCCATTGGGGACTTCCTGCCGTAGTATTTCTGCAAAAATCAACAAAAAAAAACCCCAAAAAGCTTTATTTCCTGTTTAGCTCCTGTCTGTGGACACCTGGGAGGGGTTCTCCCTACAGATGCAGCCCCAAACCTGGGGCAGCCTCTCCATCTCCCTCCTGACTCTACTCTCATAAGTAGTAGTAGGCCTTGTGCAGGCGGCACACGTCCCGCCCCGTCAGGGACTTCCTGCCGTAGTATTTCTGCAAAAATCAGAAAAAAACCCAAAAAGTGCTTTATTTCCAAGTCCTATCCTGTTTAGTTCCTGTCTGTGTACACCTGGGCAGCCTGGTGGCCTCTCCATCTCCCTCATGACTCTGGCCAGCACTGTAGTAGGCCTTGCGCAGGCGGCACACGTCCCACCCCGTCGGGGACTTCCTGCCATAGTATTTCTGAAAAAAATCCCAAAAAATGCCAAAAGAAGCTTTATTTCCAAGTCCTGTCCTGTTTAGCTCCTGTCTGTACACCTGGGAGGCCTGGTGGCCTCTCCATCTCCCTCATGACTCTGGCCAGCGTTGCAATAGGCCTTGCACAGCCTGCCCCACCGGGGACTTCCTGCCATAGTATTTCTGAAAAAATCACAAAAAATGCCAAAAGAAGCTTTATTTTCAAATCCTGTCCTGTTCAGCTCCTCTCCATGCACACCTGGGAGGCTGGTGCCTCTCCATCTCCCTCATGACTCTGGCCAGTGTTGCAGTAGGCCTAGCGCAGCCCACACTGTTGGGGACTTCCTGCCATAGTGTTTCTGCAAAAATTACCAAAAAAACCCCCCAAAAGTGATTTATTTCCTATTTAGCTCCTGTCTGTGCACACCTGGGAGGGGTTCTCCCTACAGATGCAGCCCCAAACCTGGGGCAGCCTCTCCATCTCCCTCCTGACTCTACTCTCATAAGTAGTAGTAGGCCTTGTGCAGGCGGCACATGTCCCGCCTCGCTGGGGACTTCCTGCCGTAGTATTTCTGCAAAAATCAGAAAAAAACCCCAAAAAGTGCTTTATTTCCAAGTCCTGTCCTGTTTAGTTCCTGTCTGTGTACACCTGGGTGGCCTGGTGGCCTCTCCATCTCCCTCCTGATCCTGGCCAGTGTTGCAGTAGGCCTTGAGCAGCTGGTGCATGTCCTGCCCCATCAGCGACTTCCTGCCATAGTATTTCTATAAAAGCCAACAAAAAAACCCCTCAAAAACGCTTTATTTCCTCTTTAGCACCTGGGAGGGGTTTTCCTTATAGCTGCAGCCCCAAAGCTGGGGTGGCCTCTCCATCTCCCTCATGATTCTGGCCATTGTTGTAGTAGGCCTTGCACAGCTGGTGAATGTCAGCCCCATCAGGGACTTCCTGCCATAGTATTTCTCCAAAAAGTTACCAAAAAGTGCTTGATTTCCTATTTAGCTGCAGGGAGGTGTTCTCCCTACAGCTGCAGCCCCAAAGCTGGGGTGAGATCTCCATCTCCCTCTTGACTGGCGAGCAGGTGCATGGATGTGACACAGGCAGGGGAGGAACTGAGAGCAGCCCTGGGAGGAGGATTTGCGGTGATGGGTGACCAAAAACTCAACATGGCCTGGCCCTGTGTGTTCCCAGCCCAGAAACCACCACTGTCCTGGGCTGCATCCAAGGAACATGGGCAGCAGATCAAGGAAAGGGATTTTTCCTCTCTGCTCTGCTCTCCTGAGACTCCACCTGAGGTGCTGTGTCCAGTTCCAGGACCCACAATGTAAGAAGGACATGGAAATGCTGGAGCAAGTCCAGAGATGGCCACAAAGTTGCTGAGGGGACTGAAGCCAGGCTAGGACAACTGGGAATGTTCAGCCTGGAGAAGAGAAGGTTGTGTGGAGACCTCAGAGCCCCTTGCAGGGTCTGAAGGGGCTCCAGGGAAGCTGGAGAAGGACTGTTCATTAGGAACTGGAGTGACAGGACAAGGGGGAATGGGTTCAAACTGGAAAAAGGAAAATTTAGGTTGGATATATGTGATATATTCCCTGTGAGGGTGGGCAGGCCCTGGCACAGGTGCCCAGAGAAGCTGTGGCTGCCCCTGGATCCCTGGAAGGGTTCCAGGCCAGGCTGGACAGAGCTTGGAGCTGCCTGGGATAGTGGAAGTTGTCCCTGCACATGGCAGAGGTGGGATGGGATGAGCTTTAAGGTCCCTTCCAGCCCAAATAATTCCATCACTCTGTGATTCTATGACACCTCACACTGAAAAACAGGGTATCCCTTCCAAAAGAAAGAGAAATTTCTTTAAATCAGCTATTCATGAGTGTCCTTGACCTTCTCTGTGACCTAAGGCACTCAAGGGCTCATGATTTGCTACTGAGCCCTCATCAGGAATGGATCAGCACAAGTCCTCTTCCTCCAGAATAAAATTTCTTCTTTTATTCCTGTAAGAGCATTAAAGGAGGGCACATCCCTGCTGCCAGTGCAGCAGCTTTCAGGCCAGACAGAGCCTCACCTCTGCATTCCTGAAGACCTTCAGCATGTCCCCATCAAAAGCTTCCACAGTTTTGTAGTAACCAGTCAGGATCTGCTTCTCAATCGTGGCAAGGTCCAAGGGGTCAGAGATCTTTTCATAATAGTCTGCATTTCTACAACAGGAATGTTGGCACAATGTCAGGCTGAGCAGCAATTCCCACTGTGCAAATCCATCAGAGAAAGCAGCTCTGGGAAGGCAGCACTTACTTTTTCTTTGGGGGCAGGTTCAGGAGAGGAGCTGCCAGCGCCTGCCTGGAGGAGTCTGCAACACGAACAGAGCTTGGTGACATCACTGGAGTGAAACTTCCAAAGAAAAGCAACTAACAACATTCAATCTGGGTTAAAAAAAAGGCTTTTCTGTTAACTGAGCCACGGGGAATTGAAATGCTTCTGCATTTCTACATGTTGGTGCCTGTAACTGCAGTACAGCTAGCACAAGGATGACAGTTTCTGATTTCTTCTGGAATTTTGAAAAATCAGTTTCAAAGGACAGCAACATCTGCAGATTTGGGTGGTAAAGCAGGGGACTGAGGCTAAAGCAAAGTGATTATTGGTAAGGGAAGAAATTTTAAAGAATAGGAGTTATTTAACACCCCATATTTTTCTAGCATTTCCTATTCCCACAGGTTGAAAACATACCCACAGAGATATTTTTAAAGAGAATCACCTTCACCTTTGTAGGCTATGATGCTGTCACATATCTCCTTGAAGATCTGGGCCAGGCGGGCGGCTCGAGCCACCTCGAGGTTCTCCTCAGCCGCCGCCAAGCGCCGCGTCCGCACCGAGCGCGACGTCTGCAGCGCCGAGAACTGGGTCATGAACACATCTGGGAGAGAGCACAGGGTCACTCCACATCCCAGAGACACCTCAGAATACTGGCTTTGTGTGAATATTAAACTGGACTTTATATGTGTGGTGTTAAAGTAACCTTGTTGTAAAGAAACGGTTTTTAATTCTGTTGCGAATTAAACTTAGACATAGTAGTGAAATATAGCTGATATAAGTGAAATAGCTGATATGTGTTATAGATACATTTTATAATATTGGCTTTTTGTAAATATTAAACTGGATTCTGTACATGTGGTGTTAAAGTAACTTGGTTGTAAAGATATGGTTTTTATTTCTGTTGTTAATTAAGCTTAGACATAATAGTGAAATAGCTGATATGTGTTACAGATACATATTATAATATTGGCTTTTTGTAAATATTAAACTGGATTCTATATGTGTGGTGTTGAAGGAACTTTGTTGTAAATATATGGTTTTTATTTCTTTTTTATTGTTATTTATTTTTAAGCTTAGACATAGTAGTGAAATATACTTGATATAATGAAATAGCACTGATATGTGTTATAGATACATATTATAATATTGGCTTTTTGCAAATATTAAAATGGATTTTATATGTGTGGTGTTAAAGTAACTTTGCTGTAAATATATGGTTTTTATTTCTTTTTTATTTTTAAGCTTAGACATAATAGTGAAATATAGTTGATATAAGTGAAATAGCTGATATGTGTTATAGATACATTTTATAATATTGGCTTTTTGTAAATATTAAACTGGATTCTGTACATGTGGTGTTAAAGTAACTTGGTTGTAAAGATATGGTTTTTATTTCTGTTGTTAACTAAGCTTAGACATAATAGTGAAATAGCTGATATGTGTTACAGATACATATTATAATATTGGCTTTTTGTAAATATTAAACTGGATTCTATATGTGTGGTGTTGAAGGAACTTTGTTGTAAATATATGGTTTTTATTTCTTTTTTATTGTTATTTATTTTTAAGCTTAGACATAGTAGTGAAATATACTTGATATAATGAAATAGCACTGATATGTGTTATAGATACATATTATAATATTGGCTTTTTGCAAATATTAAAATGGATTTTATATGTGTGGTGTTAAAGTAACTTTGCTGTAAATATATGGTTTTTATTTCTTTTTTATTTTTAAGCTTAGACATAATAGTGAAATATAGTTGATATAAGTGAAATAGCTGATATGTGTTATAGATACATTTTATAATATTGGCTTTTTGTAAATATTAAACTGGATTCTGTACATGTGGTGTTAAAGTAACTTGGTTGTAAAGATATGGTTTTTATTTCTGTTGTTAATTAAGCTTAGACATAATAGTGAAATAGCTGATATGTGTTACAGATACATATTATAATATTGGCTTTTTGTAAATATTAAACTGGATTCTATATGTGTGGTGTTGAAGGAACTTTGTTGTAAATATATGGTTTTTATTTCTTTTTTATTGTTATTTATTTTTAAGCTTAGACATAGTAGTGAAATATACTTGATATAATGAAATAGCACTGATATGTGTTATAGATACATATTATAATATTGGCTTTTTGCAAATATTAAAATGGATTTTATATGTGTGGTGTTAAAGTAACTTTGCTGTAAATATATGGTTTTTATTTCATTTTTTATTTTTAAGCTTAGACATAGTAGTGAAATATAGTTGATATAAGTGAAATAGCTGATATGTGTTATAGATACATTTTATAATATTGGCTTTTTGTAAATATTAAACTGGATTCTGTACATGTGGTGTTAAAGTAACTTGGTTGTAAAGATATGGTTTTTATTTCTGTTGTTAATTAAGCTTAGACATAATAGTGAAATAGCTGATATGTGTTACAGATACATATTATAATATTGGCTTTTTGCAAATATTAAAATGGATTTTATATGTGTGGTGTTAAAGTAACTTTGCTGTAAATATATGGTTTTTATTTCTTTTTTATTTTTAAGCTTAGACATAGTAGTGAAATATACCTAATATAAATGAAATAGCTGATATGTGTTATAGATACACATTATAATATTGGCTTTTTGCAAATCTTAAAATGGATTCTATATGTGTGGCGTTAAAGTATCTTTGTTATAAAGATGCAGTTTTTATTTCTGTTGCTAATTAAGCTTAGACACAGTAGTGAAATATACCTAATATAACTGAAATAGCACTGATATAAGTATGTGTTACAGATATATATTATAATACTTTTTTATTAATTATTTTTGTAAATATTAAACTGGATTCTGTATGTGCGGTGTTAAAGTAACTTTGTTGTAAAGATACGGTTTTTATTTATTTTTTATTTATTTTTAAGCTTAGACATAGTAGTGAAATATAGTTGATATAAGTGAAATAGCTGATATAACTATGTGTTATAGATACATATTATAATATTGGTGTTTTGCAAATATTAAAGTGGATTCTATATGTGTGATGTTAAAGTAACGTTGTTGTAAAGATACAGCTTTTATTTCTGTTGCTAATTAAGCTTAGACATAGTAATGAAATATAGTTGATATAAGTGAAACAGCTGATATAACTATGTGTTATAGATACAGAATCCATTTTAAGAGTTGCAAAACACCAATATTATAATATGTAAGTGTGATGTTAAAGTAACTTTGTTATACAGTTTTTATTTCTGTTGTTTATTAAGCTTAGATATAACACTGAAATAGCTGATATAAGTATGTGTTATACATACAATATTATACATACAAATAATATTGGCTTTCACAATTATTAAAATGGATTCTATATGTGTGATCTTAAAGCAACTTTGTTATAAAGCTATAGTTAATATAGTTTTTATTTTTATTATAGTTAATATAGTTTTTATTTCTGTTGCTAATTAAGCTTAGACATAGTAATGAAATATAGTTGATATAAGTGAAATAGTTGATATAACTATGTGTTATAGATACAGAATCCATTTTAAGAGTTGCAAAACACCAATATTATAATATGTAAGTGTGATGTTAAAGCAACTTTGTTATACAGTTTTTATTTCTGTTGTTTATTAAGCTTAGATATAACACTGAAATAGCTGATATAAGTATGTGTTATACATACAATATTATACATACAAATAATATTGGCTTTCACAATTATTAAAATGGATTCTATATGTGTGATCTTAAAGTAACTTTGTTATAAAGTTATAGTTAATATAGGTTTTATTTCTATTATAGTTAATATAGTTTTTATTTCTGTTGATAATTAAGCTTAGATATAGTAGTGAAATATAGTTGATATAAGTGAAATAGCACTGATATAAGTATGTGTTATAGATATATAATATAAGCTTTTTGTAAATATTAAAGTGGATTCTATATGTGTGATGTTAAAGTAACTTTGTTATACAGTTTTTATTTCTGTTGTTTATTAAGCTTAGCTATAATACTGAAATAGCTGATATGTGTTATAGAGGCACATTATAATACTGGGAGATGCTCCACCCAGGGGGAGGAGCCAAGCATTCCTACTTGGATCCAATCTGAGGTTTGGGACACCCCAGCAGCCTTTGCCCCCTGCATTCGCAGAGGAGCAGCTTTCTGCTGCCCTGCATGGCCAGAGGGAGCCCAGGCCCATCTCCAGCAGCCCTGGAGCTGCAGAGGAAAACTCCCCCCTTGTGCAGGATCCCTGCTGCAGCAGAGCCACAGCTGGCCAGGGCACGTTCTGACTCTGGCAGCGTTGGTTTTTTTTCCTTTTTTTTTTTTTTTTTTTTTTTTTTTGGTACTATTACATTTGTATTTTTATTTTTCCTAGTAAAGAACTGTTACTCCTATTCCCATATCTTTGCCTGAGAGACCCTTAATTCCAAAATTATAGCAATTCAGAGGGAGCGGATTTACATTTTCCATTTCATGGGAGGCTCCTGCCTTCCTTAGCAAACCAAGACAAATATACACCAAGGTCGCAAGTTACTCATTCCAAGAATGGATTTACACAGAGTTTAACTCTTTGTGTGCCGGGGTGGCTGAGTGGCCTCACCAGATTTGATGTTGCCGTCGTCACGGCACATCCCGTTCCAGCGCGTGTACAGCGACGAGCTGTGCATGCTGTCACTGTGCTTCACCTCCTCCTGCTTCTGCCTGATCTTCTCCCAGTTCCGGACCAAGAACACGTGGTGCTTCAGCACAAAATTCCTGCAGGGATTAGGGAGCTATTCAAGAAGCTCTTTTCACTGGAAAATTCATTTTTTAATGTAGGGAAAAGCTGGATATTCAGAGGTGTAACCTGTGTCTGCTCAGTGAAGAGGAATTCCAGCCTGGCTGGTCAAGGAGAACTAAAAGATGCTTTTTACTGGAAAATTCATTTTTTAATGTAGGGAAAAGCTGGACATTCAGAGCAGCTCAGTGAAGAGGAATTCCAGCCTGGCTGGTCAAGGAGAACTAAAAGCTGCATCCTCAGCAATTTCAGGAACACATCAGTATTCGCACAGCACTCCATTTCTGAGGCAAATCCCCCTGAAATCAGCCCTTACCTCTCCCTGTTAGACATGGGCTTCATCTGCAGCTGAGGTGTCAGCCTCGTTGGGGCATTCACACTTTCACTGGGTTCCTCAGGGATGTGGCCCCTCTGGAAAAGAGATTGTTCTGATAGACAGGAAAAACTGTGCCAAGAACTCAGCACAGCAGCCAAAGCAGAGACAGAACCTGCAGCATTACTCTGTTGTATTTCTGTTCAAAGTCTGGGTTTCTGTTTCAAGTTTAAAATTTACAAATACCCCAGTCTTTGGTCTGGTGGCACAAACTGATTTCCCATCAACCTCACCCACCCAAACTCTGTCTTTGCTACTTACCCTCTTCTTTAGTTTGTGCTTTGACTTCCTCTTCTCTTTCGACCTGCCAGGTCTTCTGTGGGTGCTCACAGGCTGGTTGCTTTTGCTTGAGAGTCCATTCATGCGTTGGCTTTTACCCCCAATTATTCCTCTGCATTTGTCAAAGCCACATTTGCAGAGTTGCTTTGAGGAGAAAGAAAAAAATCCAATAAACCCTCTCTCAATATTAAAATGAACATTTTCTGATTAACACAACACAATAGGTTTTATTGTTTTTACACTTTACAGAACTGTTAGGCCTCAGTGAGATTTTTCAAGGTCTCACAGTGGGGTTTTTACCTGTTTTTCAACATTAAATGAGTGGAAGTTGTAGTCATAGGTGAGCTCAGTCCCAGCAGGCATGTCCTTCAGCGCATACAGCCCGATCCGATACACACCATTCACAGACCTGAGGGGAAAATCCAATCAAACACCCCAAAAATTCAACATAAAATCATCTTTTGTGCACAGAGTGGCAGTGCCAGAGACAGGCAGCAACACCTCTGCTGTGCCTTGGCTTATGCTTGTGCAGTTCTTTTATTTATCTCTTACAATAAACTTTGAAAGCTAAAAAGTGAACACCACATTTAACAAGAGTAGTAATGCCGGGGTCTCCCCACCCTCATAGGGAACAATTCCTTCCCAATATTCCATCTAAGCTGGCAGTGGGAAGACATTGCCCCTTGTCCTGTCACTCCAGGCCCTTGTAAATGATCTCTCTCCATCTTTCCTGCAGCTCCTTCAGGTACTAGAAGGACACAATTAGGTCACTTGGAGCTCTTCTTCTCCAGGCTCAACAATCCCAATTCTCTCAGCATTTCCTCACAGCAGAGCTGCTCCTTCTCTCTAATTAATTTGGTGCCTCCTCCAGAGCACTCCAGCAGCTCTGCATCCTTGCTGTGCCGGGACCCCAGACCGGAGGCAGCTCTGCAGGAGGGGTCTCACCTGAGCAGGGCAGAATCTCCTCTGTCTTTTCAACTATTTTGAGTTGGATTTTCAAATGTAAAACTTTGCTATTGCTTAAATCTAGAATTATCTGAGAACCATGAGCTACTTTGATGTTCAGTGACTCCTGTTCTTCTGTCCTTCCCCAGCAAATCACTCACTACAAATCCCTCAGCAGTATTTCCTCCTAAGTGCCGGTATGACACAGGCTGCAATCCCACAATTTCCTTTCTTCCTGCTTCAAAAAATATTTGAATTGTCAAAACAAAGGGTTTATATACAGATAGATGATTTTAGAGCATTACCCAGGCTTCAACCTTTGCAGCAGATTAAGAGTGTGAAAACCAGCAATACTGGGAGGGAAACAGCCCAGTGTAACCAGTAATGCTGGAAGGGAAACATCCCAGTGTGACAGCCAGCAGTGCTGGATCTGCCAGCAAACCTGAATCCTGTCTCCAAAGCACCCAGCACTCACCAACACTACCCAACTTCTCCTGAGCAACGTGAGCACCTGTAAGGATCATTTCCAGCTTTGACTCCCTATTGATGCAGGGCGACTTCAGTGTAGGGAATAATGTGCTCTGATTCCATTGATAGGAGGCTGAACAAATGCTTTATTAAGCTATACTATATTACACTAATACTATATTGTATTAAAGTGAAAGATACTATACTGAAGAGATACTATACTAAAGAGATACTACACTAAAGAGATACTATACTAAAAAGATACTATACTAAAGAGATACTATACTAAAGAGATATTATACTAAAGAGATACTATACTAAAGAGATATTATACTAAAGAGATACTATACTAAAGAGATACTATACTAAAGAGATACTATACTAAAGAGATACTACACTAAAGAGATACTACACTAAAGAGATATTATACTAAAGAGATACTATACTAAAGAGATATTACACTAAGAGATACTATACTAAAGAGATACCATACTAAAAAGATACTATACTAAAGAGATACTATACTAAAAAGATACTATAGAAAAACCCATCTGAGACAGTCACAACACAGCTTTGGCCCAACTGGCCAATCAATCCAAACAACCATCACCAGTGTCTAATTAAATCACTTTCAGTAAACAATCTCCATAATATATTCCATATTTGCCAAACAACAAGAGCAGCAAGTAGAGATAAGAATTGTTTTCTTTTCTTCTCTAAATTTCTCACTGCCTTCCCCAGGAAAAATCCCAGAAGAGAGAATTATGTGTCTCTCTGTTCAGAGAATGTGAATACCACAACTCCCCTCCCTATTTTTAGATCTGACTCCCTCAGCTGAAGTGGTTCTCCCTCTCTCAGGGTACACAGGCCTTGCAGGGAGCAGAATAATCCCTTTGCTCACCATTTCTGCATCTCACAGTTGGGGTTGCAGCTGTGGTTGATGAAGCGCGCCTCGTTGCCCATGCGGTAGCTGTCGATGACCATGCCGCTGTCCAGGTTCAGGCAGTAATGGTCACTGTGGTTGTGGTATTGCTCAATCATCCTGTTCCTGTGGGGACACACAGGGAGAACCTTGTCATTCTGCTTGTGCCCACACAGCACACAGGAAGTGGCACAGTGAGAGCACAGTGAGAGCACATTTCACATTTCAGACAGGGTTTTTGTCCTAGGTTGGAAATGGGTGTGTGTTTTCTATTCCTATCTGTGGAGCAGTTATTTTCTGTTCACTGGGCAGTTCTCTTTATCTCTTCCACAATCAATCCTCCCTCCAGGAGATATCTATCTGCTAATGAGCCATTAATTATTAATTATCTTCTGTTCATGGGCCACTGAGTGTCCCTGCATGGCCGATCCAATTCCAGCATCCCTTGGGGAGATGCTCCGCCCAGGGGAGGAGCCAAGCATTCCTACCTGGATATAATCTGAGGTTTGGGACAGCCCAGCAGCCTTTGCCCCCTGCATTGCCAGAGGAGCAGCTTTCTGCTGCCCTGCATTGCCAGAGGGAGCCCAGGCCCATCTGCAGCAGCCCTGGAGCTGCAGAGGAAAACTCCCCCCTTGTGCAGGATCCCTGCTGCAGCAGAGCCACAGCTGGCACTGCAGGAGGGCTGAGCCCCCATGGGATGGGGCTGGGACACCACCCTGACACACAGGGGGGCAGCTCCTGCTCTGACTCAGTGGTTTGGTTTTTTGTTTGTACTATTACATTTGTATTTTTATTTTTCCTAATAAAGAACTGTAATTCCTGCTCCCATATCTTTGCCTCCTTCCTCCTCATCCTCCCCTTTGTTCCTGCCTCAGGATATCCCAACCACGACCAATTAGAATTTCCTAATCTAAGGAAAACCTGCATGACCTAGAGTAGAACTTATAACTACTACTAAATAGCATAAAATACATACCAATATTGCAAGTTACTAATTCCAATGATCTTTACAATGGATTTACACAGAGTTTAACTCTCCATATCCCCAAAGGTCCATGCTAAATGCATTTTGCATTTATAGGGCAGATGAGGCATTTCAAACATTAATCACCCCTCAATATTGGACTGGGAAAAACTTGGTTAACCAAAACTCCCAGAATTCTAAACCTTCCTCTTCCTTCTCATCCTCCCCATCTGTTCCTGCTCAGGATATCCCAACCACATCCACTTAGAATTTCCCAATCCAATCAACACATGCATGACCAAGAATAGAATTTACAATTACTACTAAATGCCATAAAATATGTACCACTGTTACAAGTTACTCATTCCAATGATCTTTACAATGGATTTACACAGCGTTTAACATCCCATGTCCCTAAAGGTGATTTGTGAGCCTTCCATGCTAAACGCATTTTGCATTTATAGGGCAGATGAGGCATTTTAAACCTTATACACCCCTCAATACTGCACTGGGAAAAACCTGGTTAACCAAAACCCACAGAATTCTAAGCCTTCCTTTCCGCCTCATCTTCCTTTTTGTTCCTGCCTCAGGATATCCCAACCACTCTAATCAACACATGGATGACCAAGAGTAGAATTTATAATTCCTACTAAATGCCATAAAATATGTACCAATGTTACAAGTTACTCATTCCAATGATCTTTACAATGGATTTACACAGCGTTTAACATTCCATGTCCCTAAAGGTGATTTGTGAGCCTTCCATGCTAAATGCATTTTGCATTTATAGGGTAGATGAGACAGATGATTCATTTCAAACATTAACCACCAATACTGCACTGGGAAAAACCTGGTTAACCAAAACCCCCAGAATTCTAAACCTTCCTCTTCCTTCTCATCCTCCCCATCTGTTCCTGCTCAGGGTATCCCAACCACATCCACTTAGAATTTCCCAATCCAATCAACACATGCATGACCAAGAATAGAATTTACAATTACTACTAAATGCCATAAAATATGTACCACTGTTACAAGTCACTCATTCCAATGATCTTTACAATGGATTTACACAGAGCTTAACACTCCACGTCCCTAAAGGTGATTTGTGAGCCTTCCATGCTAAATGCATTTTGCATTTATAGGGCAGATGAGGCATTTTAAACCTTATTCACCCCTCAATACTGCACTGGGAAAAACCTGGTTAACCAAAACCCACAGAATTCTAAGCCTTCATCTTCCTTTTTGTTCCTGCCTCAGGATATCCCAACCACTCTAATCAACACATGGATGACCAAGAGTAGAATTTATAATTCCTACTAAATGCCATAAAATATGTACCACTGTTACAAGTTACTCATTCCAAGGATCTCCACACCGGATTTACACAGAGTTTATCTCTCCATGTCCCATTCATGATCCTTCCATGCCGAGCAGCAAATAAACATTCCTACCTGAACTCCTGCTCACTGACAACCTCTCCCAGGTACTCGATGATGAACTGTCCTGCCTTGAGGGGCTCCTTGGTGCGGATGCCCCAGCCCTTCTCCTCAGCCCGGAACCTCTCCAGGCACTGCACCCACTCGTGCCTCTGGATGCGCTGGTTGCAGCACTGCTCCCCACAGGGACACGTGTTGGGGGAGCACTCTGCAAAGATCATCCTGCAACACACAGCACACGGTCAAGGCAGGGGACAGGACTTTGGGATCTGTCATGCAAATAAAGTAAAATCATAAATGGAAAGATAAGAATAAGATCATAAAGATAATAATAAAAAAATCTTATTATATTACTATACTATAAATATATATTAAATATATATTATATTAAATGTATATTATATTGAATGCATATTCTATTAAATGCATATTCTATTAAATGCATATGCTATTAAATGCATATTCTATTGAAGGTATATTATATTGAATGTATATTATATTGAATGTATATTATATTATATTATATTATATTATATTATATTATATTATATTATATCATATTATATTATATAATATTATATCATATTACATTATATCATATTACATTATATTAAATGTATATTATATTAAATGTATATTCTATTCTATTCTATTAAATTTCTATTCTATTCTATTCTATTGCATATAACAACAATTATCATAATAAAAATCATCATAATAAAATTACTATAATAATTATATTTATACAATAAATATAATCATGTAATATATATAATTAGATATAAACTAAAATAATAGATAAAATCATAAATCAATATATGAAATCAAGATATAAATACAGAAATCATCTCATAAATAAAAAATAGTTTTATATATAAAATATATAAATATATTATATAATTGTAAATACATATTTATATAAAAATATAAATATATAATTTATGCTGAAATAGATATATTTATATATAAATATAAAATAATTTATAAATATATATAAAGTATAAAATTATATATAATTCTATATAATTATAAATATATATTTTATATAAATATTAAAAAATAGAAATAAAGAATATATAACTATATAGCTACAATTATATATAACTATAGTATATATTTTAATATAAATATAACTATAAATATAACTATATAAAAATTTAGAAATCAATAATAAATCAATATAAAATCAATCTAAAAATCAGTATTATATATATTATGCATATATGAATCAATAATAAATAAATAAATAAATAAATAAATAAATAAATAAAAGAATTTATTCAAG
Source organism: Ammospiza caudacuta (assembly GCF_027887145.1). Lineage (NCBI taxonomy): Eukaryota > Metazoa > Chordata > Aves > Passeriformes > Passerellidae > Ammospiza > Ammospiza caudacuta. The sequence goes on from NC_080622.1 coordinate 3,293,713, forward strand.
AACTAAAATGCTTCTTGTTTTCAAGGTGCAACTCACACAGTGACTCCCTGCCCAGCTCTCACTGTTATTCAAAGGCCAAAATTGAGATTTTAATGGGAGCTTCCAGAGCTGGGGCCTCACCTGGTGCAGGTGCAGCTCCTGCAGGTTGTGCCCCTGGCAAGGGACCAGAGCTGGCACTGCCCCTTGGCATGCCCAAGGGCAGGGGACCACTCTGAGCCCCCCCAGAGCACTGGGCACAGCCCAGGGTGGGGACACAGCCCAGGAGGGGACACCAGCCCAGGTGTCCAAATTCCAACTGGGAATTTCCCTCTAAATTATATTTAGAAATAATCCGTTTCTAACCTGTTCAGACAATCCTCCACACAGCCCTTCCCACTGTCATCCTCTGGTTTCTTACAATTGCAGGTGGTGGCCTCGTAGCCAGAGAGAGGTTTGACATCCACATAGACATCTGGAGGGGGAAAAAAAAATAAAAAAAGAAAAAAAACAAACCTAAATAGGGAAAAGAATTCTTTTCAGGTGAAAAAAACAGACCTGTTTGTCTACAGTATTTTCATTCCAATAAGTAAAGTTTAAAAAAAAGCAGGTGGAAGAGTCTTTGGTAGGACAAAGAGCAGGACAGAAAGGAGGGTATCACATGAAAATTCCACAGTTATCACATTTTAGTAATAAGATTTTACTTACTGGAACGGATTTTTTTATAAAGTGGGACATCTGGCTTTTTATACAACTAAAAGGAAGAGAAAGACAATTTTAATACATTGCATAAGTGCATCTGTTATTCAAAAGGATCAGGGAAATTATGTTCTGTACATAGGCAACTGTTCTGTAATCATTACTAGAAATCTGTGTTCTCTTCCCTAGGCTCAGACTGCATTAACAAATAGGTCACAAAAAGGACCTGAATAAGCAGAATTTGGGCTTGCTGAGACAGTGGAGCAGTTTGTTCACCACGTTATTTATTCTGTGTGCCCAGAGCAATGTGGCAAACAGCTGTCCTGAGGACAGGCTCCTCTGAACAGGGCTTAGAAGAAGAGCCCTGTTTATTTATTTATATTTATTTATAAATAAATTATTTGTTATATTATTATTACCTAATTATTTATACCTCTACTTTGGAGAAACCATCTTTGGTGCAATCACCATGTGCCAATGCTTAAAAAAGTGAAAACAAAAAATCAAGGTGCTGATTTATCAAAGTGACTCTGTGATCTTAAGGGGTTTTTGCAGTCTAAAGGATTCTGGGATTCTCTCAGAACTGTGAGTACAGGGGGAGCCATGAGAAATGCAGATTTATCTTCTCTGCAGATGGAGATGATGGGAAGGGAAAGGAAAATTTACATCACAACTCATAATTTCAGATATATTCCAGCCTGTCAAACTAGCTTTGAGGAATAATTTCCAATTATTCTCTGTTTCACACACATTTTCTGCACTAAGAGCCTTCCCTCAGTGACCCTTGTGGCCCACAGGGACAACCCAGACATCTCCACACCCCTGTACAGAGAAATTCCTCTGCAAGGGCCTCCAATATTCCAGGGAGAGCTGGAAAACGTCAAGGAAACAGATTCCATGTGTTTATTACTTATAAAATACAGAAGGGATGAGACAGGCAATTGTTAATATATGACAAGAAAGTGTCCTAGGCTGAAATGCTCCTGAGTTGAGGATCAGATTCCAGGGGTGTTGGATTTATCTGAGAGCACTTTCCCACCACAGAGCTGAGGGGAAGATTCTCCCTTAAATCCTGTGGTAAATCACTTGGTGGAAACATCCTAGGCAATTAAAAAAAAAAAAAAAATCCCATTTTTAACCCTGTACATATTTAAAGCTCTTTAAAAAAGAATGAGACTGTTAAATAGTTTCTCTCCTTCCCTCAGTATGAAAATTTCAGCTTGCAAGTGAAAAATAAATTCCACTCTGCTGGGATTGATCCAAGAAAAATAAGGCCTGAAATTTCTCAGTGCTGCTGGCAGTACATCCCAATTCTCCCGAGGCGTGTCTGAAACCAGCTCCCCACACACAGCAGCACTGCCAAAATAAAAGTCTGCAGCCAAATTAATGACTTTTGTCAGAGCACCAACTCCCAGGGTTGCTATTTTGCAGGAGCTGGAATAATGGGGATTTTCACCGTGAAACACAAATGCAAATCCCTTCTCCCCTCACGCAGCTGGGATGTGTGAACAGAATCTCTCTGAGTGCTGCTGTTTCCTTCTGATCCCAATCCTGGCAAGCCCTGAGTGCTGCTGTTTCCTTCTGATCCCACTCTTGGCAAGCCCAGCGAGCTCTTATCTCCTACCTGGTTGTGTTTCCACTGCCAGAGGATGTCGTAAGGCAGCTGGAAGTCGATTCTCTTTTGTCTGAGGTACTTCCCTGAAAGCACAGAAAGGTTTGTGAGGGGCACAGCACACGTCCTGAGGGAAGGGGAGCTGCTGCCAGGCACCTGGCAGGGCTGCAGGCACAAAGGAGAAGGGGAGAAGGCTCAGAGAATGTTCTGGATGTCAGGGCAGGCACAGGGAACCCCCTCAGGACACAGAATGGGGAACTGGTCAGGAGGGGCCTCCACGGGCAGGGAGGGATGGAAGGAGCTGGGTCAGATCCTGCCATGGGCAATCCTGGACAGCACTGACCACAGCCCTGGACAGCACTGACCACACCTCACAGAACTGACCACAACCCTGGACAGCACTGACCACACCTCACAGAACTGACCACAACCCTGGACAGCACTGACCACACCTCACAGAACTGACCACAACACCTCACAGCACTGACACCTCACAGAACTGACCACAACCCTGGACAGCACTGACCACACCTCACGGAACTGACCACAACCCTGGACAGCACTGACCACAACACCCCACAGAACTGACCACACCTGAAACAACTGACCACAGCACATGAAACAACTGACCACAGCACCGACCACAGCACTGACCACAACCCTCTGAGGGTACCACAGCAAACATCTGACAGAACTGACCACAACCCTGGACAGCACTGACCACACCTGAAACAACTGACCACAGCACTGACCACTGTACTGACCACACCTGCAACAACTGAACACAGCACTGACCACAACACCTGACTGAACTGACCACAGCACCTGAAACAACTGACCACAGCACTGACCACACCTGAAACAACTGACCACACCTGAAACAAGTGACCACAGCACTGACCACAGCACCTGACAGAACTGACCACAACCTTGTGAGAGTACCACAGCCAAGCCCAGACAGAACTGACCACAGCACTGACCACAGGACTGACCACAGCACCTGACAGGACTGACCACACCTGAAACAACTGGCCACAGCACTGACCTCAGCACTGACCACACCTGAAACAATTGACCACAGCACTGACCACAACCCTGTGAGGGTAAGACAGCCAAGCCCAGACAGAACTGACCACAACCCTGGACAGCACTGACCACACCTGAAACAAGTGACCACAGCACTGACCACAGCACCTGTCAGAACTGACCAGAGCATCTGACAGGACTGACCACAGTCCTGTGAAAGTACCACAGCCAACCCTGGACAGAAATGACCACAACACCAGACAGGATTGACCACAGCACCTGAAACAACTGACCCCAACACTTATCAGGACTGATCAGAACTGACCACAGAACCTGACAGGACTGACCCCAACACTTATCAGGACTGACCACAACACCTGACAGAACTGACCAGAGCACCTGATAGGACTGACCACCAAGCTGACATTTCTCCTGAGTTTTCCTGTGCACAACCCAACACTTCAACACCCAGGACAAGCCCTGCACCACCCATGCAGGCTGGTAAATCACAATATTGTACTCAAAGAAATCAAATCAGCTTTGAAAAGAGTCTCCCAGCCTGTTCCCGTGACCTTTACCAGAAGAGATTTAAGAATGAATTCAGACTTGGCAAATGCATTCCCAGATTTTTTGGCAAGGCTTCAAGGGGATCTGTATTTTCAGCAATAACTGGAACTCGTTTTAGACAGGAGTTCCTGCTTTCACTGCAGATTTTGGCTCCATCCTTTCATTCCCTGTCACCCCTAAAGGACACAGACCCATTACATCATTCACACCAGTCCCCAGGGCTGACACTGCTTAGCTCCAGCCAAGATTCAACATTCTCTGATCATTTTGCTGCAATCCTGTGTCACAAAACCACAGGGAGCAGAGTGCTTAGGATGAGGTGTCAGGCCCAAGCTGATTGTTTTTCCCCCCAGCTTTTTAAACTGTTAACAAATGCCTTTATATTCCTCCAGCAATGCTCTGGGGGTTCATATAAATTCACATGCATACCCTCACCACTGGAAAATACAAATGGTAATGTTTTCCTTACAATTTACCCCTAAATTACTTTCCATTTTCAATGCCTTATTCATCCCTAGCAGGTTCCAGGAAAGAGCTAAATCTGCTGGGAATTTGTTTTCACTTCCATGACCTCAGCAGCCCAAACAAAAGGCTCTTTCAGGTGCCCTGGCACCGTGCCCTCAGCACAGGGCAGGTCCCCCCAGCCCTCCCTGAGTGTCCCCAGTGCAGAACCCCAGCCCTGGTCACTGCTCTGGGGTTCAACCATCCCCAGGAACCCCTGGAGCTGCAACAATGTGGGTTGGGAACCTGCTGAACCTGGTTTTATATGAACCCATTCAAAAAGGAGCTGAGCAAGGGCACATCTTGAAGGATTTCAATTGTCACCTTCAGCTCTGAAACCTGTTCTGTGGCTCCTGATTCACACAGATCTGCCCAACTGCTCTGCCTTGATGTGCAGGGAGCCAAAAGAGTTCAGGTATAGGAGACAAAGCAGTGAGAGCTGGTGTTTGATGGGACAAAAATTCCTGAATTCCACAAACCTGCTGGGCCTGACAGGACTTGCAGCAACACAATCACAGCACTTCAAAAGCTGAAACAATTACCTGAGAATCAGGGAATTACTCAATCCTACCAGGTTTAACCTGAGCTGTGAACAGTGGAGCTCTGCCTCTCCCTCCTGCCCCAGGAGAGGCATCCTGAGCTCCATGCCCTCTGAGGGCCTGGGACTGACCTGGGTTATTGGACAGGTACAGGGCTTGGAGCATCCTGGGCTCTGGAATTCCATGGAACAGGGTGGAATAAGATCATCTCTAAAGTCCCTTCCCACCCAAACCATTCCATGATTCTGTGAAATCCTAAATCTCAATTTTTCCCTACCCAAGACCTAAAAATGGGGATGAAATAAAACCAAAGATAACAGCAAAGCTTTCAATTCTTCCACCCTTTTATCCCTACGGAAAGACAGACACCATGAAGTGCATGGGGACATGGGGGAATTTATCATTCCAGCTTTTGGGATTTAAATGGTCATAATTGACTTTGAGGTGGAGACTATTGCTCTGCATTTCATCCAAGGGCTATCACACTTAAGTTTTCAACTAAAATGGTATTTTCTGACAAAGATATCAAAGCAGGTTTTCAACCAGAATGGTATTTTCTGACACCCCAAAAAAATCAAGAGCAATGTTTTAAGCTAAAAAAAGCTTCTAGACTGAACTGGGGAACACAGGGGGATGAGTTGGCAAAGTCCATGTGCCAAAAGCCACGAGTGACCTGGCAAGGGATAAAAACCAGAGAAAAGCAGAAGTTGTGCAGCCTCCCCAGTGCCACATTTATCTCCCAACACTGAAAATACAGCTGAGGTACCCACCAACGTGGATAGGGGCTGGGAAGAGCCCGTGCTCGTGCTCCCCTGGGGTGTATTCCAGCTTCTCCTTCTTCAGCTGGATCAGGCGGCTCTTGGGGCTGTGGAGGACAAGGACAGAACCAAAATGTCACCATGGGGATCATGTGTCACTTGCAAAAATGCATTTTCTGCTTTAGGTAAGGCACAAATGGCTGGAGCATCAGGCAAGGGAGGAATAAGAGAAATAACCAAAGAAATGCTCTCCTGTCAAACACTGATCCCAGCCCTCCCACAATCTGGGCTTTTTCTCCTAAGGCAACACCCAATGGGACACCACTGACTTTAAATGTGATCTAAAAGTAATAACTAAAGGTACACACATAAAAGAGGAGCAGCAGATTTGTATCTGGTGGTTTTGCTGAGGAACTGGACCCGTGACACATGCACAGCCCTGCTCTCCTAAGAGCAAACATTCATCTGCTGCCCTTTAGGAGGTTGTTCATCAGGAAAGGCAGAAAAAAAGAACAAAAATCAGAGTTAAAAAAGCAATGAGACACCCTTTTGAAGAAATAAAAATAAGAGAATGGAATTAGAATGGTTGTAGGGGTCAGGCAGGTGCCAGCTCTGTAATCTGGTATTTGTAAACATCTCCTCCCGGCCAGCAACAAACCTTGGAAAATAGAATCTGATGTGGTTATATTTAGAACTGCACTCCTGCAACATTCAAAGGAGACTTCTAAATGTTAAATAGACCAAAGATTAAATGAAATTGAAGCCTACTGAAGTTTTTTAAGAGATTTATTTTAAGAACTGGACAAGTAAAAGAAAGATGGCTCAATAAAAAAATGTGATATCATTGTTTAAGCAGTGAAGGCAAAATGTAAGCTGAAAACAAATTTTGTGATACAGATATCAACAACTGGAAATACTTAGGAAGAAATTCTTCCCTGTGAGGGTGGGGAGGCCCAGAGCAGCTGTGGCAGCTCATCCCAAACCCAGTGTCAGAGCAGGGAAGAACTCAGCATGTGGAGCAACAGGCAGAGGGAAGACAAACCAAGCCTCTGTAAGTGATTTGTGACTTCCCCTGAAGAGAGAGGAGGAGCAGCTCCAATCTCTGCTCTGTGTGACAGTGACAGCACCCCAGGGAATGGCCAGGGGAGGTTTAGGATGGATTTAGGGAAAGGTTCATCCCTCAGAGGGTGCTGGCACTGCCCAGGGAATGGGCACAGCCCCAGGAGGGCTTGGACACAGCTCAGGCAGCAGGGTGGGGCTGTTGGGGCTGTGCACTCCATGATCTTTGTGGGTCCTTTCCAACTTAGGAACACTCAAATTCCAAATATTTACATTGAAGAAAAGGAGAAAACTCTCTCAGCTCCTCCTCTGTGACAACAGATAAAACTGTGAGGTTTGAACTGTGTACAGCAGTGCCAGAACATCCAAGTGGCAAAGTTTGAGCACATCTCTCTAAAAAGAGATAAAATTCAAGTGGCCTCACTTTGCTCACACTGAGATCTTTGTTTCTTCCTTAGTATTGACCCTTTCACTGGTTCCTTCTCTTACTACAGACAGAGATTACAGCAGGAGCAGCTGATAAACTGCACTGGCAGCTTCCCAGTGGTCTCTGAAACATTTTCAAGTGGTCTGTGACATTGTGAGAAGGTGCCAAATTTTCTCTCTTTTCAATCTGTCAGATGACATTGGAACAGAAGCACAAATTCCTGACTTCAACTGCTTTGTTCACATGGCTTTAGAAAATGTGTGACTACAAAGGGAAGGGAAGGGAAGGGAAGGGAAGGGAAGGGAAGGGAAGGGAAGGGAAGGGAAGGGAAGGGAAGGGAAGGGAAGGGAAGGGAAGGGAAGGGAAGGGAAGGGAAGGGAAGGGAAGGGAAGGGAAGGGAAGGGAAGGGAAGGGAAGGGAAGGGACAGAGGGAGGTTTTCACATTCTAGTGGACACCAGGCTGCAAACCAAGCAGTGGGAAAAATAAAGAAATGCTGGATTTTTCTACCCTAAACATCTCAGAGAAAACAGAGATGAACTTCAGTGAGCTGTGAAATGAAGTGGGTGCATAGCTGAAATTCTTTCACACAGAAGATAAGCACTTGTCACCCCTCAGCCAATGACAACAGGAACCTGCTGACCCCTTCTCTGCACACTGTGCTCAAATCCTGCTCAGCACCTGCACACATCCAGCCCTCCAAGCACCTGCACTGCCAGGACCACTCACACTCCTGAATAAATCTCTTATCTTCTTCAAAACTGATAACCAGAAACACTTCCAGACTGCTTGAGGCTGTTTTCTGACTGGGGTTACATTTTACATCCTCACTGGGTCAGGTTCTCACAATTACCATCGCATCATTCTCCACAGGCTTCAATTAAATTGATTGTTTTAATTCACCTACTCATGAGTGGCAGCTCTTTATGGCTCTAGGTGAAAAAAAGAGTTTTCCCTGGATGATCAGAGAGCAGTTTTGCTCTGTTTCACTTACTCTGTGGTTTTGTAGACATCAGAGTAGAGCCCAGCCTTCTGGTATTTCTTCTTTGGGGGTCGAGGGGCTTTCTTCTCACGCTGGGTCAGAGGAGGCAAAGGCTGCTCAGGGGTTTCAGCTTCAGGTGCTTTCCCAAGGGCCTCATGGGGACTGGGAGGTTCAGCTGCTGTCTCAGGGAAACTGGAAGAAAAAGCAGAGATTAAAAAATCACCTTCCCATTAAGATCATCTCACAGTATTTCTTTATTCCTCTCTCGAATCTGGTCAGCAGAAAAAGTTCATGTTTCTGAATTTCTGGGCGACTCAGCTGCTTAAAAAATGCAGCTCAACAATCATGATCAACTGGGGGTTAAGTATAATCATAAGAAAAGTATGATTCTTTTTGTGACATTATTATTACAAAAAGAATGTTGTTTGTACTGCTAATGTTTATCCTTGGAGCCTCAGCTGAGTAACTCAGAAGGCAGCTCCTGCTCTCTGCTCTGCACTCTGGTAACCCTTTCCTGAGCCTTCAGGAGAGCCACAGAGCAACTCCTGAACCAGCACCCTCACAGCTCCCATTTCTGGAGAGGAGAGCTCCCAACAGAGCTTGTTTATTGATGGATTTGGGGATGAGCGTGAGATGATAAGAGATTTTTGGGGTGTGCCTTTAGCACAGGGGCACCCCTTAACTCCTCCTTGCTGCTGTAGCTTTAATCTTTATCAGCTGTACATCACTTGATCTCATTTCACATCCTGTGCTGCCTGGAAGTGTTTGTGACCCACACGAGCAGATCCCATGGCACACACAACTCCTCAGGGCTCCTTATTCCACACAGGATAAAGGAACAATCTGTGGCACCTCAGCAGCTACCAACTCCCTAAATACATCCTTCACCAACACAAATACAGAACCAACCCTTTCAGATCACCTGAAATTCTCATTTCTGGGGGTTTTCAGTACCTGAGGAAGGACCTGAACACACTCAGGGCTCACATGTTGGTTGTGGCAGCAGCTCTCACAGACCTTCCCAGGCATTTTCCTGGGGAAGCTGTGAGAAAGCTCAGAGAAAGAATTACAACAATTCTGATCATCACCTGCTACACCTGTTGCCAGACACATGTAGAATGTGTTATGGAGATTTGTTTGCCAAAGAGATTCCTTTACCAAAGAGAAGTTTCTGGATTAGACACTAGTAATAGTGTTTGGGTTACTTAGCAAATTAAATCAAAGCTGTATCAGAAGAAATTAGAAGTTTCTTTAAAATATACTATAATATAGTATAGAAGAATAAAACAATATTCAGCCTTCTGCATCATAGTGTCAATGCTAATTATTACCTGGCTGGGGGCCTGCTGCCACAAATAGTAACTCTGAATAGACCACAGTTGGTTCCCTCTAGACTGAACTCCTTCATTATTGTATTTGCATTTCCCCCAGATGTTGGAAGGAAGGAATGATGAATCTGATTCCAAGTTTTCAGAAGGCTCATTTATTATTTTAGGATATTGTATTATATTAAAGAATAGTAAACTAAACTAAAGAATACAGAAAGGATATTTATCTTTCTGTAAAGATAATAGTGAAAGATAATAATGGAAAAAGATAATAATGAAAACTTGTGGCTCTTTCCAGAGTCCTGACACAGCTTGGCACTGATTGGCCTTTGAGTCAAAACAATTCACATAAAACCAATGAAACAATCACCTGTTGGATAAACAATCTCCAAACACATTCCAGAGGGGCAAAAGACAGGAGAAGCAAATCAGATAATTATTGTTTTCCTTTATCTCTGAGGCTTCTCAGTTTCCCAGGAGAAAAATCCTGGGCGAAGGGATTTTTCCAGAAAATGTGACCGCTACACTTCCCAAAATGAAACAGAAGATCCCCTCAATGACTGAAACATTCTAAACCCAACCGAGGCACAAAACTGCAAGGGAATCACCTCTTATTGCTCTCCTGCTCGTCCTCAGGCAGAGACTTGTGCCTCTTCCTGGCCTGCTCCTCGGGCAGCCACCGCTTCCTCTTCCAGCCCTTGCGGTGCTCGGGGTCGAGGCTGACGCTCTGCACCACGGCCTCGATGACGTCCGTGATGGTGTCCGGCCCCAGGCGCAGGGGGCTGCTGCTGGGCTGTCTGTCCTGCAGCTCCTGGCTGACCATCCTGGCGGCCTGCAGGGCCTGCATGGACACCACGGCCTGCATCGGGTACTTGCGCGGCCGCCCCGGCCGCCGCTTCACGAAGTTGTTCCCCGTCCTCGACTGCCTCTGCAGCTTTTTGGCTTTCAGGATTTTGTTGACGTGGTCCAGATTTTTTTTTGTGGCCAGGATTTTGTTGTAATTGCACATTTTCCTCGCTTGCCTCTGCATGGCCTCCACCACGCTCCTCTTGAGGTGCCGCGGCGAGTAGGAGCCGGGCAGGCGCTCCTGCAGCAGGGAGATGCCCTCGGCGCCGGGCACGCCGGCGCTGCCCAGCCCGTCCTGCTTGCCCAGGGCTCGCTCCCGGGAGTGGCTGCGGGCAGGGCTGGCCGAGGGGGGGCTGCCCATGACCCCCTCCAGGCCCTTGTCCAGCGGGGGGGGCCCGTCCTGCTGGGCCATGCGCTGCAGCAGCGCGTCCACCGAGTCCTCGGCCGCCGGGGCCAGGCGGGCAGCCCGGGCTGGCACTGCCACCCCTGAAACACACACAGGCCTGCAGCTGGTCACTCAGGGCTTGATTTTTGTGGTTTTCATGTGGCTGTAAAGCTGCAATTCTCTGGCTTATAACTCTAGTAATATAGTAATTCTAATACAATAATATGATATATATCATATATGATATATAATATATATAATATACAATATATATTAACCTAAATAATAATAATAGCAATTTGTTTTCGTGGTTTTCATGTGGTTGTAAATCTGCAATTCTCTGATGTATAACTCTAGTAATATAGTAATTCTAATATAATATGATATATAATATATATGATATATAATATATATCATATAATATATATGATATATAATATATATTAACCTAAATAATAATAGCAATAATAATATAATCTATGATATATACACAATAATATCTAGAATCTATATAATATTATAAAAATCTATTATATATAATATATGTAATATATAGTATATATTATATATACTTAAATATATATATAATATATAATCTATATAATATATGTATGATTAACAATATATAAGACACCACATAATATAATATAATATAATAATAAATAATATATAAAATAATATATATCTAAAATATATCGAATATATATCTAATACAATACATATAATATATAATATATAATATATAATATATAGAATATAATATATAATATATAGAATATACTATATACTATATAATAATATGTAGTGTATAATGCATAATATATAATATATAATATATAGTATATAATGTATCACATATACAGTATACAATATATAATATATGTACTCTATACTATGTACAACAACAACAACAATAATAATAATAATAATAATAATAATAATAATAATAATAATAATAATAATAATAATCTTAGTGTATAACTCTAAACTCCATATGCACTGCTAGCTACAGTTTTCCCATGTTGGGCAGACACAACAATCTCTCTCCAGGCCTGGCAATCAAGGACACCTCACTGCCTCAAGCCCTGAGAAATGTAAACAAAAGTGAGTTGTGGGGAGCAAATTTGGGGTAAATTATTTCATTATCTAGAGCTGTAATTGGAAGATTAACCTCCAAGATGAAAATGGACCAAATTTTTACAAGTGTGAAAACCTATGACCCATTATCCATTTTTAGCAGGATTCATTTGCCCAAAATGTACCTGAAAGCCCTTCAACAACTACACCAACTTTTTATTCTCCTAATTCTGTCTGGCCTCTGTTTTTAGGTAGCCCAAGAAGGAATTAGAGTGGGGATGGGGCCAAAACCATGGAGCTAAAACACAACAGCTGCATCACCTGACAGCATTTGTGTCCTGGGGCTGCCCAGAACATTCCCTGAAGAGATTCTGGAATATGGACAGGGACCCAGTGACACAAGTCAGTCACATTTTCTATCACCCCTTCTAACACACAATTATTTTCTCTTTATTCCCACACAATCCCTCATTTCTAACAGCAAAAAAAGCAATGAGGGTTCACATTGTCCTCAAGTTTCTTTCTGTTCAATATTAAAAATACAAAACCCTCTGTGCACATAAAAACTCAATCCTGATAAAAATGGAGCAACATCTAATATATTTTTAAACTCATGTTTCTTTTTTTTTTTTTATAGGTTGGAAGTACTGAAACAAATATTTTCACTGCTCTTGCAGGTTTTTTAAGTGGGTATATTCAGATGAAATAATAAAGATAATTTACCCTTTGTTTTCTCCTGGCCTTTAGATGGAGCTGGGGCTCCTCACCTGCTCAGGGAGCCTCAGGCAGCTCCACATCCCCTGGAAATGCTGCTGGAACTGCTCCAAAGGGCTGGGACAGCTGCAGCTCCTCCCTGACAAACCCCCTGGAACCCTCACACATTCCACACGCAGGGAAAACACAAAAATGACTGATCTGCTCAGCTGCACCTGCACCTCGGGGGCTTTGAAGTGGATAAATTTGTGATTGATGCGATTGCAATGCTCCTGCACAAAGCTCTGCTCACTTTAACACTTCCCGTTCCCAGTCACAGCAACTGCAGCTGCCCCTTGCAAGGGGTGAGGGCAAAAAAGGGATTGAGATGGAGGAAAAAAGAAGATTTCATTCCCACTGCAAAGGATTTCTGCAGCACAGGCTGGATGGAGCATCTGCTGCAAACATCTGTTCAAAGCAGGGAGGAAATGGCACTTTTGGCACATCCTTCCTAGATGGAAACCATAACTTTGTCCTAAGTACCAATCTCAGGGATTTATTACATATTTGCAGTCAGTTTGGGAGTCTGAGAAATGTCTGAATTCTGGTAATGAGAGTGCTTCTGCAAATGAGCTTCTTACAAAATGGGTCAACCTGCTGGATTTTCTTCTGTCCACTCCCAGGGGAGCTCACATTCCATTTTTACAGAATCACAGAATGGTTTGGGTTGGAAGGGACCTCAAAGACCATCTTGTTTCACCCAGGATTCTCACATGTGAGCTCCCAGATACTCACATCCCATTTTTACAGAATCACAGAATGGTTTGGGTTGCAAGGGACCTTAAACTTCATCTTGTTCCACCCAGAATTCTCACATGTGAGCTCCCAGATACTCACATTCCATTTTTACAGAATCACAGAATGGTTTGGGTAGGAAGGAACCTTAAACTTCATCTTGTTCCACCCAGAATTCTCACATGTGAGCCCCAGGAGAGCTCAGTCCATTTTTACAGAATCACAGAATGGTTTGAGTTGGAAAGGACCTTAAAAACCATCTTGTTTCACCCAGGATTCTCACATGTGAGCTTCCAGGGGAGCTCAGGGCATTTTTACAGAATCACAGAATATTTTGGGTTGGAAGGGACCTTAAACTCCATCTTGTTCCACCCAGGATTCTCACATGTGAGCTCCCAGATACTCACATCCCATTTTTACAGAATCACAGAATGGTTTGGGTTGCAAGGGACCTTAAAGACCATCTTGTTCCACCCAGAATTCTCACATGTGAGCTCCTAGGAGAGCTCAGTCCATTTTTACAGAATCACAGAATGGTGTGGGTTGGAAGGAACCTCCAACACCATCTTGTTCCACCCCCTGCCAAAACCTCAGGATCACCATGAGCTGAAGTTCTCCAGCCATGATGTCCCAAAATATCAGAGGAAAAACTCAATATCTCCATGAGCTGAAGTTCTCCAGCCATGATGTCCCAAAACTCAGGATCACCATGAGCTGAAGCTCTCACAGCCATGATGTCCCAAAGCATCAGAGGAAAACCTCAATATCTCCATGAGCTGAAGTTTCTCCAGCCATGGTGTGCCTCAGCACAGCTCTGAGCACCCAGGTACCCCAAAGCCCAGGTCCCTGAGCAGCACTTGCCTGGAGAAGAAGTGCTCTCTGATGTGGATCTCTTCCTGGAGGGGCTGCAGTTTGTGCTCTCCGACTGCCTCTGCGAGGGCTTCTCCTGGCTGGGCAAAGTGCCTGCAAGGCAGAGCAGGGAAAGGCACAAAAAAACCATCATTTGAGGGTAAAGGTTTAAATTCAGGTTACTCTGAACACCTGTGAGCTCCCAGAATGCAGGGGAAGGAGGGAAAGGAAACACCAAGCAGGGACTGCCACAGGAAAGTGCAGAGGTAAACAAGGCATGAGTAAAGACATGGAATATTAACAACCAGAATGAGCTTGTGAGTGAGAAAAGGAAAGAAAGGGAAATAAAGGCAAAAAAAGGAAAAGGGGAAAGGGGAAAGGGGAAAGGGGAAAGGGGAAAGGGGAAAGGGGAAAGGGGAAAGGAAAGGAAAGGAAAGGAAAGGAAAGGAAAGGAAAGGAAAGGAAAGGAAAGGAAAGGAAAGAGAAATCCCCCACATATTCCTACTCTCAACTGAATCCAAACTCCTTGATTTTCAGAAGAGTTTGGAGAAGACCTCTGCAGATTACCAAGACTCTCTGGATGAGCAATCCCAGCTCTCCCAAACTCTCTGGGTGAGCAATCCCAGCTCTCCCAAACTCTCTGGATCACTGATTCAGATCTCTCAGCATCTCTGGATGAGCAATCCCAGCTCTCCCAAACTCTCTGGATGAGCAATCCCAATTCTCCCAAAGTCTCTGGATCACTGGTCCAGATCTCTCAGCATCTCTGGATGAGCAATCCCAGCTCTCCCAAACTCTCTGGGATGAGCAATCCCAGTTCTCCCAAACTCTCTGGGATGAGCAATCCCAGCTCATCTCTCCCAAACTCTCTGGATGAGCAATCCCAGTTCTCCCAAACTCTCTGGATGAGCAATCCCAGCTGATCTCTCCCAAACTCTCTGGATGAGCAATCCCAGCTCTCCCAAAATCTCTGGATGAGCAATCCCAGCTGATCTCTCCCAAACTCTGGATGAGCAATCCCAGCTCTCCCAAACTCTCTGGATGAGCAATTCCAGCTCTCCCAAACTCTCTGGATGAGCAATCACAGCTCTCCCAAACTCTCTGGATGAGCAATTCCAGCTCTCAGCCACAATCCCACCATTCAGGCACCGGGAGGAGGTGGAACCCTGAGTGGCTTTGTGCTGCTGACTGTGCTTTTTCACCCTGGAAAAGCATTTCCTTCCCCTCCTTGGGCAGAACTGCTCACCAGGAACTGCACAAAGGTGAAAAGCCAAAAAGAAAATTCCTAAAATTTTAAAATTCTTTCAATTTCTCCCTTGCTGCGTTGCTTTTCCTTTTCAAGACCCTGTCACAATAAAACCCACAAACATTCCTGCTCCAGTCCATCATGGCAAATCTGTTACAGCCCTGGGGCCTAAACCTGTGAGGATGATGATGATGATGATGATCTACACACAGAGCAGCACTGGATTTTAGTGCAGAACACATTTCACTGTGTTCCCAGGGCTTGTTGGTACTTGCTAAATCACTGGGTGATGTCACCAGGCAGCACAATTACCATTCCTTGAGTAAAAACCAATTTTAGAAAGATCCAGGAATCCCACAACTGCTGCAGGGTGAAGGGACAGGGCTGGGAATGGCAGCTCTGCTAAGAACACAAGTAAAGATCTATTTGTTTCCCTTTTTCTTACAGTAAACTGCTTTATTTTCCTAAAATTTCAACTTTCAGAGAATCCCAATTACTCCCTGAAAGCAAAGGCTGTGGGAGTCATGAAAATGTCATAGAAAAACCTGGTTTTGCAGTGATGAAAATGCTGAGATGTTAAAAACTCTGATCAGTATAAAACCCCAGATAAGCAAAAATGCACGTGGTAGTGCAAGAGGAGAATGTGCTTATACTGAAAATATATAGAAGACAAAATCCAGGATGCAAAAAACCCAGATTTTTGCTGTTTTCCTTCAAAATATGGTATAGTAATGAATATTATATATTCATTATTTTGGTATTAAAAATAGTATATAACATATAATAATATATAGTATATAATGCATAATATATAGTATATAATGTATAACATATACAGTATACAATAGATAATATATGTACTCTACACTATGTATAATAATACCAAAATAATAATGATAATGACAATGACAATGATAATGATAATAATACCACCAAAATAGTGAATATATAATATTCATTACTATACTATATTTTGGTATATTAATTATCTTAATAATGAATATTAGATATTCATTATTATACCATATTTTTGTATATCATTGATTATTTTATATATCCCTCCCTTCCTCAAAGCTGGGGCACTGCACAGGTGCTGAGCACTGGGAAGAGCTGTCCTGGTTCCAGCTGGGACAGGCTGAATTTATCCCACTGATGCCTCAGGGTTTAGTTTTTGTATTTTTCAGGTTCTGTGCTGTTTTATTGTGTGGGTCTGGGTTTCATATCAGTGGATGGTGAGCTGTCCTCACAGAGAGACAAAACAATTCCTGCTCTAGCTGGGACCAAGGACAAATAATCCAGATTTCAGGTCCAAGAGCACCTGAACCAGGCACCATTTGTGCTTCTTGGCCTTCATTTCCCTCTGTCCTTTTCATGGCAATTATTACTACTCTTATTATTATTACATATAATTTTATTTCAATTATTAAACAGTTCTTATCTCAACCCATGAGTTTTGCTTTATTGTGACCCTCTGCCCACCCACCCCTCTGGGCTCAGGGAGCTGCTGTAGCAGGTCTGTCATTCCAGGGTGACTTTTCCTCCTGAGGAACTCCAAGATGCATTGAATTTAAAAAATCTACATTAACCAAGTACCCTGGGAGCTGGGATTGAAATTAAACAGCGGGAGCTGAGTGGGGAATGGACTATAATTCATAACAGGGAAAAAAACAAGGGGAAGGGTTTGGGGGTGGCAGGGATGGCACTGCTGGCAGGGGGTGGCACATCCTGGGGGATGTCACCGCAGTGTCCTGGGGGCTGTCACCATCAGTGGTCCAGTCCCCCCTGCCCGTTCAGTCTCCCAGCCCGTTCAGTCCCCCATCCCGTTCGGGACCCCCCTGTCCCATTCAGGTCCCCCCATCCCGTTCAGGTCCCCCCTGTCCCATTCAGGTCCCCCCGGCCCGTTCGAGTCCCCCCATGCCCTGCTCAGGTCACCCCGGCCCGTTCAGGTCCCCCTGTCCCATTCAGGTCCCCCTGTCCCATTCAGGTCCCTCCTGCCCCGTTCAGGTCCCCCCGGTCCCGTTCAGGTCCCCCCTGTCCCGTTCAGGTCCCCCCGGTCCGTTCGCGTCCCCTCGGTCCCGTTCAGGTCCCCTGTCCCATTCAGGTTTCCCCGGCCCGTTCCAGTCCCCCCATGCCCTGCTCAGGTCACCCCGGCCCGTTCAGGTCCCTCCAGCCCCGTTCGAGTCCCCCTGTCCCATCCAGGTCCCCCCGGTCCCGTTCGGGTCCCCCTGTCCCATCCAGGTCCCCCCGGTCCCGTTCGGGTCCCCCTGTCCCATCCAGGTCCCCCCGGTCCCGTTCGGGTCCCCCCTGTCCCATCCAGGTCCCACCGGGCTCGGCGGGACGCGGCAGAGGAGCGGCGCCGCCGCCAGGGGGCGCTGCTGCCCGCCGGTCCCGCGGCCCGGGGCGGGAACGGGAACGGCTGAAACCCCTCGGGAACGGGACTGGGACCGGCACAGCAACTCCGTGGGACAGGGACCGGGACTGGGACAGGGACCAGGACCTCTCGGGATGGGGACCGGCACAGGGATCGAGATCCCTCGGGACAAGGACCGAGACCCCTCGGAACAGGGACCGGGACTCCTTGGAACGAGACGGATACAGGGACCGGGAGCCCTTGGGCAGGGACGGACACAGGGACAGGGACTCCTCGGGACAGGGACCAGCACAGGGACCAGTACCCCTCGGGACAGGGACCGAGACCCCTCAGGACAGGGACAGACACAGGGACCAGGAACCCTGGGGAAAGGGACCGGCACAGGGACCCCTCGGTCAGGGATGACACACGGTCTGGGACTGCCCGGCTCAGCCCAGGAGCCCACGGTGACACCGGTTATCCCGGGGATGGCACCTGCACCTCACCCAGACCGGGACAGCCAGAGCAGGAGCAGCCTCACACCCGGCCCGGGGCTTGCAGAGGGAACAGAAGCAGAACCGACTGCGGCTGATCCCCTTTCCTCCCTGCCTGCCTCCTGCACTCGGGCTGATCCCTTTTCCTCCTGGACCCGGGCTGATCCCTTTTCCTCCTGGAACTGGGCTGATCCCTTTTCCTCCTGCACTCGGGCTGATCCCGTTTTCCACCTGCACTCGGGCTGATCCCTTTTCCTCCTGCACTCGGGCTGATCCCTTTTCCTCCTGGAACCAGGCTGATCCCTTTTCCTCCTGCACTCGGGCTGATCCCTTTTTCTCCCGGACCCGGGCTGATCCCTTTTCCTCCTGCACTCGGGCTGATCCCTTTTCCTCCTGCACTCGGGCTGATCCCTTTTCCTCCTGGACCCGGGCTGATCCCTTTTCCACCTGCACTCGGGCTGATCCCTTTTCCACCTGCACTCGGGCTGATCCCTTTTCCTCCTGCACTCGGGCTGATCCCTTTTCCTCCTGCACTCGGGCTGATCCCTTTTTCTCCCGGACCCGGGCTGATCCCTTTTCCTCCTGCACTCGGGCTGATCCCTTTTCCTCCTGGACCCGGGCTGATCCCTTTTCCACCTGCACTTGGCATTTCTCTTTCCTGGGGCTTTGTACCAGACGTGGTTTAAGTTTTCCGAGTGGTGTGGGGCTCCTTGGGAATGAGCTGGACACTGAGCCTAATGCCAACCTCACTAAATATCCAGGTTCCAGCTGGGAATGCCCTGCCTGGAAGTGACATCCCAGCCTGAGGAATCACTCCAACTTCCAGGGCAGGGAGCAGGCAGAACCTGCACAAAAATCATCTCTGCTCTCCCCCTCCTTGGGAAATTCCTCACACAAATCCAGGTGAGATCATTCACCCCAAAGGAAAACCCTTCTCAATTCCCAGAGCTGCACAATTCACTCCTCAGAGCCAAATTTAACCCTCTGAGTGACCCAGCACCTGGAACTTCTCTTTCCATCACTGCAGGAGAAGCAATCTCATGGTTCTGCTGCCTTCTCCACACGCCACTCACCACCTCAAGTAATTTCAGTACCAGCACAAAGAAATATGAATTTGTGCTTAAAATAAAGAAGGGAAACACAAACCCCCCAAATTAAGAGAAAATCCCAGTCCACACGCAGGTGTGCAGAGCAGAGGAGGTGGCAGCAGGCATCAGAATCCCATGGGAAGGAGCAAGATGAGAGCCAGGAATGTGAGGAGGGACTTTTCAGTTCTTGCTCTGTGAAATATTAGTCACAAGTGGCTTTGGACAATGATTTAAACTCCAAGGGAGAATGCAGGCAAGAAGGGAAGGGAGAAGCAGCTCAGGCTTCCTTCACACCCTGGAAGCAGGAGGAGCACAAGCTGCACTTGCCCTTTGCAGGTTATTTTATTTTCCTCAATATTATGCAAATGACAAGCTCCTGTTCCCGCTCCTCCTGTTCCAGTTTTGCTCGAGGCTGTCAGATGCATTTCCCAACTCTGAATAAATCCAAAATTTCTAGGTTTGGTCTCAGGCATCCCCAGCTGTTCTGAGGTGTTGCAAGAGGCCTCAAGGCAAGGATTGAAAGCTCTGTTGTAGCAGAGATTATCAAATTACCAAAATGGAGTTACAAAAGGAATAGGAAACAATTTCTTAAATGGAAACATTACTCACAACAGTAGCAGCAACAGGTGGTCTGAACCAAACCAAGCAAACTTCAAACATGGCTTTGAAAGTATCAAAAATCATGAGAATTTCCCTCATTTCTCCAGGAAATTAAAATTGTATGGAAAAGGCAAAGACCTTTGCATGAGAAAGCAAAGCCTTAGCGTGGAAGGAAGCAAGAGGAGTTTGTTGGGAGGGGGACAGAGTGCTGTGGGTGGCTCTGGCGGAGATCCCACGTCAGCCTGTGCTGACACTGCAGGAACAGAGCTCTTGGTGAGGGCAGGGGCAGGGCTGGACCCCAGAACGATCCTGCAGAGCCCAAACCTCACCTGACCATTGCTCCAGCTGTGTTTGGTACAAGAGAACCCAGCAAACCTCATGGAACAGAGCTCTTGGTGAGGGCAGGACCCCAGAATGATCCTGCAGAGCCCAAACCTCACCTGACCATTGCTCCAGCAGTGGTTTGATAAAACAGAACCCAGCAAAATTCACAGAACAGAGCTCTTGGTGAGAGCAGGGGCAGGGCTGGACGCCAGAATGATCCTGCAGAGCCAGAGCCTCACCTGACCATTGCTCCAGCTGTATTTGGTACAAAAGGACCCATAAAAACTCATGGAACAGAGCTCTTGGTGAGGGCTGAACCCCAGAATGATCCTGCAGAGCCCAAACCTCACCTGTCCCTGCTCCAGCAGTGCTTGGTACAACAGAACCCAGCAAAACTCATGGAAAGGAGCTCTTGGTGAGAGCAGGACCCCAGAATGGTCCCTGCAGAGTGAAATCCTCACCTGCCATTGCTCCAGCTGTGCTTGGTACAAGAGAACCCAGCAAAGCTCATGGAACAGAGCTCTTGGTGAGGGCAGGACCCCAGAACAATCCCTGCAGAGCCCAAACCTCACCTGCCACTGCTCCAGCTGTGTTTGGTACAACAGAACCCAGCAAAGCTCATGGAACAGAGCTCTTGGTGAGGGCAGGACCCCAGAACGATCCCTGCAGAGCCCAAACCTCACCTGACCATTGCTCCAGCTGTGTTTGGTACAACAGAACCCAGCAGGACTCACAGGAACAGAGCTCTTGGTGAGGACAGGGGCAGGACCCCAAGCACCGATCCCTGCAGAGCCAAAGCCACACCTGTCCCCCAGATGTGTTTGGTACAACAGAACCCAGCAAAACTCACAGGAACAGAGCTCTTGGTGAGGACAGGACCCCAGAATAATCCTGCAGTGCCAAAGCCCCACCTGGCCCTTTCTCCAGCTGTATTTGGTACAAAAGGACCCATAAAACCTCATGGAACAGAGCTCTTGGTGAGGGCTGAACCCCAGAATGATCCTGCAGAGCCCAAACCTCACCTGCCACTGCTCCAGCTGTGTTTGGCACAACAAAACTCAGCAAAACTCGTGGAAAGCCTGATCTCCCTTACCTGCCAGGGGCTGCAGGGCCTTCTCCAGGGAGGAAGGCACGGGCTCCTTGCGGAGGGGCCGGCTCAGCGCCGTGTCCTGCCCGCCGAACAGCCCGGGGCTCTCCGGTAACTTTTTCCGTCCGTTGGTGCTGGCAGAGTTGCTGACTCTGCAGCTGCCTATTGCACTTGTGAAAAGGTTTGTGTGTTCATCGCTGCTGGCTGCCTCTGAGCTGGGAGTGAATCCCCCCAGGGACAGGGCTGGGGAATTTTCAGAGCAGTCAATCTGCAGAGGTGTCTGCAATCCCAGCGCCAAGGAGTTGGGCTCCGAAGGTTCTCTCCTGACCCACTGCTCATCTCTGCTTAGCAAACCCTTGGAAGGTGAGAGGTGAGGACAAGCCATGTGGCACCTGTGTTTCTCTTTGTGTTTGTACCTATCTCCAACAGCCTCCTTGCCAAACCTGTAGCGCTTCAAGGACTCCAGAACCGTTCTGGAGGAGCTGTTGGCCGTGATGGTGTCCATGGAGACCTGGGGCTGCTCGGAGGAGCGGTGCTCCCGGTGCTTGTGGCGGTGCCTGTGCTTGTGTTCCAGCATCCAGCCGTAGGCCATCTCGGGGGGGACGCTGGGGTACGTGCTCATGGACAGCAGAGGAGTCCTGCTCGTGGTGAGGAAAGCTTCCTGGCGCAAGAGTTTATGCTTCTTCTTGTGGTATTTGGTGGGGTTGAGGAGCAGGTGGCCTGTATGCATGTAGGAAGGTGGGGGTAGGGGGGTGGTGAAAGAAGGAGAGGGTGGAGGAGGGTAGAGGGTTGGAGGGTACCTTCCATAATAACCTAATCCTATGGGAGCAGCTGCCAGGGGAGAGGGGGAGTAAGGCATGCCATAGGAGGGGTAGAACCCGGTGCTGGACAGGGGGAAGCTCAGGCTATGCATGAAAGGCATTTCTGCCATAGCTTCCCGCATTTTTGGAGGCCTGCCTCTCTTTTTCTTTAAGTCAGGTTTTCTAATGTAGTGCAAAGGATCTAAAGGAAAAGTAGGGTGGGTGTAGAAACTATTGAAATTTATCCTAAAAATGGTAGGCAGCAAATCTCGGGGTATAAAATGGTGACTTCTGTGGGTTATCCTAATTTCACTTAATCGACTTATCAACTCCTCTAACTCAGCGAGGAAATCGGGGTCCTGCCTCCCTCGGAGCTGAGGGTACTTCTTTTTCCTTTTTCTCTTCTGCCTCTTCATCTTGTCGTAGCTGAGGTAATCGTGGCTGCGGCGCTTGCACTTGTGCTTGTGCTTCTCCTTCAGGTTGCCGAGCACGGCAGAGGTCTCGCTCGGCATGAGGGACACGTGGTCGAACGAGTGCCTCTTCTTCTTCTGCCCGCAGAACTTCTCGGCGCGGTCCGAGGTGCTGTTGTTGTCCGTGCCGATGCCGCTGTCGCTGGGGATGGTCTCGTCGCTGTGCGACTCGCTCACGGGCGACGGCGTGGCCTCCTTGAGCGCCGTCAGCTCGCTCAGGTGGGACGGCGAGTTGGGCAGCAGCGTGGGCGGGGACAACCTCCTCCTGCCCTTGGCCGCTTTCTTCATGGCGAGCGTCTGCACCACGCTGCCCTGCCTGGAGTGCAGGTGCAGGTAGGGCACCGAGCTGGGCTCGATGAAGCCGGCGTCGCTGCTGACGGGGCTCTGCCCCCCGCTCACGGCCGAGGATTGCGAGCACACCGGGGACGGCAGGATCTCCGAGGGGTTCGCTGCCGAGGGCAGCAGGTGGGGCAGGACCTGTCCTAGGGATGTGCCAGGAGCTTGCTGGGCAGATTTCTCCAGAACTGTCAGACTGGCGGCGCTGCTGGCTAAAAGGCCGTTCAGGACGGCTTTAGGTTTCCTCCCTCTCCTTTTTCCTATGTAAATCGTTCCTTTCTTGCTGACGTTGATTTGCTGGCCTAGTTTTGAACCGAATGTGGCAGCAAGAGTTGACACGGTGTTGTGGAGCTTGGATTGCATCTTCCCTTTGGTATTTGGTTCCACTGTACTGGACAGAATCTGATTCAGGAGTTTCTTGCGCTTCAGAGTTTTCATTTTATTTATTTTTCGAATAATTGTTTTCATTAACTGGCCATTATTTCTCTTGGCAACTTTTCTGTCTGAGTCTACTTCCAAATCACTCATGCTACAAATACTGGGGCTTTGGACTTCCTCTGGCCCTCGGAGCTGGTCCTTCCTCTCAAAGTACTCCCCGGGTCGGTGCTGTTCACTTTCAGGCCCCATCTTGCTCGAGTTCTCTGTTCCAACAAAAGGTGCAACAGACAGAATAGGTGGTTTCATTTTTATTGACGACCGGATCTGCCTTTTAGGTCTCCCCCTCTTTTTAGGAAAAGGTTGTCCTGATAAGCTTTGTTTTAGCGAGGGAATTTCAACTTCAGGCTGCAAAATTGGAGGTTCTTGCTCTTCTTTTGACTGCACTGAGAAGACTTTTGATGCTGGGATTTTAAGAGTTCTTTTGGGGGGACCTTCGAGCTCTGGCATTTCCTTGGATTTAGGTCTTCCTCTCTTGGGTTTGTAAATGTCAGGTAAGAAATCATCCGACATACACAAGCTGGAGGGTTGTTTGTGAGAGCTGTAGAACTTTGGAGTTTGTTTGTCAGTCTCAGCCAGCAGTGCCAGGGACTGTCCATTAGCTTCATTCAGCTTTGGCAACTGATGTTTGACAAATTCATGCTCCACAAACGAGGATGATCCGATGTTTTTCAGGAATTTGGCCTGCTCCAAATTACTGCTCGATAGTGCACTGTATGAAATGTTTTTAAAAAGCTCTGACCTTTCTAGCTCCAGACCCTTCGGAGGTCGGCACGCGCTCCTCGACACCACTTTAGTCCATCGTGGCTTCCTCCCTTTTCTTTTCTTTAAAGGCTTTGATTGCTGAGTGCTGCTCAGGTTTTTTGCTCCTTGGCAGGATTTCTCAGATGCAGCTATTGCACCGATCTTGAGGAACTGCTTGCTCCCAAACAAGCTGGTAAAACTAACAACTGATGGGGTGACAGTAGCGTGGATGCTTGTCTCAGCTGCCAAAATGGGCTTCTTCCCTGTGGGAGGACTTGTTCTCGAAGTTTCCACGTAAGATGCTTTTGAATCACTTAAATCCTTCTCAGCACCTTTAAAATCAGTGCTGAGGGTGTGGTTCAATGTCCTGTTCAGGCTCAGCAGAGAGCTGTCCGAGGAGAAGGGCGTTTTGCCCACGGGATCTGAAATGCCTTCCAGGAGCTCTGCCGTGGAACTTAAGTGCAATGAGTTGGACGCCAGCTGGGAGGAGGCTGTGGAGAGGCTCCTGTTGAGGGTGGGCACAGACACAGTGGGGGAAGGAGATGGGAGATTCCCTTCTCCCACCGCGCTGAACGGGGACTTGGCAGTCGACACCTCCGAGGCACCTCCTGTCCTGAAGTCTGGTGAAGTGCAATAAACTGGAGGCTGCTTCTCGTGCTTTGATGTTTCGTAAATCCCTTTCTCACTGGATGAGTAGGCATCCTGTGGAACACACATTCCTTCGCTGAACATCTCCTTGCCCACGTCAGCAATTTCTTTCCGAATTGAAAACTTGTCCAAGATGCTTTCTTTGCTCTGTCTCATAATGTGCTTCTCAAACGTTTTGCTGGTTGTGTTTTCCTTCAGTAAATCCGCAGGCTCATGGCTTTCAAGGCTGCTGAGGTTTGAATTGCAAGGAAGCTTAAAGGGCTCTGAGGAGGGCACGAGGGAATCTGCTTTCAGACTTCCAGAGTCCTTGGTAGCCAAACCAGCTGGGCTGCCAATCCCTGCTGGCTTCTTCCCACACTCCTTGCTCACCAATCCCACAGCACTGCTCATTCCTGGCACCTTCCTCCCAGGCTCCTTGCTAACCAGCCCCATGGGGCTGCCAATCCCTGGTGTCTTCCTCCCAGAGTCTTTGTTAACCAGAGCTGTGCTGTTCCCAGTGCCTGGCACCTTCCTTCCAGAATCCTTGCTAAGCAGACCTGTAGGATTATTTATTCCCAACAACTTCTTCCCAGCATCCTTGTTCACCAATCCTGCTGGAGTGCTGATCCCTACTGGCTTCTTGAGAGGCTCCTTGCTGGGCAGGGCAGCTGGAGTGCTGATCCCTGCAAGTTTCCTCCCCACATCTTTGCTGATCAACCCAACTGCAGAGCTGCTGGTCACTGGCTGCTTCTTTCCTGCATCCTTGTGGACTAACCCTGTTGGAGTGCTGATGCCTGGAGGCCTCTTCCCAGAGTCTTTGTTAACCAATCCAATTAAGGGGCTGATTGCTTGGGGCTTCTTCCCAGAGTCTTTGTTCACCAATATGGCTGCGCTGCCAATCCCCAATGGCTTCTTCCCTGAGTCCTTGTTCACCAAGCCAACAGCAATCCCAGAGCCTGGCAGCTTCTTCACCAAATCTTTGTTAACCAACCCACTTGCACTTACGGCTCCTGGCAGCTTCTTCCCAGAGTCTTTCACCAAACCAGATGTAGTTCCATTTCCACTCCCAGGCTTCTTCTGCTTGGTTTTGGAAGACTTGGAAGGAGGACAAGTTGCAATAAGTTGAGCCAATTTTTCTGTGACAGTTGTTGCTCCGTTAATTTCTGTTCTATCCTTTAAATCAGAGTTATGGCTACTGATAAGGGTTGGAGGAGATGATTTGATATAATCTGTCATTTCAGAATGCAATGGGGAAACTTTCTTAGATAAAGGGGTTGTTTCTACTTCGATACCTTCTTCCACGTGTAACTCAACTGGTGCAACTTCTCCAGCTTTCTTGTAAGACTTGGAAGGGTCCTAAAAGTTAATAAACAAAAAAAATCTTTAGGAACAGGGTACAAAGTATCACTTTGAGCAACACAGTATTTTTTTATGTTTTGGTGATTAACACTTGCTCTGGTATCAGGGTTACTGTATAAACAGAGGCTGAATGATCCCATGAATTTCAAACCAAACAATAGTAATATTAGTAATTTAAATAATGGCATCATAAAATAAACACATTCAGCAAATAATAGTGATAATTCATATTTAAACCAAAATGTTTTAATGGTGGACACGCTGAGGCTTTGCTGATGTTAACAAAACCCAAACTCCCTCCCAGTCCGGAAATAAAAACCATTTAATCTGTCCCCCGATTATTAAAAATATCCTCCAAAAATACTGTTGATGTTTATTAATAAAAACTCACTACCAACAAAGTGCTGGGCTATTTATAGTGTGAGAGCACTTGAAGAGCTCACATGGTGCTGAGCAGCAGCTGAGCAGTGCCCTGGAAGGGAAGGGCTGGCACTGTCACCCTGTCCCTGCACAGCCCTGTCCCCCAGCCCCTGCACCAACAGCTGCTCCTCCCTGCCCAACACTGACAATCAAAAAAATAAACAAAATAAAATAAGTCAAATTATTCTGTTTGCATAGAGGAGAAGGGGGTGATAATGCACACAAATGGAATAACTGAAACTCACACTCATTTCCAGCTCACACCTCACCAAACTTGAAATTTATTCTGTAAAGGTTAAAATCAAAACTGCAACACATCATAAATCTTACCGAGAGCATCTCAATAAATTCATCTTTTATTTTGGAAGGACATTCTTTACACACAGTGCCCAACACATCTCTGCAGTGCAGGGGCTGGGAATGGAAGGAAATAATGCTAATTATATGATAATTCTGCCCATGGTTCTGATGTCCCCAGCATCAGAAGGACATGGGAATGTTGGAGCAGGTCCAGAGGAAGCCATGAAGTTGATGAAGGGACTGGAGCACTGGGATGGCTTCAAACTGACAGAGGGTAAATTTAGGTTGGATAAATGGGAGAAATTCCTCCCTGTGAGGGTGGGCAGGCCCTGGCACAGGTGCCCAGAGCAGCTGTGGATGCCCCTGGATCCCTGGCAATGCCCAAGGCCAGGCTGGACAGGGCTGGGAGCAGCCTGGGACAGTGCAAGGTGTCGCTGCCATGGCAGGGGTGTGGAATAAGCTGGGCTTTAAGATCCTCCCAGCCCAAAGTCACTGTGATGCTGTGATTTCATTCCCAATTTGAAACCTCCTGAGACCTCCCAGAACACAAACTATGGAGAGAAAAACACCAATGCCACAGCTCTTCATCCAGCACCTGATTCCAAAGCTGTTCCTATGGATGCTGAAGGATGGGACAGCCTGGATTCCTCTGAACAGCAAATTTTGGTGCTGATCCTGAAGGATTTGTTCACTCAGCTGCACTTAAGCAGGAATTTGCAGCCTGGATCCAGCTGGACACTGCTGAGATGAGAAGCAGCTGTGTGGGGAATGGGGGAGCCTCTGCACCCCAAATCCAGGGCACAGGGGGGTTCTCTGTGCCCACCTCCAGGCCTGGCACGCACATGGAAACCCCTGAGTCAGCATGGCACCACTCTGAGCCTGCAATCCAACGCTCCTGGACCCCTGGCAGTGCCCAAGGCCAGGCTGGACAGGGCTGGGAGCAGCCTGGGACAGGGCAAGGTGTTCCTGCCATGGCAGGGGTGTGGAATAAGCTGGGCTTTAAGATCCTCCCAGCCCAAAGTCACTGTGATGCTGTGATTTCATTCCCAATTTGAAACCTCCTGAGACCTCCCAGAACACAAACTATGGAGAGAAAGACACCAATGCCACAGCTCTTCATCCAGCACCTGATTCCAAAGCTGTTCCTATGGATGCTGAAGGAAGGGACAGCCTGGATTCCTCTGAACAGCAAATTTTGGTGCTGATCCTGAAGGATTTGTTCATTCAGCTGCACTTAAGCAGGAATTTGCAGCCTGGATCCAGCTGATCCAGCTGGACACTGCTGAGATGAGAAGCAGCTGTGTGGGGAATGGGGATTTGGGAATGTGCCCCAAATCCAGGGCACAGGGGGTTCTCTGTGCCCACCTCCAGGCCTGGCACGCACATGGAAACCCCTGAGTCAGCATGGCACCGCCCTGAGCCTGCAATCCAACGCTCCTGGAATTCCCTGGGGCAGGCTCTGAGTGCCAGAGAGTCACTAATGACTGTTAAAGCCTTCAGAGAGCTTCCTCCTCCTCCTCCTCCTCCTCCTCCAGCCTGAAATTCTGGCAAGAACTTTGGAAGAAAAATCTCCTTTGTTCAGCAGACTTCAAAACATCCACCTAAATACTGACTTGGGAATTCAGCTCCTCATGCCTGTATTTACATTCCACATTATTTATTCTTTTTCCTGCTCCTCCTGGGTGCTGTGCCACCCCTGGGCCAGGTTCTGTGGTGCCCTCACCGGGTATCCAACACTTCTTGGCAGGCTCTGCTTTTCCCTGCTCACCTCCTTTTCCAAACAAAGGGCTCGCAAGTTTGAAAAGACACTTCAATAATAAATACCTAACTAACAAAACCCTTCCAAACAGCAGCTTTGATCTGAGCAAGATGCCAGGATTTTGAAAACAAGACTTTAGCATCAAACACAGATCCTTTGAAAGCTGAACGAGTGTGCCCTGGAAAGTTTTCTCATCTAAGGGTGAGTGAGTTTTCCAAGCACACCGCGAATTATTTCAAAAAAACACGAAGCATCGAGTGAGATGTCAGACAAGAAGTCGAAAAAAGTCTGTCATTTTTAAACCCAAAATTCTTATTGGGGAATTTTTTTTTTCCCCTATAAATCTACTTAATAATCAGCATGATTAACAGAAACATTTTGGAGGGAAATTTTGAAGAACAAAATTTCATCCAGTAACTTTTAATAGAAATATTTTGAGATGTTTCCTTTGGAGAAGGTTGCATAAAAAAACGAAATAAAAAATAGAATATACTCAAAATTTTAAGTTACAAAATTAAAAAAATAAAAAATAAAAAAAATCAATAAAGTATACTCAAAAACGTAAAAATAAAATAAAAATATAAAATTAAATTAAAAATAAAAATTATAAAGATAAAAAATAAAATTTAGACTCAAAAATTTAAAAATATAAAACAAAATTAAAACTAAAGATATAAAAATAAAATATGAACTAAAAAAATTAAAAATTAAAAAATAGCCTCAGTTTCCAGCACCTGAAGTAGTTAAACGCACCCAGACTGTTCAGGAAAATGTTGTTTGGGATTTCTCTTGAGAGCCACTGGCAAGCAATGAGGATTTTTAAGGATTTTTTCTGCACTTACACAGATTTATCCATTATTGTTTTGGCTGTTGTACTTCAGGCCAATGCTCAGAGTAGAATTCAAAGGAGCATTCAGAGAAATCACAGAAATTGTTCTGTAGTTGTGGCAATCCCCCAAATAAAAATTCTGTTTATTTTTCACCTCCAAGACTTTTTATTTTTCAGCATTTTCTAAAAGCAAAACAACAATTCTGTGGAATTAACCAAAAACAAAACACTTTTATCCCAGATCCTGCAGGAAATATTCTCAAGCTACGCAAGAAGAAAATAAATCAATTTTTTCATCTTTTTAATAATTTTTTTGTTCGAAATTCTTTATTAATTTTTATGTCTATATAAAATTATTTTTAAATTTTTATTAATTTAAATAAATATTAATATTAGTAATTTATTTAAAAATAACAAAAAGTATTAAATTATTACTACTACTATTATTATTACTACTACTACTATTATTATTACTTTATTACTATTATTATTATTATTATTATTATTATTATTTTGTTAAAATATTTATTGCTTTTTATGTTTACACATTTCTGGAGGAGAAATTGCAAATATATAAGGAAAAATGTCTCTGCTGAAAGAGTGGTGAGGCAGTGGAAGAAGCAGCCCAGGGAAATGTGGAATTCCCATCCTTGGAAATGTTCAAAAATTGTTCCCATTTATTTATATAAAGTTACTTATATTTATCTTTTATATATCTGTATTACTATTATATAATATAGGATTTTATTTTACATTTATATTATGGTTAGATATTTATATTTATAATTATTATGGTTAGTTATTTATGATTATGATATTGCAATATAACATATTATTATATTATATTATATTATATTATATTATATTATATTATATTAATTATATTATATATTATATTATATTACGTTATATTATATTATATTACATTATATTATATTACGTTATATTATATTATATTACATTACATTATATCTATTTATAGACAATATAAATATAACTTATTTATATAAAATTACTTATATTTATCTTTTATATCTTTATATTATTGTCCTATAATATATTATTTTATAATATATTTATATTGATTATGGTTAGTTATTTATATTTATACTTATGATGATTATATTGTAATATAATTTAATTATATATATTTATAGACTTTATAAATATTATTTATAGATATAAATTACTTATATTTATTTTTATATATTTATATTATACATTATATATTGCATATTGCATATTGCATATTGTATATAATATATGATATATAATATATAATATATAATATATTATACATTATATATTATATATTATATATTGTATATTATATATAATATATATTATACATTATATATTGTATATTATATGTTATATTACATATTACATATTACATATATTACATATTGTATATTGTATATTGTATATTATGTTATATGTCATATATTATATATTATATAACATATTACATATATTACATTACGTATATTACAAATTAAATATATATTATGGTACATGTATTATATATTATCACATATATAATGGCAGTAAGACAAAAATCCCAACCCTTGGGTATTCTATTTGAAACCTGTGATGGTTCAAAGCCATCATTCCCATTTATTTCCTCCCAGACACCTCCAATCCCATTCCAGCAAGCAGCAGGACGTTGTTTGGTGTCATCTCTAACAATGCCACGTGCAAAATGGCAGCAGGGAGCAACGAGCCTCAAACACCCCCTCAGAACAAGCCTATATTATATTATATTATATTATATTATATTATATTATATTATATCTATTTTAGACAATATAAATATAACTTATTTATATAAAATTACTTATATTTATCTTTTACATATTTATATTATTGTCCTATAATGTATTATTTTATATTACATTTATATTGATTATGGTTAGTTATTTATATTTATAATTATGATGATTATATTGTAATATAACATAATTTAATTATATATAGACTTTATAAATATAATTTATTTATATAAAGTGCTTATATTTTATATATTTATATTATATATTGCATATTGTATATTATATAATATACAATATATATAATATATATTATATAATATAATATATTGTATATTATATATGTTATATTACATATTACATATATTACATATTATATATTATATATTGTATATTATGTTACATATTATATATTATATCACATATTACATATATTATATATTATATTACATATATTTGAAATTAAATATTCACCCCCTCAGAAGAAGCCAGGAGAGAGCAGAGGATGAGGAGGGATCATCATGAGTCAGGGGTTTGAAACTCTTGGAAATAATGTCAATTTAATGCAACAAATCTGCATCCTCTGAGAGGAGCTGCAGTCTAAAACGGAGGTGATATCAACATCACCACATCAAAAATATTCCACACCATCACTAATATTTGCCTCCCTTTCTGCTTTCCATTTTAAATGCTCAGGGTTATTTACCTGCTGGCCACTTTTCCTTGCACATTGATGCACATGAAAAAATCCATTTTTAGTGACATGGTGAATCCTGTTGGACTGACATTGCCCTGACTCACTTTCTGTGGCCGTGTCACACTGCTGCACCCTTTTTTTCCTCCTTGTAAAATGGAGATTTTATCTAATTACCTCTGTTCTTATGAGTAATAATTGCAGGTTTGATTGCTGAGGATGTGTGGAGCTGGAAATCCAGAGCTGCAGCTACAAACCCCATGAATGATGTGCACAGAGCACATGGAAATACATTTATTTTCTCTGAGGACTTAGCCAGGGAAGCCTGGCTTTGTGACTGGCTGCATTTCTTCTGTCCCCACTAATCCTGGCATCTGTCCCCAACCTGTGTCCCCTGCAGCTGCCTTGGTGTCACCTTTCACATTCCTGATCCTTTCTCCACCCCAAACCTCTAAAAAAATTAAAATTCTAGTGTATAAACAAAGATGTCAGGGATGAAGAATCCCTGCTGTCACCATGAGAATTCAAATATTGATTATTTTCTCTGGGAAAAACTCCCAGGGCACGATCTCTTGATGCAAAGGGAAAATCTCCAGACACTGTGGTGCCTTTTGAGAGAAAAACCAGGGAATTATGGAATATTTATGGAATATGAGCTGGGAGGGACCCATAGGGATCAGCCAGTCCAAGCCCTGCACTGACACCCCAAAATCCACCCTGGGAGCATTTCCCAAACCCTCCTGGAGCTCTGGTACCCCTGGGGTAAAAACCTTTTCCTGATATCCATCCTAAACCTCATTAATTCCACATCAAACCTCCCCTGAATAAGAGATTTTCAGCTGCAGGAGCCACCTCAATTCAGACATCAAGAGAAATCAGTGCTTGGATATTCTAGAGTGTGACTCTGGAAAAAACTCATTGCAACAGAGTTTTGTCAAAAAAAAACCCCAAAAAAACCAAAAAAACGAACAAAAAAAAAAAAAACAGAAAAGAAAGAAAAAGTTACAAAAAAAAAAAAAAAAGGAAATCATCAGTGTAATAACAAACTGCCATCAACTCTTCTGGTGTTTTCAAGCCAAAGTTAGAAATATCATTAGAAATAATAAGCTTGTTTTGAAATGGAAGAATGTGAAATAAAAACCACTGCCAAAATGTGAAGTTATGCAAAGAACACTTGAGAGTTTTGTGTTCAGTGGGCTGGATGCAAACACCT
Organism: Ammospiza caudacuta; assembly: GCF_027887145.1. NCBI lineage: Eukaryota > Metazoa > Chordata > Aves > Passeriformes > Passerellidae > Ammospiza > Ammospiza caudacuta. The sequence goes on from NC_080622.1 coordinate 3,326,774, forward strand.
CTGCTTGCAGGGAGGAAAACCCCAATGTGAGAGCACTGCAGAGTCTGAAAAAGGCAATTTGAGCCCCCACACATCACATCCAGCACACTTGTTTTGTAAGCACATCATTAATTACTCAGAATCCCAGACTGGTTTGGGCTAAAAGGGATTTTAAAGATTTCATTCTACACTTTAAACTGTCCCAGGCTGCTCCAAAATGTCCAACCTGGCTTTGAACACTGCCAGGGATGCAGGGGCAGCCACAGCTGCTCTGGGAAATCTGTTTAATGTGTTTATTCCCAAGCATCCAAAGATTGGGGAGCTCAGGAGTTTCAGCTCCTCACCCCTTCAGTTCAGGTGCAAGGGGATTTTTGGTGGGGGGAATTCTTCTGGGTGATGTGCTCATAGAACCATGGAATGGTTTGGGTTAAAATAGACTTTAAAATTCTTCCAGTGCCATGGCAGTGACACGTTCCACCATCCCAGCCCTGTCCAACCTGGCCCTGGACACTTCCAGAGATCCAGGGGCAGCCACAGCTGTGCCAGGGCCTGCCCACCCTCCCAGGGAACAATTCCTAATTCCCAAAATCCCATCCAGCCGTGCCCTCTGGCAGGGTAAAGCCATTCCCCCTGCCTGGCATTCCAGGCCTTTGTCAAAATTCTCTCCCTGGCACTGGAAGGCCACAATGAGATCATCCCCAAATTTCCCTTCTCTTTAAGGTGATTCTTCCTCAAGGGCAATTCCAGACTGGGTATGCCAGGGGAAAGGAAAAAATGGTTTGGGTATGGCAGGGGAAAGGAAAAGATCTGGGTGTGCCAGGGGAGGGGAAAAGGGTCTGAGTATGGCAGGGGAAAGGAAAAGATCTGGGTGTGCCAGGGGAGGGGAAAAGGGTCTGGGTATGGCAGGGGAAAGGAAAAGATCTGGGTGTGCCAGGGGAGGGGAAAAGGGTCTGGGTATGGCAGGGGAAAGGAAAAGATCTGGGTATGGCAGAGGAAAGGAAAAGGGAATGCCAAGGGAATGGAAAAAAGTCTGGGTAAGTCAGGGGACAGGAAAAGGGTCTGGGTATGGCAGGGGACAGGAAGAGGTTTGGGTATGGCAGGGGACAGAAAAAGGGTCTGGGTATGGCAGGGGAAAGGAAAAGATCTGGGTATGGCAGGGGAAAGGGTTTGAGTATGGCAGGGGAAAGGCTCTGGGTATGGCAGGGGACAGTAAAAGGTCTGGGTATAGCAGAGGAAAGGAAAAGGGAATGCCAGGGGAATGGAAAAAAGTCTGGGTAAGTCAGGGGACAGGAAAAGGGTCTGGGTATGGCAGGGGACAGAAAAAGGGTCTGGGTATGGCAGGGGAAAGGGTTTGGGTAGGCCAGGGAACAGGAAAAGGGAATGCCAGGGGACAGGAAGGGGTCTGGGTATGCCAGGGGAAAGGAAAAGGTCTGGGTATGGCAGGGGACAGGAAGAGGTTTGGGTATGCTGGGGACAGGAAAAGGGAATGCCAGGGAAAGGGGAAAAAGGCATGCCAGGGGACAGGAAAAGATCTGGGTATGCCAGGAAAAAGGAAAAGATTTGGGGATGTCAGGGGAGAAGGAAAGGGTCTGGGTATGCCAGGGGAAAGGAAAAAGGAATGCCAGGGGACAGGAAAAGGTCTGGGTGTGCCAGGGGAGGGGAAAAGGGTCTGAGTATGGCAGGGGAAAGGAAAAGATCTGGGTATGGCAGGGGAAAGGGTTTGAGTATGGCAGGGGAAAGGCTCTGGGTATGGCAGGGGACAGAAAAAGGTCTGGGTATGGCAGAGGAAAGGAAAAGGGAATGCCAGGGGAATGGAAAAAAGTCTGGGTAAATCAGGGGACAGGAAAAGGGTCTGGGTATGGCAGGGGACAGGAAAAGGGTCTGGGTATGGCAGGGGAAAGGGTTTGGGTAGGCCAGGGAACAGGAAAAGGGAATGCCAGGGAAAGGGGAAAAAGGTATGCCAGGGGACAGGAGAAGATCTGGGTATGCCAGGAAAAAGGAAAAGGTTTGGGGATGTCAGGGGAGAAGGAAAGGGTCTGGGTATGCCAGGGGAAGGGGTCTGGGTATGGCAGGGGAAAGGAAAAAGGAATGCCAGGGGAAAGGAAAAGGTTTGGTTATGCCAAGTGAAAGGGTCTGGGTATGCCAGGGAACAGGGAAAGGGAATGCCAGGGGACAGGAAGAGGTTTAGGTACAGCAGGGGACAGAAAAAGGTCTGGGTATGGCAGGGGAAAGGAAAAGTTTTGGGTATGCCAGGGGACAGGAAGAGGTCTGGGTATGTCAGGGGACAGGAAAGGGTCTGGGTATGGCAGGGGAAAGGAAAAAGGAATGCCAGGGGACAGGAAAAGGTCTGGGTACACCAGGGGAAAGGAAAAAGGAATGCCAGGGGACAGGAAAGAGTCTGGGTATGCCAGGGGAAAGGAAAAAGGAATGCCAGGGGACAGGAAAAGGTCTGGGTACACCAGGGGAAAGGAAAAAGGAATGCCAGGGGACAGGAAAAGGTCTGGGTATGGCAGGGGAAAGGAAAAAGGAATGCCAGGGGACAGGAAAGGGTCTGGGTATGGCAGGCACACACCCCCTCAGCACACAGTGAGGAATTTTCCTGCCCTGGGCAGGCTCTGCCAGCACTGATCCATGCAGGGAGCCCTGAGAACAGGACACAGGCTGGAGAAATGGAAATGCTTCAGCCTTGGGAAGCTCTGGAGCAGGAACGGCCTGCACAGAAAATCCCTGCAAAGGAAGGACTCCAACTTGCAGGGATTCCCTGGATTCCCCTGGCACTACCACACAGGTATATTCTAACCTTAATTACCAAAAAATTTTATGTTTATGGGAAAAAAAAAGAGCAGGCTGTAACCAAACCCTTCAAAAATTCAGCATCTATGCAATTATATTTGTAATCCTTGCCATTTTTCCTGTTTTCCCTATCTGCTCTGATTACATCATGGAGATCAGAAAAACAAATCCTCAAGGCAGGGCTACTTGCTGCTGTTTGGAAAAGCCCTGGCACATCTCTCCAGCCACTGCTTTCCATGCAGTTATCACCAGGCTGGTTTTTAATTCATTTGGAAAAGTTTATTTTACTTTTCAGCCCCTGCCTGAGCAGTGACAGGTGAGACACAGCAAAACAAGTGCTGGTAACAGGTAGGAAAAAATAGAAATTCAAGCACAGCACATCCAGAGCCCCATCTCAAGAGAGACAAGACATCCAAACCTCTCCACTTTGCTACAGAAAAGAGACTAAAAATCTCCCCAGCACTTTTCAGAAATGAACACGGGAATCATCTTCCACTGCTGTTGAAACAACAAATTGGCACACTGTCAAAGAGCATTTTTTCCTCCTAATGGCCACAAAATAAAACCATTTCTAACTCCAGCCACCTCAGTATCAGAGGTTACACAGAAAAGCAGCAGAACACAGCGCTGCAGAGATGAGGAAGCTTTAAAACCCAAGTTTAAATGTACCATGACTTGCAAATGACCCCCCAGCCACAGCACTCACTTGCTTTGAAGGACAGTGCTCGTTCTTCTCCTCCGTCATCTTCCCACTCTTGGGAGCCCTCCGTGGCTGCTTGATGCTGGTTTTTATGGCAGGCCTGCAGACATAATTCTCCAGGTTCTTGGGAGGCTTTTTTGTCCTCTTGGCTTGCAGGCCAATCTTCAGTTTGAGGTTTCCCTCGGAGAAGTTGGTTTCCTTCACGGAGAACTGCTGCTGTGCATCGCCCAGAGCGTCGCTCTTGCCGCTCTCTGCGCTGCCCTCCCTGCTCTTCTTCCTCCCCTCCTCCTCCTCCTTGCTGCAGCCCTCGAGCTCTGCTTCCCCCGTGCCCACCAAGGTGCCAATGTTTGCCACAGAGGGGCTTTTGCCAGCAAACCCTTCAGAATCAGCACCCAAGCCTAACATAGCAGTATTGCGAGGGTCCATCACACAATATTTGCCTTCTGGTGATTTTTGGTTTTTTTTTAGGGAAGATTTACAGAGATCTGTTCCTCAGGAGAGCTGGTCCACCATGGGCAGTCAGCATCTTTCACCCTGTGGGAGGAAAAGATAGAAAGCATTAACTTGGATTTCCTAGCAGAAATTAAATTAATGTGAAATAAAAACAATAGAGAAATATAAAACCAATACATTATTACTATTATTATTATTATTGATAATAATATAAAATCAATATATAATAACATATAAAACCAATATGTATAATATATAAACCAAATATATATAATATATAAAACCAATATATAAATAATACATATAAAACCAATATATAATATATAAAACCAATATATAAATAATATATATAAAACCAATATATAAATAATATCTATAAAACCAATATATAATAATATATAAACCAAATATATATATATATATACCCAAAATTATATATTGGTTTTATAATATATAAACCAAATATATATAATATATAAAACCAATATATAAATAATACATATAAAACCAATATATAATATATAAAACCAATATATAAATAATACATATAAAACCAATATATAATATATAAAACCAATATATAAATAATATATATAAAGTCAATGTATAATAATATATAAAACCAATATATAATAATAAAAAACTAATATATAAATAAAATATATAACCAATATATAAATAATATATATAAAACCAATATATAAATAATATATATAAAACCAATATATAATAATATATAAACCAAATATATATATACCCAAAATTATATATTGGTTTTATAATATATAAACCAAATATATATAATATATAAAACCAATATATAAATAATACATATAAAACCAATATATAATATATAAAACCAATATATAAATAATACATATAAAACCAATATATAATATATAAAACCAATATATAAATAATATATATAAAGTCAATGTATAATAATATATAAAACCAATATATAAATATATAAAACTAATATATAAATAAAATATAAAACCAATATATAAATAATATCTATAAAACCAATATATAAATAAAATATAAAACCAATATATAAATAATATATATAAAACCAATATATAATAATATATAAACCAAATATATATATATATATATATATATATACCCAAAATTATATATTGATTTTATAATATATAAACCAAATATATATAATATATAAAACCAATATATAAATAATACATATAAAACCAATATATAATATATAAAACCAATATATAAATAATACATATAAAACCAATATATAATATATAAAATCAATATATAAATAATATCTATAAAGTCAATGTATAATAATATATAAAACCAATATATAATAATAAAAAACTAATATATAAATAAAATATAAAACCAATATATAAATAATATATATATAACCAATATATAAATAATATATATAAAACCAATATATAATAATATATAAACCAAATATATATATATATATATACCCAAAATTATATATTGGTTTCATAATATATAAACCAAATATATATAATATATAAAACCAATATATAAATAATATATATAAAACCAATGTATAAGAATATATAAATCAAATATATATAATATATAAAGCTAATATATAAATAAAATATAAAACCAATGTGTAAATAATAATATTTACACCAATACGTAAATAATAATATATAATCAATACAGAAATAGTAAGACATATAACCAATATATAAATAATATAAACCAAATTGATATAATAATATACAAAACCAATATTAAGATAGTAACACATAAGACCAATAAATAATATCTAAACCTATATATAATATATAACCCCTATATATAAATAATAATATATAAAGCCTATATATAATAGCTAAAATCGATATATAATACATAAAACCAATATATAATACATAAAACGAGTAAATATTATATATGCAACCAATACATAAATAATATCTAAAACCAATATATAATAATATCTAAAACCAATATATAATATCTAAAACCAATATATAAAGAATACCTACCCCAAATATATAAATAATAATATATAAACCCTATATATAATATATAAAACCAATATATAAATAATATCTACCTAAAATACACAAATAATAATATATAAACCCTATGTATAATATATAAAACCAATATATAAATAATATCTACCTCAAATATATAAGTAATAATATATAAACCCTATATATAATATATAAAACCAATATATAAATAATATCTACCTCAAATATATAAGTAATAATATATAAACCCTATATATAATATATAAAACCAATATAAAAATAAAATAAAATATAAAAATAATAATATATCAGCCCAAGCAATGGTACTTCAGACAAGCACAGCAGCTGATGTTCCAAGACACCAACACTTCCACTCACCTCCTTCAAAACCACAATTTATCTGTGAAACTCTTTTAAATAATAAGTGAAAAATAAAAAGTATGTGATTATTATAATTTCCGAATTATCCACGTGACATTTCAAATGATGGCTACAGATTTTAATATTGAGCATCAAATTAATTTTTTTTATTTATAACCAGAGCCCAGTTAGTCCCAGCCTTGCAGGTTGTGGATTCACTGGGAGAGCTGCAGGCAAATGAAAGCCAGGAGAAAGCACCCAAATCCCAACAATATTCTGGATTTAATTATCTGAGGAACATCATTAATTAATTAATTATCTGGAGGAAAATAATTTCATTCTTTTGCACCAGGAAAGCTGAGCCTGAGCCACGTGGGCATCAGTTTACAAACACAGCACGGAATGCACAGCTCAGGGAGAAGGAATGGGGGAACAGATGCCAAGCCCAAACACTCACACACAGACTGTGCTTCCTGAGGCAGGGCAAGAGGAAAGGCCACACTTCCACCAGCACAGACGCTGACAGGAATAGAAAATTGATTTATTTAGCAGAAAATAATAGAGGGGATCATCTTAACTACAGCAAATTGGAGGCAGCTCTAAGGTTGTGAGGGTGCCCCGGACCCTGAGCTTCCCTCCCTGCCACAGAACAAACCAAACCTGTGCTCCTTGCAGTTTTACATGCTGACAAAAATCCCAAAATCTCCAAATCCCAGAACTGTTTGGGCTTTGAAGATCACCTCATCCCACCCCTGCCAACCTGCACCACCCCAGGTTGCTCCGAACCCCTGGCCTGGAACCCTCCCAGGGATGGGGCACCCTGTGCCAGGGTCTCAGCACAAAGCAATTCCTCCCATCCCGTCCCCAAACCTTTCTAAATTCTCTCTCCATCTTTCTTGCAAGCTCCTGAAAAGTTATTTGTTGTGAGGATGCCCAGACCCTCGTGCACCACTGACCCTGAGCCCTCCCTGCCACAGAACAAACCAAACCCGTGCTCCTTGCAGTTTTACATGCTGACAAAAATCAAAAATCCCAAAATCCCAGAACAGTTTGGGCTTTGAAGATCACCTCATCCCATCCCTGTCACCTTCCACTAGCCCAGCGTGCCCAACGTGTCCTGGAACCCTTCCAGGGATGGGGCACCCTGTGCCAGGGTCTCAGCACAAAGCAATTCCTCCCATCCTGTCCACAAAACTTTCTAAATCCTCTCTCCATCTTTCTTGCAAGCTCCTGAAAAATTATTTGTTGTGAGGATGCCCAGACCCTCGTGCAGCACTGACCCTGAGCTTCCCTCCCTGCCACAGAACAAACCAAAGCCGTGCTCCTTGACAATCAAAAATCCCAAAATCCCAGAACTGTTTGGGCTTTGAAGATCACCTCATCCCACCCTTGCCACCTTCCACCACCCCAGGTTGCTCCAAGTCCTGTCCTGGAACCCTTCCAGGGATGGGGCACCCTGTGCCAGGGTCTCAGCACAAAGCAATTCCTCCCATCCCGTCCACAAACCTTTCTAAATTCTCTCTCCATCTTTCTTACAGGCTCCTGAAAAATTATTTGTTGTGAGGATGCCCAAACCCTCGTGCAGCACTGACCCTGAGCTTCCCTCCCTGCCACAGAACAAACCAAACCTGTGCTCCTTGCAGTTTTACATGCTGACAAAAATCCCAAAATCTCCAAATCCCAGAACTGTTTGGGCTTTGAAGATCACCTCATCCCATCCCTGTCACCTTCCACCACCCCAGGTTGCTCCAAGCCCTGGCCTGGAACCCTCCCAGGGATGGGGCACCCTGTGCCAGGGTCTCAGCACAAAGCAATTCATCCCATCCCGTCCCCAAACCTTTCTAAATTCTCTCTCCATTCTTGCAAGCTCCTGAAAAGTTATTTGTTGTGAGGGCATTCTAAGGAGAAAATGTTGAAATATCTTCAACACTTATCATTTTTGAAATTAAATGGATCAGCAACAGGTCTGAAAAAACCTAAAGTGCATCACAGGGCACCAAACCAGCCTGAATCTTCTGTCCTCGCCTTCCCTACAGTCATGAAATCATTTATTAATTTATTAATTGTGAGCAATGGCATGGGAAGATGTCAGGAGCTCAAAATGAGTTTCAGATCAAGGTCTCAGGGAGCTCAGCGCTTTTCTGGGATTTTTAGCATCCTGGGCAGACAAAAACCTGGGGAAGCAGCAGCAAGGAGCTGGTTTGGGGTGGAGAAAGGACCAGGAATGTGAAAGGTGACACCAAGGCAGCTGCAGGGGACACAGGTTGGGGACAGATGCCAGGATTAGTGGGGACAGAAGAAATGCAGCCAGTCACAAAGCCAGGCTTCCCTGGCTAAGTCCTCAGAGAAAATAAATGTATTTCCATGTGCTCTGTGCACATCATTCATGGGGTTTGTAGCTGCAGCTCTGGATTTCCAGCTCCACACATCCTCAGCAATCAAACCTGCAATTATTACTCATAAGAACAGAGGTAATTAGATAAAATCTCCATTTTACAAGGAGGAAAAAAAGGGTGCAGCAGTGTGACACGGCCACAGAAAGTGAGTCAGGGCAATGTCAGTCCAACAGGATTCACCATGTCACTAAAAATGGATTTTTTCATGTCCATCAATGTGCAAGGAAAAGTGGCCAGCAGGTAAATAACCCTGAGCATTTAAAATGGAAAGCAGAAAGGGAGGCAAATATTAGTGATGGTGTGGAATATTTTTGATGTGGTGATGTTGATATCACCTCCGTTTTAGACTGCAGCTCCTCTCAGAGGATGCAGATTTGTTGCATTAAATTGACATTATTTCCAAGAGTTTCAAACCCCTGACTCATGATGATCCCTCCTCATCCTCTGCTCTCTCCTGGCTTCTTCTGAGGGGGTGAATATTTAATTTCAAATATACGTAATATAATATATAATATATAATATGTGATATAATATATAATATGTAACATAATATACAATATATAATATATAATATGTAATATACGTAATATGTAATATAACATATATAATATACAATATATTATATTATATAATATATATAATATATATTGTATATTATATAATATATATTATACAATATGCAATATATAATATAAATATATAAAATAAATATAAGCAATTTATATAAATAAATTATATTTATAAAGCCTATATATAATTAATAAATTATATAATATATTAATATATTAATAATTAATAAATTATAATTATATTCCATTCTTGTTCTGGATTATCCCTCATCCAAATTGTCAGATTAAATCATGTAATACATTGTAGCTAAGAAATAGTTAATTTATAACACTTATATTCCAAATCCTGTTCTGAATTATCCCTCATCCATGGTGTCAGACAAAGCCATTATAAATATATTGTAGTCAAGAAACAGTTAATTTCTGATTATAATTATATTCCAAGTCTTGTTCTGAATTATGCCTCATCCAAAGTGTCAGATTAAATAATATAATATATTTTATCTAAGAAATAGTTAACTTCTGATTATAATTCCATTCCAAATCTTGTTTTGACTTATCCCCCATGGTGGTGTCAGATTAAAGCATTATATTATATTTTAGTTAAGAAATAGTTAATTTCTGATAATAATTATATTCTAAGTCTTATTTTGACTTATCCCTCATCCATGGTGTCAGATTAAATCACTATAATACACTGTAGTTAAGAAATAGTTAACTTCTGATTATAATTATATTCTAAATCTTGTTCTGAGTTATCCCTCATGGCGGTGTCAGATTAAACCATTATAATATATTGCAGTTAAGAAATAGTTAATTTCTGATTATAACATTTAAATTCCAAGTCTTGTTTTGACTTATCCCTCATCCATAGTGTCAGATTAAACCATATAATATACTGTAGTTAAGAAATAATTAATTTCTGACTATAAATACAACACTTATATTCCAAGTCTTGTTCTGAGTTATCCCTCATGGTGCTGTCAGATTAAACCATTATAATATATTGTAGTTAAGAAATAGTTAACTTCTGATCATAATTCTATTCCAAGTCTTGTTTTGATTTATCCCTCATCCAAAGTGTCAGATTAAACCATTATTAACATATTGTAGTAAAGGAATAGTTAATTTCTGATTATAACATTTATATTCCAAGTCTTGTTCTGAGTTATCCCTCATCCATGGAGTCAGATTAAATCATTATAACACATTGTAGCTAAGAAATAGTTAATTTCTGATTATAATTAAATTCCAAGTTTTGCTCTGAATTATCACCCATCCATGGTGTCAGATTAAACCATTATAATACATTGTGGTTAAGAAATAGTTAATTTCTGATTATAATTATAATCCAAGTCTTGCTCTGAATTATCACCCATCCATGGTGTCAGATTAAACCATTATAATACATTGTGGTTAAGAAATAGTTAATTTCTGATTATAATTATAATCCAAGTCTTGCTCTGAATTATCACCCATCCATGGTGTCAGATTAAACCACTATAATATACTGTAGTTAAGAAATAGTTAATTTCTGATTATATTTATAACACTTCTATTCCAAGTCTTGTTCTGAGTTATCCCTCATGGTGCTGTCAGATTAAAGCATTATAATATATTGTAGTTAAGAAATAGTTAATTTCTGACTATAAATACAACACTTCTATTCCAAGTCTTGTTCTGAATTATCCCTCACCCAAAGTATCAGATTAAATAATATAATATACTGTAGTTAATAAATAGTTAATTTATGATTATAACATTTCTATTCCAAGTCTTGTTTTGACTTATCCCTCATCCATAGTGTCAGATTAAACCATATAATATACTGTAGTTAAGAAATAGTTAATTTCTGACTATAAATACAACACTTCTATTCCAAGTCTTGTTCTGAATTATCCCTCACCCAAAGTATCAGATTAAATAACATAATATACTGTAGTTAAGAAATACTTCATTTATTATTATAACATTTATGTTCCAAGTCTTGTTCTGAGTTATCCCTCATGGCGGTGTCAGATTAAACCATTATAATACATTGTAGTTAAGAAATAGTTAATTTCTGATTATAATTTTAACATCTATGTTGTCTCACCCTTCACATGACACTGAAAAGAAAATAAAAGTTTTTAAAACATCTCTCACTTGCCCCATCTCTAGGTCAGAAGAAAGCCTTACTCTGACAGATGGGATTTAAGGGTAACAAAACTTTTGCTGATTGGAAACCACCCAGTCCCAAATCCCTGCAAGGGCTCTCAAATCACAAACCAGACATGTCCTCACCACCAAGGAAATCACATCAAACTCCTGCCCTCAGCTTCTGCAGATCTCAAATCCCTCCTGAAATTGTTCTTCCCCCAAAAAATCACCTATGAAACATTTACACGTCCATTTTGACACGTGCCACTGGAGCTGAGTGCTGCTCATTAATGATTTCCCTGACGCCTGTTTTAAAATTCCAGCTTTAATTCCTGGAATTCATCTTCATTCCCTTGATATCACATCCCAAGCCCTTTCTGCCCATTGCTGTTCCTCTGCTTTCCCAAAAAGAAAATCCCACATCCCAAATACGTGTCCCCACACCCCCTCAGCAAAATTAACTGAGATTTCCCCCTCTGTTCATTCCTCTGCTGCTTTCCTTGATGAAATCTCATTGTCAAGGCAGATTTGGAAGGTGAAATTTTTTCTTTTGGCTCTTTTCATTGCTTCAGCTCCAAGGGACATGAAAACCAATTGAGCTAAGTGTTAGAAATCCCAAAATATTGCTCCTGACTCTCAGAATATTACTACTGACTCTGTGGCCTCCCACAGTCCCCTCTCAAATCCCTTGTCTTCTTTTCTTTGCTAAGGAAGACAAACCACACTCAAAAAAGTGAAATAAAAAGGGGAATGAACTTTTAAATTATTTATTTACATCACAATCCCTGAACAGGGGAAACAGGAGCTCAAAGCCCTTGGATCACCTGCACAAGCATCCTCAAAATGTTTAAAAATGAAAACATTTCTCAGGAATAAAGTTTCCTGTCCCCTCTCTTCTTTTCTTTGCTAAAGAAGACAAACCACACTCAAAAAAGAGAAATAAAAAGTGAAATAATGTATTTATCTACATCACAATCCCTGAACAGGAGAAACAGGAGCTCAAAGCCCTTGGATCACCTGCACAAGCATCCTCAAAATGTTTAAAAATGAAAACATTTCTCAGGAATAAAGTTCCTCTCCCATCTCAAACTCCTTGTCTTCTTTTCCTTGCTAAGGAATACAAACCACACTCAAAAAAGAGAAATAAAAAGTGGAATAAACCCTTAAAATATTTATCTATATCACAATCCCTGAACAGGGGAAACAGGAGCTCAAAGCCCTTGGATCACCTGCACAAGCATCTTCAAAATGTTTAGAAATAAAAACATTTCTCAGGAATAAAGTTCCTGTCCCCTCTCAGATTCCTTGTCTTCCATTCTTTGCTAAAGAAGACAAAACCACACTAAAAAGTGGAATAAAGCTTTAAAGTATTTCTCTACAATCCCTGAACAGGAGAAACAGGAGCTCAAGGCACCTGCACAAGCATCCTCAAAATGTTTAGAGATGAAAACATTTCTCAGGAATAAAGTTCCTCTCCCATCTCAAACTCCTTGTCCTCTTGTTTTGGATAAAGAAGACAAACCACACTCAAAAAAGGAGAAATAAAAAGTGGAATAAACCCTTAAAATATTTATCTATATCACAATCCCTGAACAGGGGAAACAGGAGCTCAAGGCACCTGCACAAGCATCTTTAAAATGTTTAGAAATGAAAACATTTCTCAGGAATAAAGTTCCTGTCCCCTCTCTTCTTTTCCTTGCTAAGGAATACAAACCACACTCAAAAAAGAGAAATAAAAAGTAGAATAAACCCTTAAAATATTTATCTATATCACAATCCCTGAACAGGAGAAACAGGAGCTCAAGGCCCTTGGATCACCTGCACAAGCATCCTCAAAATGTTTAGAAATAAAAACATTTCTCAGGAATAAAGTTTCCTGTCCCCTCCCAAATTCCTCCTTTTCCTTGCTAAAGAAGACAAAACCACACTAAAAAATGGAATAAAGCTTTAAAGTATTTCTCTACAATCCCTGAACAGGAGAAACAGGAGCTCAAGGCACCTGCACAAGCATCTTTAAAATGTTTAGAGATGAAAACATTTCTCAGGAATAAAGTTCCTCTCCCATCTCAAACTCCTTGTCCTCTTGTTTTGGATAAAGAAGACAAACCACACTCAAAAAAGGAGAAATAAAAAGTGGAATAAACCCTTAAAATATTTATCTATATCACAATCCCTGAACAGGGGAAACAGGAGCTCAAGGCACCTGCACAAGCATCTTTAAAATGTTTAGAAATGAAAACATTTCTCAGGAATAAAGTTCCTGTCCCCTCTCTTCTTTTCCTTGCTAAGGAATACAAACCACACTCAAAAAAGAGAAATAAAAAGTAGAATAAACCCTTAAAATATTTATCTATATCACAATCCCTGAACAGGAGAAACAGGAGCTCAAGGCCCTTGGATCACCTGCACAAGCATCCTCAAAATGTTTAGAAATAAAAACATTTCTCAGGAATAAAGTTTCCTGTCCCCTCCCAAATTCCTCCTTTTCCTTGCTAAAGAAGACAAAACCACACTAAAAAATGGAATAAAGCTTTAAAGTATTTCTCTACAATCCCTGAACAGGAGAAACAGGAGCTCAAGGCACCTGCACAAGCATCTTTAAAATGTTTAGAGATGAAAACATTTCTCAGGAATAAAGTTCCTCTCCCATCTCAAACTCCTTGTCCTCTTGTTTTGGATAAAGAAGACAAACCACACTCAAAAAAGAGAAATAAAAAGTAGAATAAACCCTTAAAATATTTATCTATATCACAATTCCTGTACAGGAGAAACAGGAGCTCAAAGCCCTTGGATCACCTGCACAAGCATCCTCAAAATGTTTAGAAATGAAAACATTTCTCAGGAATAAAGTTCCTGTCCCCTCTCTTCTTTTCTTTGCTAAAGAAGACAAACCACACTCAGAAAAGAGAAATAAAAAATGAAATCATGTATTTATCTACATCACAATCCCTGAACAGGGGAAACAGGAGCTCAAAGCCCTTGGATCACCTGCACAAGCATCCTGAAAATATTTAGAAATAAAAACATTTCTCAGGAATCAAGTTTGCCTGACAGGAGGTAACAAATCAAACACTTCCCAACCAGAAGCTGCTGGGTTTTTATTTCTGACAGACAGAAATCCCAGGGGAGCTGTCCTGTCAGGAAGAATATTGCACAGGAGCAGAGGAAAGCTCAGGGAAAACACCTGGAACAGGACACAGATATTTTTTTGGGGCTGAAAAGCAGAGGATAGATCCAAAAACACCCTGGAAAAATGTTCCAAAGGGAGGAAAATTGGGAAGCAGATCTCAGAGTTTCTCCTGATTTTTAAGCTGGCCTCAGGTTTAATCACAAGGCTGGATTTGGAGGTGCAGGGTGATTCTGTTGGTTCCTTATTCATACGGAAATAAAGGCAAAATTGCTAAAATCTGCATAAAAATCTGTGTGGAGCAAAGTTCCTCCACCCTCAGGCTGTGAGTGCCAACATCAGTGAGGGAAAAGCAGTTTGGGAATTCTCCTAAAATGTGATCCCAGCTGTACAGGGCGAGGCAGGAGGTGTCTCCACACCCAGGGGATTTTTCTGGATAAAATCCATTTATTTCTACCCATCCTGTAAAAGATAAGGGTCACAACAAACCAGAACTTCCCTTTTAAATCCTCTGGTTATTCCCAAGCCACCTGTGCACAGGTAAGGGATAAACACAGATTTTGCTTTCTCAGAACAATCACAAAAAGTCTCATGACTGACTTTTTTCCCTTTGGAAGCTGGAGATGGGAGGGGGAGAAGATGGCCACAACCGCAATTAAACTAAATTAATTTAATTTTAAAACAGCCAACAATCCCATAGAAAACAACATCTATTTAAAAATAACTTTAATTCAGTGACTCCATGTGCTATTGCCACTTTTCACTTGTCACAACAGCACTGCCATT
Organism: Ammospiza caudacuta; assembly: GCF_027887145.1. NCBI lineage: Eukaryota > Metazoa > Chordata > Aves > Passeriformes > Passerellidae > Ammospiza > Ammospiza caudacuta. The sequence goes on from NC_080622.1 coordinate 3,342,079, forward strand.
TTTACCAATATGTCTGTCTCTTCCACCAAGGAAAAAACTTTTTATATCCTTTTTTATATCCTTTTTATATCCTTCAGGAGACTTTAAACTTTTGAAAACAGCTTCAAAAAAAAAAAAAAAAAAGCTTCTTCTGGAAATTGTAACTCAAATTTTGTCACTGGTTATCATCACTCAAACCTTTTTAGGAGACTGCAGCAATGAATTCAAGCCCAAAAAGAAACTGTGGTAATTTTGTCTTTTAAACCAAGATGTTTCAGACTTAGAGCCGTTTCAAATGATAAAAAAGAAAAGGAAAGCATCTCTTTTATACTCTCAGGCAGCTGAGAAAAGCTTTGGGTAAGAACACTCCTCAAGAACTCAAGCAGGCAGACAGATGATGATTTTAGAGCCCATCTCTCCCCATATGTTCAAGCAGCTGCCAGAATTTCCCTGCTTCCCACAGAGGCACCAGGGATGATCCCAAGGTTCTCAGGGTGACCACAGGATTCACCCCTGGAAAACAAGTGCAGGTGGAATTTGAATTACTTAGCCAGGAGGACAGCTGAAACAAATCAGGGAAAAAGGGGCTGGAAATGAAAATTGAGGAGATTTGAAGGGATGGGGGTGAAGCCACAGGTTCTGTCCCTGCTCCCAGAGCTGCCAGGGATGATCCCAAGATGAGCACAGGATTCACCCCAAACCCCTGGAAAACAAGTGCAGGTGGAATTTAGAATACTTAGCAAGGAGGATAGGGGAAACAAAGCAGGGGAAAAGGGGCTGAAAATTAAAATTGAGATTTGATGGGATGGGGGCAAAGCCACAGGTTCTGTCCCTGCTCCCAGCAGGTCCAGGGATGATCCCAAGGCTCTCAAGGAATTGAAATGACTTAGCAAGGAGGATAGGGGAAACAAAGCAGGGAAAAGGGGCTGGAAATGAAAATTGAGGAGATTTGAAGGGATGGGGGTGAAGCCACAGGTTCTGTCCCTGCTCCCAGCAGGTCCAGGGATGATCCCAAGGTTCTCAGGATGACCACAGGATTCACCCCTGGAAAACAAGTGCAGGTGGAATTTAAAATACTTAGCAAGGAGGATAGGGGAAACAAAGCAGGGGAAAAGGGGCTGAAAATGAAAATTGAGGAGATTTGATGGGATGGGGGCGAAGCCACAGGTTCTGTCCCTGCTCCCAGAGCTGCCAGGGATGATCCCAAGATGAGCACAGGATTCACCCCAAACCCCTGGAAAACAAGTGCAGGTGGAATTTAAAATACTTAGCAAGGAGGATAGCTTAAAGAAAGCAGGGAAAAGGGGCTGGAAATGAAAATTGAGATTTGAAGGGATGGGGGTGAAGCCACAGGTTCTGTCCCTGCTCCCAGCAGGTCCAGGGATGATCCCAAGGTTCTCAAGATGACCACAGGATTCACCCCTGGAAAACAGGTGGAATTTGAATTACTTAGCAAGGAGGATAGGGGAAACAAAGCAGGGGAAAAGGGGCTGGAAATGAAAATTGAGGAGATTTGATGGGATGGGGGCGAAGCCACAGGTTCTGTCCCTGCTCCCAGCAGCTCCAGTTTTCCCCAGTGGCTCTGACAACACAGAAAGTGAATTCGTGTCCCCAGGCCATGGGATGGAAACCCACATTCCAGGCAGCTTCCAGCTCCCTGCTCCATAATTAACAGCGTGCAGAACCACAAACCAAGGGCCAAAGCAGGAGTTAGGAAGTCAAGAGACCAAGGAAGAGAGGGACAAGGATGGGAACACGTTTTGGATTTTAATGGGAAACGCCAAGATAAGGTTCAACCACCTGAACCCAAATCACCGCCAATAAAGCTAAAACAGGATTTAAAACGCGATGAAATAATAAATAAAACGGAATAAACCTCAGAAGTAGCATTTTGGACAAGGAAGATCACAAAGTCTACAAGGCACCGACCCAACAAACCAACCAATATCCCAAAAAACCCCCAAAGACCCCAAACCACCACATCAATATTTGGCAGCGAGATCCGCCCGTCACTCGGGGCCGGACCGCGCCGTGCCCGGGGAAACTTCGGGGATGCGCAGCCCGGGGCACGGCCCCGCTCCGCAGGGAACCGGGACCCACGAGGGGCCCCCGGGGCCGCCCCCGGTGCCACCGGAGCCGCCGGGCCCGGCCGAGCGCGGCTCCCGCAGCCCCGCCGCTGTCAGCGGGCCCGGCCGCCAGCGGGGATCCCCCGCCCCTCGCCGCGGTGCCTGTCAGGGCTCCCCGGTGCCTCCCGGTGCCTCCCGGTGCGGGGACTCCCCGGGCCACCCCCGGCCGCCGGGGACGCCCCGCGCCGCTCCCGCTCCGGTTCCACGCCGCGCTCCGGGCCCTGCCGGGGATCCCCCCCCGCCGCCGCCCCCAGGGATCCCCCGCCCTCAGCGGGGATCCCCCGCGGCCGCCGCCGCGGCCGGAGCGGGGCTGCGGAGCGCGGGGGATACCGGGGAGATGCGGGGGGGGTGCGAGGCGGCCCCGCGGCGGAGCCCAGCGCGCCTCCCCTCCCCCCGGGCCGCGGGCCTGAGGCGGTCCCAGTCCCCGCCCGCTCCTCACCGTGTCAGCGGCAGCGCGGCCGGGGCCGAGCACGGGCTGCTCCGCGCCGCATCCCCGCGGCCGCCCGGGCGCGGACGGGGCCGGGGCGGGACCGGGACCGAGCGGCCGCCGCGGCGGGGCCTGAGCCGAGCGAGGCGGCGGAACCAAAATGGCGGCGGCTCCTGCTCCGCCGCGAGCGAGCGCACGGCCACGCCCCCGCCGCCGGACACGCCCCCTCCGCGCCCGGCCACGCCCCCAGCGCGGCCACACCCCCGCAGGGCAGAGGGCGTGACGGCCACGCCCAGTGTTGACCACGCCCCGAAATATGTAAACATGTCCTTAAGCCACGCCCCTCATTATTCAGGTCACGCCCACCGGGAAAAGGGGTCGGGAAAGGGAAAAAAGGGAAAAGGAGGGGAAGGAAAAAGGGGGAAGGAAAAGGGGAATTTTTGCCCCAAAATGATGCAGGTGGTTTTTTCATCCCCAAAGCCATCTTTGCCTGAATGCCACACCCACGCGCTTGCCGGTTGTGGGTTGTTAAAGTCTTTGAGTGAATGTGGAATCGTGGGATCTTCATGGGTTGGGATGGACCTTGAAAGGTATTTAAGGCACAACCTTCCTGCCCTGGGCAGAGACATCTCCCACTAGTCCAGATCACTCGAGGCTTGTCCAGCCCGACCTTGGACACTTCCAGGGATCCAGGGGCAGCCTCTGCCGGGGCTCCCCACCCTCACAGGGAGGAATTTCTTCCTAACAGGTGACCTCACTTTTCCCTCTGTCAATTTGTACCCATTACCTCTTGTTCTATCACTACAGTTCCTGATGAAGAGACCTTCTCCACCTTCCTGGAGCCCCTTTTAGATCCTGCTCTTCTCCAGGCTGAATATTCCCAACTTCCCCAGCCCTTTTATTGACATTGTTGTCCCCACTAGAATTCCTCCAACAATTCCATATCCTTCATATTTTGGGAATGATGCTCACAATATCTGGGAATTTCTACAGCCATTTGTAATTTCGGTTAAATAGTGTTTTGTTCAGTGAAATAATGTTTTATTTAGCTAAATAATGTTTTATTTGCTGCCAGAAATAGGAGAAATTAATTTAAAATATATTTTTAAGCATATTTTAAAGCACACATATTAAGCAATATGTATATGTATATGTATATGTATACGTATACATAAAATCCAAATGAACAAAACTCCCTGGGACTAAACAGCAAAAAGAAATGTGAATTCTTTGCAGAAGCAGAGACTTAAGTTGTCAATACCTGAAAGCCTGGCAGTGAAACCATGAACAGCAAATTGCTCCTGCACTACGCATGCAAAATTCAATCCTGAGGACCCAGATGACCCCTCAGAAATGAAAAACAGCCTGTCCCCGAGCCAGCACTGTGACCTGGAGGCCAAGAAGGCCAACAAAATACTGGGCTGGGTGAGGAAGAGCATTCCCAGCAGGTCAGGGAGTGCTGCAGGCAGTGCTGACCCTCTGCAGGGCTGTGCCCAGCTCTGGCACCCTCACACAGCAGGGACAGGGAGCTCCTGCAGGTGACGAAGATGCTGAAGGGCCTGGAGGGTCCCTGCCCAGGAAAGGCTGAGGGAGCTGGGGCTGCTCAGCCTGGAGAGGAGCCCCAGGGAGAGGGGCCTCAGCCCTGGGTGTGACTGGGTGTCCCTGTGTGTCTCTGAGTGTCCCTGTATGTCCCTGGGTGTTCCTGTTTGTTTCTGGGTGTTCCCAGGTGTCCCTGGGTGTCTCTGGGTGCTCCTGGCTGTCCCTGTAAGTCCCTGGTTGTCCCTGGGTGTCCCTGTCTGTCTGTGAATGTCCCTGAATGTCTCTGAGTGTCCCAGGGTGTCCCCAGGTGTCCTGTGTGTGTCCCTGGCTGTCTCTGAATGTACCTGAGTTTCCCTGTCTGTCCCCAGGTGTCCCTGTGTCTGTCCCAGTCTGTCCCTGTGTCTGTCCCAGTCTGTCCCAGTCCATCCCAGTGAGCAGAGGTCAGAGCAGCCCCAGGCTCTGCTCCAGGCCCAGCAAAGGCCCCAGAGCCACGGGCAGGGCCTGAGCCCAGGAGCTGCCCCTGCCCAGGAGGCAGAACTGCTGCCCTGGGCAGTGCCCAGCCCTGAGCAGAGCCCAGAGAGGCTGTGGGGGCTCCGTGCCTGGGGATCCCAGACCCACCTGGAGCAGCCCTGGGGTGTCCCTGTTTAGGGACCCCAGACCCACCTGGAGCAGCCCTGAGCCCTGGGGTGTCCCTGTTTAGGTACCCCAGAGCCACCTGGAGCAGCCCTGAGCCCTGGGGTGTCCCTGTTTAGGTACCCCAGAGCCACCTGGTCCCAAATCTGTGCCCTGGGGTGTCCCTGCCCTCACACAGCGATGCCCCTCGATGCGCCCCACAGCGCTCCCTCCCATCCGCCCCATCCCAGCGCTCTGATTTCATTTCCCCATTCCTGCAAACCTTCCCACGAACCCGCTGTGTCCCTGCCGAACGCGGCGCGGAGGGATGAAATTAATTAAATCAATTAACAGCGCTCCCTCAGAAACACCGGCAGCGAGGCCACGCCCGTGACCACGCCCACGCGACCACGCCCTTCGTGACCACGCCTCTTTTGTCCCTCAGCACTTCCCGTAGCGGCGCCGTCACCGCGGCGGGAGCGGCCCCGGCGGGCCCGGTGAGTGCGGGGACACCGTGAGGGCACCGTGAGGGCACCGCGGCCCCTTCGGTCACACCGCGGCTCCCTCAGGGCTCGGCCGCGCTCTCCCTCTCCCCCCGGAGCTGCACCCGAACGGCCGCGCCGCTCCGGCCCCCGGCGTGACCGGGAGTGGGGAGCGGAGCCCGGCGGGCAGCACGTGGGGGACACCGGGGGGACCGGGCCGCGCTCGGTTGGTTTTGTTTGATTGGGACAAACGCGGCGTTCTGGTGGCTGTAAAGGCACCTTTGGGGTGCGTTGTTTGTAATTTTAATGGTTAAGCCACGGAAATCCACGCGTGGCGCTCCCGGTGCTCTCCCGGTGCACCGGGGCTGTTCTAACCCGGCCCCGGTGCGCTCAGGGCCGTGATTTCCGTTCCTTCCCCCGGTACTGAGCCCTAAAGCTGCGCTGGTCGCTCAGGGATTCTGTCAGAATTTGACAGAATTCTGTCAGAATGCCCAAAATTAACCGCGGGTTTTAAAGGAGCCAGCAGCAAATTTAAAAAAAAAAAAATCAAATTAAAAAAAAAAATCAAATTAAAAAAAATCAAATTAAAAAAAAATCAAGTATTCATGTAATTCGGGATTTGTGACTCCTTCATTTTCCTGGCTGTGTCTGGGCAAGAAGATTTCCCATCCCTGCTTTCTTTGCAGCTAAAATTGCTGTGAAATCAATGGGATCTGCAGGATTTCTCCTTGCTGTGCACCACCAAAATTCCCTTTTTGCTCACTGCTGAAATAGCAGGACTGGGATTTTACTTTTTTTTCCCCGTGTTTATTTGAGCTGGAGGAATGAAAATTCAAATTTAGAGCGTTCACAGCCTGCCCTGTGGGGTTGTTTTCCTGCTCCCTGCAGTAACAGTGCAAATGTTCTTTTGTGCAGGTGAACCAGCTTGGTTTGCTCACCAATTCCACCGAGGCAGCAGCTCCTGCTGAGCAAAATTCAGGTAATTAATTCTCCCTCTGGATGCAAATTACTGCACCCAAGAATTCTCAAAGCACCATAGGCAATATCAGGTTTTTCTCATTGGAAGGTTCTGGGAAAAAGTCCCTGATAAAGGGGGTTTAAAAAAAAATTATTTTCCATTAAACTATTTATTTTCTGTTAAGCTATTCCATTAAAATTTTCAAATTTAATTTTCAAATTAAAAAAAATCTAAAATTTTTAATGTATAATTATTTATATTTTATTATTATTATTATTATCATCATTATCATTATAATTTCATTTTTTATTATTATTATTATCATCATAATCATCGTTATCGTTATAATTTCATTTTATTAATAGCTTTTCCTAAGCAAGTGGTGCTGATCACCAGTCTGTGCTATTGCAGAGCATTACACTGTTTATTCTCTGTTAAACTATTCCATTAAAAATTTTAAAATTTAATTTTAAATTTTTTAAAATGTCAAATTTTAAAATTTAAAACTATATGTAATTTTTATTTTAATGGTATGCTATATTATTATAGTTGTTGTTGTTCTTATATTTTATTATTATTATATTTTATTATTATTTCATTTTATTAATAGCTTTTCCTAAGCAAGCAGTGCTGATCACCAGTCTGTGTTATTGCAGAGCATTAAACTATTTATTCTCTGTTAAACTATTCCATTAAAAATTTTAAAATTTAATTTTAAATTTTTAAAAATGTCAAATTTTAAAATTTAAAACTATCTGTAATTTTTATTTTAATGGTATGCTATATTATTATTATTGTTGTTGTTATTATATTTTATTATTATTATATTTTATTATTATTTCATTTTATTAATAGCTTTTCCTAAGCAAGTGGTGCTGATCACCAGTCTGTGCTATTGCAGAGCATTAAACTATTTATTCTCTGTTAAACTATTCCATTAAAATCTTAAAATTTAATTCTAAATGTTTTTAAATTTCAATTTTTTTAAATTCAAAACTATTTGTAATTTTTATTTTAATGGCACGGCAGCATTATTGTTATTATTACTATATTACTATTATTATTACTATTATAATTATAACTATTATTATATTTTATTATTATTACATTTTGTTATTATTGAATTTCATTATTATTATTAAATTTTATTATTATTATTTCATTTTATTAATAGCTTTTCCTAAGCAAGTGGTGCTGACCACCACTCTGTGTTACTGCAGAGCACCTGACACTTGCTCTGAATTATTTCTGTGCTTTGTCATGAAGGTCTTTCAACACAAACAGTTCTCTCTCAGCATAAAACAATCAGAATATTATCATAATTATCATAAAATTAAAAAAAAAAACAAACTAAAATATCCACTTTTGTTCCTGCAGGAAAATGCTGAGGAGCCTGAAAGGACTCGTGTGCCATTTTCTGAAGGTAAGCCCTGTAAGAGCCTGGTGCCATTTCCAATATTTCTGATTTCCAGTGGCCTGCAATGACAATTTTCAGCACAGAAAATGAGTGAATTCCCATTGTGGCCTGAGGAAAGAGCAGCTCCAGCATTCCCCCATTTCCCTGAGGGGTCTGGAGAGGCAGAGCCTGCCTGGAGCCAGTTCTGAGATCCTGCACCTTCCATTCAGGTGTTTCTCAGGAAAAATGGTTATTCCACAGCTCTGCGTGGCTGGGATGTCCAGAGGAACAGCCCAGCAGCCTTGCACAGATGCTGTGGGAAGGGTTTTGCCAAAAATCACAGAATTTTGGGATATTCCCAGCTGGAAGAATCCTGGCCCTGCAATCCCCCCTCGTGCTGGGATCTCCCAATGCCCTGGAGCTTTGGCAGCCTTGGGGCTGTGCCCAGCACCCTCTGGGACAAAAACCTTTTCTTTTTTTTTCCATTTTCTGAACCAAAAATGGCTCAGTGCTTTGGGTGGGTGTGGTGATGCGCTCTTCCCCAGCTCACAGCATCCCTGTGCCATCCAAGAGCCTCCTTAAACCCTAAACAGCAGCAGGAGCCCATGGAGCAGGCCTGGAATATTTTCCTGATGGAGAAGAGCTCCAGCTGTGTGGTTTGCTGCTGCCTTTTCCAGGCTTTTCCCCTCCAGCACAGCCAGGTGGCTGCAGCTGTGGCTGTGCTGTGCTTCCCTTCCTGGGCAGGCTGTGGGAACAGCCCAGAATTCCTGGGACATTGGGAACAGCCCAGAATTCCCAGAGATTCCTGGGACATCAGGAACAACCCGGGATAGCCAGAGATCCCCGGGACATCAGGGACAGCCTGGGATTCCTGAGCCCAGGAGCCCTGGGACATTTGGAGCAGCCCAGGATTCCCCAGCCTGGGATCCCTGGAAGGTGCAGGACCAGCCTGGGATCTGTGGAACACGAAGGAAGAGCCTGGGATGTGTGGGACATTGGGAGCAGCCCAGCATTCCCAGAGATCCCCGGGACACCAGGAACAGCCCAGGATCCCTGGAAGATGCAGGACCAGCCTGGGATCCGTGGGACATGAAGGAAGAGCCCAGGATCCATGGGACAAGTGGGACCAGCCCGGCATTCCCAGAGATCCCTGAGACATTGGGACCAGCTTGGGATCCCTGGAAGATGCAGGACCAGCCTGGGATCCGTGGGACAAGTGGGACCAGCCTGGCATTTCCCGAGTTTTTCATTTCCAGGGATCCCAGCATTTCCAGCCTGGGATCCCTGGATCATGCAGGAGCAGCCTGGCATTCCCCAGCCCCGGGGTCCTGGGAACAGGGGACACCAGCCCGGGATCCCTGGAAGATGTGGGGACAGCCCAGGATCTCTGGAACATGGGGGACCAGCCCAGCATTCCCAGAGCTTGGGATCCCTGGATCATGCAGGAACAGCCCGGGATTTGTGGGACTTTGGGAACAGCCTGGGGTGAAACATGCTGGACCAGCCCGGGATTCCTGAGCCTGGGATCCTTGGGACATCAGGAACAGCCTGAGATCCATGGCACATGAGGGAACAGCCCAGCATTCCCGAGCCCGGGACCCCTGGAACATGTGGGAGCAGCCTGGGACCCCTGGAACATGTGGGAGCAGCCTGGGACCCCTGGAAGATGCGGAACCAGCCCGGAATCTATGGAACATGAAGGAAGAGCCCAGCATCCGTGGGACAAGCGGAACCAGAGCCAGAATTCCCAGAGCCTGGAATCCCTGGAAGGTGCAGGAGCAGCCCAGCATCCCTGGAAGGTGCAGGAGCAGCCCAGCATTCCCAGAGCCCTGGATCCCTGGGACATCGGGAACAGCCCAGGATCCCCAGAGGATGCAGGAGCAGCCCGGCATTCCCCAGCCCAGGGTCCTTGGAACATGGGGGACCAGCCCAGAACCCCTGGATCGTGCAGGACCATCCCGGGATCCCTGGAAGATACAGGAACAACCCGGGATCCGTGGAACATGAGGGAGCAGCCCGGGATCCCCGGGAAGGTGTGGGAACAGCCCAGGATCCCTGGAACATGGGGACCAGCCCGGCATTCCCAAAGCCCGGGATCCCCGAAGATGTGGGAGGAGCCCGGATCCTTTGATCATGCAGGAACAGCTCGGGATCAGTGGGACAAGCAGGAAGAGCCCGGTATTCACCAGCCCGGGCTCCCTGGAAAGTGCAGGAGCAGCCCAGGATCCCTGGAAAGTGCAGGAGCAGCCCAGGATCCCTGGAAGGTGCGGGAGCAGCCCAGGATCCCTGGATGATGCGGGAACATCCCTGGAAGGTGCAGGAGCAGCTCAGGATCCCTGGAAGGTGCAGGAGCAGCCCGGCATTCCCAGAGCCCTGGATCCGTGGGACATCAGGAACAGCTGGGGATCCCTGGGATATTGGGACCAGCGCGGCATTCCCAGAGCCCGGGGTCCTTGGAACGTGAGGGAAGAGTCTGGAATCCCTTGGAAGGTTTGGGAGCAGCCCGGGATCCCTGGAAGATGCTGGACCAGCCCAGTATCTGTGGGAGATGTGGGACTAGCCCGACATTCCCAGAGCTCGAGATGCATGGGATATCGGGAACAGCCTGGGATCCCTGGAAGATGCGGGACCAGCCCAGGATCCGTGGAACATGAAGGAAGAGCCCGGGATCCGAGGGACAAGTGGGACCAGCCCGGCATTCCTGAGCTCAGGATCCCTGGGACATCGGGAGCAGCCAGGCATTCCCGGAGATCCCTGGAAGATGTGGGAACAGCCCGGGATTCGTGGGACATTCGGGACCAGCCCGGCATTCCCCAGCCCGGGGTCCTTGGAACTTGTGGGACCAGACCGGGATCCCTGGATCGGGCGGGACCAGCCCAGGATCCGTGGAACATGAAGGAACAGCCCGGGATCTGAGGGACAAGTGGAACCAGCCTCGCATTCCCAGAGCCCGGGATCCGTGGGACATGCGGGAACAGCCCGGGATCCCTGGATCGTGCGGGAACAGCTTGGAATCCCGGGAAGATGCAGAACAGCCCGGCATTCCCAGAGCCCGAGATCCCGGGAAGATGCGGGAACAGCTCGGGGTTCCCGGGAGATGCAGGAGCAGCGCGATCCCCGAAGATTCGGGACCAGCCGGGTATTCCCCAGCCCGGGATCTGTGAAACGTGCGGGAGCAGCGCGGGATCCCGGGAAGATGCGGGAACAGCCCGGGATCCCGGGAAGATGCGGGAACAGCCCGGGATCCCCGGGAAGATGCGGGAACATCCCGGGATCCCAAGAAAATGCGGGAACATCCCGGGATCCCCGGGAAGATGCGGGAACAGCCCGGGAAGGTGCAGGAACAGCCCGGGATCCCGGGAAGATGCGGGAAAAGCCCGGGATCCCCGGGAAGATGCGGGAAAAGCCCGGGATCCCGAGAAAATGCGGGAAAAGCCCGGGATCCCCGGCAAGATGCGGGAACACCCCGGGAAGATGCGGGAACAGCCCGGGATCCCCCGGGAAGATGCGGGAACAGCCCGGGATCCCCGGGAAGATGCGGGAAAAGCCCGGGATCCCCGGGAAGATGCGGGAAAAGCCCGGGATCCCGAGAAAATGCGGGAAAAGCCCGGGATCCCCGGGAAGATGCGGGAACACCCCGGGAAGATGCGGGAAAAGCCCGGGATCCCCCGGGAAGATGCGGGAACAGCCCGGGATCCCCGGGAAGATGCGGGAACACCCCGGGAAGGTGCAGGAACATCCCGGGATCCCGGGAAGATGCGGGAACAGCTCCACCTCCCGGCTCGGCGCTCCCGGTTCAGCTCGGGCACCACGTGATGGTTTCGCTGCCATTTCAGGGATGCCGGAGAGGCGGCTCCTGTCCTTGGGCAGATGGAAACACGGCCCGAAATCCGCTCCCTGCTCCGGGAAAACGGCGCTGGGGAGGCTGTGGGGATGGGGATGGGCTGGGGGTGGCTGAGCAGGGCTGCAGGGGAGCTTTGTGGATGTTCCTGACATTCCAAAGCCCAGATTTGTGCTGGGCATGGCTGTGCAGGGCTGCAGGGGAGCTCTGTGGATGTTCCTGACATTCTAAATCCCAGGGATGGCCGTGCTGAGCTCTGTGGATGTTCCTGATATTCCAAAGCCCAGGGATGGCTGTGCAGGGCTCTGTGGATGTTCCTGACATTCCAAAGCCCAGGGATGGCTGTGCAGGGCTCTGTGGATGTTCCTGACATTCCAAAGCCCAGGGATGGCTGTGCAGAGCTCTGTGGATGTTCCTGATGTTCCAAAGCCCAGGGATGGCTGTGCAGGGCTCTGTGGATGTTCCAAAGCCCAGGGATGGCTGTGCAGGGCTCTGTGGATGTTCCAAAGCCCAGGGATGGCTGTGCAGAGCTCGGTGGATGTTCCTGACATTCCAAAGCCCAGATTTGTGCTGGGCATGGCTGTGCGGGGCTGCAGGGGAGCTCTGTGGGTGTTCCTGACATTCCAAAGCCCAGGGATGGCTGTGCAGAGCTCTGTGGATGTTCCAAAGCCCAGGGATGGTTGTGCAGAGCTCGGTGGATGTTCCTGACATTCCAAAGCCCAGGGAAGGCTGTGCAGAGCTCTGTGGATGTTCCTGACATTCCAAACCCCAGGGATGGCTGTGCAGAGCTCGGTGGATGTTCCTGCCGTTCTAAATCCCAAGGGTGGATGCTGAGCTTTTGTTCAGGAGGAGGGACCAAGCACCTCGGTGCTCTAAACTCAGGATATAATATAAACTCGTGGTATATTCCAAACTCAGAATACTGGCATTTTCTGGGTGATCAGGTGGCAAGAGTTGCCTTCTGTATTTATTCGTGTACTAAACTGGCATCTTAGTGCCTTGCTCAAGGCTGTAAAATTGTCAGCTCTGTGGATTTTCAACTATAATAAGCCATCCTAAAGGATAATTTGCATTTGAGGAGGAAAAGGGCAACGTGGGAACAAGATGTGCTGGGTGATCTCCCTGTTTGCACTGCAGCTGTTTGTCCCAGAGGCTCCAGGCTGGTTTCATTGCTTCCCTAACAGGAGGCCAAGTGCCCAAATGCTGATTCAGGCATCTGGAATGTGCCTGATCCCACTTTCCCCGGAGCCCTGGTGGCTTTGCAGCGGCTCCCTGAGGTGGCAGCAGAGCTGTGCCACGCCACAGCCGTCCCTGCTCTGAGCTCTGCATTCTGCTGCTCTCACCCACACACACAAAATCAGAAACTGCTGCCTCTGCTCAGCCCTGTCAGTGCTGCTGAGGGGCTCTCAGAGCCCGTCTGGAGGATGCACTTTGCAAATCATTGACAAATGTTTGTGTTTTCTTTCAGCACAGCATAATAAAATGCTTGTCCTGCCTCGCCTGTTTTGGCTGGGCCTTGCAGGCAGGCTTCAGCAGTCTGGCTGGGGAAAAAAAAAAATGAATTAATCAGCTGAGCTGGCTTGGTTTGGTTCCTCAGCCACGTCTGGGTCCTCATGCCCAGAGTCTGGATGCAGGGAAATCAGTGTGGGGAGTGTGATTATAAATATCAAATAGTGGGCAGAGCTGCACTAATCCCTGGGTAATTGATTATGGATTGTTAGACTGAATTTTCAGGGTGCTGCCACTCCTCAGTGTGGAGTGAGGCCTTCATGGTTTCATGTGGCATCTTAAGGAATTCTGTGTAAATTGGGTGAAAAAACTTGAAATTTTGGGTAAAACCCAGGTGCAGGGTTTGGCTCAGTGAGGTGGAATATTAAATAGTGGGCAGAGCTGCATTAATCCCTGGGTAATTGATTATGGATTGTTAGACTGAATTTTCAGGGTGCTGCCACTCCTCAGGGTGGGCCCTTCCAGCAGTGAGGCTCCATGTGGGGATCTTAAGGAATTTTGTGCAAATTGGGTGAAAAACTCAAATTTTGTGTTTTGGGTAAAAATCAGGGTTTGGCTCAGTGAGGTGGAATATCAAATAGTGGGCAGAGCTTGAGGTGATTATGGATTGTTAGACTGAATTTTCAGGGTGCTGCCGCTCCTCAGTGTGGAGTGAGGCCTTCATGGCTTCATGTGGCATCTTAAGGAATTTTGAGTAAATTGGGTGAAAAAACCTGAAATTTTGGGTAAAACCCAGGTGCAGGGTTTGGCTCAGTGAGGTGGAATATTAAATAGTGGGCAGAGCTGCACTAATCCCTGGGTAATTGATTATGGATTGTTAGGCTGAATTTTCAGGGTGCTGCCGCTCCTCGGTGTGGGCCCTTCCAGCAGTGAGGCTCCATGTGGGGTCTTAAGGAATTTTGTGCAAATTGGGTGAAAAACTCAAATTTTGTGTTTTGGGTAAAAATCAGGGTTTGGCTCAGTGAGGTGGAATATCAAATAGTGGGCAGAGCTTGAGGTGATTATGGATTGTTAGACTGAATTTTCAGGGTGCTGCCACTCCTCAGTGTGGAGTGAGGCCTTCATGGTTTCATGTGGCATCTTAAGGAATTCTGTGTAAATTGGGTGAAAAAACTTGAAATTTTGGGTAAAACCCAGGTGCAGGGTTTGGCTCAGTGAGGTGGAATATTAAATAGTGGGCAGAGCTGCATTAATCCTTGGGTAATTGATTATGGATTGTTAGACTGAATTTTCAGGGTGCTGCCACTCCTCAGTGTGGAGTGAGGCCTTCATGGCTTCATGTGGCATCTTTAGGAATTTTGTGTAAATTGGGTGAAAAACCTCAAATTTTGTGTTTTGGGTAAAACTCAGGTGCAGGGTTTGTGAACATAAAAATTATTAATGTTTAACATTATAGCACAGATGCTATTTTAACATTTTGTTATAACCTAAAAATCTATTTAACACATTACTTAAGAAAATTAATGCATGTTTATATATTATGTAAATATAATACACATAAACATAAAATTATTAAAGTTTAACATTATAGCACAGTTTCTATTTTAACATTGTTATAAACTAAAACTATATTTAAGACATTACTTAAGAAAATTAATACATGTTTAACATAATACATGCTTATGTATTATGTAAACATAATACATGCAAACATAGAAATTAATAATGTTTAACATTATAGCATAGTTTGTATTTTAACATTATATTATAATCTAATTTTAGATTATGTTGTAATCTAAAACTCTATGTAACACATTCCTTAAGAAAATTAATACATGTTTATGTATTATGTAAATATAATACACATAAACATAAAATTATTAATGTTTAACATAGCATAGTTTCTATTTCAACATTGTTATAACCTAAAACTATATTTAACTCACTACTTAAGAAAATTAATACATGTTTAACATAATACATGTGATGTAAACATAATACATGTGAACATAAAAAATAATAATGTTTAAAATTATAGCACAGTTTCTATTTTAACATTGTTATAAACTAAAACTATATTTCACACATTACTTAAGAAAATTGATACATGTTTAACATACTACATGCTTATGTATTATATAAACATAATACATATGAACATAAAAATTAATAATGTTAACATTATAGCATAGTTTGTATTTTAACATGTTATAACCTAAAACTGTATTTCACACACTACTTAAGAAAATTAATACATGTTTAACATGTTTATGTATTATGTGAGCATAAAATTAGTAATGTTTAACATTATAGCATAGTTTTTATTTTAACATTATGTTATAATCTAATTTTAGGTTATGTTGTAATCTAAAACTATATTTAACACATTCCTTAAGAAAATTAATACATGTTTATGTATTATGTAAATATAATACACATAAACATAAAATCATTAATGTTTAACATTATTTCATAGTTTCTATTTTAACATTGTTATAATCTTAGATTGTTATAACCTAAAACTATATTTAACACATTACTTAAGAAAATTAATACATGTTTATGTATTATGTAAGTGTAATACATGTAACCATAAAAATTAATGATGTTTACCATTATAGCACAGTTTCTATTTTAACATTATGTTATAACCTGAAACTTTATTTAATGCATTACTTAAGAAAATTGATACATGTTTAACATAGTACATGCTTATGTATTATAGAAACATAATACATGTGAACATAAAAATTAATAATGTTAACATTATAGCATAGTTTGTATTTTAACATGTTATAACCTAAAACTGTATTTCACACACTACTTAAGAAAATTAATACATGTTTATGTATTATGTGAACATAAAATTAATAATGTTTAACATTATAGCATGGATTCTCTTTTAACGTTATGTTATAACCTGAAACTATATTTACCACATTACTTAAGAAAATTGATACATGTTTAACATAATACGTGTCTATGAATTATGTAAACATAATACATGTGACCATAAAATTAATATTGTTTAACCTTATAGCATCGTTTCTATTTTAACGTTATAACCTAAAGCTGCATTTAACACACTCCCTAAGGAATGAGTACAGGGTGACTGTCCAGCACAGCTCATGTGACATTGATCTAATCCCTGTCCCCCCTGGTGTCCCCAGCGTGAGCGTGGCAGTGCCCGGCCCACGGCCAGGGCTGCCCTGAGCTCTGTGCCCGGCCCGGCCGTGCCAGCAGCAGCAGCAGCAGCGCCCCGAGTGATCTTCCACACCAGCGAGAGCGACCCGGTGAGTGACGCCTGGCACCGGGTGCACTGGGTGCCACCGCTGTGCCCTGGGGTCACCACTGTCCCCTGAGTGCCACCGCTGTGCCGTGGGTGCCACCAGTGTCCCCTGAGTGCCACCAGTGTCCCCTGAGTGCCACCACTGTCCCCATCATGCCACCGCTGTGCCCTGGGTGCCACCGCTGTGCCCTGGGTGCCACCACTGTGCCCTGGGTGCCACCAGTGTCCCCTGAGTGCCACCAGTGTCCCCTGGGTGCCACCACTGTGCCCTGGGGTCACCAGTGTCCCCTTCCTGCCACTGCTGTCCCCATCGTGCCACCACTGTGCCCTGGGGTCACCAGTGTCCCCTGGGTGCCACCAGAGCTATCTTGCCACCGCTGTCCCCTGAGTGCCACCACTGTGCCCTGGGTGCCACCACTGTCCCTTGGGTGCCACCAGGGCCATCCTGCTCTGCCACCACTGTCCCCTGGGCTCACCACTGTCCCCTGGGGTCATCACTGTCCCGTGGGGCCATCCTGCTCTGCCACCACTGTGCCCTGGGTGCCACCACTGTCCCCTGGGGTCATCCTGTCACTACTGTGCCCTAGGTGCCACCAGGGCCATCCTGTCACCATTGTCCCTGCCACAGCCAGCCCTGACTGCCAGCAGGGGCCATCTTGCCCTGCCACCACTGTCCCCTGGGTCACCACTGTCCCCTGGGGCCATCCTGCCCTGCCACCACTGTCCCCAGGCTGCCACCAGGGCCATCCTGCAGCCACTGGGGCCATCCTGCCACCACTGTCCCCAGGCTGCCACCAGGGCCATCCTGCCACCACTGGGGCCATCCTGCCACCACTGTCCCTGCACACAGCCCTGGAACCATCCTGCCACCCACCACTGTCCCCAGGCAGCCACCAGGGCCATCCTGCCACCACTGGGGCCATCCTGCCACCGCTCTCCCTGCCACAGCCAGCCCTGGCTGCCACCACTGTCCCCTGCTCAGGATGGAGCCTGACAGCTCCTGGGGACAGGGGTTGATCCCCTCTCCAGAGCTGCTCAGGTGAGGTTGCAGCAGCTGGGACAGGCTCAGCTTCTCCTCAGACACCTTTAATCTCAACTCCAGGCTTATTCTTCCCTGGAGAACCCTCCCTGGGCTGGCCGTGGAGGGGATAAAAAGATGAAAAGCGCAGCCCAGGTGCCCTGAGCACAGCTCTGCGGCACCACAGCTGCAGCCTCACACGCTCTGTGTGTGTCTGGAGCACAAAATGAAGGGCAGGGAGTGATGAAAAGCACAGCCCAGGTGCCCTGAGCACAGCTCTGTGGCCTCACACGCTCTGTGTGTGTCTGGAGCACAAAATGAAGGGCAGGGAGTGATGAAAAGCACAGCCCAGGTGCCCTGAGCACAGCTCTGTGGCCTCACACCTCTGTGTGCGTCTGGAGCACAAAATGAAGGGCAGGGAGTGATGAAAAGCACAGCCCAGGTGCCCTGAGCACAGCTCTGTGGCCTCACAGCTCTGTGTGCATCTGGAGCACAAAATGAAGGGCAGGGAGTGATGAAAAGCACAGCCCAGGTGCCCTGAGCACAGCTCTGTGGCCTCACACGCTCTGTGTGCGTCTGGAGCACAAAACGAAGGGCAGGGAGTGAATGGAATGAGCTCGGAGGTGCTGCTGTGTAATTGGAGCCTCTGTGGTTCCTCTGGGGTCTCTATGGAAACAGCAGCAGGAGATGATCTCACACGTGACCCCGAGGATTGCACAGCACAGGCCAGATGGCCACCATTGTCCCCACTGTCCCCTCTGTCCTGTGCCTCCTTTTGGGTTGCCAGGCAACTGGCTCTGCCATTGTGACCTGTGAAAAGCTTTGGCTGGGGCACCCCAGCTCCTGCACCCCACAATCCCCTTGAAATGGGGCTAAAAAAGCCACTAAAAATCACATTTTTGCTCAGAGTTTATGTTTCCTGCCATTAGCAAAGCTCCAAGTGAGGAAACACGAGGATAAACGACCCACATTGTGCAGGAGTGTGAAGGAATTTGCCCAAAAGTCATGCAGCAAGTCAGGGATGAAGCTGAGAATGAAAATTGAGTCCTGCTCTTGTGGAAAACCTCAGCTGCTGTGTCCAGGAGAACTCCAGGAAATCCAGTTTGAAATGAGCTTGGGAAAAAGAAGTTTTTGACACCTCCTTCCAGCAGGGCACCTCTAGAACAGCCAGGATTTAACATTTCCCTCCTGTTCCAAAGATTTCCTGATCACTGAACCCCCAGTTTGGCAGCTCCAGCAGGTGACACCTCTAGAACAGCCAGGATTTAACATTTCCCTCCTGTTCCAAAGATTTCCTGACCACTGAACCCCCAGTTTGGCATCTCCAGCAGGTGACACCTCTAGAACAGCCAGGATTTAACATTTCCCTCCTGTTGCAGATATTTCCTGACCGCTGAACCCCCAGTTTGGCATCTCCAGCAGGTGACACCTCCTTACAGCCAGGATTTAACATTTCCCTCCTGTTCCAAAGATTTCCTGATCACTGAACCCCCAGTTTGGCATCTCCAGTAGGTGACACCTCCTTACAGCCAGGATTTAACATTTCCCCCCTGTTCCAAGAATTTCCTGACCACTGAACCCCCAGTTTGGCATCTCCAGCAGGTGACACCTCTAGAACAGCCAGGATTTAACATTTCCCTCCTGTTCCAAGGATTTCCTGACCACTGAACCCATCTCCAGCAGGTGACACCCCTTTATAGCCAGGATTTAACATTTCCCCCCTGTTCCAAAGATTTCCTGATCACTGAACCCCCCCAGTTTGGCAGCTCAGCTTTTGCTGAAGTTACCAAACTTCCTAAAAACCATTCCTTGAATCAGGAGTTCCTCAAATGCTGCAGCTGTGCCAAGGTCAAGCACAGAGTCCAGGACACCCTGGCCTGTCCTGTGTGTCCCAAGGAGGGTGGAACAGGGGTGGCTGCTGAGTAAAAGGGGCAGAAAATGTGTATTTTGTGCTGAAAGGCTGCAAATCTGTCCTGGAGAAGGGAAGGGAGACTTTACAATAATCCAGGGAGCAGAAAATTCATGGATATGCAGCAGAGCTTCCATGAAGCGTCCATCAAAAACTGGGAAAAGCCAAATATTCCTGGCCAAGCAGGCAGAAGAAACCTGCACACACACAAAAATGCTGGCACATAAAATAAAGAAAAGGAGGGAATTGTTGTATTTGTTGTTGTGCATGGCAGTTTTTATATACAGCAGGAATGAAGAGGAGGATGGTTTTACTTTAAATCTATGGAAAAAAATGCAGAAAGCAGAGCAGGACAAGATCCAAGCTTCAAAGATTAACACAAAACTGCTGAAAGTCACACAGGAAGGGCTGCAGAGCAGTCTCTGTTTACTGTCCTCATTAAACAAGACACAAAAAAGGACGATTTGAGCAAGAGGAAATAAGAAAAGGCTTTGCAGGTATTGCATGGCAGGAAAAGAGAATAATGAAGGGGAAAAATCATTAAATTCCCAGATCCCAGGGACAGCAGCTTCTTGCTGTCATTATGGTGAGACCTGCAGGGGAAACACCAGAAATAAATGCAGCAGGATTCAGGTCCAGCCCTGATCACTGAGGTCACCACAAGGGACTGGAAATTATGGTAAATTTTTTTTCCCCAAAAAGGAAATTACGAGTTTTTAAGCCTCCAGCCCCAGTAACCAAATGGCACAGTGGGAATCATTGCTGGGAGGCAGCAGCCCAAGGCAGAAAATATCATTTTGTCACAGAGGAAAGTGAGTGTGACAGCAGCAGGTCACTCAGGAGGGTGCCACAGCTCTGCCAAGGTTTGGGGGAACTATTGGAAGGTGAGGGAAATCCATGGTGCCCCCCAAAAAAATTGACCAGGGTGCCAATTGCCCTTTTCTCTCCCAGAATCTCAATCCCCATTTTCTCTTCCAGGGTGCCAGTTGCCATTTTCTCTTCCAGAATCCCAGCTGTCCTTTTCCAGGACCCAATTGCCATTTTCTCTCCCAGAATGCCAATTGCTCTTTTCTTTCCTAGGGTCCCAGTTGCCATTTTCTCTTCCAAGGTCCCAATTCCCATTTTCTTTTCCATGATGCCCAATTCCCATCTTCTCTCCCGGGATGCCAATTGCCCTTTTCCAGGATCCCAATTCCCATTTTCTCTTCCATGATGCCCAACTCCCATTTTCTTTTCCAGGGTGCCAATTCCCATTTTCCAGAATCCCAATTCCCATTTTCTCTGCCAGGGTGCCAATTGCCCTTTTCCAGGATCCAATTGCCATTTTCTCTCCCATAATCCCAATTCCCATTTTCTCTTCCCGGGTGCCAATTCCCATTTTCTCTCCCAGTGTGCAAATTGCCCTTTTCCAGGGTGTAATTGCCATTTTCCAGGGTCCCAATTGCCATTTTCTCTCCCAGGATGCCAATTCCCATTTTCCAGAATCCCAATTCCCATTTTCCAGGATGCTAATTGCCCTTTTTCAGGGTCCCAATTGCCATTTTCTTTTCCAGTGTGCCAATTGCCATTTTCTTTTCCAGGATTCCAATTGCCATTTTCCAGGGTGCCAATTGCTCTTTTCTCTTCCAGGGTGCCAATTGCCATTTTCTCTCCCAGGATGCCAATTCCCCTTTTCCAGGGTGCCAATTCCCATTTTCCAGAATGCCAATTGCCCTTTTTCAGGGTCCCAATTGCCATTTTCTCTTCCAGTGTGCCAATTGCCATTTCCCAGGGTGCCAATTCCCATTTTCTCTCCCAGGGTGCCAATTCCCATATTCCAGGGTACCAATTCCCATTTTCCAGGGTGCCAATTCCCATATTCCAGGGTGCCAGTTGCCCTTTTTCAGAATCCCAATTCCCATTTTCTCTCCCAGGGTGCCAATTCCCATTTTCCATGGTACCAATTGCCCTTTTCTCTTCCAAGATCCAAATTCCCATTTTTTTTTTCCAGGATCCCAATCCCATTTTCCAGGGTCCCAATTGCCCTTTTCTCTTCCAGGGTCCCAATTGCCATTTTCTCTTCCAGGATCCAAATTCCCATTTTCTTTTCCAGGGTCCCAATTG
The DNA here is from genome assembly GCF_027887145.1 of Ammospiza caudacuta. Taxonomy (NCBI): domain Eukaryota; kingdom Metazoa; phylum Chordata; class Aves; order Passeriformes; family Passerellidae; genus Ammospiza; species Ammospiza caudacuta. The sequence goes on from NC_080622.1 coordinate 3,363,207, forward strand.
CCCTTTTGTTTTCCAGGCTGCCAATTCCCATTTTCTCTCCCAGAATGCCAATTGCCCTTTTCCAGGGTCCCAATTGCCATTTTCTCTTCCAGTATGCAAATTCCCATTTTCTCTCCCAGGATGCCAATTCCCATATTCCAGGGTCCCAATTCCCATTTTCCAGAGTACCAATTGCCCTTTGCCAGGGTGCCAATTCCCATTTTCCAGGGTACCAGTTGCCCTTTTTCAGAATCTCAATTGCCATTTTCTCTCCCAGGGTGCCAATTGCCCTTTTCCAGGGTGCCAATTCCCATTTTCCAGGGTACCAATTGCCATTTTCTCTTCCAGTATGCAAATTCCCATTTTCTCTCCCAGGATGCCAATTCCCATATTCCAGGGTCCCAATTCCCCTTTTCCAGGGTGCCAATTCCCATTTTCCATGGTACCAATTGCCCTTTGCCAAGGTGCCAATTCCCCTTTTCCAGGATGCCAGTTCCCCTTTTCCAGGATCCCAATTCCCATTTTCCAGGGTACCAGTTGCCCTTTTTCAGAATCCCAATTGCCATTTTCCCTCCCAGGGTGCCAATTCCCCTTTTCCATGGTCCCAATTGCCCTTTTCCAGGGTGCCAATTCCCATTTTCCAGGGTACCAATTCCCGTTTTCCAGGGTGCCAATTCCCATATTCCAGGGTGCCAATTCCCATTTTCTCTCCCAGGATGCCAATTGCCATTTTCCAGGGTGCCAATTGCCATTTCCAGGATGCCCTTTGCCAGGGTGCCAATTCCCATTTTCCAGGGTACCAGTTGCCCTTTTTCAGAATCTCAATTGCCATTTTCTCTCCCAGGGTGCCAATTGCCCTTTTCCAGGGTGCCAATTCCCATTTTCCAGGGTACCAATTGCCATTTTCCAGGGTGCCAATTCCCCTTTTCCAGGGTGCCAGTTCCCCTTTTCCAGGATCCCAATTCCCATTTTCCAGGGTACCAGTTGCCCTTTTTCAGAATCCCAATTGCCATTTTCCCTCCCAGGGTGCCAATTCCCCTTTTCCAGAGTGCCAATTGCCCTTTTCTCTCCCAGGGTGCCAATTGCCATTTTCCAGGATGCCAATTCCCCTTTTCCATGGTCCCAATTCCCATTTTCCAGGGTGCCAATTCCCATTTTCCAGAATGCCAATTGCCCTTTTTCAGGGTCCCAATTGCCATTTTCCCTCCCAGGGTGCCAATTCCCCTTTTCCAGGGTGCCAATTCCCCTTTTCCAGGGTGCCAATTCCCATTTTCTAGGGTACCAATTCCCCTTTTCCAGGGTGCCAATTCCCCTTTTCCAGGGTGCCAATTCCCCTTTTCCATGGTCCCAATTCCCCTTTTCCAGGGTGCCAATTCCCGTTTTCCAGGGTGCCAATTCCCCTTTTCCAGGGTGCCAATTCCCATTTTCTAGGGTACCAATTCCCCTTTTCCAGGGTGCCAATTCCCATATTCCAGGATCCCAATTCCCATTTTCCAGGGTGCCAATTCCCCTTTTCCAGGGTGCCAATTCCCCTTTTCCACGGTGCCAATTCCCCTTTTCCAGGGTGCCAATTCCCATTTTCTCTTGCAGGCCAAGCACACGGAGCAGCACGAGGGCCGTCTGTACAACATCCCCCTGGAGGAGCTGAAGGCTGTGTTCCCCCATGGGCTGCCCCATCGTTTCCAGCAGCAGGTATTGCAGCTTTGGGGCAATTCCTGCAGCCCTGCAAGTGCCCAGGGCCAGGTTGGAGGGGGTTTGGGACAACCTGGGACCGTGGGTGTGATGATCTTCAAGGATCTCCCATCCAGCCCAATTCCGTGATTCTGTGTGGGGAGAACCAGATCTGGGATATTTTCCTGTTGGAATGAGAGAGAGCAGTCATTCCTCAGTTATTCCTTGCCCTTACTGTTGTTTTCAACATCTAAAAGAGATGAGTCAACCACCCAGGGCAGCAGAGTTTGAGGGTTCCACCTCAGGCAACTTTTGTTCCAGTGTTTTTCATCTGTAACATCCAAGCACAAAAATGAATCGCAGAAATATTTTCTACAAAGCAACACTCTCCATTTTCAGAAGGCTTCAAACCTGGTTTTATTCCAGCATGGATGCCTTTTATACATTTTTACAAAACTCAGAAGTTTACATTTGCTCATTAGTCAGGAAAGACAAACAAAATGCTTATTGGAATAATTGCAGGTGTCTCTTATTTATCCTTCTTTCTTTCTTGGTTTCTGTGTCAACAACCTTGGTAGAAAATTCTGATTCGTGTCAGGCAGATGGGGCTGTGACAGGCTCTGCAAAGTTATTCTTCTTCACCTTCTTCTTTCTTCTTCATGGGTTTGGGTGGCATTTTGTAATTGGACAGAAAAATCCACATTGTGGGCTTCACAGGACAAATTATTGGGTTAAAAGGGAAACAATTCAGGTGTCATTTCTTAATTGGCACAGACCCACAAGAGAACACTAAAATTGACCTGAGGCTGTGAAGAAGGCTTCAAAATTAATTAATAATACTAAAATTACAGGTGTGTAGTTGGTTAGAAGCATGTAATATTACTAAGTAGGAAACTTAAAGTTTGGGATTTTAGCATATAGAAAGAAATATGAAGCAAGATAGAAGTTTTAGAGCAAAATTGTTCTTCTTTACCTTCTTCTTCTTTCTTCTTCATGGGTTTGGGTGGCATTTTGTAATTGGACAGAAAATTCCACACTGTGGGCTTCAAAGGACAAATTATTGGGTTAAAAGGGGAATAATCCAGGTGTCATTTCTTAATTGGCACAGACCCACAAGAGAACACTACAATTGACCTGAGGCTGTGAAGAAAGCTTCAAAATTGATTATTAATGCTAAAATTACAGGTGTGTAGTTGGTTAGAAGTGTGTAACATCACAAAGTAGGAAACTTAAAGTTTGGGATTTTAGCATATAGAAAGAAATATGAAGCAAGGTAGAAGTTTTAGAGCAAAATTGTTCTTCTTTACCTTCTTCTTCTTCTTTCTTCTTCATGGGTTTGGGTGGCATTTTGTAATTGGACAGAAAATTCCACATTGTGGGCTTGGAGGGATCAGTTATTGGGTTAAAAGGGGAATAATCCAGGTGTCAGTTCTTAATTGGCACAGACCCACAAGAGAACACTAAAATTGACCTGAGGCTGTGAAGAAGGCTTCAAAATTAATTAATAATACTAAAATTACAAGTGTGTAGTTGGTTAGAAGTGTGTAACATCACTAAGTACAAAACTAAAGTTTGGGATTTTAGAATATAGAAAGAAATATGAAGCAAGATAGAAGTTTTAGAGCAAAATTGTTCTTCTTTACCTTCTTCTTCTTTCTTCTTCATGGGTTTGGGTGATGGTTTGTAATTGGACAGAAAAGTCCACATTGTGGTATTGGAGGGATCAGTTATTGGGTTAAAAGGGAAATAATCCAGGTGTCATTTCTTAATTGGCACAGACCCACAAGACAACACTGCATTTGACCTAAGGCTCTGAAGGAGGCTTCAGAAATTAATTAATAATATTAAAATTACAGGTGTGTAGTTGGTTAGAAGTGTGTAACATCACAAAGTAGGAAACTTAAAGTTTGGGATTTTAGAATATAGAAATAAATATGAAGCAAGATAGAAGTTTTAGAGCAGAGACAGGTTGTTCTTCTTCCTTCTTCTTCACCTTCTTCTTCATGGGTTTGGGTGGCATTTTGTAATTGGACAGAAAATTCCACATTGTGGAATTGGAGGGATCAGTGATTGGGTTAAAAGGGAAATAATCTAAGTGTCATTTCTTAATTGGATGGTTTGGTCTCAAAAGACCTTGTAACAAGAGATATTTAACCATTTCGTGCCTGGTTCATGAAAAGCTGCAGGACTCTTGGTTGTGAGGCTGTAACACAGATAAGAAATAATAACAAAACACCTGAGTGTGACCATGAGCAACCATCTCAGGTGCCTTCAATCCCCAACCTGGAGAACAGCTGGGGGTGCTGGGAGCCTGCAGGCAGGTTGGGAGCAGGGCTGGCACAGCTGGTGGCACTTTGGTGACACTGTCCCTCCTCAGATCCAGACCTTCAACGAGGCGCGGCTGATGGTGCGGAGGCCGGCGCTGGAGATCCTCACCTACCTCAAGGGCTCCAACTTCGCCCACCCTGCTGTCAGATATGTGATCTGTATCCTTCAGCTGGGGTGCAACCAGGAGAAACACAAGGAATTCCTGCAGGGCAGAGGGTGGTTGTGAGCCTGAGCTGCTCTGGTCTCCAAGAGGTGGAGAGTTTCATTCCAGTTTAACATCCAAGCACAAAATTAATTACAGAAATGTTTTCAGAATGTACGGAAATATTTGGCTGCGTTGTAGTTGAGACAGAGACAGTACAAAGCTACACTCCATTTTCAGAAGCAGATATGTGATCTGCATCCTTCACCTGGAGTGGAATGAGGAGAAACACAAGGAATTCCTGCAGGGCAGAGGGTGGTCTGGTCTCAGGAGGTGGAGACTTTCATTCCAGTCTAACATCCAAGCACAAAATTAATTACAGAAATGTTTTCAGAATTTACAGGAATATTTTCAGAATTTACAGGAATATTTGGCTGTGTTGTAGTTGAGACAGAGACAATGCAAAGCAATACACTCCATTTTCAGAAGCAGATATGTGATCTTTATCCTTCAACTGGAGTGGAATGAGGAGAAACACAAGGAATTCCTGCAGGGCAGAGGGTGGTCTGGTCTCCAAGAGGTGGGGACTTTCATTCCAGTTTAACATCCAAGCACAAAATGAGTAACAGAAATATTTTCAGAATGTACAGGAATGTTTTCAGAATTTACAGGAATATTTGGCTGTGTTGTAGTTGAGACAGAGACAGTACAAAGCTACACTCCATTTTCAGAAGCAGATATGTGATCTGCATCCTTCACCTGGAGTGGAATGAGGAGAAACACAAGGAATTCCTGCAGGGCAGAGGGTGGTCTGGTCTCAGGAGGTGGAGACTTTCATTCCAGTTTAACATCCAAGTACAAAATGAATTACAGAAATATTTCCAGAATTTACAGGAATGTTTTCAGAATTTACAGGAATATTTTCAGAATTTATGGAAATATTTGACTGTGTTGTGGTTGAGACAGAGACAGTACAAAGCTACACTCCATTTTCAGAAGCAGATATGTGATCTTTATCCTTCAACTGGAGTGGAATGAGGAGAAACACAAGGAATTCCTGCAAGGCAAAGGGTGGTTGTGAGCCTGAGCTGCTCTGGTCTCCAGGAGGTGGAGACTTTCATTCCAGTTTAACATCCAAGCACAAAATGAATTACAGAAATATTTCCAGAATTTACAGGAATATTTTCAGAATTTACAGGAATATTTGGCTGTGTTGTCGTTGAGACAGAGACAAAGCAGCACACTCCATTTTCAGAAGGCTCCAAACCTGGTTTTATTACAGCATTCATGTTTTTTATACATTCTTGTGCCACATGGTGTGTGCTCAGTGCAGGGATTGGGCACTTCAGGGAGCTCAGAGCTTGGGTGTCTTTAATCTTATCTCCTAATTTTAATTTTAATTCTTTAATTTTATCTCCTAAATTTAATTTTAATTCTTTAATTTTAACTCCTAATTTCAATTTTAACCCTTTAATATTAACCCCTAATTTCAATTTTAACTCTTTAATTTTGACACAGAGCTTCAAAGAGGGTCAGCACACAGGGCAGTGGGGTGGGGGACGGGGAGAAGGAGCTCTCTGGGTGTGCTGGGTGAAATCCTTGCCCTGAGCTCCCTTTCTGCAGGAATCACAGTCAATACAAACTGAAGTGGTTTTTTCAGAGCCTTTCCTTGACAGATCTTGCTGGAGATGGTGAGAGGGGAACAGGCAAGACCATGACCCTGTGCCACGTGGTTCACTACTGCTCCAGGCAGGGCTGGCTGGTGGTGCACATCCCCGATGGTGAGAAAAGCAGGGCTCTGGTACACACCAAACACCCAAAGAAGCTGCTAGGATATCCCAGCACAATCTACCCTTGTTTTTCCATAGTGGAAAAGGCTCATAAAACACAAAAACCCCAAATAAAGTAGGGTATAATTAGTTATTTTCACCTGCTCACACGTCCTGTGGGCCAGTTTGGTTATCTCTATTTTTAATGAGCATGGGAAGAGATTGTTTGGGAGCTGTAGGATATCCCACCAAAAACTATCCTTGTTTTTCCATAGTGGAAAAGGCTCATAAAACAGAAAACATAACACACAAAAAACCCCCAAATAAATCAGAGCATAATTAGTGATTTTCCCTTGCTCGTCTTTTGGGCCAGTTGGGTTTTCTCCATTGTAAGCATGGGAAGAGATTGTTTGGGAGCTGTAGGATATCCCACCAAAAACTATCCTTGTTTTTCCATAGTGGAAAAGGCTCATAAAACACAAAAAAAAAAAAAAAAAAAACCAAATAAAGTAAAAAAGATAGTTAAAAAGAGTATAATTAGTGATTTTCACCTGCTCACACGTCCTTGGGGCCAGTTTGGTTTTCTCCATTGTTACCAAGCATGGGAAGAGATTGTTTGGGAGCTCTAGGATATCCCACCAAAAACTATCCTTGTTTTTCCATAGTGGAAAAGGCTCATAAAACAGAAAACATAAAACACAAAAAAACCCCAAATAAATCAGAGCATAATTAGTGATTTTCCCTTGCTCATCTTTTGGGCCAGTCTGGTTTTCTCCATTGTAATGAGCATGGGAAGAGATTGTTTGGGAGCTCTAGGATATCCCATTAGAAACTATCCTTGTTTTTCTGTGGTGGAAAAGGCTCATAAAACACAAAACCCCCAAATAAAGTAAAGCATAATTAGTAATTTTCACCTGCCCACACATCCTTGAGGCCGGTCTGATTTTCCCCATTGTTAATGAGCATGGGAAGAGATTGTTTAGGAGCTGTAGGATATCCCAGCACAATCCATCCTTGTTTTTCCATAGTGGAAAAGGCTCATAAAACACAAAACATAAAACACAAAAACCCCAAGTAAAGCAGAACATAATTAGTGATTTTCACCTGCTCACACATCCTTGGGGACAGTTTGGTTATCTCTGTTTTTAATGAGCATGGGAAGAGATTGTTTGGGAGCTCTAGGATATCCCAGCACAATCTACCCTTGTTTTTCCATAGTGGAAAAGGCTCATAAAACACACACAAAAAAAAAACCAAATAAAGTAAAAAAGATAGTTAAAAAGAGTATAATTAGTAATTTTCACCTGCTCACACGTCCTTGGGGCCAGTTTGGTTTTCTCCATTGTAATGAGCATGGGAAGAGATTGTTTGGGAGTTGTAGGATATCCCACCAAAATCTGTCCTTGTTTTTCCATAGTGGAAAAGGCTCATAAAACACAAAACATAAAACACAAAAAAAACCCAAATAAATCAGAGCATAATTAGTTATTTTCACACATCCTTTGGGCCAGTTTGGTTTTCTCCATTGTTACCAAGCATGGGAAGAGATTGTTTGGGAGCTGTAGGATATCCCACCAAAATCTGTCCTTGTTTTTTCATAGTGGAAAAGGCTCATAAAACACAAAACACAAAAATCTCCAAATAAAACAGAGCATAATTAGTTATTTTCACACATCCTTGCGGCCAGTTTGGTTTTCTCCATTATTACCAAGCATGGGAAGAGATTGTTTGGGAGTTGTAGGATATCCCACCAAAAAAACCCAAAAACAAATACAATAGAGCATTGCACAAACACCCCACCTCATACCATTATTTTGCCTTAAAAAAAAAAAAAAACAAAAAAAACCCCACAAAATAAAATCCAAACCAACTTTACCTTTTTTTTTTTTTTTTTTTTTTTTTTTTTTTTTTTTTTTTTTTTTTTTTGCTGACAGCTCATCTGTGGGTGAAGAACTGCAAGGAGCTTTTCCAGTCTTCCTACAAGAAGGACAGGCTGGATCAGCCTCTGCAGGCCTCGGTGTGGCTCAAGAACTTCAAAACCTCCAATGAACGTTTCCTGGACGAGGTTTGTGGCTGCAAACCCCAACCCCTGCAGGAAAAGCACTTTGCATCCCTCTGGTGCTTCTCCCACATTCTGCCATCCAGCCCTTGCCATCCCCAATCTCATCGTTGTTTTCTCCCCAACAGATAAAAACACAAAAAAAATACATTTGGGGCAAAAGAGAAAGCACAGAGGAGGGCAGACCTTTGAGGGAAGTGGTGGAGCAGGTAAGGAGCAAACTCTGCTGCTGGTGTGGCCTCACCTTGGACCAGAGCATCCTGGGTTGGTGGGACAGATTGCTCCTGAAGATCTTAAAAATCTGACTCCTGGGAAACAGGAGGTGTCTCCCTGTGCACAAAAGATGATGTGGTGGATCTGGAAAGAAAATTGTGCAGAGAATTTGGGTGGATGGCAAAGTTAGAATTTGAGATTTCCACGTTTTGGTGCTCGAGCTGCTCTTGGGAGAGGTTGTTGACTGTCAGTTTGTCTTCCCCTGGAGGAGCTGCCCAAAAGTCACCCCCTAGCAAGAAATCCTCTCCCTCTGAATTATTATAATTATTTACAGCAGACAACTGCCCCACCTGGCTTTAACAGTGTTAAACAGTGTTAATTTTAATTAACAGCAGATAACTGCCCCAACCTGGTTTTAACAGTGTTAAACAGTGTTAATTTTAATTAACAGCACATAACTGCCCCACCTGGTTTTAACAGTGTTAAACAGTGATAATTTTAATTAACAGCACATAACTGCCCCACCTGGTTTTAACAGTGTTAAACAGTGTTAATTTTAATAATTTACAGAAGATAACTGCTCTACCTGGTTTTAACAGTGTTAAACAGTGTTAATTTTAATTAACAGCAGCTAACTGCCCCAACCTGGTTATAACAGTCTTAATTAAAATTAACAGCAGAGAACTGCCCCACCTGCTTTTAACAGTGTTAATTTTAACAATTAACAGCATGTAACTGCCCCACATGATTTTAACACTGCACTAGTTTAAATATTTATTAAATCCCTAAGACTACCCGCTAGGTTACACACAAAACCCAACACACACTTTCAACGGCCACAAAACTACTTTTTAACAAACCAGCTCACACACAACTCACTGTAATTAAACATTTTGCTAAATTTCATTTCTTTTCCAACAACAACAAACAGCAGCTAACTGCCCCGTCTCTAAGAGGTGACAAACAGAGCCCAGCCGGGGACAGAGGAGCTGAGCCCTGCCTTGTGTCCCTGTTTTAACAGCGTTGAATAGGGTTAATATTAACAATTAATAGCAGATAACTGCCCCACATGATTTTTACAGTGTTAAACAGTGTTAATTTTAACAATAAACAGCAGCTAACTGCCCTGTCTCTAAGAGATGACAAACAGAGCCCAGCCCGGGACAGAAGCAGCTGAGCCGTGCCTTGTGTCCCTGTTGTAACAGCGTTGAATAGGGTTAATATTAACAATTAATAGCAGATAACTGCCCCACATGATTTTTACAGTGTTAAACAGTGTTAATTTTAACAATAAACAGCAGCTAACTGCCCTGTCTCTAAGAGATGACAAACAGAGCCCAGCCCGGGACAGAAGCAGCTGAGCCGCGTTTGTGTCCCTGTTGTAACAGCGTTGAATAGGGTTAATATTAACAATTAAGATAACTGCCCTGTCTCTAAGAGATGACAAACAGAGCCCAGCCGGGGACAGAGGAGCTGAGCCGCGTTTGTGTCCCGTGTTTGTCCCCGCAGGGCCTGGCGCGGGTGCGGAGCGCCAGCGATGCCGTGGGGGCGCTGCTGAGGGAGCTGAGGCTGCAGGGCCAGCGCGGGCCCCGCCGGCTCCTGGTGGCCGTGGACGGCGCCAACGCGCTCTGGGGCAGGACCACGCTGAGCAAGGAGGACAAGAGCCCCGTGAGGATGGGCCTGGGGGGGTGGGACGGTCACGGTGCCAAAAACGCTCCGTTTCTGAAGGCTTCTCTTCAAAAATTTATTCTAGCCACGCGTGCTTTTTATACGTTCTGTCAAAACTCAGAAGTCGACGCTTTGCTCATTCGTCACGAGAGACAGGCAAAGCGCTCATAGTTTCTCTTATTTCTCCCTCTTTCTTTCTTGGTTTCTGTGTCAACAACCTTGGTAGAAAATTCTTTCTGGTGTAAACACGGATCCCCTTCTTAAACTTTTCTCTGGCTCACACCAGTCACTGTAAAACCTCTTCCACAGGTGCCTTTTTGGGTTACCTAAAAACAAACAAAACTTAAAAGTTTGGGGTTTTAGAATATAGAAAGAAGTATGAAGCAAGATAGAAGTTTTAGAGCAAAGTTGTTCTTCTTTAGGACAGATAAAATTAAGAGAATAAAAGCAGTTATTTTTATTGAGGGGCCTTCAGGTACATTTTGGGCAGACAAAGGCCCCAGGAGCTGCACACAAAATGGACATCACAGGTTTCACACTTTCAGAAATTTGGTTCATTTCTATTTTGGGGGTTAATGTTCTAATTACAGCTCCAGATAATGAAATAATTTACCCCAAATTTGCTCCCCCCAACTCACTTTTATTTTACATTTCTCAAGGCTTGAGACAGTGAGGTGTCCTTGATTGCCAGGCCTGGAGAGGAATTTTTGTGTCTGCCCAAAAATGGGAAAGCTGTAGCTGGCAGTGTATATGGAGTTTAGAGTTATACACCAAAGAATTGCAGGATTACAGATATAGAAAATTTATAATATATAATTTTTTTATATATAATATTTTTAAATTATAAATATATTTTAAAACTATATTTTGTTTTAAAATTATAAAATTTAAAAATATATAATGTTTTAAAATTATAAAAGCTAAAATCCTAAGGCATCATTCCCCCAGAGCTCTGCCCTGGGGGATTCCTGCTGCAGGGGGGAGCTGCTTAATTTTAATTCTGTGGCAACCTCCGAAAATGTTCAGGCTTTGGAGGGGCCTAAAAGGTTCATATTGTGCTTTAGACAAATTTTCCTGAGTTTTCCCTGTCTCTCCCTGAGGCAGAAGTGCAGGTGGGTGTTGTTGGAGGGGCAGGGCCTGGCTGGTGCTCAGTGCAGCATGACTCAGGCTTGCTTTGAGGGAAAGCAAAGATAAAAACGTGCCTGAAGGGTAGAAATGATCCTGCCAGGCTGGTTGGAAGGAGGGGAGGGGAATTTGAAGCTGCTGGCAATGCAATAGTGATGCAGACATCTCCAGCAGGTCTCTCCAGAGGAGCTGACGCTCGTGCACAACCTGCGGAAGATGCTGAGGAACGACTGGGTGAGTTCCAGGCTCTGCCTCTCCAGCAGCGAAACCCCAGCAGGGAAACCCCAGCAGTGAAACCCCAGCAGTGAAATCCCAGCAGTGAAACCCCAGCAGTGAAATCCCAGCAATGCAATCCCAGCAATGCAATCCCAGCAGTGAAATCCCAGCAGTGAAACCCCAGCAGTGAAATCCCAGCAGTGAAACCCCAACAGTGAAACCCCAACAGTGAAACCCCAGCAGTGAAATCCCAACAGTGAAATCCCAGCAGTGAAACCCCAGCAGTGAAACCCCAGCAGTGAAACCCCAGCAATGCAATCCCAGCAATGCAATCCCAGCAGTGAAACCCCAACAGTGAAATCCCAGCAGTGAAACCCCAACAGTGAAATCCCAGCAGTGAAATCCCAACAGTGAAACCCCAGCAGTGAAACCCCAGCAGTGAAATCCCAGCTGTGAAATCCCAACAGTGAAATCCCAACAGTGAAATCCCAGCAGTGAAACCCCAGCAGCAAATCCCAGCAGGGAAACCCCAACAGTGAAATCCCAGCAGTGAAACCCCAGCAATGCAATCCCAGCAATGCAATCCCAGCAGCGAAATCCCAACAGTGAAACCCCAGCAGTGAAATCCCAGAAATTAAATCCCAGCCGTGAAATCCCAACAATGAAACCCCAACAGTGAAACCCCAGCAGGGAAATCCCAGCAATGAATCTGCCACAAGCCCAGAGCCACGAGTGGAGCAGTGCTGAGGGAGAGCTGCAGTGTCTCAGCAGTGTTTGTGAGCAGAATGAGCACAGCTGGGATCTGCAGCAGCATTTTCTGATCCTCCTGGCAAGCTCTGCTGGGGGACCCTGAGCTGGAGGTGTCTGACAGCCCTTTGGGTTGTGAGTGCTTTGAGCTAGTGAGAACTTCTGCTTTCTCAACATTTTGCTGCAGGAGATCAACTCCTCCTGCTGCTTTTTCAGTCCCCAGAGCTAGAACAACTAAAGCTGTATAGGAGAGTCCATTTTAAATTATTTCACTTGTTGGCATAGAAAACCCATAATAAGTAAGAAAAGTTTTAATGCCAACCCTGGGAACATGAGCTGTATATTCATTTTCCCTGTGCTCACACGGAGCAGCCTGGTTAGTGTGGTCTGGAGCATTATAAAAAGTTAATCTTGCAGAATTTTTGAAGAATCCAGATCCCAGAACGGGATTTTAAAGCCCACCCAGTGCCACCCCTGCCATGGGCAGGGACATTGCCCACTGTCCCAGGTGCTTCCAGCCCCATCCAGCCTGGCCTTGGGCACTGCCAGGGATGCAGGGGCAGCCACAGCTGCTCTGGGCACCTGTGCCAGGGCCTGCCCACCCTCAGAGCCAGGAATTCCTTCCCAATATCCCACCCAACCCTGCCCTATTGCTGTGAAACCATTCCCCCTGTCCTGTCCCTCCATCCCTTGTCCCCTGTCACTCTCCAGCTCTCCTGGAGCCCCATCAGGTCCTGGAGGGGCTCTGAGCTCTTTCCCTTGTCCAGCCTGGCTCCAGAGGGGCTCCACCATGGAACCCTGCTCTGGACAAGCTCCATCCTGCAATAAAAAATGCCTCAGGGGTTGATCCTGAACCAGCAGTGAGTTTGCAGCTGACAGGATTTTTATTTCTGCTCTGCTTTCCAGAGTGGAGGTGCCATTGTGACCACCCTGAGCCAGACTGGCTCTCTCTTCAAGCCCAGCTCTGCCTACACTCCCCAGGAGCTGCTGGGAAAGGTCAGTCACGGCCTCTTTGGGGTTTTTTGCCCCTCTTCACATTGGGAAACAAACAAAAATAATGTTTGGTGAGCTGGTTCTGTTCAAGGGGACACTGGTGAGGGTCTCTGTGGGTCACACACACCTTTGGGTCAGCAGTGCCCTGAGTGCCAGGGGAGCCAAAAGTGCCCTGGGCATCACAATCTGTGAAAGGTCTGAAGCTGCTGAGGGTGTCCCAAGGAGGGACATGAGGATGAGGAGCATCTGAGGGCATTTCTGTCCAGCTGGAAAAGAGGAGCCTGAAAGGAGATCTCAGGGATCTGCAGCTCCTCCAGAGGGGCAGCTCTGATTTCTGTGAGCAGGACAGGACCCAAGGGAATGCCTGGAGCTGTGTCAGGCAGGGCTGGGCTGGAGAGCAGGAAAAGGTTGGATCTGGAAGGACTGGGATGGACAGCAGGAAAAGGTTTTTCTCCTAGAGGGAATGGGCACTGAACAAGGAATGGGCACAGCCCCAGGGCTGCCAGAGCTCCAGGAGCACTTGGACACCACTCCCAGGCACAGGATGGCATCGCTGGGCTGTCCCAGGGCCAGGACTGGCCCATCCCTGTGGGTCCCTTCCAACTCTGGATCCTCCAAAACTCCGTGACTGAGCTCTGGGCCGTGTCCCCAGCCAGCCCCCAGCACTGACCGTGCCTGACCTCCCTTCCCAGGAGGGTTTCGATGCCTTGGACCCCTTTGTGCCCATCCCGGTCCCCAACTACAGCCCCAGGGAGTTCGAGAGCTGCTACGGCTACTACCTGGAGCGGAGGTGGCTGCAGCACGAGAAAGGTCGGTGCTGGGCGAGGGGGAAAACCGGAGCTGTTCCCTCCATCCCTCCCTCCCTCCTCCAGCTCAGTTTTTCTGTTTTTCTCCCTCGCAGCGCACACCGAGGACGGCAAAGCGGAGCTGCAATTCCTCAGCGGCTCCAACCCACGGCAGCTGGACCGTCTGGCGGGGCCCCTCTAGCGCAATAAAGGCTCCGTTCCCCCGCTCTTCGCGTCCGTGTCCGTGTCCGTGTCCCGGTCCCGCGCCCGTTCCCGCCCCCGCTGGCGTCTCCGCCCGTCCGGGGCGGGCCCCGTGACGCGCTCCCGGTTCCGTTGCTGCGGGGCGATGCCGGGGGAGGCGGTCACGCTGCAGCTCGGGCACTACTCGGGCTGCGTGGGCGCGCACTGGTGGGGGCTGCAGGTGCGGGACGGGACGGGGCCGGGGGTCGGGCCGGGCCCGGGGCTCGCTCTGATCGCGTTTCCCTCCCTGCCATTCCCCGCAGGCCGCGGCGCTGCGCAGCCCCGACGAGCACAACGAGCTCCGCGCGGCCGCGCTGCTCCGCTTCGGCCGCGGCCCGGGCGGCACCGAGAGCCCCGAGCCGCGGCTGGTGGCGCTGGAGCTGAAAGGTACCGCGGGCGGGATCTGGCACCGGGCGGGATGGGTGCGGGCACCGGGCGGGATCTGGCACCGGGCGGGATGGGCGCGGGCACCGGGCGGGATCTGGCACCGGGCGGGATGGGTGCGGGCACCGGGGGGAATGCGGGCAGCGGGCGGGATCGGGCAGCGGGCGGGATGGGTGCGGGCAGCGGGGGGAATGCGGGCACCGGGCGGCCCCGCCGTGACCGGGCTCTGTTTGCAGGCGGCGTGGGCGCGCTCAGAGCGGACGGGGAGGGCACGGAGCCGCCGGTGAGCTGGTGAGTGGGGATAGGGCAGGATGGGACGGGAGGGAACGGGACGGGACCGGGGCGGAATGGGGCCACCGGTGAGCCGGTGAGTGCGGGACGGGAGCGGGGCGGGACGGGATGGGACGGAGCCGCCGGTGAGCTGGGGATGGTGCGGGAGGAAACGGGACGGGGCCGCCGGTGAGCTGGGGAGTGCGGGACAGTGCGGGACGGGGATGGGGCCGCCGGTGAGTGCGGGACGGGACCGGAGCCTCCGCTAAACGGGTGAATGCGGGACGGGGCCGCCGGTGAGCGCGGTGCGGGCCGGGCCGGGCTCCCGCAGCTGCCGCCGCTTTGTGTCGCAGGGACGGCGCCGTCGCCGATTACCGGGAGCGGGGCCGCGCGCCGCGGGACTCCGGGAGCCGCAGGGTGAGCGCGGGGCCCGCACCGCGCCCGGCCCGGCTCCGAGGCGGAGCGCCCGGTAACCGGGCCGGGATTGTTCCCGCAGGGAGACGCGGCCGGGGACGCCAAGGGGAACCCCGGCGCTGCGGGGCCAGGTATTGCGGGCTGGGTTCGGCTCCAGAAAGGCAGAAATGAGAATTCCCTGGTCCCTGCTGTGGGAGAAGGAAAACGGCGGGATAACGGTGCTTGGCTTGTGGAGAGCTGGGGCAGATGGGCTGAGCCAATTTTTTAATTTATCCAGGTTTTTCAGCCCAGCAGATGGGCTAAAAAACCGTCCCTGGATAAGTTAAAAAACTTGGTTTTGCATTTTGGGGATGCTCAGAACTGAAAGGGGATGGTCAGACCTGAAAGGGGATTCTCAGGAACGGAAAGGGGATGCTCAGAGCATGGTAGAAAACTGATTTTACATTCATGGGGATGCTCAGAGCTGAAGGGGAATGCTTAGAGCTCCAAGGGGATGCTCAGGAACTGAAAAGAGATGCTTACTTAGAGCATGTTAGAAAACTGATTTTACATTCATGGGGGTGCTCAGAGCTCCAAGGGGATGCTCAGAACATGTTAAAAAACTGATTTTACATTCATGGGGATGCTCAGAGCTGCCAGGACCTTTGCTCTCCCCTCTGTCCCCTGCAGGTTCCTCTCCTGCAGGGTCCCAGGACACTCCCTCCACCAGGCTCTGGTCTGATTACCTCAGTGTGAACCTGCACCCCAAGAGTCTCTACGTGATCCGGCAGTACCTGCACGATGGGTATGGCCAGGGCTTTGCTCCTGAACCCAAACCAGGGCTGAGTTTTGCCTTTAAGGGTGAATAAAAGGGATAAAATAACCCCTCTTTACCCCTTTTTCCCTCAGGGATTGTGGCTGTCTCGAAGGCTTTGGGCAAGGTGAAAGCCTCCTGCAGGACCCTGCCTGTGTGGAGGAGCTGGAAGATCGGCTGCACTTCTTTGTTGAGGAGTGTGATTACCTCCAGGTCCTCACCTTGTCCCAGCTCCCTTTGCTTCCAGGAAACTTTCTGCTCAAGCTGAAGCACAATCTGAGGTGCTGCTGGTTTCCCACAGGGGTTTCAGGTGCTCTGTGACCTCCACAATGGATTCTCTGGAGTTGGTGCCAGGGTGACGGAACTGCTCCGCGATGAGTACGCACGCAAGGGGATCCTGACCTGGGGCCTGGCTCCAGTCCTGAGTGCTGTGGGAGTGAGTAAACACCGAGGGAGCCCAGAGCAGGAGCCCAGCCTGCCTTTGGCAGGTTCTTGTTGGTTCCAAGGGTTGGATTTTTTCCCCCCCAGGACCCTCAGAAGAGTTTTTACAGACTGATGAACACAGCCCTGGGCATTGCCCACCTGTCCCGTCACAGCTCTCTCCTCTGCCCCCTGTCACTCAATGGGAGCTTGGGACTCAAGCCAGAACCTCCTGTGACATTTCCATACATAAAATACAATGTAAGTGCTGGCCTTGAGCTCCTGCAGCTTCACCCCTCTCAGTGTTTCCTGCAGTTCTATATTTTGGTGGTTTTTCTTGCTGCTGTTCTGCTCAGCAGAGACCTTTTCTTCCTTTTTCACTGGCGTTTTGAGCTGCCAACTTTTCATTTCTGTAGTTTTCTTCCTGCTTTTGAAAATATTAACACATTTCCTTGGCCCTTGTGCTTTCTGGTGGGTGCTGGCACTGAGGAAAAGGCTTTACTACAATTATTCCCCATGTTTGGAGTAACTCCAGCCTCACTGCAGCTTTAAGGAGCCTAAAAAAGATAAGAAAAGTGGCAGCAAAGAATTTGTTAAGCAACAGCTGGGCTGGAGCTGCAGTTCCACCCTGGCTGCTTATCCTAACCATGAAATAACTGCAAACCACCTCTTTTAAAGGCACAGTTTACAATCCATCTCTTTTAAAGGCACAGTTTACAATCTGGTTTAAGTTAAACACAAACTCCGAGCTGCCCTGCAGTTCCTGCCTTGTCCCCTCCCCAGGCATCCCTGAGCTACCACAGCAGCGCCATCCTGGCTGCAGCCCTCGACACCCTCACGGCTCCCTACAGGCTCTGCTCCTCCCAGGCCTCCATGCTGCACCTTGCTGACTCGCTCACCTTCTCTGGGAGGAAGGTGAGGATGAGGAGGGGCCCTTCCAGCTGTGCTGCACGGCTCCAGCTGTGCCAGGAGAGCATCCCAGACTCTGTTTTGTCGCCCAAATCCAGGTTGTGGCTGCCTGGGCAGCTCTTCCCCTGCCTGCCCCGGCTGGCTCCTCGCTGCCTGACGTGCTGGGTGCCCACCAGGACGTGCCCTGGCAGCTCCTGTCCTCCTGCAAGGAGCACAAGAAACTCAGCTCCTGCTTTGCTCAGTCTGCTGTGCTGCGAGGGATGTGCCGGGAGAAGGCCAGCAGGTAAACCAGCGCCCGAGCTGCACCTCCTGCAGGATGGAAACACCCACTGAGGGGCAGCCCAGGGACTGATGCTGCTGGTTTTAGAGCAAAACAGCCAAAAAGGAGCTGGGAAATGCTGGGTTTGCTTTGCAGGCAGAGAGAGAGCCCTGAGCAGGTGCTCCAGCACTACCTCCACATGCAGTTCCCCGGAGCCTTCAGGTGGGTGCGGGTTTGGAGCTTCAGGGGGAGCTGGAATGGCACAGGGGACACTCGGGGGGCTCTGGTGACTTTATTGATCTCCCCACAGCACGGCCCACGTGTTCCAGCAGCCCTGTCACACCCAGGCTCCCTTCCCACAGTTCTTCTCTCCTCTGCTGAGCACACGGGGATTCCTCCAGGACAGAGCCCGGGGCTCGTCCTCAGCAGGTAAGGAACAAACAAAACAGCCCTGAAACTGCCACAGAGAGCAGGGCCTGGCAGGGGGAAAGTTATCAATGACCACCCAAAGTTATCAATGACAACCCAAAGTTATCAATGACAACCCACAATTATCAATGACAACCCAAAGTTATCAATGACAACCCACAATTATCAATGACAACCCACAATTATCAATGACAACCCAGAATTATCAACGACAACCCAAAGTTATCAATCACAACCCAGAATTATCAATGACAACCCAAAGTTATCAATGACAACCCAAAGTTATCAATGACAACCCAGAATTATCAACGACAACCCAAAGTTATCAATCACAACCCAGAATTATCAATGACAACCCAAAGTTATCAATGACAACCCAAAGTTATCAATGACAACCCAGAATTATCAATGACAACCCAAAGTTATCAATAACCAAAATTATCAATAACCAAAATTATCAATTAATAAAAGTATTAATAACCAGGATTATCAATAACCAAGATTATTAATAACCAGGATTATAAATAACCTGGTTATTGATATTATCAATAACTGCAATTATCAATAACCAGGATTATTGATAACTGCAATTATCAATAACCAGGATTATTAATAAGCATGATTATCAATAACCAGGGTTATTGATAACCAAAATTATCAATAACCAGGGTTATTAATACCAAGCCAACCCAGTGTGCAGAGCTGTGAGCAGCTGAGCTCAAGGGCTGAGGTTTTGGTGCTGTTTAACCCTTGCTGTGCCTGGACAAAACACCCCTTAAACTCTGCAACAGAGAGAGCAGGGCCTGACAGAGGGGAAAATTATCAGCGACTGTCAAAGTTATCAATGACACCCCAAAATTACTGATAACAAAAATTATTGATAACCCAAAATAGCAATAACCAAAATTATCAATAACCAGATGTCTGTTTAACCCTCGCTGTGCCTGGGCTGGTTACTGAGGGTTTGGTGCTGTTTAACCCTTGCTGTGCCCGAGGTTCTGGCGCTTTTTAACCCTTGCTGTGCCTGGCTGGGGCTGTTTAACCCTTGCTGTGCCTGGCTGGGGCTGTTTAACCTTTGCTGTGCCTGGCTGGTGGCTGAGGGTTTGGTGCCTGTTTAACCCTCGCTGTGCCCGAGGTTCTGGTGCCTGTTTAACCCTTGCTGTGCCTGATGTCTGGTGCTGTTTAACCCTTGCTGTGCCTGATGTCTGGTGCTGTTTAACCTTTGCTGTGCCTGGCTGGTTACTGAGGGTTTGGTGCTGTTTAACCCTCTCCGTGCCCGATGTCCAGTGCTGTTTAACCCTTGCTGTGCCTGACTGGTGGCTGAGGGTTTGGTGTCTGTTTAACCCTTGCTGTGCCCGAGGTTCTGGTGCTTTTTAACCCTTTCTGTGCCTGGCTGGGGCTGTTTAACCCTTGCTGTGCTTGGCTGGTGGCTGAGGGTTTGGTGCCTGTTTGAGGTTCTGGTGCCTGTTTAACCCTCTCCGTGCCTGATGTCCGGCGCTGTTTAACCCTTTCTGTGCCCGATGCCCGGTGCTGTTTAACCCTCGCCGTGCCCAATGCCCGGTGCTGTTTAACCCTCGCCGTGCCCAATGCCCGGCGCTGTTTAACCCTCTCCGTGCCCGTCTCCCCGCAGCTGTTGGCAGCATCCCCGTGCTGGCAGCCCTGCAGAGCTGCCCTGCAGTGCTGGGGCTGCTCTCGGGGCTGTGCCGGGAGCTGCGGCCGCGGCGCTGGGGCGGCTCCTGCGCGGCCGGGCTGGAGCTCGACGACGTCCAGGAGGCCCTGGAGGAGCTCAGGAGCCTGGCCCAGTGCTATGAGACAGGACCTGCAGCTGATGGATCCGAGGATGAAGCAGATTCAGACTGATCCACAGTGGGGAGTGGCTTTGAGATGGCTCCCCCAATAAAGAAATGGTTTTGGAAATGCCCTTCTTGTTTTAGTACCAAAAAAAAATCTGTTCCTTCTTCTCATTTTATTACCAAAAAAAATCTTCTGGGTGGAGCTTTCCACCTACTCACAGTTGTGTGGCAAAGGAGGAAAGCTGCTTTTTGGTTGGGTTTATTTTCTTTTTTTTCAGCTGCGCAAATTGGATTTGCTCTGCCTGTTCAAATAAACCCACACAATAAATAGAAAATTCAGACTGTAACTATCTCACATACAATCAGCACAAGAGGGGAGAACTTAAAAAAAGTCACATGAAAAGTGACAATTGAGGGTACAATATTTACAGGTCCTGGGCAGAGGCCCCAAGGCCAGATCAGTGTCCACCAGTTCTGTTATTCCACTGCTGAAACTCCCCAGGGGAGTGAGTTCTAAAGGATTTTCTCATTTTACTTCCTGCCTTTGGTTTGGTACAGGCTGGAAGTTGAACCAAAAAAAAAAAAAAAAATCAAGGTGCCGTCTCAAGTACCTGTGCAAACATTTTTCCACAGCACCTGTCTAGCAGCAAAATAAATCCCTTTTCTGGTGCAGTCAGTAGTTTGATCACCTCAATCATCAGGTTCCTCCTCAGAAAGCAGAAGATCTTTGTCTGACAGCTGGTCAGTGTTGCTGGTGCTGGTGGCATCCTCCTCATCCTCAGAGCTGCCATCACAGGAGGTGTGGAAGAGCCTCATCAGCTCCCTGAACCTGTGCGACACCTGGGGAGCAAAGGGGAGCCAGGGTGACCTGGGGGCTGCCATGGAACTGCAATTTCAGGAGTTTCAGGAATTTCCACACAAATTCAACACCACGCTGGCGTTTCTTACAAGACTGAGGCAAAAAGGAGGAGAAATGGGAGAGCTCTGGGGTTTGTTTGCTCTGGAGGAACAGTTTCATTCTCCAGGTGCATTCAGAGACAAAAGCAGATTTGTACAGAAGGAGGAGCTGAGGAGCAGCCACTGAAACAACTCCAGGGCCAAAGGTGCAGCTCAAATACCAATGGTAACCCTGGCAGGACCAGGGCACAGAGGATTTTTGGCACCACTAAAACAGAGTTTGGTTTGGTTTTGATTTTTTTATTTGCAACTGAGATGATATTTTCATCAAGCTGAAGTTTGGGAGATGGATGGGGCAGCACCCTGAGGTTCCCAGCCCTGTCCCACAGCAGCCTCACCTCACTGGCAGTTTTGTTGCCCAGTTTCTGGGAGATTGCGTGGAAGGTGTCCAGGTGGGCTCCCTTCTCCTGGCACGTGGTGAGGATGACTCTGTCAGCCTCCCTGCAGAGCAAAACCCCTGTGAGAGCAGCCCAAAAACAGTGGGAGACTCAAACACCCCAGCTCTGATCCCAGCCCAGCAATCCCAGCTCAGCAATCCCAGTTCAGTTCCCAGCTCAGCAATCCCAGTTTAATTCCCAATTCAGCAATCCCAGTTCAGCAATCCCAGTTTAATTCCCAGCTCAACAATCCCAGCTCAGTTTCAGTCCCAGCTCAATTCCCAGCTCAGCAATCCCAGTTCAGCAATCCCAGTTTAATTCCCAGTTCAGCAATCCCAGTTTAATTCCCATTTTAGCAATCCCATTTCAGCAATCCCAGTTCAGCAATTCCAGTTTCATTCCCAGCTCAACAATCCCAGCTCAGCAATCCCAGCTCAGCAATCCCAGTTTAATTCCCAGTTCAGCAATCCCAACTCAGCAATCCCAGTTCAGCAATCCCAGTTTAATTCCAGTTCAGTTCCCAGTTCAGCAATCCCTAGCAAGGCTCCTCCTGCCACCCTCAACCCCAGGACCCTTCTCCAAGCAGAGCTCCTTTAGCCTGGCTTTAATTTTTTGAAGGAAGTTCTTAAGGTTTTTTGAGGAACCTTTTGAAAAGGTTTTTTTAAGTTTTTTTTTTTTTCCCCATTCTGAAGTGCTCCCTGCCAGGAGCAGCTCATGGGGCCAAGCATGGACTGAGCAAGGGAAGGGTCAGAAATCAGGCACACAAAAATAAACGACCCAGCAAGAGCTGGAGCCAAAGAGTGGGCACAGCAAGAGGAGCTCAGGCAGAATTACCCGGCCCAGATTGCTGAACTGGTCCCAGCTCAGCAATTCCAGTTTAATTCCCAGTTCAGCAATCCCAGTTCAGCACTCCCAGTTCAATTCCCAGTTCAGCAATCCCAGTTTAATTCCCATTTTAGCAATCCCAGTTCAGCACTCCCAGTTTCATTCCCAGCTCAGCAATCCCAGCTCAGCAATCCCAGTTTAATTCCCAGTTCAATTCCCAGTTCAGCAATCCCAGCTCAGCACTCCCAGTTTAATTCCCAGCTCAGCACTCCCAGTTCAATTCCCAGTTCAATTCCCAGTTCAGCAATCCCTAACAAGGCTCCTCCTGCCACCCCCAACCCCAGGACCCTTCTCTAAGCTACCCTGGCTTTTTTTTTTTTTCTTGAAGGAGATTTTAAGAGAGGTTTTAAGGCTTTTTGAGGAACCTTTTGAGATGGTTTTCAGTTTTTTTCCCCAGTCTGAAGTGCTCCCTGCCAGGAGCAGCTCATGGGGCCAAGCATGGACTGAGCAAAGGGAAATCAGAAATCAGGGACACGAACTGAAAAGAAATGACCCAGCAAGAGGAGCTGAGGCAGGGGGCACAGCAAGAGGAGCTGAGGCAGAATTACCTGGTCCAGAGCACAACCTTCTCCCCAGTGGAGCTGACTTTGCTGTTCTTGGCACACACGGTGGCCTCTGTCACTCGCTGCTGCTCCTCCCTGTGCCCTGGGGCTGCTGCTCCTGCCCTGGGCTCCACCTGCTGCTGCTGCTGCTGCCCCAGGGAGCTGCTGCCGGCACCTGACCTCGGCCTGGCCTCGGGAGCAGCTCCAGAGCCGCCTCTGGGCTGTGTGTCAGGGCAGCCTGAGCTGCTGCTCTGCTTGGCCTCAGCTCCTCCTGCTCCCTCGAGCTCTGTGGCACCCTCAGGAGCGAGGGCAGAGCCCCCATGGTCAGAGTGAAGCCCCCCAGGCTGGCAGGGATGGGGCCCTGGGGTCCACAGGTCCCTGCCCAGCCCCTGCGTGTCCCCCCCGGGCTGCTGCAGGGCCCCAGGGCGAGGGCAGCCTTTGGTTTCCTGAGGTAGTTTCAGAGCAGCTTTTGGTGGCTGTGCCCATCTGGGGTCACTGGCAGCAGAGTCTCTGTCCTTGGCAGCGCCCACAGCTGCACTGGAACCTTCTGGAAGCTGGGCATCAGCAGGGGCAGGCTTGGCACAAGGCCTGCTGGGGGCCAGCCTTCCTTCCAGCTGGGATCCTGCTGAGAAACACAAACGAGGTCACACAAGCTGGAAGGACGCTCCATTCCCTGACTTTTAAATACATTTTTATTTACAGGGCCCAATGCTGCACATGAGAACAGCCTGGGAGCAGCTCTGTGACTCCAGCTGTGCTTCAAAGAAAACAATATGCACCAATTTTCTGGCTGAAACCAACTGCTGGGTGAAGTGATGGAGAGTTCAAAAGTGCCTTGCCCAGAGCAAAACCCTCCAGTGAATATGCATTTATATTATATATATATATAGATATATAGTTAAATATATGCATTTATATTATATATATATTTTTGATATATAGTTAAATATATGCATTTATATAATATATATGTTGATATATAGTTAAATATATGCATTTATATTATATATATATATTGATATATAGTTAAATATATATATACTTACATATATATATATATATATATATATATAATATATCTATAAATGGAGTAATCATTGTGAAAAGAGCTGAATATTCTCTAGGCAGGAAAGATTTTTTTAAGTTTAAAACATCCAGAGTGGAGGAACAAGAGAAAAAAAACTGAAAAGACAATTATTAGGAGTTCTCATTATATTCAATAAATATGCATTTATATATATATATATTTACATATATATGGTTCAATATATATATATATATATCTACATATATAGATAGATAAAGATATATATACATAATGTATCTATAAATGGAGTACTCATTGTGAAAAGAGCTGAATATTCTCTAGGCAGGAAAGATTTTTTTAAGTTTAAAACATCCAGAGTGGAGGAACAAGAGAAAATAAAGTGAAAAGACAATGATAGGACTTCTCATTATATTCAATAAATATGCAATTATATAATATATATATTTATTTACATATATATTTATGTATAGTTAAATATCTATATATTTACATATATAGATAGATATAGATATATATATAGATATATATGTATAATATATCTATAAATGGAGTAATCATAGTGAAAAGGGCAGAAAATTCTCTAGGCAGGAAAGGGTTTGTTGAATTTAGAGCATCCAGAGTGGAGGAACAAGGGAAAAAAAAAGTGAAAAGACAATGATTAGGAGTTCTCATTATATTCAATAAATGTGCATTTTAAATGTATTATATATCACATATACATATATGTGTGTGTGTGTATATAATATTTAAATATATATTATATATAATATATAAACATATCATATATAATAGAAATAGAACATAATGTATATTATATTGGTATATTATAGTATGGTATATTATATTAGTACATTATAGTATATTGTAGTGTGTTATAGTATACTATATATAATATAGTATAATATAGTATAATATAGTATAGTATAATATAATATAATATAATATAATATAATATAATATAATATAATATAATATAATATAATATTAGTATATTGTAGTATAGTATATTATATTAGTACATTATAGTATATTGTAGTGTGTTATAGTATACTATATATAATATAGTATAATATAGTATAGTATAGTATAATATAATATAATATAATATAATATAATATAAGTATATTGTAGTATAGTATACTATATTAGTACATTATAGTATATTGTAGTGTGTTATAGTATACTATATATAATATAGTATAGTATAATATAATATAATATAATATAATATAATATAATATAATATAATATAATATAATATATATTAAATATTATATATATTAAGTATAATATAATATAATGTAATATATATTAAATATATATTAAATATATATTAAATATAATATATATTAAGTATAATATAATATAATGTAATATATATTTAATATATAAACATAAATAAATAAAGAGCAGTGCCTGAGCCTGCCCTGGTCCATGAGCAGAGGCTCCCAGAGCTGCCAGCAGCAGGCAGGAGCTGCACACACCTGGGGACAGCGACTCCCCCCTCCTGGAGCCGGCCTTTGTCCTGCCCTGGGGCTCCTCTGCCTCCTCTCTGCTCTCCAGGGTTTCTTCTCCAGCTTCCCTGGGCATCCCAGGCTCCTTCCCCTCCGGCTGGGGACTGGATTCCCTCTGGGCAAGGCTGGCAGGAAGCTCCTGGCAATCTTTGTTTTTATAAAATTTGCCTTCACACACCTGCAAAGCAACCAGAGGCACCTTCACCCACAGGGCTGTCCTTCCCAAGCACACCTGTTCCTGCCAGGGGCTTCCCTTTGCCATTGTGTTTGCTTTAGAAATTATTATTTTATTATTATTATTATTACTACTACGACCAATATTACTACTATTACTACTAAACTAATATTACTACTATTACTAATATTACTATCACTATTATTATCATCATCATCATTATTCGTAGTAGTAGTAGTAGTAGTATCATTATCATTAATACCATTATTATTACATTTTAAACTTATTATTATCATTACCATTATTATAATTGTTATTAATACCATTATTATTGCTATTGTTGTTTTATTTTTATTAATTTATTATTGTTATCACTATCACTGTCATTACTGTTATTACTAACATATATTATTATATTTATTAATTATTGTTATTGCAATTATAAATATCATTATTATTAATACATTATTATTGTTATAGTCATTTTATTTTTATTATTGTCATTATTATAATCATCATAATTGTCATTAGTAGTATTATTATTGTCATTGTTATTTTATTTTTATTGATTATTAGTATAGTTTTTGTCATTAGAATTGTTATTAATACAATTACTATTATTGATATGGTTATTTTATGCTTATTAATATTAATATCAACAATGATATTAATGATAATGTTAATAACAACAACAATAGTAATAATAATAATAATAACAATACAAATACTACTACTACTACTACTAATAATAATGGATCTTTTCTCATAGGAGATGGGAGAGGGCAGGGAGGTGCAGGCAGGGAGGCACCTCTGGATGGATCCCCCTGCTCACCTCTGGATTTGGGATTCCCTCCCTCACCTCTGGATTTGGGATTCCTCCCTCACCTCTGGATTTGGGATCCCCCTTGCTCACCTCTGGATTTGGGATTCCCTCCCTCACCTCTGGATTTGGGATTCCTCCCTCACCTCTGGATTTGGGATTCCCTCCCTCACCTCTGGATTTGGGATTCCCTCCCTCACCTCTGGATTTGGGATTCCCTCCCTCACCTCTGGATTTGGGATTCCTCCCTCACCTCTGGATTTGGGATTCCCTCCCTCACCTCTGGATTTGGGATTCCTCCCTCACCTCTGGATTTGGGATTCCCTCCCTCACCTCTGGATTTGGGATTCCTCCCTCACCTCTGGATGGATCCCCTTGCTCACCTCTGGATTTGGGATTCCCTTCCCCACCTCACCCAGAATTCGGGAGGCTGAAGGATCACCAGGACTCTCCTCACCTTTGGATGGATTCCTTTCCTCCCCCAGGATTTGGGAGGCTCAAGGATCACCAGGACTCCCCTGAACTTTAGATGGATTCCCTTCTTCACTTTTGGATGGATTCCCTTCCTCACCCAGAATTTGGGGGCTCCAGGATCCCCAGGACCCCTTCACCTTTGGATGGATTCCCTTCCTCCCCCAGGATTTGGGGGACATGAGGATCACCAGGACTCCCCTCAGCTTTGGATGGATTCCCTTGTCACTTTTAGATGGATTCCCTTCCTCACCTCTGGATGGATCCCCCTCCTCATCCAGGATCTGGGGGGCTCCAGGATCCCCAGGACTCTTCTCACCTCTGGATGGATCCCCTTCCTCCCCCCAGGATCTGGGGGACATGAGGATGAGCAGGAGGCTCAGGAGGACTCCCCTCAGCTTTGGATGGATTCCCTTCCTCACTTTTGGATGGATTCCCTTCCTCCCCCAGGGTTTGGGAAGCTTGAGAATCAGCAGAACCCCCTTATCTCTGGATGGATTCCCTTCCTCACCCAGGATTTGGGGGACTCCAGGATCCCCAGGAATCCCCTCAGCTTTGGATGGATTCTCTTGCTCACTTTTGGATGGATTCCCCTCCTCACCCAGAATTTGGGGGCTCCAGGATCCCCAGGACCCCTTCACCTTTGGATGGATTCCCTTTGTCATCTCTGGATGGATTCCCCTCCTCATCCCCAGGATCACCAGGACTCCCCTCAGCTTTGGAGGGATTCTCTTGTCACTTTTGGTTGGATTCCCCTCCTCCCCCAGGATCTGGGGGCTCCAGGACTCCCAGGACTCCCCTCATCACTGTATGGATTCCCTTCCTCACCTCTGGATGGATTCCCTTCCTCCCCCAGGATTTGGGGGACATGAGGATCACCAGGACTCCCCTCAGCTTTGGATGGATTCCCTTCCTCACTTTTGGATGGATTCCCTTCCTCCCCCAGAATTTGGGAGGCTCAAGGATCAGAAGGAGGTTTATCTCTCACCTCTGGCTGGATTCCCCTCCTCACTTTTGGAAGGATTCCCTTCCTCCCCCAGGATTTGGGAAGCTCGAGGATCAGCACCTTTGGATGGATTCCCTTCCTCACCTCTGGATGGATCCCCCTCCTCCCCCAGAATTTGGGGGCTCCAGGATCCCCAGGACCCCTTCACCTTTGGATGGATTCCCTTCCTCCCCCAGGATTTGGGGGACATGAGGATCACCAGGACTCCCCTCAGCTTTGGATGGATTCCCTTCCTCACTTTTGGATGGATTCCCTTCCTCACCTCTGGATGGATCCCCCTCCTCCCCCAGAATTTGGGGGCTCCAGGATCCCCAGGACCCCTTCACCTTTGGATGGATTCCTTTCCTCCCCCAGGATTTGGGGGCTCCAGGATCCCCAGGACTCTCCTCACCTCTGGATGGATTCCCTTCCTCCCCCAGGATTTGGGGGCTCCAGGATCCCCAGGACCCCTTCACCTTTGGATGGATTCCCTTGTCACTTTTAGATGGATTCCCTTCCTCACCTCTGGATGGATTCCCTTCCTCCCCCAGGATTTGGGGGGCTCCAGGATCCCCAGGACTCCCCTCACCTCTGGATGGATTCCCTTGCTCACTTTTGGTTGGATCCCCCTCCTCCCCCAGGATTTGGGGGCTCCAGGACCCCCAGGACCCCTCCCTGGCCCCACACTGACCTTGCTGCCACAGTGGCTGCAGCTCCTCCTCTTGCTCTTCTTGAGCTTGGGGTCACTGCTGCCCTCATGGCAGGAGCAGGGGCAGGAACACTCCTTCAGCCCCTCCACCCACTCCACCTCCTGTGGACGGACAGACAGACAGACAGACAGACAGACAAGGGACACGGGGGCTGAAGTGCTGCTGGCAAAGCCAAGCTCAACAGAAACATCCCCATCACCCCTTCCTCCACCTCTGCCACACCCTCACTAACACAATTCAACCCCAATTTCATCCAAACTTCATTTGTTCAGAGGTGAGAAATATCAGGGAAATACCCCAGGCCAAATTTAATCCAAATTTAATCCCAATTTAATCTGCTCAGAGATGAGAAATACCAGGGAAATGCCCCAGCCCCAAATTAATCCAAATTAAATTTGCTCAGAGGTGAGAAATACCAGGGAAATACCCCAGACCCAATTTAATCCAAATTTAATCTCAATTTCATTTGCTCAAAAATGAGAAATACCAGAGAGATGCCCCAGACCCAATTTAATCCAAATTTAATCCCAATTTGCTCAGAGGTGAGAAATACCAGGGAAATACCCCAGGCCAAATTTAATCCAAATTTCATCCCAATTTCATTTGCTCACAGGTGAGAAACACCAGGGAAATACCCCAGGCTCAATTTATTCCCAATTTAACCCAAATTTAATCCAAATTTAATTTGCTCAAAGATGAGAAATACCAAGGAAATACCCCAGGCCCAATTTAATCCCAATTTCATTTGCTCACAGATGAGAAATACCAGGGAGATACCCCAGCCCCAATTTAACCCCAGTTTAATCCAAACTTAATTTGCTCAGAGGTGAGAAATACCAGGGAAATACCCCAGCCCCAATTTAATCCAAATTTCATCCAAATTTCATTTGCTCAGAGGTAAGAAATAACAGGGACATGCCCCAGGCCCAATTTAATCCCCATTTAACCCAAATTTAATCCAAATTTAATTTGCTCAAAGATGAGAAATACCAGGGAGATGCCCCAGCCCCAATTTAATCCCAATTCAACCCCAATTTAATCCAAATTTTTAATTTGCTCAGAGGTGAGAAATACCAGGGAAATACCCCAGGCCAAATTTAATCCAAATTGAATCTCAATTTAATTTGCTCACAGGTGAGAAACACCAGGGAAATACCCCAGGCTCAATTTATTCCCAATTTAATCTGCTCAGAGGTGAGAAATAGCAGGGAAATACCCCAGGGCAAATTTAATCCCTTTTTCATCCTAATTTAATATCAATTTAATCTTGTCACATATAAGAAATAACAGGGAAATAGCCCAGGCCCAATTTAATCCAAATTTCATCCTAATTTAATCTCAATTTAATTTGCTCACAGATTAGAAATAACAGGGAGATGCCCCAGGTCAAATTTAATCCTAATTTAATCCCAATTTAATCTGCTCAGAGGTGAGAAATACCAGGGAAATACCCCAGGTCCAATTTAATCCAAATTTCACCCAAATTTCATTTGCTCAAAAATGAGAAATACCAGAGAGATGCCCCAGACCCAATTTAATCCAAATTTAATCCCAATTTGCTCAGAGGTGAGAAATACCAGGGAAATACCCCAGGTCCAATTTAATCCAAATTTAATTTGCTCAGAGGTGAGAAATACCAGGGAAATACGGGAAATACCCCAGGCCCAATTTAATCCAAATTTCATCCAAATTTCATTTGCTCAGAGGTAAGAAATAACAGGGACGTGCCCCAGCCCCAATTTAATCCCAATTTAACCCAAATTTAATCCAAATTTAATTTGCTCAAAGATGAGAAATACCAAGGAAATACCCCAGGCCCAATTTAATCCCAATTCAACCCCAATTTAATCCAAATTTTTAATTTGCTCAGAAGTGAGAAATACCAGGGTGATGACCCAGCCTCAATTCAACCCCAATTTAATCCAAATTTTTAATTTGCTCAGAGGTGAGAAATACCAGGGAAATACCCCAGGCCCAATTTAATCCAAATTTAATCTCAATTTAATTTGCTCAGAGGTGAGAAATACCCAGGAAATACCCCAGCCCCAATTCAATCCCAGTTTAACCCCAATTTAATCTGCTCAGAGATGAGATGCCCCAGCCCCACCTTGTCGTGGTGTTGGCCTCCAATCTCCTTCCTCTTCTTGTTCCTGCTGGCTCCATGAATTTTGGGGGGCTCCTCCTCCTCCTCCACATCAGGCAGAGACACCTCCTCAAAGCCATCAAACTGCAGCACAACAAACCCACAACAGCTGCTCTCAGCTCACCCCAATTTTGGTTTTTCCCCGCCCAGAAAACAAAAATTTTTTTTTTTTTTTTTTTTGCTGTTCCAAACTTTGAAGGGTTTGCTTCAGTGCTTCTAGAACCGCACCCTCTAATTGAGTTGTTTCAGCTTAGATATGATTCTTATCTCTGTTTTTATCATTTTTGGGGTTTGGGGAGGAGATTTGGAGCACCTCATATTCCTTCTCCTCTGTCCAGTTGATCTCCTCAAAGTCTCCCATGCGGCTGGCAGAGGGACGGAGGTGGTCAAAGAAAACTGAGAACTCATCCTGCAGGTGGTCATGGCCCTTCAGCAGCTGCCACATCTGGGTCTTCAGCTGGAAAAATGGGAAAAATGCAGAAAAATCATCCCAAGCTCATCTCCTTGTGCTGCTGAGAGCAAGGGGAGCAGCAGGGATCGTCACAGAGCCAGCGTGGAAGGTGGGGAGGGAACAAATTCCGGGGTGTTCTGAGATCATTCCACACCCAGCTGTCAAATTGGCCTGGAAATTGTCAAATTGGCCTGGAAATTAGGTCAAATTAGCCTGGGAATTGTCAAATTAGCCTGGAAATCATCAAATTAGCCTGGAAATTAAGTCAAATTAGCCTGGAAATTAAGTCAAATCAGCCTGGAAATATCCCTCCAGAATTCCAGACAGACTTTTCTAAGTCTCAACCGCAAGGTGGAGGTGGGAGAGAAGAAACAGACTGAGAGTTTTCTCTCCAATTCCCCCTGAATCCAAGGCCAGGTTGGATGGGAACTGGAGAAACCAACTGGTGGGAAGTGTCCCTGGAGGTGGAATGAGATGGGTTTTAAGGTCCTTCCCATCCCAAATCACTTTGTGATCAATCAATCAATCAATCAATCAATGAATTTGAGCTTTGAGCCCAGGCAGACTCTGTAGATGACACAGAGAACTGGAGAAACCAACTGGTGGGAAATGTCCCTGGGGGTGGAATGAGATGGGCTCTAAGCTCCTCCCCATCCCAAATCACTTTGTGATCAATCAATCAATCAATCAATCAATGAATTTGAGCTGTGAGCCCAGGCAGACTCTGTAGATGACACAGAGAACTGGAGAAACCAACTGGTGGGAAATGTCCCTGGAGGTGGAATGAGATGGGTTTTAAGGTCCTTCCCAACTCAAAGAATTTTGTGATCAATCAATCAATCAATCAATCCATCCATCCATCCATCCATCCATGAATTTGAGCTGTGAGCCCAGGCAGACTCTGTAGATGACACAGAGAACTGGAGAAACCAACTGGTGGGAAGTGTCCCTGGGGGTGGAATGAGATGGGCTCTAAGCTCCTCCCCATCCCAAATCACTTTGTGATCAATCAATCAATCAATCAATCAAGCCATGAATTTGACCACGAATGGAGGATGTGCTGGGCCAGCTGCCCTGCTCTCCAGGAGTTCAGGGCCAGGGATGGGGCTGGCTGGCAGACAAGGGCTCCCTGCTCACCTCTGCGATCTCCTGGGGCACGCAGTCCGCACAGCTCTGCAGCACTTTGATGATCTTCTGGTGGTGGGCAGGATTCTCAGCAAAGCAGATCTCCAGCTGCCTGAGGAACTTCCTGCTCTTCTCAAAGGCCTGCTGCTCCTCAAACTGGCCACAAGAAAAAAGATTCACATATTGCCAAGTCAATCTGGAATTGACTTCAACAAATGAAATTCCTGTGCTGGGCTTTGTTTCCCATTGTGTTGATGCCTTTCACAAAAGGCACCACTTGGAATAATCAACAATATTGATAGCATATATATATAATAGCATTCCTATAATAAATAAATAAATAAATAAATAAATAAATAAATAAATAAATAAATAAATAAAGTAATGTAATGTAATATAATGTACTTCTATATAATATACTTCTACATAATATACTTCTACATAATATACTTCTATATAATATAATATAATATAATTATAATATAATATAATATAATATAATATAATTCTATATATTATATACTATGCCATATAAAATCATAAAGTATAAATATATAATAGTTACATGTTATATTATGTTATATTGATTATATAATGTATAATAATATATATAATAATTGTCATATAAAGTATAATTGCATATTATATTATATTATATTATATTATATTATATTATATTTCTATATAATATACTTCTATATAATATAATACAATTCTATATATTATACATTATACATTATATATTATATATTACATATTATATATTATATATTATATATTATATATTATGCCATATAAAATCATAAAGTATAAATATGTAATAGTTACATGTTATGTTATATTGATTATATAATGTATAATAATATATATAATAATTGTCATATAAAGTATAATTGCATATTATATTATATTATATTATATTATATTATACTTCTATATAATATACTTCTATATAATATAATACAATTCTATATATTATACATTATACATTATATATTATATATTATATATTATATATTATGCCATATAAAATCATAAAGTATAAATATATAATAGTTACATGTTATATTATGTTATATTGATTATATTAGGTATAATAATATATATAATAATTGTCATCTAAAGTATAATTGCATATTATATTATATTATACTTCTATATAATATACTTCTATATAATATAATACAATTCTATATATTATACATTATACATTATATATTACATATTATATAATATATTTTATATATTATATATTATGCCATATAAAATCATAAAGTATAAATATATAATAGTTACATGTTATGTTATATTGATTATATTAGGTATAATAATATATATAATAATTGTCATCTAAAGTATAATTGCATATTATATTACATTACATTACATTACATTACATTACATTATATTGTATTGTATTGTATTGTATTGTATTATATTATAGCATCCCGAGTTTCTCAAACAGTCAGGGTGTTTATAAACCTTTTTTGCTCTGTCTACAGAACCACAGCCTAAAGATTATTGTGCAAAAAGATTTTCTTTCTGGTGGTTTACAGCCTCTAACTTTCACTGAGTGATAAAGTTTGGCTTTGCACATAAATCAGGGAAATTCAGCAAGGATGGAAGAGGTGAAACCTCAGTCCTACAGCCTGCAAAGTGGGAGGGAGATTTGGAGACAGGGGAGTCACTGCTTGCTTTATCTGCAGCCAAATGGGAAAGGCTGATCCTCCACAACCACACTGAGCAGGAGATTCATAAAAAACACCAAAAACTTCCCAATTCTCACTCATAAAAGCACCAAGGCAAATCTGCAGCAAGGCAAAATTACCAATTTTGCTGCTTTTCTTGCCTTAGGAAGAACTCTTTATCTTTCCACTCCCACAAACTTTTCCATCACTTCAAACCTGACCTCCTCCTCTCACCCCACCTACCAGCCCACACTCCAAAGCCTGCTCTGGCAGGAGAAAAGCAGCAAAATCCGTGAGCAGCTGTGGCCAGTCGTGCAGCAGCTTCTGCAGGGTGCAGTACAGATCCACGGCCGTCCGTCTGTCCGCGCCGATCTCGAACTCGTAGATGACGCGCAGGAAATCTTCGTATTTCCCCGGGATGTGCTGCAGGGTCTCACGGACCTGGGGAGGGGGGTTGGGGACACCCAGGAGGAGAAATGAACTTATCACAGAGTGTTTTGTGTGGGAGGGATGGTAAAAATCCTTCCAAGGCCGCGTTGTGGGCACTTCGCACCATGCCAAGCTCTGTCCGGTCTTGCCACGGTCTCACCACCCTCCCAGGGAGGAATTTCTCCCTAAATTCTTTTAATCTATTAATATTTGATCTCCTCTACTCAGAATTTACACATTTTTGCAATTTTGTTGAAGCAAACAAGTTATTTCCTGAAGATGAACCAAAGCTGCTCATCCCAGTGCAGACTGGGGAGGTCAGAAATTCAGAATTTTCTGCTGTGGATTGAGCACCCTCAGCCCCTGAGTCCTTCACTTCCAGCTCCCACTCTTAAGAAAGGAGGAGGAAAAACAACAGCAGGAAATCAGCAGGAATCTGCTGAAATTTAATTTTAGAATTTTAAGCAGCTCTGGAGGGGTTTGAGTTCTGTTCCTTAACAAAATCCTTGAGCTGGGCAGGTGCTGATCAGTGAAGTCGGCTGTGAGGAAGCTGCTGAAGGATATTAAACAAAAAAAACTTTATTATTTGTTTTATTTATATTATTTATAATTATTTATAATTATATTTGTTTGATTGATATTATTTATAAAACTTTGTTATTTCTAAGGAGATAATGGAAAAACTGACTTGGCTTGCAACAGAGAGCCAAGTTCAAACCAAGAAGAGAATTCCCAGGGAGAGAACTCTGAGCCTGAGGAAGAGGAGGAGCTGCTCTCCTCTCAAGAAAGGAACACTTTGGGAAGTGAAGCACCACATGTAGGAATAAATAACACCACCCCAGGCAGACCCAGCAGTTCTGTGGCAGAAAACCCCAAATTTCTGACGTTTTGTAGCAGAACACCCCAAATTTTTCATGTTCTGAGGCAGAACACCCCAAATTTTTCATACTCTGAGGCAGAACACCCCAAATTTGCATGTTCTGAGGCAGAAACCCCTGAATTTTCTGATGCTCTGTGGCAGAAAACCCCAAATTTCTGATGTTCTGTGGCAGAAAACCCCAAATTTCTGATGTTCTCTGGCAGAAAACCCCACATTTCTGATGCTCTGTGGCAGAAAACCCCAAATTTTACATGTTCTGTGACAGAACACCCCCCAGTTTCTGATGTTGTTTGGTAAAAACCCCAAATTTCTGATGTTCTGCGACCGAACGCCCCCAAATTTCTGACATTCTGCGGCAGAAAACCCGAAATTTCTGATGTTCTGTGGCAAATTTCTGACGTTGTGTTGCAGAAAACACCAAATTTGGGATGTTCTGTGGTAGAAACTCCAAATTTCTGATGTTTTGTGGCAGAAACCCCCAAATTTCTGATCTTCTGTGGTAAAAACCCCCAAATTTCTGACGTTTTGTGGCAAATTTCGGACGTTCTGAGGCAGAACACCTCAAATTTCTGATATTCTGTGGCAAATTTCTGATGTTCTATGGCAGAACACCCCAAATTTCTGACATTCTGTGGTAAAAACCCCCAAATTTGGGATATTTTGTGGCAAAAACCCCCAAATTTCTGTCATTCTGTGGCAGAAAACCCCAAATTTCTAATGTTCTGTGGCAAATTTTTGATGTTCTCAGGCAGAAAACCCCAAATTTCTGAAGTTCTGTGGTAGAAAACCCCAAAATTCTGATGTTTTGTGGCAGATTTTTGATATTCTGTGGCAGAACACCCCAAATTTGGGATGTTCTGTGGTAGAAACTCCAAATTTCTGATGTTTTGTGGCAAATTTCTGATGTTTTGTGGCAGAAAACCCCAAATTTTTCATGTTCTGAGGCAGAAAACCCCAAATGTCTGATAGTCTGTGGGAAATTTCTGATCTTCTGTGGTAAAAAACCCCAAATTTCTGACGTTCTGAGGCAAATTTCTGACGTTCTGTGGCAGAAAACCCCCAAATTTCTGATGTTTTGTGGCAGATTTTTGATATTCTGTAGCAGAACACCCCAAATTTGGGATGTTCTGAGGCAGAAAACCCCAAATGTCTGATAGTCTGTGGGAAATTTCTCATCTTCCGTGGTAAAAAACCCCAAATTTCTGACGTTCTGAGGCAAATTTCTGACGTTCTGTGGCAGAAAACCCCAAAATTCTGATGTTTTGTGGCAGATTTTTGATATTCTGTGGCAGAACACCCCAAATTTCTAATGTTCTGAGGCAGAAAACCCCAAATGTCTGATAGTCTGTGGGAAATTTCTCATCTTCCGTGGTAAAAAACCCCAAATTTCTGACGTTCTGAGGCAAATTTCTGACGTTCTGTGGCAGAAAACCCCAAAATTCTGATGTTTTGTGGCAGATTTTTGATATTCTGTGGCAGAACACCCCAAATTTGGGATGTTCTGTGGTAGAAACTCCAAATGTCTGATAGTCTGTGGGAAATTTCTGACGTTCTGTGGCAGAAAACCCCCAAATTTCTGACGTTCTGTGGTAAAAAACCCCAAAGTTTTGATGTTCTGTGGCAGAAAACCCACAAATTTGGGATATTTTGTGGTAAAAAACCCCAAATTTGTGATGTTTTTGGGCTGCCTTACCCTGGTGAGGTAGGCCTGGGCGAAGGCCAGGTCCTTCTGCTCCCTCAGGGGGTCCCTGTCCAGGATGTCCTCGTCGTAGAGCAGCAGCAGCTTGGCCGTGTCCTTGCTGCCCCGAGCTCTGCCCCTCCTGCTCCTGCTCCTCAGGGAGCTCCTGCTCCTCCCCGGGGCCTTCAGGGCCTCTCCTGGGGAGGATTCAACAGAAATTGTTAAATTTGTGCAAAATATATGTTTTCTGTGCTGCCTGGAAGGGGAGGAGAAATCTACGTCCCAAGTGGAAGTGTGGGTATAATCGTTGCTGGTATCCCCAAAGATCTCATCTGCTGGTATCCAAAAAAAAAAAATACTCACAGGACTCACCTGGTGTCCAAAAAAATCCCCAAATAATTCACCTGCTGTCCATAAAACCCCACAGAACTCGCCTGCATCCAAAAAAACCCCAAAGAACTCACTGCTGGCATCCAAATAATCCCAAAAGAACTCACCTGATGGCATCTAAAAAACACCCAAGACCTCACCTGCTGGTATCCACAAAAAAATACCCAAAGCACTCACCTGCTGTCCAAAATAACCCCAAAAAATTCACCTGCTGTCCATAAAACCCCACAGAACTCATCTACTGGTATCCCCAAAGACCTCACCTGCTGGTATCCAAAAAAAAAAAATACTCACAGCACTCACCTGGTGTCAAAAAAAAACCCCAAAGCACTCACCTGGTGTCCAAAAACCCCACAGCACTCACCTGGTGTCCAAAAACCCCACAGAACTCCCCTGCTGTCCCCAAACTCCCCTGTGTCCCCAAACCCACCAGATGTCCCCAAACTCCTGTGTCCCCAAACTCCCCTGCTGTCCCAAACCCACCTGCTGTCCCCAAACTCCCCTGCTGTCCCCAAACCCACCAGATGTCCCCAAACCCACCTGCTGTCCCCAAACTCCCCCATGTCCCCAAACCCACCTGCTGTCCCCAACCCACCAGATGTCCCCAAACCCACCTGCTGTCCCCAAACTCCCGTGTCCCTAAACCCACCAGATGTCCCCAAACTCCCCCATGTCTCCAAACTCACCTGCTGTCCCCAACCCACCTGCTGTCCCCAACCCACCAGATGTCCCCAACCCACCTGCTGTCCCCAACCCACCTGCTGTCCCCAAACCCACCAGATGTCCCCAACCCACCTGCTGTCCCCAACCCACCAGATGTCCCCAACCCACCTGCTGGCCTCCTGAGGGTCTCCACCTGAGGCGACGCCGCCTTGGCCGTGGTGGCAGCAGATTTGGGCTCCTCTGAGGGGTCCCCACACGTTTCATCCTCCTTGTGTGAGCTCTCCATTCCCTCCCCTTCCTCCTCCTCCTCTTCCTCAGGCTCTGAGTTCTCCTCCTGGGAATTCTCCTCTTCAGAATCTCCCTCTTGGCTCAGACGTCTCTCTGTGGCCAGCCAGGTCAGTTTTTCCATTGTTTCCTTAGAAATAATCATTCAAAAATCCCATTTTTTAAAATTTTATTTGGCTCAAAAATATAATTTTTAAATTATTATTTCCTTAGAAATAATGATTTAAAAATCCCGGTTTTTAAAACTAAAAAAAAAAAAAAAAATTTTAAAAATATATATTTAAAAATATTTTTTAAAATAGAATTTTTAAAATTTTATTTGGCTCAAAAATATAATCTTTTGAATTATTATTTCCTTAGAAATAATAATAATAATAAAATCCCATTTTAAAATTTTATTTGGTTTAAACGTCTCTCTGTTGCAGCCAGGTATAACATAATATAATACAATACAATACAATACAATATAATATAATATAATATAATATAATATAATATAATATAATATAATATAATATAATGTAATGTAATGTAATATAATGTAATATAATGTAATGTAATGTAACATAACGTAACAAATAACATAACGTAACATAACATAATATAATATAATTTTTAAAATGTTATTTGGCTCAAAAATATAATTTTTAAAATTATTATTTCCTCAGAAACAGTAATTAAGAAATCCCATTTTAAAATTTTATTTGGTTTAAACGTCTCTCTGTGGCCAGCCAGGTCAGTTTTTCCATTGTTTCCTTAGAAATAATAATTTTAAAAATCCCATTTTTAAAAATTTCATTTGGCTCAAAAATAGAATTTTTAAAATTTTATTTGGCTCAAAAAAGATAATTTTAAAATTTTTATTTGGCTCAAATATATAATTTTTTAAATTATTATTTCCTTCGAAATAATCCCCAGTGGGATTTCCAGTGGGATCTCCATTGGGATTTCAGTGGGATTATCAGTGGGATCCCCAGTAGGATTTCCATTGGGATTCCCAGAGGAGTTTCCATTGGGATTTCAGTGGGGTTCCCAGTGGGATTCTCAGTGGGATCTCCAGTGGGGTCCTCAGTGGAGTTCCCAGTAGGATTTCCAGATCCCCAGTGGGATTTATCCCTAGTGGGATTTCCAGTGGGATCCTCAATGGGATTTCCAGTAGAATTTCCAGTGGGATCTCCAGTAGGATTTCCAGATCCCCAGTGGGATTCCCAGTGGGATTTCAATGGGGTTCCCAGTGGGATTTCCAGATCCCCAGTGGGATTCCCAGTGGGATTTCCAATGGGATTTCCAGTGGGATTCCCATTGGGACCCCCAGTGAGATTCCCATTGGGATTTCCATTGGGATTCCCAGGGGGAGTTTCCATTGGGATTTCAATGGGATTATCAGTGGGATCTCCAGTGGGATTTCCAGTGGGATCCTCAGTGGAGTTCCCAGTAGGATTTCCAGATCCCCAGTGGGATTCATCCCTAGTGGGATTTCCATTGGGATCCCAGTGGGATTTCTAGATCCCCAGTGGGATTTCCATTGGGATTTCAGTGGGATCCTCAGTGGGATTTCCAGTAGGATTTCCAGTGGGGTCCTCAGTGGGATTTCCAGATCTCCAGGAGGATTTCCAGTAGGATTCCCCTGTGGGATTCTCAGATCCCCATTGGGATTTCCAGTGGGATCTCCAGTGGGGTTCCCAGTGAGATTCTCAGTGGGGTCCTCAGTGGAGTTCCCAGTAGGATTTCCAGATCCCCAGTGGGATTTATCCCTAGTGGGATTTCCAGTGGGATCTCCAGTGGGGTCCTCAGTAGGATTTCCAGATCTCCAGGAGGATTTCCAGTAGGATTCCCCTGTGGGATTCTCAGATTCCCATTGGGATTTCCATTGGGATTTCAGTGGGGTTCCCAGTGGGATTCTCAGTGGGATCTCCAGTGGGGTCCTCAGTGGAGTTCCCAGTAGGATTTCCAGATCCCCAGTGGGATTTATCCCTAGTGGGATTTCCAGTGGGATCCTCAATGGGATTTCCAGTAGAATTTCCAGTAGGATTTCCAGTGGGATTTCCAGATCCCCAGTGGGATTCCCATTGGGATTTCCATTGGGATTTCAATGGGATTATCAGTGGGATCTCCAGTGGGATTTCCAGTGGGGTCCTCAGTGGAGTTCCCAGTAGGATTTCCAGATCCCCAGTGGGATTTATCCCTAGTGGGATTTCTAGATCCCCAGTGGGATTTCCATTGGGATTTCACTGGGATCCTCAGTGGGATTTCCAGTAGGATTTCCAGCGGGATCTCCATTGGGATTTCAGTGGGATTCCCAGTAGGATTTCCAGATCCCCAGTGGGATTTATCCCTAGTGGGATTTCTAGATCCCCAGTGGGATTTCCAGAGGGATCCCCATTGGGATTCCCATTGGGATCCCCAGTGAGATTCCCATTGGGATTATCAGTGGGATTCCTAGTAGGATTTCCATTGGGATTTCAGTGGGGTTCCCAGAGGGATTTCCAGTTAGATTCCCAGTAAGATTCCCCAGTGGGATTCTCCAGTGGGATTCCCCAGTGGGATTTCCAATGGGATCCCTGACTCCACAGGGTGTTTTAGGACACCCCCGGTTGCCCTTTTTAAAGGATTTTCAAGTTTTATCTTTTCAAGTTTTATCTTTACCTGCAGCTCCGGCACCGACAGAATCGACTCCTCCGAAGCTGATGACATTTCCTCATCCTCATCTTGCGTAAAATCATCAAAATCATCTTCCTCCTCCTCCTCCTGCCCTTCCCTGTCCCCTGCGGCCTCGGGGCCGGCCGGTGTCCCCACGGAGAGCCCGTCGATGCTGGAGGAGTCCCCTGGGGGGCTGCTGAAGCCTGCCTCCCTCTCAGCTGGGCACTGGGGGTTCCTTGGGGAGTCCCCGGTGCCTGGGGGCCCTGCAGCCCCCCCAGGCTCTCCCTGCTGCTCCCCCTGGGCAGGGCAGGGCCCAGCCTGGCCTTGCTCCTCTGCCTTCTCCTCACAGGGAATCTGCTCCTTCTTGGGCTCGTCCCCACAGGAGCAGGCGGCCTCCATGTTCAGCTCCTGGCCAAGGCCCAGCATGAACTCCTCCTTCCTTTCAGCACATAAAATTTCTCTTTTTTGCGCCAGGCTGGCTTCTTTGGGAGCGTCACTTAAATCTTCAGACTTGATTTCCACCGACGCATCGGGATTTTCTAAGTGAGGCAAAAGCTCCACCACGGGCAAAGGCTCTGATGTGTTCCCATCTCCCTCTGCCACTGCCCAGCTGTTCCCCTTGTCCTGAGCGTCCCCACGGGCAGGGTTGGTGCCACACTCCTTCTTTGGGGACAAAGTGGAGCAAGGGACAAAGAGCTCTGAGGGCTCCACCTTGGGCTCCACCGCAGGGAAAGCTCCTGGAGCAGGGAGCAGGGTCAGCTTCTCCTCCCCTTCTCTCCCAACAGGGCTGGGAGACACAATCAGGGATGGGATGGACGAGGTCACCAGAGGCTGGTTGAGGGGACACGGGAAGGTGGAGGGGTTCACCAGCAGGGTGGTGACAGGAATGGCCTGAGCGCCCCGGCCCACGGCCGTGCTCAGGGGCTGGATGACATTGCAGCCATTGCCAATGTTGAGCACCTTCACTGTGGTGGCAGGGACGGTGAGGATGACAGGGGAGGGCTGGATCACAGGGGCAGCTTTGATCACTGGGGATGATTTGGGCCCTTTTTTCCTCTGGTAGCCCTTCCTCACGCACGGCCTGCGCGCCCTCATGGCGCCCAGGGCCGGCAGCATCACCTTGGGCTGGGAACCCCCCGGCTCTGAGGCCACCACAGCACCTGGGAAGGCTTGTCTGGAGCTCGGCTGCCCAGCGGGCAGAACATTCTGGAATTCCACGGCATCCCCAGCTGCCAGCACTGCTGGGACCCTCAGGGGTGGCGGGGCTGGCTGGATGGGCCGAGGGACGCGGCCGCGGACCCTGCTGGGGGCGGCCTCCGCCTGAGGCAATTTCTGGTTTTTCGGCACGCCCAGGGGGCTGGAGCTGGGCTGCAGGCAGGGGCTGGGCCGGATCAGCACGGGTTTCAGAGCTGCACACCTCTGCCTCCTCCAGGGCCTCCTGGAGAAGCGGTTGCCCAGAGGTTTCAGGGTGAGCACGAGCCCCTTGGGCATCAGCAAAGGATATTTTTCATCACATTCCCCGCCTGAAGTTTCCTTCTCTGCCCCCACGAGGGCAGATTCTCCAGCAGGTGAAGCTGGTGTCTCCTTGGCATCTTCTGCCAGCTGCTTCAGTTCTCTCTGGATGGAGGGCAAGCTTGCCTGAAAGGAGCAAGAATTTATTTTAATTATTTTATTTAATTATTATGTATTTCTGTATTTTCACCTTCACACAGCAGCACAGAAGGCAACTCTGTGAGCTGGCAGAGCTTCCTCTACCTGCTTCTACAAGCAGGATTTATTTCCTTTCTACTACTCCATGTTACTTAATAGTAACATAATAGTACATAATAGTACATTAAATTAATGAGTTGCACTGCAAAGCCTTTAGGAGACTGAGATCCTGAGGAAAAACAAAGGTATTTTTGCTTTATAAAGGTTGCTTTAGTAAAAATCAGATTTTGTGGGAAGGAAAGTTCCATGTGGAACAGGGGGTGATGAAGAGAAATGGATTTTATGGCATTCGAGTGCAGTTGTTGCCTTGGGGACAGGGCTCCCTTAGTGCCTGACGCACAGGAATGGTGTCTGTGGCTCCAGGAAAAATCCAAAAGGAAAAAATCCAAAAGGGAAAAATCCAGAAGGAAAAAATCCAGAAGGAAAAAAATCCAGGAGGAAAAAAATCCACCAAAGGAAAAAATCCACAAGAGGAAAAAATCCAGAAGGAAGAAAACCAGAAGGGGGAAAAAAAAAAAAACAGAAGGAAAAAATCCAGAAAAAAATCCACAAAAGGAAAAAATCGACAAAAGGAAAAAAATCCAAAAGGAAAAATCCACATAAGGGGAAAATCCAAAAGAAAA
Organism: Ammospiza caudacuta; assembly: GCF_027887145.1. Lineage (NCBI taxonomy): Eukaryota > Metazoa > Chordata > Aves > Passeriformes > Passerellidae > Ammospiza > Ammospiza caudacuta. The sequence continues at coordinate 3,406,002 of NC_080622.1, forward strand.
AAATCCACAAGGAAAAAAATCCACAAAAGGAAAAAATCCACAGGGAAAATCCACAAGGGGAAAAACCCACAAGGAAAAAATCCACAAGGGGAAAATCCACGACGAAAAAATCCATGAGGAAAAAATCCACAAAAGGAAAAAATCCACAAAAGGAAAAAAATCCAGAAGGAAAAAATCCAAAAGGAAAATCCACAAGGAAAAATAAAATCCACAAGGGGGAAATCCACAAAAGGAGAGAAATCCACGAAAGGAAAGAAATCCACAAGGAAAAAAAATCCACAAAAGGAAAAGAAAAACCACCAAAGGAAAAAATCCACAAAAGGGAAAAATCCACAAGGAAAAAATCCATAAGGAAAAAATCCATAAGGGGAAAATCCACGAGGAAAAAATCCACAAGGAAAAAATCCATAAGGAAAAAATCCACAGGGAAAATCCAAAAGGAAAAAAATCCACAAGGAAAAAAAATCCAAAAGGAAAAAAAAACCACAAAAGGAAAAAATCCACAAGGGAAAAATCCACCAAAGGAAAAAAATCCACGAGGAAAAAATCCACAAAAGGAAAAAAATCCCCACAAAACCAAATAAAACCCCCCAAAAATGCCGCAAACCCCAACTCCCCTGAGGAAATACCTTTAACCAGAAGGGCAGGCGCTGCTCCTCCCTCTCCACAGGCGCCTTCCACTCGTGGGGCTGCAGCTCCTCACAGACCCTGAGCAGCACCGGCAGCTGCTTGGTCCTCTTGTAGTGCTGAGGGGACAGGGGACAAAGGGACAGGTGACAAAGGGACACAGATGACACTGCTGGGGTGACACTGCAGCCACACAGGTGACAAAGGGACACAGGTGACACTGCAGCTCCTCACAGCACCTGAGCAGCACCGGCAGCTGCTTGGTCCTCTTGTAGTGCTGAGGGGACAGGGGACAAAGGGACAGGTGACAAAAGGGACACAGGTGACAAAGAGACACAGGTGACACTGCAGCCACACAGGTGACAAAGGGACACAGGTGACACTGCTGGGGTGACACTGCAGCCACACAGGAGACACTGCTCAGGTGACACTGAGCCACAGGTGACACTGCAGCCACACAGGTGACACTGCTCAGGTGACACTGCTCAGGTGACACTGCAGCCACACAGGTGACAATGCAGCCACACAGGTGACAAAGGGACACAGGTGACACTCCAGCCACACAGGTGACACTGCAGCCACACAAGACAAAGGGACACAGGTGCCACTGCTGGGGTGACACTGCAGCCACACAAGACAAAGGGACACAGATGACACTGCTGGGGTGACACTGCAGCCACACAGGTGACAAAGGGACACAGGTGACACTGCAGCTCCTCACAGCACCTGAGCAGCACCGGCAGCTGCTTGGTCCTCTTGTAGTGCTGAGGGGACACGGACACAGGGACAAAGGGACACAGGTGGCACTGAGCCACAGGTGACAAAGGCACACAGCAGACAGAGGCACACAGGTGACACTGCAGCCACACAGATGACACTGAGCAACAGGTGACACTGCTGAGGTGACACTGCAGCCACACAGGTGACAAAGGGACACAGGTGACACTGCTGGGGTGACACTGCAGCCACACAGGTGACAAAGGGACACAGGTGACACTGCAGCTCCTCACAGCACCTGAGCAGCACTGGCAGCTGCTTGGTCCTCTTGTAGTGCTGAGGGGACACGGACACAGGGACAGGGGACAAAGGGACAGGTGACAAAGGGACACAGGTGACACTGAGCCACAGGTGACACTGCTGAGGTGACACTGCAGCCACACAGGTGACAAAGGCACACAGGTGACACTGCTCAGGTGACACTGCAGCCACACAGGTGACACTGCAGCCACACGGGAGACAAAGGCACACAGGGGACACTGCTCAGGTGACACTGCAGCCACACAGGTGACAATGCAGCCACACAGGTGACAAAGGGACACAGGTGACACTGCAGCCACACAGGTGACACTGCAGCCACACAAGACAAAGGGACACAGGTGACACTGCAGCCACACAAGACAAAGGGACACAGGTGCCACTGCTGGGGTGACACTGCAGCCACACAGGAGACACTGCTCAGGTGACACTGAGCCACAGGTGACACTGCAGCCACACAGGGGACAAAGAGACACAGGTGACACTGCTGAGGTGACACTGCAGCCACACAAGACAAAGGGACACAGATGACACTGCTGGGGTGACACTGCAGCCACACAGGTGACAAAGGGACACAGGTGACACTGCAGCTCCTCACAGCACCTGAGCAGCACCGGCAGCTGCTTGGTCCTCTTGTAGTGCTGAGGGGACACGGACACAGGGACAAAGGGACACAGGTGGCACTGAGCCACAGGTGACAAAGGCACACAGCAGACAGAGGCACACAGGTGACACTGCAGCCACACAGGTGACACTGCAGCCACACAGATGACACTGAGCCACAGGTGACACTGCTGAGGTGACACTGCAGCCACACAGGTGACAAAGGGACACAGGTGACACTGCTGGGGTGACACTGCAGCCACACAGGTGACAAAGGGACACAGGTGACACTGCAGCTCCTCACAGCACCTGAGCAGCACTGGCAGCTGCTTGGTCCTCTTGTAGTGCTGAGGGGACACGGACACAGGGACAGGGGACAAAGGGACAGGTGACAAAGGGACACAGGTGACACTGAGCCACAGGTGACACTGCTGAGGTGACACTGCAGCCACACAAGACAAAGGGACACAGATGACACTGCAGCCACACAGGTGACAAAGGCACACAGGTGACACTGCTCAGGTGACACTGCAGCCACACAGGTGACACTGCAGCCACACGGGAGACAAAGGCACACAGGGGACACTGCTCAGGTGACACTGCAGCCACACAGGTGACAATGCAGCCACACAGGTGACAAAGGGACACAGGTGACACTGCAGCCACACAGGAGACAAAGGCACACAGGTGACACTGCTCAGGTGACACTGCAGCCACACAGGTGACACTGCTCAGGTGACACTGAGCCACAGGTGACACTGCAGCCACACAGGTGACACTGCAGCCACACAGGAGACACTGCTCAGGTGACACTGCTGGGATGAAGGACTGGGCTCTCTGCAGGTGTTCATGTCAATAAAGGGATTTTTTCATAAGGTTTTACCCACAGGAATATTAAAAATAATAACCAGGAGCTCACTGCCGTGCTGGCTGCTCTCACAGGTTCAGGCAGCTGGGCAGCTGTTGTTCTGTTTTATCTGGTGTTGTTTTATGTAGGTGTTGTTTCATGTATTTTTGTTTTATGTGGTTTTGTGCAGGTGTTGTTTTATCTTGTTTTTGTTTAATACAGGTGTTGTTTTATGTGCTTTTGTTTTATGCAGGTGCTGTTTTATCTGGTTTTGTTTTATGCAGGTGTTGTTTTATCTGGTGTTGTTTTAAGTGTTTTTATGCAGGTGTTGTTTCATGTATTTTTGTTTTATGTGGTTTTGTGCAGGTGTTGTTTTATCTTGTTTTTGTTTAATACAGGTGTTGTTTTATGTGCTTTTGTTTTATGCAGGTGTTGTTTTATATAGGTGTTGTTTTATCTGATTTTGTTCTATGCAGCTGTTGTTTTATGTGATTTTATGCAGGTGCTATTTTATGTGTTTTTGTTTTATGCAGGTGCTGTTTTATCTGGTGTTGTTTTATGTGATTTTATGCAGGTGCTGTTTTATGTGTTTTTATTTTATGCAGGTGTTGTTTTATCTGGTTTTAGGCAGGAGTTGTTTTATCTGATTTTGTGGCTAAGGGAAATAAAAGGTTAAATCCTGACTGCCACCACAAGGATGATATTTTATTTAAAATAAGAAGCCCTTGGAACACAGAGCAGCTGCTGGAAGGGTGTTTTATCTGGTTTTGTTTTATGCAGGTGCTGTTTTATCTGGTTTTGTTTTATGCAGGTGTTGTTTAATCAGGTTTTGTTTTATGCAGGTGCTGTTTAATCAGGTTTTGTTTTATGCAGGTGTTGTTTTATGTGGCTTTGTGCAGGTGCTGTTTAATCTGGTTTTGTGCAGATTTTGTTTTAACTGGTTTTGTTTTATGCAGGTGTTGTTCAATCTGGTTTTGTGCAGATTTTGTTTTAACTGGTTTTGTTTTATGCAGGTGTTGTTCAATCTGGTTTTGTGCAGATTTTGTTTTAACTGGTTTTGTTTTATGCAGGTGTTGTTCAATCTGGTTTTGTGCAGATTTTGTTTTAACTGGTTTTGTTTTATGCAGGTGTTGTTTAATCTGGTTTTCTGGCTAAGGGAAATAAAAGGTTAAATCCTCACTGCCACCACAAGAACGACTTTTTCTTGAAATAATTCACCTGGATAAAGTTTTAATCAGCATCACTGAGTTTTACCAGCACTATCTGACCTCTAAAGAGTCCAATCAGCCTCGAAACACCTCCCAAATCCAGTGACTAATGGAAATAAAAGGTTAAATCCTCACTGCTACCCCAAATATGAAAATTTATTTTAAATAAGAAGCCCCTGGAACACAGAGCCCAGGAGGTGGCCCTTACCCTGATGATGTTGTCAGGGGCTCTGTTCATGTTGAGGTTCTTGATCCTCACCGTCAGCTGGTGGGCAGTTTTGGTGGGCAGCAGATATTTGCTGATCAAAGGCTTGGGGAAATCCGTCCCTTCGAAATGTTTCAGCCCTAAAGCCAACAAGCTGCGCGGGGAAAGAGGGAAGGGAAGGGATAAGAAACCTCTCAGCTCTCGCCAAGGATGGAAATTCTCTTTAACAAAGCAATTTCCACCCATTTCGTGCAAGAATTGGGCAATAATTGTGCAAGAATTGGGCAATAATCACTCACTTGTCCTCTGCCTTGGTGAAGACAATCTTGTCCCGGGGAGGGTTTGCCCTCAAGGCACAGATGGGCAGCAGCTCTGGGTACATGAAAACTTTCCTGGTTGCCAAAATCCAGGCCACTTGCTTGGGCAAACACGAGAATTCGTTTGCTGGGAAAAGAATGAACAGGGAGGGACAGTTTTGGGTGTGTGGATGGATGTTTTTCACTGCTCACTTCTTGAAAAATCTGCTTTTTTCACTCCTTTCGCTGCAAAAATAATTTCTTGTTTTTAGAATTTGCAGATTTCCTTGTTTTCCCCTTTTAAGTTTACACCAGCAAAATGTAAAATTCTTTTCCTTTTTCATCATTTCTTTTGCTTTGTAGCAAGGCAAAGACCAAGTGGCCACTCTGAGCCAAGAAAACACTTTTAGTATATTGTAATTAAGAAATAATTAACTTCTGATTGTGATGCTGTGAGTTATGATATCTGGATTGTCTCATCCTTCACATGAGACTGAAAATGGAATAAAAATTGTTTAAAACATCTCTCAATTGCCCCAAATCTGGGTCAGAAAAGGGAATAATCCTGTCCCTTCACTTATATTTCTTCATAACCTGTACTTGGTGTGGCTAAAGCTGAGAGACAAATAAACACTTTTAATATATTGAAATTAAGAAATAATTAACTTCTGACTGTGATGCTGTGAGTTATGACATTTGTATTATCTCACTCTTCACATGAGACTGAAAATGGAATAAAAATTGTTTAAAACAACTCTAAATTGCACCAAATCTGGGTCAGAAAAGGGCACAACCCACCCTGTCCTCTCACTTCTATTTCCTCACAGCCTGCTCATGCTTTCCCACCCTGTCCCTGTGGGAAATGGATTTATAGAAAATTGGTGTGGAAATTCGACATTTCAATGTACTAAAACACTTTTAGTATATTGAAATTTAGAAATAATTAACTTCTGATTGCGACGCTGTGAGTTGTGATATCTGGATTGTCTCATCCTTCACATGAGACTGAAAATAGAATAAAAATTGTTTAAAACATCTCTCAATTGCCCCAAATCTGGGTCAGAAAAGGGAATAATCCTGTCCCTTCACTTATATTTCTTCACAAGCTGCTAACTGGTGAGGCTATAGCTGACAGACCAAGAAACACTTTTAGTATATTGAAATTTAGAAATAATTAACTTCTGATTGCGATGCTGAGAGTTATGACATCTGTATTATCTCACTCTTTCACATGAGACTGAAAATGGAATAAAAATTATTTAAAACAACTCTAAATTACACCAAATCTGGGTCAGAAAAGGGAATAATCCTGTCCCTTCACTTATATTTCATCATAACCTGGTACTTGGTGTGGCTAAAGCTGAGAGACAAATAAGCACTTTTAATATATTGAAATTAAGAAATAATTAACTTCTGATTGTGATGGTGTGAGTTATGATATCTGTACTATCTCACCCTTTATATAAGACTGAAAATAGAATAAAAATTGTTTGAAACAACTCTAAATTACACCAAATGTGGGTCAGCAAAGGGCACACCCCACCCTTACCACTCTTGCCAGCCTTCCTGGGGCTGCACTCCACGGGCACCCGGGCATGGAAGTCGTGCAGGAGCTGCAGCGCCCCCTGCAGGTTGCAGGGCTGGAACATGCTCTGGAATTTGGGGTTCTGCGGCGCCTGGTGCAGGCTGGAGCTGCAGGCAAAGCTGCCCAGCTCGCTCTGCGAGGGCAGCACAGACAGGCCGGGAACAGAGAGATAAATGGAAAAAATCAGATTGTGAATTATAAATGATGGCATTAGAAATATGATATACATATTCAGATTATAAATCAAATTATATTGTATTATATCATATTATATCACATCATATTATATTATATTATATTATATTATATTATATTATATTATATTATATCACATCATATCACATAATATCACATAATATCGTATTATATTACACTATATTATATCATATTATATCACATCATATCATATTATACTATATTATATTATACTATATTATATCATATTATATTATATCATATTATATCATATTATATTATACTATATTATATTATACTATATTATATTATACTATATTATATTATACTCTATTATATTATACTCTATTATATTATATCATGTTATATCACATAATATTATATTATATTATATTATATTATATTATATTATATTATATTATATCATATTATATTATATCACATCATATCACATCATGTTATATTATATTATATTATATTATATTATATTATATTATATCATATCACATCATATCACATCATATCACATCATATCACATCATATCACATCATATCACATCATACTGTATTATACTGTATTATATTGTATTATATTGTATTATATTGTATTATATATTATATTATATTATATTATATTATATTATATTATATTATTATATCACATCATATATTATACTATACTATACTATATTGTACTATACTATATTATACTATATTATATTATACTATACTATACTATATTATACTGTACTATACTATATTATACTATATTATATTATACTATACTATACTATATTATACTATACTATATTATATTATACTATACTATATTATACTATATTATATTACATTATACATTATATTATTATTGTTATTATAACTACTATTATTTATATAAATACTAATATTTAGCGCTATAAATAATAATATTATAAATCTATTATTATTAGTAGGAGTAGGATTAACATGGAAAAAATCAGACTGTAAATTATAAATGATCAGATTAAAAATGTGATATAAGTAATTGGATTATAAATCAAATTGCATTATATTGTTATTGATGCTATAATTATAATAATACTATTATTTATATAAATAATAATATTTGGTGCTATTATTATTATACATTATTATATTATATTTATTATGTTATATCATATTACATTATATATTATATTATATTACATTACGTTACATTACATTATATTATATTACAATATTATTATGATAGTATGATGACATTATTATTATTATTATTATTATTATTATTATTATTATTATTATTATTATTATTATTATTATTGTCGTCTGATTATAAATCTTCATTTGGGGCATCACAAATCCAGGGAAATAATAATAACAATAAATTGATTATCCATTGATTATCCATATATTGATTATCCATTCCAATATTTGTCCCATTAAATTGATTAGCCATTCCAATATTTATCCCATAATCCATTCCAATATTTATCCCATTAAATTGATTATCCATTCCAATATTTATCCCAATAAATCCATTATCCATACCAATATTTATCCCATTAAATTGATTAGCCATTCCAATATTTATCCCATTAAATTGATTAGGCATTCCAATATTTATACCATTAGCCATTCCAATATTTATCCCATTAAATTGATTATCCATTCCAATTTTTATCCCATTAAATTGATTAGCCATTCCAATATTTATCCCATTAAATTGATTAGCCATTCCAATATTTATCCCATTAAATTGATTATCCATTCTAATATTTATCCCAATAAATCCATTATCCATACCAATATTTATCCCATTAAATAGATTATTAATTCCAATATTTATCCCATTATCCATACCAATATTTATCCCATTAAACTGAAAACTAACATTCCTATCCAGACCCTTAATTCTCAGTTGAATGGGATAAATAAAACAATTCACCTTTCTAAGTAAATTAATTATAAATAAATTCATATTTCTAAGTTTGCCCAGAGACCAGGAATAATTTGAATTTATGGATATTTGATTTTAGGGCATTTCTTACCAAAAACATCTGGGTGGTGCTGGCCTCTGAACTCAGAGCAGGGTTGAAACTTGCCAGGAGATGGATTTGAGTCAGGAGCTGAACGTGCTTGAGGAATAAAATCAGAAAAATTGGATTTTTTAAAAGTTTATCACAAATCCAAGGAATTGGAAAGCACAAATCCAAAGGCACAAGAAATATCCCCTGAGCGCAGCAAAAATCTCTGCAAAAATATCTTAAAATCAACAGAAAACTGAGGGGAAATGTTAAAAGTTTATTATAGAAATTTTGAAGATATCAGAAATTTTTGGGCAGTTTCTCAGCTTTTGTGCCAAATTCTCATCATGACCAACACAGATATTAATTTTTTTCCTATAAAAATACATAATTATTTCTTTAACAGCAAAGATTTCAGCTTTTAGAACTGCTCATTTCTGAATCCATACACAATTTTGTGTGGTGGCAGGAGGAAACAAAAAATAATTCAAACTAGATTAGGAATAATACCCTTAAACAGTAAAAAAAATCGATAAAAATAGGATTTTTACAGAATATAATCACTAAAATAAAATTCTTACCTGCTGCATTTGCTGCTGGAGCCTCTTCCTCTGGGCAGTGTCCAGGACCAGGCTGTGCTGGGGTTTCTCATTTTGATTTTTGGATTTTTCAGTTTCTTGGGGTGCTTTGATTGAGGATTTTTTAATTCTCAGCTGCTCCAGTTGTTCCTTCACTGTCTGGTGCTGCTTGTTCAGCAAATTGGCCAGAGGCTCCTCAAATCTGATGGAAATCAAAATTTAAATATGTAATTAAATGTAATAAATCCCTAATTCAATAATGCTTCATGTTTATTTAGAATTTTATTTATATATATATTTTTTTTTAATTTTATTTATTTAGAACATTGATTATATATTTTATTCTATCTGGGTTCGGTTTTACCATCCCTAAACTAAGTCCAGTGGAAGGTCTCCAGAAAGACCAAAACTGATTCAAATCCTGCTACTTGATTAAAAAATTAATTAAAAATATTAAAAAATACTAAAAAAATTTAAATATTTATGTATTTTAAAATATTTACTTATAATTTTATAATCGAAAATATTTTATAACAATTTTGATAATATTTTAAAAACATTTAATAATATTATTTTTGTTATTTATATTTCTTAAAATAACATTATATTATTTCTAATATTGTTATTATTATAATTAATATTTCATTATAATTTAAATCTGAAAAAATTTTTAATATTTAATTATTTCCCAGCCTTATGCTGAGAACTCTACCAGAGGTCCTACAGTAAGAGCTACTCCTGGAGCAGGAATTCATTATTTCATTATTAATAATTATTTTATTGATTTTAGTTTTAATTTATATGTATTATATATTATACATATATTACATATCATATACTATATATAATATATAATATATCATATATCATATATTATATATAATTATACATAAAATATAATAATACATATAATATATATTGTATATATAATAGTATATAATATTATTATATAATAGTATATAATATTATGAAATATTATTATTATATAATATTAAATATAGTTATATCTATAATATTATATATTATATATTATAGAATATATAACATATATTATATAATATATATTATATTATATTATATTTTATTATATTATATTACATTACATTATATTATATTACATTACATTATATTATATATATGATATAATATAATAATATATAATATATAATATATATTATGTATAATAGTATATAATATTAGATATTATATAATATTACTATATAATATATAACGGTAAATATAATTATATCTATAATATTATATATTCTATATTATGCAATAATATATTATAGAATATATAATATATTATAGAATATAGAATACATAATATATTATATATTATATATTATATATTATATATTATATATTATATATTATATATTATATACTATATATATATTATTTAATAATGTAATATGTTATATATTATATAATAATATATATAAAATATATAATAATTATATATAATATATATAATATATATAATATATTTATTAATAAATAAATCGATAAATAAATAAATATTACATATTTTTATTTCTATAAAATTCTATTTCCAAATCAATGTGCCTGCTTTCCGTCTGTAGCTGGCTCAGAGCTGTGCCCTGCCCTGTGGCACTGCTCAGCCCAGGGACAGCACCCAGCCATCCCAGCCTTCGTTTTTGCTCCTTTCCCAAACAGACCCAGCTGCACCTTGAGCTGCTCTGCCCCATCAGTGAGGAGCCACCCCCCATCAGCAGCTCCTTCTGGAATTATTATCTGGAGAGAAATCACAGAAATATTGAATGATTTGGGTTGCAGGGAGCTTAAAATTTAATCTCATTTCACCCCCACTGCCATGGCAGGGACACTTTCCACCATGCCAGGGTGCTCCAAAATGTCCAACCTGGCCTTGGGCACTCCCAAAAAAAACCACAGATTCCCTGGAAAATCTGGTTTGATGTGTTTAATCCTCAAGTGTCCAAAGATTTCTGAGTTCAGGAGTTAAGAGTTAGATCCTCATCTCCTCAAGTTTGGGTGCAAGGGGATTTTTGGTGGGAGCAATGTGCTCATAGAACCATGGAATGGTTTGGGTTGAAACAGAATTTAAAACTCATCCAGTCCCAAGAGCAAGGACATTTTCCACCATCCCAGGGTGACCAAACTGTCCAACCTGGCCTTGGGTACCTCCAGGAGCAGAACAGCTTCTCTGGGAAATCTGTTTTAATGAGTTTAATCCCAAGTGTCCAAAGATTTCTGAGTTCAGCAGTTAAGAGTCAGATCCTCATCTCCTCAAGTTTGGGTGCAAGGGGATTTTTGGTGGGAGCAATGTGCTCATAGAACCATGGAATGGTTTGGGTTGAAATAAATCTTAAAACTCATCCAGTGCCATGGGCAGGGACCCTTTCCACCATCCCAGCCCTGTCCAGCCTGGCCTTGGATGCTTCCAGGAGCACCCACAGCTGCTCTGGGAAATCTTTTTTAATGAATTTAATCCCAAATTTCCAAAGATTGGGGTGCTTAGGACTTTCAGCTCCTCACTCCCCCATTTTAGGTGCAAGGGGATTTTTAGTAGGGACACTGTGCTCATAAAACCATGGAATGGTTTGGGTTGAAATAGACCCAAAAACTCATCTCTGGAAAATCTTTTTTAATGAATTTAATCCCAAATATCCAAAGATCGGTGAGCTCAGGAGTTTCAGCTCCTCACCCCCTCAGTTTAGGTGCAAGGGAATTTTTGGGCAATGGAATGATTTAGGTGGAAACAGACCCAAAAACTCATCCAGTCCCAAGAGCAAGGATATTTTTCACCATCCCACATTGATCCAAGCCTTGTCCAGCCTGGGCCTGGACATTGCCATGAAGAAAAATGGCTCAGAGCTTTCAGAACAGCGCCCTGAGCTGCCAGGACAGTTTTTCTCTTTGGTGGCTGCCACAGAGGCTTTTCCTCAGAGGAAATCAGGACAGAAATAAATAAATTCTCCTACCTGAGGGCCTGGGGGGTGTTGAAATTTGGCCTGGACTCTGTAACAGCATCTCCATCTTCTGGCCTCTCATCTTTCATGCTGGAGAAGCCCATCTCCCCCTGGAACTGCAGAGACATGCAGCAGCTCAGAGGAGGGAGCTCAAGGAAGGAATTTAACTTTGGCTCATGAAGCTCATGATGGTCTGCTCAGCACAGAGCCTCCCTTCAGGAAATCCCTAAAGACCCTCAGGAAATGCCTGCAGACCTTCATTTTACAGAGCTTCCCTTCAGGAAATCCCTGCAGAACTTCATTTTACAGATCTTCACTTCAGGAAATCCTTACAGACCCTCAGGAAATCCCTGCAGATCTTCCCTTCAGGAAATCCCTGCAGATCTTAAGGAAATCCCTACAGATTTTCATTTCAGGAAATCCCTACAGATCTTCACTTTAAGAAATCCTTGCAGATCTTCACTTTAGGAAATCCCTGCACATCTTCATTTCACAGAGCTTCACTTTAGGAAATCTCTGCAGACCTTCCCTTCAGGAAATCTCTGGAGATCTTCACTTTAGAAAATCACTACAGATCCTCAGTTCAGGAAATCCCTGCAAATCTTCCCCTTCAGGAAATCCCTGCAAATCTTCCCTTCAGGAAATCCCTACAAATGTTCATTTCACAGTCCTTCACGTCAGGAAATCCCTACAGATCTTCACTTCAGGAAATCCCTGCAGATTTTCACTTCACAGATCTTCCCTTCAGGAAATCCCTGCAGATTTTCACTTCAGGAAATCCCTACAGACCTTCATTTCACAGAGCTTCACTTCAGGAAATCCCTACAAATCTTCACTTCAGGAAATCTCTACAGACCCTCAGGAAATCCCTAGAGATCTTCACTTTAGGAAATCCTTGCAGACCTTCACTTCAGGAAATCCCTGCAAATCTTCATTTCAAGAAATCCCTGCAGATTTTCACTTCACATATCTTCATTCCAGGAAATCCCTGCAGAGCTTCCCTTCAGGAAATCCCTACAAATCCTCACTTTAGGAAATCCCTGCAGATCTCCAGGAAATCCCCACAGATCTTCAGGAAATTCCTGCAGATCTTCCCTTTAGGAAATCCCTACAGATTTTCACTTCAGGAAATTCCTACAAATCTTCACTTCAGGAAATCCCTACAGATTTTCACTTCAGGAAACCCCTACAGATCTTCACTTCAGGAAATCCCTGCAAATCTTCACTTCAGGAAATCCCTGCAGATCTTAAGGCAATCCCTACAGATTTTCATTTCAGGAAATCCCTACAAATCTTCACTTCAGGAAATCCCTACAGATTTTCACTTCAGGAAATCCCTACAAACCTTCACTTTAGGAAATCCCTACAGATTTTCACTTCAGGAAATCCCTGCAGAATTTCACTTCAGGAAATCCCTGCAAATCTTCACTTCAGGAAATCCCTGCAAATCTTCACTTCAGGAAATCCTTATAGACCCTCAGGAAATCCCTACAGATCGTCACTTTAGGAAATCCCTACAGATTTTCACTTCTGGAAATCCCTACAAATCTTCATTTCAGGAAATCCCTGCAAATCTTCACTTCAGGAAATCCCTGCAGATTTTCACTTCAGGAAATCCCTACAAATCTTCACTTCAGGAAATCCCTACAAATCTTCACTTCAGGAAATCCCTGCAAATCTTCACTTCAGGAAATCCCTGCAGAATTTCACTTCAGGAAATCCCTGCAGATCTTAAGGCAATCCCTAGAGATTTTTATTTCAGGAAATCCCTGCAAATCTTCACTTCAGGAAATCCCTACAGATTTTCACTTCAGGAAATCCCGACAAATCTTCACTCCAGGAAATCCCTACAAATCTTCACTCCAGGAAATCCCGACAAACCTTCACTTCAGGAAATCCCTGTAGATCTTAAGGCAATCCCTACAGATTTTCATTTCAGGAAATCCCTACAGATCTTCACTTTAAGAAATCCCTGCAGATCTTCACTCCAGGAAATCCTTATAGACCCTCAGGAAATCCCTACAAATCTTCACTTCAGGAAATCCCTGCAGATCTTCACTTCAGGAAATCCCTACAGATTTTCACTTCAGGAAATCCCGACAAATCTTCACTCCAGGAAATCCCTACAAATCTTCACTCCAGGAAATCCCTACAAATCTTCACTCCAGGAAATCCCTGGAAATCTTCACTCCAGGAAATCCCTGCAGATCTTCACTGCAGGAAATCCTTATAGACCCTCAGGAAATGCCTACAAATCTTCACTTTAGGAAATCCCTGCAGATTTTCACTCCAGGCAATCCCTGCAGACCTTCCCTTGCCAAGGCCAAACCTGCCCCAGCAGTGGCAGAGCCCCTGGCACAGCCCAGCACCCTCCAGTGCCACATGCCAGCTGCCAGCCCTGCTTTTGTGCCACTTTGTTATCACTTACTGTCTCAAACAGCTCCTCCATCAGCTCATTCACCTCCTTTTCTGCAAGGAAAATTAAAAGGGATTATCAAGATGCCTTTTCCAAGAAACACTCAGCAAATCCTGTCATAATATCAGCTCAATTGAAGGAATTTCTCTCACAGAGGGAAATCCTCCTCCTACAAACAGAGGACCAAAAAAAGAAAGGCCCCTGATAATTCCTTTTTTTAATGCTGGGCCCAAAAAAAATCTTGAGCTGAGGTTGTCTGGATTTAAAATATCACATAAAACCTAATTTTTTATATTCATAATATATTATATATAATATTATATATAATATTATATATAATATTATATGTAATATATAATGTACAATATATAATGTATAATGTATAATATATAATATACAACATATATTTTTATATTTTCATATATTTTATATATTATATATTTTATCTAATCTAAATACATTTCATATTTACAAAATTGCATATTTATAATTCATGATTAAATTTAAAGTTATGCAAATCTGCACTAAGACCTAAAGCAAGTGTGGCTTTTTGCAAAGCCAGAAAATGATATGTTTATAAAACTAAAGTCTGTGAGGACTTTAAAATCTAATTAAATTCAATCACAAGGCAAACATTCAAGTCTGAACTGCCTTTCAGAATGTATTATCACCTAATTTCAGGTTTTATTGTCACCTAAATTTTGTTTTTCAGGTTGTGCTGAGCACAGCAGCTCAGCCCAGATCCTCCCACGCACTCCCAGAGAGCCAAAAGCTCTTCAATTAAATAAATCTTTATTTAATATCCTGCACCACAAAAATTCCTCGCCACAAAACAATTCCCAAGGAATTACTACAAGGCAGGAGGGGGAATTCCTGAGGAACTCACTGGTGATTCTCACAGCACGGTCATTCCTGAAATCTTCTGTGTCTGGTTCATCCAGATCTTCCAGGAAATTGTACTCAGGGTCATCATCATCATCAGCTTCATCTGCAAAAAAGCAGGTTTTAATCAGGTTTTAATCAGGTTTTGAGCAGATTTAATCAGGTTTTGAACAGGATTTAATCAGGTTTTAATCAGGTTTTTGAGCAGATTTAATCAGGTTTTGAACAGGTTTTGAGCAGGTTTTAATCAGGTTTTGAGCAGGTTTAATCAGGTTTTGAACAGATTTAATCAGGTTTTAATCAGGTTTTGAACAGGTTTTAATCAGGTTTTAATCAGGTTTTTGAGCAGGTTTTGAGCAGGTTTTAATCAGGTTTTGAACAGGTTTTGAACAGGTTTAATCAGTTTTAATCAGGTTTTGAACAGGTTTTAATCAGGTTTAATCAGGTTTTGAGCAGGTTTTAATCAGGTTTTGAGCGGGTTTTGAGCGTGTTTAATAAGGTTTTGAACAGGTTTTAATCAGTTTTTAATCAGGTTTTGAACAGGTTTTGAGCAGGTTTTGAACAGGTTTAATCAGGTTTTGAACAGGTTTTGAACAGGTTTAATCAGGTTTTAATCAGGTTTTGAACAGGTTTTGAGCAGGTTTAATCAGGTTTTGAGCAGGTTTTAATCAGGTTTTGAACAGGTTTTGAGCAGGTTTAATCAGGTTTTAATCAGGTTTTGAACAGGTTTAATCAGGTTTTGAACAGGTTTTGAGCAGGTTTAATCAGTTTTTAATCAGGTTTTGAGCAGGTTTTAATCAGGTTTTGAACAGGTTTTGAGCAGGTTTTGTCATCATCCTGCCCCAGCACCAAGCCAGGAGTTTTATTTATTCACTGTCACAAAGAGGAATTTTGGATTTATGGAAACAAGAACAAACCTGACAGCTCAAACTGAGTTCTGCTCAACTTCTGGCCAAGTTCTCACCAAGCTCCCACCAAGCTCTGCCCAGGGAGGTGGTGGCATCACCACCTCAAAATGTGCTTAAACAAACCTGGATGTGGCAATTTTAACACAAATTCATGGTGTTTCTCACACCAGTGACCCCTCCATCTCTACCAGGTACCTTCATTCTCCATGTCAACATCCATGACCAAGTTCCGGCCAAGTTCTCACCAAGCTCTGACCAGGGAGGTGGTGGAGCCACCGTCTCTGAGTGTATTTAAGCCTGGATGTGGCAATTTTAACACAAATTCATGGTGCTTTCCACACCAGTGACCCTCCCAAGGTCCACCTCTACCAGGTACCTTCATTCTCCACATCATTGTTCATGACCAAGTTCTGCCCAAGTAAGTTCTCACCACGTTCTCACCAGGTTCCAAGTTCTGCCATGGCCTGCCCAGGGAGATGGTGGAGCCACCACCTCAGAATGTGTTTAAATAAACCAGGATGCAGCAATTTTAACACAAATCAATGCCGTTTTACACACCAGTGACCCCTCCAGCTCCACCTCTCCCAGGTACCTTCATTCTCCACGCCATCATTCATGAGCAAGCTCTAACCAAGTTCTGGCCAGGAAGGTGGTGGAGCCACCATCCCTGAATGTATTTAAGCCTGGATGCGGCAATTTTAACACAAATTCATGGTGTTTGTCACACCAGCGACCCCTCCATCTCTACCAGGTACCTTCGTTCTCCACGTCATTGTTCATGACCAAGTTCTGGCCAAGTTCTCACCAAGCTCTGACCAGGGAGGTGGTGGAGTCACCATCCCTGAATGTATTTAAGCCTGGATGTGGCAATTTTAACACAAATTCATGGTGCTTTTCACACCAGTGACCCTCCCAAGGTCCACCTCTACCAGGTACCTTCATTCTCCATGTCATCGTTCTTGAGCAAGTTCTGATCAAGAGCAAGTTCTCACCAGGTTCCAAGTTCTGCCATGGCCTGCCCAGGGAGGTGATGGCATCACCACCTCAGAACGTGTTTAAACAAGCCTGGATATGGCGATTTTAACACAAATTCATGGTGTTTGTCACACCAGTGACCCTCCCTAAGCTCCAGTTCTACCAGGTACCTTCATTCTCCACGTCGTCATTCATGACCAAGTTCTCCCCAAGTAAGTTCTCACCACGCTCCCACCAAGTTCCAAGTTCTGCAATGGCCTGACCAGGAAGGTGGTAGAGCCACCATCCCTGAATGTATTTAAGCCTGGATGTGGCAATTTTAACACAAATTCATGGTGTTTCTCACACCAGTGACCCTCTCAAGGTCCACCTCTACCAGGTACCTTCATTCTCCATGTCATCGTTCTTGAGCAAGTTCTGATCAAGAGCAAGTTCTCACCAGGTTCCAAGTTCTGCCATGGCCTGCCCAGGGAGGTGATGGCATCACCACCTCAGAACGTGTTTAAACAAGCCTGGATATGGCGATTTTAACACAAATTCATGGTGTTTGTCACACCAGTGACCCTCCCTAAGCTCCAGTTCTACCAGGTACCTTCATTCTCCACGTCGTCATTCATGACCAAGTTCTGCCCAAGTAAGTTCTCACCACGCTCCCACCAAGTTCCAAGTTCTGCAATGGCCTGACCAGGAAGGTGGTAGAGCCACCATCCCTGAATGTATTTAAGCCTGGATGTGGCAATTTTAACACAAATTCATGGTGCTTTTCACACCAGTGACCCTCCCAAGGTCCACCTCTACCAGGTACCTTCATTCTCCGTGTCATCGTTCTTGAGCAAGTTCTGAGCAAGTTCTGAGCAAGTAAGTCCTCACCAAGTCCTTCCCAAGTAAGTTTGCACCAAGTTCTCACCAAGTTCTCACCAAGTTCTCCTCATGCTCTGCTCAAGTTCCAATCAAGTTCCTACCAAGTTCTGCCATGGCCTGCCCACGGAGGTGGTGGAGCCACCATCCCTGAATGTGTTTAAACAAGCCTGGATGGGGCAATTTTAACACAAAATCATCGTGCTTTTCACACCAGTGACCCCTCCAGCTCCATCTCTCCCAGGTACCTTCATTCTCCACGTCATTGTTCATGACCAAGTTCTGCCCAAGTAAGTTCTCACCACGTTCTCACCAGGTTCCAAGTTCTACCATGGCCTGCCCAGGGAGGTGGTGGTTTCACCACCTCAGAATGTGTTTAAACAAGCCCGATGTGGCAATTTTAACACAAATCAATGTCGTTTGACACACCAGTGACCCCTCCAGCTCCACCTCTCCCAGGTACCTTCGTTCTCCACGTCGTCGTTCATGAGGCCCCTGAGCCACCTCTCCCACTCCTCGTCGTCGCCCGTGCTGGGCTCGTACATGTCGGGGGTGATGTCGGGCGCGCGCAGCTCGGCCTCCAGCTGCCCCAGCGGAACGTCCTTCAGCGGCCGCTTGGAGCGCGTCCTGAAGGCAATCAGGCTGTCCTCCAGGGGCTGCAGGGACAAATTAAACATCCCTGCCGTGTCCACCTCAGAAAAAGCCACAGAGTGGCAGGAGAAAAGTGATAAAGTCCTAGGAAAAAGTGATAAAGTGCTGGGGAAAGAAACACAAAGGTCGCCCAGAATGTCCCAGAAAAAGCCCAGGACATCCCAGGGCAAAGCCCACGAAGTCCTCCCAGAATGTCCCTGAAAAAAACACACAAACTCCTCCCAGAATGTCCCAAAAAAAACCCCAAAGACCCAGGAAAAAGCCCACAAAGTCCCCACAGAACTTCCTTAAAAAAACCCCAGAACATCCCAGAAAAAGCTCAGGATATCCCAGGAAAAAGCCCAGGAAAAAGCCCACAAAGTAACCACAGAACGTCTCTGAAAAAAACCCAGAACATCCCAGAAAAAAACCCAGAACGTCCCAGGAAAAAGTCCAGGAAAAAGCCCACAAAGTCGCTCCAGAATGTCCCAGAAAACACCACACAAACTCCCCCCAGAACGTCCCAAAAAAACCCCCAAAGACCCAGGAAAAAGCCCACAAAGTCCCCACAGAACTTCCTTAAAAAAACCCCAGGACGTCCCAGAAAAAACCCAGAACGTCCCAGAAAAAGCTCAGGATATCCCAGGAAAAAGCCCAGGAAAAAGCCCACAAAGTCCCTCCAGAATGTCCCAGAAAAAAATACACAAACTCTCCCCAGAATGTCCCAACAAAAACCCCAAAGACCCAGGAAAAAGCCCACAAAGTCCCCACAGAACATCCCAGGAAAAAGCCCATGAAGTCCCCCCAGAACGTCTCTGAAGGCAATCAGGCTGTCCTCCAGGGGCTGCAGGGACAAATTAAACATCCCTGCCGTGTCCACCTCAGAAAAAGCCACAGAGTGGCAGGAAAAAAGTGATAAAGTCCTAGGAAAAAGTCATAAAGTGCTGGGGGAAAGAAACACAAAGGTCGCCCAGAATGTCCCAGAAAAAGCCCAGGACATTCCAGGGAAAAGCCCAGGAAAAAGCCCACAAAGTCCCCACAGAATGTCCCTGAAAAAACCACACAAACTCCTCCCAGAATGTCCCAAAAAAAAACCCCAAAGACCCAGGAAAAAGCCCACAAAGTCCCCACAGATTTTCCTTAAAAAAAACCCCAGGACGTCCCAGGAAAAAGCCCAGGAAAAAGCCACAAAGTCCCCACAGAACGTCTCTGAAAAAAACCCAGAATGTCCCAGAAAAAACCACACAAACTCCCCCCAGAATGTCCCAAAAGAAACCCCCAAAGACCCAGGAAAAAGCCCACAAAGTCCCCACAGAACTTCCTTAAAAAAACCCCAGGACGTCCCAGAAAAAACCCAGAACGTCCCAGAAAAAGCTCAGGATATCCCAGGATAAAGCCCAGGAAAAAGCCCACAAAATCCTTCCAGAATGTCCCAGAAAATGCTCAGAATGTCCCAGAAAAAAATACACAAACTCTCCCCAGAATGTCCCAAAAAAACCCCCAAAGACCCAGGAAAAAGCCCACAAAGTCCCCACAGAACATCCCAGGAAAAAGCCCAGAAAGTCCCTCCAGAATGTGCCAGAAAAAAAACCCAGAACAAACCCCAGAACATCCCAGGAAAAAAACCCACATAGTCCCAGGAAATAAACCCCAGAACATCCCAGAAAAAAATAGAAGAAGCCCAGACAACAGTGCAAGGAAAAAAAGAAAAAAAAGAAAATAAAAAGGGGGGAAATAAAAAGGGGGGGAGGGGGGGGGGAAGGGGAGAAGAAAAAGAGGGGAGAAAAGAGGGGGAAAAAGAAGGGAAAAAAGAGGGGAAAAAAGAGGGGAAAAAAGAGGGGAAAAAAGAGGGGAAAAAAGAGGGGAAAAAAGAGGGGAAAAGGGGGGGGAACCAAAGGCAAAACCAACGGGGGAAAAAAAGGGGAGAAAAAAAGGGGAGAAAAAAAGGGGAGAAAAAAAGGGGAGAAAAAAAGGGGAGAAAAAAAGGGGAGAAAAAAAGGGGAGAAAAAAAGGGGAGAAAAAAAGGGGAGAAAAAAAGGGGAGAAAAAAAGGGGAGAAAAAAAGGGGAGAAAAAAAGGGGAGAAAAAAAGGGGAGAAAAAAAGGGGAGAAAAAAAGGGGAGAAAAAAAGGGGAGAAAAAAAGGGGAGAAAAAAAGGGGAGAAAAAAAGGGGAGAAAAAAAGGGGAGAAAAAAAGGGGAGAAAAAAAGGGGAGAAAAAAAAGGGGAGAAAAAAAGGGGAGAAAAAAAGGGGAGAAAAAAAGGGGAGAAAAAAAGGGAGGGGAAAAAAGGCGGGAAAAAAAAAAGGGAGAAAAAAAGAAGGGGAAAAGAAGGAAAAAAAGAGAAAAAAGGGGGGGAAAAAGGGGGAAAAGGGGGGAAAAAAGGGGAAAAAAAGGGGAGAAAAAAAGGGGAGAAGAAAAAAGGGGAGACAAAAAGAGCGGGGAAAAAAGAGGCGGGAAAAAAGGCGGTGAAAAAAGTGGAAAAAAAAAAGGGGAAGAAAAAAAAGAAGGGAAAAAAAAGAAGGAAAAAAAGGGGAAAAAAGGGGGGGGGAAAAAGAGGGGAAAAAAGGGGAGAAAAAAAGGGGAAGAACAAAGGGGAAAAAAAGGGAAGAACAAAGGGAAAACCAAAGGGGGAAAAAAAGAAAAAAAAAAAGGGGAAAAAAGGGAAAAAAGGGGAAAAAAAAGGGGGGAAAAAGGGGGAAAAAAGGGAAAAAAAGTAGAAAAAAGGGGAAAAACCCCAAAAACCAGGAAAAAACCCCAGAAACTCTCCTCCTCTCCATAAAACGTGAACTACCAAAGGCAGCAGGTACCTGGTAGGCGTCCATGCAGACGGGGCTGCAGGCCAGCTCCTCATCCACGGCGTGCAGCTTCTCCATGAAGGAGCTGTCCCTGCTCGCCTTGGCCTTGGGGGGCGGTGGGGGGCCCATGGGCACCACCTCGGCGCTGATGTGTCTCACAGGAGCTGGGGGCGCCGCCTCCACCTGAAGAAAAATATTAAAAGTAGGGTTTGGAGCAAGAGGTGAGTTTTCGGTGAGTTTTTGGTGAATTTTTGGTGATTTTTCGGTGAATTTTTGGTGAATTTTCAATGATTTTTCTATGATTTTTCGGTGAATTTTTGGTGAATTTTCGGTGATTTTTCGGTGAATTTTTGCTGATTTTTCGGTGAATTTCCGGTGAGGTTTTGGTGATTTTTCGGTGAATTTCCGGTGAGTTTTTGGTGAGGTTTTGGTGATTTTTCAGTGAATTTTCGAGAGTGAATTTCTTGTCCTGCTTGAGCAGAAATGGCAGAAATGCTTCACAAAAAAGATATGAAATTTTCCTGTTATTTCCTAATTAAAGGTTTTATTCAGCACAGAAATTGCCAAGGACAAGGTAAATCTCTTTTTCTGCTTGAGCAGAAATGGGAGAAAACTTCACACAAATATATGAAATTTTCCTGTTATTTCCTAATTAAAGATTTTATTCAGGACAGAAATTGCCAAATTTCCAAGGGCAGAGTGAATTTCTTGTTCTGCTTGATCAGAAATAGGAAAAATGCTTCACACAAAGATATGAAATTTTCTTATTATTTCCTAATTAAAGGTTTTATTCAGGATAGGAATTGCCAAGGACAAGGGCAGAGTGAATTTCTTGTTCTGCTTGATCAGAAATGGGAAAAATGCTTCACACAAATATATGAAATTTTCTTATTATTTCCTAATTAAAGGTTTTATTCAGCACAGAAATTGCCAAGGACAAGGTAAATCTCTTTTTCTGCTTGAGCAGAAATGGGAGAAAACTTCACACAAATATATGAAATTTTCCTGCTATTTCCTAATTAAAGATTTTATTCAGGACAGAAATTGCCAAATTTCCAAGGGCAGAGTGAATTTCTTGTTCTGCTTGATCAGAAATAGGAAAAATGCTTCACACAAAGATATGAAATTTTCTTATTATTTCTTAATTAAAGGTTTTATTCAGCACAGAAATTTCCAAGGGCAGAGTGAATTTCTTTTTCTGCTTGATCAGAAATGCTTCACACAAATATATGAAATTTTCCTGTTATTTCCTAATTAAAGGTTTTATTCAGGACAGGAATTTCCAAGGGCAGAGTGAATTTCTTGTTCTGCTTGAGCAGAAATGCTTCACACAAAGATATGAAATTTTCTTATTATTTCCTAATTAAAGATTTTATTCAGGACAGAAATTGCCAAATCTGCAAGGGCAGAGTGAATTTCTTGTTTTATTTTAGAGTCAGCCCAACGTAGCAGCGGGACCCTAAATCCACCTGGCCTCACAATTGTAGAAATTGATATTTTTTTAAGGGATTTTAGGGGATTTTTTTTTAAGGGGATTTTTTTTTTTAAGGGGATTTTTTAGGGGGTTTTAGGGGATTTTTTTAGGGGGTTTGGATGAATAAATTGGGATTTTTTTCCCTCAGGTTTTACCTCACAGAGGGTCCCTCCCTCCTCATCGGAGGAGCGCCGTGTCCTGCACCTCTTGGCCCCACGAGGAGAAGAAGCTGTGCTCTCCACATCACTCTCCAGCAAGCTCTGCAGGGCAAAAAGTGCCAAAAAACCTCAAAAAAAACATCCCAAAAAATCAAAAATTCTCCAAAATCATCCCGCCCCAAATAATATTTCAAAGCCTCTCTTCCAGCTAAATGAATAGTAGAGAAGTGAAAAATGATTGCTGGAAGATTTTAGGTGTCCGTGGGTTAAATTAAATTGTGTTTTTCTGCCTTTTTTGCAAAGGCAGAGTGAATTTCTTGTTCTGCTTGAGCAGAAATGGGAGAAAACTTCACACAAAGATATTAAAATTTCCTGTTATTTCCTAATTAAAGGTTTTATTCAGCACAGAAATTTCCAAGGGCAGAGTGAATTTCTTTGTCTTCTTGAGCAGAAATGGGAGAAAACTTCACACAAAGATATTAAAATTTCCTGTTATTTCCTAATTAAAGGTTTTATTCAGCACAGAAATTTCCAAGGGCAGAGTGAATTTCTTTGTCTTCTTGAGCAGAAATGGGAGAAAACTTCACACAAAGATATTAAAATTTCCTGTTATTTCCTAATTAAAGATTTTATTCAGCACAGGAATTTCCAAGGGCAGAGTGAATTTCTTGTTCTGCCTGAGCAGAAATGCTTATTACAAAGATAGGAAATTTTCCTGTTATTTCCTAATTAAAGGTTTTATTCAGGACAGGAATTTGCAAGGGCAGAGTGAATTTCTTGTTCTGCTTGAGCAGAAATGGGAGAAAACTTCACACAAAGATATGAAATTTTCCTATTATTTCCTAATTCTATTCACTTTGCTTTTCAGAAATTAGGAAGAAATGTGAAGATTTTCAGGAAACCAGGCATTTGGAAGATGCCATATGAAATTTTCCCATTACATTTCCTAATTCTATTCACTTTGGTTTTCCAGAAATGAGGAAGAAAGGCGGAGATTTTCAGGAAATTCAACTTTTGGAAGATGTTCAGCCCTGTGTGCTGAGCACACACAGTGCACTCACCTCCTCTGCAGTCTCATCCTCCTCTTCATCATCAGGCTGGTATTCTTCATCAGAGGAATCATCTTCCTCCAGGGGAATGTCCACAAACTGAGGGGGCTGCACACAAGAGAAAGAGAAAAAGGCAGCAGGAGGAGGAGGAGGAGAGGAGTTCACAATCACAGCAAATATTTAAAATTGAGGAAACATCCTGAAGCTCAGAAAGGAAATGCTGAAGAAAGCAAAGAAATAAATTACTGAAAGATTGGCAAAGGAAAGTCAAGGTGCAACAAAAACACAAATAATTTAGAATTTATGTGATGGAAATGGCATGAGCAGCTCAGAAATTATTTTATATTTTAGCACACAAGAGAACAGAGGGTGAACACTCTTAACAGTAGGAGGAAGAGGAGTTCACAATCATAGCAAATATTTAAAATTGAGGAAACACCCTGAAGCTCAGAAAGGAAATGCTGAAGAAAGCAAAGAAATAAATTACTGAAAGATTGGCAAAGGAAAGTCAAGGTGCAACAAAAACACAAATAATTTAGAATTTATGTGATGGAAACTGCATGAGCAGCTCAGAGATGGTTTTAGCACACAAGAGAAAGAGGCAGGAGGAGGAGGAGGAGTTCACAATCACAGCAAATATTTAAAATTTAGGAAAAACCCTGAAGCTCAGAAAGGAAATGCTGAAGAAAGCAATTACTGAAAGATTGATAAAGGAAAGCCAAGGTGCAACAGCAAGCACAAATAATTTAGAATTTATATGATGGAAATGGCAAGAACAAGCACAAATAATTTAGAATTTATGTGATGGAAATGGCATGAGCAGCTCAGAAATTATTTTATATTTTAGTACACAAGAGAACAGGGTGAACACTCTTAGCAGCAGGAGGAGGAGGAGGAAGAGGAGTTCACAATCAGATCAAATATTTAAAATTGAAGAAACACCCTGAAGCTCAGAAAGGAAATGCTGAAGAAAGCAAAGAAATAAATTCCTGGAAGGTTGGTAAAGGAAAGTCAAGGTGCAACAAAAACACAAATAATTTAGAATTTATGTGATGGAAACTGCATGAGCAGCTCAGAAATTATTTTAGTACACAAGAGAAAAAGGCAGGAGGAGGAGGAGGAGTTCACAATAACAGCAAATATTTAAAATTTAGGAAACACCCTGAAGCTCAGAAAGGAAATGCTGAAGAAAGCAAAGAAATAAATTACTGAAAGATTGGCAAAGGAAAGCCAAAGTGCAGGAACAAATAATTTAGGCACAACTAATTTAGAATTTATATGATGGAAATGGCATGAGCAGCTCAGAAATTATTTTAGTACAAAAGAGAAAGAGGGTGAACACTCTTAACAGCAGAGGAGTTCACAATCAGATCAAATATTTAAAATTGAGGAAACACCCTGAGGCTCAGAAAGGAAATGCTGAAGAAAGCAATTACTGAAAGATTGGTAAAGGAAAGCCAAGGTGCAACAAAAACACAAATAATTTAGAATTTATGTGATGGAAACGGCATGAGCAGCTCAGAGATTATTTTATATTTTAGCACACAAGTCTGCTCCAGCCCTCCACAAAATCTCAGCCTCAGCAGGAAGCTGCAGTGTGATCTGCCCTTCCCCAGCCATAATTCACTCACCTTCACCTCGTTTGCCTTCTTAATTGGAGAAATATTCCATGTGGGAATCACCTGGGGACAGCAAAAACACCTGGGCTGTGTCACAGGGGCTCTGTCACCGAGCTGAGGAGCTCCTGAGCCAAACAAAATCTTCAAATCTGCCCTGGGAGTGAATTCAGGATGGGCACTGGGAATTCACTGCCCTTGCCAAGCCTGGCCTGGCTCTGTGCTGCCCAGCCCAAATTAATCATTTAATTGATTTAATTGATCATTTCATTGAGTTAAATGATCATTTAATTGTTTTAATTGATCATTTAATTGTTTGAATTGATCATTTAATTGTTTTAATTGGTTCTTTTCACTCCAAGACTCAAAGCACATTGATGCTCCTGTTGCTCTCTCAGTGATTTTGGTGTGTGACCCTCTAGGGGAGCATTGATAAAAATCATCAATCCCTGCACAGACACCCCAAAAACCCACCCAAACTTTCTGGGAATTCTGGAATTTTTCCTCTAGGGAAGAATCTGCTCCTCCCTGCCCCAGCTGCAGGCACACAGAGCAGAGATGGAGCTGCTGAGCTCAAACAAAACCTTCAAATCTCCCATTTGATCTCCAGGAAATGTATCCAGGATGGGCACTGGGAATTCACTGCCCTTGCCAAGCCTGGCCTGGCTCTGTGCTGCCCAGCTCTAATTAATCATTTAATTGATCATTTAATTGTTTGAATGGATTCTTTTCACTCCAAGACTCAAAGCACATTGATGCTCCTGTTGCTCTCTCAGTGATTTTGGTGTGTGACCCTCTAAGAGGAGCATTGGTAAAAATCATCAATCCCTGCACAGACACCCCAAAAACCCACCCAAACTTTCTTGGAATTCTGGAATTTTTCCTCTAGGGAAGAATCTGCTCCTCCCTGCCCCAGCTGCAGGCACACAGAGCAGAGATGGAGCAGAGATTTACTCACCCCTCCTTTCTCCACCACTTCCTTCAGCTTGGAACGAGTCATTTTGGGCTCCTGAGAGGTGAAAACAAAACAGGAACAAATTCAATCCTTTCCTTAAGGACAGGGTTTTCCCAGCAACTCTTTACTGTGAGTAAAATCACTGTGAGTAAAGTTATTATAAGTAAATTTACTATGAGTAAAGTACAGCTTACAATGAAGATTTTCTCTTTTTTTAAATTCATTACCTTTAAATTAATTCCCTTTCAGACAATATAACTCACCCATAACTCAAAATGAACCTCAAAAATAACCTCAAAACTAACTCACCATTAACTCACCAATAACGCACCATTCACTCACCAATAACGCATCATTAACGCATCATTAACGCACCATTAACGCACCATTAACCTCAAAACTAACTCAAAATTAACTCAAAATTAACTCCTAACTAACTCACCAATAACTCACCAATAACTCACCAATAACTCACCAATAACTCACCAATAACTCACCAATAACTCACCAATAACTCACCAATAACTCACCAATAACTCCAAACTAACCTCCAAACTAACTCACCAATAACTCACCAATAACTCACCAATAACTCACCAATAACTCACCAATAACTCACCAATAACTCACCAATAACTCACCAATAACTCCAAACTAACCTCCAAACTAACTCACCAATAACTCACCAATAACTCACCAATAACTCACCAATAACTCACCAATAACTCACCAATAACTCAAAATTAACTCGAAATTAACTCGAAATCAACTCAAATCAACTCAAATCAACTCAAAATCAACTCAAAATCAACTCTAAATCAACTCTAAATCAACTCTAAATCAACTCTAAATCAACTCTAAACTAACCTCTAACTCAAAACTAACCTCAAAAATAACCTCAAAACTAACTCACCAATAACTCACCAATAACTCACCAATAACTCACCAATAACTCACCAATAACTCACCAATAACTCACCAATAACTCAAAACTAACCTCAAAATTAACTCCAAACTAACCTCAAAAATAACCTCAAAACTAACTCTAAATTAACTCCAAATTAACTCAAAACTAACTCCAAACTAACCTCAAAACTAACTCACCAATAACTCACCAATAATTCACTAATAACTCACCAATAACTCAAAATTTACTCAAAATTTACTCAAAACTGACCTCAAAAATAACCTCAAAACTAACTCCTCCTATTTCTGTTTTATAATTTACACTCACTTCATCCAGGTGGTAAATCTGATAATGAAACCTAATTATTATAATTATTATACCAGGTAAATGAGTTTTTTTGTTCTACCTCTTCTCCCCACATCCCATTAAAGGCCAGGAAGGCCTTGGGTAATTTGGAACAAAAATAAAATAAATTGAGCAAGAGTTTTTTACTTACAAACAAAGGAATATCTTCTGTCTCACTGATGGCTGCTTTCACCATGGCCACCACGTGCTCGTTGGTGATCACTTCCTAAAGGAACACACAAAACCAGGATGTTTCAAAAAAAATTTAAATAAATGAATGAATTTAAAATTCAAATCACAGCAGAGATTAAAATCTTTGCACTACATTCTCTGTGAATGCTCGCCAGAATAAATTCCCAACAGAGAGAAATAAAATAATCAAAACAAAAGCCCACAGCAGTTTGTCTGATATCAGTTATCAGTCATGTCGTGGAATGAGTAAAATGTGCTGGTCCCAGTCACAGGAGGAGTGCTACAACTAAATCTGGATTAAACTTCAATTTTTAAGCACTCACAGGCTCCCAAATCTCTGGAGAAAATGTGGAATATGTAAATCTCTGGAGAAAGTGTGGAATAATATTCAGTCTTTAAAACATTTCAGTACGACACTGCAGAAAATTTGGGAGAAATAGGGGAAGGCAGGAGGGAAACAAGGAGGAGAAACGAGGAGGGGAAACGAGGAGGAGAAACCAAGGAGGAGAAACCAAGGAGGAGGAACCAAGGAGGAGGAACCAAGGAGGAGGAACCAAGGAGGAGAAACCAAGGAGGAAGAACCAAGGAGGAGAAACCAAGGAGGAGAAACCAAGGAGGAGAAACCAAGGAGGAGAAACCAAGGAGGAGAAACCGAGGAGGAGAAACTGAGGAGGAAGAAACAATGGGAACAAAGACGGGAACCAAGGAGGAGAAACCAAGGAGGGGAAACCAAGGAGGGGAACCAAGGAGGAGAAACCAAGGAGGAGAAACAATGGGAGCAAAGAGGGGAACCAAGGAGGAGAAACCAAGGAGGAAATACAATGGGAACAAGGAGGGGAAACCAAGGAGGAGAAACCAAGGAGGAAGAAACAAGGAGGGGAAACCAAGGTGAAGAAACGAGGAAGGGAAAGCAAGGAGGAAGAAACAAGGAGGAGAAACCAAGGAGGAGGAACCAAGGAGGAGGAACCAAGGAGGAGGAAACAATGGGAACAAAGAGGGGAACCAAGGAGGAGAAACCAAGGAGGAGAAACCAAGGAGGGGAAACCAAGGAGGGGAAACCAAGGAGGAGAAACCAAGGAGGAGGAACCAAGGAGGAGAAACCAAGGAGGAAAAACAATGAGAACAAAGACGGGAACCAAGGAGAAGAACAAGCAGGGGGAACAAGGAGGGGAACCAAGGAGAGGAACCCAGGAGAGGAAACAAGGAATAGAACAAAGAGGAGAGACAAGGAGGAAGGACAAGGAGGAAGGACAAGGAGGAAGGACAAGGAGGAAGGACAAGGAGGAAGGACAAGGAGGAAGGACAAAGAGGAAGGACAAAGAGGAAGGACAAGGAGTGCACGGCTCTCCTGGCAGTCAAGGTCTGTCAGCACAGCAAGTTTAACGTTCTCAGCATCCAGAACTCCAACCACGAATTCTGCTGAGCAGGAAAGAGGAACCCCAGAGCCCCCAGCCCTGCCTGTCCCCACACTCACGTGCAGGATGTTCCTGACGTTGACCACGGTCAGGTTGTGCTGCTTGGCTCCATCCTCCAGGGTGCGGTCCAGGGACTCGTCCAGTTTGATGTCACAGGACAAGGAGCCCTCTTCCTCCTGGCTTCTCACTTCTCTCTTCCTTTTGCTCGCCTTCCTCCTCCTCTTCCTCCTCTCGACGTCCTCCCCGTCCTGCTCCTCTGAAAAACCAGCAGAGATGGAATCTAAAAATCTCGGCTGCTTCGCATCCAAAAAGGACGAGTTTGAAAATAAACACAAAATAGAATTCTGCAAAAAAACTCGCAAAGATTCTCCTTGCAAAGGTTCTCCTTGCAAAGGTTCTCCTTGGAAGAGCCTTCCTGAAAAGATTCCCCTTGCAAAGATGATTCTCCTTGCAAAGATGACTCCTCTTGCAAGACCCTTCTTGCAGAGATTCCTGCAACGACTCCCTTTGCAAGATTCTCCTTGCAAAGATTCTCCTTGAAAGACTCTTCCTGAAAAGATTCCACTTGCAAAGGTTCTCCTTGCAAAGATTCCTCTTGCAAGATCCATCTTGCAGAGATTCTCTTTGCACAGATTCTCCTTGCAAGACCCTTCTTGCGAAGGTTCCCCTTGCAAGTCTTGCAAGATTTTCCTTGCAAAGATGATTCTCCTTGCAAGTCTTCTTGCAAGATCTTCCTTCAAAGATTCTTCTTGAAAGGTTCTCCTTGCAAAGGTTCTCCTTGCAAGAGTCTTCTTGCAAGATTTTCCTTGCAAAGATTCTCCTTGCAAGACCCTTCCTGAAAAGATTCCCCTTGCAAGATTCTCCTTGCAAGTCTTCTTGAAAGATTCTCCTTGCAAGACTCTTGCAAAGATTCCCCTTGCAAGTCTTGCAAGATTTTCCTTGCACAGGTTCCCCTTGCAAAGATGGTTTTCCTTGCAGGATTGCTCTTGCAAAGATTCTCCTGGCAGAGGTTCCTCTTGCAAGACCCTTCTTGCAAAGATTCTCCTTGCAAAGATTCACCTTGCAAGTCTTCTTGCAAGATTTTCCTTGCAAAGATTCTTCTTGAAAGGTTCTCCTTGCAAGATTGTCCTTGCAAAGGTTCTCCTTGCAAGACCCTTCCTGAAAAGATTCCCCTTGCAATTCTTGAAAGATTCCCCTTGCAAGACTCTTCCTGAAAAGATTCCCCTTGCAGAGATTCCCCTTGCAGAGATTCCCCTTGCAAGTCTTGCAAGATTTTCCTTGCAAAGGTTCTCCTTGCACAGGCTCCCCTTGCAAAGATAATTCTCCTTGCAAAGGTTCCTCTTGCAAGACCCATCTTGCAAAGATTCTCTTTGCACAGATTCTCCTTACAAGACCCTTCTTGCAAAGATTCCCCTTGCAAGATTCTCCTTGCAGAGATTCTCCTTGCAGAGATTCTTCTTGCAGGACTATCCTTGCAAAGATTCTCCTTGCAAGACCCTTCCTGAAAAGACTCCCCTTGCAATTCTTGAAAGATTGTCCTTGCAAGACTCTTGCAAAGATTCCCCTTGCAAGTCTTGCAAGATTTTCCTTGCAAAGGTTCCCCTTGCAAAGATTCTCCTTGCAGAGGTTCCTCTTGCAAGACCCATCTCGCAAAGGTTCTCTTTGCACAGATTCTCCTTACAAGACCCTCCTTACAAAGATTCCCCTTGCAAGTCTTGCAAGATTTTCCTTGCAAAGGCTCTCCTTGCACAGGTTCTCCTTGTAAGACCCTTCTTGCAAAGATTCCCCTTGCAAAGACCCTCCTTGCAGAGATTCTTGCAAAGATTCCCCTTGCAAGACTCTTCCTGAAAAGATTCCCCTTGCAGAGATTCCCCTTGCAGAGATTCCCCTTGCAAGTCTTGCAAGATTTTCCTTGCAAAGGTTCTCCTTGCAAAGATATTTCTCCTTGCAAGACCCATCTTGCAAAGGTTCTCTTTGCACAGATTCTCCTTGCAAGTCTTCTTTCAAGATTTTCCTTGCAAAGATTCCCCTTGCAAGACCCTTCTTGCAGAGATTTTCCTTGCAGAGATTCCCCTTGCAGGACTCTCCTTGCAAAAATTCCCCTTCCAAGACTTTTGCAAAGATTCTCCTGGCAAAGATTCTTGCAAGAAACAGCAGAACTTCCATCAGCTGATGCAAAACCACCCAAACAGAAGCAGCCACGAGAACCAGAAATTCTTTTGAATGATGGATTCAAGTTCTGCAGGACCTGAGTTAATTGAGCACATCAAGGTCGTGCAGCTGCCACCTCCTCCAGAATGATTTATAAAATGGCCTCAGCAGCCTTTTGGCACCTTTAATAAACTCCAGGTACCACACAGCAAGAACGGGTTCGTTTCCAGGACTTAAAAAGTGTTTTCCTGCTTTGCTGGCTCAGAGAAAGAAAATCTCCATTTTCTCTGAAGGATTTTGAGCAGCCAAAAATTGCAGAGATCAACTCCAGCAAATTGCACTGAATTATGGAGCACAAGATGAAAATTAAAACAAAACCCTGCACCTACACATCCCTCACCATCTTCACAATTCCAGAGCTTGCTGTATCAGCCAGATTTATCCAAAACAGCCCCAAAACCAAATTTTCCTCCTGGGAGCACTCACCTGCTCTGCTGTTCTTGGGTGGCCTCATGGTGCTGGGATTTCTGGCAGCAGAAAGCTGCAGGGAGCTCCTGCCTGGAGATTCTGGCACTGGCCCAGGGTTTTCACTTGGATCCAGATCCCTCTGAGAGCTCACTTCCACCTCTGAGTACAGCTTTGGGATTTTCCCTGCAAACAGAACAGCCAGCTGCAGGCAGATCCAGCACAGAGCAAAGATAACACACCAAAGTGGGTGTTACACCTCACAAATTAATCTTTCATTTATTTCTCATTGATTTTCCCATTCAAATACATCAAACCCACCCCAAGAGCCAGAACCTGGGGGTTTCTCCAAAATGTGGTTGTAACACTTTTGTACAAGTGTTCCCGCCACAGGAGGGGCAGACAGATTTGGGATGAATTTTCATGGCCACCATGGGCTAATGAACCCACACAAACCCTTCAAACCCTTCCCCTCCTGGTCTGGGCAGGCCCATAAAACTGAGAATTGCCCCATTCCAGCTCCTTCCCTGCCACAAACCCAGCTTTCAGTCAAATCAGGGATCCCATCACAGCAGCACAAGAACCAGAGGGGATTCTCACTGGGAATCACAGAATCCATCAAGTCTGAAGGGACAACAGAGGGTGACCTGTGCCACCTGTGAGGGCAGGGACACCCCAGGGCACAGGATGGGGCCAGGTGGGTCTGGGGTCCCTAAACAGGGACACCCCAGGGCTCAGGGCTGCTCCAGGTGGGTCTGGGGTACCTAAACAGGGACACCCCAGGGCTCAGGGCTGCTCCAGGTGGGTCTGGGGTCCCTAAACAGGGACACCCCAGGGCTCAGGGCTGCTCCAGGTGCCTCTGGGATCCCCAGGCACGGAGCCCCCACAGCCTCTCTGGGCTCTGCTCAGGGCTGGGCACTGCCCAGGGCAGCAGTTCTGCCTCCTGGGCAGGGGCAGCTCCTGGGCTCAGGCCCTGCCCGTGGCTCTGGGGCCATTGCTGGGCCTGGAGCAGAGCCTGGGGCTGCTCTGACCTCTGCTCACTGGGATGGACTGGGACAGACTGGGACAGACACAGGGACACCTGGGGACAGACAGGGAAACTCAGGTACACTCAGACACCCAGGGACACACACAGGACACCTGGGGAGAGCCACGGACACTCAGAGACATTCAGGGACACCCAAGGACACTCAGAGACACCCAGGGACACGTGAGGACAGTCAGGAACACCCAGAGACACTCAGGCACACCCAGGGCTGAGGTCCCTCTCCCTGGGGCTCCTCTCCAGGCTGAGCAGCCCCAGCTCCCTCAGCCTTTCCCTGTCAGACACGTCCCAGTCCCCTCATCTCCGGCCTCACAAACACCCACGGACCCTTTCCCAAATAATCACGGAATGGTTCGTGTGGGGAGGGAACATAAATCCCATCCCATCCCTGTCATGGCAGGGACGCTTCCACCGTCCAGCCCAGCCTCGGACACTTCCAGGGATGATAAAACATTCTCATTTTAATCTGTAACACTTCCTTAGGAAAATAAACCCGAAACAAAAGAAACCCAAAATCCCAGGGCGCAAAGCCGCCGCCCCTCCCGGTACCTTCCGCCGCCGCCGGGCTGCCGGGCCCCGCGGGGAGCTCCTGCCCGGGGCTCGGGGCCGCCCTCACCGGGGCTTTCCTGCCGCTCTTCGGCGAGGCCTCCCCGGGCCCCCTCCCCGCGGGCCGGGCGGAGCCGCCTCCCTCAGCAGCACCGGAGCCTCCGGGCAGCTCCGCGTCCTCCCCGCGCTCCCGGGGGCTCGGCGGCCCCGCCGCTGCCGCCGCCGCTCTGCGCTTCTTGCAGGGCAGCATCTTGAGCGCCATGGCCATGGCGGGGCCGCTCCGGGGCTGCTGCGGGCCCCGCTCGGGCCGCCCGGTCCCGCTCACGGCGCAGGAAGCGGAAGGGCCCGGAGCTCGCTCTGCGCATGCGCGACCGGGGCCGGTCCCCGGTGAGGCCCCGGTGAGGCGGGGCCCGTGGGAGTGGGGGGGGGGACACTGAGCGTGGTCACCGCCATCTTCGCTGGGCGCCGCCGCCGCCGGGGCCCGGTGCGACGCCTCACACACACACAGACACACACACGCCCCGCTGCCCGCCCGCCTCTGCCGCTGGGGGTGTCCCCGTGGGGCGCAGCGCGGCCGCCCGGTGCTGCCAGTGCTGCCGGCTCCCGGTGGGAGCGCGGCTCAGGCACACCGCGGGCACACGCCCCGCGGCTCCGTGCCCGGAGCCCCGACAGTTGCCGAGTCACCGCCGGGCGGGGCCGCCGCGGGCGGGGCGGGGCCGGGCGGGGCGAGCGCCGCAGCGGGACCAGTCGGCAGCTCCTGCATCCCGGCCGCCAGCATCCTCCGCACCGGGCCCGCACCCCCGCGGCCCCGGCCTCGGCGGGGCCATGGCCGAGATCACCAGTGTCCACCCCGGCTTCGGTGAGTGCGGCCGGGCCGCGGCGGTCCTGGCTGCGGCCCGTCCGTCCTGGCGGAGCCCCCAGAGGCGCCCCCGGGGCCGGGCCTCGCTGCGGCCGCGCAGGGGGACGGGAGCGGCGCTCCAGGGCCTCCGCACCCGCCGGGCCCTCAGCATCCACCGGCCCCTCAGCATCGCCCGGGCCCTCACAGCATCCCCCGGTCCCGGTCCCTCAGCATCCCGCGGCCCCTCAGCATCCCGCGGCCCCTCAGCATCCCGCGGTCCCTCAGCATCCACCGGCCCCTCACAGCATCTCCGGCCCCTCGCAGCATCCCCCGGGCCCTCAGCACCGCCCGGCCCCTCACAGCATCCCCCGGCCCCTCAGCACCGCCCGGCCCCTCACAGCATCCCCCGGGCCCTCACAGCATCCCCCGGCCCCTCACAGCATCCCCCGGGCCCTCACAGCATCCCCCGGCCCCTCACAGCATCCCCCGGCCCCTCACAGCATCCCCCGGCCCCTCACAGCATCCCCCGGGCCCTCACAGCATCCCCCGGGCCCTCAGCATCCCGCGGCCCCTCCGCCCCCGCGGGCCGGGCGATGCCGCTGCCGCCGCGGTCTCCGCTGCTGGGGCGGTGCCAGCGCTGGGCCGCGGGCGCGGGGCCGGTACCGGGGGAGCGGGGCCCGGGGGCAGGTGCAGCCCGGGCCGATGACGTGACGTCTGTGCCGGGCCGCGCCGCGCCCCGGCCTTTGTTCGCGCTCCCCGGGGCGGCTGCGGCACCGGCACCGGCGCCACAAGGCGGGGCCTGTCCGGGGCACCGGGGGATGCTCGGGGGAGGGGAGGGGGAACCGGGACCGAGAGCGCCGCGGGGGCGGTGGAGAAGCGCCAAAGCCCGCTGAGATCCGTGCGGGCCCTGCCCGGCGGCGTCGGGCCGAGAACCGCTGGGTTTGGGATGGTTTTGGGGCCCAGAACCGCTGGGTTTGGGATGGTTTTGGGGCCCAGAACCGCTGGGTTTGGGATGGTTTTGAGGCCCAGAACCGCTGGGTTTGGGTTGTTTTTGGTGGCAGAGAACCGCTGGGTTTGGGGTGGTTTTAGGGCCCAGAACCGCTGGATTTGGGATGGTTTTAGGGCCCAGAACCGCTGGGTTTGGGATGGTTTTGGTGGCAGAGAACCGCTGGGTTTGGGATGGTTTTGGTGGCAGAGAACCGCTGGGTTTGGGATGTTTTTGGGGCCCAGAACCGCTGGGTTTGGGATGGTTTTGAGGCCCAGAACCGCTGGGGTTTTGGGATGGTTTTAGGGCCCAGAACCGCTGAGGTTTGGGATGGTTTTGAGGCCCAGAACCGCTGGGTTTGGGTTGTTTTTGGTGGCAGAGAACCGCTGGGTTTGGGATGGTTTTGGGGCTGAGAATTTAGGATGTTTTTCAAGACAGAGAACCACTGGGGTTTGGGATGTTTTGGGGCTGGGAACTGCTGGAGTTTGGGATAGTTTTGGGTGCCCAGAACCGCTGGGTTTGGGATGTTTTTCAGGATAGAGAACCGCTGACGTTTGGGGTGGTTTTGGGGCTGAGAACCGCTGACGTTTGGGGTGGTTTTGGGGCTGAGAACCGCTGAGGTTTGGGATGTTCTGGGGATGTAGAACCACTGGGTTTAGGATGTTTTTGGGGGCCCACAACTGCTGGGGTTTGGGATGGTTTGGGGGCCAAGAATTTGGGGTGTTTTTGGTGTTGAGAACCACTGGGTTTAGAATGGTTTTGGGTGCAGAAAACCACTGGGGTTTGGGATGTTTTTGGGGCCCAGAACTGCTGGGTTTGGGATGGTTTGGGGGCCAAGAATTTGGGATGTTTTTGGGGCTGAGAACCACTGGGATTTGGGATGTTCTGGGGATGCAGAACTGCTGGGTTTGGGATGATTTTGAGGCTGAGAATTTGGGATGTTTTTGGGGCTGAGAACCGCTGGGTTTGGGATGGTTTTGGTGCTGAGAACCACTCGGATTTGGGGTGGTTTTGGGATGCAGAACTGCTGGAGTTTGGGATGTTTTTGGGGTTCAGAACCGCTGGGTTTGGGATGTTTTTAGGGCCAAGAGTTTGGGATGTTTTTGAGGCTGAGAATTTGGGATGGTTTTGGTGCTGAGAACCGCTGGGTTTGGGATGTTTTTGGGATGCAGAACTTCTGGGTTTGGGATGTTTTTGAGGCTGAGAATTTGGGGTGTTTTTGGGGCTGAGAACCACTGGGATTTGGGATGTTTTTAGGGCCAAGAGTTTCAAGAGTTTGGGATGTTTTTGGGGCTGAGAATTTGGGATGTTTTTGGTGCTGAGAACCACTGGGTTTGGGATGTTTTTGGGATGCAGAACTGCTGGGTTTGGGATGTTTTTGAGGCTGAGAATGTGGGATATTTTTGGGGCTGAGAACCACTGGATTTGGGATGTTTTTGGTGCCCAGAACTGCTGGAGTTTGGGATGTTTTTGGGACCAAGAATTTGGGGTGTTTTTGGGGCTGAGAACCACTGGGATTTGGGATGTTTTTAGGGCCAAGAGTTTGGGATGTTTTTGAGGCTGAGAATTTGGGATGTTTTTGGGGCTGAGAACCGCTGGGTTTGGGATGGTTTTGGTGCTGAGAACCACTCGGATTTGGGGTGGTTTTGGGATGCAGAACTGCTGGAGTTTGGGATGTTTTTGGGGTTCAGAACCGCTGGGTTTGGGATGTTTTTAGGGCCAAGAGTTTGGGATGTTTTTGAGGCTGAGAATTTGGGATGTTTTTGGTGCAGAGAACCACTGGATTTGGGATATTTTTGGGGCTGAGAACCACTGGGGTTTGGGATGTTTTTGGTGCCCAGAACTGCTGGGTTTGGGATGTTTTTGGGGTGAGAATTTGGGATATTTTTGGGGCTGAGAACCACTGGAGTTTGGGATGTTTTTGGAGTGAGAATTTGGCATGTTTTGGGGCCCAGAACCGCTGGGTTTGGGATGTTTTTGGGATGCAGAACTGCTGGAGTTTGGGATGTTTTTGGGGCCCAGAACTGCTGGGTTTGGGATGTTTTTGGGGTGAGAATTTGGGATATTTTTGGGGCTGAGAACCACTGGATTTGGGATGTTTTTGGGGCCCAGAACTGCTGGGTTTGGGATGTTTTTGGGGTGAGAATTTGGGGTGTTTTTGGGGCTGAGAACCACTGGGGTTTGGGATGTTTGTGGAGTGAGAATTTGGGATGTTTTGGGTGCCCAGAACTGCTGGGTTTGGGATGTTTTTGGGGTTCAGAACTGCTGGGTTTGGGATGTTTTTGAGGCTGAGAATTTGGGGTGTTTTTGGGGCTGAGAACCCCAGGTTTGGGATGGTTTTGGTGCTGAGAACCACTCGGATTTGGGGTGGTTTTGGGACGCAGAACTGCTGGAGTTTGGGATGTTTTTGGGACCAAGAATTTGGGTTGTTTTTGGTGCAGAGAACCGCTGGGTTTGGGATGTTTTTGGTGCTGAGAACCACTCGGATTGGGAATTTTTTTGGTGCCCAGAACTGCTGGGGTTTGGGATGTTTTTGAGGCTGAGAATTTGGGATATTTTTGGGGCTGAGAACTACTGGGGTTTGGGATGTTTTTGAGGCTGAGAATTTGGGATATTTTTGGGGCTGAGAACCACTGGGGTTTGGGATGTTTTTGGAGTGAGAATTTGGGACGTTTTGGTGCAGAGAACTGCTGGGTTTGGGATGTTTTTGTGCAGCCCAGGTGAGGAGTGTGAAGGTTCCTCCACCCTCTCCCTCCTGTCCTGCAGCCCCCTCTGACCTTCCCCTCCCACCCTCCATTCCCTGGCCATGCCTGGCTGCTGCATTTCCCATAAATCCCAAATTATTTATGGATATTTTTCCCTCCAGCACCATTTATTTTGTTAAAAACAAACCCCACTTCCCTCTGGCCTTGAGTTTCCTGACATCCACCATTTAACCATTATCCTTAGCAAAGATCAGGTTGAAAAGGAGATTTTTGGTGATTTTTGATTTTCTTTTGGTCAAATTATAAGGTCACATTTGAATAAAGATGGCTCCCACAAAAATAAAGTTAAAAAAAAAAACTTTGGATAAAAATAATTTGGGTTTTTTGGATAAAAAATCAAAGTTCTGCTGTGTTGGAGGGAGGCTGTGCTGCCATTTCAAGTGGACATTGAGGGGGAAATGCTCTGAAAGTGCAAAACTTCACTAAAATTTGGTTTTGGCAGCTTTAGATCAATGCAGTTTTCAGAGATTATGGATACAGGACTGAAGGATGGATGGAAAAATTACATAAATTACATAAATTACATAAATTACATAAATTACATTAAAGCCTTCAGCCAGGACAAGGGGGATTGGGAGTCACTGAGGATGAGATAATATTCAGAATTGAAATAATATTCAGAATTGAAATAATATTCAGAGTTAAAATGATTTTCAGAGCTGAAATAATTTTCAGAATTGAAATAATTTTGAGATTTGCAATAGTTCAGTGAGAGAAAAGATTTATTTGGTGATTTCTGGTGTTGCTGCTGGGTTCTGCTTCTGGAATTGTCCCATCAGAGGTGCAAGAAATGAAGGCACAAGAATTGATCTTGTGAGGAAACCACAGAAATAAAACCAAAAATGAGAATAAATAAGAATATTAATAAGAATGAGAATAAGAATAAGAATAAGAATAAGAATGAGAATGAGAATAAGAATAAGAATAAGAATAAGATTAAGAATAAGAATGAGAATAAGAATAAGATTAAGAATAAAAGAATAAGAATAAGAATAAAAGAAGAATAAGAATAAGATAATAAGAATAAGAATAAAAATAAGAGTAAAAAGAATAAGAATAAAAGAATAAGAATAAGAATAAAAGAATAAGAATAAGAATAAGAGAATAAGAATAAAAGAATAAGAATAAAAGAATAAGAATAAAAGAATAAGAATAAGAATAAGAGAATAAGAATAAAAGAATAAGAATAAGAGTAAAAATAAGAATAAGAATAAGAGAATAAGAATAAAAGAATAAGAGTAAGAATGAGAATAAGAGTAAAAATAAGAATAAGAATAAAAGAATAAGAATAAAAGAATAAAAGATTAAAAGAATAATAATAATAATAATAATAATAATAATAATAATAATAATAATAATAATAATAACATAATAAGAGTGAGAATAAGAATAAAAGAATAAGAATAAGAGTAAGAATAAGAATAAGAATAACTTTATTATTTTATGATAGGAGGATTTTCTGTCTGTTTTTGGACACTGCATTTCCATGGGGGGTTTCATGTTTACCCCTGAATTTAACCAAAAATCCAGGACAAAACACCCACTTCAGGACAAAAGAAAATTTTCAATATTGTTCATAAAGGATATCTCAAATCCAGCATTTTGGCCATATTCATAACTCCCTCCCTGTTGTGAAAATGGAATTGTGTAACGTTCCTGAGCAGGGCATTCAAAAAATAAAAAAATAAAATAAAAGCAAATGTTGCCTGCACATGGAGAGCAGCGTTCCTATGGAGATGTGGTGAGGCAGGAGCTGGGCTTGGCAAGATGAGGCAAGCAACAGTTCGAGATCCTGAGCTCAGGGAACAGGTCAGGCATGCCTTGGGGTGGGAGAAATCAATTTAGAGATAAAAAAAATTAATAAATTTAGAGATAAAATTGATGTCTGGGAGGGCTCTGATAGGCAGATATTGGAATTAAGAGTGTGATAGGAGTGGGTGGATCTGCAGCAGGTGTGTGGTGGCAGGACAGAGATCCTTCCTTAGCTCATGGAAAACGGGTCAGGCATGCCTTAGGAGTGTGAGAAATAAATTTAGAGATAAAAAAAATGATGTTTGGGGAAGCTGTGATAAGCAGATCCAAGAATTAAAGCACGACAGGGATGCGTAAACCTTCAGCCAGGTGTGCTGCTCCTCACTGCCCACAGATGTGTCCTTTGTGGTGGCAGGACAGAGATCCTTCCTTAGCTCATGGAACACAGGTCAGGCATGCCTTAGGAGTGTGAGAAATAAATTTAGAGATAAAAAAATGATGTTTGGGGAAGCTGTGATAGGCAAATCCCAGAATTTAAAGCACAACAGGAGTGTGTAAATCTGCAGCCAGGTCTCAGCTCCTCACTGCCCACAGATGTGTCCCTCATGGTGGCCGGACACAGATCCTTCCTTAGCTCATGGAAAACGGGTCAGGCATGACTTAGGAGTGTGAGGAATAAATTTTGGGGATGCTGTGACACTCAAATGCCAAAATTGAAAGCATGACAGGAATGTTCAGATCTTCAGCCAGGTCTCAGCTCCTCATTGCCTTGTCCTCCCACAGATGTGTCCCTCATGGTGGCAGGACAGAGATCCTTCCTTAGCTCATGGAACACAGGTCAGGCATGCCTTAGGAGTGTGAGAAATAAATTTAGAGATAAAAAAATGATGTTTGGGGAAGCTGTGATAGGCAAATCCCAGAATTTAAAGCACAACAGGAGTGTGTAAATCTGCAGCCAGGTCTCAGCTCCTCACTGCCTTGTCCTCCCACAGATGTGTCCCTCATGGTGGCAGGACACAGATCCTTCCTTAACTCATGGAAAATGGATCAGGCATGCCTTAGGAGTGTGAGAAATAAATTTAGAGATAAAAAAAATGATGTCTGGGGATGCTCTGATAGGCAAATCCCAGAATTAAAAGCACAACAGGAGTGTGTGGATCTGCATCAGGTGTGTGGTGGCAGGACAGAGATCCTTCCTTAGCTCATGGAACACAGGTCAGGCATGTCCTAAGAACGTGAGAAATAAATTTAGAGATAGCAGTGATGTAGGCATGACTTGAGAGTGTGAGAAATAAATTTTGGGGATGCTCTGATAGGCAAATCCCAGAATTTAAAGCACAACAGGAGTGTGTAAATCTGCAGCCAGCTGTGCTGCTCCTCACTGCCTTGTCTTCCCACAGATGCGTCCCTCATGGTGGCAGGACAGAGATCCTTCCTTAGCTCATGGAACACAGGTCAGGCATGCCTTAGGAGTGTGAGAAATAAATTTCGAGATAAAAATGATGTTTGGGGAAGCTCTGATAGGCAAATCCCAGAATTAAAAGCACAACAGAAGTGTGTGGATCTGCATCAGGTGTGTGGTGGCAGGACAGAGATCCTTCCTTAGCTCATGGAACACAGGTCAGGCATGCCTTAGGAGTGTGAGAAATAAATGTAGAGATTAAAAAAATGATGTTTGGGGAAGCTGTGATAAGCAGATCCAAGAATTAAAAGCACGACAGGAGTGTGCGGATCTGCATCAGGTGTGCTGCTCCTCACTGCCCACAGATGTGTCCTTTGTGGTGGCAGGACAGAGATCCTTCCTTAGCTCATGGAACACAGGTCAGGCATGACTTAGGAGTGTGAGAAATAAATTTAGAGATAAAAATGATGGTTGAGGAATCTGTGATAGGCAGATGTTAGAATTAAAACACGACAGGAATGCATAGATCTGCAGCCAGGTGTGCTGCTCCTCACTGCCTTGATTTCCCCCTGTGGTGGCAGGACAGAGATCCTTCCTTAGCTCATGCAACACAGGTCAGGCATGCCTTGAGAGTGTGAGAAATAAATTTACAGATTAAAAAAATGATGTCTGGGGAAACTGGGATAGGCAGATTCCAGAATTAAAAGCACCACACGAATGTGTAATTCTGCAGCCAGGTCTCAGCTCCTCACTGCCCACAGATGTGTCCCTCATGGTGGCAGGACAGAGATCCTTCCTTAGCTCATGGAACACAGGTCAGGCATGCCTTAGGAGTGTGAGAAATAAATGTAGAGATTAAAAAAATGATGTTTGGGGAAGCTGTGATAAGCAGATCCAAGAATTAAAGCACGACAGGAGTGTGTGGATCTGCATCAGGTGTGCTGCTCCTCACTGCCCACAGATGTGTCCTTTGTGGTGGCAGGACAGAGATCCTTCCTTAGCTCATGGAAAATGGATCAGGCATGCCTTAGGGTGTGAGAAATAAATTTAGAGATAAAAATGATGGTTGAGGAATCTGTGATAGGCAGATGTTAGAATTAAAAGACGACAGGAATGCGTAGATCTGCAGCCAGGTGTGCTGCTCCTCACTGCCTTGATTTCCCCCTGTGGTGGCAGGACAGAGATCCTTCCTTAGCTCATGGAACACAGGTCAGGGATGCCTTAGGAGTGTGAGGAATAAATTTTGGGGATGCTGTGACACTCAAATGCCAGCATTAAGTGTGACCAGGCGTGCTGCTCCTCACTGCCCTGTCTCCCCACAGATGTGTCCCCCGTGGTGGCCGGACTCATCGGCGCCACCGTGCTGGTGGTTTCCGTCTCGGTCACAGTCTTTG
This sequence comes from Ammospiza caudacuta, assembly GCF_027887145.1. Taxonomy (NCBI): domain Eukaryota; kingdom Metazoa; phylum Chordata; class Aves; order Passeriformes; family Passerellidae; genus Ammospiza; species Ammospiza caudacuta. The sequence goes on from NC_080622.1 coordinate 3,449,057, forward strand.
TGTGGACATGCTGTCACCAGCAAGCAGAAAAGAAGCACAAAACCCCGCCTTACAAATTCATCCACATGCTGAAAGGCATCAGCATCTACCCGGAGACCTTGAGCAACAAGAAGAAAATCAAGCGGATCCGCCGAGACAAGAGCGGCGCGGCCGGGGAGGGCGGCAGCGGGGGCAACCTCCTGCTGGATGCCGCTGAGGCCGGCTTGGGGGGCCCCAGCAAGGCTCCAGATGGACCCCCCCAGGTGGAGCAGCTCCCCATCAAGGTGGATTACGGAGATGAACTCAGCCCAGATCAAAGCCTCACTCCGGGAGGAAGCAAAACCTCCTCTCCCTCTTCTCCGGGTGACGACGTGATGCTGGGAGAGCTGACTTTCTCCGTGGACTACAACTTCCCAAAAAAAGCCCTGGTGGTCACCATCCAGGAGGCCCACGGGCTGCCGGTGATGGACGAGCACACGCAGAGCTCCGACCCCTACATCAAGATGACCATCCTGCCCGACAAGCGGCACCGCGTCAAGACCCGCGTGCTGCGCAAGACCCTGGAGCCCGTTTTCGACGAGACCTTCACCTTCTACGGCATCCCCTACAGCCAGCTGCAGGACCTGGTGCTGCACTTCCTGGTGCTCAGCTTCGACCGCTTCTCCCGCGACGACGTGATCGGGGAGGTGATGGTGCCCCTGGCCGGGGTGGATCCCAGCACGGGCAAGGTGCAGCTCACCAGGGAGATCCTCAAAAGGAACATCCAGGTGGGTGTGTGCAGCCCCAATCCATGAGGGGGGACTCTTTGGCCCCAGAGCTTTTGATCTGGAAGATTCAGATCAGGAATGATGCGGATTCTCAGTCATACATTTTGGTTTTTACCCAATTTCAATTTTTTTGCTGTGATATGGCTGTGTTTGACCCCAAACCTTTTGATCTGGGACCCTCAAAATCCTCTCTGTAGTAGTTCTACAAACAGGAGTGATGCAGATCCTCAGCCATAAATGTTGGGGTTTTCTCCACAAATCCATGTTTTTGGTGATATATCCACCTTGCAGGGGTGGATCCCAGCACGGGCAAGGTGCAGCTCACCAGGGAGATCCTCAAAAGGAACATCCAGGTGGGTGTGTGCAGCCCCAATCCATGAGGGGGGACTCTTTGGCCCCAGAGATTTTGATCTGGAAGATTCAGATCAGGAATGATGCGGATTCTCAGCCATAAATTTTGGTTTTTACCCAATTTCATTTTTTTTGGTTTGACCCCAAACCTTTTGATCTGGGACCCTCAAAATCCTCTCTGTAAACAGGAGTGATGCAGATCCTCAGCCATAAATGTTGGGGTTTTCTCCACAAATCCATGTTTTTGGTGATATATCCACCTTGAAGGGGTGAATCCTCAAAAGGAACATCCAGGTGGGTGTGTGCACCCCCAATCCATGTGGGGGGAACTCTTTGGCCCTAGAGATTTTGATCTGGAAGATTCAGATCAGGAATGATGCGGATCCTCAACCATAAGTTCTGGTTTTTCCCCAAATTCTTTTTTTTTTGGTGTGATATGGCTGTGTTTGACCCCAGAGATTTTGATCCAGGAGCCTCAATGGTTCTACAAACTGGAATGATGCAGATCCTCAACCATAAGTTCTGGTTTTTCCCCAAATTCATATTTTTGCTGTGATATGGCTGTGTTTGACCCCAAACCTTTTGATCTGGGACCCTCAGTGGTTCTACAAGCAGGAATGATGCAGAGCCTCGGCTACAAATTTTGCTTTTTACCCAATTTCATATTTTTGGTGTGATATGGCTGTGTTTGACCCCAGAGATTTTGATCTGGAACCTTCAGATCAGGAATGATGCAGATTCTCAACCATAAATTCTGGTTTTCCACAAATTCATATTTCTGGTGTGTTTGACCCCAGAGCTTTTGATCCAGGAGCCTCCACGGTTTAACAAGAAAGAATAATGTAGATCCTCAGCCAAAAATTCTGTTTTTTCCACAAATTCATATTTTTGGTGTGACACACCTGTGTTTGACCCCAGAGATTTTGATCCACAACCTTCCATGGTTTTACAAATAGGAATGATGCAGATCCTCAGCCATAAATTCTGTTTTTCCCCCAAATTCATATTTTTGGTTTGTTTTATCCCAGAGATTTTGATCTGGGACCCTCAGTGGTTCTACAAACAGGAATGATGCAGATCCTCAACCATAAATTCTATTTTTTCCCACAATTTCATATTTTTTGTGTCTTATGGCTGTGTTTGATCCCAGAGCTTTTAATCCAGGAGCCTCCATGGTTTATCAAGCAGGAACAATGCAGATCCTCAACCATAAATTCTGTTTTTTCCCCAAATTCATATTTTTGGTTTGTTTTATCCCAGAGATTTTGATCTGGGACCCTCAGTGGTTCTACAAACAGGAATGATGCAGATCCTCAACCATAAATTCTATTTTTTTCCACAATTTCATAATTTTTGTGTCTTATGGCTGTGTTTGATCCCAGAGCTTTTAATCCAGGAGCCTCCGTGGTTTAACAAGAAAGAATAATGTAGATCCTCAGGCAAAAATTCTGTTTTTTCCACAAATTCATATTTTTGGTGTGACACACCTGTGTTTGACCCCAATATGAATTTGTGGAAAAACCAGAATTTATGGCTGAGGATCTGCATCATTCCTGTTTGTAAAACCTTCCATGGTTTCCACAAATTCATATTTCTGGTGTGTTTGACCCCAGAGCTTTTGATCCAGGAGCCTCCGTGGTTTAACAAGAAAGAATAATGTAGATCCTCAGCCAAAAATTCTGTTTTTTCCACAAATTCATATTTTTGGTGTGACACACCTGTGTTTGACCCCAGAGATTTTGATCCACAACCTTCCACGGTTTTACAAACAGGAATGATGCAGATCCTCAGCCATAAATTCTGTTTTTTCCCCAAATTCATATTTTTGGTTTGTTTTATCCCAGAGATTTTGATCTGGGACCCTCAGTGGTTCTACAAACAGAAATGATGCAGATCCTCAACCATAAATTCTATTTTTTTCCACAATTTCATATTTTTTTGTGTCTTATGGCTGTGTTTGATCCCAGAGCTTTTAATCCAGGAGCCTCCATGGTTTATCAAGCAGGAATAATGCAGATCCTCAACCACAAATTCTGTTTTTTTTCCCACAAATTCATATTTTTGCACCTGAGACACCTGGGGCTCATTTCCCTGCTTTTTATCCATTTAACACGAGGAAAGGAAATTCTGGGCACCTCCCAGTGAGGAAGAGCAGCCTGTCCTGAGGAGCTGTGTGTGTTTTTCTGGCAGAAGTGCATCAGCAGAGGGGAGCTGCAGGTGTCCCTGTCCTACCAGCCCGTGGCACAGAGGATGACTGTGGTGGTGCTGAAGGCCAGGCATTTGCCAAAGATGGACATCACTGGCCTCTCAGGTAGAAGCTATTTTCTCCACCTTGGAGCGGGTGGGAAAAAGCAGAAAATCCCCAAATTTCCCCGCAGGGCTCTTCCTTTGGCTTAGCTGAAGATTTTATATTTTATATATATTTTATATGTATAAATATAAAATATATATTTTTAATAATTTATTTTTTTTTCTTCAAATTCTTCTTAAGGGTTTTTAGATTGCTCTGAGTGCTGCGTCACTCTCAGTTGTGATGGAGCTCCTAAACCCCTCAATCCCCCAGGCAGCCTTGGTGGGACCTTCAGGACACTCCTGAAGAGCCTGAAGGGCTCAGTTGCTGAAAATCCACAAAAAATCAGTGGAATTGGAGCTTCTAAGGCCCTCAGACCTTCAGGACACTCCTGAAGAGCCTGGGGGACTCAGCTGCTGAAAATCCACAAAAAAATCAGTGGAAACTGAGCTCCTGAAGAGCCTGAGGGGCTCAGGTACCAAAGATCCACCAAAAATCAGTGGAAATTGAGCTCCTAAACCCCTCCGATCTTCAGGACACTCTTGAAGAGCCTGAAGGGCTCAGCTACTAAAGACCCACCAAAACTCGGTGGAATTTGAGCTCCTAAACACCTCAGATCCCCCAAGGCAGCCTTGGTGGGAACTCCTGAAGAGCCTGAAGGGCTCAGCTGCTAAAAATCCAAAAAATATCAGTGGAAATTGAGCTCCTAAACTTCTCCATCCCCCAAGGCAGCCTTGGTGGGATCTTCAGGACGCTCCTGAAGAGCCTGAAGGGTTCAGCTGCTGAAAATCCACAAAAAAATCAGTGGAATTTGAGCTCCAAACCCCCTCAGAGCCCTTTGGTAACAGATCCCCCAAAATCAGTGGAATTTCAGCTCCTAAACCCCTCAGAGCCCCCAAGGCTGCCTTGGTGGGACCTTCAGGACACTCCTGAAGAGCCTGAGGGGCTCAGGTACCAAAGATCCACCAAAAATCAGTGGAATTTGAGCTCCTAAACCCCTCAGATCCCCCAGGCAGCCTTGGTGGGACCTTCAGGACACTCCTGAAGAGCCTGAGGGGCTCAGGTGCTGAAAATCCACAAAAAATCAGTGGAATTGGAGTGGAATGGTTGTGCAGACCCAAATTCTTTCTGCTGGGAGCTCTTCATGCAGGCAGGGCTTTGTGGAGGCAGCAGCTCTGTGCTGGATCCAGAACATCCTGGAGAATTCCTGAGGGAGCTGGGAATTGAATGGAGAATTCTTGAAGGAGCTGGGAAGGGGCTGGAGAATTTCTTAAGAGAGCTGGGAAGGGGTTGGAGAATCCCTGAGGGAGCTGGGAAGGGGCTGGAAAACTCCTAAAGGAGCTGGGGAGGGAATGGAGAATCCCTGAGAGAGCTGGGAAAGGGAATGGAGAATTCCTGAGGGAGCTGGGAATTCCTGAGGGAGTTGGGAAGGGGCTGAAGAATTCTTGAGGGAGCTGGAAAAAGGACTGGATAATTCCTGAGGGAACTGGGAAAGGGCTGGAGAATCCCTGAGGGAGGGGATGGAGAATTCTTGAAGGAGCTGGGAAAGGAGCTGGAGAATTCCTGAAGGAGCTGGGAATTCCTGAAGGAACTGGGAAAGGGCTGGAAAATTTCTGAGGGAACTGGAAAAGGGGCTGGAGAATTTCTAAGGGAACTGGGAATCCCTGAGGGAGCTGGAAATTGAATGGAGAATTCCTGAAGGTGCTGGGAAAGGGGCTGGAAAATTTCTGAGGGAACTGGGAAGGGAATGGAGAATTCCTGAGGGAGCTGGGAAGGGAATGGAGAATTCTTGAGGGAGCTGGGAAGGTGTTAGAAAATTCCTGAGGGAGCTGGGAATTTCTGAGGGAGCTGGGAATTTCTGAGGGAGCTGCAAGGGGCTGAAGAATTCTTGAGGGAGCTGGAAAAAAGACTGGATAATTCCTGAGGGAACTGGGAAAGGGCTGGAGAATTTCTGAGGGAGCTGGGAAGGGAATGGAGAATTCTTGAAGGAGCTGGGAAGGGAATGGAGAATTCCTGGGGGAGCTGGAAATTCCTGAGAGAGTTGGAAATTGGATGGAGAATTCCTGAAGGAGCTGGGAAAGGGCTGGAAAATTCCTGAGGGAGCTGGGAAGGAGCAAAGGAGGCTCAGGAGGGCCCTTGTGGCTCTGCAAAGCTCCTGCCAGGCGGGGACAGCCAGGAGGGGTCAAGCTCTGCCCCCAGAAATTCTGATTTTGGTTGTTTTCATTTTTGTGGTGCTGTTTGCAGAGAGGAGAGCAGCAGAGCAGCTGTTGTGCCTTTGCTGTTTCACAGATTTTTCCCACTCCTGAATCCCCTCAGCAAATTCTGCCTCAGGATTGTGGGGAAATGGTTGGGATCATGTTGAGATTCAAACCTAGGCCTGGTTTTGCAGCTTTTCCCTGGTTTTTGCACAATTCTGCCTCAGGATTGTGGGGAAATGGTTGGGATCAAGTTGAGATTCAAACCTAGGCCTGGTTTTGCAGCTTTCTCCTCAGAGGGATGCAGACTAGGCTGAATTATTGTAGGCCCTGCATTTTACTCTTTAAGGGAAAAAAAAAAAAGAAAATAAAAATCTGTGCTTGTGTAGTCTCCAAGCACAGAATAAAATTTTCAGTGATGTTCTACCTGCAGAACCTTGTGACTCACACTGTTTATTTATATGATCTTTGGATTATGCATAAACTCATTCCAGCTGGGTGAAAAGAAAAAAAAAAAAAAAAAAGGTGAAAATGAGGCAGTGCCAGCCAAGCAAGGGACTTCAAAACTTGTGTGGAATGAAAATAAAAATTCCCTCAGTGCCTGGTAGCTTGATTGTAATCCAGCGCTTGCATAAAGAGCAGCTGGGGGAAAAAGGGAGCCTTTGTTGCTTTGTTTTAAATTTTTTCTTTCCCAGTAACTTCTGCTGGCAGCAAATTATTGCAAATTAATTGGAAGCGTCTCGAGCCTTTGTTGGGCTCCTGAGCAAGGCTGGGGTGCTCAGAGAGGGATTTGGGGTGAGCTCAGGGTGGATTTCCAGGGCTGCAGGGAGAGGGATGGATTGAGAGCGCCAGCACACAGGGAATGGCTTTACCCTGGGTGGGATTTTGGGCAGGAATTGTTCCCTGGCAGGGTGGGCAGGTGCCCAGAGCAGCTGTGGGTGCCCCTGAAGTGTTGGACAGGGTTTGGATCAACCTGGGATGGTGGAAAATGTCCTTGCTCTTGGCACTGGATGAGTTTTAAATTCTATTTTTAACCCAAACCATGCCATGGTCCTATGAGAACATTGCCCAAAAATTCCCTTGCACCTAAACTGGGGGGGTGAGGAGCTGAAACTCCTGAGCTGCCCAATCTTTGGATGCTTGGGATTAAATTCATGAAAACAGATTTCCCAGAGCAGCTGTGGCTGCCCCTGCATCCCTGGCAGTGCCCAAAGCCAGCCTGGAGCTACCTGAGGTAGAGGAAGGTGTGAAATTAGATGAGGATGAGGGAATGGGATTTTTAAGTCCCTCCCAGCCCAAATCTCTACCTGGGGTAGATGAAGGTGTGGAATGGGACAGGGATGAGTAGAATGGGATTTTGAGGTTTCTCCCAGCTCAAACCAGAGCCCAGACCTCTACCTGAGGAAGATGAACGTCTGGAATGGGATGAGGAGGAATGGAATGGGCTTTTTAAGTCCTTTCCACCCCAAATCTCTACCTGGGGAAGACGAAGGTGTGGAAAGGGATGAGCAAGAATGGAATGGGATTTTGAGGTTCCTCCCAACCCAAACCTCTGCCTGGGGTAGTAGAAGGTCTGGAATGGGATGAGCAGGAATGGAATGGGATTTTGAAGTCCCTCCCAGCCCAAATCTCTACCTGGGGTAGATGAAGGTGTGGAATGGGGCAGGGATGAGTGGAATGGGATTTTGAGGTTTCTCCCAGCTCAAACCAGAGCCCAAACCTCTGCCTGAGGAAGATGAAGGTCTGGAATGGGATGGGGATGAGTAGAATGGGATTTTTAAGTCCTTCCCACCCCAAATCTCTACCTGGGGTAGACGAAGGTGTGGAAAGGGATGAGCAAGAATGGAATGGGATTTTGAGGTTCCTCCCAGCCCAACCAGAGCTCAAACCTCTGCCTGGGGTAGTAGAAGGTCTGGAATGTGATGGGCAGGAATTTTTAAGTCCCTCCCAGCCCAAACCTCTACCTGGGGTAGATGAAGGTGTGGAATGGGATGGGAATATGAGTAAAATGGGATTTTAAGTCCCTCCCAGCCCAAACCAGAGCTTAAACCTCCATCTGGGGTAGATGAAGGTGTGGAATGGGATGGGCAGGAGTAGAATGGGATTTTTAAGTCCTTCCCAGCCCAAACCTCTACCTGGGGTAGACAAAGGTTTGGAATGGTACAGGGATGTGTAGAATGGGATTTTGAGGTTCCTCCCAGCCCAAACCAGAGCCCAAACCTCTACCTTGGGTACTGGAAGGTGTGGAATGGGATGGGGATGAGTAGAATGGGATTTTAAGTCCCCCCAGCCCAAACCAGAGCCCAAACCTCTGCCTGGGGTAGATGAAGGTCTGGAATGGGGTGGGCAGGAGTAGAATGGGATTTTTAAGTCCTTCCCAGCCCAAATCTCTACCTGGGGTACAGAAAGGTGTGGAAAGGGATGAGCAAGAATGAAATGGGATTTTGAGGTTCCTCCCAACCCAAACCAGAGCCCAAACCTCTGCCTGGGGTACAGAAAGGTGTGAAATGGGATTTTGAAGTCCCTCCCAGCCCAAATCTGTACCTGGGGTAGATGAAGGTGTGGAATGGGGCAGGGATGAGTGGAATGGGATTTTGAGGTTCCTCCCAGCTCAAACCTCTATCTGGGGTAGATGAAGGTGTGGAATGTGATGGGGAGAAGTAGAATGGGATTTTTAAGTCCTTCCCAGCCCAAACCTCTACCTGGGGTACAGAAAGGTGTGGAATGGGATTTGAAGTCCCTCCCAGCCCAAACCAGAGCTCAAACCTCCATCTGGGGTAGAGGAAGTTATGGAATGTGATGGGGATGAGTAGAATGGGATTTTTAAGTCCCTCCCAGCCCAAATCTCTACCTGAGGTAGATGAAGGTGTGGAATGGTACAGGGATGAGTGGAATGGGATTTTGAGGTTTCTCCCAGCCCAAACCAGAGCCCAAACCTCTACCTTGGGGTACAGAAAGGTGTGAAATGGGATTTTGAGGTTCCTCCCAGCCCAAATCTTTGCCTGGGGTAGAGGAAGGTGTGGAATGTGATGGGGATGGGTAGAATGGGATTTTGAGGTTTCTCCGAGCCCAAACCAGAGCCCAAACCTCTGCCTGGGGTAGATGAAGGTCTGGAATGGGATGGGGATGAGTAGAATGGGATTTTTAAGTCCCTGCCAGCCCAAATCTCTACCTGAGGTAGATGAAGGTGTGGAATCGTACAGGGATGGGTAGAATGGGATTTTGAGGTTCCTCCCAACCCAAACCAGAGCCCAAACCTCTACCTGGGGTAGTAGAAGGTCTGGAATGGGATGGGGATGAGTAGAATGGGATTTTTAAGTCCCTCCCACCCCAAATCTCTACCTGGGGTAGACAAAGGTGTGCAAAGGGATGAGCAAGAATGGAATGGGATTTTGAGGTTCCTCCCAACCCAAACCAGAGCCCAAACCTCTGCCTGGGGTAGATGAAGGTCTGGAATGGGATGGGGATGAGTAGAATGGGATTTTGAAGTCCCTGCCAGCCCAAATCTCTACCTGAGGTAGATGAAGGTGTGGAATGGTGGAGGGATGGGTAGAATGGGAGTTGCAGTCCCCAAACCAGTGCCTCCCAGCGCCCCCAGGCCGTGCCGGAGCCCCCTGGGCCGTGTCACTGGCCGCCCTCTCCCCCCCCTTTGCAGACCCCTACGTCAAGGTGAACGTTTACTACGGCCGCAAGCGCATCGCCAAGAAGAAGACGCACGTCAAGAAGTGCACGCTGAACCCCGTGTTCAACGAGTCCTTCAGCTACGACATCCCGGCCGAGCTGCTGCCCAACGTCAGCGTCGAGTTCCTGGTGATCGACTTCGAGCGCACCACCAAGAACGAGGCCGTGGGGCGGCTGATCCTGGGCGCGCACAGCGCCAGCGCCGCGGGCGCCGAGCACTGGCACCAGGTGTGCGACGGCCCCGGCAAGAGCGTGGCCAAGTGGCACAGCCTGAGCGAGTACTAAAACCCAGCCTGGCGCGTGCCACGAGGTTGGGTTGGCGCTAGGACTGGAGTTGAGTTGAGTTGAGTTGAGTTGAGTTGAGTTGAGTTGAGTTGAGAGAAGAAGAAGAAGCAGCTGGTTGGTTGTGGTTGGGTTTGGGGTTTGGTAGGGTGGGGAAGTGGGGAAAAAAATGGGGTGTGGGTGAGGGGAAATGGTTGGGAAATGGGAGTTTGGCTTTAGCGCGAGTGGGTTTCGTGAGGTCGTAAAGGGTTTGAAAAATGGGGAATGAATTCTGCAAAAAAACGGGGAATAAATTATAAGGAAGATGTAACTCAAAATAAAAGTTCCCTTTAGTTCAAGTGGGTTTCACAAGGTAGTAAAGGGTTTCAAAAATGGGGAATAAATTATAAGGAAGACGTAACTCAAAATAAAAGTTCCCTTTAGTTCAAGTGGGTTTCGTAAGGTAGTAAAGGGTTTGAAAAATGGGGAATGAATTCTACAAAAAAATGGGGAATAAATTATAAGGAAGACGTAACTCAAAATAAAAGTTCCCTTTAGTTCAAGTGGGTTTCACAAGGTAGTAAAGGGTTTCAAAAATGGGGAATAAATTATAAGGAAGACGTAACTCAAAATAAAAGTTCCCTTTAGTTCAAGTGGGTTTCACAAGGTCGTAAAGGGTTTCAAAAATGGGGAATAAATTATAAGGAAGACGTGATTAAAAATAAAAGTTCTCTTTAGTTCAAGCAAGGTAGTAAAGGGTTTGAAAAATGGGGAATTAATTCTACAAAAAAACGGGGAATAAATTATAAGGAAGACGTAACTCAAAATAAAAGTTCCCTTTAGTTCAAGTGGGTTTCGTAAGGTAGTGAAGGGTTTGAAAAATGGGGAATGAATTCTACAAAAAAATGGGGAATAAATTATAAGGAAGACGTGATTAAAAATAAAAGTTCTCTTTAGTTCAAGCAAGGTAGTAAAGGGTTTCAAAAATGGGGAATAAATTCTACAAAAAAACGGGGAATAAATTATAAGGAAGACATGATTAAAAATAAAATTTCTCTTTAGTTCAAGTGGGTTTCACAAGGTAGTAAAGGGTTTCAAAAATGGGGAATGAATTCTACAAAAATAAATAAATAAAATGGGGAATAAATTCTGAGGAAGAAATAGTTCAAAAAAATCAATTCTCTTTAGTTGACGTGGTTTTGCAAGGCACTCAAGTGTTTAGAAAATGGGGAATAAATTCTACCAAAAAAATGGGGAATAAATTGTAAGAAATAATTTAAAAATAAAAGTTTCTTTTTCGTTCAAGTGGGTTTCACAAGGTACTAAAGTGTTTCAAAAATGGGGAATAAATTATAAGGAAGAAATAGTTAAAAAAATAAATTCTCTTTAGTTGATGTGGTTTTTGCAGGGCACTAAAATGCTAAAATTGGGGAATAAGAAAGAAATTATTTTTTTAAAAGTTCTCTTTAGTTGATGTGGTTTTGCAAGGCACTAAAAAACTAAAAAAATGGGGAATAAATGATAAGAAATAATTTTAAAATAAAAGTTTCTCTTTAGTTCAAGTGGGTTTCGCAAGGTACTAAAGGGTTTTAAAATGGGGAATGAATTCTACAAAAAATAAATAAATAAATTGGGGAATAAATTCCACAAAAGAACGGGGAATAAATTACAAGAAAGAAATAATGTAATAAATAAATTCTCTTTAGTTGATGTGGTTGCAGGGCACTCAAATCCAAAAAAAAAGGGGAATAAATTCTACAAAAAAGTAAAATAAAATGGGGAATAAATGAGAAGAAAGAAATAATTTAATAAATTAATTCTCTTTAGTTGTTGTGGGTTTTGCAGGGCACTAAAATCCAAAAGAAAAGGGGAATAAATTCTACAAAAAATTAAAATAAAATGGGGAATAAATGAGAAGAAAAGAAACAATTTTTTCCAAAGGCTCTCTTGAGTTGATGTGGGTTTTGCAGGGCACTGAAACCCTTTAAAAAATGGGGAATAAATTAGGAGAGAGAAATAATTTTTTAAAAATTGTTCTCTTTAGTTGATGTGGTTTTGCAGGGCACTAAAATCCTTTAAAAAATGGGGAATAAATTCTACAAAAAATCCAATAAAATGGGGAATAAATGAGAAGAAATAAAACTATTTTTTCCAAAGGCTCTCTTGAGTTGATGTGGGTTTTGCAGGGCACTGAAACCCTTTAAAAAATGGGGAATAAATTAGGAGAGAGAAATAATTTTTCAAAAATTGTTCTCTTTAGTTGATGTGGGTTTTGCAAGGCACTAAAAAACTAAAAGAAAGGGGAATTAATGATAAGGAAGAAATAATTTAATAAATAAATTCTCTTTAGTTGATGTGGTTTTGCAGGGCACTAAAATCCTTTAAAAAATGGGGAATAAATTCTACAAAAATCCAATAAAATGGGGAATAAATGAGAAGAAAAGAAACAATTTTTTCCAAAGGCTCTCTTCAGTTGATGTGGGTTTTGCAGGGCACTGAAACCCTTTAAAAAATGGGGAATAAATTAGGAGAAAGAAATAATTTTTAAAAATTGTTCTGTTTAGTTGATGTGGTTTTGCAGGGCACTGAAACCTTTTAAAAATGGGGAATAAATTCTACAAAAAATCCAATAAAATGGGGAATAAATGAGAAGAAAGAAACAATTTTTTACAAAGGCTCTCTTCAGTTGATGTGGGTTTTGCAGGGCACTAAAATCCAAAAAAAAGGGGAATAAATTCTACAAAAAAGTCAAATAAAATGGGGAATAAATGAGAAGAAAGAAACAATTTTTTCCAAAGGCTCTCTTGAGTTGATGTGGGTTTTGCAGGGCACTGAAACCCTTTAAAAAATGGGAATAAAAGCGAAGAAAGGAAGAAACAAAAACAAAACCACAAAGTACCACAACTATATATACCAGTGTAATCACTATTGCATGCCTACTACAAACTGCAATTAGTCTAATATCGAGGTGCAGGTTTTAATCCAATTAATGAATGAATGAATTAATGAACTTTCTGTCACTATGGAGTTGTGTTCGTGTCTTTGCTGGCTCCTCCCCGATCTCTCCGTTCTGCTGTTGGATTCCTCGCCGGATTTTCGCCTGCCCACGGGTTCTGTGCTGCTTTGGGAGCCCCAAATTCCGGGGAAAATTCAGGGGCACGAGAGGAAAATGCAGGGGATGGCCCCCAAAAAATGAAATTATTTTTTATTATTGTCAGGGACGGAAATCTCTGTCCTGGGGCGCTCCTGGGGCTCGCACGGCCCCAAAATCCAAACCCCAACAGGGGAGCCCGTTGGTTTGGGGGCACACAGGGCAGGGACTGGGGAACTCCTGCTCCTTTTATTGCATTGATTTCATCCTGCTCCTTTTAATTTGATTTAATCCTGCTCCTTTTATTGCATTGATTTCATCCTGCTCCTTTTATTGCATTGATTTCATCCTGCTCGTTTGCATTTATTTCATCCTGCTCGTTTTAATTTGATTTAATCCTGCTCCTTTTATTGCATTGATTTCATCCTGCTCCTTTTAATTTGATTTCATCCTGCTCCTTTTATTGCATTGATTTCATCCTGCTCCTTTTATTGCATTGATTTCATCCTGCTCGTTTTAATTTGATTTCATCCTGCTCCTTTTATTGCATTGATTTCATCCTGCTCCTTTTAATTGATTTAATCCTGCTCCTTTTATTGCATTGATTTCATCCTGCTCGTTTGCATTTATTTCATCCTGCTTGTTTTAATTTGATTTAATCCTGCTCCTTTTATTGCATTTATTTAATCCTGCTCATTTTAATTTGATTTCATCCTGCTCGTTTTAATTTGATTTAATCCTGCTCCTTTTATTGCATTGATTTCATCCTGCTCCTTTTATTTTATTTATTTCATCCTGCTCCTTTTATTGCATTGATTTCAGCCTGTTCGTTTTATTTTATTTATTTCAGCCTGCTCATCTGCATTTATTTCATCCTGTTCGTTTGCATTGATTTCATCCTGCTCGTTTTAATTTGATTTAATCCTGCTCCTTTTATTGCATTGATTTCATCCTGCTCCTTTTAATTTGATTTCATCCTGCTCCTTTTATTGCATTGATTTCATCCTGCTCGTTTGCATTCATTTCATCCTGCTTGTTTTAATTTGATTTAATCCTGCTTGTTTTATTGCATTTATTTCATCCTGTTCGTTTGCATTTATTTCATCCTGCTTGTTTTAATTTGATTTAATCCTGCTCCTTTTATTGCATTGATTTCATCCTGCTCCTTTTATTGCATTGATTTCATCCTGCTCCTTTTATTGCATTGATTTCATCCTGCTCCTTTTAATTTGATTTAATCCTGCTCCTTTTATTGCATTGATTTCATCCTGCTCCTTTTATTGCATTGATTTCATCCTGCTCCTTTTAATTTGATTTCATCCTGCTCCTTTTATTGCATTGATTTCATCCTGCTTGTTTGCATTCATTTCATCCTGCTTGTTTTAATTTGATTTAATCCTGCTCCTTTTATTGCATTTATTTAATCCTGCTCATTTTAATTTGATTTCATCCTGCTCGTTTTAATTTGATTTAATCCTGCTCCTTTTATTGCATTGATTTCATCCTGCTCCTTTTATTGCATTGATTTCAGCCTGTTCGTTTTATTTTATTTATTTCAGCCTGCTCATCTGCATTTATTTCATCCTGTTCGTTTGCATTGATTTCATCCTGCTCGTTTTAATTTGATTTAATCCTGCTCCTTTTATTGCATTGATTTCATCCTGCTCGTTTTAATTTGATTTAATCCTGCTCCTTTTATTGCATTGATTTCATCCTGCTCGTTTGCATTTATTTCATCCTGCTTGTTTTAATTTGATTTAATCCTGCTCCTTTTATTGCATTGATTTCATCCTGCTCGTTTGCATTTATTTCATCCTGCTCGTTTTAATTTGATTTAATCCTGCTCCTTTTATTGCATTTATTTCATCCTGATCCTTTTATTGCATTTATTTCATCCTGCCCGTTTGCATTTTATTTAATCCTGCTTGTTTTAATTTGATTTAATCCTGCTCCTTTTATTGCATTGATTTCAGCCTGCTCCTTTTATTGCATTTATTTCATCCTGTTCGTTTTATTTTATTTATTTCAGCCTGCTCGTTTGCATTTATTTCATCCTGCTCCTTTTATTGCATTTATTTCATCCTGCTCGTTTTAATTTGATTTAATCCTGCTCCTTTTATTGCATTTATTTCGTCCTGCTCCTTTTATTTTGTTTATTTCATCCTGCTCCTTTTATTGCATTTATTTCAGCCTGCTTGTTTCCATTTGATTTAATCCTGCTCATTTTATTTTATTTATTTCATCCTGTTCGTTTGCATTTATTTCATCCTGCTCCTTTTATTGCATTTATTTCATCCTGCTCATTTTAATTTGATTTAATCCTGCTCGTTTTCATTTGATTGAATCCTCTCTGTGCATTTCATCCTGCTCATTTTAATTTGATTTAATCCTGCTCATTTTCATGATTTCATCCTGCTCATTTTCATTTGATTTAATCCATTTTGTGCATTTAATCCTGCTTATTTTCATAATTTAATCCGGTTTATTTTAATTTAATTTAATCCTGCTCATTTTATTTTATTTAATCCTCTCTGTGCATTTCATCCTGCTCATTTTCATAATTTAATCCTGCTCATTTTAATTTGATTTAATCCTGCTCATTTTAATTTGATTTCATCCTCCCTGTGCATTTCATCCTGCTCATTTAAATTTTACTTAATCCTGCTCATTTTCATTTTTTAATCCTGCTCATTTTAATTTGATTTAATCCTGCTCATTTTCATTTTTTATTCCTGTTTATTTTCATGATTTAATCCTGCTCATTTTCATTATTTAATCCTGCTCATTTTCATTTTTTAATCCTGTTTATTTTCATTATTTAATCCTGCTCATTTTCATTTTTTATTCCTGTTTATTTTCATGATTTAATCCTGCTCATTTTCATGATTTAATCCTGCTCATTTTCATTTTTTAATCCTGTTTATTTTCATGATTTGATCCTGCTCATTTTCATTATTTAATCCTGCTCATTTTCATGATTTAATCCTGTTTATTTTCATTATTTAACCCTGCTCATTTTCATTTTTTAATCCTGCTCATTTTCATGATTTAATCCTGCTCATTTTAATTATTTCATCCTGCTAATTTTAATTTTATTTAATCCTCTCTGTGCATTTAATCCTGCTCATTTAAATTTTGCTTAATCCTGTTCATTTTCATTTTTTAATCCTGTTTATTTTCATTATTTAACCCTGCTCATTTTCATGATTTCACCCTCCCTGTGCATTTCATCCTGCTCATTTTAATTTGATTTAATCCTGCTCATTTTAATTTGCTTTAATCTCCTCTTTCCTCCAAGAAAACCCAAACACTGATATGTCAATAATTGATAAGGAAATTTTAAACATTTCACAGCAAATTCTGATTATTTTTGCTCAAAAGCTGAGCCAGGAAAGGTCCTGGAGGCAGAGCTGGTCCATGACAAGGTGAAAAATCTGATTTTCCACAAAATGAAAAAAATCTTCTTTTCATCCACGCTGGGCTCGGTTTGGATCAGAAATGATCCAAAATTTGGCACTAAAAATTCTGAATTTTGAGAGGGAGAATTCTGAAATTTTAAGAATTTTTGGGGCTGTTTGAACCCTGCAGGAATTTGGAACAGGAATTGATAAAAGTTTGGATGCAGGATTTGGATTTGGCAATTCTGCTCCCAAATATAATCATTAAAATTATACAAATTATTATCATTAATACAAATTATTATCGTTAAAATCATTCCTGGCTTTACAAAGGGGCTCAGGTTTTCAGGAAAGGAAATTCAAAATATTTTCAAATTTTTGGTTGTTCCCAAGCAGCCAGACTGCTCTGAGCCCTTGGGGGATGCGAACAGAAATGCAAATTACAGATGAAAATTGTTGAAAAATTTTGAAAAATTTGAAATCATCAAAATTTTGGAAAAATTTGAAAATATTTAAATAATTTAAAAATTGGACAAATGGAAATAATTTAACTACTTACAGAACTCAGCTGCTGAATTTTAGATCCCTGTTGGAAAAATGAAAATTTTTCACCTTTTCTGCCCTGAAATGGGAATAACGGAGCCACGTTCTCCCCAGGCTGGTTTTTCTCATTTTTATTTATTTTTGCCAAGCTGATTTTTCTCATTTATTTTGATTTTTGCCAAGCTGATTTATCTCATTTATTTTGATTTCTGCCAACCTGATTTTTCTCATTTATTTTGATTTTTCGCAACCTGATTTATCTCATTTATTTTGATTTTTGCCAACGTGATTTTTCTCATTTATTTTGATTTTTCGCAACCTGATTTATCTCATTTATTTTGATTTTTGCCAACGTGATTTTTCTCATTTATTTTGATTTTTCCTCACTTTGTGAGCTCCCTCCCATGCTGTGCCTCCATTTCCCAAATCACATTTTCCCCCTTCCCCATCCCCAGGACCAGAATTTCTGCTTGAAGATTTGTGAATTTTCTCCACGTTTTCAAAACTCTTTTCCAGAGTTGGAAATTGCTGTAAAATCTCTTTAAATGCTGATTATTTTTTTTGCACTAATCAATTGCCTCGCTGCAATTTTTCATTTTTTTCCACCATTTTTCCCCTCAGAAAATCCTTCCCAACACCACTCCAAAGATGCGACCAGGACTAAAAAGCAGCAACAAAAATTCCCTTTTTCCTTTTGGTGTGACTTTTCACGGAGATGATCTTAAAATTTCCTTTGGTTGAAAGGAAAAAAATAAAAAAAATGAATTTTTTTGTCAAGGAAACGTGCTCAGGGTAAATAGATTTAGGCTGTCGGGCAGGTAGGAGTAGCTCCAACACTCTTCTGGAATGATAGGGAAGTGAAAAATGCAGATTTCTATTTTTTAAAAACATAAAAATAAACAGTAAAGTGGCAGCAGACTCACTGTAAAATCTCCCAGGTGTGGTTTATTCTTTACCTCCCAGGCGTGGTTTATTCTTTACCTCCCAGGCGTGGTTTATTCTTTACCTCGTGTCTTCTGTTGTACAAAATGAACTTGGGCAGTTACAACCGTTGTGTGGAAAAAAAAAATAATAAAATAATAAAATAATAATTAAAAAAAAAAGAATAAAAGGCAAAAAAAAAACCTGACTCAAGCTGTGTGAAACTGTAACGCTATAACTAAGCTGCATTCTGTAACGCTACCTTGTATGTTGAATTTGTTGAGGCACATTGAGCGTGCAAATAAAAATTAAATCACTTTAATTCCGCTGCCTCCGCCTCGTGTGTGACAGCCGGCACTGAGAACACCCAGGGATTGCTGCTGGAAATTTGAATTTCTGCTGGAAAAAGCGCATTTAATACACAGGAAAAGCACGCACAGAATGAACCTCAGGGGAGAATAATGGTAATATTGAATTAAATATTGAATTAAATATTGAATTAAATATTGAATTAAATATTGAATTAAATATTGAATTAAATATTGAATTAAAGCAGGGCTGGAAGAGAGGAGGGTTCAGGGTGGCCTGAAGGAGCCAAGCAAGAGCATGGACAGAGATTATGGATAAAAATAAATTATTTATTGGGTTTATTTCTTTATTATGGACAGAGATTATGGATAAAAATAAATTATTGGGTTTATTGATTTATTTATTATGGACAGAGATTATTGATAAAATTAAATTATTTTATTTATTTATTTATTATGGATAGAGGTTATTGATAAAAATAAATTATTGGGTTTATTTATTTATTTATTATGGACAGAGATTATGGATAAAAATAAATTATTGGGTTTATTGATTTATTTATTATGGACAGAGATTATTGATAAAAATAAATTATTTTATTTATTTATTTATTATGGATAGAGGTTATTGATAAAAATAAATTATTGGGTTTATTGATTTATTTATTATGGACAGAGATTATTGATAAAAATAAATTATTTATTTGGTTTATTGATTTATTTATTATGGACAGAGATTATTGATAAAAATAAATTATTTATTGGGTTTGTTTCTTTATTATGGACAGAGATTATTGATGAAAATAAATTATTTTATTTATTTATTTATTATGGATAGAGGTTATTGATAAAAATAAATTATTGGGTTTATTGATTTATTTATTATGGACAGAGATTATTGATAAAAATAAATTATTTATTTGGTTTATTGATTTATTTATTATGGACAGAGATTATTGATAAAAATAAATTATTTATTGGGTTTATTTATTTATTATGGACAGAGATTATTGATAAAAATAAATTATTTTATTTATTTATTTATTATGGACAGAGGTTATTGATAAAAATAAATTATTGGGTTTATTGATTTATTTATTATGGACAGAGATTATTGATAAAAATAAATTATTTATTTGGTTTATTGATTTATTTATTATGGACAGAGATTATTGATAAAAATAAATTATTTATTGGGTTTATTTATTTATTATGGACAGAGATTATTGATAAAAATAAATTATTTTATTTATTTATTTATTATGGACAGAGACTATGGATAAAAATAAATTATTTGGTTTATTGATTTATTTATTATGGACAGAGATTATTGATAAAAATAAATTATTTATTTGGTTTATTGATTTATTTATTATGGACAGAGATTATTGATAAAAATAAATTATTGGGTTTATTGATTTATTTATTATGGACAGAGATTATTGATAAAAATAAATTATTTATTTGGTTTATTGATTTATTTATTATGGACAGAGATTATTGATAAAAATAAATTATTGGGTTTATTGATTTATTTATTTATTATAGACAGAGATTATTGATAAAAATAAATTATTTATTGGGTTTATTTACTTATTTATTATGGACAGAGATTATTGATAAAAATAAATTATTTATTGGGTTTATTTTAACCCAAACCATTCCAGACCCAAATATTTTTGGCAATATTTGGGAATATTGCCCCAAAATCCCCTTGTGCCCAAACTGGGGGGGGTGAGGAGCTGAAACTCCTGAGCTCAGAAATCTTTGGATGTTTGGGATGAAATCCATTAAATCAGATTTCCCAGAGCAGCTGTGGCTGCCCCTGCACCCCTGGCAGTGTTGGACAGGGTTTGGATCAATCTGGGATGGTGGAAAATGTCCCTGCCATGGCACTGTTTTAATTTTTGGGTTCATTTTAACCCAAACCATTCCATGGTTCTATGAGAACACTGCCCAAAAATCCCCTTGCACCCAAACTGGGGGATGAGGATCTGACTCTTAACTCCTGAGCTCAGAAACCTTTGGATGTTTGGGATGAAATTCATTAAAACAGATTTTTCAGGGAAGCTGTGGCTGCTCCTGGGAGTGTCCAAGGCCAGGTTGGACACTTGGGAGCACCCTGGGATGGTGGAAAATGTCCCTGCCCTTGGGACTGTTTTAATTTTTGGGTTTATTTTAACCCAAACCATTCCATGGTTCAACGAGAACATTGGCCAAAAATCCCCTTGCACCTGAACTGAGGGGGTGAGGAGCTGAAACTCCTGAGCTGCCCAATCTTTGGATATTTAGGATTAAATTCATGAAATTTAATCCTAAATTTAGGATATTTAGGATTAAATTCATGAAAAACAGAGCAGCTGTTGTGTTCCTGGAAGTGCCCAAGGCCAGGGCTGCGATGGTGGGAGGTGTCTCTGCCCATGGCGCTGGATGAGTTTTTGGGTCTATTTTAACCCAAACCACTCCAGAGTTTTTGGATTTCTTTTTTTAGAGTTTTGGATATTTTTTTTAGAGTTTCGGATATTTGTTTTAGAGTTTTGGGATTTCACCACGCTCCATCCCTTCCAGCGATTTCCAACCACAAATCCTGTGTTTATCAGGGGAATAATCAGAGTTATTGAGCAGTTGGCTGAGGCCATTCCGTCCCCGATTATCTGCAGAACGTGAAAGGGAATTTCTCTTCACCCTTCTCTGCTGGATTCCTGCACGCAGCCTTTCACAACCCGCTGGGTTTCGGGTTCTTACAGGAAACAAAAGGATTTGCATCATAAAAAGAGGGAAAAAAAGCAAAGAAAAAAGCGTGAACAGAATGGGAAATAAATGAAAAGAGAAATAAACGGTTTGGTGGCCCCAGCTCCCTTCCCACTGCTGGGAGGGATGGAAGTGGGACCAGAAAATCGCACAGAGGTGTCTGCTCTGAGTGTGGAGCCTGAAAATGGAATAGAAATAAAAGCAGGTTTTGATACGGAATAAAGAATTGCTGAGCCGGTCTGGCTGGGTAACCAAGGAGCCAAAGGATGTTTTATGTTTGTTAGAAGGGGTTTTATGGCTCAGAGCAAAGGATAAACCCACCCCAAACACGGAGATGTTGTTGCCAAGCAGAAAGATTCCACAGATTTTATATTTTAAATATAAAAATGTGTATGCACATTATTATTGTAACATATTTGTGTATATATAATGTAATAAAATGTAATGTAATGTAATGTAATGCAATCCAATGCAATGCAGTGCAATATAATAGAATATAATATGGTATGATATAATATAATGTAATATAATATGGTATGATATATAATATAATATAATATAATATAATATAATATAATATAATATAATATAATGTAATGTAATATGGTATGATATAATGTAATGTAATATGGTATAATATAATATAATGTAATATAATATGGTATAATAATATAATATAATATAATATAATATAATATAATATAATATAATATAATATAATATAATATAATATAATATAATATAATATAATATAATATAATATAATATAATGTGTGTATTTTATATTTTTATGTATATACAAAATTTATATAGTTATGAACTATAGATTATATATAGATATGTAAATAAACACTATTTTATAAATACAAATATATATTATACTATATTATACTATATTATATTGTATTATATTATATTACATTATATTATATTATATTATATTATATTATATTATATTATATTAATAATCATTATCATATATATACAAACATATGTTACAGTAATAATGGATATATATATACACACATATATCTTAGATATATACACATATATGTGTATATAATGTATATATAATATTAGAATAATGTCTATAATGTATATATACAATATAAATATATTAATATAAATAAGGATATATAATGTAAGAACAATAATATATATAAACATATATATAATGTATATATACATGATACATACATAATGTATATATATATAATGTGCAAATATGTATAAAATATTTAACTGTATATATAATGCATACATAATATTAAAAAATAATGGATATCTATATAACGTGTATAGATAAATATAAAAATGTGTATGTAATGCAAATATATAATGTGTGTATATTTTATATTTTTTATGTATATACAAAATTTATATAGTTATGTACTATAGATTATATATAGATATGTAAATAAACACTATTTTATAAACACAAATATATATTATATTATATTATATTATATTATATTATATTATATTATATTATATTAATAATTATTATCATATATATACAAATATATGTTACAATAATAATGTGTATATATATATACACATATATATAATATATATACACATATATGTGTATATAATGTATATATAATATTAGAATAATGTCTATAATGTATATATAAAATATAAATAGATTAATATAAATAAGGATATATAACATAAGAACAAAAATATATTAAAATATAACATAAGAACAAAAATATATTAAAATATATATAATGTCTATATACATTATATATACATATATATAATGTGCATATATATTATTAAAATAATTATGTAGATATATGTGTATATATAAAATATTAAAATCTAGATATAATGTGTGTATATTTTATATATACAGGTTAAATAATGTGTGTATATATCTAATGTGCATATATGTATAAAATATTTAAATCTATATATAATGTATATATAAAATTAAAAAATAGTGTGTATCTATATAATGTGTATATATAAATATAAAAATGTGTATGTAATGTATACATATAATGTGTGTATATCTAATATATTTTCATATATAAATCATTTATATATTTATATAATATAGATTTTATACAGATATGTAAATAAACAATATTTATAAATACAAAGATATAACTATAAATATTATATTATATTATATTATATTATATTATATTATATTATAGTATAGTATAGTATATTATAGTATAGTATATTATAGTATATTATAGTATATTATAGTATTATATTATATTATATTATATTATATTATATTATATTATATTATATTATATTATATTATATTATATTATATTATATCATTTTGGAAAAATATAATTATGAAAGATGGATTGTAGCAGGATTTACCAGAGATAATTTCAGATTATTAGTTTTGAGGTATTTTTAATATAGAGCAGTTAAAGGTGATAGATTAAGAAACACTTCTAATGTAATTTAATTAATTAATAGTTGGTTTTGATTATGATGGTGTAAATTATAATATTTGTATTGTCTCACCTTTCACATGAGACTAAAAATGGAATCAAAGATTTTCAAACTCCTCTCAGTTTTCCCATCTCTGGGTCAGAAAAAGGCAAAATCTGACAAATTATTTCCTTGGAAAATCACCACAGATAAAATTCAGGTGGAAAATTTTCATATTTCAACAATTTAGCCCCAAACTCACAGAATTTTCAGGTTTTGCACCACTTAAATTCCATTTTTTCCCCCCAAATTTACAAGCCCACAATGAATTTTCCTCTTTGAGCAACAACCCCACCACAGACTGAGACATCCAATGCCAAAGTTTGTATTTTTGTATTAAAAATTATATATATTGTGTCAAATAAAGCCGTTGTTCTGTGTACAAATTTATACATGCCAAAAAATAAAACTCTTTGAATAACACTGTGTAAAAAAAAAAAAAATAAAAATAAAAACAAAAAAAGTGAAAAAGTGCTGGCTGCTGTTCTAAAGGAAACTGTGAATTCTATGAATTCTAGAAGCAACAGAATTTTAGTAAACAGCTAAACTGCATTGCAGGACTCAGGTAAGGCACAAAATTCCATTTTTTAGGGGTGATTCCTCCTCCTCTTCCTCCAGTTTTTGGCTTTTTATTTGAATTTTAGGCAGATTTTAATCCAAAAATGAGAAAATCACTGATGGCTGTTCATACAGGAGTCAGCAATTCTGAATTATCTTCAGGCGTTTTTTGCTTCAATCTGAATTTTCCAAACCATTTTTTGGACTCTGTGATTGCTCCCAGAGCAGCACAGCAGGGAGGAGACGAGAAATAAATGGAAATAAATTTAAATGTTCAGCTCAATCACAAAGCAAATTATCAAATTTGCCCTGCCACACTTCTCTTTTGTTGAAGTTTTCCACAAAGAAAATAACTCTCCAAACCAACAGGCACAGGATTTTTTAGGTAATAAGAATTTTTTACATATAGATATATATATTTTTTAATATTTATTTTACCAACCCTTTTTCAGTTTGGATGGCACTGACAGTGCAGCACAGAGCTGAGAGAAGATTATTAAGTATAATCAGCTTTTTAACTCTCACAATGAATGATTCCAGAGAATTTTCTGGAATTTTTCTCTGAACTTTCCCCAGAGAAATTTCTTTTATCCATATCTGAGTGACCCAGCTGTTAATTTTGCTTCTTAAACAGCAAAATCCAAAGGAGGACCCAGGACCTGATCCCAAAATTGCTGTAAAATCCATCAGCTGCAGGGCAGAGTCCCTCAGGTGTGGAGCTTCTGCCTCAGCTGAAAATCAACTTTTAGAGCATCAAAATCCTTCTTTACAGCATCAAAACCTTCTTTAGAGAATCAAATCCTTCTTTACAGCATCAAATCCTTTAGAGAATCAAATCTTTCTTTAGAGCATCAAAATCATTCTTTAGAGCATCAAAATGATTCTTTAGAGAATCAAATCCTTCTTCAGAGCATCAAATCCTTCTTTAGAGCATCAAAACCTTCTTCAGAGCATCAAATATTTCTTTAGAGCATCAAAATCATTCTTTAGAGCATCAAAATAATTCTTTAGAGCATCAAATCCTTCTTCAGGGCATCAAATCTTTCTTTTTAGAGCATCAAATCCTTCTTTAGAGAATCAAATCCTTCTTTAGAGCATCAAAATCATTCTTTAGAGCATCAAAATAATTCTTTATGAGCATCAAAATGATTCTTTAGAGCATCAAATCCTTTAGAGCATAAAAATCCTTCTTTAGAGTATCAAATCCTTCTTTAGATCATCAAATCCTTCTTTAGAGCATCAAAACCTTCGTCACAGCATCAAATCTTTCTTTAGAGCATCAAAATAATTCTTTAGAGCATCAAAATAATTCTTTATGAGCATCAAAATGATTCTTTAGAGCATCAAAATGATTCTTTAGAGCATCAAATCTTTCTTTAGAGCATCAAAATCCTTCTTTAGAGCATCAAATCCTTCTTTAGAGAATCAAATCCTTCTTTAGAGAATCAAATCCTTCTTCAGAGCATCAAATCTTTCTTAGAGCATCAAAATCTTTCTTTAGAGCATCAAAATCATTCTTTATGAGCATCAAAATGATTCTTTAGAGCATCAAATCCTTCTTCAGAGCATCAAATCCTTCTTTAGAGAATCAAATCCTTCTTTAGAGCATCAAAACCTTCTTCAGAGCATCAAATCCTTCTTTTTAGAGCATCAAATCCTTCTTTAGAGCATCAAATCCTTCTTTAGAGCATCAAAATAATTCTTTATGAGCATCAAAATGATTTTTAAGAGCATCAAATCCTTCTTTAGAGCATCAAAATCCTTCTTTACGAGCGTCACGAAGTCTGGGTCACCTGCACAGGTGTCACTGTCCCTGGAGGTGTTTGAAGGACTGGATGTGGTGACAGGGTGGGGCTGGGTCACTGATCCCACAGATCTTTCCAGCTGAAATGATTCTGGGGTTATTCTGGTTTGTTTGCATCCCACC
This sequence comes from Ammospiza caudacuta, assembly GCF_027887145.1. Taxonomy (NCBI): domain Eukaryota; kingdom Metazoa; phylum Chordata; class Aves; order Passeriformes; family Passerellidae; genus Ammospiza; species Ammospiza caudacuta. Next base: position 3,474,544 of record NC_080622.1, read on the forward strand.
TGCAGCACTGATCACACAAAGATTCCACGTCCATTTTGCTGGAAAGAAATCTGCTCCGTGAGGGGCACAAGAAATTTGGTGGCCTCCAAGGCCACGACATTTTGCTCAGCCTCTCACACTGTGGGGAGCAGCAAAATCCTCTTTTCCACCAGGAAAAACCCCAGATTCAGTGAGGCTGGGTCCAACTCCAGCAATGTTTCTCAGCTCCTTTGCTGTGACCAAGGACAAACACTCCAAAGTGCAAGGCCACCAACCCACGGGCCTTGGTGACCTGCTGGGTCCAGGAAAATAAAATGACAACAAACAAAGTACAACTGGCACTGGGTGTGAAGTTCAACCGCCAGAATCAAGGCAACGTGGTTCTAAACAAAAACAACTGGCAGGGCGAGGCGCTCCCTCCCTCACAAATCCCCTCAGGTGCCACACGTCCCCTCAGCGCCGGCACCGAGCTCCTCTGGCTACAAAAGGTCACAGCTTTTGTCCTGCTCCGCACAGCAACGTGCTGTTCAAGTGACTGAATCCTTCTTCCTCCTGAAGGGGGACTTGAGTCTTTTCCAGACGCTGCTTTTGGGCTTGGATTTCCTCTCCATGGCCATGGCGGCCTCCTTCTCCTTGCGGCGGATCTCGCGCACCAGCGCGTGGAACACGTCGTCGATGTAGTAGCGGAAGGCGGCCGAGGTCTCAAAGAAGGGGCAGCTGAATTCCCTGGCCAGGGCAGAGCCTTCCTCCTTGGACACCTGCAAAACAGCAGCACAGCCTGCTCAGGGAGGCAAACCCCAGCAGTTTATTCCTTTGCTTTTCCCTGTTTTGTGCTCCAAGCACAGGTTGATTCCACCCAGATCCAAAGGCAGAGCCTCCCTCCTTTGACACGTGGAAAATGAGTGCACACCATGGCCAGGGAAGCCAAACCCCATGAGTTTATTCCTTTGCCTTTCCCTGTTTTGTGCTCCAGGCACAGAACATTTCCACCCAGCTCCAAAGGATCCATTCCACCTGTGCTGAGGCAGAGCCTTCCTCCTCAGGCACCTGGAAAATGAGTGCACACCTGGAAAATGAGTGCACACCTGGAAAATGAGTGCACAACTTGATCAGGGAAGCCAAAGCCCTCATGCCTTTGGCTTTCCCTGTTTTCTCTCTGTCCCACTGTGTGGACACTCCAAGCCCTAATACAGAACATTTCCCCTCAGCTCCAAAGATTTCCAGAGGACTGATTCCACCCATGCTAAGGCAGAGCCTTCCTCCTTGGACACCTGCAAAACAGCAGCACAGCCTGCTCAGGGAGGCAAACCCCAGCAGTTTATTCCTTTGCTTTTCCCTGTTTGGTGCTCCAAGCACAGATTGATCCCACCCAGATCCAAAGGTTTCCCTTGTTAAGGCAGAGCCTTTCTTCTTGGACACCTGGAAAATGAGTGAACATCCTGGTCAGGGAAGCCAAATCCCAGCAATTTCTTTCTTTTCCTTTCCCTGTTTTCTCTCTGTCCCTCTGTGTGGACACTCCAAGCCCTAACACAGAACATTTCCCCTCAGCTCCAAAGATTTCCAGAGGATTGATTCCACCCATGCTAAGGCAGAGCCTTCCTCCTTGGACACCTGCAAAACAGCAGCACAGCCTGCTCAGAGAGGCAAATCCCAGCAGTTTATTCCTTTGCTTTTCCCTGTTTTGTGCTCCAAGCACAGGTTGATTCCACCCAGATCCAAAGGCAGAGCCTCCCTCCTCTGACACGTGGAAAATGAGTGCACACCATGGCCAGGGAAGCCAAAGCCCAGCAGTTTATTTCTTTGCCTTTCCCTGTTTTGCTCTCTGTCTCTCTGCTCCAAGCACAGATCATTTCCAGCCATCTCCAAAGGCTTCCCATGCTGAGGCAGAGCCTCCCTCCTTGGACACCTGGAAAATGAGTGCATACCTTGCCCAGGGTTCCAACAGATTTTGTTTCTCTTAAACTCTCAGTTCTCTTTACCATGTGATATTACACCCTTCTATTCAAACTACACACTCATACAAGTTCTATCATTCAATTTTGGAAGCCTTCTCCATGGCCTCAGGTCAAATGCAGTGTTCTCTTTTTTCCTTTTAAACTCTAAGTTTAAAAGAAAAACTTTTGAAGTTTTTTTTTCTCTTAAACTCTAAGTTTTCCACCATGTGATATTACACATTTCTATTCAAACCACACACCCATAATCCTAGTTCTATCACTTTATTTTGGAAGTCTTCAGGTCAAATGCAGTATTCTCTTGTTCTGTCAGCACAAAAAGTCCAAAATTCTCAGTAACCAGGGTTCCAACAGACTTTGTTTCTCTTAAACTCTGAGTTCTTTACCATGTGATATTACACACTTCTATTCAAACTGCACACTCCTAATCTCAGGTTTACCATTTAATTTTGGAAGGCTTCAGGTCAAATGCAATGTTCTCTTGTTCTCTAAAATCCTCATAACCAGGCTCCCAACAAGGAACACCCTTGGTTTCTGTGACTGCTGTTTCCCACCACGTTTTCCACGAAAGCAGCACCACTCCCAGCACGGAAACAAACCCCGAGCAAACAGCAAGGAAAGGACAAACCCCTCGGGCTCGCCCACATTTCCCAAGAGGAGCAGCCCCTCAGGGAGGACTCCCTGTTGGTTTCTCCAGGTTGGGATTGAAGGCACCTGAGATGGTATTTCATGTTTGGACTCAAGTGTTTGTTACTTCTTATCTGTGTTACAGCCTCACAACCATGAGTTCTGCAGCCTTTCGTTAATCAGGCACAAAATGTTTAAGTATCTCTTGTTACAAGGTCTTTTAACACCAAACCATCCAATTAAGAAATGAAATTAGATTATCCCCCTTTTAACCCAATCACTGATCCCTCCAAGCCAGCAATGTGGACTTTTCTGTCCAATTACAAAATGCCACCCAAACCCATGAAGAAGAAGAAAGAAGAACATAAAGAAGAACAACCTGTCTCTGCTCTAAAACTTCCATCTTGCTTCATATTTATTTCTATATTCTAAACCCCCAAACTTAAATTTTCCACCATGTGATGCTACACACTTCTAACCAACTCCATACCCATAATCCCAGTTCTAGCAATCAGTTTTGGAAGACTTCAAGTCAAATGCACGGAAAGTCCAAAATTCTCAGTAACCAGGGCTCCAACATTCTTTGTTTCTCTTAAACTCTGAGTTCTTTACCATGTGATATTACACACTTCTATTCAAACTGCACACTCCTAATCTCAGGTTTACCATTTAATTTTGGAAGGCTTCAGGTCAAATGCAATGTTCTCTTGTTCTCTAAAATCCTCACTAACCAGGCTCCCAACAAGGAACACCCTTTGTTTCTGCGACTGCTGTTTCCCACCACGTTTTCCACGAAAGCAGCACCGCTCCCAGCACGGAAACAAACCCCGAGCAAACAGCAAGGAAAGGACAAACCCCTCTGGCTCGCCCACATTTCCCAAGAGGAGCAGCCCCTCAGGGAGGGCTCCTCACCTGGCGCAGCTGGGTCAGGTCAGACTTGTTGCCCACCAGCACCACGGGCGTGTCGTCGGTGCGGCGCACGCGGTAAATGAGCTGCTTGAACTCGCGCACCTCGTGGAAGCTGCGCCGGTCCGTGATGGAGTAGCAGATGATGAACCCTTCCCCTGCCCTCATGTACTGGTCCCTCATGGCTGTGAACTCTGCCTGCAAATAAAAAAATGGCATTTTAGCTCCATGCAGCTCCAGTGGCATTTTAGGTCCATGCAGCTCCAGTGGTATTTGAGTTTGTGTTTTCAAATTTTCAATTAGAAATGGGATTGTAGGGATGTGCTCCCTGTTGATGGAGTGACTTCTTCAATTATTCTTTGCTTAGAAAGGAAGAAAGCTCAGAAGTTTCTCTCCTCAATTTGGTACAAAGACACCTCACAGAATCTTTGGGACTTCACCTCAGACCTGCAGCTGCCTGATTGGAGATCCCACCTAGATAATTCACTAAAAAAAAGAAGAGAACAAAGGAAATAATCCCTTTTGTGGGGTGTTTTGTGGTGTGAACTCTGCCTACAAACCCAAAATGGCATTTTAGCTCCATACAGTTCCAGTGGTATTTGAGTTCGTGTTTTCAAATTTTCAGTTATAAATGGGGTTGTAGGGATGTGCTCCCCCGTTGATGGAATAACTTCTTCAATTATTCTTTGCTTAGAAAGGCAAAAAGCCCAGAACTTTCTCTCCTCAATTTGGTACAAAGACACCTCTTTGACCTCTGGAGTGACATCTTCAATTATTTTTTGTCTGCTTAAAAAGGAAAAAGGTCCAGAAGTTTCTCTCCTCAATTTGGTACAAAGACACCTCACAGAATCTTTGGGACTTCACCTCAGACCTGGAGCTGCCTGATTGGAGATCCCACCTAGAAAATTCACTAAAAAAAAGAAGAGAACAAAGGAAATAATCCCTTTTGTGGTGTGAACTCTGCCTACAAACCCAAAATGGCATTTTAGCTCCATACAGTTCCAGTGGTATTTGAGTTCATGTTTTCAAATTTTCAGTTATAAATGGGATTGTAGGGATGTGATCCCTGTTGATGGAGTGACTTCTTCAATTATTCTTTGCTTAGAAAGGAAGAAAGCTCAGAAGTTTCTCTCCTCAATTTGGTACAAAGACACCTCACAGGACATTTGGAGTGACATCTTCAATTATTCTTTGTCTGCTTAAAAAGGAAAAAGGTCCAGAAGTTTCTCTCCTCAATTTGGTACAAAGACACCTCACAGAATCTTTGGGACTTCACCTCAGACCTGCAGCTGCCTGATTGGAGATCCCACCTAGATAATGCACTAAAAAAAAGAAGAGAACAAAGGAAATAATCCCTTTTGTGGGGTGTTTTGTGGTGTGAACTCTGCCTACAAACCCAAAATGGCATTTTAGCTCCATACAGTTCCAGTGGTATTTGAGTTCGTGTTTTCAAACTTTCAGTTATAAATGGGATTGTAGGGATGTGCTCCCCCGTTGATGGAATAACTTCTTCAATTATTCTTTGCTTAGAAAGCAAAAAGGTCCAGAACTTTCTCTCCTCAATTTGGTACAAAGACACCTCTTATGACCTCTGGAGTGACATCTTCAATTATTTTTTGCCTGCTTAAAAAGGAAAAAAGCCCAGAACTTTTCTCCTCAATTTGGTACAAAGACACCTCACAGAATCTTTGGGACTTCACCTCAGACCTGGAGCTGCCTGATTCGAGGTCCCACCTAGAAAATTCACAAAAAAAAAGAAGAGAACAAAGGAAATAATCCCTTTTGTGGAGCAAGGACCTCTTTCACCTGGCTTGGTTTTTCTCTGCAAGAGCTTTTTTATTTTGCTTTTTATTCAACCTTTTTCTGTTTCCAACACTACCTCAGAACCCATCCTGCTAATTTTATGTCATTCAGGGTGGCTGGGTTGTTTCAGGTGTGAAATTTTGTTTGCAACAATTTAGATAATAAATAAACACTTGAATAATTTAATAATGTATTCTGTAAATATTTTGAATTTTGTAGCGCTTAATTAAGGTAATCTTTTTTTTAAAGGTAAATAGCTAATTGCAAAGTTTTGGTTTGTTATAGTCAGCAAGCTCATTCTGGTTGTAGTTATAATTTGAGTTGTTATTTTTATAGTTGTAAAAATTGGTTTTCTTTTATTGATGGTTGGAACTGAACAGGAAAATTGAGGAGTATTTTTTTAATGTTGAAAAAAACATTTTAAAGTTGATGATAACAAGAGGTTATTTTCATGGAATTAATGAAAGAGAAGGAAGTTTAGGTCATAGATGTTTCATGTTTTTTATGATTTTTGTTGATCTTCTTTAGTTCTTTAGGTGAACCAGAGCCACAGCTCCAGTGCTGAGAAGTGACAGAGCTCCAACCCCTCAGTCTGCAATTAACAAAACCAATAAAATAAAACATAAACATTCTTTTTGCATGATTTCTGTCCCACCAGCTGATGATTTCAGGCTGCTTCACATCTCAATTCCCCTGGCACTGCTCACATACCTGTCCTGCTGTGTCCAGAATATCCAGGTTGGCAGGCTCGTCATCGATGCGGATCCGGATTTTATAGGCATCCTCTGCATCCCCAGGACACCAAAAAATCGGGATAAAAGCACAAAATTCATCAGCTCCCAAAGAAAACGCTCCCCCAGAACCAGCCAGGAGCACCGCACTACCTCAGCCTGAGCTTTGTTTCCATTAAATCAAGTTAAATTTCTATTTTTTTCTGCTGTGATTTAACATTTCATGTGCAAAAATCGGGTGCACACAGCCCAGAAATTCATTTTGGTCACCTTGGTGGAAAACACAGAGAATTAACACTTTGCTTTCTTAAAAGCCAGAAAATATCTGTGATTCAAGGGAAGAAGTGCTCACCAAGTGCTGATTTCTTAGAATATATAATTTCTTAGAATTATAATATATATCAGCAAAATATATTAAACATTATATATGTAAATGTATTTATATAACTTATATAAATAGATTATATATATTTATATATATAAATATATTACAAATATGTCTATATATAAATATATTAGATATAAAAATATATTATACCTCTATATGTAATATAGACATATTATATATTAATATAAACATTATCTATTTATATATGTAATTAATATAAACATTATATATTTATATATCTAATTATATATGTAATTGTTTTTACATATATTAATATATATTTATAAATATATTTATATATTTATAAATATTATTTATATGTATTATATTATATTATATTATATTATATTTTATATATTATGTGTAAATATTACCTATATATTATATATGTAAATATGCTATAGTTATAATATAATATATACATATTATATATGTATATAATTATACATACAATAAATATATATAATTATAAATATATAATATTTATCATATATTACATGTAATATATGCATACATAGTATACACTATATATTATATATTATTGTATATATGTAATATAATATAATTATATATTATAAATTATCTATATATATTATATAATTATAGATATTGTATATGTAAATTATATATGTTATACATGTAAATATTACTTATTACAAACGCCATATAAAAATGAAATAAATCTGTCTATAAATATATAAATAATAAATAAATAATCTGCCTATAAATATATAAATACACAAATATTCTGTCCCTCTCAGTCAGCACTGCCACACTTTAAGAACCAATTCTCAGCAAGATTTTAGCTTTTTTCCCTCCACTTTTCCTTCCACTGGTTTGGTTCAGGTTAGAATACCAGATAAATTTAAATAATTCTCTCTTCTCCTGGAGATGCTGCTGAGGTTCTACAGCACCTGAGCTGTTTCACCCCTCCCAATTTCTCAAACACAGAGAACAATTTGGCCTGACAAGCGAACAGCAAAGAGCTGATCACAGCACAAAGTTTGGATTTCGTGAATAGAGAACTAAAAACGGCTGAGCAGCAGTTCCAGAGCCTGCCTGCCCACACAGACAGACACAGGGCATGCCCCGAATGGATGGATGGAAAATGATTAAAGGGCTGAAAATCAGAATTCACACCCCACTCTCAGAACTCTCAAATCACAGAAACACAGAGAGGGCTCAGGAGGGAAGGGACCCCAGCAGATCCCAGGCAGGGACACCCCAGAGCTCAGGATGGGGCCAGGTGGGTCTGGGGTACCTAAACAGGGACACCCCAGGGCTCAGGGCTGCTCCAGGTGCCTCTGGGGTCCCTAAACAGGGACACCCCAGGGCTGCTCCAGGTGCCTCTGGGATCCCCAGGCACGGAGCCCCCACAGCCTCTCTGGGCTCTGCTCAGGGCTGGGCACTGCCCAGGGCAGCAGTTCTGCCTCCTGGGCAGGGGCAGCTCCTGGGCTCAGGCCCTGCCCGTGGCTCTGGGGCCATTGCTGGGCCTGGAGCAGAGCCTGGGGCTGCTCTGACCTCTGCTCACTGGGATGGACTGGGACAGACTGGGACAGACACAGGGACAGACTGGGACAGACACAGGGACAGACTGGGACAGATAGGGAAACTCAGGTACATTCAGAGACAGCCAGGGACACACACAGGACACCTGGGGACACCCTGGGACACTCAGAGACATTCAGGGACATTCACAGACAGACAGGGACACCCAGGGACAACCAGGGACTTACAGGGACAGCCAGGAGCACCCAGAGACACCCAGGGACACCTGGGAACACCCAGAAACAAACAGGAACACCCAGGGACATACAGGGACACTCAGAGACAGCCAGGGACACCCAGTCACAGCCAGGGCTGAGGCCCCTCTCCCTGGGGCTCCTCTCCAGGCTGAGCAGCCCCAGCTCCCTCAGCCTTTCCTGGGCAGGGACCCTCCAGGCCCTTCAGCATCTTCGTCACCTGCAGGAGCTCCCTGTCCCTGCTGTGTGAGGGTGCCAGAGCTGGGCACAGCCCTGCAGAGGGTCAGCACTGCCTGCAGCACTCCCTGACCTGTTGGGAATGCTCCTGTTGAGGAATGATCCAAGATCAATCCACAGGCAGATTTACAAATATCTTTGAATTGAATACTTTAAAGCAACGGACTGTTACAGCTTGACCTGCCAAGGGAATGAATAAACAGAAAAGAGATTTTTTTCCTCACCGATGGTGGGATCGTGATCCTCAGGGAAGCGGTGACTGATGAACTGCATGGTCATGGCTGGAAGCAGAAACCAGGGAACAAGTGAGCAGCTCAGTCCCCAGCTCCCCTGATCACATCGATACCCCAGAGCCCCGGCACGGACCCAAACCGAGCACGGCCCACACCGAGCGCGGCGCTGCTCTCGGCCCGGGGATGCTCCGCCCGTGTCCAAAGGCGGGACCAGCTCCGGGACGCGGCCGGAGGCGGAAAGCGAGGAGCGGGACATCTCGGGAGGGGCTGGGACACCTCGGGATGGAGAAGCCGTGTTGTTCCGAGAGGGGCCGGGATAGCCCGGGAGGGGTCGGGACAACCAGGCGGGGACACTCCGGCATGGGCCAGGATATCTCGGGAGGGGTCGAGACAGGGCGGCGGGGATAGCCCGGGATGGGTCGAGGATGGGCCTAGACACCTCAGGAGGGGTCGGGACACCTCGGGATGGGCCGGGGCACCTCGGGACTGGTCGCGACACCCCGGGATGGGCCGGGCCACCTCGGGAGCGGCGGAACCGCGCCCAGAACGGGGCTCCGGTCAGGGAACACGGCTTCCCCCGGCCCCGCCGGGTCCCGGGGCCGGCGGCGGCCGCAGTCCCGCACTCACCGCTCTTGCCGACGCCTCCCGCGCCCAGCATCACCAGTTTGTACTCGCGGGACTGCCCCGGGGCGCCGCCGCCGCCGCCCGGGCGGGCTGCGGGATCCATCGCCGCCCCCTGAGCGCTGCCCCGGCCCCGCTCGCAGCGACACCGAAATGGCGGCGGCTCCTCCGCCTCAGCGCCCGCCCGGGCCCGCCCCGGCCGGGGAGCGCAGCGGGCGGGGCCCGACGGCGGCTCGGCGGGGACAGGACGGGAACACAACGGGGAACACAACGGGGATACAGCGGGGATAGGACGGGACACGACGGGGACAGGATGAGACAAAGCGGGTACGCAACGGGACAGGACGGGATACGGCGAGGACACAACGGGACATAGCGGGACATAGCACTGCCCTCGGGACCCGCAGCCCCGGCACTCCCCTCCTCGATCTCGGGGTTTCTGTCATCTCCGGGGTCCCCTCCCAGCCTGCACTCCCTCCCCCATCCCCATATCCCCAGCACCCAGGGACTCCCTCCAGCCCCGAACCCCCTCTCCAGCCCCAGGTCCCACTCAGCCCCTCGGTTCCCCCTCAGCCCGAACCCCTCTCCCAGCCCCTCCACCTCCGGCGATCCCCCAATCCTTGGGGACCCCCAGTCCTGGACCCCCTCTCCAGCCTCAGATCCCCTCAGTCCCTCGGGTCCCCCCAGCCCGAATTCCCCTCCAAGCCCCTCCACCTCCGGGGATCCCCTGATCCTTGGGGACCCCGAACCCCCTCCCAGCCCTGAGGGCTCCACCAGCCCCGCATCCCCCTACCCTTATCACAGGCTCCAAACCTCGGGGATCCCCCGATCCTTGGGGACCCCCAGCCCCGAACCCCCTCCTAACCCCGAGGGCTCCCCCAGCCCCAGAACTTCCCCACAGCCCCACATCCCCCCACACCCTTATCACAGGTTCCAAACCCCACCCAAATCAGCAGCAGGAAGCAGAATATTTATACATTCATTTATAATGAAAGTATGGTTCTAATTATTTACAACACATGGGGAAGCTGAGGTTTGTACACGTGAGGCATCCCTGGCTGCAGCAGTGACACAGCCCCTTCTCAAAACTCCTGTCCCAAAAGCTGCCCGGTGCCTTGGAGCAGTCCCTGTGTCGCTGCTCCGTGCAGGAGTTCTGGCTGCAGCAGCCCACCCCACTCAGCTCGTGTCCAAAACAGTCCAAAAACAACAGTCCAAAAACTCATTCCCAGGTTCTGCACGTGAGGCAGGAGCTGCTGCCCTTTGGGAAACCACTGTGGAACCTTCTGGCTCTGGTGGAATCCGGTGAGTGAGGGAGGAGATGGGGCTGAGCCTCTGGAAAAGGAATTCCTGCTGACTTGGAGTCCTGGGGTGACTGGAAACAATTCAGCACTAGGGCTACAGTGCCAAGTCCACCTGGAGCAAAGTGGACCTATCCAAAAACCTGAGCATCCTCCACCCCAACATCTGGCCACAATGCGAACTTGTGGGATTGGTAAAATCACATTTCAAAATAAAACCAAGCTGAGTTACAGGAGATGTCTGAAATAAAACCAAGAGTTTTCCAAACGTGATGCTCAAGGTTTTCATGACTGCTGGGTGTTTCTTCCCTCTGGTGAAAGTCCAAAATTGAGGCTGAGTCACCAGCAGATCACTGGGGCTGACAGCAGGAGCACTCCAAAAATGCAAACGCAGAGTGAAGTCAGTGGCACTGACTCTTCCCTTTATCTGGGAGGAACTGAAAATATGGCCCAAGAGGCTTCCCTGGTTCCTCTTTACAAGGGACTAGGCCAGTCAGGATGCTACTCCAAATCTCCTTTTTAAAATTGACAAATACACTGCCAAAAATGAAGATTTCTTTAAAAAACAATGGAGCCCTTCCAAGGGGAAATTGCCTTTTCTGCAAATGTAAAAACAACGCCTCTTTGCCAAGTTCATTCTGGAATATACATGCATTATTGCTAGAGGGGGGAAAAACCAGATGAATGAAAACTCTTGTGCAGTTTAGTTTTTGTTTTTATGGTGCCATCCAGAAAGGCATCTGTTGTTTAGCTCGTTGTTGTGAGGATGGGTACTGGTACCCCAAACTCCAGCCCTGTGAAAAAGTACTTGCGTTTTTATGGCCACCGTGTTCCTCCTCTTCATCTGAAGAATCCCCAGCATAGGCCACTAATCCAAAGCCCTTCTCTGCAGTTTTCATCTTCTTGGCTTGATGATCTAGGAAGGGAAAACAAAACAAACCCCCCCAGCACACCCAAGAAGGAAAAAAAAAAAAACAAAAACAAAAACAAAAAACAAAACAAATCAAAAGAGATAAAATGCCCCGAAACGAGTTAATAATAATAAAAAAAGATGTTAATTGTAAATTGTTAGTTGGACACCATTTTGAGGTCACAAGGCCAATGGTCATCCAAGGTCGAAGGCCACAGGAAACAGCACCAGCAACAGCCATGTGATCCATCAGAACCATGTAAGAGAACACAGAAACAAGAAAGAAACACACAGAAAAGGTAAAGTTAGCAAATGGCTCTCAGGGAGGGCAATTTCACCGTTAAAGAGATCAACACGTAAAGAAAAGTAGAAATTTTGCTCAAAGGGAAGCTAAACAGGAGAGCAATGTCTGGGAGCAAGACTGTGGAAGAACTAAGGTTAAACCAGGCTGGGTGATGGCCCTCAGGGACATCAGTGCAGGTCTGACAGGTTCAAACCTTGCTGAGTGACAGGAAAGGTGAAATCCTGGCAGCAGGTGTGCTGTCTGCAGCCAGAAATGTGTGTAAATGTGTGTGTGTGTCAATGTGTGTCAATGTGTGTAAGTGGGTGTAAATGTGTGTCAATGTGTGTCAATGTGTGTAAATCCCCACCTGAGCAGCCTCTGAGGCAGCTGCTCACAATGCAAAGCCACAAAACAACCCCATCATATTCTGTGCTGTCTGATGGGCCAAATTTCCCTGTTTTTAGTCCCTCACTTGATTAAACTCCCTCATTTCATACAGATATTAAAGCTTTGAGAAGCACCTGTGTGTATAAAAATGCAAAGCTACAAAACAACCCCACCACATTCTGTGCTGTCTGATGGGCCAAATTTCCCTGTTTTTAGTCCCTCCTAATCAAACTCACTCATTTCATACAGATATTAATTAAAGCTTTAAGAAGCTACTTGTGTGTATAAAAATGCAAAGCCACAAAACAACCCCAGCACATTCTGTGTTGTCTGATGGGCCAAATTTCCCTGTTTTTAGTCCCTCTTAATCAAACTCACTAATTTCATACAGATATTAATTAAAGCTTTAAGAAGCTACTTGTGTGTATAAAAATGAAAGCCACAAAACAACCCCACCATATTCTGTGCTGTCTGATGGGCCAAATTTCCCTGTCTTTAGTCCCTCTTAATCAAACTCACTCATTTCATACAGATATTAATTAAAGCTTTAAGTCACCTTTGTGTATAAAAATGCAAAGCTACAAAACAACCCCACCACATTCTGTGCTGCCTGATGGGCCAAATTTCCCTGTTTTTAGTCCTTCTTAATCAAACTCTCCTCATTTCATACAGATATTAATTAAAGCTTTAAGTCACCTTTGTGTATAAAAATGCAAAGCTACAAAACAACCCCACCACATTCTGTGCTGTCTGATGGGCCAAATTTCCCTGTTTTTAGTCCCTCCTAATCAAACTCCCTCATTTCATACAGATATTAATTAAAGCTTTAAGAAGCTACTTGTGTGTATAAAAATGAAAGCCACAAAACAACCCCAGCACATTCTGTGCTGTCTGATGGGCCAAATTTCCCTGTCTTTAGTCCCTCTTTATCAAACTCTCCTCATTTTATCCAGGTATTTATTAAAGCTTTAAGAAGCAACCTGTGTACATAACAATGCAAAGCTACAAAACAACCCCACCATATTCTGTGCTGCCTGATGGGCCAAAACTCCCTATTTTTAGTCCCTCTAAATCAAACTCACTCATTTCATACAGATATTAATTAAAGCTTTAAGTAGCTACTTGTGTGTATAAAAATGAAAGCCACAAAACAACCCCACCACATTCTGTGCTGTCTGATGGGCCAAATTTCCCTGTTTTTAGTTCCTCCTAATCAAACTCCCTCATTTCATACAGATATTTATTAAAGCTTTGAGAAGCACCTGTGTGTATAAAAATGAAAGCCACAAAACAACCCCACCACATTCTGTGCTGCCTGATGGGCCAAATTTCCGTTTTTAGTTCCTCCTAATCAAACTCACTCATTTCATACAGATATTAATTAAAGCTTTAAGTCACCTTTGTGTCTAAAAATGCAAAGCTTCAAAACAACCCCACCATATTCTGTGCTGCCTGATGGGCCAAATTTCCCTGTTTTTAGTCCCTCTAAATCAAACTCTCCTCATTTCATACAGATATTTATTAAAGCTTTGAGAAGCACCTGTGTGTATAACCACAGCAAGCACCAGTGATTTTAGAGCAGCGCAGCATCACCTGCTTTGCACTTCAACACCCAACAGCCAAAAAACCCATCAATTTAGGCAAGTGTTAAAACCAGCACCATCTGGGAGAGGAAACTGGACTTGGGAGGGTGTTTGGGAAAGGAAAGTGGACTTGGGAGGGTGCTTGACCCACTGCACTCACCATGGCTGCCTGGCAAAGACCCCGCACCTTTTCTTTCCTCCGATTCTGATTTCATTCCAGTGACAGGAAAAGCTGGTGGAGGCATCAACTGCCTGTTTAAAACAAGATTTTTTTTCTTTTTGAAACCAAGCTAAGAGTCAAAAGTAATAAAAATCAAATTTCTAACTCAGATCTTGGGCTGAGGAGTTGAATTTTAAATTCCCTGACTCTTCCAGTAACTTGTGCATGGATGGATGGAGGGATGTGGATGGATGGATGGATGGATGGATGGATGGATGGATGGATGGATGGATGGATGGATGGATGATGGAGGGATGTGGATGGATGGATGGATGGATGGATGGATGGATGGATGATGATGATGGATGGATGGATGGATGGATGATGGATGGATGGATGATGATGGATGGATGGATGATGGATGGATGGATGGATGGATGATGGATGGATGGATGATGGATGGATGGATGGATGGATGGATGGATGGATGATGGATGGATGGATGGATGGATGGATGGATGATGGATGGATGATGGATGGATGGATGGATGGATGGATGGATGATGGATGGATGGATGGATGGATGGATGGATGGATGATGGATGGATGGATGATGGATGGATGGATGGATGGATGGATGGATGGATGGATGGATGGATGATGGATGGATGGATGGATGGATGGATGATGGATGGATGGATGGATGGATGGATGGATGGATGATGGATGGATGGATGGATGGATGATGGATGGATGGATGGATGGATGGATGGATGATGGATGGATGGATGATGGATGGATGATGGATGGATGGATGGATGGATGGATGGATGGATGATGGATGGATGGATGGATGGATGGATGATGGAGGGATGGATGGATGATGGATGGATGGAGGGATGATGGATGGATGGATGGATGGATGATGGATGGATGGATGGATGGATGGATGATGGATGGATGATGGATGGATGGATGGATGGATGGATGATGGATGGATGATGGATGGATGATGGAGGGATGGATGGATGATGGATGGATGGATGGATGATGGATGGATGGATGGATGGATGGATGATGGATGGATGGATGGATGGATGGATGGATGGATGGATGGATGGATGGACAATTAGAGGGTAAGGAACTGGCTCCACGGCCATGTCCCAAGAATTACAACCCCAGCTCAATGTCCAAGCTGAAACCATCAACAAGTGGTGGCCCTCAAGGATCTGTGCTGGGCCAGTACAATGCAATGTGTGACAGTGGCAAAACACCAGAGCCACACCAAGACTTAGGAGTGGAAATGCAGCAATTTTCATTCTGCAGCATCAAAAGGCAACCCTTGCATCCCTTCTCCTTAAAGAAACCCAACCCAAAATACAAAAAAAACCACCCACAACCAACCAATCCCAAATCCCAGAAGAGAACACAAAACACATCTGTGAAAAAAAACCACCCACAACCAAACAACGCCCAAATCAGAGAAGATAACACCAAACACATCTGTGAAAAAAACCCACCAATCCCAAATCCCAGAAGAGAACACAAAACACATCTGTGAAAAAAACCCACCCATCCCAAATCCCAGAAGATAACACCAAACACATCTGTGGAAAAAACCCACCAATCCCAAATCCCAGAAAAGAACATAAAACACATCTGTGAAAAAAAACCACCCCACAACCAAACAACGCCCAAATCAGAGAAGATAACACCAAACACATCTGTGAAAAAACCCACCCATCCCAAACCCCAGAAGAGAACATAAAACACATCTGTGGAAAAAACCCACCCACAACCAACCAATCCCAAATCCCAGAAGAGAACACAAAACACATCTGTGGAAAAAACCCACCCACAACCAAACAACGCCCCAAATCAGAGAAGATAACACCAAACACATCTGTGAAAAAAAACCACCCCACAACCAAACAACGCCCAAATCAGAGAAGATAACACCAAACACATGTCAGAAACAAGCTTTGCACAAGAACCTGCCTGTGGCTCCTCACTCACCTGTCCCTCTCTCTCTCCTTTCCTGAGGAACTCGCTGCCTTCGCCGCGGCTCCCTCGATTTCGCTCGGACTGGAGAAGCCTGTACCTAAATTAGTCATATGAATGGGTCCATGCTATGAGCAGAAAAACACACGGCATTAGCAAATCTACAACTACAACAAAAGCTCCAGCTCCTTAATGATACTGTTAGGAAACCCAACCTTTCAGAGCCAACTAGCAGGAGGAATGTCTAAGCACCACTTTCTCCTAAAAATATCTGAGGGCAGCTTTCTCCTAAAAAATAGCTGAGTGGTGGGAAACAGGTCTGAGCACCACTCTGGGAAATTCCTCACCACCAACTCCACCCTGTCAGCAGTTCAGGACAATAAAGAGAGCTGCTCCCTTCATGGATCACCTGTGAGCTCCTCAGCCAGTGAATTGTGAACACTGAACAGAGCTCGTGCCACAGGAATCTGTTTGAGATTCTAATATCAGCTCTAACACACAGGCAGCTCCTTATTGCCTCCAGGCAAATTTTATTAAGGGCTCTGCCTGTGGCACAGCACCAGAGAAACATTTACAGACACTCCCTTTGCTCTCATGCAAATGGGAAAAACTCAAAATTATTTTTCTTAGAATCATCTAACTACCTAAAAATTATTTTTCTTAAAATCATTTACTACCTAAAAATTATTTTTCTTAAAGCCATCTAACTACCCAAAAATTATTTTTCTTAAAGCCATCTAACTACCCAAAAATTATTTTTCTTAAAGCCATCTAACTACCTAAAAATTATTTTTCTTAAAGCCATCTAACTACCGAAAAATTATTTTTCTTAAAGCCATCTAACTACCTAAATAAATAAGCTTTTGAAACTAGGCTTCTTGAAATCCTCTCAAGTGTAACCTGCAAGGTAAATGGGAAAAACTAAAAGTTATTACATTTCCCTCCCTCAAAAAGCCCACCTAAAGACCCCCAAAAAATTTCCAATAAAGCCCCAAATAATTTCTCTTTAAGCCAAGCAGTCCCACACTCTTGTCATGTCTGTGAGCTGGATGCAGCACTCATGTTTGGGAAGGGCTGAGGGTATGGAGAGCAGCTGGAATTAATTAATGAATAAATTTATAAAGCAGTGCATCCACTCAGAGACACCAAAATGTGAGTTCTGTGTTTTGGGACAAGCAACTGCTCTCTGTCCTGCTCCAACAACCTGGGCTAACAAAACCCAATCTCTGCCTGGTGAGGGAAGGAAAATTGCAGATTTTATTCCACCTGGTATCCCAGCAGTCCCGACTCTCTCTCATCGGGCAGCTCCTCGGTGAAGCGTCGCTTTTGGCCCTGGGGATGGGGCTGCACCTGGGGCTGGCTCCCAGCTGGCACGCTGGCTTTTACTGGGGCAGCAGGGAGGAAAGGAGCACTCAGAGGACTCTGCTGGGCACAAGGCAGGGAGAAAACACAAAAAAAAAAGTCATTATATACATGGAAAGTATTCATTCAGCACTCAGAGGACTCTGCTGGGCACAAGGCAGAGAGAAAACACAAAAAAAAATGTAATTATATACATGTGAAGTATGTAAGGATTCATTCAGTACTCAGAGAACTCTGCTGGGCACAAGGCAGGGAGAAAACACAAAAAAATGTAATTATATACATGTGAAGTATGTAAGGATTCATTCAGCACTCAGAGAACTCTGCTGGGCACAAGGATGGATGGATGGATGGATGATGGATGGATGGATGGATGGACGGATGGATGGATGATGGATGGATGGATGGATGGATGATGGATGGATGGATGGATGGATGGATGATGGATGGATGGATGGATGGATGGATGATGGATGATGGATGGATGATGGATGGATGGATGGATGGATGATGATGGATGGATGGATGGATGGATGGATGGATGGATGGATGGATGGATGATGGATGATGGATGGATGGATGGATGGATGAATGGATGGATGGATGGATGATGGATGGATGGATGGATGGATGGATGATGGATGGATGGATGATGGATGGATGGATGGATGATGGATGGATGGATGGATGGATGGATGGATGGACGGATGGATGGATGGATGGATGGATGGATGATGGATGGATGATGGATGGATGATGGATGGATGGATGGATGGATGATGGATGATGGATGGATGGATGATGGATGGATGGATGGATGGATGGATGATGGATGGATGGATGGACGGATGGATGGATGATGGATGGATGATGGATGGATGGATGGATGGATGGATGGACGGATGGATGGACAGATGGATGGATGATGGATGGAATGGATGGACAGATGGACAGATGGATGATGGACAGATGGATGACATACCTGTCCCGTGCTGGCCGGCGGCTGCACCTGCGCGATGGGGTACTGCGTGGGCACGGGCGGCACGGCCGTGGGCAGCGCTGGCAGCACGCCGGGCGCCAGGGGCACTGCAGGGGGCACCATGCCTGGCACGCCGTAGGGAGCCTGCACGGGCTGCTGAGGAGGGGGCACCACAGCGTAGCCAGACTGGTACCCGTTGGACGGGTAATAGGAGGGCTGCGAGGGGACGCTGTTGATGGTGGCTGGCTGGGTGAAACCTGGAGAGAAAAAGGACAAAAGGACACCTGAGCTCTGTCACAGACACCAAAACGATTCATTCTCATTCATTATTTAACTATTAGTAATTAATTAATAGTTAATCGCAAATGGAGAAAAGGCTGGGGGTGGTACCTGCCAAGGGAACGGCGGTGGTGATCTGGTTCACGAATCGGGAGTACTCGGCGTGAACCTGCCCAGAATGGCAAAGATCAGCAAATAAAAATTAAAACAGAGAAAATAAAAATTAAAATGTAAATATTGACATTTCTTTAATTCCTCATTAGCATGTGAAGGGATGCTGATTAGAAAAGTCACTGTGCACAAGGAGAGCAATGACCCAAATAAACAATCCACCAAAATCCCATAAACATCCCCTGATCCCGCTGCCCTCTGTGGTAAATTAAATTAATAATTATTTTAATAATTATATATAAAATTATTATTATATATAACATTATAATTATATATATTATTATATATTATTATAATATAATAATTTATATTATATTATAATATAATAATAATAATTGGGGTAATATATACAATATTTGGATAATAGTTGGGATAATAATAAAATATGAAATCAAAAGAGTAAAAATGGTAACAATAAAAATAGAATTAAAATATAATAATATAATAAAATATGGGAAGGAAATGGGAAGGAAATGGGAAGAAAATGGGAAGAAAATGGGAAGAAAATGGAAAGAAAATGGGAAGAAAATGGGAAAAAAATGGAAAGAAAATGGGAAAAAAATGGAAAGAAAATGGGAAGAAAATGGAAAGAAAATGGAAAGAAAATGGAAAGAAAATGGAAAGAAAATGGAAAGAAAATGGAAAGAAAATGGAAAGAAAATGGAAAGAAAATGGAAAGAAAATGGAAAGAAAATGGAAAGAAAATGGGAAGAAAATGGGAAAAAAATGGAAAGAAAATGGGAAAAAAATGGAAAGAAAATGGGAAGAAAATGGGAAGAAAATGGGAAGAAAATGGGAAGAAAATGGAAAGAAAATGGAAAGAAAATGGAAAAAAAATGGAAAGAAAATGGAAAGAAAATGGAAAGAAAATGGGAAGAAAATGGGAAAAAAATGGAAAGAAAATGGAAAGAAAATGGAAAAAAAATGGAAAGAAAATGGAAAGAAATAGGAAGAAATTAATAGGAAAACAATAGGAAAACAATAAGAAAATAATAAAAACATATGATTAAAATATAATAAAAACATGTAATAATATAATAATAAAATCTAATACTGAATATAATAATAAAATACAAAAATATAATGTAATATATGATTTTTCATAGCAAAGACAGTGGCAAATTAATCACTTCAACATTAATTACTTCAATATTATTAATTATTTCAACAGAAATAAAATAAAAAATAAAAATAAAAAATAAATAATAAATATAAAATAAAAAATAAAAAATAAAAATAAAATTAAAAATAAATAAATAATAAAATAATAAAATAAAAAATAAATAAAAAATAAAAAATAAAATAAAATTAAAAATAATAAAATAATAAAATAAATAAATAAATAAATAAATAAATAATAAATAAAATAAAAAATAAATAAAAAATAAAAAAACTTCCAAATATTTTTCAAAAGAGACTTTGAATCCCAAACTCCATTATCTTATTATTATATTAATTAAAAGATTCTCCATTTTTTTATTTTAATCCACGTAGGAGAAGCTGAGAAATTAAATATTCTCAGTGTATGTGGGAGAAATGATGGGGAAAATCTAAAAATTTTCTAGAAAATAAAAATAAATTTCTAGAAAAAAAGCTAAAAATTTTCTAGAATTTTTTTTTTCTACACCAATCCCTTTATTTTTCCTAAAGCAGAGTGCAGCTCTGGATATCAAAAAGGAGAAAAAAATCCGATTTATTTTTGCAGATATTCCCTTATCCTTAAGAAATATTTGAATTTTTTCTGCTCAGGAACCATTTGAATTTTTTCCTCCCTAAAATTCCAAAATTCTCAGCTCCTTCCTCAATAAATAAAAATATTATTTATTTTCTGTACAAGATTTAGAAACTCTTGGAAAAAGAAATTTATTGCTGAAAGCATCAACAATTCTTTATTGCACATCCCAAACAAAAAAGTTTTGAAATTTTGATTTTTGTAAAAAAATAAAATAAAATTTTACTCACAGTTTGCAAGAGGTTCTCACACAGCTTTTTAGCAGCTGCCAAACCTTCTGGCTTTGGGTGACTGAAAAAATAAAATAAAATTTTGTTCTTATGGGAAAAAAAAAATTATATTTTCTGATGAAAATAAAATAAAATTTTGTTCTTATGGGAAAAAAAATAATTATATTTTCTGATGAAAATAAAATAAAATTTTGTTCTGATGAAAAAACAAATTCAGAAGAAGAAAATTTAAATCAGATTCAAAAATTTCTTTTTGAAATTTATTCATTTCATTAAATGATTTTATTGATTCGCATTAAATCAGTCCAAATGAAGAATTCCCCATTTTAAAGGGATTTTTAAAAATTGATTTTCAAGGGATTTTTAAAAATTGATATTTTATGGGATCTTTAGAAATGGATTTTTAATGGATTTTTAATGGGATTTTTTAAAATGGATTTTTAATGGGATTTTTTAAAATTGATTTTTATGGGATTTTTTAAAATGGATTTTTAATGGGATTTTTTTAAATGGATTCTAATGGGATTTTTTAAGGGGATTTTTTAGAATTTGATTTTTATGGGATTTTTTAAAATGGATTTTTATGGGATTTTTTTTAATTGGATTTTTAATGGGATTTTTTAAAATGGATTTTTAATAGGATTTTTAAAATGGACTTTTTAATGGGATTTTTAAAAATTGATTTTCAAGGGATTTTTTAAAATTGATATTTTATGGGATCTTTAGAAATGGATTTTTAATGGGATTTTTTAAATGGATTTTTAATAGGATTTTTAAAATGGATTCTAATGGGATTTTTTAAGGGGATTTTTTAAAATTTGATTTTTATGGGATTTTTTAAAATGGATTTTTATGGGATTTTTTAAAATGGATTTTGATGTGGGTTTTTAAAAAGGATTTTTTATATAGGATTTTTTAAAATGGATTTTTATGGGATTTTTTAAAATGGATTTTCAATGGGATTTTTTTTATAAATGGATTTTTAATGCGATTTTTTAAAAATTGATTTTAATGGGAGTTTTAATGGGATTTTTTTTATAAATGGATTTTTAACGGGATTTTTTTTATAAATGGATTTTTAACGGGATTTTTTTTATAAATGGATTTTCAATGGGATTTTTTTTATAAATGGATTTTTAACGGGATTTTTTTTATAAATGGATTTTTAATGGGATTTTTTTTTTAAATGGATTTTTAATGCGATTTTTTAAAAATTGATTTTAATGGGATTTTTAATGGGATTTTTTTTATAAATGGATTTTCAATGGGATTTTTAACGGGATTTTTTTTATAAATGGATTTTCAATGGGATTTTTTTTTAATTGATTTTAACGGGATTTTTTTATAAATGGATTTTTAACGGGATTTTTTTTATAAATGGATTTTTAATGGGATTTTTTTTATAAATGGATTTTCAATGGGATTTTTTTTATAAATGGATTTTTAATGCGATTTTTTTTTATAAATGGATTTTTAATGGGATTTTTTTTTTAATGGATTTTTAATGCGATTTTTTAAAATTCATTTTAACGGGATTTTTTTAAAATTTATTTTTTATGGGATTTTTTAAATAGATTTTTTAAATTTTTTTTTTAATGCGCTTTTTTAAAATGGATTTTAATGGGATTTTTTTAAATTGATTTTAATGGGATTTTTTTTTAAATTGATTTTAATGGGATTTTTTTTAAAATTGATTTTAACGGGATTTTTTTTTTAATTGATTTTAATGGGATTTTTTTATAATTTATTTTAATGGGATTTTTTTAAAATCAATTTTTAATGAGATTTTTTAAAAAATTGATTTTAACGGGATTTTTTTTTTAATTTATTTTAACGGGATTTTTTTATAAATGGATTTTTAATGCGATTTTTTAAAAATTGATTTTAATGGGATTTTTAATGGGATTTTTTTTATAAATGGATTTTTAACGGGATTTTTTTTATAAATGGATTTTCAATGGGATTTTTTTTATAAATGGATTTTCAATGGGATTTTTTTTATAAATGGATTTTCAATGGGATTTTTTTTACAAATGGATTTTCAATGGGATTTTTTTTATAAATGGATTTTCAATGGGATTTTTTTTATAAATGGATTTTTAATGGGATTTTTTTTTAAATGGATTTTTAATGCGATTTTTTAAAAATTGATTTTAATGGGATTTTTAATGGGATTTTTTTTATAAATGGATTTTTAACGGGATTTTTTTTATAAATGGATTTTCAATGGGATTTTTTTTATAAATGGATTTTCAATGGGATTTTTTTTACAAATGGATTTTCAATGGGATTTTTTTTATAAATGGATTTTCAATGGGATTTTTTTTATAAATGGATTTTTAATGGGATTTTTTTTTAAATGGATTTTTAATGCGATTTTTTAAAAATTGATTTTAATGGGATTTTTAATGGGATTTTTTTTATAAATGGATTTTTAACGGGAATTTTTTTATAAGTGGATTTTTAATGGGATTTTTTTTAATTGATTTTAATGGGATTTTTTTATAAATGGATTTTTAATGGGATTTTTTTTTATAAATGGATTTTTAACGGGATTTTTTTACAAATGGATTTTTAATGGGATTTTTTTCATAAATGGATTTTTAACGGGATTTTTTTACAAATGGATTTTTAATGGGATTTTTTTCATAAATGGATTTTTAACGGGATTTTTTTTATAAATGGATTTTTAATGCGATTTTTTAAAAATTGATTTTAATGGGATTTTTAATGGGATTTTTTTTATAAATGGATTTTTAATGGGATTTTTTTTATAAATGGATTTTCAATGGGATTTTTAACGGGATTTTTTTTATAAATGGATTTTTAACGGGAATTTTTTTATAAATGGATTTTTAATGGGATTTTTTTTAATTGATTTCAATGGGATTTTTTTATAAATGGATTTTTAATGGGATTTTTTTTACAAATGGATTTTCAATGGGATTTTTTGAACTGCCCCATACCTGATGTAGATGTACATGGGTTCAAAGGCTTCCCTGCCCGACGCTGGCTCGATGCACCCCGAGCCTTTCCCTCGAAGAAAAACTTTGGCTCCAGTTTCAATCTGGATGTGCTGCAGGTAGGAGCAGCCAGGCCCTTCCACCTTCTCCTTGACATTAAAAGTGGGAACAGCATGTTCCAGCCCCACAAACAGCTTGTCCTGCACGTAATGCATCTGGAAAAAACAGCAAAATTTGAATTTTTTAATTTAATTTCACTGAGGGCAGACAGAAGTGTTCGGTGTCAGATGGAAAAATTGCCTTTTATTTCAAATTAAACACCTACTGCGGGCTTTTATCAGCAAACAGCTTGTCCTGGACATAATGCACGTGGAAATGAGCAGCAAAATTTGAATTTTTTAATTTAATTTCACTGAGGGCCGACATCCCATTGCTGGGACAGCAGAAGGGTTTGGTGGCAGATACAAAACTATCAGTTCAGGAGTAAAAATTTTGATTTCTATTTCAATGTAAACACTTTCTGCAGGCTTTTATCAGCACACAACTTGTGCTGGACATAATGCAACTGGAAAAAAACAGCAAAATTTGAATTTTTAATTTGATTTCACGGAGGGTAGACAGAAGTGTTCGGTGTCAGGTGGAAAAATTGCCTTATATTTCAAATTAAACACCTACTGCAGGCTTTTATCTGCAGACAACTTGTGCTGGACATAATGCAACTGGAAAAAAACAGCAAAATTTGAATTTTTTCATTTCCTTTCACTGAGGGCAGACAGAAGTGTTCGGTGTCAGATGGAAAAATTGCCTTTTATTTCAAATTAAACGCCTACTCCGGGCTTTTATCAGCAAACAGCTTGTCCTGGACATAATGCACGTGGAAATGAACAGCAAAATTTGAATTTTTTAATTTAATTTCACTGAGGGCCGACATCCCATTGCTGGGACAGCAGAAGGGTTTGGTGGCAGATACAAAACTATCAGTTCAGGAGTAAAAATTTTGATTTCTATTTCAATGTAAACACTTTCTGCAGGCTTTTATCAGCACACAACTTGTGCTGGACATAATGCAACTGGAAAAAAACAGCAAAATTTGAATTTTTAATTTGATTTCACGGAGGGTAGACAGAAGTGTTCGGTGTCAGGTGGAAAAATTGCCTTATATTTCAAATTAAACACCTACTGCAGGCTTTTATCTGCAGACAACTTGTGCTGGACATAATGCAACTGGAAAAAAACAGCAAAATTTGAATTTTTTCATTTCCTTTCACTGAGGGCAGACAGAAGTGTTCGGTGTCAGATGGAAAAATTGCCTTTTATTTCAAATTAAACGCCTACTCCGGGCTTTTATCTGCAGACAACTTGTGCTGGACATAATGCATGTGCAAATGAAGAGCAAAATTTTAATATTTTATTTTAATTTCACTGAGGGCAGCAGAAGGATTCAGTGGCAGATACAAAACTATCAGTGCATATGTAAAAATTGACTTATATTTCATATTAAACACCTTCTGCGGGCTTTTATCTGCAGACAACTTGTGCTGGACATAATACAACTGCAAATGAACAGCAAAATTTTAATATTTTAATTTAATTTCACTGAGGGCAGACAGAAGGGTTCAGTGTCAGATACAAAACTATCAGTTCAGGAGTAAAAATTTATTTCTATTTCAATGCAAACACTTTCTGCAGGCTTTTATCAGCAAACAGCTTGTGCTGGACATAATGCAACTGGAAATGAACAGCAAAATTTTAATATTTTATTTTAATTTCACTGAGGGCAGACATCTCACTGCTGGGACAGCAGAAGGGTTCAGTGTCAGATACAAAACTATCAGTTCAGAAGTAAAAATTGATTTCTATTTCAATGTAAACACTTTCTGCAGGCTTTTATCAGCAAACAGCTTGTGCTGGACATAATGCATCTGCAAATGAAGAGCAAAATTTTAATATTTTAATTTCACTGAGGGCAGCAGAAGGATTCAGTGGCAGATACAAAACTATCAGTGCATATGTAAAAATTGACTTATATTTCATATTAAACACCTTCTGCGGGCTTTTATCTGCAGACAACTTGTGCTGGACATAATACAACTGCAAATGAACAGCAAAATTTTAATATTTTAATTTAATTTCACTGAGGACAGACAGAAGGGTTCAGTGTCAGATACAAAACTATCAGTTCAGAAGTAAAAATTGATTTCTATTTCAATGTAAACACTTTCTGCAGGCTTTTATCTGCAGACAACTTGTGCTGGACATAATGCATGTGCAAATAAACAGCAAAAATTTAATATTTTAATTTCACTGAGGGCAGACATCTCACTGCTGGGACAGCAGAAGGATTCAGTGTCAGATGCAAAACTATCAGTGCATATGTAAAAATTGACTTATATTTCATATTAAACACCTTCTGCAGGCTTTTATCAGCACACAACTTGTGCTGGACATAATGCAACTGGAAATGAACAGGAAAATTTTAATTTTCATTTTAATTTCAGTGAGGACAGACAGACAGAAGGGGTCAGTGTCAGATGGCACAGTGAGCCCTGGGCTTTGCTGCAGGTAGGACTGCTCTCTCCATCCCTTTTCTTTTAGGAGGCCACTGTCACCTGAGTCTCACTCTCCAGACTCAGGCTTGTTAGTCCTCCAGATTTCACACCACAAGCTGAGGGTGATTTTTTTGGGGTGGTTTTTCAGCTTTTATGTTGTGATTTTGGTTGGTGTTTTTTTTTTTTTTTTTTTTTTTTTTTTTTTTTAATAAATAACACGTGTGCTTTATAAAAGGGAAATATTGTAGGCAGTGACAGGCAATAAAATTCACTCACCCCTGACTGGAATGGAGGCTTTTGGCCAACAGCTGGAGTGATCTGAGTGATGGGGGCTGGCTGGTGATAAACAGTGACTGTGGCCCCGTTGAATGTGGGGCTGGAGCCCGTGGCTGCCTTCACCACCCCATTGGTGATGATCTCTTTGATTCTGTTAACAGCTCCTGGGGGAGAGAACACAAAATTCATTCTCACTCAGCAGCCCAGAGCATGAACTGTGACATGACAGGGTTGGTTTGGCACATTCTGTGATGGGATTGCATCTCCCAGCGGGGCCCAGGGTTTGTTTGTATCCCTGGATGGGGTCACAGAGGGTCTGAAGGGCCTGGAGGGTCCCTGAGGGAGCTGGGGCTGCTCAGCCTGGAGAGGAGCCCCAGGGAGAGGGGCCTCAGCCCTGGCTGTGACTGGGTGTCCCTGGCTGTCCCTGAGTGTCCCTGGGTGCTCCTGTATGTCCCTGTAAGTCCCTGGGTGTCCCTGTCTGTCCCTGGGTGTCTCTGGGGGTCCCTGTCTGTCCCTGTAAGTCCCTGGGTGTCCCTGTCCCTGTCTGTCCCTGGGTGTCCCTGAATGTCCCTGGCTGTCTCTGAGTGTCTCTGACTGTCCCTGAATGTCCCTGTAAGTCCCTGGGTGTCCCTGTCTGTCCCTGTCTGTCCCTGTAAATCCCTGGGTGTCCCTGAGTGCCCCTGTAAGTCCCTGGGTGTCCCTGAATGTCCCTGGGTGTCTCTGTCTGTCCCTGAGTGTCCCTGTAAGTCCCTGGGTGTCCCTGAATGTCCCTGGGTGTCCCTGAATGTCCCTGTCTGTCCCTGTAAGTCCCTGGGTGTCCCTGTAAGTCCCTGGGTGTCCCTGTCTGTCCCTGGGTGTCCCTGAATGTCCCTGGGTGTCCCTAGGTGTCTCTGGGTGTCCCTGTCTGTCCCTGGGTGTCTCTGAGTGCCCCTGTAAGTCCCTGGGTGTCTCTGGGGGTCCCTATCTGACCCTGTAAGTCCCTGGATGTCCCTGAACGTCCCTGTAAGTCTCTGGGTGTCCCTGAATGTCCCTGAGTGCCCCTGTTAAGTCCCTGGGTGTCCCTGAATGTCCCTGTAAGTCCCTGGGTGTCCCTGTCTGTCCCTGGGTGTCCCTGAATGTCCCTGTAAGTCCCTGAATGTCCCTGTAAGTCCCTGTCTGTCCCTGTAAATCCCTGGGTGTCCCAGTCTGTCCCTGGGTGTCCCTGGGTGTCTCTGAGTGTCCCAGTCTGTCCCAGGGTGTTCCCAGGTGTCCCTGTGGGTGTCCCTGACAGTCTCTGAGTGTCCCCAGGTGTTCCTGTATGTCCCAGTGTGTTCCTGAGTGTCCCCCTGGCTGTTCCCAGCAGTCTCAGTCTGTCCTTGTGTGTCAATCCCAATCTGACCTTGTCCGTCCACAGGCGTCCCTGTCTGTCCCTTCTGTCCATGAGTGTCCCCAGTCTGTCCCTGGGTGTTCCTGAGTGTCCCAGGGTGTCCCCAGGTGTCCTGTGTGTGTCCCTGGCTGTCTCTGAATGTACCTGAGTTTCCCTATCTGTCCCAGTCTGTCCCAGTCTGTCCCAGTCTGTCCCAGTCCATCCCAGTGAGCAGAGGTCAGAGCAGCCCCAGGCTCTGCTCCAGGCCCAGCAATGGCCCCAGAGCCACGGGCAGGGCCTGAGCCCAGGAGCTGCCCCTGGCCAGGAGGCAGAACTGCTGCCCTGGGCAGTGCCCAGCCCTGAGCAGAGCCCAGAGAGGCTGTGGGGGCTCCGTGCCTGGGGATCCCAGACCCACCTGGAGCAGCCCTGAGCCCTGGGGTGTCCCTGTTTAGGGACCCCAGACCCACCTGGAGCAGCTCTGAGCCCTGGGGTGTCCCTGTTTAGGTACCCCAGACCCACCTGGAGCAGCCCTGAGCCCTGGGGTGTCCCTGTTTAGGTACCCCAGACCCACCTGGAGCAGCTCTGAGCCCTGGGGTGTCCCTGTTTAGGGACCCCAGACCCACCTGGAGCAGCTCTGAGCCCTGGGGTGTCCCTGTTTAGGTACCCCAGACCCACCTGGAGCAGCTCTGAGCCCTGGGGTGTCCCTGTTTAGGGACCCCAGACCCACCTGGCCCCATCCTGAGCCATGGGGTGTCCCTGCCTGGGTACCCCAGACCCACCTGGCCCCATCCTGTGCCATGGGATGTCCCTGTCTGAGCAGGGTGGTGGCACCAGATGTGACCCTCTGTGGTCCCTCCTGATAGATCTTCCTGTCTCACCCCTATTCCCATGGATCTGGGTGTGTTATCAGTGAGATAAGAGCTGTACCTGCTCACTCCCCCCACCTTCCTTGTAATCTATCCCAAATTTTCATTTCCTGATGAATGCAGTCTGTGGCACCTCAGGGATTTGTGAGCAGAGATCTCAGTATCAGTGTGTGAATGGAGTCTGTTATCAGCACCAAGGTGTTTATAACTCAAATCCAACCCTTTATCACAAACAGGGAGAGAAAAAACAGAATATTTTGTACTCACTGTCAACCAACTCCCGTGTCTGACCCTGAACATGAAGATACAAAGGACGATCTCTGGAAGGAAAAAGTCAAATATTCAATTAAACCCACAGAAAACACAATAATAATGAACCAAATCTAGTTATATTACCAGAAAGTCTTCCATAAAAATCTGAAATGCCCTCCAGATAACAGAACACAAATTGCTTGACTACCACAGTGCTCAGGCAGAAAAGCTCTGCACTGAAAATCTGATTCAGGAGTTGATGATGATTCAGAAAATTACAGCACTGAAAACTTCAATTAGCTTGCCCATAAATGGGTCACTAAATAAAAGCAGCAAGAAATTTGTATTTCTTGGGAAGTTGTAATGTTCTGTGGGGAGAAGTTGAGCACAGTGTGATCTGTCAGGGTCATGGTTAGGGTGGTTATTTCAGCCCAGCACCATCAGAATGGCAAATTTATAGGAAAACCAACTAAATAAAACCTCAGCACTTTGTCACCTCAAAGAAAAGAAGCAGAACCTCCAAAAAAAAAAAAAAAAAAATACAAACCCAGGTCCCACTTTGGCTTTCTCTTCTGCAGTCATGAACCTCCCTCGAGTGGAGACAGCTGCTCCACTCAGACGACTGATCTGCAAAAAATGTACAAAACCCAGTGAAACACCTGCCAACAACAAAAAATGTACAAAGCCCAGTGAAACACCTGCCAACAACAAAAAATGTACAAAGCCCAGTGAAACACCTGCCAACAACAAACCAGGCACACTCAGAAAGCCAAAACATAAACAATGTTCTTGTAAAAACCCTCAGAAATTGTAAATAAAGTGCTGGCTCTGAAGTCATAATGATGCCTTGTGAAGGCTGATTTAGAGCAGAGTTAATTAATAAAGCAGGGATTCATTAAAATGCCTCAATAGATGCACCTTGAGAAGCACCAGAGCCCAGCAGGTGTGGAAACCCAAGATGAACCAAAATGGTCACAAAAGTGGATGACTGGTCATGGGGTCACACACTTTCATAAGTTTTGTCTATTAATATATTGGAGTTAATTGTCTAATTACAGCTCCAGCCCATGAATTCCCATTTTTCTTGTTTTTCTCTCCTCAGCCCACGTTGCTGGTGCTCCTGGGCTGAGATTTGGATCATTTGTCCTTGGTGCCAGCTGGAGCAGGAATTGTTTTGTCTCCCTGCTCTGTGCAGAGCTCAGCATCCCCTGATATGAAACCCAGACCCACACACTAAAGCAGCACAGAGCCTGAAAAACATAAAAACTAAACCCAGAGGCACCAATCCAACAATTTACTGAACAAACCAACAAACCCCGTTGGAAAACACGAGTTTCCTAGAAAGAAACAAGCCCTGAGCAGAGTTCACTGCAAGTTTATTTCACTTTATCTGCTCAGGGACAAGGTGAAAGGTGGCCAGGGTTATGTAAGCCCAGAGCTCCCTGCCAAGGCAGCACAGCTGCTGGGCTGAGGGGTTTTGGGGTCAGGGGTTTTGGGGTCAGGGGTTTTGGGGTCCCCTAGATGAAGGGAGGAAATTATGAATCTGACTCCATGTTCTTAGAAGACTAATTTATTGTATTAGGCTATATTATATTAATTATATTATAGTATAGTATAAATATAATATTATATGTTGTATTGTATACTATACCACATTATATTATATATTATATAAAATATAATATATTATACTATATTTTACATTATATACTATATATTATATAGTATATAATATAATATAATGATATATATTGTATACTACATATTACTATATATTATATTATATTTTATATTATAATATTGTATTGTATATAATATTGTATACTATACCACACTATATTATATATTATATATTATATATTATATATTATATATTATATATTATATATTATATATTATATATTATATATTATATATTATATATTATATATTATCTTATATACCATATAATAGTATATATTACATTATACTATATTATACATTATATACTATATAATATTATAGTATATATTTTATAATATAACATTATATATTCTACCATATTATATATTATATATTACAGTATATCATATCATATTATACTATATTATATTATACTATATTATACTCTATTATATATTCTAGTACACAATAAAATATTATATATTGTATTTTATACTATACCACATTATATATTATATATCATACAATATATTATACATTATATACTATATATTATATAGTATATAAAATCATATAATATATTATATATTGTATCCTATATATTACTATATATTATATCATATTATAGTTTTATATTATAGTTTATATAATAATATTGTATTGTATATTGTATATTGCACCACACTATATTATATATTATCTTATATATCATATAATACTATATGTTACATTGTACTATGTTATATTATACATTATATACAATATTATATTACATTATTTTATATTACATTATATTACATTATATTATATTACATTACATTATATTGCATTATATTATATTGCATTATATTACATTATATTGCATTATATTATATTGCATTATATTATATTGCATTATATTATATTGCATTATATTACATTATATTGCATTATATTACATTATATTGCATTATATTACATTATATTGCATTATATTATATTGCATTATATTACATTATATTGCATTATATTACATTATATATTATATCATCTTATTGTAACTATACTAAACACTAGAGAAAGGACACAGACGGAAGGCTAAAAGATAATAATGAAAAACTCCTGACTCTCTCCTCAGCGTCCCAACACAGCCTGACCATGATTGGTCATTAAATAAAAACAATTCACCTGTTGGATAAACAATCTCCAACCACACTCCAAAGCAACAAAACAGGAAAAGTCAATGAGATAATTTTGTTTTCCTTTTCCTCTGAGGCTTCCCAGGAGAGAACTGCTGGGCAAAGAGGGTTTTTCAGCAAATACAAATGTGACATTGGGAGTGTGGGACATACCTCATCCTGGGTCTGGCCCCTGGTCAGCAGGTTCCTGCACGTCAGGGGCACATCATTGATCTCCACCTCTGCCACCACAAGGTCATCTTTGCTTTTACTCGTGGCTGGACCTTTGCCCAGAGCCTGCAGCTTCAAAGAGAAGCAGTTGCAAAAGTGGAAAACAAGCACAAACAAATTTTAGAGGGGAACATCCCTCTTGTCCACCCCTTTCAGTTATTAAAAGCAAAATCTTTACAGGTTGAACATTGAAAAAATCCTCACAGATTGCACAGGAAAGCACATTGGAATTTCTGCTGCATCTACCCAAATAAATCCAGATAAAAACTGGATTTATCTTCACCACATATAATTAACATCCTTCTTGTTCACCCCTTTTAGTTGTTGGAAAGTAAATCTTTACAGATTCCACACTGAAAAAATCCTCACAGATTGCACAGGAAAGCACATTGCAATTGCTGCTGGATCTGCTTCCTCACAGCCCAAATAAACACGCTGAGTTTATCTTCACACCCTAATAGAATAATGTTAATTATTTAAAGATTTATCTTCAGCACATATTAACAGAATAACATCCTTCTTGTTCACCCCTTTTAGTTGTTGGAAAGTAAATCTTTACAGATTCCACACTGAAAAAATGCTCACAGATTGCACAGGAAAGCACATTGGAATTGCTGCTGCATCTGCCCAAATAAATCCAGATAAAAACTGGATTTATCTTCAGCACATATTATTAAAATAACATTCTTCTTGTTCACCTCTTTTAGTTGTTGAAGGCAAAATCTTTACAGATTCCACACTGAAAAAATGCTCACAGATTGCACAGGAAAGCACATTGGAATTGCTGCTGCATCTGCCCAAATAAATCCAGATAAAAACTGGATTTATCTTCAGCACATATTCATAAAATAACATCCTTCTTGTTCACCCTTTTTAGTTGTTGGAAGGTAAATCTTTACAGATTGCACAGGAAAGCACATTGGAATTTCTGCTGGATCTGCTTCCTCACAGCCCAAATAAACACGCTGAGTTTATCTTCACACACTAATAGAATAATGTTAATTATTTAAAGATTTATCTTCAGCACATATTAACAGAATAACGTCCCTCTTGTTCACCCCTCTCAGTTGTTAAAAGCAAAATCTTTACAGATTGCACATTGAAAAAATCCTCACAGATTGCACAGGAAAGCACACTGGAATTGCTGCTGCATCTGCCCAAATAAATCCAGATAAAAACTGGATTTATCTTCAGCACATATTATTAAAATAACATCCTTCTTGTTCACCCCTTTCATGGTGGAAGGTGGGACAAGATGAGCTCTAAGGTCTCTTCCAACCCAAACCACGCTGTGGCTCCATGAAACTTGAAACAGCTTCTAAACTTGGCTCCAGCACAGCCAGAAGAGCAAGACAAGGCTGTGACTGGAAGCTTGAAGTCCCACTTTATTTAGAATAAAAAACTCAGAGATTATTTAAGAGGAACACTCCAGTCCAGCTGCCTGAGCTCATCAGGGTCAGCCAAGCTCGGGGCAGGGCTCAGCAAAAGCTGAATAAGCTGGTTAGGACTTGGATATGCAGCTCGTACTGTAATTTCTTCGGGCACTAAAATATTTTGGTCGCAAATTTTAAAGCAGTTGTTTCACACTGGAGTTTTTCCATCAGCTCTGCTCTCTGCAAAAATCCTCGTGCCTCCCTCACGACTCAGAATATTCTACGTTTCTGACGAAAAATAAAACTTTTTCACCTCCCTACAGGTGGCTTTGGTAAAATCTGACCTCACAGCCATGCACTGCTTTTTGTTAGGATGGAAAAATATTTTTTAAATTATTTCTGACTATTTTTATGGCAATTTGCGGCACCACCCCCGCGCCCGCCCACCCACCTTGTCCGCCGTGCTGGGCGCCGGCTTCAGCTTCCCTTTGGCCATCAGCATCGCGTTGATCTTCGCCGCCACGGCCGCGGCCGCATCCAGCGCTCCCGAGGGCGCCGCCGAGCTCTCGGACCCGGCCACGGCGGCGCCGCCATCGCCGCCCCCACCGGGGAACGGCCGCCCGGGCAGCGGCGCCGTACCGGGGAGGAGGAAATTAGGAGCCGGGCCGGGCTGATCCCACTTGCTGCGGCGCCTGGAAAAGACAGAGGGAGCGTGAGGCGCTGCTCCGAGCGGCACCGGGGCCGCCCGAGCCGCCACGGCCGCGCCTCACCCGCCCGCGGCCCCCGCGTCCCGTTGCGCTCCGCCGCCCGCCGACATGGCCGCCACGGCTGCCGGGCGTCACTTCCGGCTCCGCGCCCGCCGCGCGTCGCCGCTTCCGCTCGTTGCCATGGAGACGGCGCGGCCGCTTCCGGTCGCTGCCATGGGGATGGACATGGCGCCGCGGGCTGGGCGTCGTGAGGGGGGAAGGAGCGCAAAGATCACCCAGATCGGCCCCGCTGTTGTTTCCATGTGTGTTATACCAAAGATTGTGTCATTTCCCCAACGTTAAGGCTAAATATTGTGAAATACAAAGCTGTGTTTCGTGTCGGGTACATACAGGCAACGTGTGTATTTGTGATTGTGATATGTGTGGAGACCGACCGTGGGACAGTTATAAAGACGAATTCTTATAAATAATTGAGGAAAGTAAAACATGGAAGAAGGGCTTTGAACCTATCTTTTGCTCACAATTAACCTTTATGCATTTTACTAAATGTTAACCTTTACTAAAGGTAATGTTACTAAAGGTTAGATTACTAAACCTTACTAAAGGTAAGGTTACTAAAAGTTAACCTTTACATTTAACTAAATGCTCCTAAGTTGATTTAGGAGCATTTGAATTAAAGTGTTAAGGATGTTGCTTTTTGACAGGAACTTTCTGCTTGTAGTTAATCCTTACAGAGTTCAGCAATAAGAACCTTTTGAAGTATAATTTTAGAATATTGCTTGTAGCAAGAATCTTTAAAACTATAGCTTTAGAACATATAAAAATGAAACATGCTTGTCTCAAGCCTTAACAAAACAGTGAAAAGCAGCTTGAGAAAGGAAGATGAACATCAACTCAAGGATTAAATTAAAAACTAGATCACAATAGTGTATAGAATTGTGATGTAAAAATTGGGAATAGAAACTGCTGAGAAAGCTGATGAGTACTCCTATAAATACCTGTAACCCTCAACTATTGGTGTGCAGATGGAGGGAAAACTTCCGCTGTGTTGCTCATACTTTATCATATTAATTAATAAATTGATTGCTGCTTGAATATTGGCCTAGTCAAGCTTCTCATTTATAACAATATGTAACTTTGTTTTGGCCCAGCTGGAGTTTGGATACGCCGTGTGCCATTTTATCCCAAGGCAATACAGAATTTAAAATGTCTAAAAGGACCCCAAAGATCACCTCCTTTATTATTCCCACGTGTATTATCCCAAGGATTATGCTGTTTTCCCAAAATTAAGTGTGAATATGTGACTTTGTTTTGGCCCAGATGGAGTTTGGATGCCATTTTAGCCCAGGGCAATACAGAAATTACAGTGTGTAATGTAAATTCTTATCACTGCTTGTTAACAACAAATCATCCACACATTGCACAAAACTTGATTCAAATTCACAGCCCCTAAATAAATCCACTGTGGGTCACTGTGTCCTAAAGGGGTTCTTTTTTATTATTAATTATTCCTACGTGTATTATCCCCAGGATTATGGCGCTTCCCCAATATGAAGCCTAAATATGTTACTTTGTTTTGGTCCAGCTGGAGTTTGGACACACTGTGTGCCATTTTATCCCAAGGCAAAAATAAAACCAATACCTTTATAACAAAGTTACTTTAACATCACACATAGAGAATCCATTTGAACATTTGCGAAAAGCCAATATTATAACGTGTATCTATAACACGAGGGAATGGCTGGAGCTGCCAGCGAGGTTTAAATTGGATTATCAGGAAAGGATCTTCCCCCAGAGGGTGATGGCGCTGACCCAAAGCTGCCAGACCTCCAGAAGCGTTCCGACAACGCTCTCAGGGTGGGGCTTTTGGGGTGTCAGTACAGGAACAGGGATGAAAAATTAAAAAGAAAATCTTTGTAATTCCCTCACAGCCCAGAAGATTCCACAACCCCCCGACCCCTCACAGCCGGGGCACAGCTGCGCATGCGCAGTGCGCGCGGGGCGCCGGCTGAGGGCAAGCCCCGCCCCCTGCAGGCAAGCCCCGCCCCCTGCGGGCAAGCCCCGCCCCCTACGTTTGCGCACGGCCCCGCGGCGGAGCCCCCTGAGGGCGAGGGCGGGAAAGGCGCCCTGAGGGTGGGGGCGGGCGCTTCTCTCATCTCCTTTCCCTCATCTCCCTTCTTTCTCCTCACATTCTTCTCCAGCTTTCCCTCGATTATCTCTCTCACCTCACCTCCGAATTTTGTTGCCCGCCGCCCCGCGCTGCTCTGCAGCGTTGTGTCTTCGTCCTTGCCTCAGTTTCCCTCGAAGCAGGTGGTGGTTTCTGGGCTGAGGCTTGAGGGGAGCGGCTCCTTCCTCACCGCCGCCCTGTGCTGCCATCGGGGGGTTTATGGAGGATTACTGAGCGGAGCTCGGTGTCCTTTGTGATCCAGACCTTATTTCTAACTTGGGGAAGGTGTTCTCCTCAGGCGTGGGCGAATTTGTTATTCCTGAGTTGGGGGGAATGTTTGTGTGGAGTCAGGCTTAGAGTGGTGAGGGTTCAGATTCTCCCACACTCATTTCAATTATAGATGAAAACAACTCAAGTCTGGGGGTGTTCGGAATGTGGGGAGCATTTTCCTAAAGTCCTTTGAAAATCCTGTAGGTTGGGCACCAGTTAGTACTGAAGAGAACTGCTTTTAGATGTTCATATTTCATAGAAATACAGATATAAACATTCTAATTATTGCATCCTGTAGCCTCAGGGAAGCCGTGAAAATCAAGAATCTGATACTGGGGATGATCAGAGGAGCCATCCTGCTCTGTTTTGTGAAAAACACAGGTTTATTTGAGCTGGTGAATTGTGCAGGAGGTGTTTGTAAATCCAGGGAATGCCCTGGAGAAGCTGCAGCCCCTTTTTCTTTATCCAGGTCCTAATGTAGATGTTTCGTTGACAGGCACAGGAATCTCTGCAGAATGGCAACTGCTCAGAAGCAAAGGAATTCTGTGGTATGGTTTTGTTTGGGTATTTCAGCACAGTAATGGGAAAACAGGGTAATTTAGTCTTTTAATTATGAATAAAGAATAGATAGAAAGAAATATAGAAAAATAATTTGAATTTTGTTGTGTGCTTGGTAGAAACCAGCTGTGTCCCGCAAATACTGTAACACCAAGTGTCAGGAATGTGCTTAACTTTATAAATCCCCAAAATTCATTGGTTTCTCGCTGGGATTTTCAGAGTGCAGTTGTATTTCCCAAGAAAATCGCCACGGAGCAGCAATCCCTGATGCTGGTGAAGAGGCTCCTGGCGGTGGCAGTGTCCTGCATCACTTACCTGAGGGGAATCTTCCCTGAAAGTGCCTATGGAACCAGATACATGGATGGTGAGGGGCTGTTTCCATCAGAATTTACAAAAATTCTTGTCATGGAGTTGTTTTTAAGGCCACATGGTCTTTTTAATGAGTGGATGCCATTTTGATGCATGCAATGGAAATTTCACGTATGAATAAATTACATTTTGTTATTGCTGCTGCTGCTAACTCAGCATTAAAGCTAAGCTCAGTAATCTTAATTTTAGTCTCTTCTTGATATGTGCTTTTAGACATTGAACTTTTCATTGCACTTTGTCCTAAGTTAATGTGTGTGTGTTTTTTGGGTTTTTTTTTGAGATGTTTGTGTGAAAATTCTGCGGGAAGACAAAAACTCTCCTGGCTCTAGCCAGCTGGTGAAATGGTAAGTTGATTACACACAGGTAAGATTTCCTCAGCATCTAAATGCTCAAAGGTTCATTCCTGGCTGTTTGCAGAAAAAGGCAAAAAGTTCTCTCCCACATTTGTGTCCCAATGGTATTTTCAGCTCAGGGCTTAGGACAGCATAAATCTCTGTTTGCAGAGTGACTATACTTTATTAAATACTTTATATTCACTAAATAAACACCAAATATCTAACACTATGTATTTGTAGACTTCATTCCTCTGAGCATGAGCACTTCAAGGTGCACAGAAATGCAAAAATCTAAAAGCAGTTCCTCTCTAATTGATCAGGAGACTCAAAGCCACCATTTTGCATCTGAAATTTAAATATCTCACAGGTTTTATTTTAATTAATTTATTAATTTAATAAACACTAGACATCTAATGCTATGTATTTGTAGACTTCATTCCTCTGAGCATGAGCTAAATAAATAAAACACTAAATATCTAACACTAAATAAACTAAATAAACACTAAATATCTAACACTAAATAAACTAAATAAACACTAAACATCTAACACTAAATAAACTAAATAAACACTAAACATCTAACACTAAATAAACACTAAACATCTAACTCTAAATAAACTAAATAAACACTAAATATCTAACACTAAATAAATTAAATAAACACTAAACATCTAACACTAAATAAACTAAATAAACACTAAATATCTAACATTAAATAAACTAAATAAACACTAAACATCTAACACTGAATAAACTAAATAAACACTAAATAAACTAAATAAACACTAAACATCTAACACTAAATAAACTAAATAAACACTAAATATCTAACACTAAATAAACTAAATAAACACTAAATATCTAACACTATGCATTTGTAGACTTCATTCCTCTGAGCATGAGCACTCAAGGATGCACAAAAATGCAAAAATCTAAAAGCAGTTCCTCTCTAGTTGCTCAGGAGACTCAAAGCCACCATTTTGCATCTGAAATTTAAATATCTCACAGGTTTTATTTTAATTAATTAATTTATTTAATAAACCCAATTTTTGTTTGTTGACTCTAAGAAAAAAAATTATAGGGTAAATTTTGATTCCCTAATTGTGTCTTGCATAAAAAGTAAATAGTAACATCTAAATAAAGGTAATAATTTCTTTATGCTTCAGCAATGTTGCAGATCAGCTGAATTACTGATTTATAAATCAGTAATTATAAATGATAATAAAATCATGGACCTTGAAACTCAACTTTCTCCAACCTCTGCCATGGACACAACAACCAGACCAAGCTGCTCCCCTGATTAATGAATACAAAATGTTTTTACTGATAAATTGATTATATTTTAAATTGGTTTACCTCCAGATTACATTTTAATTGATTTACCCCCAAATTATATTTTTAATTACTCTTTCAATAGCTTGGGTGATTTGGTGTTACACATTTTGCATCACTGCTAATAAGATAGAATGATGGATAAGTGTTATTTATTTCTTTAATGCAGTAAGAATAAACACCAAAGTTTCATTTTTTTGGTGCTCTTGCATAAAAACAAAATGGCAACATCTAAATAAAGGTAATAACTCCTTTGTGCTTCAGCAATGTTGCTGATCAGCTGAATTGCTGATTTATAAATCAGTAATTATAAATGATAATAAAATCATGGACCTCAAAACTCAACTTCCTCCAACCTCTGCCATGGACACAACAACCAGACCAAGCTGCTCCCCTGATTAATGAATACAAAATGTTTTTACTGATAAATTGATTATATTTTAAATTGGTTTACCTCCAGATTACATTTTAATTGATTTACCCCCAAATTATATTTTTAATTACTCTTTCAATAGCTTGGGGTGATTTGGTGTTACACATTTTGCATCACTGCCAATAAGATAGAATGATGGATAAGTGTTATTTATTTCTTTAATGCAGTAAGAATAAACACCAAAGTTTCATTTTTTTGGTGCTCTTGCATAAAAACAAAATGGCAACATCTAAATAAAGGTAAAAACTCCTTTGTGCTTCAGCAATGTTGCAGATCAGCTGAATTACTGATTTATAAATCAGTAATTATAAATGATAATAAATCATGGAATGGTTTGGGTTGGAAGGGACCTTGAAACTTCCTCCAACCTCTGCCATGGACACAACAACCAGACCAAGCTGCTCCCCTGATTAATGAATACAATGTGTTTTTACTGATAAATTGATTATATTTTAAATTTATTTACCTCCAGATTGTATTTTAATTGATTTACCTCCAAATTATATTTTTAATTACTCTTTGAATAGGTTGGAGTGTTTTGGTGTTACATTTTGTATCACTGCTAATAAGATAGAATGATGGCTAAGTGTTATTATTTCTTTAATACAATAAGAATAAACACCAAAGTTTCATTTTTTTGGTGCTGTTAGTAAGAAACAAATGAAAATTAGCAGTAGCTGGCCAATCTTCTTTGGTTTTTGCAGGATGTTGGGATGCTATGATGCCTTGCAGAAGAAATATGTGAGTTTTCCAGTCTCATTTCAGTTTTATTGCAATGTTGATTTCACTGAGCTCACTCAGCTGCAGTGTG
Source organism: Ammospiza caudacuta (assembly GCF_027887145.1). Classification (NCBI taxonomy): domain Eukaryota; kingdom Metazoa; phylum Chordata; class Aves; order Passeriformes; family Passerellidae; genus Ammospiza; species Ammospiza caudacuta. The sequence goes on from NC_080622.1 coordinate 3,514,794, forward strand.
GGATGCACAAACATTTCTGCAGCAAATTCTTGTAAACAGCAGCACAAAAAGGCAGAGAGGGATCTGTGGCTGTTTTCTCTGCAGCTCAATCCTCTCCTCCTCAGCAGAGGAAGAATTTTTGCTTCCAACAGGCTTTAATTGCCTGGGTTGGATTTCAGAGCTAGAGAAAAGCAGTTTGGGCAGCACAAATGGGCAATGAAATATATTTAATGTTCTTTTTTTTTGTTTTTTTTTTTTTCTCTGTTTGTGTTCCTGACAGCTGAGACAGATTGTTCTAGCAGTGAGTATCTCTGAAAAGCAGGGGCATTTTTTAGGGATATTCTTTGAGGAATGTGCAGTTCTCATTCTTTATTTTCTTTTCCTTTATTCTCTTCAAAACCACAGGTTTATACCCAGACAGAAGAGCCTCAGGTAAATCTGCTGGAATATCTCACTGGTGATAATGTGGATGTGGTGAAATGTGGGTACAAACAGAAATATTTAACATGCACCTCTATTTAAAAAGAGCATTTTGAAATACCAGGTGTAACAATGGGAATTTTTACAGTGAGAATTGCCATGTGTGGAATTACATTTGAGGATTTTCAGAAACCAAAATATCACTGCAGGGTGAAATGTCCCATCCCAACTCTGCCTAAAAAATTTGTGGGACTTTTATGGAAAACACAAAACCCACTGGGTGTCACCACAAATGCTCCATTTTCATTCAAACTGGAATATTTAATGCTAAAACCTCCAGCTGATTTTCAAAATATTTGATCACACTGATTCCTGGAAAAGAATCATCATTTTTATGAAGTTTTAAACAGTTTTATGCATTTTTTGCTGTTAATTGCTAGAGGATTAGGAAGCTGTGTTCAGCACATGGGAGTTGGGTTTTAGTTATTTCCTTTTAGTGAGCAGAGCTGCAGCAGGAGTGTTTAGGATCAATTTAATAATTAATTTAATAATTAATTAATTTAATAATTAATTAATCCTGGCTTTGTTTGCAGACAGTCACTGAGTGTTACCACTTCAAGTTCAAGTACACCCACAATGGGCCACTCCTGGATTTTGGCAGGTAAAACCCAAAAACCATCCAAAAAAAGCCAAAACAAAAAAAACCCACAACATTTTCCTCGGTCACAGCTACAGAGAAATGGCTTATTTGAAGACAATTAATTAAAATACAGTTCAAACTCCTCCCAGCTTCCCTCCTGCACAAAATGCTCCTTAAAATAGAAAAGGAGAACCAGGAGATCCTTGCCCTGCTCTGCAGGCCCTCAGCTGGGAGGAGCTGGGGAACAGAAGGAGAGGTTTTGGCTTTGAGCTGGGATTTGGATCAGCTTCAGGTGGAAATGTTGGAGCTGGATGCCAGGAGCCACTTGTACACCAGGTTTATTATCATTGCCAATTGAGGGAAATAAATCTGTAGAAAAATTTTAGTGTTGAGGACACATTTAGAGAACCTAAATGCTTTCAATGTAGAGGAAACTTGAAGAGAGCCTTTATTTAAGGGAAAGCACATAGGTAGCACTTCCCAGAATTTGGGCTTTCACAAGTGCCTCATTTTCTCTTCCTTTCTCTATTTCTTTGGGGTATTTGGTGCCAGGTGCTGATCTCTGAGCTCTCCTGATGTCTCTGGCTCAGGGTTTGATCCCTCATAGGGCAGAGAACGTGAAGGACTCAGGCAGGGTTAGAAAAACCCCTCCCAGCTTCCCTCCTGCACAAAATGCTCCTTAAAATAGAAAAGGAGAACCAGGAGATCCTTGCCCTGCTCTGCAGGCCCTCAGCTGGGAGGAGCTGGGGAACAGAAGGAGAGGTTTTGGCTTTGAGCTGGGATTTGGATCAGCTTCAGGTGGAAATGTTGGAGCTGGATGCCAAGAGCCACTTGTACACCAGGTTTATTATCATTGCCAATTGAGGGAAATAAATCTGTAGAAAAATTTTAGTGTTGAGGACACATTTAGAGAACCTAAATGTGTTCAATGTTGAGGAAACTTCAAGGTTCCTTTATTTAAAGGAAAGCACTTCTCAGAAGTGTGGCTTTCACAGGTGCCTCATTTTCTCTTCCTTTCACTATTTCTTTGGGGTATTTGGTGCCAGGTGCTGATCTCTGAGCTCTCCTGATGTCTCTGGCTCAGGGTTTGATCCCTCATAGGGCAGAGAACGTGCAGGACTCAGGCAGGGTTAGGAACTGCAGTGCTCCATCTCAGAGCTCAGGCAATGAATGTTTGCTAACAAACAGAGAATGAAACTGCTCACTCTGCATCAAATTTTACTGGAATATTTACCAATACAGCCTGAGCTTGTCTGGCCCTTGCTGCTGAACCAAAAAGTGGCAAACTGTGGTGTTTCACCCCACAGACACTTTGGGCTGTGGATTTGTGGTGTTTGACCCCACAGACACTTTGGGCTGGTTGGATTTGTGATGTTTCACCCCACAGACACTTTTGGCTGTGGGTGTGTGGTGTTTCACCCCATTTTTGGCTGGCTGGGTGTGTGGTGTTTCACCCCACAGACACTTTGGGCTGGTTGGATTTGTGGTGTTTCACCCCACAGACACTTTTGGCTGGTTCAATGTGGTGTTTCACCCACAGACACTTTTGGCTGGTTCAATGTGGTGTTTCACCCACAGACACTTTGGGCTGGTTGGATTTGTGGTGTTTCACCCACAGATACTTTGGGCTGGCTGGATTTGTGGTGTTTCACCCACAGATACTTTGGGCTGGCTGGATTTGTGGTGTTTCACCCACAGATACTTTGGGCTGGCTGGATTTGTGGTGTTTCACCCCACAGACACTTTGGGCTGGCTGGGTGTGTGGTGTTTCACCCCACAGACACTTTGGGCTGGTTGGATTTGTGGTGTTTCACCCACAGACACTTTGGGCTGGTTGGATTTGTGGTGTTTCACCCCACAGACACTTTGGGCTGGCTGGATTTGTGGTGTTTCACCCCACAGACACTTTGGGCTGGTTGGATTTGTGGTGTTTCACCCCACAGACACTTTGGGCTGGTTGGATTTGTGGTGTTTCACCCCACAGACACTTTGGGCTGGTTGGATTTGTGGTGTTTCACCCACAGACACTTTGGGCTGGTTGGATTTGTGGTGCTTGACCCCACAGACACTTTGGGCTGGTTGGATTTGTGGTGTTTCACCTCACAGACACTTTGGGCTGGTTGGATTTGTGGTGTTTCACCCCACAGACACTTTGGGCTGGCTGGGTGCTGCAGTTGGGTGCATGGAGACAATTCCAGGCCTGCAGGAGCTCTGCTGGTGCTGGGATGGAGCTTCCCCCCATAACAGGGGCTGCTCCTCAGGTTTCCCTCTGTGGAGAAGCTTTAAGGTGATGGTGAAGGAAAGGAGTCGGTTCTGATGGAGGGTTGGGATCCAGAGCTTTATTCTCTGAATGCAGCACCAGCTCCAACAGAACTCCCTGAGCCCGTGGTTGCTGCACCTTTAACCCCAGGGAAGGGGCAGGGAGCCACCAAGCAGGGACAAAGGGACAAAGGACACCTGGATGGCCCAATGCCCCCCAGGGGTTTGAATGTGCCAATCACTCGATTCCTTCTGGAATTCCAGGGCTGACAGACAGCGCTGGGAGGGGGAAGGAGAAATGATTGATAAACCTGGCAGGGAATTATCAAGGCAGGGACCCGAGGTTCTGAGCTAAACCCTGAGATCACAACACAGCAAAAGCTCAGGTGGCTGCTGTGTGTTTTCAGCAAGGACAAGTCGGAGTGCCCCATCAGCTGTGCAGACACCAAGAGGGCCAGCGTCCTCCTCATCCGCAAGATCTTCATCCTGATGCAGAACCTGAGCCCCCTGCCCAGCGACGTCTGCCTCACCATGAAACTCCTCTACTATGATGAGGGTATGCTGAAAAATCCTTCACCAGGGTTTCTTCTCCTGGCAAGATGAGCAGCCTCAGCTTCTCGGTGTTTTGCTGCTCTGGAATGTGGTCTGGAGATGGTTTATCCAAACATGTGAATTGTTTTTAATTAATGGCCAATCACAGCCAGCTGTGTCAGACTCGCTGAGTCAGGCATGGGTTTTTATTATTCATTCTTTTGCAGCCTTCTGATGTATCTTTCTCTTTATTTAGTGTAGTTTTAGTATGTGGTATAATATAATATAATATAATATAATATAATATAATATAATATAATATAATATAATATAATTAAAATATAATAGAATAGAATAAAATATAATTAAAATATAATAGAATAGAATAGAATATAATTAAAATATAATATAATATAATAATGATATTATATGATAGATTATATTATATATAATATAGAATAGAATATATATAACATATCATGTGATATATGTAATACATCATATTATACATAATATATAATGTATATCATAATATAGAATAGAATAGAATGTTATATAATATAATGTTATATAATATAATGTAATGTAATATAATGTAATATAATATGTTATAATATTATTATATCATATTATATATATTATATACATATTATATAATATTATATACATATATATATTAGATAATATATTATGTATTGTATGTTATGTATTATATGTCATAAATATATTATATATTACATAATAGATAATATATGATATATATTATATTTTACACAATATATAATACATTATATAACATTTTATATAATTTATGTAATATATAATATTATAGATAATATGTATATCAATAAATTATATATTCTATAGTATATATAATATAATATAATATAATATAATATAATATAATATAATATAATATAATATAATATAATATAATATAATATATGTTATATATTATATTATCTAGTATATATTATGTATTATATGCTAGATAATATATATTATATATTACATAATATATAATATAGAATATATACTATGTATTACACAATATATAATATATTATATAGCATATTATACAATTTATGTAATTAATAATGCAGATAATATATTATGTATAACATAATAAATTATATATGATATAATGTCTATAATATAATATAAATTATAATATAATATATTATAATATAATCAATATTGTAATATATTATGTGTTATATAATATAGAATATAAATAATGATGATACTAATGATACTAATAATACTATAATAATAATAATAATAATAATAATAATAATAATAATAATAATAATTATAATAATAATAATAACAGGCCTTTTGAGAACCTGAAGTCAAATTCTCACTCTCACCTCATCCTGGGGACATCACAACACCACAAGGGTTCACTGCCGTGTCACCCTGATTGATCAGGCTCTGCAAAACAAGCCCAAAAAGGGCATTTTTCAGTTTTTCAGTGGATAATCTTTGTGGCTGCTGGGATTTAAGTAAGGTTGTTTCAGGTGTTGGTGTTTCTCAGGACAGGTTGAATCCCAAGGGGAGGGGATGTGATCTCACTGCAGGAACACAAACCTGGCGCTGACTTCTCTGCATTTGGCTGGGTTTTAAAACATTTGGAGTTTCCCAGAGCACATCAGGCTGTAGCACAATTCCCCATTTGGAGTTTCCCAGAGCACGTCAGGCTGTAGCACAATTCCCCATTTGGAGTTTCCCAGAGCACGTCAGGCTGTAGCACAATTCCCCATTTGGAGTTTCCCAGAGCACGTCAGGCTGTAGCACAATTCCCCATTTGGAGTTTCCCAGAGCACATCAGGCTGTAGCACAATTCCCCATTGGAGTTTCCCAGAGCATGTCAGGCTGTAGCACAATTCCCCATTGGAGTTTCCCAGAGCATGTCAGGCTGTAGCACAATTCCCCATTTGGAGTTTCCCAGAACACGTCAAGGTGTAGCATAATTCCCATTTGGAGTTTCCCAGAGCACGTCAGGCTGTAGCACAATTCCCCATTGGAGTTTCCCAGAGCATGTCAGGCTGTAGCACAATTCCCCATTTGGAGTTTCCCAGAGCACACCAGGCTGTAGCACAATTCCCCATTTGGAGTTTCCCAGAGCACGTCAGGCTGTAGCACAATTCCCCATTTGGAGTTTCCCAGAGCATGTCAGGCTGTAGCATAATTCCCATTTGGAGTTTCCCAGAGCACGTCAGGCTGTAGCACAATTCCCCATTTGGAGTTTCCCAGAGCACATCAGGCTGTAGCACAATTCCCCATTGGAGTTTCCCAGAGCATGTCAGGCTGTAGCACAATTCCCCATTTGGAGTTTCCCAGAACACGTCAAGGTGTAGCATAATTCCCATTTGGAGTTTCCCAGAGCACGTCAGGCTGTAGCACAATTCCCCATTTGGAGTTTCCCAGAGCATGTCAGGCTGTAGCACAATTCCCCATTTGGAGTTTCCCAGAGCATGTCAGGCTGTAGCACAATTCCCCATTGGAGTTTCCCAGAGCATGTCAGGCTGTAGCACAATTCCCCATTTGGAATTTCCCAGAGCACGTCAGGCTGTAGCACAATTCCCCATTTGGAGTTTCCCAGAGCATGTCAGGCTGTAGCACAATTCCCCATTGGAGTTTCCCAGAGCATGTCAGGCTGTAGCACAATTCCCCATTTGGAATTTCCCAGAGCACGTCAGGCTGTAGCATAATTCCATTCCCCATTGGAGTTTCCCAGAGCATGTCAGGCTGTAGCACAATTCCCCATTGGAGTTTCCCAGAGTATGTCAGGCTGTAGCATAATTCCCATTTGAGGTTTCCCAGAGCATGTCAGGCTGTAGCATAATTCCCCAGCCTGGAGACTGCCCAAATACCTGGCTCTGCTTTCTGGGTGTGTCACTGCCTTGCAATGACAAATCAGAGCTTCTACTTTCTCTCTTTTTATCTACAACCTCTTCCAAAGAGCTTTACCAGAGCTTTGCCTGTTGTGCTTCATTTACTCCAAACTCAATATTGATTACTCCCCTCCCCACACAATGTTTTGCAGTAACTCTCTATATTTAAAGGAGAAAAGAGTTAAAATCAGTTTTGCAAGATCTAAAACATTTCATTTCTCTGCCTTATAATGACAAATCAGAGCTTCTGTTTTCTCTTTTTATCTACAACCTCTTCCAAAGAGTTTTACCAGAGCTTTGCCTGTTGTGCTTCATTTACTCCAAACTCAATATTGATTACTCCCCTCCCCACACAGTTTTTGCAGTAACTCTCTATATTTAAAGGAGAAAAGAGTTAAAAAGCATTTCATTTCTCTGCCTTACAATGACAAATCAGAGCTCCTATTTTCTCTCTCTGTACCTACAACCTCTTCCAAAGAGTTTTACCAGAGCTTTGCCTGTTGTGCTTCATTTACTCCAAACTTGATCATCCCCCTCCCCAAGCCGTTTTTTGCTGTAACTCTCTCTATTTAAAGGAGAAAAGAGTTAAAATCAGTTTTGCAAGATCTAAAACATTTCATTTTTCTGCCTTACAATGACAAATCAGAGCTTCTATTTTCTCTCTCTGTACCTACAACCTCTTCCAAAGAGCTTTACCAGAGCTTTGCCTGTTGTGCTTCATTTACTCCAAACTCAATATTGATTACTCCCCTCCCCACACAATGTTTTGCAGTAACTCTCTATATTTAAAGGAGAAAAGAGTTAAAATCAGTTTTGCAAGATCTAAAACATTTCATTTCTCTGCCTTATAATGACAAATCAGAGCTTCTGTTTTCTCTTTTTATCTACAACCTCTTCCAAAGAGTTTTACCAGAGCTTTGCCTGTTGTGCTTCATTTACTCCAAACTTGATCCTTCCCCTCCCCAAGCAGTTTTTTGCTGTAACTCTCTCTATTTAAAGGAGAAAAGAGTTAAAATCAGTTTGGCAAGACCTAAAACATTTCATTTCTCTGCCGTGACAAATCAGAGCTTCTATTTTCTCTCTCTGTATCCACAACCTCTTCCAAAGAGCTTTACCAGGGCTTTGCCTGTTGTGCTTCATTTACTCCAAACTTGATCATCCCCCTCCCCAAGCCGTTTTTTGCTGTAACTCTCTATATTTAAAGGAGAAAAGAGTTAAAATCAGTTTTGCAAGATCTAAAACATTTCATTTCTCTGCCTTATAATGACAAATCAGAGCTTCTGTTTTCTCTTTTTATCTACAACCTCTTCCAAAGAGCTTTACCAGAGCTTTGCCTGTTGTGCTTCATTTACTCCAAACTCAATATTGATTACTCCCCTCCCCACACAGTTTTTGCAGTAACTCTCTATATTTAAAGGAGAAAAGAGTTAAAAAGCATTTCATTTCTCTGCCTTACAATGACAAATCAGAGCTCCTATTTTCTCTCTCTGTACCTACAACCTCTTCCAAAGAGTTTTACCAGAGCTTTGCCTGTTGTGCTTCATTTACTCCAAACTTGATCATCCCCCTCCCCAAGCCGTTTTTTGCTGTAACTCTCTCTATTTAAAGGAGAAAAGAGTTAAAATCAGTTTTGCAAGACCCAAACCATTTCATTTCTCTGCAGTTACCCCCCCTGATTACCAACCCCCAGGCTTCAAGGAGGCCAAGGACGAGGGGCTGCTGTTCCAGGAGGAGCCCATGTACCTGAACGTGGGGGAAGTGCCAACACCTTTCCACCTGCTGAAGCTGAAAATCACAACCGAGAGACAGCGCATGGAGAGTGTTGATAAGAGCATCCTAAAGCAGGGAGAGACTGCTGAGCCTCTCCAGGTGTGTGGGGTGAGCAGAGATGACCCAGAGGAGGAGAGCCAGGACATGAATGTAAGAGCACAGACTTTGCTTTGGGTAGCTTTTAAAATTTTTTGCAGTGCATCATCTAAAAAAAGTCCATTATTATTTCACTGTGTGTGATTTTTAGATATGGTTAAGCAGGACAAGATATCTTACATTTGTTTTTTTCCTTAATTTTCCTGCTCCAGTTGGCAATGTTGAAGCAGTGCCTGCCATCTCTATTTTCAGACATTTTTAAGCAGGACAAAATGCCTGAAATTCATTTTTTCATTCATTTTCCTGCTCTGCTCCAATTTGCACTGTTGAAGCAGTACCTGCCATCTCTATTTTCAGATATTTTTAAGCAGGACAAAATGCCTGAAATTAATTTTTTCCTTAATTTTCCTGCTCTGCTCCAGTTGGCAGTGTTGAAGCAGTGCCTGCCATCTCTATTTTCAGACATTTTTAAGCAGGACAAAATGCCTTAAATTCATTTTTTCCTTAATTTTCCTGCTCCAGTTTGCAGTGTTGAAGCAGTGCCTGCCATCTCTATTTTCAGATATTTTTAAGCAGGACAAGATATCTTACATTTGTTTTTTTCTTAATTTTCCTGCTCCAATTTGCAGTGTTGAAGCAGTGCCTGCCATCTCCATTTTCAGATATTTTTAAGCAGGACAAAATGCCTTAAATTCATTTTTTCCTTAATTTTCCTGCTCTGCTCCAATTTGCAGTGTTGAAGCAGTGCCTGCCATCTCTATTTTCAGATATTTTTAAGCAGGACAAAATGCCTGAAATTAATTTTTTCCTTAATTTTCCTGCTCTGCTCCAGTTGGCAGTGTTGAAGCAGTGCCTGCCATCTCTATTTTCAGACATTTTTAAGCAGGACAAAATGCCTTAAATTCATTTTTTCCTTAATTTTCCTGCTCCAGTTTGCAGTGTTGAAGCAGTGCCTGCCATCTCTATTTTCAGATATTTTTAAGCAGGACAAGATATCTTACATTTGTTTTTTTCTTAATTTTCCTGCTCCAATTTGCACTGTTGAAGCAGTGCCTGCCATCTCTATTTTCAGATATTTTTAAGCAGGACAAAATGCCTGAAATTAATTTTTTCCTTAATTTTCCTGCTCCAGTTGGCAGTGTTGAAGCAGTGCCTGCCATCTCTATTTTCAGACATTTTTAAGCAGGACAAAATGCCTTAAATTCATTTTTTCCTTAATTTTCCTGCTCCAGTTTGCAGTGTTGAAGCAGTGCCTGCCATCTCTATTTTCAGATATTTTTAAGCAGGACAAGATATCTTACATTTGTTTTTTTCTTAATTTTCCTGCTCCAATTTGCACTGTTGAAGCAGTGCCTGCCATCTCTATTTTCAGATATTTTTAAGCAGGACAAAATGCCTTAAATTCCTTTTTCCCTAATTTTCCTGCTCCAGTTTGCAGTGTTGAAGCAGTGCCTGCCATCTCTATTTTCAGACATTTTTAAGCAGGACAAAATGCTTTAAATTCATTTTTTCCTTCATTTTCCTGCTCCAGTTTGCAGTGTTGAAGCAGTGCCTGTGCACGAGGAGCAGCAGAGGGACAGCTCACACCATGGGGACACTGCCATCTCTATTTTCAGACATTTTTAAGCAGGACAAAATGCCTTAAATTCATTTTTTCCTTCATTTTCCTGCTCCACTGAAGCAGTGCCTGGGCACGAGGAGCAGCAGAGGGACAGCTCACACCATGGGGACAATGCCATCTCTATTTTCAGATATTTTTAAGCAGGACAAAATGCCTTAAATGCCAAAATGCCACATGTCCCAGCACAGGGCACAGATGGAACCTCACCCTGCCATGTCACTGTCACTTATTTCAGTTTTTTCCACCACAAATCCATCTCAAAATTGTGTCCTTAATCACTTCTCCCTTGTGTGCCTGCAGTCAGTGACAAACCTGTTTCTTGATCCAGGAGGATCCTGCCTTGGATAATGAAGTGGAAGATAAGAATCATGGGAATATTTCAGAAGCTCAAGGTAATGTTTGTATTTTTTATATTATAGTTTTTAGATAATAATCTCAAGTATATTATGTTTTAAAATATTTGTGTTAAGTGATATTAATGTTATATTGTTATATAATGTATTATATATTATAGTACATATAGTACATATAGTGCATATTGTATTATATTATATTATATTATATTATATTATATTATATTATATTATATTATATTATATTAGTTAATCATGCATTATATATATTATAATATACATTATATATTATAGATATTTAATATAATGTGTATTAAATATAATATACATTATATATTACATTACATATATTATATATATTGTTTATATTATATAATATATATTATATTATATACATTATATATTATAGATATTTAATATAATGTGTATTAAACATAATATACATTATATATTACATTACATATATTATATATATTGTTTATATAATATAATATATATTATATTATATACATTATATATTATAGATATTTAATATAATGTGTATTAAATATAATATACATTATATATTACATTACATATATTATATATATTGTTTATATTATATAATATATATTATATTATATTATATATACAATATATTATATATATTGTATAATGTTTATTATATATTATATATTGTATATATGATATTATATATTATATATAATATAAATTATATCACCAGAATGTGTTTTGTTTTATGGACAGAAACCTCACCAAATTTGTTTTGTTTTATGGACAGAAACCTCACCAGAGTGGGTTTTGTTTTATGAAACCTCACCAGAATGAGTTTTGTTTTATGGACAGAAACCTCACCTGAGTGGGTTTTATTTTACAAACCATTCTGTGTTTGGCTCTGCCCTTTCCCTGTGTGCTGCAGCACTTTGAGAATTGCAGGTGAACTTTTTTGGCATCACAAAATACAATCCCAGTGGGTTTTGTTTTATGGACAGAAACCTCACCAGAATGTGTTTTGTGTTATGGACAAAAACCTCACCAGAATGTGTTTTGTTTTATGAAACCTCACCAGAGTGTGTTTTGTGTTATGGACAAAAACCTCACCAGAGTGTGTTTTGTTTTATGAAACCTCACCAGAATGTGTTTTGTTTTATGAAACCTCACCAGAATGTGTTTTGTTTTATGAAACCTCACCAGAGTGTGTTTTGTTTTATGAAACCTCATCAGAGTGTGTTTTGTTTTATGGACAGAAGTAATTCCCAATTCCCAACATCCCAGCCATCAGGGTAAAGCCATTCCCTGTTCCTGCCCCTCCTGACCTTGTCCAAAATCCCTCTCCAGCTCTCCTGGAGCCCCTTGAGGCACTGGAAGGAGCTCTGAGCTCTCCTTGGAGCATTTTCTGCAGCCTGAACAACCCCAACTCTCTCAGCCTTTCCTTGTAGAAGAGCTTGAATAGGTACAACTATTTTTGTTAGGATGAATCCCAAAAAATGAGTTTCCTCAAGTGGTTTTTTTCCCTAACATTGCAAATAAAATCTGTCAGTAAATAACTCTCCTGGAAACTCCCCATTGCTGGCTTTTAATCACAGCTCCAAAATGTGCACCCAGACTTTCTCCAGCTCAAATCAGCCACCAAATTGTCCTCAGGCATCTCAGGAGCTTCTTTTTCAGACTTGAGATAGAGCAGATGATGCTTTGTGTTCACATTGCATCTCAGGAGCTTCCTTTTCAGATTTGAGATAGAGGATGCTTTGTGTTCACATTGCATTTCAGGAGTTTCTTTTTCAGATTTGAGACAGAGCAGAGGATGCTTTGTGTTCACATTGCATTTCAGGAGTTTCCTTTTCAGATTTGAGAATAAGCAGAGGATGCTTTGTGTTCACGTTGCATCTCAGGAGTTTCTTTTTCAGATCTGAGAATAAGCAGAGGATGCTTTGTGTTCACATTGCATTTCAGGAGTTTCTTTTTCAGATTTGAGATAGATCAGAGGATGCTTTGTGTTCACATTGCATCTCAGGAGTTTCCTTTATAGATTTGAGATAGATCAGAGGATGCTTTGTGTTCACATTGCATTACAGGAGTTTCCTTTTCAGATTTGAGACAGAGCAGAGGATGCTTTGTGTTCACGTTGCATCTCAGGAGTTTCTTTTTCAGATCTGAGAATAAGCAGAGGATGCTTTGTGTTCACATTGCATCTCAGGAGTTTCTTTTTCAGATCTGAGAATAAGCAGAGGATGCTTTGTGTTCACATTACATCTCAGGAGTTTCCTTTATAGATTTGAGATAGACCAGAGGATGCTTTGTGTTCACATTGCATCTCAGGAGTTTCCTTTATAGATTTGAGATAGATCAGAGGATGCTTTGTGTTCACATTGCATTTCAGGAGTTCCTTTTAGACTTGAGATGGAGCAGAGGATGCTTTGTGTTCACATTGCATTTCAGGAGTTTCCTTTTCAGATTTGAGAATAAGCAGAGGATGCTTTGTGTTCACGTTGCATCTCAGGAGTTTCCTTTATAGATTTGAGATAGATCAGAGGATGCTTTGTGTTCACATTGCATTTCAGGAGTTCCTTTTAGACTTGAGATGGAGCAGAGGATGCTTTGTGTTCACATTGCATCTCAGGAGTTCCTTTTAGACTTGAGATGGAGCAGAGGATGCTTTGTGTTCACATTGCATTTCAGGAGTTTCTTTTTCAGACTTGAGATAAATCAGAGGATGCTTTGTGTTCACATTGCATTTCAGGAGTTTCTTTTATAGATTTGAGATGGAGCAGAGGATGCTTTGTGTTCACATTTCCCCATTTTGCCCAGGGGCCTGAGGACTCAACTTTGCTGCCAAACAAACTGAAGGAGGAATTGCTGCTTGTTGCATCCAGACAATCTGGAACCCATTTGCTGTACAGAAATGTTGGATTTGGGTTGGTTTTTTTTTGTTGTTGTTGTTGGTTTTTTTTTGTTTGTTTATTTTTTGAGAAGAAACATTTGCAGCTTTGCCAAACCAGGTGCCATTTCCAAGCTGTTGAAAAATAATGGTCGGAGTGTGTAGGAAACAGCACATGTGGATCAGAATTTTTGACAATTCTAGTAGGCTGCAGAACTGGAATAACCACGTGAAGGTGTGCCTGATTCTTCTGAAGAGCCATAAAAATTCCAAAAATCCAGAAAATTTCTTGTCCTGGGGAGTTGGCAAATATTTTATTTACAGGAACCACGAGGCACAGGCTCAGGTTTGAATCAAATCCTTAAGCATGGCAGTGTGTGAGTGAGCTGGGGTCAAACCCTGTGTGTGAGCTGGGGGATGGCAGAGTTAAAGAATAAATTCAAACCTTGGTGGAGTTAAGGGTGTGCTCTGTAAGGAGCTGCTCCCAGCAGTTATAAAGTCAGAAAATTCGGAGCTTTTTCTTAATTAGTAACGTTCTTGGGGGCAGAGCTGGTGTTGTTTGCTTTGGATTGTTGATTTTTTTCAACCTTTATTCAACTCTCTAATTCTTTCAGGAAAGAATTCAGCTCATGGAGATGAAGCTGGAGGGATCCAGACTCCTGCCCATGTTTCCAATCCTCAGGTAGGAAAACTCTGCTCTGTCATCTTCAGCTTTTTCTGGAGCTCCTGAAAAAGCTCCTTCTTCCTTGGAGTGATTCATGGCTGACCTGCTGAAGCCTCATTTCCCACAGTCACAATTCCCAGCCACAAAATTCCTTTACATTTCACTTCCTGGTGTTTTCCAGAACTATTCCAAAGCACTGCCAAAGGGCTGTTCCTCTGAAATACAAAACAAACAGGTGCTCTGACTGTTTCTGAGGGAAAAGGGGGAATTTAATTTCCATTTTAATAATGGAAATAATTAGCAGGGAATTCCAGTGCCAATTCTGACTAAACAAAGTTTGTTTAAAACTTGATTCAAACTTCAAAATTCAAGTTTATTGAATTCCTTCACATTTCACTTCCTGCTGTTTTCCAGAACTATTCCAAAGCACTGCCAAAGGGCTGTTGCTCTGAAATACAAAACAAACAGGTGCTGGGACTGTTTCTGAGGGAAAAGGGGGAATTTAATTTCCATTTTAATAATGGAAATACATGGAAATGGAAATAATTAGCAGGGAAAGCTTGTTTAAAACTTGATTCAGACTTCAAAATTCAAGTTTATTGAATTCCTTTACATTTCACTTCCTGCTGTTTTCCAGAACTATTCCAAAGCACTGACAAAGGGCTGTTGCTCTGAAATACAAAACAAACAGATGCTGGGACTGCTTCTGAGTGAAAAGGGGGAATTTAATTTCCATTTTAATAATGGAAATACATGGAAATTCAAATAATTAGCAGGGAATTCCAGTGCTAATTCTGACTAAGCAAAGTTTGTTTAAAACTTGATTCAGACTTCAAAATTCAAGTTTATTGAATTCCTTCACATTTCACTTCCTGGTGTTTTCCACATTTCACTTCCTGCTGTTTTCCAAAACTATTCCAAAGCACTGACAAAGGGCTGTTGCTCTGAAATACAAAACAAACAGGTGCTGGTACTGCTTCTGAGTGAAAAGAGGGAATTTAATTTCCATTTTAATAATGGAAATACATGGAAATGGAAATAATTAGCAGGGAAAGCTTGTTTAAAACTTGATTCAGACTTCAAAATTCAAGTTTATTGAATTCCTTTACATTTCACTTCCTGCTGTTTTCCAGAACTATTCCAAAGCACTGACAAAGGGCTGTTGCTCTGAAATACAAAACAAACAGGTGCTGGTACTGCTTCTGAGTGAAAAGGGGGAATTTAATTTCCATTTTAATAATGGAAATACATGGAAATGGAAATAATTAGCAGGGAAAGCTTGTTTAAAACTTGATTCAGACTTCAAAATTCAAGTTTATTGAATTCCTTTACATTTCACTTCCTGCTGTTTTCCAGAACTATTCCAAAGCACTGCCAAAGGGCTGTTGCTCTGAAATACAAAACAAACAGGTGCTGGGACTGTTTCTGAGTGAAAAGGGGGAATTTAATTTCCATTTTAATAATGGAAATAATTAGCAGGGAATTCCACTGCTAATTCTGACAAAGCAACGCTTGTTTAAAACTCGATTCAAACGTCAAAATTCAAGTTTTTAAGTTTGAAAAACAAAACCAGCACATGCTTCTCTCTTCCAGGGCTCTCCAGCACACCCAGCTGTGATTTCCAGGGATTTTTACCATTTAAACCCCCCCAAAATTCAGTCTGAACTCAGGCACTGTGCAGAGCAGTGAATTCCCCACACTGAGCCTTGCTGGGTGTCTCCAGGGTGAATTTTTGCTGCTGTAACAAAGCAAAATCTGCTTGAATTACATTTTTGTTGTAATTTTAGTAATTTTAGTTGTAGTTTTAGTTACAGTTTTTTTAATTAATTTGTTACAGCTTTTTGTAATTTTCTGCTTCCAGGTTGATCATTTGACCCGAAAAACATCTGAGCTGATTGTGTCAGAGAGCAGGACAAGAAGTGGAAAGATATTCCAAAGCTGCATTGTTAGTATCAATTTTTCTTTAATTCTCATCATTTCTGCTGCAAACAGTGAATAAAACTCCAGAGCTTGAATGCATTTGCTATTGGCAGAATGAAATTCTCATCACTTCCTAAATTCCCACTCAATTCCAAAAAGAATTCTCAAGGAGTTGGAAGCTGATTTGATGCAGGTAACACAGGTTGAGAAAGATTCCTAAGTTTTAGTTGATATTTAGCCAAATTTCCTGCTGTGCCAGCAGAGCTCACCCAGTGCTTCCTTGTGCCAAAATTGAAACCTCACCCCTGTGACTCCTTCATTCCAAGAAAAATCCCTTTTTTTTAAATTTAAATTAAATTTGGCAGGCAGTGCTGCTTGTGAGGACCCAAATCCTTCCCACCTGGCACAGCTGGAGCAGATGTTGTGTCCAGGCTGGAATTTGATTTTGGGCCTCATGTCTGTGCTGCTCCTTCACTGACTGAGCTCTGGGAGCCTTCACCAGGTATTTGGAATTTTGGCAATGCTGAGTGAGGGGCAAGTCCTTCTCCAAAACCTTTGGGGTGAATTTTTTTTCTCTCTTCTTTTACACAAGAAATTGTTCCCTGTGAGGGTTGGGATGGAATTCCCAGCAAATCTGCCCCTGGATGCCTGGAATTGTCCCAGGCCAGCTTGGGGCACCCTGGGACATTTTTGAAAAGTGTCCCTGCCATGGCACTGGATGAGCTCTGAAGTCCCTCCCTGTTTCCAACCAATAAAATTCAGAGCTTTTACTTCATTACTAATGTGACAAAAAAAAAAAAAAAAAAGAGAAGGTTGTTCTGTTTGCTCACCATCCCTGGGTATTTTTCAAAGAGATTTTACTGAACTTAGTAATAAATTTATTAAGCAAAACACAATTGATTTAAATAACCAAAAGGACAGTGGAGCTAAAGGTTCATTGTCACCATTGAATGAAATTTAAAGGTTCGTTGTCACCTTTGAATGAAATTTAAAGGTTCATTGTCACCTTTGAATGAAATTTAAAGGTTCGTTGTCACCTTTGAATGAAATTTAAAGGTTCGTTGTCACCTTTTCATGGCACAGTCAGAAGCAGCAGGACAGAGCTCTCAGGAGTTTTTGGGCGCTGAGCAGCCTCTGTAGAGCTGGAATCATGAAATCATGGAATGGTTTGGGTGAAGGGACCTTAAAGCCTGGGCAGGGTCACCTTCCACCATGGCAGGCTGCTCCCAGCCTGGCCTTGGACACTTCCAGGGGTGGGGAATCCATGGAATCATCTGTGCCAGGGCTTCCCCACCCCACAGAGAAGGATTTCTCCCTTATCTCCAACCTCAATTTCCCCTCTTTCAATCTGAACCTCCCCACTCCACAGGGAAGGATTTCTCCCATGTTTCCAACCCCAATTTCCCCCTGTTTCAGTCTGAACCTCCCCACCCCACAGGGAAGGATTTCTCCCTTATCCCCAACCTTAATTTCCCCTCTTTCAGTCTAAATCTTCCCACCCCACAGGGAAGGATTTCTCCCTTATCCCCAACCTTAATTTCCCCTCTTTTTAACCTCCCCACCTCACAGGGAAGGATTTCTCCCATGTTTCCAACCTCAGTTTCCCCTCTTTCAGTCTGAACCTCCCCACCCCACAGGGAAAGATTTCTTCCAATTTCCCCTCTTTCAATCTGAACCTCCCGACCCTACAGGGAAGGATTTCTCCCAAATCTCCAACCTCAATTTCCCCTCTTTCAGTCTGAACCTCCCCCCCTCACAGGGAAGGATTTCTTCCAATTTCCCCTCTTTCAATCTGCAGCTCCCCACTCTACAGGGAAGGATTTCTCCCATGTTTCCAACCTCAGTTTCCCCCTGTTTCAATCTGAACCTCCCCACCCCACAGGGAAGGATTTCTCCCCTATCCCCAACCTCAATTTCCCCTCTTTCAGTCTGAACCTCCCCACCCCACAGGGAAGGATTTCTCCCACATCCCCAACCCAAATTTCCCCGTTTTAGTCTGAACCTCCCCGCCCCACAGGGAAGGATTTCTCCCTTATCTCCAACCTCAGTTTCCCCTCTTTTGAACCTCCCCACCCCACAGGGAAGGATTTCTCCCATGTTTCCAACCTCAGTTTCCCCTCTTTCAGTCTGAACCTCCCCCCCCTCACAGGGAAGGATTTCTCCCTTATCCCCAACCTTAATTTCCCCTCTTTAAGTCTAAATCTTCCCACCCCACAGGGAAGGATTTCTCCCTTATCTCCAACCTCAATTTCCCCTCTTTTTAACCTCCCCACCTCACAGGGAAGGATTTCTCCCATGTTTCCAACCTCAGTTTCCCCTCTTTCAGTCTGATCCTCCCCACCCCACAGGGAAGGATTTCTTCCAATTTCCCCTCTTTCAATCTGCAGCTCCTCACCCCACAGGGAAGGATTTCTTCCAAATCTCCAACCTTTCAGTCTGAAAGGTTTCCCTTCTTTCAGTCTGAACCTCCCCACCCCACAGAAGGATTTCTCCCATGTTTCCAACCTCAATTTCCCCCTGTTTCAATCTACACCTCCCCACCCCACAGGGAAGGATTTCTCCCTTCTCCAACCTCAATTTCCCCTCTTTTCAACCTCCCCACCCTACAGGGAAGGATTTCTTCCAATTTCCCCGCTTTCAATCTGCAGCTCCTCACCCCACAGGGAAGGATTTCTCCCTTACCTCCAACCTCAATTTCCCCTCTTTCAGTCTGAACTCACCACTCCTTGTCCTGTGCTGCAGTTCCTGCTGCCACAGCTGCAGCAGGAAAACATCCCAACAAAAACATCCCAACAGGAAAACATCCCAGCCTTCCTCAGTGGGTCAGTTCTGCCAGGAAACAGCATCCAGATGTTCCTGCAGGCCCAGCACATCTGGGCAGGCACTGGGGTGAGGCTCTGGCTGTGCCACAGCTCTGAGGGTGCCTGTGCCCTGTCCTGGCCCCACAGAGCTCCTGTAATTCCATTGTTGGTTTTCCTTGGCAGCTGCACCAGGCTGAGCCCTCCTCCAGCCAGGAGGTGCTGCCCAAGAGGAGGAAGCTCAGCGAGCCCAAGGAGCAGTTTTAGTGCCCAAAAGGAGGAAATCCAGCAATTCCAAGGAGCAGTTTCAGTGCCCAAAAGGAGGAAATCCAGCAATTCCAAGGAGCAGTTTTAGTTGCCCAAAAGAAGTCCAAGGAGCAGTTTTAGTTGCCCAAAAGGAAGCTCAGCAATTCCAAGGAACAATTTTAGTTGCCCAAAAGAAGTCCAAGGGAGCAGTTTTAGTTGCCCAAAGGATGAAGCCCAAGGAGCAGATTTAGTTGCCCAAAAGGATGAAACTCAGCAATTCCAAGGAGCAGTTTTAGTTGCCCAAAAGAAGAAGCCCAAGGAGCAGATTTAGTTGCCCAAAGGAGGAAGCTCAGCAATTCAAAGGAGCAGTTTTGGTTGCCCAAAAGAAGCCCAAGGAGCAGTTTTAGTTGCCCAAAAGGAGGAAATTCAGCAATTCCAAGGAACAGTTTAATTGCCCTAAAGGAAGAAGCTCAGCAAGCCCAAGGAGCAGTTTTAGTTGCCCAAAAGAAGTCCAAGGAGCAGTTTTAGTTGCCCAAAAGGAAGCTCAGCAATTCCAAGGAACAATTTTAGTTGCCCAAAAGAAGTCCAAGGGAGCAGTTTTAGTTGCCCAAAGGATGAAGCCCAAGGAGCAGATTTAGTTGCCCAAAAGGATGAAACTCAGCAATTCCAAGGAGCAGTTTTAGTTGCCCAAAAGAAGAAGCCCAAGGAGCAGATTTAGTTGCCCAAAGGAGGAAGCTCAGCAATTCAAAGGAGCAGTTTTGGTTGCCCAAAAGAAGCCCAAGGAGCAGTTTTAGTTGCCCAAAAGGAGGAAATTCAGCAATTCCAAGGAACAGTTTAATTGCCCTAAAGGAAGAAGCTCAGAGAGCCCAAGGAGCAGTTTTAGTTGCCCAAAAGAAGAAGCCCAAGGAGCAGTTTTACTTGCCCAAACTGAAGCTCAGCAATTCCAAGGAACAATTTTAGTTGCCCAAAAGAAGTCCAAGGGAGCAGTTTTAGTTGCCCAAAGAATAAAGCTTAGCAAGCCCAAGGATCGGTTTTAGTTGCCCAAAGGATGAAGCTCAGCAATTCCAAGGAACAGTTTTAGTTGCCCAAAAGAAGCCCAAGGAGCAGATTTAGTTGCCCAAAGGAGGAAATTCAGCAATTCCAAGGATGAGTTTTTGTAGCCCATCTCCCTCTGTCCCAAGTTCTCCACTCCTGTTGCTTGTTCACTGTTGGTTTGAAGGATCTGTTCTGCTCCATCAGCAGTGCCACGAGGATGTTTCTAAAGGAAGGAAAATGTCAGCAAGCCCAGCTGAGGAATTCCAGACTCATTTTGTACAGAAATCCTTGGATTTTTGGGGCTTTGTGGGTTGGCTCCAGGTCCTGATGGTGACGGAGGAAACTCATCCCCAGCACAAGGTTTCAGCAGTGGGCTCTGGTTCTGAGCCTGCCCCAGAACCTCTCCAGTTTTGGGGTGATTTCTGGAATTTTCCACAGGGCTGGGCTGTCAGTTAGAGGCTGTTACAGTTTTTGCCTTTCCCACCGGGATAATTGGAGGAGTTGGACGCTCTGCGTTTCTCCCGGAGCAGAATCACCATCCTCAGGTGAAGAACAAGCTCTCTTCATGCTTTAAATTCCGGGCTCGCTGCCAGAACGCGGGAATTTCGGTCTGCACGGCTCCTCTGCTCGGTTCCAAGGAGCACCGGGAGAGCCCGGTTGAGCTCAGAACGGTTTAAGGCAGGGGTGGGACCCGGTACCGGCACCCCCGAACCGTTCGTTCGGTGTCGGGGAACGGGAGTGAAGGGCGGGGACAGCTGAACGTCCCTGGCGGGTTTGGCTGTTAAATGAACAATGTCCGTTCGTCATTAAACGCCGTTCAGCTTGGAGCGGCGTGTTCCGTTACCGGCGGCGCGGCACGGGAGCGGGGAGGGCACGGGAACGGGATGGGAGAGAGAGACGGGAACGGGACACGGAACGGGAACGGGATGGGAGAGGGAGACGGGAACGGGAACGGGAATGGGATGGGAGAGGAGGCGGGACTGGAGTGGGAATGGGATGGGAGAGGGAGACGGGATGGGAACGGGAATGGGATGGGAGGGAGGCGGGACTGGAGCGGGAACGGGACACGGGACACAGGACGGGAATGGGATGGGAGAGGGAGACGGGACGGGAACGGGACACGGAACGGGAACGGGATGGGAGGGGGAGACGGGAATGGGACACGGGACAGGACGGGAATGGGATGGGAGAGGGAGACGGGATGGGAACGGGAATGGGATGGGAGAGGAGGCGGGACTGGAGCGGGAACGGGACACGGGACGGGAATGGGACACGGGACAGGACAAATAGGGACGGGAACAGGATTTGACACGGAATGGGACACGGGACGGGATTGGACACAGAATGGGACACAGGGCAGAACGGGACTGGAGCGGAGATGGACACGGGACAGGACGGGACTGGAGCAGGGACGGGAACGGGATTGGGATGGGACACGGGGCAGGACACGGAATGGGACACAGGAGGGGACTGGAAATAAATCGGGATAGGACGGGACTGGAACAGGTTTGTGACACGGGACAGGACACGGAATGGGACAGAGGACGGGACTGGAGCGGGGATGGACACGGGACAGGACGGGACTGGAGCGGGAACGGGATTGGGATGTGACACGGGACGGGACACAGAATGGGACCCAGGAGGTGACACGGGACAGGACACGGAATGGGACACAGGAGGGGACACGGGAGAGGACACGGAATGGGGACAAGACACGGAATGGGACCCAGGAGGGGACACGGGACGGGACGGGGAATGGGACCCAGGAGGGGACACGGGACAGGACAGGGAATGGGACCCAGGAGGGGACACGGGACAGGACACGGAATGGGACACGGGACAGGACAGGGAATGGGACCCAGGAGGGGACACGGGACGGGACAAGAACAGGAACGGGAGCGGGACACGACACGCGGGCGGGGGCGGAGCCACTCCCTGACTGACAGTAGGAAGTCCCGCCCCTTAACCCACCCGAGCCGCGCTCATTGGCTGCTCCGACCCGCGCGGGCTCCCATTGGTCAGGACTGCGGCGTGGGCGGGACCAGCGGAGGCCAGGAAGCAGCGGCGGCGGCGCGGAGGCTTTTCCTGCCCGCGGCCCCGGAACGGAGCGGAACGGGGCGGGCGGACCCGCCGGGCAGCGGTGAGGCCGGGCGGGGAGCTGCGGGTGGGGGGCTTTAGCAGCTCCCAACCCTCATGGGGGGGGCAGATCTTCACCCGCGGGCGGGATGGAGCGGGGCTGGGCCGGGGGCTGGGATGGAGCCGGGCCGGGGCCGTGAGGGGTGGGATGGAGCCTGGAGGGGTGAGGCAGGGTCGGACCGGGGCCGTGAGGGGTGGGATGGAGCCTGGAGGGGTGAGGCAGGGTCGGGCTGGGGTCGTGAGGGATGGCACAAGGGCGGTGGGATGGAGCCGGACCGGGGCCGTGAGGGGTGGGACGGAACCCGGGGGGATGAGGCGGAACCGGGCCGGGGTTGGGAGCCCGGTGGGATGGGGCTGTCCCCGGACGCTGCCGGGGGTGCGGGACCCGCCCGTGCGGCCTCGGGGGCTCCGCTGCTCCTCCCCTCAGAACCTGGGCTGCGACCGGCCCAGCGATGGCGGGGATGGAGATCCCCGACAGCCCCGAGAATGGGGAGCTGGGAACCCTGGGGGCGAAGGGACGAGAGCCCCTTGGGCTGGGGAGGGGGTCTGGGGTTTGGGTCTGGGGGAGCTGGAAATCTTTAGGTAGGAGCGTCCCTTGGTCTGGGTGAGGGGGTTTGGGTCTGGGGTCTGGGAAGGGTGTTTGGGTCTAGGGGAACTGTAAATCAATCCTGGGGTAGAAGGACGAGCGCCTCTTGGTCTGGGAACGGGGGTTTGGGTCTGGGGGTTTGGCTCTGAGGGAGGAGTTTGAGTCTGGGGAAGCTGAAAATCCTGGGGTGGGAGCTGAAAATCCTGGGGTGGGAGCAGCGAGTGCCTCTTGGTCTGGGTGAGGGGGTTTGGGTCTGGGGTCCAGGAATGGGGATTTGGGTCTGGGGGAACTGGAAATCCTGGGGCAGAAGGGATGAGCGCCTCTTGGTCGGGGAATGGGGGTTTGGGTCTGAAGTAGGGGATTTGGGTCTGGGGGAGCTGAAAATCCTGAGGTAGGAGCATCCCTTGGTCTGGGAATGGGGATTTGAGTTTGGGTCTGGGAGTGAGGATTGGGGTCTGGGGGAGCTGGAAATCCTGGGGCAGAAGGGATGAGCCAGTCTGGGAATGGGGGTTGGATCTGGGGGTTTGGGTTTGGGTCTAGGGGAACTGGAAATCGTGGGGTATGAGCATCCCTTGATCTGGGTCAGGGGGTCTGGGGGAGTGGGTTTGGGTCTGTGGGAGGGGATTTGGGTCTGGGGGAGCTGGAAATCCTGGGGTAGGAGCGGCAAGCGTCCCTTGGTCTGCGGGATGAGACTTGGGTCTGGGGGAGTGGATGTGGGGGTGAGGATTTGGGTCTGGGGGAGCTGGAAATCCTGGGGCAGAAGGGATGAGCGTCTCTTGGTCTGGGGAAGGGGATTTGGCTCTGGGGGTTTGGGTCTGTGGGAGGCGTTTGGCTCTGGGGAAGGGGGTTTGGGGGAGGGGTTTTGGGTCTGGGGGAGCTGGAAATCCTGGGGCAGAAGGGATGAGCGCCTCCTGGTCTGGGGAAGGGGATTTGGCTCTGGGGGATGGGGTTTGGGTCTGGGGGAGTGGGTTTGTGTCTGGGTCTGGGGCTCTGGGAATGGGGGTTTGGCTATGGGGGAGGGGGTTTGGGAATGGGGAAGGGGGTTTGGGGGTGAGGATTTGGGTCTGGGGGAGCTGGAAATCCTGGGGCAGAAGGGATGAGCGCCTCTTGGTCTGGGGAAGGGGATTTGGCTCTGGGGGTTTGGCTCTGTGGGAGGGGTTTGGGTTTGGGGAAATGGGTTTGTGTTTGGGACTGGGAATGGGGGAGGGGGTTTGGGGGGTGGGTTTGGCTCTGGAGTTTTGAGTCTGGGGTCTCAGCACCCCGTGCCCCCCGTGCAGCCGGGGATGACGACGCTGACGCACCGGGGCCGGCGGGCCGAGGGCCGGGGCTCCGAGAGGAAGGGCGAGGGTGAGGAGGAGGCTGCGGACAGGGAGCTGAACGAGGACGAGCCCGATGACTCCAAGGACATCCGCCTGACCCTCATGGAGGAGGTGCTGCTCCTGGGGCTGAAGGACAAGGAGGTGAGCCTGGTGGGCAGTGCTGCGGTCAAGCCGGGCTCCAGGCTCTCGGGGAGCAGCAGAAAGGATGGGATGGGTTCTTCTCAGTGCTGTCCCTCAGAACCTGCTTGGAACCTTCACAGAATCACTGGGTTGGAAGAGATCTTAAAGATCATCCCAACACCTCAACTGAGCCATGGCGTTGAGCGTTGGGACTGTGAAGCTCATCCAGTTCCAAACCCTCACCAGGGACAGGGACACCTTCCACCATCCCAGGCTGCTCCAAGCCCTGTCCAGCCTGGCCTTGGACACTTGCAGGGATGGTGCAGCTGCTCTGGGCTCCCTGTGCCAGGAGATGGCAAGCTGAGCCGTGCACGTGGCTGATAATGCTGTCCCAGCAGCTCTGCCTTGGGCACAGGGGCAGAGCAAAGCTGGTGGTGTTTTTTCCAGGGCTGAAGCCATGGGTAGAAGGAGGCTCAGCTGCTTTATCAAAGGGTGAACATCCTTTCAACCTCCTGTGCAGCCCCAAAGCAGCAGCTGGCACACGGGGACACCCTTAACAATGGGGGAAGGAGCAGAGGGAAGAGGCAGAGAGCAGCAGAGCCACAATGGACAGGGAGCAGGAGCTGCAGCTCTGCTGCCTTGCTGGGCCAGGCAGGGGTGGGGATGGGCAGCTCTGGGTGGGAATGTCACTGTGGGAGCTCCTCCTCTGTGCCTGTCACCCTGGGGTCACTTGGTTTGTGCTTATCAGCTGCTAGGAACTGGTTTATCAGCTCTGCCTGCTGTGGGGTTCTCTGAGCTGCCCCTGCGCCTTGATTTCACCCCTGCATCCATCTCCTGCATCAGCCTGGGGAAGTCTTTGCCTGGGAGGGTGGTGAGGCCCTGGCACAGGTTGTCCCATGGCTGCCCCATCCTGGGAGTGGCCCAGGCCAGGTTGGATGTGGTGGAACCTGGCCCTGCCATGGAATGGGATCAGTTGATCTTTAAGGTCCCTTCCAAGCCAAACCATCCCAGAATTCTAAAATCTGCTGTTCCTGATGAGTGGATGGGGAATTGCAGACCAGGGGAAGCCAACCAGGTGCCCAAGGTGATTTTTGGGCTGGCAGTGGCAGAGCAGAAGGTTCTAGAGAGGCTTTCCAGCTCCAGGAACCCACTTTGGTCAAGTGGAGATCTCTTCCATCTGTAACCATTCCATGATTCCTGTGTCTCCCACCCTGAGGAGCTGAGGTGGATGTCCTCCTCCTCTTCATCCTCTTCATCCTCTTCCTCCCCCAGGGGTGGAGTTAAACCTTTGTGAGGTTCCAGAACCTTCTTCCCAGCAGGGCTGTGCAGTTGTGGGCTGGTCCCAGCTGGTGCTGAGCTGTCCCAGGGATCCGGGCCAGGCTGTGACAGTGACAAGGGCTGGGGCTGTCCTGTCCCAGAGCCCCAGATCAGATCTGGGAGCCAACTAGGAAGTGGCAGCACCTCAGGGAACACAATGCAAATAATCCTGGAGCAAATATTTGACAGCAGCCTGGGAGTGGGGTGCCGTGGGCTGCTGTTCTCCTGGGCTGTGTTTGGTGTTCTTGGTTAATGTATCCTGGGAGCAGCCCTTGAGCCACCAGGAACCTGGCAGAGCACAACAAATAGGGAAAAAACCTTGCCACACTTTTTTTTTTTTTTTTTTTTTTATTATTCCATCCTGTCCTTCCACATTCCTGGAGCTCACAAGCAGAGGCAGCAGCAGCCTGGCCCTGAGCTGGGCTCTGTTTTCACAGCTCAGGTGTTCACTCATGCTTTGATGACTGGGGAAAAACAAGATGATTTTTGCAAATTCAATGAGCTCACGGTGTGATTTCATTATTTAAAGTACCAGTCTGTCCATGTAGGAGGACCTGGCTG
This sequence comes from Ammospiza caudacuta, assembly GCF_027887145.1. NCBI lineage: Eukaryota > Metazoa > Chordata > Aves > Passeriformes > Passerellidae > Ammospiza > Ammospiza caudacuta. The sequence continues at coordinate 3,540,940 of NC_080622.1, forward strand.
CAAACCAGGCTGGCTTTTATTTTCCAAGCTGGAAAATAACCCAGGAGCTTTGGAATTTCAAATTTCCTAGGGGGTTAATGTGCCCTTGAGGCCAGGAAATTGAAACCTTTGCCCATCTTCACACCCTTTCCTGGAGAACTTTGTTTGTAAAAGCCAGGAGCAAAATCCAGGAAAGGAAACCAGGAGGGCAGGGATGAAAGGTTGCTTTGTGTTCCTGCACAAGGAAGTGGAGAAAGCAAACAAAAATCTTCATTTATTTGATGGTTCTCCGTGCTGGGCAAGCCCAGAGTCCACATGGGATGGGAATTCAGCCCTGGGGAGGGCTGGGGGTGCCCAGCCTGTTTGCTTTGGGAAGGTTTTTTTCACTTTTTCTGCAGGCTCCTGGTGGATTTTAGGTCCTTCCATCCTTGTTTTCCATGCAGAGAAAGAGCAGCAGGAAGGGAGGAAAGAAGGAGCAGAAAAGGAGGAAAGAAAGCAGCAGAAAGAGCAGCAGAAAGGGAGAAAAGAAAGCAGCAGGAAGGAAGGGAAAAAGAGCAGAAAGGGAGGGAAAAAAGAGCAGAAAGAGCAGCAGAAGGGAAGGGGATAAAAGGGCAGAAAAGGAGGAAAGAAAGCAGCAGAAAAGGAGAAAAAAAGAGCAGAAAGGGAAGAAAGCCATCAGCAGAAAGGGAGGAAAGAAGGAACAGAAAAGGAGAAAAAAAGAGCAGAAAGGGAGGAAAGAAAGCAGCAGAAATGGAGCAAAAAAGGGCAGAAAGGGGGGAAAGAAGGAGCAGTAAAAGGAAAGAAAGCAGCAGAAAAAGCAGCAGAAGGGGTGGAAAGAAAGAGCAGAAAGGGAGGAAAAAAGAGCAGAAAGAGCAGCAGGAAGGGAGAAAAAAGGGCAGAAAAGGAGGAAAAAAAGCAGCAGAAAAGGAGGAAAAAAAGACCATAAAGGGAAGAAAGCAAGCAGCAGAAATGGAGGAAAGAAAGCAGCAGAAAAAGCAGCAGAAAAGGAGGAAGTAAAGAGCAGAAAGGGAAGAAAGCAAGCAGCATAAAGGGAGGAGAAAAAAAGAAGAAAGGGAGGAAAAAAGAGCCAAAAGAGCAGCAGAAAATGTGGAAAGGTTTGGAGACAGGAGCAGGGAAATGTGGAAATCTGGGAGGCTTTGGAGAGAAAGGAGCAGAGACGGGAGCAGGGAAATTTGGAAAGGTTTAGAGAAGGGAGCAGGGAAATCTGGGAAGGTTTGAAGAAACAGGAACAGGGAAATCTGGAAATCTGGGAATCTTTGGGGAGACAGGAGCAGGGAAATCTGGGAAGGTTTGGAGACAGGAACAGGGAAATGTGGAAATGTGGGAAGGTTTAGAGAGAGGAGCAGGGAAATCTGGGAAGGTTTGGAGACAGGAACAGGGAAATGTGGAAATGTGGGAAGGTTTAGAGAGAGGAGCAGGGAAATCTGGGAAGATTTGGAGAGAAAGGTGCAGGGAAATGTGGAAATCTGGAAGCTTTGGAGAGAAGGGAGCAGGGGAATGTGGGAAGGTTTGGAGAGACAGGAACAGGGAAATGTGGAAATCTGGGAAGCTTTGGGGAGACAGGAGGAGGGAAATCTGGGAAGGTTTGGAGAGAGGAGCAGGGAAATGTGGAAAGGTTTAGAGAGACAGGAGCAGGGAAATTTGGGAAGATTTGGAGAGACAGGAACAGAGAAATCTGGAAAGGTTTGGAGAGACAGGAACAGGGAAATGTGGAAATCTGGGAGGGTTTGGAGAGATGGGAGCAGAAACAGAAACAGGGAAATGTGGGAAGTTTTAGAGAAAGGAACAGGGAAATGTGGAAATCTGGGAAGGTTTGGAGAGACAAGAGCAGAGACAAGAGCAGGGAATTTGGGAAGGTTTAGAGAGAGGAGCAGGGAAATTTGGGAAGATTTGGAGAGAGAGGAGCAGGGAAATGTGGAAATCTGGGAAGGTTTAGAGAAAGGAGCAGGGAAATGTGGAAAGGTTTAGAGAGACAGGTACAGGGAAATTTGGGAAGAATTGGAGAGACAGGAGCAGAGAAATCTGGAAAGGTTTGGAGACAGGAACAGAGAAATGTGGGAAGGTTTGGAGAGAGGAGCAGGGAAATGTGGGAAAATTTGGAACAGGAGCAGAGAAATCTGGGAAGGTTTGGAGAGACAGGAACAGGGAAATGTGGAAATCTGGGAGGGTTTGGAGAGATGGGAGCAGAAACAGAAACAGGGAAATGTGGGAAGTTTTAGAGAAAGGAACAGGGAAATGTGGAAATCTGGGAAGCTTTGGAGAGACAGGAGCAGAGACAAGAGCGGGGAAGTTTGGGAAGGTTTAGAGAGAGGAGCAGGGAAATTTGGGAAGATTTGAAGAGAAAGGAGCATGGAAATGTGGAAATCTGGGAAGTCTTGGAGAAACAGGAGCAGGGAAATTTGGGAAGATTTGGAGAGAGAGGAGCAGGGAAATGTGGAAATCTGGGAAGGTTTAGAGAAAGGAGCAGGGAAATGTGGAAAGGTTTAGAGAGACAGGAGCAGGGAAATTTGGGAAGGTTTGGAGAGACAGGAGCAGAGAAATGTGGGAAAATTTGGAGACAGGAGCAGGGAAATCTGGGAAGGTTTGGAGAGAGGAGCAGGGAAATGTGGAAATCTGGAAAGGTTTGGAGAGACAGGAGCAGGGAAATGTGGGAAAATTTGGAACAGGAGCAGAGAAATCTGGGAAGGTTTGGAGAGACAGGAGCAGGGAAATGTGGAAATCTGGGAAGCTTTGGAGAGATGGGAGCAGAAACAGAAACAGGGAAATGTGGGAAGGTTTAGAGAAAGGAACAGGGAAATGTGGAAATCTGGGAAGCTTTGGAGAGACAGGAGCAGAGACAAGAGCAGGGAAGTTTGGGAAGGTTTAGAGAGGAGCAGGGAAATGTGGAAAGGTTTAGAGAGACAGGAGCAGGGAAGTTTGGGAAGATTTGGAGAGACAGGAACAGAGAAATCTGGAAAGGTTTGGAGACAGGAGCAGGGAAATGTGGGAAGATTTGGAGAGAAAGGAGCAGAGACAAGAGCAGGGAATTTGGGAAGGTTTAGAGAGAGGAGCAGGGAAGATCTGGGAAGGTTTGAAGAAACAGGAACAGGGAAATGTGGAAATCTGGGAAGGTTTGGGGAGACAGGAGGAGGGAAATGTGGGAAGGTTTGGAGACAGGAACAGGGAAATTTGGGAAGGTTTGGAGAGACAGGAGCAGGGAAATGTGGAAATCTGGGAAGGTTTGGAGAGACAGGAGCAGGGAAATGTGGGAAGGTTTGGAGACAGGAACAGGGAAATGTGGGAAGGTTTGGAGAGGAGCAGGGAAATTTGGCAAGGTTTGGAGAGACAGGAACAGAGAAATCTGGAAAGGTTTGGAGACAGGAACAGGGAAATTTGGGAAGGTTTGGAGAGACAGGAGCAGAGAAATGTGGAAATGTGGGAAGGTTTAGAGAGACAAGAGCAGAGACAGGAGCAGGAAAGTGTGGAAATGTGGGGAGCTTTGAGGAGAGGAGCAGGGAAATGTGGAAATCTGGGAGGGTTTGGAGAGAAAGAAGGAGAGAAATGTGGGAAGGTTTAGAGAAGGAAGCAGGGAAATCTGGAAATCTGGAAGCTTTGGGGAGACAGGAGGAGGGAAATGTGGGAAGGTTTGGAGACAGGAACAGGGAAATTTGGGAAGGTTTGGAGAGACAGGAGCAGGGAAATGTGGAAATCTGGGAAGGTTTGGAGAGATGGGAGCAGGGAAATCTGGGAAGCTTTGGAGAGACAAGAGCAGGGAAGTTTGGGAAGGTTTAGAGAGAGGAGCAGGGAAATTTGGGAAGATTTGAAGAGAAAGGAGCAGGGAAATGTGGAAATCTGGAAGCCTTGGGCGGAGAAGCAGGGAAATGTGGAAATCTGGGAAGGTTTAGAGAAGGAAGCAGGGAAATGTGGAAATCTGGGAAGGTTTAGAGAAGGAAGCAGGGAAATGTGGAAATCTGGGAAGGTTTAGAGAAGGAAGCAGGGAAATGTGGAAATCTGGGAAGGTTTAGAGAAGGAAGCAGCGAAATGTGGAAATCTGGGAAGGTTTAGAGAAGGAAGCAGGGAAATGTGGAAATCTGGGAAGGTTTAGAGAAGGAAGCAGGGAAATGTGGAAATCTGGGAAGGTTTAGAGAAGGAAGCAGGGAAATGTGGAAATCTGGGAAGGTTTAGAGAAGGAAGCAGGGAAATGTGGAAATCTGGGAAGGTTTAGAGAAGGAAGCAGCGAAATGTGGAAATCTGGAAGCTTTGGGGAGACTCCTGGGCAGGATCCCAGCAGTCCAGGAGGGACGAGAAGCACAGAGAGGACAAATTCAATTCCCTGCCATTTCTCCCCAGGGCTACACCTCGTTCTGGAACGACTGCATCTCCTCGGGGCTGCGCGGCGGGATCCTCATCGAGCTGGCGCTGCGCGGCCGCATCCGCCTGGAGCCGCTGGCCCTGAGGAAGAAGAGGCTGCTGGAGAGGAAGGTTGTAAGAGAGTCTGGGGGAGTGGTGGGGGTCATGCACGGTCGGGATGGATGGAGATGAGATCTCTTTGAAGCCAAGTCGTAGAACTTGCAGTTTATTGCAAAGGGCGTGGATGCAGGGCCCTGCCGGGAGCTGCCAGCCGCAGCTCGGAGCAGACTGAGAGGAGAGAGGCTTAAAGTGTGAGAGAGTTAAAGACAAAGGTTTAAGAGAGGAGAGCTTGTAGAAAGGAGGGGGTGAAGAAGTGCAGAGGGGAAGACGAAGAAGTGAGCACAAAAAGAGAGCGAAGTTCCTGTTACAATACAATAAATCATCTTCAGTGATGAATATTCAGATTTTCTTCAACCAATCTACTGCAGCATGCATATCCTATAACATTTCCATACAGCCTGTAAGAATCATTACATTACCATACTGTGTTACATTTTAAACCCTAAATCTTATTCTTTGGGCCCTTCTGCCAAGCTGTGGGGTCTGCTCTGAGCCTTGGGCCTGTCTGCAAGTAGAGGGTGTTGTTCCATCACGAGGGGATCACCTTCAGTGAGCACACCATTGTTTTGCAGTTGTTCAGTAACTGAGGGATGTCAAAGCTTGCTTTCATTTCAATCTCATTTTCATCAACCAATCTACTACAGCATGCATATCCTATAACATTTCCATACAATCTATAAGAATCATTACATTACCGTACTGTGTTACATTTTAAACCCTAAATCTTATTCTTTGGGTCCTTCTGCCAAGCTGTAGGGTCTGACACTTGGAGCTGCCTGCTTGCAGAGGGTGTTGTTCCATCACAAGGGATCACCTTCAGCTGGCCACGCCATTGTTTTGCAGTTTTTCAGTAACTGAGGGATCTCAAAGCTTGCTTTGATTTCAATCTCATTTTCATCAACCAATCTACTACAGCATGTATATCCTATAACATTTCCATACAGCCTGTAAGAATCATTACATTCCCACACTGTGTTACATTTTAAACCCTAAATCTTATTCTTTGGGCCCTTCTGCCAAGCTGTGGGGTCTGCTCTGAGCCTTGGGCCTGTCTGCAAGCAGAGGGTGTTGTTCCATCACGAGGGGATCACCTTCAGCTGGCCACACCATTCTTTTCCAGTTGTTCAGTAACTGAGGGATCTCAAAGCTTGCTTTCATTTCAATCTCATTTTCATCAACCAATCTACTACAGCATGTATATCCTATAACTTTTCCATACAACCTATAAGAATCATTACATTACCATACTGTGTTACATTTTAAACCCTAAATCTTATTCTTTGGACCCCTTCTGCCAAGCTGTGGGGTCTGCTCTGAGCCTTGGAGCTGCCTGCTTGCAGAGGGTGTTGTTCCATCACAAGGGATCACCTTCAGTGAGCACACCATTGTTTCCCAGGTGTTCAGTAACTGAGGGATCTCAAAGCTTGCTTTCCTTTCAATCTCATTTTCATCAACCAATCTACAGCATGCATATCCTATAACATTCCCATACAGCCTATAAGAATCATTACATTACCATACTGTGTTACATTTTAAACCCTAAATCTTATTCTTTGGACCCCTTCTGCCAAGCTGTAGGGTCTGACACTTGGAGCTGCCTGCTTGCAGAGGGTGTTGTTCCATCACAAGGGGATCACCTTCAGTGAGCACACCATTGTTTTCCAGTTGTTCAGTAACTGAGGGATCTCAAAGCTTGCTTTCCTTTCAATCTCATTTTCATCAACCAATCTACTACAGCATGTATATCCTATAACATTTCCATACAGCCTGTAAGAATCATTACATTCCTCACACTGTGTTAGATTTTTGTTTTCCAGTTTTTCAGTAACTGAGGGATCTCAAAGCTTGCTTTCCTTTCAATCTCACTTACAGTTTCTCTGTTCTCAAAATCTTTTGCCAGGCAATCACATTGCTAAGGCTTTCCTGTCCCATCCTCCCCAGCAGAAGGTCAGGCTGCTGTGGGACAAGGGCTGGGGGTGTGCCCAGCCCAGCCTGCCTGGGGAGTGTGGAAAACGTGTTTGGTCTCTTGTGAAAATGGAATTAAAAAAAAAAAAAAAAAAAAAAACCAAAAAAAAAAAAAAAACCAAGCAATCAATTAAAAAGAAATAATATAAATAAATAATAAATAAAATAAAGTAAATAATACAAATAAATTAAAATTACGTAAATAAATAATTAAAAATTAAAGAAAAAATTTAAGTAATGGTAAAAGAAATAATTAAAATTTAAATAAATGGATAATAAAAAATAAAAGAAAGAATAAAAATTTAAATAAATAGCTCAATTTTAAATAAATAAATAATAAGAAGATAGCTATTAAAAGATAACTATTGCTTGCTTTAATAGCTATCTTTTTTATTAAAATAATGAAAAAGATAGCTATTAAAATAAGTAATAATGAAATTAAAATTGAAATTAAAATATTTTAAAAATAGTTTAATAATGAATTAATAATTAATTTAATTTTAACAAGGACAATAGGAGATACATGCCATAAAACAGAAATAAAAACTACTACTAACTCTGTCTTTATCGCAGAGTTACTTTAACATCACATATGTAAAATCCATTTCATTATTTTCAAAAAGCTATTATTATTATATAATTACAATATTATATAATTATAATTTTATTATATATTATGTCATACTAATAAAATATATAATATAGTATAATAATACTTTATTATATTATATAGTAATATATATTACAATATAATATAATATAATATAATATAATATAATATAATATAATATAATATAATATAATATAATATAATATAATATAATATAATATTATACTATATAAAAATATTATATAGTAATATATTATATAATAACAAAAGGACAATATTATATAATATAATTATAGTATTCCATGATTACACATTATAATACTATAGTAATATTAAGTACAAATATAATATATTAACACATTATAATAGTATATAGTATAGTATATAATATTAATATATATTTTATATAATAGTATATAATATTCATATAATATTAAGTCATTATAATATTACAATACTGTACAATAATTATCTAATATTACACTATTATAATATTATATATTGATAGACTATTATTATATGATTACAATAGTATATAATAATGATGCAAAATTATTATATTATAATACTATACAATATTAATAGAATATTATGTTATTACATAATTTCAATATTATAATGATACAAAATTACAGTATTATTATATTATATTATAATACTATATAATATTAATAGAATATTATGTTATTACATAATTTCAATATTATAGTGATACAAAATTACAATATTATTATATTCTACTATAATACTATATAATATTAATAGAATATGATGTTATTACATAATTTCAATATTATAATGATACAAAATTACAATATTATTATATTCTATAATATTACTATAATATTTATGTATAATTATAATAATGTAAAATTAAACAATAATTACACCAATTTACAATTTGCTGGTGTTCTGTGGTATTGCTCCTCCCAGGTGCTGCTGAAGTCGGATGCTCCCACTGGGGATGTGCTGCTGGATGAGACCCTCAGGCACATCAAGGCCACAGAGACAGCAGAGACGGTGCAGACCTGGATAGAGCTGCTCACTGGTAGGGCCAGGAGGAGATTCCACCATCCCAGCTCCCTCCAGGGCTCTCCAAACATCCCTGAGAGCCACCAAAATCCATCCAGGGTCATGCTCTGTATCCCTCTCTCCATCCAGAGCTCCAGGACCCAGCCAAAGCCACCAAAATCTGTCCAGGGTCATGCTCTGTGTCCCTCTCTGCATCCATAGCTCCAGGACCCAGACCCAACCAAAGCCACCAAAATCTGTCCAGGGTCATGCTCTGCATCCAGAGCTCCAGGACCCAGACCCAACCAAAGCCACCAAAATCTGTCCAGGGTCATGCTCTGCATCCAGAGCTCCAGGACCCAGACCCAACCAAAGCCACCAAAATCTGTCCAGGGTCATGCTCTGCATCCAGAGCTCCAGGACCCAGACCCAACCAAAGCCATCAAAATCCATCCAGGGTCATCCTCTGCATCCAGAACTCTGGGATCTGGTGGTGAGGGAAACTCTAAACCAGCCTGGATTCTCAAACTCATCCAAAACCCCTCTCCAGGGCTCTCCAAACATCCCTGAGACCCAGCCAAAGCCACCAAAATCCATCCAGGGTCATCCTCTGCATCCCTCTCTGTATCCAGAGCTCCAGGACCCAGACCCAACCAAAGCCACCAAAATCCATCCAGGATCACCCTCTGCATCCAGAGCTCCAGGATCTGGTAGTAAGGGAACCCCAAAACCAGCCTGGATTCTCAAAATCATCCAAAACCCCTCTCCAGGGCTCTCCAAACATCCCTGAGACCCAGCCAAAGCCACCAAAATCCATCCAGGGTCGTGCTCTGCATCCAGAGCTCTGGGATCTGGTGGTGAGGGAACCCCAAAAAGAGAGGAGAACCCCAAAACCACCCTGGACTCTCAAATCTCTCCAAAACCCCTCTCTAAAATCCCTCTCCAGGGCTGTCCAAACATCCCTGAGACCCAACCAAAGCCACCAAAATCCATCCAGGGTCACCCTCTGCATCCAGAGCTCCAGGATCTGATGATTAGAGAACCCCCAAAACTGCTCTGGACCATCAAATCCCTCCAAAACCCCTCTCCAGGCCTGTCCATGATTCCCTGATTTCCCTTCCCAGATCACCCTGGGGGATATTTAGATGTCCAGGTAGAATTTGAAGGTTCTACTGGAGGATTTTGGGGGGTCCCAGGTGGGATTTGGGTCTCCTGGGAAGGATTTTGGAGGATCTCAGATAAGATTTGGGTCTCCTGGGAGGATTTCCAGATCCTCAATGGGTTTTTGGTCTCCTGGGAAGCGTTTTGGGGGATCCAAATGCTGAGGCCTCACCAAGCCTGGGATGACCCATGGGTGGAGGAGGCTTTGGGAAGGGATTTGCCCTGGGATCTCCTGGGAGATCTCCTGGGATTTCTCCTCAAGCTCCACTGGGAGCTTTACCAGGAGGGTCTGAGTTCCACCAAGGGATCAGAGCCAGGTGTCCATGCAGGACATCATGGAAGGGTGGAAGGACACTGGGATTGGCAAACAAACCTTGACCAGAGCCTCCCTGACCTGGCTCTGATTCCTGGAGGTTCCTGGAGATGGGAAGAGCAGGAGAAGGTTGAAAGTGGGGGCAGAGAAGAATTTTCTGGGTTGGGAGCTTGGTGGAAATCTTGGACCTCAAACCTCCTGTGGCAGAGCCTGGTGTCCATGCAGGACATCATGGAAGGATGGAAGGATGTTGGAATTGGGAAATAAACCTTGACCAGAGACTCCCTGCTTGGCTCTGGATCCTTGGAGGTCCATGAAGATGGGGAGAGCAGGAGAAGGCTGAATGTGGGCAGAATTTTCTGGGTTGGGAGCTTGGTGAAAATTTTGCACCTCAGAGCTCCTTTGGCAGAGCCAGGTGTCCATGCAGGACACCATGGAAGGGTGGAAGGACACTGGGATTGGCAAACAAACCTTGACCAGAGCCTCCCTGACCTGGCTCTGATTCCTGGAGGTTCCTGGAGATGGGAAGAGCAGGAGAAGGTTGAAAGTGGGGGCAGAGAAGAATTTTCTGGGTTGGGAGCTTGGTGGAAATTTTGGACCTCAGAGCTCCTTTGGCAGAGCCTGGTGTCCATGCAGGACACCATGGAAGGGTGGAAGGACACTGGGATTGGCAAACAAACCTTGACCAGAGCCTCCCTGACCTGGCTCTGATTCCTGGAGGTTCCTGGAGATGGGAAGAGCAGGAGAAGGTTGAAAGTGGGGGCAGAGAAGAATTTTCTGGGTTGGGAGCTTGGTGGAAATTTTGGACCTCAGAGCTCCTGTGGCAGAGCCTGGTGTCCATGCAGGACATCATGGAAGGATGGAAGGATGTTGGAATTGGGAAACAAACCTTGACCAGAGCCTCCCTGGCCTGGCTCTGGATCCCTGGAGATCCCTGGAAATGAGAAGAGCAGGAGAAGGTTGAAAGTGGGAGCAGAGAAGGATTTTTGGGGTTGGGAGCTTGGTGGAAATTTTGGACCTCAGACCTCCTGTGGCAGAACCTGGTGTCCATGCAGGACACCATGGAAGGATAGAAGGATGTTTGGATTGGGAAGCAAAGCTTGACCAGAGACTCCCTGGCCTGGCTCTGGATCCCTGGAGATCCCTGGAAATGGGAAGAGCAGGAGAAGGTTGAAAGTGGGGGCAGAGAAGGATTTTCTGGGTTGGGAGCTTGGTGGAAATTTTGGACCTCAGAGCTCCTGTGGCAGAACCTGGTGTCCATGCAGGACACCATGGAAGGATGGAAGGATGTTTGGATTGGGAAGCAAAGCTTGACCAGGGCCTCCCTGGCTTGGCTCTGGATTCCTGGAGGTTCCTGGAGATCCCTGGAGATGGGAAGAGCAGGAGAAGGTTGAAAGTGGGGGCAGAGAAGAATTTTCTGGGTTGGGAGCTTGGTGGAAATTTTGGACCTCAGACCTCCTGTGGCAGAACCTGGTGTCCATGCAGGTGGAAGGGTGGAAGGACATTGGAATTGGGAAGGAAACCTTGAGCAGAGTCTCCTTCGCCTGGCTGTGGATCCCTGAAGGTCCTTGGAGATGAGGAGAGCAGGAGAAGGTTGAATGTGGGGGCAGAGTAGAATTTTTGGGTTGGGAGCTTGGTGGAAGTCTTGGACCTCAGAGCCCAGTGTCCATGCAGGCCATCATGGAAGGGTGGAAGGACGTTGGCATTGGCAAACAAACCTTGACCAGAGCCTGCTGTCCCTCAGGAGAGACCTGGAACCCCTTCAAGCTGCAGTACCAGCTGCGCAACGTGCGCGAGCGCCTGGCCAAGGCCCTGGTGGAGAAGGGCATCCTGACCACGGAGAAGCAGAACTTCCTCCTCTTCGACATGACCACGCACCCCGTGTGCAACGCCTCCGAGAAGCAGCGCCTGCTCAAGAGGCTCCAGGAGAGCGTCCTGGAGCGTTGGGTCAACGAGCCGCAGCGCATGGAGCGCAGGACCCTGGCCCTGCTGGTGCTGGCCCACGCCTCGGACGTGCTGGAGAACGTTTTTGCCAGCCTGGCCGACGACAAGTACGACGTGGCCATGAACAGGACCAAGGACCTGCTGGATATGGACCCTGAGGTGGAGGCTGCCAAGGGCAAGGGCATGGAGATGATCTGGGCCGTGCTGGCGGCCTTCAATAAGTCCTAAAAGCTCTCCTTGGTGGGTCCCATCATGGGGTTCCACCCTGGGGTCTCCCCAGAAGAACCTGGACTTGGAAGGTGCTAAGGGCAAAGGCACAGAGATGATCTGGGCCATGCTGGTGGCCTTCAAGAAGTCCTAAACCCCTCCTCATGTGGGGTAGGGGAGATCCTTGATGTCCCATCAAGGGGACTCCACACCCTACATGGGGTCCTATCAAGGGAAACCTCTCTCCCCAGAAGGACTTGGACCTGGAACGTCCCAAAGGCATGGCCACAGAGATGATCTGGGCCATGCTGGTGGCCTTCAATAAGTCCTAAAACCTCTCCTTGATGGGTCCCATCACGGGGTTCCACCCTGGGGTCTCCCCAGAGGGTCCTGGACCTGGAAGCTGCCAAGGGCAGGGGCACAGAGATGATCTGGGCCATGCTGGTGGCCTTCAAAAAGTCCTAAACCCCTCCTCATGTGGGGTAGGGGAGATCCTTGATGGGTCCCATCAAGGGGACTCCACACCCCACATGGGGTCCTACCAAGGACCTTCTCCCCAGAAGGACTTGGGCCTGGAAGGTGCCAAAGGCATGGCCACAGAGATGATCTGGGCCATGCTGGTGGCCTTCAAGAAGTCCTACACTCCTCCTCACATGGGATGGGGAGATCATTGATGGGTCCCATCAAGGGGAACCCTCTCCCCAGAAGGACTTGGACCTGGAAGGTGCCAAAGGCAAGGCCACAGAGATGATCTGGGCCATGCTGGTGGCCTTCAATAAGTCCTCGCGTGGTGTGGAGGAGATCCTTGATGGGTCCCATCAATTGGACCCCTCTCCCCATGGGGACCTGCAGTTCCTGGGGCACTGGGTGGGCTCAGCCTGGGGAGGGACCAGGGGATTTTTGTTTTTCCCCTTCCCAGGTAGGGTTGGGAGGTGAGAACCCACCACCAGCACCACCACCAGAGCCTCGTGGTGCCTCCAGGGAGAGGTGGCAGCAGCTCTTCACTCCTTGGGCATTTCCTTCTGAGGCCAGTGCAGAGCCGGGGGTGGCAGAGTTTGGGGTGGCAGAGGTTGGGGTGCCCCAGGAGCTGCTCCCAGAGGCCAAGCCCTGGCACAGACAGGACTCCTGGGTGCCTCTCCCACATCCACCTCCAGCTCTGGGGTGCCCATGAGGAGCTCACACCCTCCTGGGATGGTTTGGCGGTGTTGGGCACCCAAAGCGCCCCCAGGCTGTGCCCTCATGGCTCAGCTGCTCTTTCTAGTAAGAAGAACCAAGTGAAACTGTGATTATTTTTGTTCACAACCTTCTTCCTTCCTTCCTCCCCCACTTGATTCTCCTGTAGTTCACTTAAAACTGAATTATTTCTCTGCAGCCCGTGCCGTGTCCGTGTTTCAGTGGGTGCAGCTGCCGGCGTTGGCATTGCCCGGGAGGGGCGGGATGTCCCCAGGGTGACACGGGTGACATGAGCTGCGGGTGGTCTCAGCTGGTGGGTGCGGGTGAGCTCCCTCCTCCCCCAGGCCCCTTTTCCATTCCGGGGGCGCTTTTGGGGCTTTTCGGTGTCCCCGCGGTGTCCCCGCACCCTCCCGGCCCCGGTTTCGAACCCGTGGCTCTGTGGGACAGAGGGAGCCCCGCCTGTTTCCTCGCCCACTCGATGTTTCTCGCTTTCCATTGGTCGCTGTTAATGCCAGTCGTTGTTGCCCCGCCCTTTTGCTGGCACCACCTCCCCTCAGTGCTCCGCCTCCCGCTCGCACTGATTGGTCAGGTGTGATGTCACTGCGGCCGCTTCTCTGCGCTCATTGGGTAGAGCTGCTGTCCGTCACGCAGCTGAGGCGGTGGAGGCGGTGGCGGCCATTTTGGAGCAGGGCGCGGGGCCGGACGCAGCGGAGGGAGCGCAGAGGCCCCCCCTCACCGCCATGGCAGCCCCGCTCGGTACCGGCGCCTTCACGGAGGAGACCGGGCAGGAAAAACAGGTGGGGAAACCCCCGGGGAACTGAGGGGGTATCGGGCGAACTCCCACTGGATCGCCTGCACGTCCCTCTTTCCAGTCCTAAGCGGAGATTGGTTATTTCTGTAGTCAGTCTGGCGAAAGCCGGACTCTGATTGGCTACGAGGCTGGGGGTGGGCGGGACTTCCGGATTAGGCTCGATGGCGGCGTGGGGGGTGCGTGGGGTCGGTGGGGTGAGGTTGGGGGGGACCGGGATGGGACCGGGATGGGACCGGGATGGGACCGGGATGGGGTAACGGGGGTGGGAGGGGGCTGGGATTAACCTGGGGTGGGGGTAATGGGGTTGGGATGGGGGTAACTGGGAGGGGATGGGGTAATTGGGATGGGAGGGGGTAACTGGGATGGGAGGGGGTAACTGGGATGGGGTAACTGGGATGGGATTTGGGTGAGTGGGATGGGGTAACTGGGATGGACTGGGGGTAACTGGGATGGATGGCGGTAACTGGGTTGGGGTAACTGGGATGGGTGGGGGTAACTGGGATGGGATCTGGGTAACTGGGATTGGTGTAACTGGGATGGGGTTGGGATGGAGGGAACTGGGATTGGATGGGGTAACTGGGATGGAATGGGGGTAACTGGGATGTTATGGGGATGGAATAACTGGGATGGGGTGATTGGGATGGGGTCACTGGGATGGGATTTGTGTAACTGGGATAGGATGGGGGAACTGGGATGGGGGCGACTGGGATGGATGGGGTAACTGGGATGGGGTAACTGGGATAGGGGTAACTGGGATTGGTGTAACTGGGATGGATTGGTGTAACTGGAATGGGGTAACTGGGATTGGTGTAACTGGGATTGGTGTAACTGGAATGGGGTAACTGGGATTGGTGTAACTGGGATGGATTGGTGTAACTGGAATGGGGTAACTGGGATTGGTGTAACTGGGATTGGTGTAACTGGAATGGGGTAACTGGGATTGGGGTAACTGGGATGGACTGGTGTAGCTGGGATTGGTGTAACTGGGATGGGGTAACTGGGATGGACTGGTGTAACTGGGATTGGTGTAACTGGGAGCTCAGGGCAGCACTCCCAGACCCTGCAATGGTTTTAGGGGATGAAGCTTTGGGTGCTGCTGTCAGACCCCCTGACCCCAAAATCCCATCCAGGACCCCTAAAAGCTCTCCAGGACCCCCAAAATCCTGACTGGGACCCCCAAATCCTGTCCAGGACCCCCAAATCCTCCCCAGAACCCCCAAAATCCTCCCCAGGACCCCCAAAATCCTGATTGGGACCCCCAAATCCTCCCCAGGACCCCCAAAATCCTGTCCAGAACCCTAAAAGCTCTCCAGGACCCCCAAAATCCTGATTGGGACCCCCAAATCCTCCCCAGGACCCCCAAAATCGTGTCCAGGACCTCCCAAATCCTCCCCAGGACCCCCAAATCCTCCTCAGGAACCCCAAATCCTCCTCAGGAACCCCAATCCTTCCCAGGACCCCCAAAATTCTGTCCAGGACCCCCAAATCCAGGAATTCCTTCCTAAAATTCAGCCTAAAATCCAGGAATTCCTTCCCAAAAGAAATAATGTAAAATTTATTTAATAAATAATTGTAAATATGTATTAGTAATGTAATAACTACTGCCAATTTTATTTATGAAATAAGTGTTAATGCAATTAATAAATGTAAATTAATAGTGCAATCAAAAATGTCAATTTCCTTTCGTGAATAAATTTTGATTTAAGAAATGAATGTAAATATAAATTAATGTGCATTTCGTTAAATAAATAAATTTTAATTAAATATTTTAATATAAATTAATAATGCCAGCAATAATGTGCATTTTATTTGATAAATTTAAATTGGATTAATAAATATAAATAAATTTAGCTATTATTATATTGATATAATATAATGTAATGTAATATATAATGTAATATAATTATATTATGTTATATTATATTATATTATATTACATTATATTATATTATATTATATTATATTATATTATATTATATTATATTATATTATATTATATTATATTATATTGTATTATATTTATATTGTATTATATTGTATTATATTGTATTATATTGTATTATATTATATTATATTATATTATATTATATTATATTATATTATATTATATTATATTATATTATATTATATTATATATAATTAGTGCAATATTATATTTAATGCTATTAGTATTGTATTGTATTAATATTAATATTGTATCAATATTAACATTTATTAATATGTTATGTATTGATATATAGTATTAATAAATATATAAATGTTTATATTAATTAAATAGAAATTAAATTAATATAACTTAATAATAACATTTCATTTATTAAATAAATTTTAATTTAATTAATACACATAACTTAATAAGAAAATAATGAAGATTTCATTAAATAAATTTAAATTTAATTCATAAATATAAATGAAGGATGTAATAAATAATATAAATGTTATTTAATGAATAATTTTTGATTTTTTTCTGTATTTTAGGACTGTCAGGAGAAGGACAAAGGCATTTCCCCTGAGAGGGCAGAGGAGGCCAAGCTCAAGGCCAAATATCCCAACCTGGGCCAGAAACCCGGGGGCTCTGATTTCCTCATGAAGAGGCTGCAGAAAGGGGTGAGTGAGGGCACAGGAGATCCAAAAAATGGGGAAAAAATGGGGAAAAACTGCTAAAAAATGGGGCAAAAAAATTGGGAAATTTGGGGAAAGAATGGGGAAAAAAATTGGGAAATTTGGGGAAAGAATGGGGAAAAAATTGGGAAATTTGGGGAAAGAATGGGGAAAAAATGGGGAAAAAACGGGGAAAAAATTGGGAAATTTGGGGAAAGAATGGGGAAAAAATGGGAAAAAATGGAGAAAAAAAATTGGGAAATTTGGGGAAAGAATGGGGGAAAAATGGGGAAAACTTTGGGAAATTTGGGGAAAGAATGGGGGAAAATGGGGAAAAAACGGGGAAAAAATTGGGAAATTTGGGGAAAGAATGGGGAAAAAATGGGGAAAAAACGGGGAAAAAATTGGGAAATTTGGGGAAAGAATGGGAGAAAAATGGGGAAAAAATTGGGAAATTTGGGAAAGAATGGGGAAAAATTTGGGAAATTTGGGGAAAAAATGGGGGAAAAAATGGGGAAAAAACGGGGAAAAAATTGGGAAATTTGGGGAAAGAATGGGGAAAAAACGGGGAAAAAAATTGGGAAATTTGGGGAAAGAATGGGGGAAAAATGGGAAAAAATGGGGAAAAAAATATTGGGAAATTTGGGGAAAGAATGGGCAAAAAATGGGGGAGAAAAAAGGGAAAAACTGTGGGAAATTGGGAGAAAAAAAAAAGGGAAACTTGGAGGAAAATGGGGAAAAATCCAGGGAAAGAATGGGAAAAATAATGGGAAGTTTGGGAGAAAAATGGGGGGAAAAAAGGGAAATCTGAGGGAAAAATGGGAAATCTGGGAAAAACCTGGAGAAAAAAAGCAGAAAGTGGGAAAAAACCAAGGGAAACCTGGGGAAAAATGGGGGAAAAAATTGGAAACCTGGGGAAAAATGGGGAGAAAAGACCTGGGAAACCTGGGGAGGAAAAAAACTGGGAAATTGGAGAAAAAAGGGAAAAATAATAGGAAAAATAAATGGGAAACAAACTGGGAAAAAAACCCTGGGAAAAGTGGGGGAAAAAATGGAGAAAAAATGGAGAAAAAACTGGTGAGGAAACCTGGGGAAGAAATGGGAGAAAATGAGGGAAAAATTGAGAAATCTGGGAAAAAACCTGGGAAAATTGGGAAAAAATGAGGAAAATCTCTCAGGAATGGGATTAAATCCTCAGAAATGGATCAAAAGACTTCTGGGTTGGGAAAAAGGAAGGAAGGGATCAGGCCCTGAGCCTTTATTTGGGAAATTAATTTAATTTATTATCCTACTGAAAAATAATAAATAAATTTATTATTTGTATATAAAATTGACAATTTCATTTTTTATGCCATTAAGAAATAATAAATAAATTTTTACTTATATATAAAATTTAAAAATTTATATGTAAGTAAAATTTATATTAAAAATATTTATATTTATATAAAAATTTTATATTTATAAAATTTATAATGGAATTTATATTCCATTAAGAAATAATGAATTTATTACTTATATATAAAATTTAAAATTGAATTTATTACCTCATATAAAATTTAAAATTGAATTTATTACCTCATTAAAAAAACATAAATTTAAGAGAACATAAATGTATTATTTATATATAAAGATTAAAATTTTAATTAAAACTAAAATTGAAAAATAAACCTTAAAATTTTAATTTTACACCCAAAAATCCATTTAAAATTAAAAAAAATCATTTTATTTTAACTTCAAATTTTTTTTGGCTAAAAAAATTTTATTTTTAATTTTAACTAAAATTAAAATTCTCATTTTAGTTGAAGGAGTTGGATCAATTTTAAATGAAATTAAATTAAATTAAATGATGGGTGGGATTGGCACTGGGACGCCCTTTGAGCTGGGATGGTGCAGGAAGGGCCAGGGGTTGTTCTGTGGGGCAAAAGTCCTGGGTTTGTCACTCTGGTTTATGATCCCACAGTGCTGGTGTGTCAGTCTGGCTCAGCACCCCATAAATCCTGGCCCTAGACCTGGCTCACCCCATAAATCCTGGCTCCAGACCTGGCTCACCCCATAAATCCTGGCTCACCTCATAAATCCTGGCTCTGGGCCTGGTTCACCCCATAAATCCTGGCTCACCCCATAAATCCTGGCCCTAGGCCAGACTCACCCCATAAATCCTGGCCCTAGACCTGGCTCACCTCATAAATCCTGGCTCACCTCATAAATCCTGGCTCACCCCATAAATCCTGGCCCTAGACCTGGCTCACCTCATAAATCCTGGCTCACCTCATAAATCCTGGCCCTAGGCCTGGCTCACCCCATAAATCCTGGCTCTGGGCCTGGTTCACCCCATAAATCCTGGCTCACCTCATAAATCCTGGCCCTAGGCCTGGCTCACCCCATAAATCCTGGCTCCAGACCTGGCTCACCCCATAAATCCTGGCTAGGCCAGACTCACCCCATAAATCCTGGCTCTAGGCCTGGCTCACCCCATAAATCCTGGCTCTAGGCCTGGTTCACCCCATAAATCCTGGCTCACCTCATAAATCCTGGCCCTAGACCTGGCTCACCCCATAAATCCTGGCTCCAGACCTGGCTCACCCCATAAATCCTGGCTCACCTCATAAATCCTGGCTCTGGGCCTGGTTCACCCCATAAATCCTGGCTCACCTCATAAATCCTGGCTCTGGGCCTGGTTCACCCCATAAATCCTGGCCCTAGGCCAGGCTCACCCCATAAATCCTGGCTAGGCCAGACTCACCCCATAAATCCTGGCTCTAGGCCTAGCTCATCACCCCATAAATCCTGGCTCTAGGCCTGGTTCACCCCATAAATCCTGGCTCTAGGCCTGGCTCACCCCAAAAGTCCTGGCTCTAAGCCTGGCTTGTCATCCTAAAAGTCCTGGCTCTCTAGGCCTGGTTTATCATCCCAGAAGTCTTGGTTCACCATCCCAAAAATCCTGGTTCACCATCGCAAAAATCCTGGCTCATCCCATAAATCCTGGCTCTCTAGGCCTGGCTCATCATCCCAAAAATCCTGGTTCATCACCCCAAAAATCCTGGCTCATCCCAAAAGTCCTGGCTCTCTAGGCCTGGCTCATCCCAAAATTCCTGGTTCACCATCCTAAAAGTCCTGGCTCTGTCACCCCTAGCTCCTCATCCCATAAATCCTGGCTCTAGGCCTGGCTCACCCCATAAATCCTGGCTCTAGGCCTGGCTCACCCCATAAATCCTGGCTCTAGGCCTGGCTCACCCCATAAATCCTGGCTCCAGACCTGGCTCACCCCATAAATCCTGGCTCTAGGCCTGGCTCACCCCATAAATCCTGGCTCTAGGCCAGGCTTATCATCCTAAAAGTCCTATCTGTCTAGGCCTGGTTTATCATCCCAGAAGTCTTGGTTCACCATCCCAAAAATCCTGGTTCACCATGCCAAAAATCCTGGGTCATCCCATAAATCCTGGCTCTCTAGGCCTGGCTCATCCCAAAAGTCCTGGTTCACCATCCCAAAAGTCCTGGCTCTGTCACCCCTAGCTCCTCATCCCAAAAATCCTGTCTCTCTAGGCCTGGCTCATCCCAAAATTCCTGGCTTACCATCCTAAAAGTCCTATCTGTCTAGGCCTGGTTCATCATCCCAAAAATCCTGGTTCATCATCCCAAAAGTTCTGGCTCTCCAGGCCGGGCTCCTCATCCCAGTGCAGAGGATCCTGTCAGGCTCTGGCTCAGCAGGTGTGATCCCAAACCTGGCAGTGTGATCCCAAACCTGGCAGTGTGATCCCAAACCTGGAAGGTGTGATTTTAACTTTGGAAAATGTGATCCCAAATCTCACAGGTGTGATCCCAAACCTGGCAGTGAGATCCCAAATCTCACAGGTGTGATCCCAGCTTTGGAAAATGTGATCCCAGCCCTCACAGATGTGATCCCAAATCTCATAGTTATAATCCCAGCTCTCACAGGTGTGATCCCAGCTCTCTCAGGTGTGATCCCACATCTCACAGATGTGATCCAGCCCTCACAGATGTGATCCCACATCTCACAGGTGTGATCCCACATCCCACAGATGTGATCCAACCCTCACAGATGTGATCCCACATCTCACAGTTATGATCCAGCCCTCACAGATGTGATCCCACATCTCACAGGTGTGATCCCAGCTCTCACAGGTGTGATCCCAAATCTCAGATGTGATCCCAGCCCTCACAGGTGTGATCCCAGATCTCACAGTTATGATCCAGCCCTCAAAGGTGTGATCCCAGCTCTCTCAGGTGTGATCCCACATCTCACAGGTGTGATCCCAGCCCTCACAGATGTGATCCCAGCTCTCACAGGTGTGATCCCACATCTCACAGTTATGATCCAACCCTCACAGATGTGATCCCACATCTCTCAGGTGTCATCCCAGCCCTCTCAGATGTGATCCCAAACCCGGCAGTGTGATCCCAGCCCTCTCAGATGTGATCCCAGCATTCCAGAGGTTTCCTCCTCCCTGCCGTGCCAGGGCTCAGTGGCTCAGGGCTGCTGCCGCCATCCAAAGGTCCCAGCTCTGTGTCAGAGGTGCCTGAGTCAGGCCCGGGCTGAGTCACTGCCTGGGGGCCAAAGGCCTTTCCTCTAAACCTGCCCTAACTCCTGCCTGCATTTCCCCTTGTGTCATCTGCTGTGGCCTGGGAAAGAGCAATCCCAGCACTCCCTGAGGGATCCTCGTGGCTCTGCTCCTGCACAGCCAACCCAAATCCCAATCCCAGCACTGCCTGAGGGATCCTCGTGGCTCTGCTGTTCCCCTGCTCCTGCACAGCCAGCCCAAATCCCAATCCCAGCACTGCCTGAGGGATCCTTGTGGCTCTGCTCCTGCACATCCAGCCCTAATCCCAACACTCCCTAAAGGATCCTTGTTCCCCTGCTCCTGCATATCCCGTCCCAAATCCCAATGCTCCCTGAGGGATCCTTGTGGCTCTGCTGTTCCCCTGCTCCTGCACAGCCAATCCCAATCCCAAATCCTGCATATCCAACCCCAAACCCAATCCCAGCACTCCCTGAGGGATCCTTGTGGCTCTGCTGTTCCCCAGCTCCTGCACACCCAATCCCAATCCCAAATCCTGCACAGCCAATCCCAATCCCAAATCCTGCAACCAATCCCAAATCCTGCACAGCCAATCCCAAATCCTGCACAGCCAATCCCAGCTCCTGCACAGCCAATTTCATTTCTAACTCCTGCACACCCAATCCCAATCCAAATTTATCCCTTTCCAAAGGGAAAAAGGGAAAGGGATAAAGGGATAAAAAGCACCAGAGACAAGGTGGAATTTGAAGGGTGTTGAGGCAAACCTTTGTTTTGTGTGTTGGGCTTCCAAGCTTGGATTTCTTTTTTTCCCCATGGTTTTGCTGTTCCCCCGCTCCTGCACACCCAACCCCAATCCCAAATCCTGCACAGCCAATCCCAGTCCCAGTCCCAATCCCAATCCCAGTCCCAAATCGTGCACAGCCAACCCCAATCCCAATTTAACCCTCCCCAAAGGATCCTCATGGCTCTGCTGTTCCACTGCTCCTGCACACCCAACCCCAATCCCAAATCCTGCACAGCCAATTTCAGTTCTAACTCCTGCACACCCAATGCCAATCCAAATTCATCCCTTTCCAAAGGGAAAAAGGGAAAGGGATAAAGGGATAAAAAGCACCAGAGACAAGGTGGAATTTGAAGGGTGTTGAGGCAAACCTGCACACCCAACCCCAATCCCAAATCCTGCACAGCCAACCCCAATCCCAAATCCTGCACTCCCAATCCCAATCCCAGATCTTGCACACCAATCCCAAATCCTGCACACCCAATCCCAATCCAAATTTAACCCTCTCCAAAGGAAAAAGGGAAAGGGATAAAAAGGATAAAGGGAAAGGGATAAAGGGATAAAAAGCACCAGAGACAGGTGGAACTTGAAGGGTGTTGAGTGCTGGGCATCCCAAGCTTGGATTTCTTTTTTTTTCCCCCATGGTTTTGCTGTTCCCCTCCTCCTGCACACCCAACCCCAATCCCAAATCCTGCACAGCCAATTTCATTTCTAACTCCTGCACACCCAATGCCAATCCAAATTTATCCCTTTTCCAAAGGGAAAAAGGGAAAGGGATAAAGGGATAAAAAGCACCAGAGACAAGGTGGAATTTGAAGGGTGTTGAGGCAAACCTGCACACCCAACCCCAATCCCAAATCCTGCACAGCCAATCCCAATCCCAAATCCTGCACACCAATCCCAAATCCTGCACAGCCAACCCCAATCCCAATTCCTGCACACCCAACCCCAATCCCAAATCCTGCACTCCCAATCCCAGATCTTGCACACCAATCCCAAATCCTGCACACCCAACCCCAATCCAAATTTAACCCTCTCCAAAGGAAAAAGGGAAAGGGATAAAAAGGATAAAGGGAAAGGGATAAAGGGATAAAAAGCACCAGAGACAGGTGGAACTTGAAGGGTGTTGAGTGCTGGGCATCCCAAGCTTGGATTTCTTTTTTTTTCCCCCATGGTTTTGCTGTTCCCCTCCTCCTGCACACCCAAACTCAATCCCAAATCCTGCACAGCCAATCCCAATCCCAATTTAGCCCTCCCCAAAGGCTCCCCATGGCTCTGCTCTTCCCCTGCTCCTCCTTCACTCCCAATAACCCAAACATTTCTCCCCCTTGCAGCAAAAATACTTCGATTCTGGCGACTACAACATGGCCAAGGCCAAGATGAAGAACAAGCAGCTGCCCAGTGCAGGGCCTGACAAGAACCTGGTGACAGGAGACCACATCCCCACGCCCCAGGACCTGCCCCAGAGGAAATCCTCCCTGGTCACCAGCAAGCTGGCAGGGTAGCTGCACTCCCAGCTGGGGCTGCCCTCTTTTTTGTCTCTTTCTTTTTTTTTTTTTGTTTTTTTGCCTAAATGGATTGAACTTCACTGTACCATAGGGATGGGAGCAGCAGAATCCACGTAGTTTGTTTGAGTCTTTGCAGCAAACGCACCCCAAAGGTGACTTGGGGGGCAGGGTTGGGCTGGCCCTTCCTCCCAGAGAGGCTTTGCCTTAATTTTGCTGCTGTTTGGAACCATCGTGGCTCTCAGAGGCACTGGAGCTGTGCCCCCTTGCTGGCTGGGACAGCCCCAGAGGGGGCACCTGGAGGAGGGGACAGGGCAGGGCTGAGGGGTGGGAAGGGATTGCAGGGTTTGGGGGAGCAGAGATTGAGCCAGCTGGGCAGGAGAGTGATCCCAGCTCTGGAAATGGTGATCCCAGATCTGGAAATGGTGATCCCAGATCTGAAAAGTGATCCCAGATATGGAAGTTGTGATCCCAGATGTGGAAATGGTGATCCCAGATCTGGAAATTGTGATCCCAGATGTGGAAATGGTGATCCCAGATCTGGAAATTGTGATCCCAGATCTCACAGGTGTGATCCCAGATGTGGAAATTGTGATCCCAGATCTGAAAAATGATCCCAGATATGGAAGATGTGATCCTAGATCTGGAAATGGTGATCCCAGATCTGGAAATGGTGATCCCAGATCTGGAAATTGTGATCCCTGGTCTGGCAGGTGTAATCCCAGATCTGGAAATTGTGATCCCAGATCTCACAGGTGTGATCCCAGATGTGGAAATTGTGATCCCAGATATGGAAATGTGATCCCAGATCTGAAAAGTGATCCCAGATGTGGAAATTGTGATCCTAGATCTGGAAAGTGGGATCCCAAATTTGGAAAGTGATCCCAGATATGGAAGTTGTGATCCCAGATTGGAAAGAGTGATCCCAGATCTGGAAATTGTGATCCCAGATCTGAAAAGCAATCCCTGCTCTGGCAGGTGTGATCCCAGATTTGTAAAATGTGATTCCAGATCTGGAAAGTGATCCCAGATGTGGAAATTGTGATCCCAGATCTGAAAAGTGATCCCAGATCTGGAAATTGTGATCCCAGATCTGGAGATTGTGATCCTAGATTTAGAAAGAGTGATCCCAGATCTGGAAAGTGGGGTCCTAGGTCTGCAAAGAGTGATCTCAGATTTGGAAATTGTGATCCCAGATGTGGAAATTGTGATCCCAGATGTGGAAATTGTGATCCCAGATCTGCAAGAGTGATCCCAGATATGGAAGATGTGATGCCAGATGTGGAAATTGTGATCCTAGATCTGGAAAGTGATCCCAGATGTGGAAATTGTGATCCCAGATCTGAAAAGTGATCCCAGATGTGGAAAGAGTGATTCCACATCTGGCAGGTGTGATCCTAGGTCTGCAAAAAATGATCCTAGATTTGGAAATTGTGATCCCAGATCTGAAAAGTGATCCCAGATCTGGAAATTGTGATCCCAGCTCTGAAAAGTGATCCCAGATCTGGAAATTGTGATCCTAGATATGGAAATGGTGATCCCAGATCTGCAAAGTGATCCCACATCTCACAGGTGTGATCCTAGGTCTGCAAAAAATGATCCTAGATTTGGAAATTGTGATCCCAGATCTGAAAAGTCATCCCAGATGTGGAAATTGTGATCCCAAATTTGGAAATTGTGATCCCACATCTGAAAAGTGATCCCAGATCTGGAAATTGTGATCCCAGATTTGGAAAGAGTGATTCCAGCTCTGCAAAGAGTGATCCCAGATATGGAAAGTGATTTCAGCTCTGGAAATTGTGATCCTAGATTTAGAAAGCGTGACCCCAGATTTGGAAAGTGGGATCTTAAATTTGGAACGTGTGCTCTCAGACGTGGAAATTGTGATCCCAGATCTGCAAAGAGTGATCCCAGATCTCACAGGTGTGATCCCAGGTCTGAAAGTGTGCTCTCAGACCTGGAAATTGTGTTCCCAGGTCTCACAGATGTGATCCCAGATCTCACAGGTGTGATCCCAGCCCTGAAGGCACAGTCAGCTGTGAGCTTGAGAGCTTCAAAGTGAAGAAATTGGCTGAGATGAAAAAAAAATATATATATTTTTAATCTCAGGATAATAAACACCAGGAGCAGGGGTGGTGTTGGGCTGAGCTGAGATCTGTCCCTGGCTCAGCTCACAAGGGAGACAACATTGAACATTTCCAGAGGGGCTGGGCAGGGTTTGAAACATCTCGGGGTGCTTGGGGGGTAGAGCCCCACCTCAGCTGGAGCAGCTTGGCTGAATTTGGTCAGAAGGATAAAACCAGAGGAACTTGGATGGATTTGGCTAAAAGGGACAAAACCAGAGGGGCTTGGCTGAATTTGGCCAGAGGGACAAAACCAGAGATGCTTGGCTGAATTTGGCTAAAGGAACAGAACCAGAGGGGCTTGGCTGAATTTGGACAGAAGGATAAAACCAGAGGGGTTTGACTGAATTTGGATAAAAGGGACAAAACCAGAGGAGTTTGACTGAATTTGGATAGAAGGATAAAACCAGAGGGGTTTGACTGAATTTGGCTAAAGGGACACACAACCAGAGGAGTTTGACTGAATTTGGTCAGAAGGATAAAACCAGAGGAACTTGGATGGATTTGGCTAAAAGGGACAAAACCAGAAGGGCTTGACTGAATTTGGCTAAAAGGGACAAAACCAGAGAGGCTTGGCTGAATTTGGACAGAAGGATAAAACCAGAGGGGCTTGACTGAATTTGGATAAAGGGACACAACCAGAGGGGTTTGACTGAATTTGGATAAAGGATAAAACCAGAGGGGCTTGACTGAATTTGGATAAAAGGGACAAAACCAGAGGAGTTTGACTGAATTTGGACAGAAGGATAAAACCAGAGGGGTTTGACTGAATTTGGCTAAAAGGGACAAAACCAGAGGAGTTTGACTGAATTTGGCTAAAGGAACACACAACCAGAGGGGCTTGACTGAATTTGGTCAGAAGGATAAAACCAGAGGAACTTGGATGGATTTGGCTAAAAGGGACAAAACCAGAGAGGCTTGGCTGAATTTGGACAGAAGGATAAAACCAGAGGGGTTTGACTGAATTTGGATAAAGGAACACAACCAGAGGAGTTTGACTGAATTTGGTCAGAAGGATAAAACCAGAAGGGCTTGGCTGAGCTTGACCAGAGGCAGAAAACCTGTCCCCTCGTGGTGCCCTGGTGTCACTTTTCCATGCAGGGACAAGAGTGGGCACAGCTGTGCCAGGGCAGCCCAAACTTTGATTTCTTTTTTCCCCATGTTTTCCCTTGTATTTTCTTTCTCTCAAACCTGGGGGGAAAAACAACTAAACCCCCAAATTAACACCAACATCACAACAAAAAACCCTTAGAACCTGCAGAGCCAGGGCTGGGGGTGGCACTGTCCCCTCCTGGTGCCCTGGTGTCACTTTTCCATGCAGGGACAAGAGTGGGCACAGCTGTGCCAGGGCATCCCAAACTTTGATTTTTTTTCCCCCATTTTTTCCCTTCTTGTATTCAAACCTGGGGAAAAAAATTAACAAACCCCCAAATTAACACCAACATCACAACAAAAAACCCTTAGAACCTGCAGAGCCAGGGCTGGGGGTGGCACTGTCCCCTCGTGGTGCCCTGGTGTCACTTTTCCATGCAATGGGGAGTGTGGGCACAGCTGTGCCAGGGCATCTCAAACTTTGATTTCTTTTTTCCCCACGTTTTCCCCTTCTTGTCTTTTCTTTGTCTCCAAGGAAAAAAACACCCCAAATTAACACCAAAATCACAACAAAAAAACCAAGAGTGGGCCCAGCTGTGCCCCAAAACCTGCCCCAATTTCAGCCCCAAGGACCAAAGGAGGGCAGGCAGGAGTGAGGGATGCCCAGCAGGGTTTTGCCCCTGTGTGTGTCACCTGTGTCACCTGTGTCACTTCCCTGCTGTGTTTGCCCAGGGTGTGCCGGAATGTGGCTCTGCCTTCAGGTGTTTCCTGGATCCTCCTGTGAGAAAAATCCCCGGGGCTGCTCCTGTCACCCTCTGGGGCAGGGACAAGGAGTGTGGTGGCATCGGGAGCTGTCCCTTGTCCCCACAGGGTCCTGCTGTGGCCCCCAGCCCCTGTGTGACCTGCTTGGGGCAGTGGCTGCACACCCTCCTGCTGCCTGTCCCAGCCATGTTGTAAATAGGTAACAAATATATATAAAAAAAAAAAATATATATATATATATAATTTTTTTACATGGTCACCTCTTCTGGACTGCTGTGCTTGCTTTTTATTCAACTCCAAAAAAAAAAAAAAAGGGGAAATAAAACCTAAAAGAGGAAATAAAGGGAAAGGTGCAAAGGGGAATTGCTGCTCTGGGGGGTGTCCCTGTGCTGGGGGGGGCAGAGGGAGGGGACAGCCCTCCAAAATGTGTGGGGACACCCTCCAAAACGTGTGGGGAGACCCCAAAATGTGTGGGGAGACCCTCCAAAACGTGTGGGGAGACCCCAAAATGTGTGGGGACAGCCCCCAAAATGTGTGAGGAGACCCCAAAACGTGTGGGGACAGCCCCCAAAACGTGTGGGGAGACCCCAAAACGTGTGGGGACAGCCCCCCAAAACGTGTGGGGACACCATTCAAATGTGTGGGGACAGCCCCAAATGTGTGGGGACACCCCCCAAAACGTGTGGGGAGACCCCAAAATGTGTGGGGACACCCTCCAAATGTATGGGGAGACCCCAAAACGTGTGGGGAGACCCCAAAATGTGTGGGGACACCATTCAAATGTGTGGGGACAGCCCCAAATGTGTGGGGAAAGCCCCCAAATGTGTGGGGACACCATTCAAATGTGTGGGGACAGCCCCAAAACGTGGGGACAGCCCCAGAATGTGTGGGGACAGCCCCCAAATGTGTGGGGACACCATTCAAATGTGTGGGGACAGCCTCCAAACATGTCGGGACACCCTCCAAACATGTGGGGACACCCTCCAAAAGTGTGAGGACAGCCCCAAAACATGTGGGAACAGCCCCAAAACAGGTGGGGACACCCTCCAAATGTGTGGGGACACCTCCCAAACTGTGGGGACACCCTCCAAATGTGTGGGGACACCCTCCAAATGTGTGGGGACACCCCCAAAATATGTGGGGACAGCCCCCAAAAGTGTGGGCTCACAGAGGCACTGGTGGGCACAGGGGAGGGATTTTACCAACCCAAATCCTTCCACTCTGTCCCACCGTGGCACCTTTGTCCCCAGTGCCACCCCTCAGGCTCTCTCCAGGTTCATTTTGGGGTGCATGGGGGGGGGGCTGCCGTGTCCCACCTGTGGGATTTTCATCCCTGACTTTTCCCCTGCAGCTCTCTGCGTGTGCCCCTGTCCTGGATTTTCCCCCCAAAAAAATCCTGGGAATTCCCAAGGCCTGGAGGCCACGCAGCGACCCTGAGGGGACAGGCAGGGACACGCTGTTCCAGCTCGTGTTTGTGCTAAAGCTTGGCACCACCTCCCAAAAAACGTGCTGGGTGCTGCCAGAGCTCCCTGCTCTTGGCTCCTGCTGCCAAAAATTCCTTCCCAGCCAAGGACACACATTCCTTGGGGCCACGGGAAGGATTCTGAGAGGGACGGATTTCATCCTGCCGGACCTGGCTTTGGGCTGGGTGACAAGGGGGACAGGAGTTGGGGACACCCAGGGGGATGCACAGCCCTGGGTTTGGTGAGCTGGGACATCTCAGGGTGTCAAACAGAGCACGCTGGGCTTGGTTTGTCCCCAAAAACGGTGACAGAGAGGTGGCAGCTCCAAACAGAGCGCACTGGGCTTGGTTTGTCCCCAGAAATGGTGACAGGGAGGTGGCAGCTCCAAACAGAGCACGCTGGGTTTGGTTTGTCACAGTTTGTCCCCAGAAATGGTGACAGGGAGGTGGCAGCTCCAAACAGAGCACGCTGGGCTTGGTTTGTCCCCAAAAATGGTGACAGGGAGGTGGCAGCTCCAAACAGAGCGCACTGGGCTTGGTTTGTCCCCAAAAATGGTGACAGGGAGGTGGCAGCTCCAAACAGAGCACGGTGATGGTGACAGAAGCTATTTTTTATTCGGTATAAAAATAGAGATCTATTCTTCTATATAAAAATATAGAATATACATTTCTTCTATAAAGAAATACAGAGGATCCATTTCTTCTTCTATATAAAAATACAGAATATCTATTCCATATAAAAATACAGATCTATTTCTTCTATATAAAAATATAGATCTATTTCTTCTATATAAAAATATAGAATATACATTTCTTCTATACAGAAATACAGATCCATTTCTTCTTCTATATAAAAATACAGAATATCTATTCTATATAAAAATACAGGTCTATTTCTTCTTCTACATAGAAATATAGAATAGCTATTTCTTCCTCTGTATCAAAATATAGAATATCTATTTCTTCTATATAAAAATATAGAAGATCCATTTCTTCTTCTATATAAAAATATAGAAGATCCATTTCTTCTTCTATATAAAAATATAGAATATAAAAAATATAGAATATCTATTTCTTCTATATAAAAATATAGAATATACATTTCTTCTATATAAAAATACAGATCTATTTCTTCTATCTAGAAATATAGAATATTTATTTCTTCTTCTATATAAAAATATAGAGTATACATTTCTTCTATATATAGTGCATTTATATAGAAATATGGACTACATATTTCTTATTCTATATAAAAATATAGATATATTTCTATATTAAAATATAAAATATTTATTTCTTCTTATATATAAAATATAGAATATATTTATTCTATATAGCAATATAGACTATATATTTCTTCTTCTAGACAAAAGTATCATAATATATATTTCTTCTTCTATATAAATATAAAAATATTGAGTATTTCTTCTTCATAGAAATAGAGAATATCTATTTCTTCTACATAGAAATATAGAATATATTTCTTCTATATAGAAATATAGAATATATATTTATTTTTATTTTATATAAAAATATAGAGTATATATTTTTCCCTAGATTTCTTCCACTTTTATATTCTAAATCTCGGTCCCTTCTTTCAAACCCCATTTTGGCCACACCAGCGGGGCCGTGCTGGCTCCAGCCCCGCACCCGGGGGATGCTCGGTGCTGCGGGACCGGGAATGAGCCGGGAATGGACCGGGAATGGATCAGGAATGAACCGGGGATGGATCGGGAATGGATCAGGAATGAACCGGGGATGGATCAGGAATGGACCGGGGATGGATCAGGAATGGATCAGGGATGGATCAGGAATGGACCGGCAATGGATCGGGAATGGACCGGCAATGGATCGGGAATGGATCAGGAATGGATCAGGAATGGACCGGCAATGGATCGGGAATGGATCAGGAATGTATCGGGAATGGACCGGGAATGGATCGGGAATAGACCGGGAATGGATCGGGAATGAACCGGGGATGGATCAGGAATGAACCGGGGATGGATCGGGAATGGACCAGGGATGGGCCAGGGATGGACCGGGAATGGATCAGGAATGGACGGGGAATGAACTGGGAATGGATCGGGGATGAACCGGGAATTGATCGGGGATGAACCGGGAATGGATCAGGAATGGACCGGGGAATGGATCGGGAATGGGCCGGGAATGGATCGGGGATGGATTGGGAATAGATCGGGGATGGACCGGGAATGAACCGAGGACGGACCGGGGATGGACCGGGAAGGGACTGGGAATGAACCGGGGATAGACCGGGGATGGACGGGGAATGGATCGGGAATGGACCGGGGATGGATCAGGAATGAACCGGGAATGGATCGGGAATGGACCGGGCCCCTCCGGCAGGCACGGGACACACGTGGCCGGTCGGTGGCCGAGGATGCTCTGCGCTGCCGGGGGCTCTGCCCCGGGGATCCCGTTCCCCGCCGTGCTCGGAGGGATGCGGGACCGGCCCGGCACTACCGGGAGCTGCTGCCCGGTACCGGCAAGAACCGGGGACTCCGGGAGTGGGGTACCGAGCTGGGGGGATGGAGGGGATGGCTGCTCCTTTGCGCTCTTTTTTCAGCCTCAAGAACGGAAGCGGAGGTGGAAAAAGCCGCTCGCTGTCCCGCCCTCGCTCCGCCTCTACGGCGTCACCGCCGCCGGTTATATAACCCGGCCGCGCCGGTCCCGCCCGCACCCCGCCGGCCGCTCGCACCGGGCGCCATGTTCGCCGTGAAGCCGAAAGCCGTCATCGGCTTCAACCTCTACTGCGGCGGCTCCCCGGCGCTGGCGCCCGGCGGGCCGGGGCAGCGCCCGGAGCCCGCGGCCGCCGCCGCCGCCGCCTCAGAGCCGCCCCGCGAGCGCTCCGGGGCCGCCGCCGGCCGCGCCGACCCCCCCCGCGCGCTGATTGGCCGAGGCGCTGCGCCCCGCGCGCTGATTGGCTGCGGCGCGACTCTATGGCGCCCCGAAGAGGAGCTGGACGGCTGCGACCCCGAGCCCGAGCGCGGCCCCGCCGCCGATTCGCTGCCCGGGACCCCCCCGGGACCTCCGGACGGGCTCCGACAGGACTCGCTGGAGCTCATCAGCCGCTACCTGAGGGAAGTGGCGGGAGAGGCGCAGCCCAGCGCTAAGAAGCTTTTTCCGGGCCTCCTGGGTGGTCCCGGCCGGCCGGGCTCGGCGGGGGATGCGGTGATGGAGAAGGCGCTGGAAACGCTGCGGAGGGTCGGCGACGGCGTCATGAGGAAACACGAGCTCGCCTTCCAAGGTGTGTGTCCGTCGAATGCTCCGGGAGGAGGCCGAGACCCCCGTGCTCTCCGTTGGGCCTGTCCCGGTGCCCGGAGCGGGTTTGGGCCGGGGGTGATGCCCTCGTGGCCGGGGTCTCGGCCGGGTCATCGATACGACGTGGCTTTGATTCGGAAGGGGTTAAATAAAAGCGGTTGGGAAGCGCTCAAAAACGAAACTGAACTTTGTTCCGTGGGGACGAGGAAAAGGCGCTGTTGGTGTGTGCAGAGGAGATAATGTGGTTACAGATTAGCCCCGGGTCCTCCTCGTGTCCCCCTCGGCTGGGCTGAGTCTGCAAACAACCCCGAGCGGGCAAAGATTGGGGAGATCAGGAGGTTCAGAGCCTCATCCCCCCAGTTTAGGTGCAAGTGGATTTTTGGGCAATGTTCTCATAGAATTTTGGAATGGTTTGGGTTGAAATAGACTTTAAAACTCACTCAAAATGGGTAAGGACACCTTCTACCACCTCAGGTTTGTCCAAACCCTGTCCAGCCTGGCCTTGGACACTCCCAGGGGCAGGCACAGCTTCTCTGGGAAATCCATTTTAATTTAAAGTGTCCAAAGATTGGTGAGCTCAGGAGTTTCAGATCCTCACCCCCACCAGGTTTAGGTGTAAGGGGATTTCTGGGCAATGTTCTCATAGAACCATTGAATGGTTTGGGTTAAAATAGACTTTAAAACTCATCCAGAATGGGTAAGGACACCTTCCACAACCTCAGGTTTGTCCAAGCTCTCTCCAGCCTGGCCTTGGACACTCCCAGGGGCTGCCACAGCTTCTCTGGGAAATCCATTTTAATTTAAAGATTGGGGAGCTCAGGAGTTTCAGATCCTCACCACCACCAAGTTTAGGTGCAAGGGGATTTTTGGGCAATGTTCTCATAGAACCATGGAATTGTTTGATTTGAAATAGACCCAAAAACTTATCCAGTGCCATGGGCAGGGACCCTTTCCACCATCCCAGCCCTGTCCAACCTGGCCTTGGGCACTTCCAGGGATCCAGGGGCAGCCACAGCTGCTCTGGGAAATCTGTTTTCATGTATTTTAAGTGTCCAAAGATTGATCAGCTCGGGATTTTCAGCCTGCCCAGTTTAGGTGCAAGGGGATTTTTAGTGAGGGGAATTCTTCTGGGTGATGTGCTCATAGAACCATGGAATGGTTTGGTTTAAAATAGACCCAAAAACTCCTCCAGTGCCATGGCAGGGACCCTTTCCACCATCCCAGGCTGCTCCAAACTGTGCAACCTGGCCCTGAGCACTTCCAGGGATCCCAGATTTCTGTGGGAAATCCATTTTCACGCATTTCACCCCCTTCTGCAGGGCCCTGAAGCAGCTGTAGGAATTTGACCCCCAGTTCCTGTCCTGGGGATGAACTGGAAATGAGAAGTGACCAGTTTGTGTCACTGGTTTTGTGTCACTCGGGCTGGTTTGGGGCTGGTGCTGGCGTTTGGATCCCAGGTCAGGATGGAGCCCAGCAAAGCAGGGTGGTGTCTGCATTTCCTGCAGCAGTTTTGGGGTTTCTGTAGCAGTTTTGGGGTCCCTGCAGCAGTTTTGGCGTTCCCTGCAGCAGTTTTGGCGTTCCCTGCAGCAGTTTTGGGGTCCCTGCAGCAGTTTTGGGGTTCCTGGGGTTGTTTGGGTGCTGTCTGGTGAAACACCTTCCTCCTTGCAGGACGTGCCATTTTCTCAGCTCGTCCCTTTTTTTTGGTTCCTTTCTTTTTCGTTTATTGAGCACAAAGAGCTTCGGTTTCATTCTTAGCTGTGCTGTGGGATCAGTTCCTGTGCCCCGGTTCCCAGGTGGGATCAGTTCCTGTGGTGGGATCAGTTCCTGTGGGATCAGTTCCTACTCCAAATTCCCAGTGAAATCAGTTCCTGTGGGATCAGTTCCTGGCCCCAGTTCTCAGTAGGATCAATGGGATCAGTTCCTGTGGGATCAGTTCCTGGCCCCAATTCCCAGTAGGATCAATGGGATCAGTTCTTGTGGAATCAATTCCTGCCCCCAGTTCCCAGTGGGATCAATGGGATCAGTTCCTGTGGCATCACTTCCTGCCCCAAATTCCTGTGGGATCAGTTCCTGTGGGATCAGTTCCTGGCCCTAATTCCTGTGGGATCAGTGGGGTCAGTTCCTGTGGGATCAGTTCCTGGCCCCAATTCCCACTGGGATCAGTGGGATCAGCTCCTGTCCCCAATTCCTGTGGGATCAGTTCCTGTCCCCAGTTCCCAGTGGGATCAGTTGCTGGCCCCAATTCCCTGTGGGATCAGTTCCTGTCCCCAATTGCTGTGGGATCAGTTCCTGTGGGATCAGTTCCTGTCCCCAATTCCTGTGGGATCAGTTCCTGTCCCCAGTTGCTGTAGGATCAGGTCCTGGCCCCAATTCCCACTGGGATCAGTGGGATCAGTTCCTGCCCCCAATTCCTGTGGGATCAGTTCCTGTGGGATCAGTTCCTGTCCCCAATTCCCAGTGGGATCAGTTGCTGTCCCCAATTCCCAGTGGGATCAGTTGCTGGCCCCAGTTCCTGTGGGATCAGTGGGATCAGTTCCTGTCCCCAATTCCTGTGGGATCAGTTCCTGTGGGATCAGTTGCTGTCCCCAATTCCTGTGGGATCAGTTGCTGGCCCCAATTGCTGTGGGATCAGTTGCTGTCCCCAATTCCTGTGGGATCAGTTGCTGGCCCCAATTGCTGTGGGATCAGTTGCTGGCCCCAATTGCTGTGGGATCAGTTGCTGGCCCCAATTCCCGGACATTCCTGGGGGATGACTCTCAGCAGGAATGTCGGGCCTGGGCGGTTTCCTGAGCAGCCTGGGTGATTTCCTGAGCGAGCGGAGGAGGAACTGCCCGGGGAGGTTCCTGCACATTGAGCAACACCCGGGCAGTGACGCCTTTGGCTTTTACAGCCTCGGCTGTTTGCTCTGCGCGGAGGGCACTGCAGGGCGAGATGGGCATAATTTAAAAGAATTATTTAATTATAGTTTATAATTTAATAATAATAATAATTTTAAATAATTATTGAATTAATTTTAGCCAGGCAGAGCTAAAATTAATTAAATAATTATTTACTATTAAATTTTAAAATTCATTGTAATTTTAATTTTCAATTATTTTTACGTAATTTAAGTTATTTTTATTTTAAATTATTTTATTCATTGAAATTATTTTAATTTTATTTTAATTCAAATTATTTTCAATTATCCTACTTTAAACTATTTTAACTTTATTCTAGAATTTAATTTAAATTGTTTTAGTTTTTATTATTTTTATTTCAAAATTTTTAAGTTATCTTAAAATAATGCAAAGTATTTTTAAATTATTTTACTTTATTTAAATTATTTTATTGACATTATTTTTATCTTATTTTAATTTAAATTATTTTCAATTATCTTAAAAGAATTTAAAGTATTTTAACCTTATTTAACTCTGTGATTTAATTTATTTTATTTTTTCATTATTTTTACGTTATTTTCAATTATCTTAAAATAATGTATATTTAAAAAAAAATCCTAGGAAGGATGAAAGTTTCACCAGAAAATCTCACAGATGCTTGGCAGAACGATTTTTAAATGTAGAACCTGAGAATGAAATAGAAATGAAAACAAGTTTTGATATCGAAGAATTGCTGAGCCAGTCTTGCTTGATAACCAAGGAGCCAAAGGGTATTTTATGTTTGTTAGAAGGGGTTTTTATGGCTTAGAGCAAAAGATAAACCCACCCCAAACAAGAAGATGTTTTTACCAAGCAGGAAGATTCCACAGAAAAACAAATCAGCAAAGCTGCAAGCAGGAAAAAGATCTCAGAATTTTCCACTGCAAGAAAACTGAA
This sequence comes from Ammospiza caudacuta, assembly GCF_027887145.1. Classification (NCBI taxonomy): domain Eukaryota; kingdom Metazoa; phylum Chordata; class Aves; order Passeriformes; family Passerellidae; genus Ammospiza; species Ammospiza caudacuta. The sequence goes on from NC_080622.1 coordinate 3,576,539, forward strand.
AACCAACTTTTAGCTTAAACTGTAATGTGCTGACTTTTAGTGATTGGAGAGCAGTAACATGAATATGGGAATTTTGAATATGATATATTATAGTGTACCACTATAAAATGGTAATTATAGCAGTTATGATAGGCTTATAGCAGTTAATTATAAATATAAAATGGTAATTATAGCAGTTATGATAGGTAGGTAAAAAATAAGGTATAGATTGGTTCTGCTGTATTAAAATGCTCAGCAAATTAAAGTTTCTTATGTGTTAGTAAGCAAAAGGAAAGTTTGTAATGTAATATAATCAAAAGAAAAGTATATAATGCAGTGTAATCAAAAATATATAATGCATTGTAACCAAAAGAAAAGTTTGCAAGGCATTGTAACAAAAAGAAAAGTATATAATGCATTGTAAGCAAAGTAAATAATGCAGTGTAACCAAAAGGAAAGTATGTAATGCATTGTAACAAAAAGAAAAGTACATAATGCAATGTAACAAAAAAAAAGTATTCAATGCATTGTAAGCAAAAGGAAAGTTTGTAATGCATTGCAACCAAAAGAAGAGTATATAATGCATTGTAAGCAAAGTAAATAATGCAGTGTAACCAAAAGGAAAGTATATAATGCATTGCAACCAAAAGAAAAGTGTGTAATGCAGTGTAACCAAAAGTTTATAATGCATTGTAAGCAAAAGAAAAGTTGATAATGCACTGTAACCAAAATTGAAGGGACTCCAGGCCTGCCTGCAGCTGTAGGCGCAGCTCTGTCTCCCACGACATGCTGCATGTCATGAACTGCATTTTGAAGAGCTCCCCGTGGTCCTGCACCCCTCCTTCAAGCTGTTGGTTTTTCAGGGATGCTGAGGAAGCTGCAGATCCAGCAGGAGGAGGACCTGCAGTGCGTGGTGGAGGTGGCAGCCCAGATGTTCAGCGACGGTGTCACCAACTGGGGCCGCGTGGTGACCCTCATCGCCTTCGGGGCCTTCGTGGCCAAGCACCTCAAGAGCATCCAGCAGGAGCAGAGCGTCAGCAGCCTGGCTGGGATCATCACAGACGCCCTGGTGTCCTCCAAGAGGGAGTGGCTGGAGAGCCAGGGGGGCTGGGTGAGTCACAATTCCTGAAAATTCCTGAGCTTTCCCCAACATTCCGGCCTTCTCCTGCTCCTGGGGTGGGTGGCAGTGCTGGCTCGCTGTCACCACGGGGGTTGTGGGGTTTAGGATGCTACCTCAGCATGAGCTGGCTGAGGTGGTTTGGGGTAAAAAGCAGTTTTTGGAGTGTTCCTGCTCAGCTTGGAGGCAGCATTCCCAAAATCAGGGCAGCCCTGGGAGGGCTGGGGTGGCTGGAATGGGGCTGGGGGAGCACAGGGGATGAGCAGGATGAAATGGGGCTGGGGGAGCACAGGGGATGAGCAGGATGAAATGGGGCTGGGGGATGTGCAGGATGAAATGGGGCTGGGGGAGCACAGGGAGAACATTGGGATGAGCAGGATGAAATGGGGCTGGGGGATATTTGAGGCTGAAATGGGTCTGGGGGAGCACAGGGAATGTTTGAGGCTGAAATGGGTCTGGGGGAGCACAGTGGGATGAGCAGACTGAAGTGGGGTGGAGGGCTGGGGGAGCACAGGGGCTGTTTGAGGCTGTAATGGGGTGGGGATGTTTGAGGCTGAAATGGGGCTGGGGGAGCACAATGGGTTGAGCAGGATGAAATGGGGCTGGGGGCTGTTTGAGGCTGAAATGGGGCTGGGGGTGTTTTAGGCTGAAATGGGGCTGGAGGTGTTTTAGGATGCAATGGGGCTGAGGGTGCACAATAGGATGTGTAGGATGAAATGGGTCTGGGGGCTGTGCCAGGCAGGCTGTCCCCCCATCTGACCCCCCTCTCCTCTCTCACCCAGGAGGGCTTTGTGGACTTTTTCCGCGTGGAGGACCTGGAGAGCAGCATCCGGAACGTTCTGATGGCCTTCGCGGGGGTGGCCGGCCTGGGCGCCAGCCTGGCCTACATGATCCGGTGAGCCTGGAGCTGCCCTGGACACATTTGGGGAGCATTTTGGGGAGCATTTGGGGAGAACTTTGGCTCCCTGGGGCTGCACAGCTGCCCTGCTCCCTCTGAAGCTGGACTTGAGTGACCCCAGGAGGACGTGGAGCTGTCCCCGGAGCCCGGCTGGTTGCTGAGGAAGAGGAAGGTGTGATCCCAGCTGATGCACGGAGGATTTGTGGCTTTGGGAAGAGACTTTTTTCCTCTCTGCTTCCCTCAAGTGGACTTGGCTTCACTTGGATCCCAGAGGGAACCATCTCCAGCAGCTCCTGCTGGGCTGGGCGAGGCAGCTGAGTCTGGAGCAGATGTTTTGAGGCTTGTGGGTTGTGTGGGGGTTTTTGGGTTTTTTTTTTTAAACATTTTTTTTTCTGGAAATAGCACCTTCTGCTGCCTCTCTGCCCTGCCTAAACTCGCAGCTCTGCTGCTCTGGAGCAGAAGCACTGCATGCTGGAAATGTTGTGCCAGGCTGCACCTGCAGCCAGGTGCTGCCAGGGAGTGCCCAGAGCTGTGCCAGAGCCGGTGCCACCGAGCTGGAGCCCTGCCCAGCCCCTTCCCTCCCCTTGGCACAGGGCTTGCAGGGGCTGGGGGGTCACCCCAAACTCAGTCCTGGCCCCACTCACACAGCCAGTTCAGAAATAACAAATGCATTTTGTAATTATGTAAAAAAAAAACCACCCCACCCCCAGTTGGCTGGGGAGGATGTAGAGAACCTGTAAATGTCTATAAATCTGTAGAATATATACATTTTTACAGAGCTGACGATACAAAAAAAGGAGGAATTCGTTGTCAATGTGGCTTCATTCCTGAGGGAAGCAGCATTTTTGACTCCACTCCAGCCTTTGCCCCTGGGAGGGTGACAGAGGGTGACAAGCAGCAGTGGCCTGGCTGTGACCACGGCTGGCTGGCAGCAGCTGATGGTTCTGGTTTTGCTTTTAAATCTTTTTTTTTTTTTTTTTTTTTGGTGTTTGCTCCCTCTTGGTGGGGGTGGGGGAGCTGTGGAAGTTCATTGTGGCCACTTCCTTCTCTCCCCTTCCTCCTCCTCCTCCTCCTCCTCGCCATGAGCTGGACAGAGCTGATGGTTGAATGTAGAATGTTCTGGAGCTGCTCCTGCAGCTCCTTCAGGGCTCCCCACCAGGGGATTTTGATGCCCAAGGGGCTCCTTGCCCACCCTGGCTGCACTGGTGGGACCCCATGGGACCCCCCTTGTCCCCAGGTGTCCCCTGGTGCCACAGCCAGGCCCTGCTTGTGTGCACAACAAGCTGTAGTTTGGTCAATAAATGTCTTTTTTTTTTTTTTTTTTTTTTTTCTCATTCCTTTGCTGCCAAACTTATTTTCCCTCCCCAGCATTTGGGCTGTGCCACCCCCCCCCCCCCCCCCCCCCCCCAAAAAAAAAGGGACCTGCAGCCTTGGGGACATAGGGACATTGCCATCCTCATTCCCACCTCTGTGGGGTTTTAATCACAGAATTCCAGGTTGGATTGGGTGGGGAGAGGCCTTAAAATTCTTTTTTTTCCACCTCCTGACCGTGGAGATCTTCCAGGTTCATCCAAGCTCCTGTCCTGACAATTCCAGGGGTGAGGGATTCAGGAATTCTCTGGAAAATTTGTGCTCACCCAGCACTGCTGCAGTTTCCTCCCCTTTTAAAATCTCTTTTTTCTCCCTCTTTAGGGGGGTCCCTGCACCCCAAATTCCCATCCCTGCGGGTTTGGGGTGGATGGCAGAGGCAGAATCCTGCCCCAAAATGCTCTGGAAATGCAGAATCCTGCCCCAAAATGCTCTGGAAATGCAGAATCCTGCCCCAAAATGCTCTGGAAATGCAGAATCCTGCCCCAAAATCCTGTGAAAATGCAGAATCCTGCCCCAAAATGCTCTGGAAATGCAGAATCCTGCCCCAAAATCCTGTGAAAATGCAGAATCCTGCCCCAAAATGCTCTGGAAATGCAGAATCCTGCCCCAAAATCCTGTGAAAATGCAGAATCCTGCCCCAAAGTCCTCTGGAAAGGAAAAATATTGCCCCAAAATCCTGTGGAGAGGCAAAATCCTGCCTAAAATGCTCTGGAAAGGAAAAATCTTGCCTCAAAATGCTTTGGAGATGCAAAATCCTGCCCCAAAACTCTCTGGAAAGGAAAAATCCTGCCCTAAAATGCTCTGGAAATGCAAAACCCTGCCCCAAAATCCTCGGCCAAATGGGAAATCCTGCCCAAAAATCATGAGGAGAGGCAAAATCCTGCCCCAAAATGCTCTGGAAATACAAAATCCTGCCCCAAAATTCTCAGGAAATACAAAATCCTGCCCCAAAATCCACACCCGGGCCACCAAGCCAGGCCCTGGTCCCCAAACCAGCCCAGAGTGACTCAGCCCAGAGTGCAGGACGCTGCTGGGTGTGGGTTTTCTGCTTTTTTTGGGGTGGTTTTTGTTTTGTTTCGCTTTGGTTTTCCGGTTTTCGGGGGGGTTTTTGGTGTTTTTTGGGTGTTTTTTGCAGCGCTGTGTCTGTGGGGATATTTTGGGCCTGTTGGGCGCAGCGAGGCCTGCATGCAAAGGTTGCCATGGAAACATGCAAAGGGAGAATGGGGTGGGTTTGGGGGGGCCTTGGGGGGTTTTGGGGTGCAGGGGGAGCTCAGGGTGAGGGGGGGACTCCCAGGGGGTTGGGGTGTGGGTGGAATTTGGGGTGCAGGTGAAAATCGGGGTGCTGGTGGCTCCCAAATTTGGGTGTGGGTGGCTGCGAGGGGTTGGGGGTGTTGGTGAAAATTGGGGTGCAGGTGAAATCTGGGGTACAGGTAGCTCCTAAATTTGGGTGTGGGTACCTGGGAGAAGTTGGGGTGTTGGTGAGAATTGGGGTGTTGGTGCCTCACAGGGTTTTGGGGCGCTGGTCGCCCCTAAATTTGGGTGTGGGTGCCTGGGAGGAGTTGGGGTGAAGGTGGAAGTTGTGGCGTTGGTGCCTCACAGGGTTTTGGGGTGTTGGTGGCTCCCAGATTGGGGTGTGGGTGCCTGGGAGAAGTTGGGGTGAAGGTGGAAATTGGGGCGTTGGTGCCTCCCAGGGTTTTGGGGTGCTGTTGGCTGCCAGGGGTTTGGGTGTGGGTGCCTGGGAGGGGTTTGGGGTGTTGGTGGCCCCTAAATTGGGGTGTGGGTGCCTGGGAGGAGTTGGGGCGAAGGTGGAAATTGGGGCGTTGGTGCCTCACAGGGTTTTGGGGTGCTGGTCGCCCCTAAATTGGGGTGTGGATGCTTGGGGGGTTTGGGGTGTTGTTGGTGGCTCCCAGGGGATGGGGTGGGGCGAGTTGGGGTGCAGGGGGGGGTTGGGTGTGGGTGCTGGCTAGGGAGGAACTGGGGTGCAGGTTCCTGGAGCGGTTTTGGGGTTTCTGCAGCAGTTTTGGGGTGCAGGGGCCTGCAGCAGTTTCGGGGTTCCTGGCGGGTGTTAGGGTGGGGGTTCCTGCAGCAGTTTCAGGCTTTCTGCAGCAGCAGTTTTGGGGTGCAGCTTCCAGTAGCAGTTTTGGGGTGCCTTTAGCAGCAGTTTCAGGATGCCTTTAGCAGTTTTGAAGTTTCTGCAGCGGTTTTGGGGTTTCTGCAGCAGCAGTTTTAGGGTGCCCATAGCAGCAGATTTGGGGGTTCTGCAGCAGTTTTGGGGTGCCTTTAGCAGCAGTTTTGGGGTGCCTACAGCAGCAGTTTTTGGGTGCCTGTAGCAGCAGTTTTGGGGTGCTTTTAGCAATTTTGGGGTGCCTTTAGCAGCAGTTTCAGGGTGCTTTTAGCAGTTTTGGGGTGCCTTTAGCAGCAGTTTCGGGGTGCTTTTAGCAGCAGTTTCGGGGTGCCTTTAGCGGCAGTTTTGGGGTGCTTTCGGCAGTTTTGGGGTGCCTTTAGCAGCAGTTTCGGGGTGCTTTTAGCAGCAGTTTTGTGGTGTTTTTAGCAATTTTGGGGTTCCTGCAGCAGCAGTTTTGGGGTGCTTTCGGCAGTTTTGGGGTGCCTTTAGCAGCAGTTTTGGGGTGCTTTCGGCACTTTTGGGGTGCCTATAGCAGCAGTTTCGGGCTCCGTTTCCTGGAAGCCGCCCGGCCCCGCCGATAACCCAGAGCTTTCCGGTTCCGTCCCCACCGGGGCTTTTCTCAGAAGCCGCCGCCGCTTCCCCGAACCGGGCTGTAAATAAGAGCTGGGGGAGGGGAAGGGGGGAGGATTCACCACCGAAAATTCAAAAAATTCAAAATTCAGCTGCGGCAGGAAGGGGCGGGGGGTGCTGCTGCAGCTTGCGGCACCCCAACACCTGGCCCGGGGAATTTTGGGGTGGGGGAATTTTGGGGAAGCAGCTCCGAGCCCGAAATCTGCCGAGGAGGGGTTCATGCAAATGCACCAAAAATCCCCCCCCAAAATACCCAAATCTGTGCTCATTTTTGGGGTTTCTGTCACGCTCCAGGTGTGGGGTTTTTCCCCTGGGGCTCAGGGGTGTTGTGGGGCAGAGATTTCCCCTTTTTTTTTGGGGGGGGTCGCTGCCCCTTTCCCCCTTTTATGGGGGTCCTTGGGATCCTTTATTGGGGGATCCTTGAGAATTTTTTATTGAGGGGGGGGGTCCTTTTTATGGGGGATCCTTTTATTGGGGGGGGGTCCTTGGGGAGATCCTGGGATTTGGGGGGACCCCACCCTAGGACAGAGATGATTTTTGGGGAGAGCGCTTGCCCTCCATCACTGCCCTTTCCCCCCCCCCCCCATTTTTGGGCAAGGGGAGGGAGATCCTGGCAATTTGGGGGGGACCCCACCCCAAGAGGGGGAGAGGGGCTCTGCCAATGGCAGGGAAGGCACCCTGAGGTTTTCGGGGTGCCGGGACCCCCCCTCAGCTCGCCGGGATTGTCCCTGCGGGGGGAGGAAGCGGGGGTGGGGGGGGGTGACTCATTTGGGCTGAGATGACGAAGATTTGGGGTATTTAGGGTTGGGTTTTTAGGAGTGGGCGGGTGTCACATCCTGACCCCTCCTCCCCAGGGGGGTTTTGTTCTTTTTCCAGGAATTCGGGTGTCCCCGGCACCCCAAATCCCCTTCCCGGCCTCCCGAGCCTGGCATTGGGCACTGGGCTGCTGCTCCATGAAGGCTCCCCCTCCTCTTCCTCCTCTTCTTCTTCATCTCCTCCTCTTCCTCCTCCTCTCCCGAACTCCCAGCCCCCCCTGGCCTGAGGGTTATGGGGGGCACTGAGGGTGTTTGGGAGGATTTGGGGGGATTTAGGAGCTGTGGGGGGCACAGGGGCTGTTTGGGAGGATTTAGGGGTTGTGGGGGCACAGAGGGTGTTGAATGGATGCGGTTTGGGGGGAATTAGAGGGATTTAGGGTTCTGGGGGCACAGGGGCTGTTTGGGGGTGTTGGGGAGTGTTTGGGGGGGGATTTAGGGGTTCTGGGGGCACAGAGGGTATTGAATGGCTGCGGCTTGGGGGTGATTGGGGGATTTGGGGTTCTGAGGGCACACGGGTGTGCAGGCAGCGGTCAGTGGGTGCGGGGCAGTACCGGGGCAGTACCGGGGCAGTACCGGGGCAGTACCGGGGCAGTACCGGGGCAGTACCGGGGCAGTGGGTGCGGGGCAGGGCCGGGCAGAGGCGGCGGTGACTCAGGCAGGAATGCGCTGGCAGTACACGGCGTTCCTGTGCCGGTGCCACCGCCCGGGCACGGCCCCGCAGTCACTGACCCCGCACTCGCTGACCCGGTACTGCCCCGGTACTGACCCGATACTGGCCCGCACCCACTGCTCCCAGTGAGCTCCCAGTGTGCCCCAGTAAGATCCAGTACACCCCAGGGAGCTCCCAGTGCACCAGAGCCGGTACCGGAGGGTCCCGGACCAAAGGCGGTACCAGATGCGGCACCGGGGGGTCCCGGACCAGAGGCGGTACCGGGGGGTCTCGGACCAGAGGCGGTACCGGGGGATCCCGGACCAAAGGCGGTACCGGGGGGTCTCGGACCAAAGGCGGTACCGGGGGGTCCCGGACCAGAGGCGGTACCGGAGGGTCCCGAACCAAAGGCGGTACCGGGGGGTCCCGGACCAAAGGCGGTACCGGGGGGTCCCGAACCGGGCCGGCCCCGCCCCGCACACGGACTGCCCACAGCGCGCTGTCGCCGCCCGGTGGCCAAAGGCCGGTACTGCACCTCAGGCTCCGCACATGCGCAGTGGCGCTGCCACCACCCGCCGCTACCGGCACCGCGGGGCTGAGAGGCCCCGGTACCGGCACCGAGGGGTTGAGGGGCTCCGGGGGCTGCCGCCGCTGCCTCCCGGTGAGGAAAGGCCGCCGGTGCTGCCCCTCCCGGGCTGTCCCGGAGACCAAAGCGCGGAGCGGCAGCGCCGGTGCCGCACTCGGGCCCGCGCCGCTGCTGCCGCCGCCTCGTGGTGGGAGCGCGGTACTGCAGGGGCCGCACGAGCGGGGACACCCGGGATGGGGAGGGGGCGCCCCCAGACCCCTCATCCTGCCCCAGACAACTCATCCTGCCCCCGGGATGGGGAGAGTGGCGCCCCCAGACACCTCATCCTGCCCCAAACCCCTCATCCTGGCCCAAACCCCTCATCCTGCCCCAGACCCCTCATCCTGACCCCCGAGATGGGGAGAACCGCGCCCCCAGACCCCTCATCCTGCCCCAGACAACTCATCCTGCCCCCCAGGATGGGGAGGGGGCACCCCCAGGCCCCTCATCCTGCCCCAAACCCCTCATCCTGCCCCCGGGATGGGGAGAGTGGTGCCCCCAGACCCCTCATCCTGCCCCAAACCCCTCACCCTGCCCCCAGACCCCTCAGTTCTCTGCTCAAAAACCACACCGAGCTCCCCACGGAACCTCCCCCAGTTTCCCTTCCTGCCCTCCTTTGGCTGCAGTGGAGCAGGGGGTTCCTGCTCTGGAGGGCTGAAAGGGAAGTTTGGAACTTTCTGCTGAGCTTTTTTTCCTTGTTCCTCTTTGAGGACACGGATCTCAAGCAGTTCCCTCAGCGGGGGCAGCTCCTGTGAGCAGGGACAGCACCGCAGGGATCCTGGAGCTGTGTCAGGGAGGTTTAGGATGGATTATCAGGGAAAAAGTTCTTCCCCCTGAGGTTCCCCAGGGCTGCCAGAGCTGCAGGAGGGTTTGGACAATGCTCCCATTTTGGGGTGTCAGTGCAGGGCCAGGGGTTGGACTGGGTGATCCCTGTGGGGAGATTCCAGGATTCTGTGACTCTCCCAAGCGACAGCCCAGCCCTGGACCCTGAGTGACCCCACAGCTCAAAGGAACCCCTGTCCCCCTCCCCAAATCCCACACCTCAGTCCCTTGGCTCCTGCTGAGCTCCAGCACCTTCCCAAGAGCTGCCCTCCTCCTCCTCCTCACCCCAGGACAGCATTCCCACAGGAAGCTGTGTCTAGAAATCCACTTTATTTGGTTGAAGACAAGTCAGTGATGGAGAACCCGGAGGCAGCAGGGCCCCAGATCCCTGTGAGGAGCTCAAGCTGAAGGGAACCCCTTGCTCAACTGAAGCTACGGCTCCTCCCCAAATCCCACACCTCAAACCAGGGCCAGAGGCTCCTGCTGAGCTCCAGCATTGTCCCAACCCTGCCAGGAGCTGCCCTCCTCTTCCTCCTCACCCCCAGGACAGCATTCCCACAGGAAGCTGTGTCTAGAAATCCACTTTATTTGGTTGAAGACAAGTCAGTCATGGAGAATTCAGAGCCAGCAGGGCCCCAGATCCCTGTGAGAGCCCCGGGCCACGGGCTGAGCTGGGATCCAGCCCTGCAGGGCCCCGCAGGACACACCTGAGCTTGAGCAGTGCTGGGACCGGCACTGGGGGTCCCAGCAGGAACGGGGAGCGGGGAGGAGCTGCTGGGATGTGCTGGGAGCAGGAGCGGGGCTGGAGCCAGCCCGGGGTGTGGCACTGGGGACAGTCCTTGGCCAGCAGTGGTTGTGTCCCTTGGGAGAGGAGGAGGAGGAAGAAGAAGAGGAAGACAGAAGGAGAAAAGGATGAGGAGGGAGAGGAGGAGGAGTAGAAAAGGAGTAGAAGAGGAGGAGGAAGGGAAGGAGAAAAGGATGAGGAGGGAGAGGAGGAGGAGTAGAAGAAGAATAAGAGGAGGAAGAGTAGAAAAGGAGGAGGAGGAGAAGAAGAGGAGGAAGAGAAGGAGAAAAGAACGATGAGGAGGAGGAGGAGGAAAAGAAGAAGAGGAGGAAGAGAAGGAGAAAAGGAGGAGGAGGAGGAGTAGAAAAGGAGGAGGAAGAGAAGAAGGAAAAAAAGAGGAGGAAGAAGATGAGGAGAAGATGAAGAGGAGTAAGAGAAGGAGAAAAGGAGGAGAAGGAGGCAGAGGAGGAAGAGAAGGAGAAAAGGAGGAAGAGGAGGAGGAGAAGAAGAAAAAAAGAAGAAGAGGAAGAGAAGGAGAAAAGGAGGAGGAGGAGGAGAAGAGGAGGAAGAGGAGAAAAGGAGGAGGAAGAGAAGGGCGAAAGGACGAGGAAGAGGGAGAGGAGGGTTTTCCTGACCAAACTCCCCCCGTCGCTTCCCTTTGCTGCGTGGATCAGGAAAAACCCGGGCAGGGAGTGCAGCAGTGGCACTGGGCAGGGGGACACAGGGGTGAGGGGGGCACCTGCAGGTGTCCCCCGGTCCCCTCGGGGGGCAGAAGGGGCGGCACAGCCACGGCCGCTCCCGGCAAGGGAATCCGGGAATCCCGGGAATGGGAGGATCCGGAATGGGAGGATCCAGGATTTGAGGGGAGGATCCCGGGGGTCTCCGGCCCGGCCCCCTCAGTTGATGGGCTCGTACTCCGAGTAGCGCCGTCTCTGTGCCAGCAGCAGCAGGCAGCTGCCCAGCAGCAGCATGGCCAGCGGCGTGCCCAGCGCCACGGCCGTGATGGAGATCACCAGAGGGGAGAAGCTGTCCCTGGGGGGCTCCCCGAAGCCCAGCAGCACCGACCTGCAAAGGGGGGATGGCACCGATCAGGGCAGGGTGGGCTCTGTCCCGTGGGGAGAGGGGTCAGGCCAGGGTGAGGCTGCTCAAGGAGCCGTGGAGCCTTTGCTGCAGGATTGCAGGGGAGCTCTGACGTTGGAATGGAGATTGATAGTGAATAGGGAAACCCTGAGACCTGCCAGTGCCCAAAGCGCACGGCCTTAGTGACCAGGAACATCTCCTCAGACCCCTCTGTACATCCTTAGTGACCAGGAACATCTCAGACCCCTCTGTACATCCTTAGTGACCAGGAACATCCTGTTAGACCCCTCTGGACCAGCAGCATCCCCTCAGACCCCTCAGCACATCTTTAGTGACCAGGAATATCCTTTCAGACCCCTCAGTCCACCCTCAGTGACCAGGAGCATGCCCTGAGACCCCCCTGCACATCCTTAGTGACCAGGAACATCCTTTTAGACCTTTCAGACCCCCCTGCACATCCTTAGTGACCAGAACATCCCCTCAGACCCTTCAGCACATTGTCAGTGACCAGGATTATCCTTTTGGACCCCTCTGCCCATCTTTAGTGAGCAGCAGCATCCCCTCAAACCCTTCAGACCCCTCTGCACGTGGTTAGTGACCAGGAACATCCCCTCAGAGCCCTCTGCACCAGCAGCACTCCCTGAGACCCCTCAGAGCCCCCTCACTCACAGCTGGGGCACTCCAGACCCCCCTCACTCACCATCTGAGGTACCCCAGATCCCCCTCACTCAGCAGCTTTGGTATCCATCCCCCAGACCCCCCTGACTCACCATCTGATACCCCCCAGACCCCTCACTCACAGCTGAGACCCCCCAGACCCCTCACTCACCAGCTGAGGCACCCCAGACTCCCCTGACTCACCAGCTGAGGTACCCCAGAGCCCCAGACCCCTCACTCACAACTGAGACCCCTCAGATCCCCCTCACTCACCATCTGATACCCCCCCAGACCCCTCACTCACAGCTGAGACCCCCCAGACCCGCCTCACTCACAGCTGAGAACCCCCCAGACCCCTCACTCACAGCTGAGGCACCCCAGACTCCCCTCACTCACAGCTGAGACCCCCCAGACCCTTCACTCACAGCTGAGGCACCCCAGAACCCCTCACTCACCATCTGAAACCCCCCAGACCCCTCACTCACCATCTGAGACCCCCAGACCCCTCACTCACAGCTGAGGCACCCTAGACCCCTCACTCACAGCTGAGACCCCTCAGATCCCCCTCACTCACCGAGACCCCCCAGACCCCTCACTCACAGCTGAGGCACCCTAGACCCCTCACTCACAGCTGAGACCCCTCAGATCCCCCTCACTCACCGAGACCCCCCAGACCCCTCACTCACAGCTGAGACCCCCCAGCCCCCCGACTCACCAGCTGAGGTACCTCCTCTCCTGGTAGACGTGTCCCTCCTCGCCGCCGAAGGACACGTTGAGGACGCTGAGGGCGGCCGGGCTGTCCCCGAAGAAGGCGCGCGGCACGGCGGCCGCGGGCAGGCTCCCGTTGGCCGCGCGCAGCCGCCCGGCCCGGCACCGCACGCCGTCCTCGCGCCGCGGGCTGGGCGAGCCGTAGGCGGCCGCCTTCCACTGCAGGAAGGACAGAGGAGAGCCGGTGCCGTTCGGGGGCTCGGCCACCAGAGACAGCTCCTGCGGACACATGGACAGACGGACACACGGACAGCGGGTCACCCCAGGGCAGCAGGACAGGGATTCGTGTGCGTTCTGCTAATGGGTACTGAGCTAGATAATGGATTGATAGTAGATAGATTAATATCAATTCTATTAATGGATATTGATCTATCAAACGGATTGGTAGTAGATAGATTAATATCAATTCTATTAATCGATCTAATTGATTGATATGAGACAGATTAATATCACTGCAGGAAGGACAGAGGAGAGCCGGTGCCGTTCGGGGGCTCGGCCACCAGAGACAGCTCCTGCGGACACACGGACAGACGGACGGACAGGGGGTCACTCTGCGGCAGCAGGACAGGGATTCGTGTTCTGTTAATGGGTACTGAGCTAGATAATGGATTGATAGTAGATAAATATCATCCCTGTTAATGGATATTGATCTATTGAATGGATTGATTGTAGATTAATATCAATTCTATTAATGGATATTGATCTATCGAACGGATTGGTAGTAGATAGATTAATATCAATTCTATTAATCGATCTAATTGATTGATATGAGACAGATTAATATCACTGCAGGAAGGACAGCGCGGAGCCGCCGGTGCCATTTGGGGGCTCGGCCACCAGAGACAGCTCCTGCGGACACACGGACAGACGGACACATGGACAGCGGGTCACTCTGCGGCTGCGGCAGCAGGACAGGGATTTGTGTGCGTTCTGTTAATGGGTATTGAGCTAGCTAAGGGATTGATAGTAGATAAATATCATCCCTATTAATGGATATTGAGCTATCTAATAGACAGATTAATATCAATTCTATTAATGGATATTGATCTATCGAACGGATTGGTAGTAGATAGATGAATATCAATTCTATTAATCGATCTAATTGATTGATATGAGACAGATTAATATCACTGCAGGAAGGACAGCGCGGAGCCGCTGGTGCCACCGTTCAGGGGCTCGGCCACCAGAGACAGCTCCTGCAGACCCACGGACAGACGGACGGACAGCGGGTCACCCCAAGGCAGCAGAACAGGGATTTGTGTGCGTTTCTGCTAATGGGTACTGAGCTAGATAATGGATTGATAATAGATAGATTAATATCAATTCTACTAATAGATACTACTCTAACTAAGGGATTTGTAGTAGACAGATTAATATCATCCCTGTTAATGGATATTGATCTAATAGACTGATATTAGACAGATTAATATCATCCCTGTTAATGGATATTGATCTATCTAATAGACTGATATTAGACAGATTAATATCAATTCTATTAATGGATATTGATCTATCTAATGGATAATAGATTAGTATCAATTCTATTAATGGATACTAATCTATTGAATGGATTGATAGCAGATAGATTAATATCAATTCTATTAATGGATATTGATCTATCGAACGGATTGTTAGTAGATAGATTAATATAAATTCTATTAATCGATCTAATCGATTGATATGAGACAGATTAATATCACTGCAGGAAGGACAGCGCGGAGCTGCCAGTGCCGTTTGGGGGCTTGGCCACCAGAGACAGCTCCTGCAGACCCACGGACAGACGGACACACGGACAGCGGGTCACCCCAGGACAGCAGGACAGGGATTCGTGTGCGTTCTGCTAATGGGTATTGAGCTAGATAATGGATTGATAATAGATAAATATCATCCCTGTTAATGGATATTGAGCTATCTAATAGACAGATTAATATCAATTCTATTAATGGATATTGATCTATCGAATGGATTGATAATAGATAGATTAATATCAATTCTACTAATAGATACTACTCTAACTAAGGGATTTGTAGTAGATAGATTAATATCATCCCTGTTAATGGATATTGATCTAATAGACTGATATTAGACAGATTAATATCAATTCTATTAATGGATATTGATCTATCAAATGGATTGATTGTAGATTAATATCAATTCTATTAATGGATATTGATCTATCGAACGGATTGGTAGTAGATAGGTTAATGGAAATTCTATTAATCGATCTAATTGATTGATATGAGACAGATTAATATCACTGCAGGAAGGACAGCGCGGAGCCGCCGGTGCCACCGTTCGGGGGCTCGGCCACCAGAGACAGCACCTGCGGACACACGGACAGACGGACGGACAGGGGGTCACTCTGCGGCAGCAGGACAGGGATTCGTGTTCTGTTAATGGGTACTGAGCTAGCTAATGGACTGATTATAGATTAATATCATCCCTGTTAATGGATATTGATCTATCGAATAGACTGACATTAGACAGATTAATATCAATTCTATTAATGGATATTGATCTATCTAATGGGTTGGTAGTAGATAGATTAATATCAATTACCAGACGGATGAACCGATCCGTTTATTGACTGAAAGGCCATCCCGGCTCACCTGGAAGACGCTGGGCGTGTACTCATCATCGATGGAGCTCCGCGTCCGCAGGCGCCGCTGCGCCGCCGGCGGCTCCAGCGCGGCCAGCTGCAGCACGAAGCGGGAGCCGTTGCCGCGGGGCAGCACCCCGGCCAGCACGAACTGCAGCTGCGAGCTGTCCGCCGTGTGCTGCAGCCGCGGCAGCCGCACCGCGCGGCCACTGCCTTCGTACGCTGTCACCTGAGGGGACACGGGGACAGCGAGGGACAGCGAGGGACACAGGGCACGGGAGAGAGGGACACAGGGACAGTGAGGGACAGCGAGGGACAGCGAGGGACAGCGAGGGACACAGGGCACGGGAGAGAGGGACACAGGGACAGCGAGGGACAGCGAGGGACACAGGGCACGGGAGAGAGGGACACAGGGACAGCGAGGGACAGCGAGGGACACAGGGCACGGGAGAGAGGGACACAGGGACAGTGAGGGACAGCGAGGGACAGCGAGGGACACAGGGCACGGGACAGGGACAGAGGGACAGTGAGGGTCAGGGGGACAGAGAGGGACAGAGGGACAGTGAGGCAGTGAGGGACAGCGAGGGACAGAGGGACACAGGGACAAGGACAGTGAGGGACACGGGGCACAGGGACAGTGAGGGGCACAGGGCAGAGGGACAGCCAGGGACAGTGAGGGTCAGGAGGACAGGGACAGTGAGGGACAGCAAGGGGCAGTGAGGAGCAGCAAGGGACAGCGAGGGACACGGGGCACAGGGACAGCGAGGGACAGTGAGGGTCAGGGGGACAGGGACAGCCAGGGACAGGGGGCATGGGGACAGCAGGGACAGTGAGGGACAGCAAGGGACACAGGGCACGGGGACAGCAGGGACAGCGAGGGACACAGGGCAGAGGGACAGCCAGGGACAGGGGGCACAGGGACAGAGGGACACGGGGCACATGGACAGCGAGGGACAGAGGGACAGCGAGGGACAGAGGGACAGTGAGGGACAGAGGGACACGGGGCACAGGGACAGGGAGGGACAGTGAAGGACAGGGGAACAGGAAGGGGCAGCAAGGGACAGCGAGGGACACGGGGCACAGGGACAGCCAGGGACAGTGAGGGACAGTGAGGGACACGGGGCACAGGGACAGCGCCTGCCACCTGGGCAAGCTCTCTGCCCCCAGGACATGTTCCCTGTCCCCTGAACAAGTGCTCTACACCCTGGACCAATTCTTTGCCCCCTGGATGTGCTCCCTGTGCCCTGGACATGCCCTCTTGAAATAGAGATTTTTGGAGTTCACTCGAATTAGCAATATGAATTAAGCATTTAAAGCTTAGCCTGTAGAACTATGGGTTGAATTTTAACCTTTTTACTTAAGAAACTTCTGCCATGGTACAAAGGGCACAGGAAAATGCAAATTTCTGAAGTTTCTTGCATAAAGAACAATACCAGAGAAGACCAAGAGATGCAAAAGAGCCCAGATTAAGGGACTCCTCTGTCTCCAAGCTAATCAAGGCTGACAGACGTACTCAGACAAGCACCAAGGGACCAAAAGCGCATGCGCAAAGGAGAAAAGTTCAAAAGTTCAGTCATGAGGAAGACCACAATCTTCAGCCTCAGAGACCACCAGAGACCCCAAGCAAACAACGCACAGCCAGAAGGGCGTGGATCTGATTACCATGCGAGGTGGGGCCAGGGGTTGAATATGCATGGCAAAGTTGTGCAATGTATTGCATGTGGAACACCTTTGTGAATAAAGATGTGGGACAGCCCGAGGCTCGGGGCACGAGTTTTTCAGGAGAGCTCTCTCACTTGTGCCGGGCGCCGACACAACATACACACTTCATAACTACATCTGGTGGTGGAGTTTATGTACTCCGCGTATCGCTTCCCTCTGCCCCCTGGACCAATTCTCTGCCCCCTGGACGTGTTCCCTGCCTTCTGGACAAGTTCTCTTCCTCCTGGACACGCTCTCTGCCCCTGGACGTGCCCTGTGCCCCCTGGACGAGTCCCACGGCCCTTGGACAAGTTCTCTGTCCCCTGGATCTGCCCTCTTGAACTTGCATCCTAGACAAGTTCTCTTCCTCCTGGACATGTCCCCTGCCCCCTGGAGGTGTCCCCTGTCCCCTTGACATGTCCCATGACCCTTGGACAAGTTCTTCGCCCCCTGGACATGTCCCCTGCCCCATGGACATGCTGTCTATCCCCTGGACCAGTTCTCTGCCCCCTGAACAAGTTCTCTTCCCCTTGGACATGCTCTCTGCCCCCTGGAGGTGCCCCCTGCCCCCAGAACAAGCTATCTTCCTCCTGGATGTGTGCCCTGTCCCCTGGACATGTTCCCTGCCCCTGGACAAGTTCTCTGCCCCTTGAATGTGCTCTCTGCCCCCTGGACACACCCCGTGCCCCCTGAACAAGTTCTCTTCCCCTTGGACAAGTTCTCTGCCCCCTGGATGTGTCTTCTGCCCCCTGAACGTGCCCCCTGCCCCCTGGACATGCCCTCTGCCCTCTGGACAAGCTCTCTTCCTCCTGGAGCTGCCCCCTGCCCCCTGCCCATGCCCCCAGCCCCCTGCCCGTGCCCCCTGCCCGTGCCATACCCGGAATGCCAGGCTGCCATTGGCGAAGGCGCCGCCGGGGTCGCTGGCCGGGACCCCCCTGAGCTCGGCCGTCAGGGCCGTGTGGTTCAGGCTGTGGTTGAGGCTCTCCCAGGAGAACTCGGACAGGTCGTAGGTGGGGTAGAAGAGCTCTCCCAAAGGTTTGGCCTCGCTGAACTCGAAGAGCTGCAGGGAAGGGAGGGGAGAGGGGCTGGGAGCACCGGCAGGACGGGCGATTGTGCTGTGATCCGGGGAACGGGGCAGAGCTGCCTCAGCCAAGCAGCTCCGACACTTCCCTGGATGGGAATGGGAATGGAGGGGATTTCCCTGGAGCTGGGAAGCTGCCCAGGGACCCTCAGCACCCCCAGCTGTCCCAGAGCAGCCCCTTGCCAGCAGTACCTTGGTGAACACCACGGCCGTGGAATAGACCACGCTGTCGGGAGGGTCGATCCAGACGGCCCCAGCAGGACTGGGTGACAGCAGCTGGGTCCAGTTGACCCTCAGGGCACTGCTGGGGCTCTGGGTGGCCACCAGGAGCACAGAAGGGGCCCCGATGCTGCTCCACACGTAGTGCAGGGTGTCCTCAGGCCCCACCGCCCGCACGTGCAGCAGGTTCACAGAGGAGCTGTTCCAGCCAGGGTTGTACTCCATGGACACCTGCGAGGCAGGGACGGGGCTGGGGGTGGCTCTGAGCCCGGCAGGACAGCCCCAGTGTGACAGGAGGATGGGACATTGCAGCTGCCCGGGCTCCCGTGACTCTGCAGCCCTGGTGTTGCTCAACACGCTCGGTCAGCATTTCACAGCTCTGAGCTGCTTCCCATCCTCATGGCCCTTCGCTTCCACAGCCCCTTCCCCTTCTACAGCCCCTTCCCATCCCACAGCCCCTTCCTTTCCCACCCCACAGCCCCTTCCCTTCTCATCCCACAGCCCCTTCCCATCCCACAGCCCCTTCCCATCCCACAGCCCCTTCCCTTCTCATCCCACAGCCCCTTCCTTTCCTACAGCCCCTTCCCATCCTAATGGCCCTTCCCTTCTCATCCCTTCCCACAGCCCCTTCCCATCCCACAGCCCCTTTTTTTCCATCCCACAGCCCCTTCCCTTCCACAGCCCCCTTCCTTTCCCATCCCATCCCATCTCACAGCCCCTTCCCATCCCACAGCCCTTTCCCATCCCACAGCCCCTTCCTATCCTACAGCCCCTTCCCTTACACAGCCCCTTCAGCCCCTTCCTTTCCCATCTCACAGCCCCATCCCATCCCATCCCATCCCATCCCATCCCATCCCATCCCATCCCATCCCATCCCATCCCATCCCATCCCATCCCATTCCATCATAATCGCCTCTCCGACCCCACAGCCACGCTGGTCCCACTGGATCAGGACAAAGGGACACACATGGGACATGTCGCCGCAGGACAGGGGTGGCAGGGCGGGGTCACCCAGGACACAGCGAGGGCTGGTTCAGCTCCAGCCCCACCTGGGAGCCCCTTTTGCCCCCAAACCCCGCAAGGTTGGAGCCCCAGCGGGTCCAGCCCAGCCCCTGCTCCGCACAGGATCCCCCGAGAACACAAACTATCCCAAAAGTTAATATCCCACAAACTATCCCAAAAGTTACTATCCCACAAACTACCCCACAAGTTTCTATCCCACAAACTATCCCACAAGTTTCCCCTCAGCACCGAGGGTGGCAGAGCTGTCCTGGGCGAGCACAGAGTCCCACCCGCACCCACCGGGATGTCCCTGGCTGGGTGACCCCGGTGTCTCCGCACTCCGAGATCCCAGGAGGGGACACGGGGGGGTCTCAGCCACCGCCGCAACGCGGGACGAGCTCCGAGCTCCGCACCCAGCCCACCCAGCCCCGGTACCCTCGGTAGATCCGGTAGCCCCGAGCCCCGCTCACCTTCCGGCCCCGCTCGGCCCCGGCCGCCGCCAGCAGCGCCAGCAGCGCCAGCCCCGCAGCGGCGGCCATGGCGCCACCGGCCCGGCCACGGCTCCGCCCCGGAACCGCCCGGGAACCGCCTCAGGACCGCCCCGGTACTGTCTGCGGACCGCCCTGGAACGGCCCCGGAACCGCCCCGGAACCGCCCCGGGACCGCCCGCGGACCGCCCTGGAACGGCCCCGGTACGGCCCGGAACCGCCCGGGGACCGCCCCGGAACCGCCTCAGGACCGCCCAGGTACGGCCCCGGAACCGCCCCGGAACCGCCTCGGGACCGCCCGCGGACCGCCCCGGAACGGCCCCGGTACGGCCCGGAACCGCCCGGGAACCGCCTCGGGACCGCCCTGGAACGGCCCCGGTACGGCCCCGGAACCGCCCCGGTACCGCCCCGCGCGGTAAAGGAGCCCTTGTGAGCGCCGCTGGGTGCGGGATGTGGATGGAGACAGAACCGCTCGGGATTTGCCGCTCTGCTTCTGCCCTGGTGTGCGCTGAGCCCCTTCCGGGCTCCAGGGCGGCAGAGACATCTCATATCCATCACGCCGTGGAGTGGAGACCCCCACTCCATCATCCCACCGAGCAGAGACCCCCATCGCCCTCTCCCAGGGCACCTGAGAACCCCCCCATCCATCATCCCATGGAGCGGAGACCCCTCTCCTTCATCATCCCATCCAGCACAGACCCCCCATGTCCATCACCCCATGGAATAGAGACCCCCACTCCTTCATCATCCCATCCAGCACAGACCCCCCATGTCCATCACCCCATGGAATGGAGACCCCCACTCCTTCATCATCCCATCCAGCACAGACTCCCCATGTCCATCACCCCATGGAATGGAGACCCCCACTCCTTCATCATCCCATCCGGCAGAGACCCCCAGATCAATCCAGCAGGACAGCAGGGCAAGGCAGACCCCCCCTTCATTCACGTCGTGGAGCTTCTGGACCCTTGGGGGGTCTGGAGCCTCACCCGTGGCCTCTGGAGCAGCCCATGGTCCCCTCACTGTCACTGCCCCATACTCTGGAGACCCTCAGAGACCCCCACCCTCAGCAGAGACCCCCATTTCCATCCCCCAGCAGGGCAATGGAGACCCCAATCCTTCAGGATCCCATACAGGGCAAACTCCCTCCCTCCCATTCCACAGGGCTCCAGAGACCCCCCAGGCCACCCCAACATCCAGAAACCCCTCACCATCACTGCCCCATATTTTGGGGACCACCAAATCCCAGTGAGACCCCACCTCCATCCCCCAGTACACCAAAGACCCCCACCCTGCCCAGATTGTTGTTGCCCCCTGAAGTGCAGCCCCCGTCCTTGGGCACCCCAAAGCTTCTGGTGTTGGCACAGACCCCTCAGAGCCCCCAAACCCGGGGGGGTTTGTACCCCCCAACATCAACAATCAGCCAAAAATGATAAATTTAGAGATAAACCTGAACCCCAAACCCTTTACAGATGAACCTGAACCCCAAATTCTGCAAGCTCCTGGAGGAACCCAACATCTCCTCCATCCTGATCCCTGCTGGATCTGGGGTGCTCAGAGCCCCCAGACTCAGGGGGTTTTGTACCCCCCAACATTAACAATCAGCCAAAAATGATAAATTTAGAGATAAACCTGAACCCCAAACCCTTTACAGATGAACCTGAACCCCAAATTCTGGGAGCTACTGGAGGAACCCAACATCTCCTCCATCCTGATCCCTGCTGGATCTGGGGTGCTCAGAACCCCAAACTCAGGGGGTTTTGTACTCCCCACCATGAAAAAACAGCCAAAAATGATAAATTTAGAGATAAACCTGAACCCCAAACCCTTTACAGATGAACCTGAACCCCAAATTCTGGGAGCTGCTGGAGGAACCCAACGTCTCCTCCATCCTGATCCCTGCTGGATCTGGGGTGCTCAGAACCCCAAACCTGGAAGGTTTTGTACCCCCCAACATCAACAATTATCCAGAAATGATGAATTTATTTAGAGATAAACCTGAACCCCAAACCCTTTACAGATGAACCTGAACCCCAAATTCTGGGAGCTGCTGGAGGAACCCAACATCTCCTCCATCCTGATCCCTGCTGGATCTGGGGTGGCTTTGGGAAGCCACAAGGGTGAAAAATTCCTCAAGGATCAGAGGAGTCCAACCTGAAATGAAACCCAGCTTTTATTGCCTGTGGGAAAGGAGATTTCAGGTGAGAATTCCACCATTTCTTGTTGATTTTAGGGACGGCAGGGGAGGAACATTCCAGAGTTTTTCTTGGTTCTAGAGTTGTCAAACAAGCATCTCATTGTTTTTGTTTGGTTTAGGATTGCCAGGGGAGCATTCCATAATTTCTGTCAGTTCTAGGGTTGCCATGGGATCATTCCACTGTTTCTGTTTGTTCTAGGGTTGCCAGGGGAGCATTTAATTTTTTTTTTTTTTTTTTAATTTTAGGGTTGCCAGAGGATAATTCCACTATTTTTTTTTTCAGTTCTTAGGTTCCAGAGGAGCATTTTACCATTTCTGTTGGTTCTAGGGTCACCACAGGACCATTCCACCATTTTTGTTGGCTCTAGGTTTTCCAGAGGAACACTCCACCATTTCTAGGATTGTCATGGGATTATTCCACTGTTTCTGTTGGTTCTGGGGTTGCCATGGGCTCATCCCACTGGTTTTATTTGTTTCCAGGGTTGCCATGGTAGAATTCCACCCTTTTTTTGCCAGTTCTGGAGTTGCCAGAGGGACATTCCACCCTTTTATAAGTTCTAGGATTTCCAGTGGAGCATTCCACTTTTATTGTTGGCTCTACAGATACGAGAGGAGAATTCCACCATTTTTTTCCAGTTCTTGGGTTCCAGAGGAGCAATTTCATCATTTCTGTTGCTTCTAGGGTCACCACAGGATCATTCCACCATTTTTTTTTTCAGTTCTAGGGTTGCCAAGGGATCATCCCACTGGTTTTATTTGTTTCCAGTGTTGCCATGGTAGAATTCCACCCTTTTTGTTGGTTCTAGGATTTCCAGAAGAGCATGCCACCATTTCTGTGGGTTCTAGGATCACCTCAGGACCATTCCACCATTTCTGTTGGTTCTAGGATCACCACAGGATCATTCCATCATTTTTGTTGGCTCTAGGATCATAAAAGGATCATTCCACCATTTTTGCTGGTTGTAGGGTTGCCATGGGCTCATCCCACTGGTTTTATTTGTTTCCAGTGTTGCCATGGTAGAATTCCACCTTTTTTTCCAGTTCTGGAGTTGCCAGAGGAGCATTCCACCCTTTTTGTTGGTTCTAGGATCTCCAGAGGAGCATCCACCTGTGGATGCACAGAACATCCCTTAGGAAGAAGGTATCAAAAATGGGACAGTACTGGGGGGAAAAGTGGAGTTAAAACACCTGCTTGGAGGAGAAACTAAAGGAAAGGGGGAGATGATGGAGGAGAAATGCCTGGAGAAGGGAGAACAGGGATGTTACATCCATCAGCTATGCCAGGAAAATGGCCCTAAAAAAGAAGAGACACCTGCCTGGAGATCATCTCTGAGGGAAACAGCACCAAAAGAAAAGAGACACCTGCCTGGAGATCCTGGAGATCATGTCTGAGGGAAATGACAGCAAAATAAAAGAGACACCTGCCTGGAGATCACCTCTGAGGGGAAATGGCACTAAAACAGAAGAGACACCTGTCTGGAGATCCTGAAGATCATCTCTGAGGGGAAATGCCATTAAAAAAGAAGAGACACCTGCCTGGAGATCCTGGAGATGATCTCTGAGGGGAAATGACACCAAAATAAAAGAGACACCTGCCTGGAGATCATGTCTGAGGGGAAATGGCACCAAAATAAAAGAGACACTTGCCTGGAGATCATCTCTGAGGGGAAATGACACCAAAATAAAAGAGACACCTGCCTGGAGATCATCTCTGAGGGGAAATGACACCAAAATAAAAGAGACACCTGCCTGGAGATCCTGGAAATGATCTCTGAGGGGAAATGGCACCAAAATAAAAGAGACACCTGCCTGGAGATCATCTCTGAGGGGAAATTGCACCAAAAGAAAAGAGACACCTGCCTGGAGATCATGTCTGAGGGGAAATGGCACCAAAAGAAAAGAGACACCTGCCTGGAGATCATCTCTGAGGGGAAATGGCACCAAAAGAAAAGAGACACCTGCCTGGAGATCATCTCTGCCGGGACTCGAACCCGGAACCTCTGGATTAGAAGTCCAGCGCGCTCGTCCATTGCGCCACAGAGACCTCACCGTGAGGGGAGCGTCGGCTCCAGAACTGAAAAATCCACAGAGCCCGCCGGGCCCGGCGCCCATCGACACCTCCCTGGCACAGCAGCACCTCCAGAGTGCCCTCCCTGCACAGGGACAGGCAGGAATAATCCCAGGGATGATCCATATCTCGCTCGGCAGCGGGGATGCAGCAAAAAGCTGGATGCAGGCTGGTATCCGCCTCTCTGGCAACCTTTCCGCAGCATCCCCGGCGCTCGGGGCAGAGCTAAATCCTGGAGCAGAGTTCCTCGCTGCATCTCAGCAGCATCACAGCATCCTCCTCGCTGCAGAAGCCGAGGGATAAAGATGAAAGAGGATTTAGCTCAATGGTGAGGGCAGCTCGGCTTGTCGGGGTGGAATAACGGCGAGAACCTGAGGTTTGAGCAGAGGAATGAAAGGGAAAGCGGCTGCCGTGGGTTTCCTTTCAGCAAGCTGTCAATCGGGGCTTTAATGAAGAAACATTTGTGCCTTTTCTGTAGGGGAAAAAATGAAGACAGATGTCAAAACAACAGGAAAGGTCCATTTACAGCCACTGACCTATTAACAATGGATCAAACTCTGGCACGGAGTCGTCGCTGGGAATTCGGAATCCCCGAAAGGAACAGATTTCAGGCTGGGAATGGCACATTTGGAATGCCTGAATGGAACAAATTTCAGGCTGTTTTTTGCTCCCAAACACGCCCTCGATTCCTGTGAAAGGGGAGATGTTAAGTGCAATCCAAGAGGAGGAATTCCCTGACACAGGGGTCAGTGTGACCTGAAGCTCAGGCAGCTCTTCCTGGGGCAGAACAGCCCAGAGCAGGAATAAAAAAAGAGATTCACCCCCAGTGGAACCAGAACCTCAAAATTGATGATAAACCCCCCCAATTCTCATGAAAGGGGAGGAATTCCCTGACTCAGGGAGCTTTTGCCTCGAGGTCAATGTGACCTGAAGCTCAGGCAGCTTTTCCTGGCAGAGAACAAACCAGAGCAGGAATAAAAAGGAGATTCAGCCTCTCTCAGAACTGAGGATAAACCTCAGAACCTCAAAATTGAGGATAAACCCCCCACCCCCCAATTCCCATGAAAGGGGAGGAATTCCCTGACACAGGGAGATTTTGCCTTGATGTCAGTGTGACCTGAACCTCAGGCAGCTCTTCCTGGGGGAGAACAGCCCAGAGCAGGAATAAAAAAAGAGATTCACCCTCAGTGGAACCAGGACCTCAAAATTGATGATAAACCCCCCCCAATTCTCATGAAAGGGGAGGAATTCCCTGACTCAGGGAGCTTTTGCCTCGAGGTCAATGTGACCTGAAGCTCAGGCAGCTTTTCCTGGCAGAGAACAGCCCAGAGCAGGAATAAAAAGGAGATTCAGCCTCTCTCAGAACTGAGGATAAACCTCAGAACCTCAAAATTGAGGATAAACCCCCCAAATCCCATGAAAGGGGAGGAATTCCCTGACACAGGGAGATTTTGCCTTGATGTCAGTGTGACCTGAACCTCAGGCAGCTCTTCCTGGGGGAGAACAGCCCAGAGCAGGAATAAAAAAAGAGATTCACCCTCAGTGGAACCAGGACCTCAAAATTGATGATAAACCCCCCCCAATTCTCATGAAAGGGGAGGAATTCCCTGACTCAGGGAGCTTTTGCCTCGAGGTCAATGTGACCTGAAGCTCAGGCAGCTCTTCCTGGCAGAGAACAGCCCAGAGCAGGAATAAAAAGGAGATTCAGCCTCCCTCAGAACTAAGGATAAACCTCAGAACCTCAAAATTGAGGATAAATCCCCCAAATCCCATGAAAGGGAAGGAATTCCCTGACTCAGGGAGCTTCTGCCTTGATGTCAGTGTGACCTGAAGCTCAGGCAGCTTTTCCTGGCAGAGAACAAACCAGAGCAGGAATAAAAAGGAGATTCACCCCCAGTGGAACCAGAACCTCAAAATTTAGGATAAACCCCCCAATTCCCATGAAAGGGAAGGAATTCCCTGACTCAGGGAGCTTCTGCCTTGAGGTCAATGTGACCTGAAGCTCAGGCAGCTCTTCCTGGCGGAGAACAGCCCAGAGCAGGAATAAAAAGGAGATTCACCCCCAGTGGAATCAGAATTGAGGAGAAACCTCCCCAAACACCCATTTTTAGATGGTGAAGATCACACCAGGTGTGTTCCACCTGCACAGGACAAGCATCCCTGCTTTCCTCAGTGCCTGTCCTTCCTGCCTCAGGCTGGGGCACCTCTGTGCTCATGGCTAAAATCCCATTCTGTGCCAAATCTTCCCTTGAGGTCTGGCAAAGACCTGACTTCTGCCCAAAGTGAGCTGGGAAGGTGTGTGGTGCTGGAGAGAAGAGGCACAGCACTGACAAACTCAGCACACCTAATGCAAGCCCAAAGGATTTGGTGATCCTTTTACTCATGGAAAGCTTTAGGGTGGTCTTGACGAGTAAAATCCACCTTGGAGTGGTGGGAAAGAAGGCAGGGGTTGAACTTCTGTCAGAAAAACCCTTCCTGCTGCAAAAGATAACCCAGTGAATTGTTAATCCTTGATATAAATCCCTCTGTGAACCAACTGTGATCACATTGGGAACCTGAAGAAAACTCAAAAGTCTAGAAAACACCCATCTGCAGGGTGACCAAAGGCTGTGTTTAAAAATGTCATAAAAAAAAAAAAATCTTAGAGGTAAAAAACTCTACAGGATGAGCAAAATCTCCCACAGCCCTGGGAGAGTGTGTGCTCCTCCTGGGGGATGAAGACACCAGCTTTCAGTACCATTTTGGGAGGCTGCACCTCAAGAGTGCCTGCTTTGAAGTCAGCAGCCAGCAGAAAATCTGGAGATGATTAATGAAAGAGCAGAAACTCTCAGAAGAATGGCTGTGGCTCTCTGGGCAGCCACATCCCTGGAATCAGAGGTTTGAAGGAATTCCTCCTGCCTGGAGCTTCCCCTCAGCCCTAATTGCACCAAACTCAGCAAAAGAACAGGAGTTTGAGCTGATGAAAATGTCACATTTCTGTCAGGGGAAGTGTGGGGAGAACCAGGGGCTGCAGAGCTTCATCCTCATCCTCATCTTCATCCCAACACACAGCTCTGGAGGGCACCTGCCAGGTGTTTCTGTACCTTCAACATCCCTTCAGTCTTCCCTGAGCTCCTTGGAAATGTGACAAATTCGGGGAGCAGAGAGTGGAGGGAGCAGCACCAGGTTGGTTTTGGTGCATCCCCTTCTGTGGGAAGAGCACGTCCTGAGGCAGGAGAACATCTCTGTGAAATGTGTCAGGAGTTAAAAAATATGGCAGGAATTAAAAAGCTGGCCCCCAGCTCATCCTCCCAGCCTCAAATCATTTCCCACAGACAGCAGGAACACGAGCCACGACCAAGGATGCAGTGGCCCAGGGTGAACCCAGAGAATTTAGCACCTCATAAACAGCTGGGAAAGGCCTTTGGGATGACAAAACTCTGAGCAATTTGGTGACTGATGGAGCTTTCAGATCCAGGGCGGCATCACCAGTGCTGGGAGATCCAGAAATCTTGTGTACACTGAAAGAAACAGCGACAGAAAGTCCCTACAGAAAAACCCACAAGAAATCCTTACAGAAATCCCTACAGAAATACTCTACAGAAATCCCTACAGAGCTGGGACTGCTTTGTGGTTTCCAGAGAAAGGTTTTACAATAAATATAAATATATAATATAAACATAAATATATACTATATACTATATAATATTTATATATTATATATTATATATTATATATTATATATTATATATTATATATTATATATTATACCTATATTATATATTATAATATATAATAAATACAAATATATAGTAAATATATATATTATATTATATAAACTATAAATGCAACCACCCAATTCCCCAAAAAAACCTTCCCCAAGAGCCACCAAGCTGTGTGGCTTGAGGCCAAAAATCCACTTACACCTGTGAGATGGTGCAGGCTCTTTCAAAAATCCTTTCAATAGGTATATTCTTATTTTTTTTTCCTAAATTTGTAATGCCTTTTTTCTTCCAGCAGCACTCAAAAGGCAGCCAGGTGTCTTGTTCTTGGTTTTATCACATATATTTTAAAATCCTCCAGTGCCTAAGCCTTGCTTTGTCTGTGGGACTGGGTTCATCTAAAAAACACTTACTAAGAAATCCTAAATTTTGCTCCCCTAAAATGATCACACAGACACAATTTTGGGAGGTTTTGCCATGGGCTGGAATCGGTGGCTGTGCCAAAACTTGCTGGGTAAGTGGCTGATTTTCCTGATTTTTACTTTGCTAAGCTTTCAGTTAAAATACAGCGTGTGGCCTTTTGAATAGCAGCTCAAGTACCACAGAAAAATGATTTTTTTGCTGGCCATCAATCCCCAGAGGGGATATTTTTGCATCTCAGGCTGAAGCAAAAACCATGAGGGAGAAAAGGAGTGGAGAGAGGCTGTGATGATCCTGGGGAAAACGCTGGATAAACTGGAAAATTATAAATGGGCACTGGCGTTGATTACAGAATTGAGGGATGGTTTGGGAAAGGATCCAGGGTGATCCTTTGGGTGGGAAAAGATCCAGGATCATCCTTTGGACAGGAAAGGATCAAGGACAATCCTTTGGCTGGGAAAAGATCCAGGACAATCCTTTGGGTAGGAAGGGCTCCCCATGCCAGGGACACCTTCCACCATCCCAGGTTTCTCCAAGCCCCATCCAGCCTGGCCCTGGACCCTTCCAGAGATGAGGCACCCCTGGAATAACCCGTGTCAAGCCCTTTCCGCCCTCACAGCGAGGAATTTCCTCCCAAACCCCCAAAACTTCCCCTCCAGTTTAAACCCATCCCCTTTGTCCCACACCCCACGCCTTTTCCAAACTCCCTCTCCAGCGCTCTTGGAGCCCCTTTAAGCACTGGAAAAAAAAAAAATTCCCTTCCATCCTCTGCCTCCTCCTCCCCTCAGCATTTCAGTTTTTGAATGTTTTCCTTACAAAATTCCCCTCACTCGGACGCTTTTCCCGTCCCCTCACGGCCCGTCCCGCGCAGGCCGCGCCTCACCCTCAGGGCTCGCTGCGGGGCCGGAGCCGCTCCGGCCGCTGCTCCCGGGGCCGCTTCTCGGTGTTCCCGGTGGTTCCCGGTGCTCCCAGGGCTTAGTTCACGGTGTTCCTCAGTGTTCCCGGTGTTTCCCGGTGCTCCCCGGGCGTGGTTCTTGGTGTTCGTCGGTGTTCCCGGTGCTTCCCGGGGTTGTTTCCCGGTGTTCCCGGTGCCCCCAGAGCTTCCCGAAGTTGTTTCTCGGTCTTCCCGGGGTTGTTCCCCGGTTCTTTTCGGTGTTCCCGGGGTTGTTACCCGGTGTTCCCGGGGTTTCCTGATGTCCCCCGGGGTTGTTTCCCTTTGTTGTTCCTCGGTGTTCCCCTGGGTTGTTTCCTGGTGCTTCCTGCAGTTGTTTCCCGGTGTTTCCCCATGTTCCCGGTGTAGCTCCCCGGTGTAGTTCCCTTTGGTTGATCCCGGTAAAGTTCCCTGGAGTTGCTCCCCGGTGTTCCCGATGCGGTTCCCGGAGTAGTTCCCGGTGCAGTTCCCCGGTACAGTTCCCGGAGCAATCCCCAGAGCAGGACGCGGCCCGCGGGCTCACAGCAGCTCCAGGCCCGGCCCTGCCCCGTGCCCGTCCCGGTCCCGCCCCGCTCTTTGTGCCTCCGTCCGGCCCTTTCCGCCGGGCCCGGCCGGGTTTCCATGGGGACGGGGCCGGCCCCGACTAAAGGGCCGGGGGAGCGGGGCCGGCCCGGGGAACGCGGGGCCTTCCCTGGGAGGACCCGCTGGGATCTGCTGGGGGATACTGGCATCCACTGGGATCGGACAGGAGCTGTTGGATCTGCTGGGTTCCGCTGGGGTCTGATAGGAGCAGCTGCGACCTGCTGGGATCCACTGGGGTCCATTGGGAGATACTGGGATCCGCTGTGGGATACTGGGATCTGCTGTGGGATACTGCGATCTGCTTTGATCTGAGAGGAGCTGTTGGATCTGCTGGGATCCGCTGGGGGATACTGGGACCTGCTGGGGGACACTGGAATCTACTGTGGGATACTGGGATCCACTGGGGGATACTGTGGTCTGCTGGGGGATATTGGCGTCTATTGGGGGATACTGGGATCCGCTGGGATTGGATAGGAGTGGTTAGATCTGCTGGGATCTACTGTGGGATATGGTGGGATTCTGGGATCCACTGGGTGATACTGGGATCTGCTGGGGGATACTGGGATCAACTGGGATCAGATAGGAGCTGTTGGGATCTCCTAGGATCCACTGGGGGACACTGGGATCTGCTGGGGGACACTGGGACCCACTGGGATCAGATAGAAGCTGTTGGGATATCCTAGGAGCAGCTGGGGGTTACTGGGATCTACTGGGGGACACTGGGACTCACTGGGATCAGATAGGAGCTGTTGAGATCTCCTGGGACCCAGTGGGGGACACTGGGATCCACTGGGTGATACTGGGATCTACTGGGATTGGATAGAAGCTGTTGGGATATCCTAGGATCCACTGGGGGTTACTGGGATCTACTGGGGGACACTGGGTTCCACTGGGTTCCGATAGGAGCAGCTGGGACCCACTGGGTTCTATTGGGAGATACCGGGATCCACTGGGAAGCACTGGGACCCACTGGGTTCCGATAGGAGCAGCTGGGATCCACTGGGTTCTATTGGGAGATACTGGGATCCAGTGGGGGGCACTGGGACCCACTGGGATCTGAGAGGAGCAGCTGGGATCCACTGGGTTCTATTGGGAGATACTGGGATCTACTGGGGGACACTGGGACCTACTGGGATCTGAGAGGAGCAGCTGGGATCCACTGGGTACTATTGAGAGATACTGGGATCCACTGGGGGACACTGGGACCCACTGGGTTCCGATAGGAGCAGCTGGGATCCACTGGGTACTATTGAGAGATACTGGGATCTACTGGGGGACACTGGGACCCACTGGGATCAGATAGGAGCAGCTGGGATCCACTGGGTTCTATTGGGAGATACTGGGATCCACTGGGAGGCACTGGGACCCACTGGGTTCCGATAGGAGCAGCTGGGACCCAGTGGGTTCTATTGGGAGATACTGGGATCCACTGGGGGGCACTGGGACCCACTGGGATCTGAGAGGAGCTCTTGGGACCCACTGGGATCCACTGGGAGGGTTCCTCCCCTTCCAATTGCCATGCAAAATTGAGCTTGGGTTTTTTCCCCCCTTGTTTCCTGGAAAAACCCAAGATTCCCAAGATTCTCCAATTCCCAGGGAAAAAAAAAAAAAAAAAAAGGGATCTGGGGGATTTATTCCAAGTCCAAAACTCCCACCTAGCTGAGTGTGGGGCACATCCAACCCCACTCAGGGACGAGCCAATAATAT
This sequence comes from Ammospiza caudacuta, assembly GCF_027887145.1. NCBI lineage: Eukaryota > Metazoa > Chordata > Aves > Passeriformes > Passerellidae > Ammospiza > Ammospiza caudacuta. The sequence continues at coordinate 3,607,555 of NC_080622.1, forward strand.
AAATTAGATAATAATAGAAATTATATAAAAATAGAAATTATATAATAAGGGAATATAATAATATAAGGGAATATATTATATATAATATAAGGGAATATATATTATATATACTATAAATATATATATAATTACATATATGTAATATCTGTAATATATTATATAAATTACATGTATAACATAACATTACATAGCATAACAAATATATAATACATATTATATGTTATATGTTATATATTATATATTATATATTATATATTATATATTATATATTATATATTATATATTAGATATTATATATTATATATTAGATATATTATATATTATATATTATATATTATATATTATATATTATATATTATATATATTATATAAGGGAATATATTATATATAAGGGAATATAAACCAGGCTGGGACAAAACTGGCACATTTAATAATGAAATTTCTGAATTTTTCACCTGCTGACCCCAGAGCTCTGTGCCAAGTCAATATTTACTCCTGCTCTGCAAACTCAGGCAGTTTGGGGCGCTCTGGATGTGATCATCAAGCCTTGCTGACAGCTCAATTTATCACTGAGCAGGTTTTGGAGCTTGGACTGGGCAGAATTTCCCCCCTCGTCGCTGGTTGTGTTTTATTCCCGCTGAAAAATCTCCGTGGAAATTCCCAGCGACAGCAAAATTCCCTTTGCATTCCTGGTGCACACTCAGGCAGCCAAGCAAGGCTGTAAATAATTGAGAACCCATCATTTTCCCTTTGCAGTCCTCACCAGAACCAGCCTGCTTTGCTCTCAACAGCAAATATTTAGTGAGGTAATCAATCCAAGGGGGGGAAAAAAAATAAAAAAAATCTTAATTTGGATAAGAAAATTCAATGTTTTTTCCCCCAGATCTTCTGTCTGATTATCTCTGGCAGCCATCCTGCTGTTCTCAGGGTAGGTGCTGTAGCAGGAGATAATTATGAGGATCCCAATTAACTGCAGCTAATGCTTCTTATTAGCATTTTGCTGGGGCTTGTGGAGTTTTTCAGCTGAAACAGATAAACAAGCTCAAACATCCTCATAGGAAAGCTCAGACAAAAACAGAAACAAAGAGCCACGGAGGGAAAACCCAGAGCAGCTCTGGCTGGAAATCTCACAGTTCACAGCTCCAAATTATCCATATCTGGGTGGGGTTTTTTTGGTGGGTTTTTGGGGAGCTGCAGGGTGGGAAGATTCCAATTTTTGGACAAATTCCATCTCAGGAGCTCCTGTCCTTGTCCTCACCTGCCCCAGGTGTGCTCCCACAAGAACGAGGCAGTTCACAGCTCTGAATTTGGGGATTTTTGCTCCATATTTTGATTTTTAAAATGGGTATTTGGGGAGCTGCAGGGTGGGAAAATGCCAGAAGTCACTCTCAATTTGTGGACAAATTCCAGCTCAGGAGCTCCTGTCCTTGTCCTCACTGGCCCCAGGTGTGCTCCCACAAGAACCAGGCAGTTCACAGCCCCAAATTGTCTAAATCTGGAAATTTTTTAATGGGTATTTGTGGACAAATTCCATCTCAGGAACTCCTGCCCTATTTTTGATACCTGTTGGCTCTGCAGGCCCCCAGCTCACCCTCAGTTCCTCAGGGCAGGGATTTGGGTCGTTTTCCTGCATTTGGGTCGTTTTCCGGCATTTTTCCTCCTTTCCAGGAGTTTCTCAGATGCTCCAGGGGCAGCAGCATCTGTCAAAGCCTAGAAAAATGCAGCTTTTTCCCCTAAAATATTATAAAAATATAATATAATGTAATATAATGTAATATAATATAATATAATATAATATAATATAATATAATATAACATATTGTAACATAGCATAACATAATATATGCTATATGATATATAACATTATCATATAACATATAACATATAACATCATATATCATATAATATATATACTATGTATAAGATATATCATATATATCATATATATAATATATTATATATCACATATAACATATAACATAATATATAATATATCATATATAATCTATAATATATAATGTGTAATATATAATGTATAATATATGATATGTAATATATAATATATAATATATAATGTATAATGTATAATGTATTATATATTACATATAATAAATAAAAATACAATTAAATACAAATAGAAATATATAAATATAAATGTATGAAAATATAAAATGTATAAATATATATAGAAATTAAAATTATATATATATATATATATATATATATATATATATATATATATATATATATATATATATAGATATGATATGATATAATATAAAATATAATAAATTCCCAAAATATCTCCAAAATCTATTTTGGAGAGCATAATTCTCCCAGCCCATCACTCCACCACTAAATATCCTTGGGATGGCTCAGAGCCCGTCCCTCACCCCTGGAGCTGCCAAAGCAATGGGAAGCCCTTTGAGGAGAGGTTGGTTGTGGCAGCCTGGAGCTGATAAGCCATCGATTTCTTCTCCTTTTTGGGCTGGATGAGATTGTCAGCCCAGAGCCACAATAGCTGATAACAGCCCAGGCTGCTGGAGCATCCTGGCAGCCCAGGGAGGGATGTCCAGACAAAAACATCCTTCAATTTCTCTTCCCCAGACTGAGACATCCCAGATAAAGCCCTTATCTGCTCTTCTCTCCAAATCAATGAGATGCTCCCGCCTGGCTCAGCAGGGCAGCAACAGCTTTATCACAGCAGCCACGCTCGGGGAATTTGTCTAAATTCCCAATATCCGAGCCCAGAGGGGCCTGGGTGTGTCCCTGGCACGGTGGCAGTGCCAGGCTGGGGCTCCAGGCAGCCTGAGAGTGCCAGCCCAGCCCAGCCTGGAGGTGCCAGTTTGAACTCATCAAAGCCAAGGCAAAAATACCCTGGGCTCACCTCAAATAGTGGAAAATAAAAAGTGGAAACCCCTTTTCCCTTTTTCCTTTTCTCTTCCTTTTCCCATTTTCTCCTCCTTTTTTCCTTTTCCGTTTTCTCCCCCTTTTCTCTTTTCTCTCCTTTTCCCTTTCCTCCCCCTTTTTCCTTTTCCCTTTTCCATTTTCTCCACCCTTTTCGCTTTTCTCTCCCTTTCTGATTTTCTCGCCCTTTTCCATTTTCACCCCCTTTTTCCTTTTCTCCCCCTTTTTCCTTTTCCCTTTTCTCCCCTTTTTCCTTTTTCCTTTTCTCTTCTTTTCTGTCCTTTTCTATTTTCTCCCCCTTCTTCCTTTTTCTCCCCCTTTTCTATTTTCTCCCCCTTCTTCCTTTTTCCTTTTTCCTTTTTCCTTTTTCCTTTTTCCTTTTTCCTTTTTCCTTTTTCCTTTTTCCTTTTTCCTTTTTCTCCCCCTTTTCTATTTTCTCCCCCTTTTTCCTTTTTCATTTTCACCCCCTTTTTCCTTATCTCCCCCTTTTTCCTTTTCTCCCCTTTTTTCCATTTTCACTCCCTTTTTCCTTTTTCCCTTTCAATTTTCTCCCCCTTTTTCCTTTTTCCTTTTCCGTTTCCTCCCCCTTTCTTCTTTTCTCTCCCTTTCCCCTCTTCTCCCCTTTCCTCTCCCTTTCCCCTTTTCTCCCCCTTTTTCCTTTTCCATTTTCTCCCTCTTTTCCCTTTTCTCCCCCCATTTTCCATTTTCTCCCCCTTTTTCCCCTTTCTCCCCTTTTCCCTTTTTCCTTTTCTCTCCTTTTCTGTCCTTTTCTATTTTCTCCCCCTTTTTCCTTTTTCTCCCCCTTTTCTATTTGCTCCCCCTTCTTCCTTTTTCCTTTTTCATTTTCACCCCCTTTTTCCTTATCTCCCCCTTTTTCCTTTTCTCCCCTTTTTTCCATTTTCACTCCCTTTTTCCTTTTTCCCTTTCCATTTTCTCCCCCTTTTTCCTTTTTCCTTTTTCCTTTTTCCTTTTTCCTTTTTCCTTTTTCCTTTTTCCTTTTTCCTTTTTCCTTTTTCCTTTTTCCTTTTTCCTTTTCCGTTTCCTCCCCCTTTCTTCTTTTCTCTCCCTTTCCCCTCTTCTCCCCTTTCCTCTCCCTTCCCCCTTTTCTCCCTCTTTTCCCTTTTCTCCCCCCATTTTCCATTTTCTCCCCCTTTTTCCCCTTTCTCCCCCAATTCCAGTCCTTTCCCGGCCGCCTTCGAGCAGGAGAGGGCAGCAAATCGCTCTTCTGGAAGGCAGGGAGAGCACGAGTTCTCCATTTGGGGATGTTTTTTGCTGTTTGCTGTGGAAATCTTCACTCACGATCGTTTTCTCTTCCTCCCGAGGGCTTCCAGCAACCAAAATATTTGGATCTGTTCCCACGGCTCCTCCCAAAATCGGGATTTCTTAAGGATGCGATGATGCACATGATGCTCAAGTTTTGAGTCCCAGACAGCAAGCCCCGGCCTGAATTGGTTTTTGCAGCCTTGAGCTTGAACCTCCAGCAGTAAATTTGGATTATCAGCTACTCCTTGGCACAGGGATTCCATAATTTGGCCACTTTTTAGCCCATTTTCAGCCATGAATCCACCTCCCAAACCATCCCCAAGGGGCTCCTGCTGGGGACAGCCTGCTCTGCAGGATCTGAGCCACCACAGCCCAAACTCCACTCCTGGGAGCGCCCAGGGATGTTTAAATATCAGATGTGGTGATCCCCCCTTGCATTCCTGCAGGATTCCCTGTCAGGATTGAGGCAATTCCAGAGCCTCAGCTGAGCCCTCATCACCGGTGGCGGGAGAGTCATCCTCCCAAATTAAACAACTGCAAAGTTGTCTCCAGTGAAATCATCAGGTTTTGGGGTTTTGGTGCTGTTAGAGCCACTGGTGAGGTGTGGGAGTGGATCCCACACACCCCCTTGCTCTCCACCAGACTCTGAACTAAAAAAAAAAAAAACTATTTTAAAAACAATAAACTAAAATATTTAAATTTAATTTCTTTACATGACCATTAAAAAAAATATAACCCCCCCAAAAAAATTCTAAAAAAAATTATATCAAAATATCTAAAAAATTCTAAAAAATTTTAATTCCTACTACTTCTTTTTCTATTAATTACTATTAATAAAATTTGCTTTATACCCTTTTAAAATTTTAAACCTGCTTGACCTTTCTCCTAATCCTATATTATAACAAAAATACACGAATAATTAACCAACACCAAGTCTGGATGCTGAAATTCACAGAATCAAACCCAGAATGGGCTGGGTTGGAAAGGACCTTAAAGATCACCCAGTGCCACCCCTCTTATTGCACGTTTCCCCGAGACAGCTTGAAAAACTAAAAAGAGAAAACAGAAAAACCCCGAAAGTTCAACTGAAAGTACTACAGAAAACCTTGCAGGGTGGGAGCAGCTGAAAATAGAGCTGCCTGCACACACCCACCCCCCTGGCTCGTGCTTGCAGAGCCATCTCCAGCTCCTGGGTTTGTATTTATAGCCCAGCAAGGCAGGAGCTGGGGGATTGTGCTCAGCACGAGCAGAGAGAGGCATGAACCCAGCAGAGAGCTCGTTTGGCCCTGGAATTCCTCCTGGAATTCCTCCGGGAGCTCGGCCCTGAGCAGCAGCAGCAGCAGCAGCAGCAGCAGGGCCCTCCATCCATGCCACTGACCAGGATAATGCTCCACTGACCAGGATCCTGCTCCTTTTGGGAGCCCCAACCCAGATGGACCAAGCCCAAAATGGACCAGGATGAGCCCAACTCAAATGGACCAAGCCCAAAATGACCAGGAGCCCAACCCAGGTGGACCAATGCCCAAATGGACTAGGATCCTGCTCCTTTTAGAAGTCCAACCCAAAATGAGCAGGATTCTGCTCCTTTGGGAGCCCAACCCAAATGGACCAAGCCCAAAATGACCAGGAGCCCAACCCAGGTGGACCAATGCCCAAATGGACTAGGATCCTGCTCCTTTTAGAAGTCCAACCCAAAATGAGCAGGATTCTGCTCCCTTGGGAGCCCAACCCAAATGGACCAGGATTCTGCTCCTTTGGGAGCCCAAGCCAAATGGACCAACCCAAAGTGAGCAGGATCTTGGTCCTTTGGGAGCCCAGTCCAGATGGATCAACCCCAAAATGACCAGAATGAGCCAAACCCAAAGGGACCAACTCCTAATGACCAAGATCCTGCTCCTTTGAGAGTCCAACCCCAAAATGACCAACCCAAAATGACCAAGATGAACCCAACCCACGTGGATGTCCCCAAAATGAGCAGGATTCTGCTCCTTTGGAAGCCCAATCCACATGGAGCAATCCAAATGGACCAGGATCCTGCTCCTTTGGAAGCCCAACCCAGATGGACCAATCTCAAAATGAGCAGGATGAGCCCAACCCAAAAGGACCAACCCAAAATGAGCAGGATCCTGGTCCTTTGGGAGCCCAACCCAAAAGGATTGACCCAAAAGGGGCAGGATCCTGGTCCTTTGAGAGTCCGACCCCAAAATGAGCAACCCAAAATGACCAAGATGAGACTAACCCAAATGGATGAACCCAAAATGGACCAGGATCCTGCTCCTTTTAGAAGTCCAACCCCAAACTAGCAGGATTCTGCTCCTTTGGGACCCCAACCCACATGGATCAAGCCAAAATGACCAGGATGAGCCCAATCCAAAATGACAAACCCAAAATGAGCAGGATTCTGCTTCTTTGGAATCCCTATCCAAATGGACCAACCCCAAAATGACCAGGATGAACCCAACCCACATGGATCAACCCAAAATGAGCAGGATTCTGCTCCTTTGGAAGCCCAATCCACATGGATCAAGCCAAAATGACCAGGATGAGCCCAACCCAAATGGACCAACCCCAAAATGACCAGGATCCTATTCCTTTGGGAGACAAACCCCAAAGTGACCAACCCAAAATGACCAGGAGGATCCAGCTCATTTTAGAAGTCCAACCCAAAATGACCAGGATGAACTCAACCCACATGGATCAACCAAAATGACCAGGATGAGCCCAACCCACATGGATCAACCCAAAATGAGCAGGATTCTGCTCCTTTGGGAGCCCAACCCAAATGGACCAGGATTCTGCTCCTTTGGAAGCCCAATCCACATGGATCAAGCCAAAATGACCAGGATGAGCCCAACCCAAATGGACAAACCCCAAAATGAGCAGGATCCTGCTCCTTTGGGACCCCAACCCAAATGGACCAACCCCAAATGACCAGGATCCTGCTCCTTTTGGATGCCCAAACCCATTTCCCTTCACTGAAATGGGCTGAAACCACCAGATCTGTCTTTGTCCTGCTCTTTGGGGAGTGGAAAAGACATTTGGGACCCCCCCAGCCCTGAGGGACTGCTCATGGCAGGGAAATGCCCACAAATCCAGGGAAAAGCCAGCTCGGGGTGGTTGGAAACTCATTCCCAGGCCAGGGCTCCTCTGGTTTAGGCTGGAGCCAAGCTGAGGAGCGCAGCTGATCCCTGGGTGCAGACCTGGCCCGTCCTGCCAGCTCCGAGAGGGCAGATCTGCAGATCTGCAGAGCAAAGCCGAGCTCCGAGCCGAGCCCAGGCTCAGCAGTGCCCGGGGGTTCCTAGGTAAGCGCCAGCTCTGGCAGTGTCACTGCTGTTGTCACTTTATCAGCCTGCTGCAATCTGCTTTTCTGCTATATTTGCCTGTTTATAATTAGCCTGCTGGGTTTGCTGTTCTCTCGGTTTTCTTATCTGGCTCCTGACAGTTTTCGAGATGGCTCCATCTTCAATCTCTCCTGTGCTTTAAGAAAAGAAACTCTTCTCCAACTCCCTTTGAAGCTCAGCACGCCGGGGAGAATGCCAGGAGACAGGCTTTGCACTCCCAGAGAAAGGGACAATTAGGTGGCAGCAAACATTTAATTATCAAATGGATTGGTGCTTCTCATGCTGCCTGCAGTTAAGCAGGTGCCTCACACGCAGGATCCTTCAAATATCAGATGTGAGGAGCCTTTGAGAGCTCACCCAAACGAGCTGATGAGCGCATTGAGGCTCTGAATGAGGCAGGAGCTTTCAGCACAAGGCTGGGAGAGGCTTCACACCTGCAGGAAGCAGCTTCCAGGTCACTGCACACCTGGCCTGGGGCACAGGGGACCTGCTCCTGCCTGGAAAAGCCTCCATGGATGCCAGGATCCTGCTCTTTTGGGGGACCAACCAAGATGGACCAACCTAAAATGGCCAGGATGAGCTCAACCCAAATGGATCAACCCCAAAACGAGCACGATCCTGCTCCTTTGGGAGCCCAACCCAAAATTACCAACCCAAATGGACCAGGATCCTTCTCCTTTGGGAGCTCAACCCAAATGGACCAATCCCAAATGGACCAGGATCCTGCACTTTTGGGATCCCAACCCCAAAATGAGCATGATCCTGCTCCTTTGAGACCCCAACCCAAAATTACCAACCCAAATGGACAAACCCCAAATGGACCAGGATCCTGCTCCTTTGAGAGTCCAACCCCAAAATGACCAACCCAAAAGGACCAGGATGGGCCCAACCCAAATGGATGAACCCAAAATGGACCAAGATCCTGCTCCTTTGGGAGCCCAACTCAAAATTACCCAAAATGAGCAGGATGAGCCCAAACCAAAAGGACCAACCCCAAATGGATCTACCCCAAATGGACCAGGATCCTACTCCTTTGGGATGCCCAAACCCAAATGGACCAACCCCAAAATGACCAGGATGAGCCCAACCCAAATGGACCAACCCAAAATGGACCAGGATCCTGCACTTTTAGGAGCTCAACCCCAAAATGAGCAGGATCCTGCTCCTTTGGGACCCCAACCCAAAATTACCAACCCAAATGGACCAGGATCCTGATCCCTTGGGACCCCAACCCAAATGGACCAACCCCAAATGGACCAGGATCCTGCTCCTTTGAGAGTCCAACCCCAAAATGACCAACCCAAAAGGATCAGGATGAGCCCAGCCCAAGTGAACCAACCCCAAATGAACCGGGATCCTGCTCCTTTGGGAACCCAACCCAAAATTACCCAAAATGATCAGGATCCTGCTCCTCTGGGAGCCCAACCCAAAATTACCAACCCAAATGGACCAGGCTCCTGCTCCTTTGGGATCCCAACCCAGATGAACCAACCCAAAATGACCAGAATCCTCTTTTGGGATCCCAACCCAAGTGAACCAACCCCAAATGGACCGGGACCCTGCTCCTTTGGGAGACCAACCCAAAATTACCCAAAATGAGCAGGATCCTGTTTTTTTGAGAGCTCAACCCACATGAATGAACCCAAAATATCCAGGATGAACCCAATGCAAATGGACCCAGGATCCTGCACTTTTGGGAGCCCAACCCAGATGGACCAACCCCAAAGTGAGCAGGATGAGCCCAACCCAAAAGGACCAACCCAAATGGATCTACCCCAAATGGACCAGAATCCTGCTCCTTTGGGATGCCCAAACCCAAATGGACCAACCCCAAATGACCAGGATGAGCTCAACCCAAATGGACCAACCCAAAATGGACCAGGATCCTGCACTTTTGGGATCCCAACCCCAAATGAGCAGTATCCTGCTCCTTTGGGAGCCCAACTGAAAATTACCCAAAATGAGCAGGATCCTGCTCTTTTGAGATCCCAACCCAAATGGACCAACCCAAAATGAGCAGGATCCTGCTCCTTTTGGATGCCCAAACCCATTTGCCTTCACTGGAGTGGGCTGAAACCACCAGAGGTGTCTTGTCCTGCTCATTGTGGAGTGGAAAAAACACTTTTTGGGACCCCTCGTTCCGTGGTGTGCAGGGTGGATCAAAGCTGGGGGAGAAGGTCTGAGCCATTCCCTGCCATCCACTGGGAGGTCAGGGATATTTCCCTGGATGCTGAGGGGAGAAATCCCAGCCCCAGGAGGGAGAGGAGGGTGAGACAGATCCTCCCTGTGAGTTTCAGAGACGAGGCTGCCAGAGCTCCCAGGAAAGCTGCAACCAAACCCTGAGTTTTTCCAGGAAAACAGCAGCACAATCCAGGTGCAAAGCAGGAAGCAGAGGCACAAAACTCCCTGCAGCTCTGGTTCATCCCAGGATGATCTCAGAGGTCTTTTTCTGTGGAGGTTTTGCGTCTTTTTTATCGAGGATTAAATGTGTGAGATGGCATTTCTCATTTGGACTCAGATGTTTTTTTGATGTTTTGTTGCTCTTATTTATATTACAGTCTTACAAACTGTGAGTTCTACATCACTTCACTCTAACAAACTAAAAAAATGGAGCCTTATCTCTCTCTCTCTCTCTCCAAGGCCTTTTAAGGATAAACTGTTTAATTAAGAAGTGACACCTAAATTATTTTTACTTTTGACCCAATTACTAACTACCTGTGGCCTGTAATGCCAGACTTTTTAATCTAATTACATAATAACTCCTAAACCCATGGAGGAGGAGGAGGAGAAGGAGAAAAAGGAGAGGAGGAGAAGGAGGAGGAAGAGGAGGAGGAGGTGAAAAAGAATAAGAAGGTTAAAAAGAAGGAGAAGAAGGAGAAGAAGGAGAAGAAGGTGAAGAAGAAGAAGGAGAAGAAGAAGGACCAGCCACTGCCCTAAAACCTCTGTCTTGGTTTATATATATTTCTATATTTTAAATCCTTAAACTCTAAGTTTTCCACCCTGTGACATTACCCCCTTCTAATCAAACTCCACAACCATAATCCCAGTGCTATCATTAAATTTTGGAAGATTTCTCAGGTCAATTTTGGGAGATTTCTCAGGTCAGTGCTCTCTTGGGGGTCAGTGCCTGCCAGCACAGAAAAAATCAAAAATTCTCAGCATCCAGGGTTCCAACATTTTTCAACCTAAAGAATTAAAAATTCCATGTTTCTGTCTCGGACATGCCAGCATCAAGAAGAGGGGACACAGCAGCACCTTGTACCTGTCCAGGTAACACCCCCTGAGCTGCAATTCCAGCAGGAATTATCCTGGGATCTTTACCAAACACCAGGCAGGGATGTTTGCCAACATAAAAAAAAAAGAGATTTTCCCACTCTCCACCCTCTGCCGCTCCAGCCTCCCCAGCCCTGACCATCTGCACGAGGGCCAGGCCAGCTCTGGGAAATGAGAAATTAAAAAAAAAAAAAAAAAAAAAAAAAAGATTAAAAAGATTGATTAAAGCAGGCTGTTAGAGCCACTTCCTAATGCAATTTCCCAAACATTTCATGCTTCAGCTGGGAATTTCTGTTCTTGCATCTTGCAGGGAACAGCACATCCCCAAGACAGAGGGACAGACAGACAGACAGACAGACAGACCCCCAGTCTCATCCCTCAGGAACTCCATGTCCTGCTTTTCCCCACTCTCAGGGCGGGGATGGATTTCTGGCGCTCCAGCCCAGTCCTGTGGTCTCCAAAGGTGTCCCCGTGCATGGAACACCAGCTCTGCTGCCCTGAGCTCCTCCTGCATCATTCCAGGCTCAAATCCTGTCCTGAGCGTGGTGGTGGCACCTCCCTGGGGCCATCCTGCTGCTCTGCTCCAAAGCTCAGCTCTCCTCCCATCCCGAGCTCCCCTGAGCATTGCAGGGCAGCAGGTTGGACCCCATCCAGATCTGGTGGCATTTGGAGGCACAGAGAGGGTTGGGTTTGGTTTGGTTTGGTTTTCTTTGCTTTGCTTTGCTTTGCTTTGCTTTTTTTCCCCTCCCATTAAGCGTTAATTTGAGCTTTACAAACCCCACCAAACTCTCTCCTCCCTCCTGATGGAGCAGCAGGGCCACGAAAATGGGGAAGGGTCTGGAAGAGGAAGGTCTGGAGTGGCTGAGGGCACCGGGTTTGTCCAGCTGGAGAAGACACTGAGGGGAGACAGCTTCTCCTGAGGGTCAGCTCTGCTCTGTGACCAGGACAGGAATGGCTGGAGTTGTGCCTTGGGAGGTTTAGGTTGGATTTTGGGAAAAATTCTTCCCCCAGAAGGTGATGGCACTTCCCAGGGAATGGTCACAGCTCCAAAGCTGCCAGAGCTCCAGGAGAGCTTGGACAACGCTCCCAGCGCAGGCTGGGATTTTGGGATGCTTGTGCAGGGTCAGGAGATGGATTTGATGATCCTTGTGGGCCCCTCCAGCTCTGAAAATTCTGTGATTTCAATCCTTCAAATTTCCAAACCTTCCCAGGCAGCTCCTCTCCACCACCTCCTAGGAAAGACCCCATGCACAAGCCCTGCCTTCCAGGTGCCCTTAAATCTGATTTTTCGGCCCAAATCTCACTTGTCTGAGGCTGGAAGGCCAAAATGGGCTCCAAAACGCTGCTGTGGTTCCTCCCCCGTTTGCTCCCTGCCGGTTGAGCCAAATCCCTTGGAGACGCAGCACGGGGGCTTTGCTCGTGGCTGGAGAGTGCAGCTGAAGCAAGGCATTAATTCCACTTACGGGATGGAATTGGCAGCAGAGCGACTGAATTTTCCGTCCAGCTCTAAAGTGCTCTCAAAGTGATCTAATTTATCACTGCGGCAGCAGCAGCAGCAGCCATTCAAAGGCTGTCCCAGCTCCCTGCCTCCGCCGTGGCGGGAGGAGATGACTTCAGCAGCAGATGGATCCAAATTCTTTGTCTGGCTCCGGCTCTGGGTCCTCACCAGACCTCGGCTCTGGCAGGCTCGAGCTTGGTTTTTGTGCTTCAGAGCTCCGCAGGAGGAGGAACGGGCTCGGGTTGGACATCAGGAGGAATTTTGATGCGGGAAGGGTGGTCTGGGCTTGGAAGGGGTCACCAAGCTCCCCCAAAGCACCTGGAGGAAGGTGTGGAGGTGGCACTCAGTGCTTTGGGCTGGTGACAATTAATTATTGCAGACGGGGATAATTAGGAGCATCCTGGAGACCTCATCACAATGTCCAGGAGATCTCAACATTTGGGAGACCTCATCACAATGTCCAGGAGACCTCATCACAACATCCAGGAGACCTCAACATCCAGGAGACCTCATCACAACATCCAGGAGACCAGAACATCGGCTCCAGCAGGCTTGAGCTTGGTTTTTGTGCTTCAAAGCTCCACAGGAGGAGGAACGGGCTCGGGTTGGACATCAGGAGGAATTTTGATGTGGGAAGGGTGGTCAGGGCTTGGAAGGGGGTGGTCAGGGGAGTTTGGGGTCACCAAGCTCCCCCAAAGCACCTGGAGGAAGGTGTGGAGGTGGCACTCAGCGCTCTGGGCTGGTGACAATTAATTATTGCAGACCAGGATAATTAGGAGCATCTGGCCATGGCAGAGCTGTTCCAAGGGGTGCTCTGGATTCCTGGTGTTCCTCTGGAGGAGCCACAGCACGGAGCTGAGGGGAGGAGCTCCTGAACCCCCCATGACAGATTAACCTTGTGACAACATCCAGGAGACCACAATGTCCAGGAGACCTCAACATCCAGAAGACCTCATTACAAAATCCAGGAGACCTCATCCTAACATCCAGGAGACCTCATCACGACGTCCAGGAGAACACAGCATCCAGGAGACCTCAACATTTGGGAGACCTCATCACAATGTCCAGGAGACCAGAACATCCAGGAGACCTCATCACAACATCCAGGAGACCTCAACACCCAGGAGACCTTGTCGCAACATCCAGGAGACCTCAATATCCAGGAGACTTCATTACAACGTCCTGGAGACCTTGTCACAACATCCAGGAGACCTCAACATTTGGGAGACCTCATCACAACGTCCAGGAGACCTCCCATGGGGAGATGCTCCGCCCAGGGGAGGAGCCAAGCATTCCTACCTGGGCACAATCTGAGCTTTGGGACACCACAGCATTGCCAGAGGGGGACCAGGCCCATCTCCAGCAGCCCTAGACCTTCAGAAAAAACAGTTTTTTCAGAGGAAAACTCCACCCATTTACAGGATCACTGTTTCAATAAAGCATTTGTAAAAAAAAAACAAAAAAAAAATTTCCAAAAACACCTCCAGCCACCATTTAATCAAACTGCTGCCACCACCCTGACCCACAGGGTGTCAGGTCCTGTTCTGACTCTGTCAGTGTTGTTTTGTATTTATTTTATTTTAATATTTTATAAATATTTTATTTTATTTTATTTTATTTTATTTTATTTTATTTTATTTTATTTTATTTCATTTCATTTCATTTCATTTCGTTTCATATTTTATATTTTATATTTTATATTTTATATTTTATATTTTATATTTTATATTTTATATTTTATATTTTATACTTTATATTTTATATTTTATATTTTATATTTTATACTTTATAATTTTATAATTTTATATTTTATATTTTATTTTATTTCCTAACAAAACACTGTTATTCCTACTCCCACATCTTTGCCTGATAGCCCCTTAATTCCAAAATTATAACAATCCACAGGGAGGGGTTAACATTTTCCATTTCTGCCTTCCTTAGCCGACACCTGTCTTGTCAAACCCTGCCAGGAGAGCTCAGACCTTTGCGGAAATTCATCAAAAATCCCACTATAAAGCTTTTTTGGCACTGCAGGGTGGCTGCTGAAGGACAGTGGCTCCATCACGGCCGATGAGCCGTGCAGCGTTCAGCCTTTGCGGCTTTCCCCACGTGCTGCTGGATTTATTGGGGACCTCTGCTGCCCTGAACCTCCTGCAATGGCCCCATCCATCCAGGAGAAACGAGGCAGCTGCAGCTCTGTCAGAACCCAGGAAATCCCTCTGGATGCCCTGGTGGGTTCAAACCCCTGCCCAGGGGGCTCAGAGCCCTTGGCACAGAGCCCCAGACCCCTGGAACTGCGATTTAGCCCTTGGAAAAAGCAATTACCAACCTTTGTATGAAGGATTACAAGCCACGAAAAATTAAGTAGGATGATAGTGAATTTATCACGGGGTGAAAAATAGATTTTTTTGGGGTTTTTGGAATGGGGGTTCAGGGGGCAAAATGGAGGAATCTGAGTGTGTCCAGCCTTTCTTCTTCTCCTTCTTCTTGGCCTCCATCTTCTGCTGTGATGGTGGCACTTTTGGATTGGTTTAAGGTAGAAACTCACTTTCTAACATAGGTGATAGGTATTGGGAAGTTATTGTAAATATTGTACATGTAGTTTTTAGTATAAAAAATAACACTGCCCTGGGGGCAGGCAGAGTGCCCCTGTCTGACCTGCTGAATGGACCTTGGCAGGCCAGAGAAAGAATCTAAAATAATTTTATAGATAAGGAACAATAAACAACCTCGAGAACGAGAATAGAAGAGTCCTGACTACTTCTTGAACAGCCGGGCTGGGAAAAGAGATTTTCTGACACGTCTCGGGGTCACTCTGAGGAGGAGAAGTCCTGAGACCTGCCCTGGCTCCACAGGAACCACAGAATTCCCAGAGAGAGGGGCCTGTCTTCCTCCTGGAAGAATAATAATGCCACCAAATTGCCAAGAAGGGACTCATTTCTTCTGGAAGTGTCCTGGCTCCACAGGATTCACAGAATTCCCAAAGTGGGGAAAAGAGAGGGACAGGACACCTTCCATTATCCCAGGGTGCTCCAAACCCTGTCCAGCTTGGAACGTGGAGTTTTGGGTTTTGGGTTTGGTTTTGAGGAGAAACTCACAAGAAATCCTAAGAAGAAAGGTGTGACCACCCTGGAAATATGAAACAGACCAAGAAGGGACTCAGCATTTCTTCTGGAAGTGTCCTGGCTCCACAGGATTCACAGAATTCCCAGAGGAGGGAAGAGAGAGGGACAGGACACCTTTCTTCTTGGGATTTCTTGTGAGCATCTCCTCAAACCCAAACCCAAACCCCAAAACTCCACGTTCCAAAGCCCTGTGAGGGACGAAAAGCAGGATAAACCTGCTGAAGCCTAATTACTTAATTACAAATTGGCTCATCTGAGCCCCAGGATGAAACTGGGGATGATGTTCCGTGTGACGCCAGGATGGAGCATTCACACTTGGTTTTCCCCCTGAATTTCTCACTTTTTAAACCCCACCAATTTTCATCCCTGTCCTGGGACTGGCTCCACAATCCAGGCCTGCGGAAGTTTCCCAAATCCCTCTTAAATCAGGCATTTATCATGGCTCATCTGCAGCACCCCAGCGAAGGATTGAATTGAGTGTTTGGGGATGCTGCAAGTGCAGCCACCAGGCACCCAAAGCCCCTGAGCTGTCAGGGGGTGAAAATGGGTGCAGGTGCCTTCAAAACCCCAAATCCAGGCAGGGTTCATCCCAAACCCAACCTGGTGCCTTTAAAACCCCCCAAACCCAACTTGGTGTCTTTAAAACCATCAAAATCCTCCCAAACCAAACTTGGTGCCTTTCAAACCCCCAAACTCAACTTGATGCCTTCAAAACCCCCAAATTCCAGGCACAGCTCTTCCCAAACCCCCAAATCCAGGCAGGGTTCATCCCAAACCCAACCTGGTGCCTTTAAAACCCCCCAAACCCAACTTGGTGTCTTTAAAACCCCCAAATCCAGGCACAGCTCTTCCCAAACCCCCAAATCCAGGCACAGCTCTTCCCAAATTCAACCTGGTGCCTTCAAAACACCCCAAATCCTTCCAAACCCCACCTGGTGCTTTTAAAACCCCCAAATTTGAGGCTGGGCTCCTCCCAAGTCCCCAAATCCAGGCAGGGCTCATCCCAAACCAAACTTGGTGCTTTTAAAACCCCCAAATCCTCCCAAACCCAACTTGGTGCCTTCAAAACCCCCAAATTCCAGGCAAGGCTCCTCATAAACCCCCAAATCCAGGCAGAGCACCTCCCAAACCCAACTTGGTGCTTCTAAAACCGCCAAAACCAACTTGGTGCCATTAAAACCCCCCAAATCCTCCCAAACCCAACTTGACGCCTCCAAAACCCCCCAAATGCAACTTGGTGCCTTCAAAACCCCCAAGTTCCAAGCTGGGCTCCTCCCAAGCCCCCAAATCCAGGCAGGGCTCATCCCAAACCAAACTTGGTGCTTTTAAAACCCCCAAATCCTCCCAAACCCAACTTGGTGCTTTTAAAACCGCCAAAACCAACTTGGTGCCTTTATAACACCCCAAATCCTCCCAAACCCAACTTGGTGCCTTCAAACCCTCCAAATTCCAGGCAGGGCTCCTCCTAAACCCCCAAATTCCAAGCAGGGCTCATGCCAAACCCAACTTGGTGCTTTTAGAACCCCCAAACCCAACTTGGTGCCATTAAAACCCCCCAAATCCTCCCAAACCCAACTTGATGCCTTCAAAACCCCCCAAATGCAACTTGGTGCCTTCAAAACCCCCAAATTCCAAAGCAGGGCTTCTCCTAAACCCCCAAATCCAGGCACAGCTCTTCCCAAACCCCCAAATCCAGGCAGGGCTCATCCCAAACCAAACTTGGTGCTTTTATAACACCCCAAATCCTCCCAAACCCAATTTGGTGCCTTCAAAACCTCCAAATTCCAGGCAGGGCTCCTCATAAACCCCCAAATCCTGGCAGGACTCATGCCAAACCCAACTTGGTGCTTTTAAAACCTCCAAAACCAACTTGGTGCCCTTATAACACCCCAAATCCTCCCAAACCCAACTTGGTGCCTTCAAACCCTCCAAATTCCAAGCAGGGCTCCTCATAAACCCCCAAATTCCAAGCAGGGCTCATGCCAAACCCAACTTGGTGCTTTTAGAACCCCCAAACCCAACTTGGCGCCATTAAAACCCCCCAAATCCTCCCAAACCCAACTTGACGCCTTCAAAACCCCCCAAATGCAACTTGGTGCCTTCAAAACCCCCAAATTCCAAGCTGGGCTCCTCCCAAGCCCCCAAATCCAGGCAGGGCTCATCCCAAACCAAACTTGGTGCTTTTAAAACCCCCAAATCCTCCCAAACCCAACTTGGTGCTTTTAAAACCGCCAAAACCAACTTGGTGCCTTTATAACACCCCAAATCCTCCCAAACCCAACTTGGTGCCTTCAAACCCTCCAAATTCCAAGCAGGGCTTCTCCTAAACCCCCAAATCCAGGCACAGCTCTTCCCAAACCCCCAAATCCAGGCAGGGCACCTCCCAAACCCAACTTGGCGCCTTTAAATCGCAGGGCTGGGAGCTGAGGAATGTGGAAAGGTTTGGAGGAGAGGCAGGAGATGCCAGCCCTTTTCGGAGGAGCCGGTTGCCATGGAGACGGGCTCGTTTAACCCAATCAGGGTCAGGCAACCCTTTTTGTGTCGGAGCTAATTTAATTAGAGGCGTGCGGGGATGAGCGGAAAAAAATAATTTGGGCCCAGAGCTCACCTCGGGGTGGTGAACCCCCAGGCTGGGCAGGATTTTTAGTGCCAGGTTTTAGGGGGGGAAATTTTCGGGATGGGGCCATCCCAAACCCCACAGGAGAGGGAGGAATCGGTGAGGAAGGTGGAGGAAAAATGAAGGAGAGAAGACGGGAGGGGGAAATGCCCCATTGCCTCTCAGCATCTCCTGGGGTGTGGGAGCTTCCTTGCCTGAGCCGCTGGGAACGTGGCTTTATCTCCCCCCGCCCTGCACTCCCTGAATTTTGAAATGTGGATAAAGCAGAGCTGGCAAGGTAATTATTCCTCGCTGTCAAACATTGCTCTGGGTTTGCTGGCTGCAGACAGCCCGAGAGTGATGAATCCTTTTGTGTTCGCGGCAGCCCTGGATGGGCTCCAGGGAAAGGTGCAAACGGGCAGGGGGAGTTTGGCACGAACCTGTCCCAAATCTGCTCCCAAATCCAGGTGTGGAACCCCCATTTTTGGGTCATTTCTGCCATTCCCTGCCCTGGATCATCTTCTTCCAAATCCAGGTGTGTAATCCCCATCCCAGGGGTTAATCCTTGAACATCCTGTCCCAAATCCAGGTGTGGAACCCTCATTTTTGGGTCATTTCTGCCATTCCTTTCCCTGGATTTTCCTCTCCCAAATCCAGGTGTGGAACCCCCATTTTTGGGTTATTTCACCATTCTCACACCTGGATCATCCTGTCCCAAATCCAGGTGTGGAACTCCCATTTTTGGGTTATTTCTGCCATTTCCTGGATCATCCTCTCCCAAATCCAGGTGTGGAACCCCCATTTTTGGGTCATTTCTGCCATTCCCTTCCATGTATCTTCCTCTCCCAAATCCAGGTGTGGAATGGCAAATTTTGGGTTATTTCTGCCATCACCTCCCCTGGATCATCCAGTCCCAAATTCAGGTGTGGAACCCCCATTTTTGGGTCATTTCTGCCATTTCCTGGATCATCCTCTGCCAAATCCAGGCGTGGAACCCCCATTTTTGGGTCATTTCTGCCATTTCCTGGATCATCCAGTCCCAAATCGAGCTGTGGAACCCCATTTTTGGGTCATTTCTGCCATTCCCTGCCCTGGATTTTCCTCTCCCAAATCCAGGTGTGTAGTCCCCATCCCAGGGATTATTTCTTGATCATCCTGTCCCAAATCCAGGTGTGGAACTCCCATTTTTGGGTTATTTCTGCCATTTCCTGGATCATCCTCTCCCAAATCCAGGTGTGGAACCCCCATTTTTGGGTCATTTCTGCCATTCCCTTCCATGTATTTTCCTCTCCCAAATCCAGGTGTGGAATGGCAAATTTTGGGTTATTTCTGCCATCACCTCCCCTGGATCATCCAGTCCCAAATTCAGGTGTGGAACCCCCATTTTTGGGTCATTTCTGCCATTTCCTGGATCATCCTCTGCCAAATCCAGGCGTGGAACCCCCATTTTTGGGTCATTTCTGCCATTCCCTGGATCATCCAGTCCCAAATCGAGCTGTGGAACCCCATTTTTGGGTCATTTCTGCCATTCCCTGCCCTGGATTTTCCTCTCCCAAATCCAGGTGTGTAGTCCCCATCCCAGGGATTATTTCTTGATCATCCTGTCCTAAATCCAGGTGTGGAACCCCCATTTTTGGGTCATTTCTGCCATTTCCTGGATCATCCTCTCCCAAATCCAGGTGTGGAACCCCCATTTTCGGATTATTTCTGCCATCATCTCCCCTGGATCATCCACCCAAATTTAGGTGTGGAACCCCATTTTGGGGTCATTTCTGCCATTTCCTGGATCATCCTCTCCTAAATCCAGGTGTGGACCCCCCCAATTTTGGGTTATTTTGCCATTCTCCCTCCTGGATTTTCCTCTCCCAAATCCAGGTGTGGAACCCCCATTTTGGGGTCATTTCTGCCATTCCCTTCCCTGGATCTTCCTCTCCCAAATCCAGGTGTGTAATCCCCATTCCATGGTTATTTTCCCCCCCCCACATTTTTAGGGAGGAAAATCCCCTTTTCATCCCATTCCTCAAGCACAGGATCTCCTCTGTTGCTTAGCCCAGGCTCAGAACCCCTTTCTGTGGATTTTTTTTTCCTTCTTTTTCTTTTTATTTTTTTTTCCCTCCCTGTTTAAACAATAAATAAATCTCTTTTCCCTTCCTGAGCCTTGTCCAAATTCATTCACTGGCCCTCTGCCTCTCTCCTGAATGACTCCATGGGAGTCCTTGAGTCTCAGCATTATTATATTTTATTTATACAGCACAATAAACGTTCGTGGCACTTCCCAAACATACATCAACCAGCAAGGTCCATTTTCTGATGAGTGCACAATTTGATTCAGAAAAACACTTTTTATAAAATGCAGCAGCCCCCTGGCACGGAGAGGCCGAACTGTGCTGGTGGGAAGGATCTTCCTCAGCCCCTAAAATTGAACCAAGCAGAAGAAATCCCCACCTGGAGAGGAAAATTCGATTTGGAAATGAAATTTCTGGAGCTGCTCAGGTTCCAGGTTTGGGGAGCTGCAGGGGAATTTTGGCTTTGGGGAATTTTTATTCTCTGGGTTTGGGGAATTTTTATCCACTGGGATAAAAATTTGGGGATCTTTAGGTGAATTATAGGTTTGGTGAATTTTTTATCCTCTGGGTTTGGTGAATTTTATCCCCTGGGTTTGGTGAAATTTATCCTCTGAGTTTTGGGGAACCTTTATTCTCTGGGATAAAAATTTGGGGACTTGCTGGTGAATTATAGGCTTGGGGAATTTTTATCCTCTGGGTTTGGTGAATTTTATCCCCTGGGTTTCAGGAATCTTTTTCCTCTGGGTTTGGTGAATTTTATCCCCTGGGTTTGGGGAATTTTATCCCCTGGGTTTGGAGAATTTTTATCCTCTGGGATAAAAATTTGGGGAGTTGCAGGTGAATTCTGGATTTGGGGAATTTTTGTCCTCTGGCTTTGGGGAATCTTTATTCTTGAGGTTTTGGGAATCTTTATCTTCTGTCTTTGGCGAATTTTTGTCCCCTGAGTTTATGCAGCTGCAGGTGAATTCTAGATTTGGGGAATCTTTATTCTCAGGGTTTGTGGAATTTTTATCCTCTGGGATAAAATTTGTGGAGCTGAAGGTGAATTCTGGGTTTGGGGAATTTTTGTCCTCTGGGTTTGGTGAATCTTTTTCCTCTGGGTTTGGTGAATTTTATCCCCTGGGTTTGGTGAATCTTTATCCCCTGGATTTGGGGAATCTATTTTTGGAGTTTGGGAAATCTTTATCCCCTGGGTTTGGGGAATCTTTATCCCCTGGATTTGGGGAATCTATTTTTGGAGTTTGGGAAATCTTTATCCCCTGGGTTTGTGGAGCTGCAGGTGAATTCTAGATTTGGGAAATATTTTATCCCCTGGGATAAAATATTGAAGGGCAAGAAGGGATTGTGCAGGATCAGTTGTGGCCAGAGCAGTGAGAGAAGAGGCACCAAGGGCAGGGAGGAGGGAAATGTGAGGAGCAGAATCAGGAACAAAGTTCAGCTGGGAAGGAGGCAGAGGTAAGGGAAAAGTGTTTTTATCACTTGGGTTTACTTCTCATTACCTGCCTCTGCTCTCACTGGTAATAAATTCAATTAACTCAATTAATTTCCCAACTCGAGCCGGTTTTGCCTGTGGTGGGAGTTGCTGAGTGAGCTCTCCCTGCTTTGCTCTGAGCTCAGGAGATTTTTTTTTGTATTTCCTTTCCTTCGTCCAGGTGAGGGGAGAAGTGCTGGAGCAGCTTTGGGGGACAGCTCAGGACCCCTCAGAATGATGATCCTCACAATGGAAGTTTTGGAAATTTTGGAAATACCCCAAGAGAATCTCTTGGTGAAGGTATGGATCCCTCAGGAGGGGAATGTGACTCCAAAGGGATCTTCTCCAGATCCATGGAACTGTTGAGGTGGCCTCAGGATGGCCCCAGCAGGGCCACCAAGGTCCAGCAGGAGCCAGAAGAGCCCCAGATGATCCCAAACCCCATTTTCCGCCTCAATCAGCAGCTGGTGACACAGGGTGACAGCTGATGGCAGTGACCACCCCGAGCTCCATCTGCGCTCCTGGAGCGGTGCCACCGCCCATGCGGAGCAGGGTGAGGTCCCGGTGTCACCTCAGGGGTGGTGGCCCGGTGCCATCTGTGGTGCCGTGACCTCCCAGCGAGGATCTGAGCAATCTCTGCCAAATTAATGACAGGAATGTGACCCCAGGGGCTGCTGCCACTAACGAGGGCAGGGCCGGAGCCAGATGGGATGGGAGGGATCTGTGGAGCGGGCAGCTCCAAGGCCTTAAAACCCTTGGAGCTCAGCTCAGCACCGGAGCTTGGGAGAATTCCCTGGGTGAGCCTCCCCTGGAGCTGGGTTTGAGCTGAGGGAGGGCGGCAGCAACAGAAATTCACCCCCAGCAATCTCTGGTTTGGGTTTTGGGCAGGTTGTGTGCAGCTCTGGGACACTCACGGCGAGGCCTGGAGGGGATGGAGCGTGTCCAGAGTTTGGGAAGGGGCTGGGAAATTCCTGAAGGAGCTGGAAAATTCTTGAGGGAGATGGAAAAGGGAATGAAGAATCCCTGAGGGAGGTGGGAAGGGGTTGGAGAAACCCTGAAGGAGCTGGGAAGGGAATGGAGAATTCCTGAGGGAGCTGGGAAGGGAATGGAGAATTCCTGAGGGAGTTGGGAAGGGGCTGGAAAATTCCTGAGGGAGCTGGGAAGGGAATGGAGAATTCCTGAGGGAGCTGGGAAGGGAATGGAGAATTCCTGAGGGAGTTGGGAAGGGGCTGGAAAATTCCTGAGGGAGCTGGGAAGGGAATGGAGAATTCCTGAGGGAGCTGGGAAGGGAATGGAGAATTCCTGAGGGAGTTGGGAAGGGGCTGGAAAATTCCTGAGGGAGCTGGGAAGGGAATGGAGAATCCCTGAGGGAGCTGGGAAGGGAATGGAGAATCCCTGAGGGAGCTGGGAATTCCTGAGGGAGCTGGAAATTGAATGGAGAATTCTTGAAGGAGCTGGAGAATTCCTGAGGGAGCTGGGAAGGGAATGGGGAATTCCTGAGGGGCTGGGAATTCCTGAGGAGCTGGGAAAGAGGTTGAAGAATCTCTGAGGGAGCTGGGAATTTTCAAGGAGTTGGGAAAGGAGCAAAGGAAGCTCAGAGGCGATCTTGTGGCTCTGCACAGCTCCTGACAGGAGGGGACACCCAGGGAAGGTCGAGTTCTGCTCCAGGGAACAGGGACAGGAAAAGGAGGAGAGATTTAGACCAGATTTTAGGAAAAATGTCTTCCTAGGAAGGGTTTTAAGGCCTTGGAGCTGCCCAGGGAGGTTTGGAGTGCCCATCCCTGGAGGTGGCACCTGGAGGTGGCACTCGGAGCTCTGGGGACAAGGTGGGGATGGGGCACAGCTGGGACTGATTTTCCAGCCTCAGTGATCCCAGAATTCTGTTCCATCCTCTCCACTTCCCATCCTGATTCCCCTCTGGAGCAGGAGAAGATATTCCATCTTCCATCCATCTTCCTGCTGGTTTTAAAATTCCAGGCAGGAATATCAGTTCCAGTGCCTGGCTCTCCTCTCTGAGGAAGCAGCTCCCATGTGGGAGTGCCAGGGCTGCCATTCCCATTATTCCTGGTAGGAACAAATAAATCCATAATCCCCTTTAATTCCTGCGGACAAAGAGCTGCTGTGGAGCTGTCCCCCACCACCAGGGGATTCCCAAAAGGACATTTTGGGCCAGAAATTGAGGATTTCTCCATGGAATTTTGTTGTGCTTTGGGCTCTGGGGTGGCAGGGTCAGAACAGGAATCCAAAAATGAATCAAGGATCCAAACATAAACCAAGGATACAAAAACAAATCGAGAATGCAAACATTCAAGAATCCAAACATAAACCAAGGATACAAAAACAAATCGAGAATCCAAACATAAACCAAGGATACAACAATGAATCAAGGATCCAAACACAATTTGATGATCCAAACCCCAAACACCAAACAAGGATCCAAACAAAAATTGAGGATCTAAACATGAATTGAGGATCCAAGCACAAGCAAGGATCAAAATACAAATTGAGGATCCAAACAAGAATAAAAGATCCAAACACAAACAAGGATCCAAACACAAAAAAGGATCCAACACAAAAAAGGATCCAAACAAGAATTGAGGATCCAAGCACAAACAAGAATCCAAATAAAAATCAAAAATCCAGACACCAAACAAGGATCCAAACACAAAAAAGGATCCAGACACAATTTGAGGACCCAAACACAAAAAAGGATCCAAACAAAAATTGAGGATCCAAACACCAAGCAAGGATCCAAACACAAACAAGGATCCAACACAAAAAAGGATCCAAACAAGAATTGAGGATCCAAGCACAAACAAGGATAAAAATACAAATCAAGGATCCAAACACAAATTGAGAATCCAAACACAAACAAGGATAAAAATACAAATCAAGGATCCAAACACCAAGCAAGGATCCAAACACAAAAAAGGGTCCAGACAAGAATCAGGATCCAAACACAAAAAAGGATCCAAACAAGAATCAGGGTCCAAACACAAAAAAGGATCCAAACACAAATCAAGGATCCAAACACCAAGCAAGGATCCAAACACCAAGCAAGGATCCAAACAAAAATCAAAAATCCAAAAATCCAAACAAGGATCCAAACAAGAATCAAGGATCCAAATACAAACAAGGATCAAAATACAAACTGAGGCTCCAAACACAAATCAAGAATCCAAACACAAATTGAGGATCCAACCACAAATCAAGGATCCAAACACAAACAAGGATCCAAACAAAAATGAATGATTCAAACACGAACCAATGACCCAAACATGAATCAAGCTCCCAGACACAGGAATTTTCTCCCTGCCCAGGGATTTCTCACTGCTGTATCAGCAAAGTCTCCTGGATTTCAATCCCTCACCGAGGCTGCCGAGGTTGGACAGGAGAAGGAGCAGAGTTCCACCCTGAGGGGCTGAACATCAGCTTGGCTGGGTTTTTATGCACTTGGTGGGTTTTTACTGCTCACCAGCTGGAGCAGCTCTCCCTGTCAGGTTTTTCCAGCCAGCCAGCAGCTCCCTGATGTGTCTGTAATGAGCCCCATGGATGTATAATTTAGGAGATGTTTAATCTCGCTGCCTCTGGAATTAAAAAAAAAAAAAAAAAAAATTTCAATATTTTTAGTCTGGGCCTTTTAATTTTATTTAATTTTTTAAAAACGCCTTCATTTTTGTTGTTTCCCAGGGAATCCCATGCGGGGTGAGGATGGCGAATACCTGATGGGGATGACGACCTGTGCTGTGTTTCCCTCTTTTCCCTGCTCCAAGTCCCCTCTCTGCGTGCTTTGTTTGCCTCCAGCCTCTGATGGATGGGGCACAGACTTAATGAGGTCGTGTTTTCCCACCAGCTCCATTTGGAGCCATTTAATGCTCAGCTCAGAGCAGGAATTTGAGTTAAAGGCTGGTTAAGAGTCTGTGATGCAGAGGAGAATTTCTGCCCGATTTTCACTCCTCTCCGTATTTGCTAACGAGCAGCTCCAGGGGGAAGGTGAAACCCAAAGCTCATTTTTTGGGGGGGATGAGGATGATTTGGTGTCCCTGGATGAGGATGGGACGTCCAGCAGAGCAGGAATTTGTCCTGAACATGGGGAAAAACCTCACCAGAGCAGAGTTAATGTGTGAAATTCCAGGGGCACTGTGGGGACACCTGGGTTTAGGCTCCATCCTGCTGGATCTGAGAGGGAAAACCCTCCTTGGATTCCAGCTGGGCTAAAGCTGGTAAACCAAGAAACACTTGGTATAAACATGAATAATAATAATAATAATAATAATAATAATAATAATAATAATAATAATAATAATAGTTGTTGCTGTTGTATAATACATAAATAAATAACATAAATAAATTAAAATTAGCTAGCTTCTAATTATAATAACGTAAATTATAACATCGACCTTCTCACAAAACGCAAAATAGAATAAAGTTTTTAAAACACCTCTCAATTACCCCATCTCTAATTCAAAATGAAAAATTAAATCCCACAATCTCCCATCCCTGATGAGGCACCCTGTAATTCCAGCAGGGAATTACAAAAAGCTTTTACAACATAGTGTAGCTAAAGCTGATAAAAAAACCACTTATAGTGGATTATAATAAATAAATAAATATATAAAAATAGTCAGCTTCTAATTATAATAACATAAATTATAACATCTATAATAAAATTATATACTATATAGTATCATATATAGTGAATATATATATTATATAGTATATATATAGTATAATTACAACATCTAATGTATAGTGTATAAATAAATAAATAAATAAAATAAATAAATAAATTTAAAAACATTAAACTTCTAAATATAATAACATAAATTATAACATCTATAGTATAATTATATACTATATAGTATAGTATATAGTGAATATATATAGTATATATTATATAATATATATATAGTATATATAGTGTATATATATATATACAGTATAATTATAACCTCTAATGTATAGTGTGTAAATAAATTAATTAAATAAATAAATAAATTTAAAACATTAAACTTCTAATTATAAAACTTCTAATTATAATACCTATATAAAACTACTATATATAGTATATAATTATAATATAGATGTATACTATATAGTTTAGCATATAATTATATAAATATATATATAGTGTATAGTGAATATATATAGCATATATTAT
The DNA here is from genome assembly GCF_027887145.1 of Ammospiza caudacuta. Taxonomy (NCBI): domain Eukaryota; kingdom Metazoa; phylum Chordata; class Aves; order Passeriformes; family Passerellidae; genus Ammospiza; species Ammospiza caudacuta. The sequence goes on from NC_080622.1 coordinate 3,634,256, forward strand.
ATAGTATATATATAGTATACACGATATAGTATATATATAGTATAGTATATATAATTATAACATCTAATGTATAGAGTATAAATAAATTAATTAATTAAATAGGTAAATTTTAAAACATTAAACTTCTAGTTATAATAACATAAATTATAACATCTATAGTATAATTATATACTATATAGTATAGTATATAGTGAATATATATAGTATATATTATATAATATATATATAGTATATATAGTGTATATATATATAGTATAATTATAACCTCTAATGTATAGTGTGTAAATAAAGTAATTAAATAAATAAATAAATTTAAAACATTAAACTTCTAATTATAAAACTTCTAATTATAATAACTATATAAAAACTACTATATATAGTATATAATTATAATATAGATGTATACTATATATTATAGTATATAATTATACAAATATATATATAGTATATAGTGAATATATATAGTATATATTATAGTGTATATACAGTATATATTATATAGTATATATATAGTATATGTTATATACTATATATATATAGTATAATTATAACATCTAATGTACAGAGTATAAATAAATAAATAAATAAAATAGGTAAATTTTAAAACATTTAGCTTCTCATTATAATAACACAAATCTATATTGTCCCCCCCTTCTCATAAAACGAAAAATGGAACAAAATTTTAAAACACCCCTCGGTTATCCCATCTTTAAGTCAAAATAAAAAATGAAATCCCACAATCTCCCATCCCTAATTCCTGCAGGGAGTTCCCCGGAACAGCTCCCAGCTCCGTTTGCAATTCAAAGTGAGAACGCCTCATTATCACCACTGATGGAGCATCAGATGCTCCTCGCCTGTGGAATAACTCCAAAAGCAGCATCCTCCTCACTGAGGAAGCGAATCTGCTGCTCCAGCTCTTTGAGCAGGAGAAAGCAACACGCCAGCATAGCTGAGAAAACAGATCTGCACAAAATTCCTTTAATAATCTCCTTTAATAATTTCTATTTTTTTCCCCCCGACGAGTCCGGGAGTTTTGGGGGTGTCGGGGCGTAACCAAATCCCTGCCCTGTGTCTCAGGGAACTCCCCAGGCCCAGGATGGGATCTTGCAGGTTTAATGGCCCTTGCTGCGTTATTTCTCCTTCCACCCAAAGTGCCCAGCTGCTTTTTTGGCCTCCTCCCAGGCTGGCACAGCCTCGCTGTCCTCAGCTGACCCCCGTGCCAAGGCTGCTCCTTCCTTATTTCCAAACCTGGGAAAACTCAGGGAAACCAAAGCTCCGTCTCTGCTCAGGTCTCGGGTTTCTGTGCTTGAGATGACCCCCAAGGTGTCAGAAAGTCTTTTGTTTTTTCTGAAACCCACGACTGTAAAAAACATTAAAAAAATAAAATTAAAAGTTAAATAGTAATATAATGGTTATAAAAATAGCAATACAATTAGAGTAATAATAATTTGGACAATTCGAATTAGGACAATGTAAGACAATAGAAACAATGAGTTATGGACAGTCCAGTTATGTTTTTCTGGGCAAAACAATTTAAAAAATTTCAGATTGTCAGAAAATCTTTTTTTCCCCGAGCCCTACGACTGTGAAAAACACCAATCACTTTTTTTAAAAAAAATTAAAAATTTCATAGTAATATAATGGCTATAAAAATAGCAATATAATTAGAAGAATAATAATTTGGACAATCTGGATTAGGACAATAGAAACAAAGAGTTATGGACAGTCTGGGTACCTTTTCCTGGGCAAAATAAACCCCAAAAAGGAGCCACGTTAACAGAGGATTAACCTCAGCCAAGGCTGCTCCTTCCTTATTTCCAAACCTGGGAAAACTCAGGGAAACCAAAGCTCCATCTCTGCTCAGGTCTCGGGTTTCTGTGCTTGAGATGACCCCCAAGGTGTCAGAAAATCTTTTTTTTTTTCCTGAGCCCTGCAACTGTGAAAAACACCAATCACGTTTTTAAAAAATGTAAAAATTCGTAGTAATAAAATGGTTATAAAAATAGCAATATAATTAGAATAATAACAATTTGGACAATCTGGATTAGGACAATATAAGACAATAGAAACAAAGAGTTATGGACAGTCCAGTTACCTTTTCCTGGGCAAAATAAACCCCAAAAAGGAGCCACGTTAACAGAGGATTAACCTCAGCCAAGGCTGCTCCTTCCTTGTTTCCAAACCTGGGAAAACTCAGGGAAACCAAAGCTCCATCTCTGCTCAGGTCTCGGGTTTCTGTGCTTGAGATGACCCCCAAGGTGTCAGAAAATCTTTTTTTTTTTTCCTGAGCCCTGCAACTGTGAAAAACACCAATCACGTTTTTAAAAAATGTAAAAATTCGTAGTAATAAAATGGTTATAAAAATTGCAATATAATTAGAATAATAACAATTTGGACAACTCGAATTAGGACAATATAAGACAATAGAAACAACAAGTTATGGACAGTCCAGTTACCTTTTTCTGGGCAAAATAAACCCGAAAAAGGAGCCACGTGTTCCCAGAACACCTGATACCAAAGATTCCCCTCTAATGTACAACCCTCCCTTTCCATTTTTAATTCTTACAGAATTTAGGGGTTTTTCTTCCCCGTTGTTTCTTTCATCTTTCAATGTCTAATTTCATTCATCAGCAAACCTGAAGTTTACTTGTAAAAGCAAATATCTTTTTCCATTCATCAATCAGTGGAACCCTTCCCATTGTTTCTTTTATCTCCCAGTGTTGGTTTTACCTACCGGCAGACCCAGAGGTAGTTTGGAAGGACAAATCCACCATTCCTCTCACTATCACCTACGTTAGACAGTGAGTTTCTACCTTAAACCAATCCAGAAGTGCCACCATCACCCAGAAGATGGAGGCCAAGAAGGAGAAGGAGAAAGCTTGGACATACCCAGATTCCTCCACCTTGCCCCCTGAACCCCCATTCTAAAAACCCCAAAAATTCTGTTTTTCACCCCGTGATAAATTCACTATCATTCCACTTAAACTTTTGTGCCTTGTAATTCTTCATATAAAGGTTGGTAATTGTTATTTCCAAGGGCTAAATCGCAGTCCCAGGGGTCTGGGGCTCTGTGCCAAGGGCTCTGAGCCCTCCAGGGCAGCCAGAGGAATTTCATGGGTTCCCACACCTGGATCCCTGCAAGGAGCCAGGACCAGGCTGGATGGGGGCTTGGAAGGTCATGGAAGGTGTCCCCATGGATGATCCTTAAGGTCCTCCCAGCCCAAACCATTCCGGGATTCTGCGATTCCGTGACTCATTCCCAAATTGCTCAATTGAATGTTTTTGAGGCATTTCACTTCCTCTTGGCTCAGGATCTCGCTCTGATTTAACTCCTTCCATGTCCTCCCTGCCTCAGGCCGTTCTCGTTTCCTGGACTCTCTTCCCAGCCCAGTTTAGAGCAGGGTACCCAGTGCAGGGTCCAGCAGTGACTTTTGTCACACCAATCACAAAACAATCCCAAAACAATCCCAAAACAATCCCAAAATGATCCCAAAATGATCCCAAATCCTGGAGCTCCAGCTGTCCCTGTTCCAACCATGTGCCAATTATGGGGTCCAGCAGTGTCCCTTGTCACACCAATCCCAAATCCTGGAGCTCCTGCTCTCCTCATTCCAGCCACGTGTCAATTATGGGGTCCAACAGTGTCCCCAGTTGCACAAATCCCAAAACAATCCCAAATGCTGGAGCTCCAGCTGTCCCTGTTCCAAGCATGTGCCAATTATGGGGTCTAGCAATGTCCCTTGTCCCACCAATCCCAGCTCAATCCCCAATCCTGGAGCTCCTGCTCTCCCCATTCCAACAATTTGTCAATTATGGGGTCCAGCAGTGTCCCCTGTCACACCAATCCCAGCTCAATCCCAAATCCTGGAGCTCCTGCTGTCCCCATTCCCAATGTCTAGTTTGGGGTCCAGCAGTGCCTTTTATCCCACCAATCCCCAAAACAATCCCAAATCCTGGAGCTCAGGCTGTCCCTGTTCCAAGCGTGTGCCAATTTTGGGGTCCAGCAATGTCCCCTGTCACACCAATCCCAGCTCAATCCCAAATCCTGGAGCTCCTGCTCTCCCCATTCCATCCATGTGTCAATTATGGGGTCCAACAGTGTCCCCAGTCCCACCAACCCCAAAACAATCCCAAATCCTGGAGCTCCAGCTCTCCCCATTCCCAATGTCTAGTTTGGGGTCCAGCAATGTCCCTTGTCCCACCAATCCCAAAAAAACCCCAATTCCTGGAGCTCCAGCTGTCCCTGTTCCAGCCATGTGCCATTTATGGGGTCCAGCAATGTCCCTTGTCACACCAATCCCAAATCAATCCCAAATCCTGGAGCTCCTGCTCTCCCCATTCCAACCATGTGTCAATTATGGGGTCCAGCAGTGTCTTTTGTCCCACCAATCCCAAAATGATCCTAAATCCTGGAGCTCCAGCTGTCCCTGTTCCAAGCATGTGCCAATTATGGGGTCCAGCAGTGTCCCTTGTCACACCAATCCCAAATCCTGGAGCTCCTGCTCTCCTCATTCCAGCCACGTGTCAATTATGGGGTCCAACAGTGTCCCCAGTCCCACAAATCCCAAAACAATCCCAAATGCTGGAGCTTCAGCTGTCCCTGTTCCAGCCACGTGTCAATTATGGGGTCCAGCAATGTCCCTTGTCCCACCAATCCCAAAACAATCCCAAATGCTGGAGATCCTGCTCTCCCCATTCCCAATGTCCAGTTCATGGTCCAACAGTGCCTTTTATCCCACCAGTCCTAGCGTGATCCCAAATACTGGAGCTCCAGCTCCTCCCCATTCCCAATGTCTAGTTTGGGGTCCTGCAGTGTCCCCAGTCCCACCAATGCCAGCACGATCCCAAATCCTGGAGCTCCAGCTCTCCCCATTCCCAATGTACAGTTCAGGGTCCAGCAATGTCCCTTGTCCCACCAATTGCAAAACGATCCCAAATCCTGGAGCTCTTGCTCCAGTTTGGGGTCCAACAGTGTCTTTTGTCCCACCAATCCCAAAATGATCCCAAATCCTGGAGCTCCAGCTGTCCCTGTTCCAACCATGTGCCAATTATGGGGTCCAGCAGTGTCCCTTGTCCCACCAATCCCAAATCCTGGAGCTCCTGCTCTCCTCATTCCAGCCACGTGTCAATTATGGGGTCCAGCAATGTCCCTTGTCCCACCAATCCCAAAACAATCCCAAATGCTGGAGATCCTGTTCTCCCCATTCCCAATGTCCAGTTCATGGTCCAACAGTGCCTTTTATCCCACCAGTCCTAGCGTGATCCCAAATCCTGGAGCTCCAGCTCTCCCCATTCCCAATGTCTAGTTTGGGGTCCTGCAGTGTCCCCTGTCACACCAATCCCAGCATGATCCCAAATCCTGGAGCTCCTGCTCTCCCCATTCCATCCATGTGTCAATTATGGGGTCCAACAGTGTCCCCAGTCCCACCAACCCCAAAACAATCCCAAATCCTGGAGCTCCTGCTCCAGTTTGGGGTCCAACAGTGTCTTTTGTCCCACCAATCCCAAAATGATCCCAAATCCTGGAGCTCCTGCTGTCCCTGTTCCAAGCAGGTGCCAATTATGGGGTCCAGCAGTGTCCCTTGTCCCACCAATCCCAAATCCTGGAGCTCCTGCTCTCCTCATTCCAGCCACGTGTCAATTATGGGGTCCAACAGTGACCCCAGTTGCACAAATCCCAAAACAATCCCAAATGCTGGAGCTCCAGCTGTCCCTGTTCCAAGCATGTGCCAATTATGGGGTCCAGCAATGTCCCCTGTCACACCAATCCCAGCTCAATCCCAAATCCTGGAGCTCCAGCTCTTCCCATTCCCAATATCTAGTTTGGGGTCCAGCAATGTCCCTTGTCCCACCAATCCAAAAAAAACCCCAATTCCTGGAGCTCCAGCTGTCCCTGTTCCAGCCATGTGCCATTTATGGGGTCCAGCAATGTCCCTTGTCACACCAATCCCAAATCAATCCCAAATCCTGGAGCTCCTGCTCTCCCCATTCCATCCATGTGTCAATTATGGGGTCCAGCGGTGCCTTTTGTCCTGCCAATCCCAAAATGATCCCAAATCCTGGAGCTCCTGCTGTCCCTGTTCCAAGCATGTGCCAATTATGGGGTCCAGCAGTGCCCCTTGTCACACCAACCCCAAAACAATCCCAAATATTTATTATATTAAATAAAAAATATATATTTTTTAATATAAAAAAAGGAGCACAGGCTGGAAATTAATAGGATTTTAGCCACCAGAGAAGCTGGCTTTGAAAACCCCAAGGCAGGAAAGAAACCCTCCTGATTGCAGGGTGGATTTTCACCATTCCTGGTTCGTGGGAGGACAAGGACAGGGGTGGACGAGGCTCTAATGGCCAGAAATCTGTGTGTACAAACATTAAAAACAGAGCAAACAGGAGCAGCTCGAATTCTTCCCACAAAGCAAAATTCAGATTTAATTGGCATAAGAGGCTGGTTGGGAAAATTTCTGTCTGGAATATTAATATCCCAGTGGATGTTGTGAGGGAAGGGCAGGCAAGGAGAAAAAGGAGGATCTCAAGAGCAGAGGTGCACACTGAGCAGGGGACTGAGCGGGGAGGAGACATTTAATGAGAATTAAAGAGGGGAAAAATCCGTGTTGCTACAGCACAGGCACCAGGAATTGGCTGGGAAGAGCCATTTGAAGCATTTATTTTTAAAAAACACCAGGATTTGGTGGTAGAGAGGGATTTCTCTCCCAGGTGGGGTTTGGGATTTGTCTGGGAGCCTCTTTTCCTTTTCTTTCCCCTTTTCCTTCCCTTTCCTTTCCCTTTCCCTTTTCCTTCCCCTTTTCCTTCCCTTTCCTTTCCTCTTTCCTCTTTTCCTTTTCATTTTCCTTCCCCTTCTTTTTCCTTTTCCTTTTCCTTTTCCTTTTCCTTTTCCTTTTCCTTTTCCTTTTCCTTTTCCTTTTCCTTTTCCTTTTCCTTTTCCTTTTCCTTTTCCTTTTCCTTCTTTTTCCTTTTCCTTTTCCTTTTTTCCTTTTCCTTTTCCTTTTCCTTTTCCTTTTCCTTTTCCTTTTCCTTTTCCCCTTTCCCTTTTCTTTTCCTTCTCCCCTCTCCTCCCTCCTGTCTCAATCTTCCTCTCCCACCCTTCATCCTCCTCTCCCATCCTTCATCCTCCTCTCTTCCCCCATCCTTCCTCTCCCTCTCTTTCCCTTTCCTCTCCTCCCTCCTCTCTCAATCCTCCTCTCTCATCCTTCATCCTCTCTCATCCCTCATCCTCCTCTCCTATCCTTCATCCTCCTCTCCCATCCTTCATCTTCCTCTCTCACCCTTCATCCTCCTCTCTTTTCTCTCATCTCCTTCTCTCACCCTTCATCCCCCTCTCCTATCCTTCATCCTCCTCTTTTCTCCCATCCTCCTCTCTCATCCTTCATCCTCCTCTCTCACCCTTCATCCTCCTCTCTTTTCCCCCATCCCTCCTCTCCCTCTCTCTTTCTCCCCTCTCCTCCCTCCTCCCCGCTCCCATTTTCCCAGGACTCAGCTCCACCCACGGATAACTCCTGTGAAAACCCAACACAAACCTTTCTTTTTCTATTTATTTTTATATTTTGGGAGAGGAATTCGGGCTGTGAAATCGAGCTTAAAAATGAGCCAAACCGACCCTTTTAAGCGTGGAGTCCTAAGCTGGGCTTAAGAGGCTGCAAATCCCCGGGAGGCTCGGACTGCTCCCAGCCCAGCTGCCAGCCTGGAAATAATTTGGTTTTTTTTTGTAATTAACGACCCCCGTGCCTCACCCAAAGTGTCGGATCTGCTCCTTCACATGGAAAATTCCCCCTGTCCGTGCCCATTCTGGCTCTTCCTGGGAACAGCAAGGAGCCCAAAGGTCCCAAATTCCAGCTGGAAAATGAGGTGGGAACACGGCGGGGATGTGGCCGAGGTTTGTGATGCCACGAGGGGGGTGGAGCAGAGCTGCCCTTCCTCCAAAATTCCACAGAATTCGGTGTATAAATAAATATATTAATAAAAAACAACATGTCTTTGATAGTGAAATATTGATCCAGGCCCTGTTTATTACCTGGAATAAATCAAAAGTTACTTCTCTCTGTAAGGGTGTTTGGCTGCCTCACCAGTTGTCATTTTCAGCGTTTAAAACTCATTTTCTGTCCCCTCAAAAGCTCCTCCAAGCTCAGATTTCACCCAGTTGTTCAAGGCGTTTTCCCCAGAATAACAAAAAATCTCATTTTCAGAGCTGAGGACAGCAAAGCTGGATCTATAAAATGTCAATGTTCCATGGATTAAAGCAGAATTTTCACTTAGGACACACTCAGGGAATAACCAGGAGTTCCTCTAAACAAGGTTCTGAATTGTGCTCTGAAGTGTGAGAGTTACCAAGGAGAAAGTTCTGCTGCATTTATCTTTTTTCTTCTTTCCTGTTAATTTTCCTGCCAGCTTTTCAAAACCCATTTTCTTTTGGCCGGGATTTTTTTTTTCCTTGGTTTGTGGCTCTCTTTTGACACTAGATGTGCTCAAATCAAATACACAAGCAATATTAAATATATATAATATAAACTAATATTAATGAAATAATATAATAATTAATAATATTTATTATTATTGACACTATTATATTAATTAAATACATATAATATTAATTGGAGTTCTCTACCACCGAATTCTGCTCCACCAGGCTCCAGAGCTGTTTCCAGGGTGAGATTTTTCCCATTTTCAGAGTGGGATTCTGCTCTGCAATCTGAGAATTCTCTGCAAGAATTTGATTTAGGCAATTGGTGATGAAATGGTGCCTGAGGATTTTAGATTTTATAATTTTTATTGATTTGTAATCCTGCAATTTTTAGTGTAGAACTTTAATAATATAATAATTCTAATATAATAATATATAATATAATATATAAATATGGTATATAAAATATACTATATAATATAAAATTATATTATATTGTATTATATTATATTATATTATATTATATTATATTATATTATATTACATTATATTACATTATATTACATTATATCACATGACATCACATTATTTAACTCTAATAACATAATCATTATAATATAATATAATATAATATAATATAATATAATATAATAATTATATATAATATTATATATAGTATTATATTACATCATAGTCTATTATATAATATACCTTATATTAAATATATAGTATAATATATAACATATAATATATATACAATACATAATATATTTTATATATTTTACATATATTATATAGTATATAGTATATAATATATAGTATATAGTATATAGTATATAGTATATATACTATATGCTATATACTATATACTATATATATTATCTATTTACTATTATCTATTATATAATATATATAATATATTATCTATTATCTATTATATAATATAATATATATTATATATATATATATATATATATATATATATATATATATATATATATATATATAATATTGTATATTGCATATTGCATATTGTATATAATATATATTCTATATTTTATATACACAAGCATCAGGTTCTGGCTCCTGACTCACAGCAACGTGACTCAGGAGGAGCAACCAAACCTCAACAGAAGCAAATCAAGGACAAGATATTTCTGTGCAGAAGAATTCTGTAAAATCAGCTCAGCTCTAATTTCAGGAATTCCACAAGAGCCTGCACTGGTCAGGAACCAGCTCCAGAGCCAGCCTGGCACGGGGAAAAGTGGGTTTGATGGAAAAGGAGGTGCAAAGGTGGAGTAAAAACCAAAACATGTGGCTGGCAGCTCCAGTGAGCAGCCAAAAAGCTGGATGGTATTGTCATTCCTGGATGGAATTGTCATTCCCAGATGGAATTGCCATTCCTGGATGGAATTGTCATTCCCAGATGGAATTGCCACTTTTAGATGGAATCGTCATTCCTGGATGGAATTGTCATTCCTAGGTGGAATTGTCATTTTTAGATAGAATTGTCAATTTTAGATGGAATTGTCATTCCTAGATGGAATTGCCATTCCTGGATAGCATTGCCACTCCTGGATGGAATTGCCATTTTTTAGATGGAATTGTCATTTTAAGATGGAATTGTCACTCCCAGATGGAATTGCCATTCCCAGATGGAATTGCCATTCCTAGATGGAATTGTCATTCCAAGATGGAACTGTCACTCCCAGATGGAATTGCAACTCCCAGATGGAATTGCCATTCCCAGATGGAATCGTCATTCCTGGATGGAATTGTCATTCCTAGGTGGAATTGTCATTTTTAGATAGAATTGTCAATTTTAGATGGAATTGCAACTCCCAGATGGAATTGCCATTCCCAGATGGAATCGTCATTCCTGGATGGAATTGTCATTCCTAGGTGGAATTGTCATTTTTAGATAGAATTGTCAATTTTAGATGGAATTGTCATTTTAAGATGGAATTGTCACTCCCAGATGGAATTGCCATTCCCAGATGGAATCGTCATTCCTGGATGGAATTGCCATTCCTAGATGGAATTGTCATTCTTGGATGGAACTGTCATTCCAAGATGGAATTGCCATTCCCAGATGGAATTGCCATTCCCAGATGGAATCGTCATTCCTAGATGGAATTGCCATTGCTGGATGGAATTTCCATTCTTGGATGGAATTTCCATTCTTGGATGGAATTGCCATTTTTAGACGGCATTGCCATTCCCAGATGGAATTGCCACTCCCAGATGGAATTGTCACTCCTGGATGGAATCACATCCCTGCACCCCAGGGAACTCCTGGCTACCTGCTCAGGTGAGAGGGACCAAAACACCAACAATGAGGTGACAAGGACGGGAATTGGGGACAGGAACCGCCCCCAGGCCACCAGGGAGGGACGCAGCTCATCCCACACACCCCTCGGAGCAAAGAGAGGAGCAGGGAGGCTCCTCCTGGCTCGGTTTTGGGTGGAATTTGGGAATTTGGGGATTTGGAGCTGCTGAAGAGCAGCCCCTGCTCAGCTCAGCTCAGCTCAGCTCAGCTCAGCTCAGCTCAGCGTGGAGCAGCGAATCCAGGACTGAGGAGTGCCACCAGACAGGAGCAACCACTCCAACCCAGCGTGGGGCTAATGAAGGGCTTTTTGAAGAGCAAAATCAGCCCAAGGTACAAAAACAAACAGGGCTGAGCATGGCAGAGAGGCGGCAGCAGCAGCACACGAGACCCTGCGAGTGACAGAGGTTAAAGGAAATGATTCTGGGCACCCAGAGGATCTCACAGGGATGCTGGAAGCGTCTCCCACGGCTTCCCTGGAGATTCCTGTGCCTTTGCAGAGCCTCCAGGGAGACGCCAGCCGTGCCTGGGGTGGCAGCAAAATGTGGCTGTTAAAAAGGAAATTGGTTATGGAGCCTGTTTGATGATTTGGAAGGATTTATTGCATCTTTCAGCCTCAATCCCTGAGACAGCAGGGACTGCAAAGGGAAGGCAGGAGCTTCTGGCCTGATCCTAAAAGTCAGGAGATGGGTGGCAAGGCAAGAGATCATTAAATTGAGATGCTCAGAGAGGAAGTTCTCCACAGCTGTGAGGAAAGAACGGTCAGACAGACACAATTTTTGAGATTTGGGGGGGCAAAGGGGGAAAGGATCACACCTGGCACTGCCCAGGGATTTGGGGAAATGTTTTGGCTCCACATTCCAGCTGGGTCTGGGTGGAAAATGAACCTTGGAGTGGTCAATCCTTGCCCTGAGGGGCTGGGATGGTGTCACAGGTGCCCATGGTTGGCAGCAGGAGAGCACTGAGACCTGCCCAGGGGTGCTGTGTGTGTGCCACCCTGCTCTGTGTGTGCCACCCACACCTGGCACTGCCCAGGGATTTGGGGAAATGTTTTGGCTCCGCATTCCAGCTGGGTCTGGGTGGAAAATGAACCTCAGGGTGATCAATCCTTGCCCTGAGGGGTTTGGGATGGTGCCACAGGTGCTCCTGGCACTGCGACCTGCTGGCCCCGCCCAGTGGTGCTGTGGTTGTGCCACCCACACCTGGCACAGCCCTTCCCACCTGGCTGAGGGATGCCCTGGAGGGCTGGCACAACACCCAGAGGAGGTGACAAAGCTTGGACTCCTGTGACAGAACGCGCGAACACCGAGAGCAGCTCGGCAAACGGGAGCCGAGGGAGCTCCATCCTCCCCGGCCCCGTGCAGGGCAGCTCCGGTTACCGGGGGCTCCGGGACGCCTCGGCAGAGCCGCTGCGGCTCCCCCGGCTCGTTCCCAGATGCTCCGGGGCTGAATCACAGCGATTCGTCGTGGCTGCACGCTGAACACCTCCTCGCCCTCCTCTTCCTCCCTCCTCTTCCTCCCCTGCCCGAGTGATGGCGAGCGGGTGCTGCACCCACGCAGGGGAAGGCAGGAGGAAGGGAAAGGGTTAAAAGCCGGGTGACAGCGACAAGGGACAGCATAAAGGGGCCCTGGGAGGGGCTCGGAGCTGTGGCACAGCCTGGGGGAGCACGGGATGCTCGGGGATCCCCGAAAAACCACCAGGAGAGCCAGTGCCACCCAAAATCCCCTTTTCCAGATAAAACTGCCCTCTCAGAGCTGAGTGAGAGGCCAGGAGCCCCCCAGAGCCCCCCAGAGCCCCCCAGAGCCCCCCAGAGCTGGCCCAGCTCGCCCCCATCCCACGGGACCCTCGCCCTGCTCCAGGAGCCTAGTTTGGGTCCCCTCTGCTGCTCCCAAATCCCGGCGCTTCCCGAGCCCTTCTCCAAGAGGACAAGGAACAAAAACCTGGGAAAAGCCTCCTGTGACCCCAAATTTGCAATTTTAGCCACCTCTAGGGTCATCTCCAGGAGGAGGGAGGCAGCGTGGGATGGGCAGGGAAGGTGCCCGAGCTGTCGGTGCCTCCCACGGGCGCTTCCCGAGCTCTTCTCCAACAGGACAAGGAGCAAAAAACTGGGAAAAGCCTCCTGTGACCTCAAATCTGACCCCAAATTTGCAATTTTAGTCACCTCCAGGAGGAGGGAGGCAGCGCAGGGATGGGCAGGGACCGTGCCCAAGCTGCTCCTGCCTCCCATGGGCGCTTCCCGAGCTCTTCTCCGACTCCACAAGGAACAAAAACCTGGGAAAAGCCTCCTATGACCCCAAATCTGACCCCAAATTTGCAATTTTAGTCACCTCCAGAGCCATCTCCAGGAGGAGGGAGGAAGCGCGGGGATGGGCAGGGAAGGTGCCCAAGCTGCTCCTGCCTCCCACGGGCGCTTCCCAAGCTCTTCTCCGACCCCACAAGGAACAAAAACCTGGGAAAAGCCTCCTGTGAGCCCAAATTTGCAATTTTAGTCGCCTCCAAGGCCACGTCCCAACACCCTGCATGGAGCTGGAGGCAGCGCAGGGATGGGCAGGGAAGGTGCCCAAGCTGCTCCTGCCTCCCATGGGCGCTTCCCGAGCTCTTCTCCGACTCCACAAGGAACAAAAACCTGGGAAAAGCCTCCTGTGACCTCAAATCTGACCCCAAATTTGCAATTTTAGTCACCTCCAGAGCCATCTCCAGGAGGAGGGAGGCAGTGCGGGGATGGGCAGGGAAGGTGCCCAAGCTGCTCCTGCCTCCCATGGGCACTTCCCGAGCTCTTCTCCGACCCCACAAGGAACAAAAACCTGGGAAAAGCCTCCTGTGACCTCAAATCTGACCCCAAATTTGCAACTTGCACGTCCGGGAGGCGGGAGGCAGCGCGGGGATGGGCAGGGACCGTGCCCAAGCTGTCGGTGCCTCCCACGGGCGCTTCCCACGGGGATTGTGACTAACGGAGCCATCCCTGGCACAGCTCCGCTGCAGGAGCCTCGGAGCAGCTCCTCCGGAGGTCTTGGAGCCTGTGGGAAAGGGATTTGTAGGGAGTTTTTAGGTTCAGCAGGATGAAAGTTTTTAAAACGCCACGGCCGGGTCAGAAAAGGGTTTTGTGCCACAGGTGGCGAGCTGGGGAGGGAGCGCTGCCACAAAGGGTTAATTCTCCTCGGGAAACGAGCTGGGGGCGTTTGGGCAGAGCCCTGAGATCCTCCAGGGCTGGAAATGGCAGAGCTCGGGGGATCGGATGATGGGTGAGACATGCTCGGGTGAGGGGGGATAAAGGAGTTGCCAGGGAGATGCCAGGGGACAGCCAGGACTGGGCAGCGACCTTTGGGGACTGGCACAGAGCGGGATCGGCCCCAAACGGGGCCAGTGCGAGGGGAGGCTGTGGGACCGGGAGGGACAAGGGACAGGGACGGGCTGGGACACACAGGTGAGCAGAGGTGTCACCTCTGAACAGGTGACATCCCAGTGAGGGTGACATCCTAGCAAGGGTGACATCTCAGTGAGAGTGACATCTCAGCACGGGTGACACCCTAGAACAGGTGACACTACAGTGAGAGTGACATGCTAGCAAGGGTGACATTCCAGCGAGAGTGACACCCCAGTACAGGTGACACCCCAGCACAGGTGACACCCCAGTGAGAGTGACACCCTAGCAAGGGTGACATCCTAACATGGGTGACATCCCAGTGAGAGTGACATCTCATCACAGGTGACATCCCAGCACATGTGACACTGTAGCAAGGGTGACATCCTAACATGGGTGACGTCCTAACATGGGTGACATCCCAGCACGGGTGTCACCCCAGCACGGGTGACATCCTAACATGGGTGACATTCCAGTGAGAGTAACATCCCAGCACAGGTGACATCCCAGTGAGAGTGACATCCTAACAAGGGTGACATCCTAACATGGGTGACGTTCCAGTGAGAGTGACATCCCAGCACAGGTGGCACCCCAGCACAGGAGTCACCCCAGTGAGAGTGACACCCTAGCAAGGGTGACATCCCAACATGGGTGACATCCCAGCACAGGTGTCATCTCAGCACAGGTGACATCCCGGTGAGAATGACACCCCAGCACAGGTGACAGCCCTCATCTCTGCTCCGGCCCCTCTCCCTGCCAAGGGACCGTGCCCCATCCACCCAGCCGGGTGACAGTGACAGTGACAGTGACAGTGACAGTGGTAGGGCCCATCGCGGGGACACCGCCAGCCGAGAGAGGACCCCGCGGTGGGACCGGTCCCGTTTCTGCCGCCACACCGGCGAGACCCCGGTTCTATGGCGGGTCTGGGGACGGCACTTTGAGGCATCGGGGGCGGGATGGGGACCACGGGGACCGAGGGGATCACGGGGACTGAGGGGATGGGGGGGATGACGAGGACCGAGGGGACCACGGGGACTGAGGGGATGGAGGGGATGACGAGGACCGAGGGGATCACGGGGACCGAGGGGACCACGGGGACTGAGGGGATGACGGGGACCGAGGGGATGGAGGGGACCTCGGGGATCACGGAGATCACGGGGACTGAGGGACCCCGGGGATCACGGGCACCGAGGGGATGGAGAGGACCACGGGGATGACGGGCACCGAGGGAATCACGGGCACTGAGGGGATCACGGGCACCGAGGGGATCACAGGGATCACGGGCACTGAGGGGATCACGGGCACCGAGGGGATCACGGGCACCGAGGGGATCACAGGGATCACGGGCACTGAGGGGATCACGGGCACCGACGAGATCACGGGCACCGAGGGGATCACAGGGATCACGGGCACTGAGGGGATCACGGGCCCTGAGGGCAGCCCCGTTCCCGCCGTCCCCCCCCCCCGCTCCGCCGCCGCCGCCGCCCCGCGCGCACCTGCCTCCCGCGGGGAGCCGCGCATGCAGCGCGCACCACCGCGCCCCAGCCCGCGGGGGGGGCCGGCGGCCGGAGCGGGCGTGTTTACACGGGGGCCGAGGGGGGCGGCATCGGCGCTGCCCCCCCCGCTCCCCCCCCCCACCCCGGCACGAATGGTCTCTTCCTCGCGCTCTATTTAATCGCCGCCGCTGCCGCACCGCCGGCTCCAGAGCTGAGGGAGCAGCGGAGAGAGCAGCGCTCGCCGCCCGCGCTGCGGCTCGGTCGCGCCGGCCCCGCGGGCTCCCGCTGCCGCCAGCATGCAGCCCCCCGCCCTCAGCATCCTCCTGCTCATCGCCTGCTTCGGCAGCGCCCGGGGAAACCTCTCCCGCGACGGTGAGTGGCGGCACCGCGAGCGGGCGAAGCTCCCGCCTTATCCCCGCCGCTTATGGCGGGGGATGCGGGGAAGCGAGCGACAGGTGCGGGGAGCGGCGGCGGCGCCGTTATGTGGGTCAGGCAGGTACCGCCCGCCCCGCCCCGCCCGGCCCTCGGGGCCCGCCCCGCCGCCGCCTGCGGGTGCGGCTCCCCGGGCGGCCGGCGGGGCTCAAGGTCACGGCGGCGCCGGTGCTGCCCGTCGTGTCCCCCCACGGCCGCGGCGGAAGGTTCCAGACAGGCCCCGGCGGGCGGCGGCGGCGGCGCTCGGCCCCTCCCGGCGCTGCCCGCGGAGAGGGCGGCGGGGGGGGGGGGGGGGGGGCGCGGATGGAGAATCCCCGGTACGGCGGAGCCGCCCCGCCGTGAGGGTGCCGGGGCTCGGCGGTGACACACGGAGGGGCGGATGGAGCTCCCGGGGGAGCCCGGTGACATCCGCGCCGCGGCTGGGGCGGCTCCCCGGTGCCTCCGGTGGGAGCCGCCTCCCCGGGATGGGCGGCGGTCCCCGTCCCGCCGGGATGAGCGGGGCTCGCCGCACAAAGAGGGGTTCACCGGCGGCGACAGTCGCGACCGGCGCGGAGCGGGTGTGATTTGTGTCGGGGCTCGCCGCTGGCAGCGCCGCGTCCGCCGTCGCTGCGGGTCCCTGCGGGGCGGCCCCGGTGCCTCGGACCCGCCATCCCTGTCTGGCTGCTGGCGGCTCCGTTTGCCGTGTCGGGAGTCGCCTGTCGTGACAGGAGCGATGCTGCTGCGTGTGTTTGGGTGGGGAGGTGCAGCCGCCGGCCGGGGGCTGGGCTGGACCCGCCGTGTTGTGATCTGGGGATGCTGGGGCTGGGTTTGGTCTCCATCCACATCCCTGCGCTCCATCAGGAGCAGCACCGAGGGTCCCGAGGGCTGTGCGGGTGGGAGGTGACACGGTGGGGACAAGGGCTGAGGCCGCAGCCCCCGCGGCTCCCCCGCACCCATCGCTGTTGCTGTCACAGCCTCCGGGGGCTGGTGGCTGCGTTCCCATCCACGAATCCCGGGATTTGTTCTGGTTTTGGCCACGGTCCTCCCACGGGCGCCCGAAAGAGTCACTTGGGTGTGGGTGATGCTCAGCCCCGGGGTGTGGGGACATTGTGACAGCCCCAGCGTGGGGATGCTCAGCCTGTGGGGCTGGGGATGGCCGAGCATGCCAGGAAGGGAGGTGGCTGTGACCCAGAGCTGTCCTGGGACAGGACACAGCCCGGATGGTGACACTGCAAGATTTCCTTCTGGGCTGGCCTCTGCTGTAGCCCAGCCCTGGCCATCAGAGCCAGAGTCCAGCAGAGCTGGACAAACAAACCCCCCAAAAATAAAATCCTTGAGGAGATGGGAGATGCTTGGAAAAGAAGTTGTGTTTTCATGGTTGGTGCCTCATCCTGAGCCATCCCAGCGTGACATCCCCTGCCCGGCTCCTGTGCTGGGGAGGGATAGAGCCTCCTCCTTGGAGAACATTCCTCCAGCGCTGTGGATGGCTCTGCTACAAGCATGGCACGGTGTGGAGGAACCCCTGGAAGCCACCCAGGCCCTGCTCCAGCACAAGAGGGCCCTGTCTGAGCTCTTGGCTGCCGTTTGTGCTGCTGTCGGCACATTCGGGTGTGTTTGGGCTGGTGCGTGGTTGTCCTTGTGTGTGAGGATCATTCTCTCTCTGCAGGGTTATTCCACTCGGGAGTTGTGTAACCCTTTTGTTTGGACAGTGCCCTGGGAGGCCACCACGGGGCCGAAACCAGTTGACTTTGGGGTTGTTTTTTTCCCTGAGGCTCTGGAGGACATGGGGAGGTTTGCAGAGAGGCAGGTTCAGGGCTCTGTCCCTGTCCTGCAGGGTGGTTTTGTCTCTCTGGAGCTGCTGGAGCTCTCAGCTTGGCCAGACCACCCAGAAAACCTCCCTCTATCCTGGGGAGATGCCCTGCAGCCTCCCACCCTGTGTGGGGTGAGGTCCCACAGGGTTTTTGTCACCTTCAGCCTCTGAACAGGTAACATCTGTAAGTCCAAATCCTTTTGTTTGGACAACGCCCTGATAAGCCACCACGGAGCCAAACCCAGATGATTTGGGACTGATTTTTCCCTGAGGTACTTTAGGACGTGGTGAGGTTTGCAGAGAGGCAGGTTCAGGGCTCTGTCCCTGTCCTGCAGGGTGTTTTTGTCTCTCTGGAGGTCTCAGCTTGGCCAGGCCACTCAGAAAACCTCCCTCTATCCTGGGGAGATGCCCTGCAGCCTCCCAGCCCATGTGAGATGGGATCCCACAGGGTTTTTGTCACCTTCAGCTTCCAAGAAGGTGACACCTGCAGGTCCAAGCCCTTTTGTTTGGACAGTGCCCTGGGAGGCCACCATGGGGCCAAAACCAGGTGATTTTGGGGCTGATTTTTCCCCTGAGGCACTGGAGGACATGGGGAGGTTTGCAGAGAGGCAGGTTCAGGTCTCTGTCCCTGTCCTGCAGGGTGTTTTTGTCTCTCTGGAGATGCTGGAGGTCTCAGCTTGGCCAGACCACCCAGAACACCTTCCTCTATCCTGGGGAGATGCCCTGCAGCCTCCCAGCCTGTGTGGGGTGAGGTCCCACATGTTTTTTACCACCTCCAACCTTTGAACAGGTCCTGCTGGAATGTTGGAGAGCCCAGCACTGTCTGGAGCAGCAGAATTCTTTCCTTGCTGCTTTCCAGGGTGCTTTTCCCCAAGGAATGTGTGGATTGCCCCGTTCCCAGTGCCATTAGGGCTCTGCCATATGCTCCCAGTGCCTGTGCCAGCAGCAGCCCTTGGCTCCAGAGCTGAGGAAGCACTGACAGCCCTGGAGAGGCACGAAAGGGAAGGGAGGGCGACCTCTCTGCATCACTCACTACCTGCTTGGCCTGATTTTGGATGACTTGGATCAGCTGCCTGGGGGAAAAGGAGCTGTTCCAGGGCTGGGATCAGTGCTGAGCCCCAGGGGAGGGAGCAGAGCATCCCTGTGCAGGCTGGAGAGCACGGAATCCACCACTCAGCTGCCTGGCACAACGCGTTAGGCTCAACAGGCAAGGCTGGATTTTAGGACAAAGCCTGGGATCAGGCTCTGTGGAGGTGCCCAGACGGTGAGGGATGTGCTGGCACCGCTGCCAGGACAGGAATTCTGCCTCTAGCTTGCCAGTGCTGTAGGATTTGGCATGGTCAAACCTCTGCTTGTGCTGTTTGCTGCGAGGAGAAATCCCAAAGGAATGGGGCGACGCTGCTGGAACCCGAGCTGAGCATCCCGAGGTCCCACCCTCCTCTGGAGGGAAAAACGCCCCGTTTGCCCAGGATTCCCTGCCTGGGAGGTCTCCTGCCTGCAGAATTCTGCCTCTTCCCCCTGTGCCTGACGTTGTCACCTCTCCAGGGGTGTTGGAAGCGCCGGAGGAACCGGAGGCGGCGGCATCTGGGGAGTGTCCCCGGCGCTGGCACGGCGGCCGTGCAGGCAGATGGAGGGAGCTGCAGCAGAGCTGCTCCTGTTTGTTTTCCCTGGTTCCTAACCTCGTTCTGTGCCAATCCAGGGTGTCTCGTGCCTGCAGGAGAGGAGTGGGGCAGGGTCTGGTTGCGTGTCCAAGGTGGTTTTGGTGGCGGTGCCAGCTGGGAGATTGGTGGGCTCTGCTTGTTCTGCTGTGCCAGTGTCGGGCCTGGCACCCCCTGCCCAGCCTGGTCTCCACCTGAGCTGCTTTTCCAGCCTTGGCTGTGCAGGCCCCCCCAGAGCTGGTTGTGCACAGATTGAGTGGAGTCCTCGTTGCTCTGGCTCTTCAGTGGGCCCTGGAAGGTGCTGCCAGCTCTGTGACACCCCCACAGTCAGATGGATCTGCTCCTCCTCCTCCTCCTCTCAGTTACTGGGTCAGCTCAGCTTGAACCATCTGGTCCAGTTCTGGCCCCTCTGCTCTTGGCCGGGCACCATCAGCCGAGACCAGCAGAGCCTTCATCGGGTGGTGATGGAGGAAGGGGTGGCAGTGACCTCTGTGCGCTGCCCCATCTCCTCCACCCACCTGTGAGAGGCTGAGATTCTCCATCCTCCTCCCAGAGAGCTCCTCTTCCTCCCGGTGCTATCCGTGGGGGAGGAGGATGAGGAGCAGAGGCAGGAACTTTAATTTGAGCAGCACCGAGGCAGACAACCCAAAGGCAGCCCGAGGGAGGCGGGGAAGGCGAGGCTGAGAGCGGGGATGTGTGGAACCATTCCAGGGATGCGGCCGAGGGCGCAGGGACCGCGGGCAGTGCTGGATGCTGCGGCTCCCCGGTGTCCGGAGGGTGACAGGGATGGCAGGAACAGCATTTCCATGAGTTTGGCTGGGAAATTGTTGCGTTGTGATCTCAGGGTTTAGCTCAGAACCTCGGGTCCCTCCCTTGATAATTCCCTGCCAGGTTTATCAATCATTTCTCCTTCCCCCTCCCAGCGCTGTCTGTCAGCCCTGGAATTCCAGAAGGAATCGAGTGATTGGCACATTCAAACCCCTGGGGGGCATTGGGCCATCCAGGTGTCCTTTGTCCCTTTGTCCCTGCTTGGTGGCTCCCTGCCCCTTCCCTGGGGTTAAAGGTGCAGCAACCACGGGCTCAGGGAGTTCTGTTGGAGCTGGTGCTGCATTCAGAGAATAAAGCTCTGGATCCAAACCCTCCATCAGAACCGACTCCTTTCCTTCACCATCACCTTAAAGCTTCTCCACAGAGGGAAACCCGAGGAGCAGCCCCTGTTATGGGGGGAAGCTCCATCCCAGCACCAGCAGAGCTCCTGCAGGCCTGGAATTGTCTCCATGCACCCAACTGCAGCACCCAGCCAGCCCAAAGTGTCTGTGGGGTGAAACACCACAAATCCAACCAGCCCAAAGTGTCTGTGGGGTCAAGCACCACAAATCCAACCAGCCCAAAGTGTCTGTGGGGTGAAACACCACAAATCCAACCAGCCCAAAGTGTCTGTGGGGTCAAGCACCACAAATCCAGCCAGCCCAAAGTGTCTGTGGGGTGAAACACCACACACCCAGCCAGCCCAAAGTGTCTGTGGGTGAAACACCACAAATCCAACCAGCCCAAAGTGTCTGTGGGGTGAAACACCACAAATCCAGCCAGCCCAAAGTATCTGTGGGTGAAACACCACAAATCCAACCAGCCCAAAGTGTCTGTGGGGTCAAACACCACAAATCCAACCAGCCCAAAGTGTCTGTGGGGTCAAACACCACAAATCCAACCAGCCCAAAGTGTCTGTGGGGTCAAACGCCACAAATCCAACCAGCCCAAAGTGTCTGTGGGGTCAAACGCCACAAATCCAACCAGCCCAAAGTGTCTGTGGGGTGAAACACCACAAATCCAACCAGCCCAAAGTGTCTGTGGG
Source organism: Ammospiza caudacuta (assembly GCF_027887145.1). Taxonomy (NCBI): domain Eukaryota; kingdom Metazoa; phylum Chordata; class Aves; order Passeriformes; family Passerellidae; genus Ammospiza; species Ammospiza caudacuta. The sequence continues at coordinate 3,655,590 of NC_080622.1, forward strand.
TGAAACACCACAAATCCAACCAGCCCAAAGTATCTGTGGGTGAAACACCACAAATCCAACCAGCCTAAAGTGTCTGTGGGTGAAACACCACATTGAACCAGCCCAAAGTGTCTGTGGGTGAAACACCACACACCCAGCCAGCCAAAAATGGGGTGAAACACCACACACCCAGCCAGGCAAAAATGTCTGTGGGGTGAAACACCACAAATCCAACCAGCCAAAAGTGTCTGTGGGTGAAACACCACAGTTGCCCCTACTTGCTTCGGCAGCAAGGGCCAGACAAGCTCAGGCACATCCCCTCCGGTTATATTTGTAAATATTCCAGTAGGAAACAGCAGATCTGTGTCCCTGCAGCATCCTGGGAGCTGCCCCGTCCTCGGGTGATGCTCCAGGCGGTGCCTGAGCTGCAGATGTTTTTGCTCAGCCTCCAACACCCCAAACGCTGTTTGTTGGCAAGCTCAGCTTTTCCAGGCTGTTGCTTTCAGGCTGGGATTTGCAGGGAAATGAGTTCTGACACTGCTGGGCTCAGTGGGCAGGGGGAGCAGCAGATCCCTGGGCTGGGGGACAGGACTTGCTGGGACCCCCAAGCCCTGGGGAGATGTTTCCAGAGCTTCTCACATACCCAAGGAGCTCCAGGAGAGTTTGGACGAGGTGCCCAGGCCCAGGTTGGGATTGTTGGGGTGTCTGTGGGTTCTTTGCCACTCTGACCATTCCAGGATTCAATTTTTGGCCAGTCAGGAGGAGGCATTGGCTGTGCTGTCCCCCAGGAGAGGAGCAGAGCTGCCAGGGCTTCCCCACCCCTCAGTTCTGTTATTAAAAATAAAGAAATTATTAGGATTTATTTATTATTATTATTATAAGTTATCAATTTATTATATTTTATATTTATATGTTTTATATATTTATATATTTTTATATATACATATATATAAATATATAGATATATATGTTTTATAATATATAAATATGTATTATATAATATATAGATATTATATATTCATATATAAATATATAATATACGATATATAATATAAATAATATATTATAATATAATATATAATACACATATATAATATATAATACATATATAATATATAATATAATATATTATATATATTATATATTATATCTATTATATATTGTATATATTTTATATATTAATTATATCATTTATATATTTATATAAACATATAATATATAGTATATATTATATTTCTTTTATTTAAATTATATTATATTAAAAGTATAAAATATAATAATATAATATATAAAATAAAATAATATATAAATATATATTAAATATAAAAAATCATATATAAATCTATAAATGAATATAAATATATATTAAATATATAAAATAATAAATTAATATAATATTAAAAAATAAGGATATTAAAACCAAATCTCCTCTTACACAACCCCGTGCGGTTAATCCTGGGACACTTGGGGTGACACTGGCACTGAGGCGGCTTCAGGGCCACCAAACCTCGTGCCAGGGCACCCAGCTGGGCTGTGCCACCTCGTTGGGCAGGGAGATCCTTAAAACAGAACTGTCAGAGCACCGAGCTGGTTCCCTTGGCAACACTCATGTTGGAAGATTGGCCTTAGGGTAGGAGCTAAAAACCCACTCAGAAATTGGAGTTCTGAGCTCTGGGCTGCCACACTGGGGGAGGGTGCTGCCACACGGGTCACCCTGCCATGTGCCCCTGAAATTTGGGGGGAATTCTCTCATTTTGGGGTCCCTCGGGGAGCTGTGATGGCAGGAAATGCTGTCAGGGGGATTTGTGGCATTTGTGGTGTCCCTGTCCCCCTGCTCCGCCTCCTCTCAGCACTCAGGGTTTGGGTGCTGGCGCAGGGCTCACCCTGCTCTGTGCCCTCAGATTTTGGGGGAATTTTCTCATTTTGGAACTCTTCAGGGAGCTGTGCCACTGGGAAATGCTGTCAGGGGGATTTGTGGTGGCACAGATTTGGGATTTTTTTTCTCTGTTCTGCCCCCTCTCAGTATTCAGGGTGTGCGTGCTGGCACAGGGGTCACCCTGCTCTGTGCCCTCAGATTTTGGGGGAATCTTCTCGTTGTGGGGTCCCTCAGGGAGCTGTGATTGCAGGAAATTCTGTTAGAGGGATTTGTGGTGGCACAGAACTGGGATTTCCATCTGCTCTGCCCCCTCTCACCACTCAGGGTTTGGATGCTGGCACAGGGCTCACCCTGCTCTGTGCCCTCAGATTTTGGGGGAATTTTCTCATTTTGGGACTCTTCAGGGAGCTGTGACACTGGGAAATGCTGTCAGGGGGATTTGTGGTGGCACAGATTTGGGATTTTTTTTCCTCTGCTCTGCCTCTCTCAGCACTCAGGGTTTGGATGCTGGCACAGGGGTCACCCTGCTCTGTACCCCAGGATTTTGGGGGAATTTTCTGCTTTTGGGACTCTTCAGGGAGCTGTGATAGCAGGAAATGCTGTCGGGGGATTTGTGGTGGCACAGAACTGGGGTTTCCCTCTGCTCTGCCCCTTTTCAGTTTTCAGCTGGCACAGGGGTCACCCTGCTCTGTGCTCCAGGATTTTGGGGGAATTCTCTCCTTTTGGGGTCCCTCAGGGAGCTGTGATTGCAGGAAATGCTGTCAGGGGGATTTGTGGTGGCACAGATTTGGGAATTTTCCTCTGCTCTGCCTCTCTCAGCACTCAGGGTTTGGATGCTGGCACAGGGGTCACCCTGCCCTGTACCCCACGATTTTGGGGGAATTTTCTGCTTTTGGGGTCCCTCGGGGAGCTGTGACACTCGGTTTAATGTGGGGAAGTGTGAAGCTCCTGGATTCAGGGAATGCTCATTTATGGTGAAATCCTCTGAAATTTAGGATTTGGGAGTTTCATGTGTGAAGCTGCATTCTCTTGCTGTTCCCCTTCTCAGAAATGCTCATTTTCAGGGAAATCCTCTGAAATTTGGAGTTTGGGGTAAAGATATTTCATGTGGGAAGCATTCTCTTGCTGTGCCCCTTCTCAGAAATGCTCGTTTATGGAGAAATCCTCTGGAATTTGGGGGTTGGGGATTTAATATGAGAAACTGCATTCTCTTGCTGTTCCCCTTCTCAGAAATGCTCATTTATAGGGAAATCCTCTGAAATTTGGGATTTGTGGGAAGATGTGAAGCCCCTGGGGTCACAAGGAATGAGATCCCATTCCCTGCTGGAACTTCAGGATCCCCCCTGAACCTCGGGATCTCACAGCTGAGCTGGGAGCACACCCAGGGCTGTGTTTTTCCCACTTTTAGGGTATATTTCCATTCCTGTGCCAGCCCCTGGCACCTTGGCATCAATCCCTTCACCCTGTGGGAGCTGCCAGAAGGAATTGAGGCACCCTTTTGGAGTTTCTGCATGGATTTATCCCTGTGAGGAGAACAGGAACGCCCTGAATTCTGCAGCTCCTTCATCCTGCCTGTACCCAGAGCCAGGTGACACCACACAGGGATGTCCTAAATGCTGAAAATTTCAACTTTCTGACCCCAAAATGAACTCTGCATTTTACCTAACCCCTGTCCTGGATCAGCCTGCATCCTTCCCACCTTCACGTTTGGCTCTGAGCATCTTCTCCCTGCCTGGATCTGCATTTTGGGGACAGCCTGGAGGGATCCCAAGGGACATTTGGATGCCACTGGACTGGGGAAGGAACCAGCCCTGGAGCTGCAGGAGCAGATGCACCCAAACAGGAGCAGGTTTCCCTCTCTCCTGGCAAATCTGGAGCTGCTCAGCTGCCTGGAATTTGTGCTCTGGATATTCCAGACTGTGGATTCGCACCCTGCAAAAATCAGCCTGCAAAGGGATGTGCACAGCAGATGTCTGAGGTTTGCTGATCTGTGAGTTCAAAATTCCCTCCCTGCCAGGGCTGATTCCTGCAAGAATCCACAAAAGTTTAAAATTCTCACTCTGCCAGGGCTGATTCCTTCATGGATCCACAAAAGTTGAAAATTCCCTCCCTTCCAGGGCTGGTTCCTGCCTGGATCCGTGAGAATTCAAAATTCCCTCCCTGCCAGGACTGATTCCTATATGGATCCACAAAAATTAAAATTCCCCACCCTGTTCCTGCAAGGATCCACAGGAATTCAAAATTCTCTCCCTGCCAGGGCTGATTCCTATATGGATCCACAAAAATTAAAACTTCCCACCCTGTTCCTGCAAGGATCCACAGGAATTCAAAATTCTCTCCCTGCCAGGGCTGATTCCTGCAAGGATCCACAAAAATTAAAACTTCCCACCCTGTTCCTGCAAGGATCCACAGGAATTCAAAATTCTCTCCCTGCCAGGGCTGATTCCTGCAAGGATCCACAAAAATTAAAACTTCCCACCCTGTTCCTGCAAGGATCCACAGGAATTCAAAATTCTCTCCCTGCCAGGGCTGATTCCTGCAAGGATCCACAAAAATTAAAACTTCCCACCCTGTTCCTGCAAGGATCCACAGGAATTCAAAATTCTCTCCCTGCCAGGGCTGATTCCTGCAAGAATCCATGAGAATTCAAAATTCCCACCCTGCCAGGGCTGATTCCTGCAAGGATCCACAAAAGTTGAAAATTTCCTCCCTGCCAGGGCTGATTCCTGCAAGGATCCACAAAAGTTGAAAATTCCCTCTCTGCTTGGGCTGATTCCTGCCTGGATCCATGAGAATTCAAAATTCCCACCCTGTTCCTGCCTGGATCAACAAGAATTCAAAATTTCCTCCCTGCCAGGGCAGATTCCTTCATGGATCCACAAAAGTTGAAAATTCTCACTCTGCCAGGGCAGATTCCTTCATGGATCGAACAAGAATTCAAAATTCCCACCCTGCCTGGGCTGATTCCTGCCTGGATCCACAAAAGTTCCAAATTCCCACCCTGTTCCTGCCTGGACACACAGAAATTCAGAATTCCCTCCCTTCCAGGGCTGATTCCTGCAAGAATCCACGCAGGAAAAGTGGGGATGGAGCTGAAGAGGGAATTCCTGGAACATAAAATCCTTGAAGAGGAGAAAAAGGAGCTTTGGAAAACATCTGTGCCCAAGGGATGAATTGAATCTTTGTGATGATGAACACAGAGTAAATTGGAAAGAAAAAGGGGAATGAGGAGGGTTTTTTTTTTTTTTTGGGAAAGAAGGAGGGGAATTTTGGGAAAGAAGGAGGGAAATGAGAAATGTTGTTCTGGGAAAGAAGCAGAGAAATGAGATATGTTTTCTGGGAAAGAAAGAGGGAAATGAGAAGGGTTTTTTTTTTGGGAAAGAAGTAGAGAAATGAGAAATGTTTTTCTGCCAAAGAAGGAGGGAAATGAGAAGGAATTTTTTTAAAAAGAAGGAGGGAAATTTTGGGAAAGAAGGAGGGAAATAAGAAATGGTTTTTTTTGAGAATGAAGGAGGGAAATGAGAAGGATTTTTTGGGGAAAGAAGTAGGGAAATGAGAAGGATTTTTTTAAAAAAGAAAGAGGGAAATTTTGGGAAAGAAAGTGGGAAATAAGAAATGGGTTTTTTTTGAGAATGAAGGAGGGAAATGAGAAACATTTTTGGGCCATGACTATGAACCAGAGGCGTTGGAGGGCTTGGAGCAGTGGGTGGTTTTCCCTGGGGTTATTTCTGCTCCAGAGATGCTTTCCTAGCCTGGAAAAAAGAGAGGACATTCCTTGGAAATGCTCCTGCAGCTCCAGTCTCGTCCTGCACATCTGCTGGGCCCTTCCCAGCCTCTGGCCCTGCGTCCTGAGGGTGAAATCAAACATTTCATTATTGATCTCTAGCAGTGAAGCTGCTCCGGGCAGCCTGTGGTGCACAATTCCTGGGATGCAGAAAATCAATTTTTCCTGCTTGGGAGCATCGTGGGGCTGCAGAGATTTGGGGACAGTCATTGCTGGATGGGGACAGTCATTGCTGGGTTGGGACAATCCCTGCTGGATGGGACAGTCCCTGTTGGATGGGGACAGTCACCACTGGATGGGGACACTCATTGCTGGGTTGGGACAATCCCTGCTGGATGGGACTGTCATTTTTGGATGGGGACAGTAATTTTTGGATGGGGACAGTCCCTGTTGGATGGGGACACTCATTGCTGAATGGGGACATTCATGGCTTGTTGGTGACAGTCATTTTTGGATGGGGACAGTCTTTTCTGGATGGGGACACTCTTAGCTGAATGGGGACAGTAATTTTTGGATGGGGACAGCCACTACAGGATGGGGACACTAATTTTTGGGTGGGGACAGTCCCTGTTGTATGGGGACACTCATGGCTGGATGGAGACAGTCACTGCTGAATGGGGACAATCAGTGTTGGATGGGGACAGTCATTTTTGGATAGGGACACTTATTTTTGGGTGGGGACAGTCCCTGTTGGATGGGGACAGTCACCACTGGATGGGGACAGTCACCACTGGATGGGGACACTCATTTTTGGATGGGGGCAGTCCCTGCTGGATGGGGACAGTAATTTCTGGATGGGGACACTCCTTGCTGGATGGGGACACTCATTGTAGTGTGGGGCAATCATTGTTGGATGGGGACAGTCATTTTTGGATGAGGACAATAATTTCTAGATGGGGACACTCCTTGGTGGATGGGGACACTCATTGCTGGATGGGGACAGTGTTTGCTGGTTGGTGACAGTCATTTTTGGATGGGGACGCTCATGGCTGGATGGGGACACTCGTATGGGGACAATCACTGCTGGATGGGGACAGTAATTTTTTGATAGGGACAGTCACTGCTGGATGAGGACAGTTATTTTTGGATGGGGACACTCTTTGCTGAATGGGGACAGTCATTTTTGGATGGGGACATTCATGGCTGGATGGGGACAGTCTTTTCTGGATGGGGACAGTCACTGCAGGATGAGGACAGTCATTTTTGGATGGGGACACTCATTTTTGGGTGGGGACAGTCCCTGTTGGATGGGCACACTCATGGCTGGATGGGGACACTCGTTGTATGGGGACAATCACTCTGGGATGGGGACACTCCCTGTTGGATGGGGACACTTATGGCTGGATGGAGACAGTCATTGCTGAATGGGGACAGTCATTTTTGGATGGGGACAGTAATTTTTGGATGGGGACACTCCCTGTTGGATGGGGACAGTCCTTGCTGAATGGGGACACTAATTTCTGGGTGGGGACAGTAATTTTTGGATGGTGACAGTCACTGCTGGATGGGGACGCTCCTTGTTGGATGGGGACACTCATGGCTGGATGGGGACAGTCACTGCTGGATGGGGACAGTAATTTTTTGATGGGGACACTCATAGCTGGATGGGGACACTTATTTTTGGATGGGGACAGTCACTGCTGTATGGGGACAGTAATTTTTTGATGGGGACACTTATTTTTCGATGGGGACAGTCACTGCTGTATGGGGACACTCAGCCCAGGGGTCTCAGAGCAGGGACTGTCCCCTGGTGCCACCCCGGAGCAGCCCAGACTGGGCAGGGCTGGCACCACGAGCTGTGCCAGGTGCTGCACGCCGGGAGCATCCGCCCTGCCCGTGCCAGGCCAGGCTGTGCCACCTGCCAGGGCTGGCACTGTCCCCTGGCCTGGGGGCTGCAGGCACCCCTCAGGGCACCCTCCAGCCCCTGCTCTGGGCGATGGAGGAGTGATCTTCTGGGGAAATATGTTTTTAAAATCTTTATTTTTTATATATATATACAAATTTATATATATATATGTGTGTGTGTGTGTGTGTGTATATATATATATATGTGTGTGTATATATATATATACATATACATAAATAGATATAGAGATATAGATATATAGAGATTTAATATATATTCTATATTATATATTGAATATTTTCTATGTATAATATAGACTATTATATAAATATGTAATATATATTTCTGATTTTAATAGATTATTAAATATAATATTATTATAATATTATATACATATGTTATATGCTATATATAGTATATATTTCAATATATGTTTATTTGCATTATAATATTATATATATAATGTATTTACATTTATTTATAAAAATATATATTTTATATGTGTATTTTATATATACATATACATTTTATATAAATTTCTCTTTTGATATACATTTTATATACATTTCTCTTTTGATATCTATTATATACATTGTAATATAATATATATATTGATATTTATGTATATAAATATATATTTTATATGTATATTTTATATATACACATATACATTTTATATGTATATTTTGTATATACATATACATTTTATATACATTTCTCTTTTGATATATACTATATACATTGTAATATTATATATATTGATATTTATGTATATAAATATATATTTTATATGTATATTTTATATATACACATATACATTTTATATGTATATTTTATATACACATATACATTTTATATATATTTCTCTTTTGGTATATATTATATACATTGTAATATTATATATATTTTTATATTTATGTATATACATATATATTTTATATGTATATTTTATATATACACATATACATTTTATATGTATATTTTGTATATACATATACATTTGATATACATTTCTCTTTTGATATATATACATTGTAATATATATTGATATTTATGTATATAAATATATATTTTATATGTATATTTTATATATACACATATACATTGTATATGTATATTTGATATATATTTCTCTTTTGATATATATTATATACATTGTAATATTATATATATTTATATTTATGTATATATATATTTATATGTGTATTTTATATATACACATATACATTTTATATGTATATTTGATATATATTTCTCTTTTGATATATATTATATACATTGTAATATTATGTATATATTTATATTTATGTATATAAATATATATTTTATATGTATATTTTATATATACACATATACATTTTATATCTATTTCTCTTTTGATATATTTATATATATGTTATATTTTTGAATACCATTTTGGTATTCTGCGAGTCCCTCCCTGAGCAGGATTTCCAGAGAAGCCTCAAACTGGGATTGACCCTTCATCTCCATCCCCAATTCCATCCCCACTGGCCAAATCTGGGATCTGCTCCTGGCAGGACCCTCCAGCAGCTCTGGAGAAGTGTTCCTGTCCCTGGGAGCTGCCTTGGGGACAGCAGTGTCCCCATGTCCATGTGGCTGCTGCAGGTGCGGTGGCAGGGCTCAATCCCTCCCCAGATGCCGCCAGCTTCTCCTGCTGCATCTCAGGCAGGGCTTGGAGCACCTGGGACAGTGTCCCTGCCATGGCAAGGGTGGCACTGGGTGACATTTAGGGTCCCTTCAACCCAAAGCATTCCATGTGTCCCTCACTGGCCAAGATTTCCAGAGAAGCCTCAAACTGGGATTGACCCTTCATCTCCATCCCCAATTCCATCCTCACTGGCCAAATTTGGGATCTGCTCCTGGCAGGACCCTCCAGCAGCTCTGGAGAAGTGTTCCTGTCCCTGGGAGCTGCCTTGGGGACAGCAGTGTCCCCATGTCCATGTGGCTGCTGCAGGTGGGGTGGCAGGGCTCAATCCCTCCCCAGATGCCACCAGCTTCTCCTGCTGCATCCCAGGCAGGGCTTGGAGCACCTGGGACAGTGGAAAGTGTCCCTGCCATGGCAAGGGTGGCACTGGGTGACATTTAGGACTCTCCAGTCCCATTCTGGCATTCCATGAGTCCCTCACTGAGCAGGATTTCCAGGGAAGCCTCAAACTGGGATTAAAACCATTCCCATCACCTGTTCCATCCTCACTGGACAAATTTGGGATGCTCTGAAGGGATCTGCTCATGGCAGGACCCTCCAGCAGCTCTGGAGAAATGTTCCTGTCCCTGGGAGCTGCCTTGGGGACAGCAGTGTCCCCTGTCCCCTGTGGGTGATACAGGTGGGGTGGCAGGGCTCAATCCCTCCCCAGATGCCACCAGCTTCTCCTGCTGCATCCCAGGCAGGGCTTGGAGCACCTGGGACAGTGAAAAGTGTCCCTGCCATGGCAAGGGTGGCACTGGGTGACATTTAGGGTCCCTTCAACCCAAACCATTCCATGTGTCCCTCACTGGCCAAGATTTCCAGAGAAGCCTCAAACTGGAATTAAAACCATCCCCATCTCCAATTCCATTCTCCCTGGCCAAATCTGGGATCTGCTCCTGGCAGGACCCTCCAGCAGCTCTGGAGAAGTGTTCCTGTCCCTGGGAGCTGCCTTGGGGACATCAGTGTCCCCTGTCCCCGTGGCTGCTGCAGGTGTGGTGACAAGACCCATGCCAGCTCAGGAACGAGACAAACCCCCCCCCCCCTGATTTTTGGAGCCATCTCTTCAAAGGGACAGGGCCACCACAGAGCTGTGCTCAGGTGGCTTTTGGGGACACTGCTGTCCCCTGGGATGCTCTGGAGGGAGGTGACACCATCAGTTGTCCTTGTCCCCGTGCAGAGAGCCAGCCCACGACGTCGGACGAGACCGTGGTGGCCGGGGGCACGGTGGTGCTCAAGTGCCAGGTGGAGGATCCCGACGATTCCTCGCTGCAGTGGTCCAACCCTGCCCAGCAGACGCTGTACTTCGGGGAGAAACGAGGTAAAACCCCAAAGTTGGGGGAAAAATGAGGTGAAACCCCACAGTTTGGGGAAAATGGGGTAAAATCCCAACTGGAGGTAAAATCCGGAGCTGGGGAAAATGAGGTAAAATCCAAACGCCAGGTAAAATGCCACAGTTGGGGAGAAATGGGGTAAAATCCCAGCGCTGGGGAAAAATGAGGTAAAATCTCAAAGTTGGGGGAAATGAGGTAAAATCCCACAGTTGGGGAAAAATGAGGTGAAATCCCACAGTTGGGGAAAATGGGGTAAAATCCCATGGTTGGGGGAAAGCGAGGTAAAATCTCAAAGTCGGGGCAAATGAGGTCAAATCCCACAGTTGGGGAAAATGGGGTAAAATCCCACAGTTTGGGGAAAATGGGGTAAAATCCCAACTGGAGGTAAAATCCCAGAGCTGGGGAAAAACGAGGTAAAATCTCAAAGTTGGGGGAAATGAGGTAAAATCCCACAGTTGGGGAAAAATGAGGTGAAACCCCACAGTTTGGGGAAAATGGGGTAAAATCCCAACTGGAGGTAAAATCCGGAGCTGGGGAAAATGAGGTAAAATCCAAACGCCCGGTAAAACGCCACAGTTGGGGAAAAAGGAAGTAAAATGCCACAGTTGGGGAAAAATGGGGTAAAATGCCACAGTTTGGGGAAAATGGGGTAAAATCCCAACTGGAGGTAAAATCCCAGAGCTGGGGAAAAATGAGGTAAAATCTCAAAGTTGGGGCAAATGAGGTAAAATCCCAAAGTTGGGGAAAAAGGAGGTAAAACCCCAACTCAAGGTAAAACCCCACAGCTGGGGAAAAAGGAGGTAAAACCCCAAAGCTGGGAGAAATGATGTAAAACCCCAACTCCAGGTAAAACCCCACAGTTGGGGAAAAATGAAATAAAATCCCACAATTGGGGAAAATAAGGTAAAACCCCAACTGGAGGTAAAACCCCACAGTTGGGTAAAACCCCAGAACTGGGGAAAAATAAGCTAGAACCCCAACTTGAGGTAAAACCCCAGAGCTGGGGCAAAAGGAGCAAAAACCCCAAAATTGGGGAAAATGAGGTCAAATCCCAACTCCAGGTAAAACCCCACAGCTGAGGGAAAAGGAGGTAAAATACCCCAGTTGGGGAAAAAGGAGGTAAAACCTCCAAGTTGGGGAAAATGAGGTAAAACCCCATAGTTGGGGAAAAAGGAACAAAAACCCCAAAGTTGGGGGAAATTAGGTCAAATCCCAACTCCAGGTAATCCCAAAGTTGGGGAAAAAGGAGGTAAAACCCCAACTCAAGGTAAAACCCCACAGCTGGGGAAAAATTAGGTAAAACCCCAAAGCTGGGAGAAATGATGTAAAACCCCAACTCCAGGTAAAACCCTAGAGTTGGGGAAAAATGAAATAAAATCCCACAATTGGAGAAAATTATGTAAAACCCCAACTGAAGGTAAAACCCCACAGCTGGGGCAAAAGGAGCAAAAACCCCAAAGTTGGGGAAAATGAGGTCAAATCCCAACTCCAGGTAAAACCCCACAGCTGAGGGAAAAGGAGGTAAAATACCCCAGAGTTGGGGAAAAAGGAGGTAAAACCTCCAAGTTGGGGAAAATGAGGTAAAACCCCACAGTTGGGGAAAAAGGAACAAAAACCCCAAAGTTGGGGGAAATTAGGTCAAATCCCAACTCCAGGTAATCCCAAAGTTGGGGAAAAAGGAGGTAAAACCCCAACTCAAGGTAAAACCCCACAGCTGGGGAAAAATTAGGTAAAACCCCAAAGCTGGGAGAAATGATGTAAAACCCCAACTCCAGGTAAAACCCTAGAGTTGGGGAAAAATGAAATAAAATCCCACAATTGGAGAAAATTATGTAAAACCCCAACTGAAGGTAAAACCCCACAGCTGGGGCAAAAGGAGCAAAAACCCCAAAGTTGGGGAAAATGAGGTCAAATCCCAACTCCAGGTAAAACCCCACAGCTGAGGGAAAAGGAGGTAAAATACCCCAGAGTTGGGGAAAAAGGAGGTAAAACCTCCAAGTTGGGGAAAATGAGGTAAAACCCCACAGTTGGGGAAAAAGGAACAAAAACCCCAAAGTTGGGGGAAATTAGGTCAAATCCCAACTCCAGGTAATCCCAAAGTTGGGGGAAAAGGAGGTAAAACCCTAGAGTTGGGGAAAAAATGAAATAAAATCCCACAATTGGAGAAAATTATGTAAAACCCCAACTGGAGGTAAAACCCCACAGCTGGGTAAAACCCCAGAACTGGGGAAAAATAAGCTCGAACCCCAACTTGAGGTAAAACGCCACAGCTGGGGTTGGTGGCACTGAGCTTGGGCACTGGGCTGAGGTTGGTGGCACTGAGCTGGGGTGGTGGTTGGGGTGGTGGCACTGGGCTGAGGTGGTGGCACTGACCCCAGTGTCCCTTTTGTCCCCAGCCCTGCGGGATAACAGGATCCAGCTGGAGAGATCCACCCCCAACGAGCTGACCATCAGCATCAGCGACGTGGTGCTGGCCGACGAGGGCGAGTACACCTGCTCCATCTTCACCATGCCCGTGAGGACAGCCAAGGCCCTGGTCACCGTGCTGGGTAGGACATGGGCACAGCCCTAAGTGTGCCACCCTGGCTGGGAGATTGCCCTTTGTGCCTAAAATCCAGGCTGTGCCACCCTTGATGAAAGATTTCTCACCGTGCTTAAAATCCAGGCTGTGCCACCTTTGCTAAAAGATTTCCTTCTTTTCCTAAAGTCCAGAACTATTACTAAAGTCCAGACTGTCCCTGAAGTCCAGGCTGTGCCACCCTTGATGAAATATTGCCCACTGTGCCTAAAATCCAGGTTGTGCCGCCCTCGATGAAAGATTTCTAATTGTTCCTAAAATCCAGACTGTGACACCCTGGCTGAAAGATTTCTCTCTTTTCCTAAAGTCCAGAACTATTCCTAAAGTCCAGACTGTCCCTGAAGTCCAGGCTGTGCCACCCTTGATGAAAGATATCTCACTGTGCCTAAAATCCAGGCTGTGCCACCCTTGATGAAAGATTTCTCACTGTGCTTAAAATCCAGGTTGTGCCGCCCTCGATGAAAGATTTCTAATTGTTCCTAAAATCCAGACTGTGCCACCCTGGCTGAAAGATTTCCCTCTTTTCCTAAAGTCCTGGCTGTGCCACCTTTGTTAAAAGATTTCTCTTTTTTCCTAAAGTCCAGACTCTGCCACCTTTGCTAAAAGGTGTCTCACTGTCCTTAAAGTCCAGACTATGCCTGAAGTCCAGGCTGTGCCACCCTGGCTGAAAGATTTCCCTCTTTTCCTAAAGTCCAGAACTATTCCTAAAGTCCAGACTGTCCCTAAAGTCCAGGCTGTGCCAGGTTTGCTGAAACAGTTCCCTCTTTTCTTAAAGTCCAGGCTGTGCCACCCTTGGCTGAAATATTGCCCACTGTGCCTAAAATCCAGGCTGTGCCACCCTTGAAAGATTTCTCACTGTGCTTAAAATCCAGGCTGTGCCACCTTTGCTAAAAGATTTCCTTCTTTTCCTAAAGTCCAGAACTATTCCTAAAGTCCAGACTGTCCCTGAAGTCCAGGCTGTGCCACCCTAGATGAAAGATTTCTCATTGTTCCTAAAATCCAGGCTGTGCCACCCTAGATGAAAGATTTCTCATTGTTCCTAAAATCCAGGTTGTGCCACCCTAGATGAAAGATTTCTCATTGTTCCTAAAATCCAGGCTGTGCCACCCTTGATGAAAGATTTCCCAGTGCCAGGGGCAGGATTTGGAGTACCAGGTGCAGGATTTGGAGTGCCAGGGTAGGATTTGGCGTGCCAGAGAAGGATTTGGGATGCCAGGGGAAGGATTTGGGATGCCAGGTGCAGGATTTGGGATGCCAGGGAAGGTTTTGGAGTTCCAGGTGCAGATTTTGGAGTTCCAGGAGCAGGATTTGGAGTTCCAGGGGCAGGATTTGGGGTTCTAGGGGCAGGTTTTGGAGTGCCAGGGCAGGATTTGGGGTTCCAGGGCAGCATTTGGGATGCCAGGGCAGGATTTGGGATGCCAGGGGCAGGGTTTGTGCTACCAGGTGCAGGATTTGGAGTGTCAGGAGAGGGATTTGGGATACCAGGTGCAGGATTTGGAGTTCCAGGAGCAGAATTTGGGATGCCAGGGCAGGATTTGGAGTTCCAGGGGCAGAAATTGGGATGCCAGGTGCAGGATTTGGAGTTCCAGGGGAAGGATTTGGATTTCCAAGTGCAGAGTTTGGAGTTCCAGGGTAGGATTTGTGCTACCAGGTGCAGGATTTGGGGTGCCAGGTGCTGGATTTGGGATGCCAGGATGGGATTTGGGATACCAGTGCAGGATTTCCCTGAGGAAAGAATTCCACAATCCCCATCAGCAGCTCCCAGACCCCATCACCTGCCTCCATGTCACACCTTGCGGTGGCACTGCCAGCTCAGATTTATGTTTTTTTTTGTCTCCTCCTCCTACAGGAATCCCCCAGAAGCCCCAAATCTTCGGCCACGAGCAGCCCATCGATGAGGAGAAGGTGGCGCGGCTCATCTGCCGCTCGTCCGGCAGCAAACCCGCGGCGCAGCTGCGCTGGAGGAAGGGCAACAGGGACATCAAGGGTGGGTGGCACCGTCCGGGGGTGGGCACAGCTTGGGGACAGCTTGGGGACACCGCACGGGGGGACAGGGTGCTGTTGGGAATGGAGGGTGGGGCTGGTTTCAGTGTGAGATGATTTGGGCAATGGCGCTGTTGGAGGTTGGGGGTGTTTGGTTATAGAGGGGTGGGAGTCAGGAGGTAATGTATAATTATATTATTATATATGTAATATATAAAATATATTTTAATAGATGTATAATGAAATGTATAATGTTATATATAACATATAAAAATATAATAGATATGTTTTAGGAGGTAATATGTAATTATAGGAGGTAATATATAATTATATTATTATATATAATATATAAAATATATTTTAATGTATGTATAATGAAATATATAATATTATATATAATGTATGAAAATATATGTATTTTAGATATATTAGATATAATATATAGTATCACTATATAATATATAGTAATGTATATAGTGATTATATTAATTATATAATATATAGTGATATATAATGATATGTAAAATATATAAATAATTATATATAGTATATAGTATATATTAAATAGTATATATTATATATTATGCCATATAAAATCATAAAGTATAAATATATAATATACTTACATGTTATATTATGTTATATTGATTATATAATAATAATGTATAATAATATATATAATAATTATATCATCTACAATATAATTGCATATTTTATATTATATTATATTATATTATATTATATTATATCATATATCATATCAATGTTACATTACATTACATTATTATATATATATAATATATACTATATAATATATAACCTTCTAAACTAATACAACTTTCTAAACTAAGCTATGCTTATGATTTTTCTGCTTAATGTCTGTGTGTTTTATTTTTACAATTATAATATATACAGTTATAATACAATTATAATATGGTTTGATACAATTATAATACAGTTATAATGCACTATATTATAATACATAATTAATATGTAGTATATAATATAGTTATAATATAGTTGGTTACAATACAATTATAATGCAGTTATACTACAGTTATAATACAGTTATAGTTCAGTTATAATCCAATTATAATACAGTTATAATGCACTATATTATAATAATTAGTATGTAGTATATAATATAGTTATAATACAGTTGGTTATAATACAATTATAATGCAGTTATACTACTGTTTTAATGCAGTTATAATTCGGTTATAATGCACTATATTAGAATACTTAATTAATATGTAATATATAATATGGTTATAATACAGTCGGTTATAATACAATTATAATGCAGTTATGCTACAGTTATAATTCAGTTGTAATGCAATTATAATACAATTATAGTACAGTTGTAATGCACTATATTATCATATATAATTAATTTGTAATATATAATATAGTTATAATACAGTTGGGTATAATGCAGTTATAATGCAGTTATACTACAGTTATAATGCAGTTATAATTCAGTTATAATACAATTATACTACAGCTATAATGAACTACATTATAATACATAATTAATATGTAGTATATAATATAGTTATAATACAGTTGGTTGTAATACAATTATAATGCAGTTAAAATGCAGTTATACTACAGTTATAATGCAGTTATAATTCAGTTATAATACAATTATACTACAGTTATAATGCACTACATTATAATACATAATTCATATGTAGTATATAATATAGTTATAATACAGTTGGTTATAATACAATTATAATGCAGTTATAATGCAGTTATACTACAGTTATAATGCGGTTATAATTCAGTTATAATACAATTATACTACAGTTATAATACATAATTAATATGTAATATATAATATAGTTGTAATACAGTTGGTTGTAATACAATTATAATGCAGTTATAATGCAATTATAATACAATTATAGTACAGTTATAATGCAATTATAATACAATTATAGTACAGTTATAATGCACTATATTATATTACACAATTAATATGTAATATATAATAGAGTTATAATACACTTGGTCATAATACAATTATAATGCAGTTATACTACAGTTATAATACAATTATAGTACAGTTATAATACAGTTATAATTTAATTATAATACAACCACCATAACATTTTTACAACGTTTACATCAATCCAACCTTCTCCTGCCGCTGCAGCTCAAACCCTTGAATGGAAATTTCTGTCTTTCCCCTTTCCCCTGCTCAGTGTGCCATCTGTCACTGTCCCCTGTCCCCACAGACTCGGGCACTGAGGTGGTGGAGGACCCCAACGGCAAGACCTTCACGGTGACCAGCAGGGTGGAGTTCCGTGTCACCAAGGAGGACAACGAGGTCGAGGTCACCTGCACCGTGGACCACGAGTCCCTGCAGAACTCAGAGAGGTCCACCACGCAGAAGCTGCAGGTCCACTGTACGTGGGGGGACGTTTGGGGTGGGGTGGAGCTTCAGGGGACGCCACACAGGTGGCCTGGTGGGCTCAGGGACACGGGGACATCGTGGTCTTGTCACACGTGGGGCATGGTGACACTTCCCCTGCGTGGTGACACTTCCCCTGCGTGGTGACACGTGCTACCAGGTGCGGGATTTGGGGTTTCAGGTGCCGGATTTGGGGCACCAGGGCAGGATTTGGGATCCCAGGTGGAGGATTTGGGATCCAGGGGCTGGGTTTGGGGTGCCAGGGGAAGGTTTTGGGGTACCAGGAGCAGGATTTGGGGTGCCAGTGCAGGATTTGGGGTGCCAGTGCAGGATTTGTGTTTCCAGGTGCAGGATTTGGGCTTCCAAGTGGAGGATTTGGGATCCCTGGTGCAGGATTTGGGATGCCAGGGGCAGGATTTGGGGTTCCAGGGCGGGATTTGGGATCCCAGGAGCAGGATTTGGGGTGCCAGGGCAGGATTTGGGGTTCCAGGGTGGGATTTGGGATCCCTGGTGCAGGATTTGGGATCCCTGGTGCAGGATTTGGGGTGCCAGGAGCAGGATTTGGGATCCCAGGAGCAGGATTTGGGGTGCCAGGGCAGGATTTGGGGTGCCAGGGCAGGATTTTGGGCACCAGGAACAAGATTTGGGATGCCAGAAGCAGGATTTGGGATGCCAGGGACAGGATTTGGAGAGCCAGGAGGAGGATTTGGCATTCCAATCAGGATTTGGGGTGGCAAGGGAAGGTTTTGATGTTCCAGGTCAGGATTTGGGGACCAGGAGCAGGATTTGGGGTTCCAGGCCAGGATTTGGGGTTCCAGGTGCATGATTTGGGATTCAGGAGCAGGATTTGGGCTTCCATGCCAGGATTTCGGATCCCAGGAGCAGGATTTTGGGTTCCAGGTCAGGATTTGAGGTTCCAGGAGCAGGATTTGGGGTTCCAGGAGCAGGATTTGGGGTGCCAGGCCAGGATTTGGGGTTCCAGGTGCATGATTTGGGATTCAGGAGCAGGATTTGGGCTTCCATGCCAGGATTTCGGATCCCAGGAGCAGGATTTGGGGTTCCATGCCAGGATTTCGGATCCCAGGAGCAGGATTTGGGGTTCCAGGTCAGGATTTGGGATTCCAGGAGCAGGATTTGGGGTGCCAGGGCAGGATTTGGGGTTCCAGTCCCTCACCCCACTGTTTCTCTCCCCCTTTTCCAGACAAACCCACAGCGAAGATCGAGCCGCACCCGCAGTACCCACGGGAGGGGGAGAAGCTGCAGCTGCAATGTGACGGGCAGGGCAACCCCATGTAAGGCCTTCCTCACCTCCCTCCTCCTCCTCAGGGCCTCCCCTGCCTCTGCCAGGTCCCACATCCCACCCCAGGAGGGGCTGGCTGGGTTTGGGGTGTCCCTGTCCCTGTCCTGGGGGGTTCCATGAGAGCCCCCCTGTCCTCTCCTGGAGCAGCAGATCCCTCCTGGATCATCCCTAAATTAAACATTTCCCCCTTTGTGTCCTGGGACATCCTCAAGGAGCTTGATTTGGGTGGATTTAAAAGGAATAAAGTGAATTTTTATTGAAATGCCATCAAAAGCCACACCCTGGCAGTGCCCAGATGGCTCCAAGATGGAAGCAAAAGGGGGCTTGGTCACGAGATCTCACATTTTAGTTTGAGTCCAGTTTATAAGTTTTAGTCTAGTTTGTAAGTTTTAGTCCAGTTTGTAAGTTTTATTTTCATTTATTTACATATTGATAGCTTCAAAAGATGAAGTTTTATCTTCCTTGTGTGCTTCTTTTCACGTTGTTTATGATTTGGGCCTGAAGTTTGAAGAGATTGGCCTTGGGTCTCCAGCTAGAATAGGATTGTTTGATGAAAAGATCCTAATAACACTTAATATAAAGCTGAACAGAAAAACCCCAAGGAATCAGTTTATCCCATCCCTTTCGTATAGGATTTTATCTTCCTCACCCTATAAAAAGATCCCAGTGACATTAATATAAAGCTAAACAGAAAAACAGAGCAGAAAAACACAACAGAAGAACCCCAAGGAATCAGTTTATCCCATCCCTTTCCTATAGAATTTTTTCTTCCTCACCCTATAAAAAGATCCCAATAACATTAATATAAAGCTAAACAGAAAAACACAACAGAAGAACCCCAAGGTATCAGTAGAGAAAAACCCCAAGGAATCAGTTTATCCCCATCCCATTCCTATAGGATTTTATCATCCCCACCCTGTCAAAAGATCCCAGTAACATTAATATAAAGCTGAACAGAAAAACCCCAAGGAATCAGTTTATCCCATCCCTTTCCTATAGGATTTTGTCTTCCCCACCCTATAAAAAGATCCCAATAACATTAATATTAAACTGAACAGAAATCCTCCAAGGAATCATTTTGTGCCCATCCCCTTCCTATATGATTTTATGTTCCCCACCCTTTAAAGATCCCAGTACCATTAATATAAAACTAAACAGAAAAACAACAACAGAAAAACCCCAAGGTATCAGTTTACCTCATCCCATTCCTGTAGGATTTTTTCTTCCTCACCCTATAAAAAGATCCCAATAACATTAATATAAAGCTAAACAGAAAAACACAACAGAAGAACCCCAAGGTATCAGTAGAGAAAAACCCCAAGGAATCAGTTTATCCCCATCCCATTCCTTTAGGATTTTATCATCCCCACCCTGTCAAAAGATCCCAGTACAATTAATATAAAACTAAACAGAAAAACAGAACAGAAAAACTTAAACACAACATAAAAACCCCAAGGAATCAGTACAGAAAAACCCCAAGTTATCAGCTGACCCCATCCCATTCCTATAGGATTTTATCTTCCCCACCCTATAAAAAAGCCCAATAACATTAATATTAAGCTGAACAGAAAACCCCTAAGGAATCAGTTTATGCCCATCCCATTCCCATAGGATTTTATGTTCCCCACCCTGTGAAAAATCCTAGTAACGTTAATATAAACCTGAACAGAAGAACCCCAAGGAATCAGAACGGAACAACCCCAAGTTCTCAGCTGAGCCCATCCCACTCCTGTAGGATTTCGTCCTCCCCACCCCATAAAAGATCCCAGTAACCCCAGGCTGCCCAGGAGGGCAGGAGCTGGGTTCCCAAGGCCCGGTTCTGTCCCCAGCCCGCAGGAATTCCTCTGGGAGAAGGAGGGCAGCGACGCCCCCCTGCAGCTGAGCTCCGACAGCGTCCTCATCTTCCCCTTCCTCAACAAGAGTGACAGTGGCACCTACGTGTGCACGGCCACCAGCTCCATGGGCAGCGTGGTGGCCAAGTACAACCTGGACGTCAGCGGTGAGTGCGGCCCTGGTGGCACCGGGGCACCTCCCCCTGGGGGCCCAGAAATGTGGCACTGTGTCACCCGTGCAACCTGTGTGCCCAAAATGTGGCACTGTGTCACCTGTGTGCCCAAAAGGTGTCATTGTGTCACCCGTGTGCCCAAAAGGTGTCATTGTGTCACCTCTGTGCCCAAAATGTGGCACTGTGTCACCTGTGCATCCTGTGTGCCCAAAATGTGGCACTGTGTCACCTGTGTGCCCAAAATGTGGCACTGTGTCACCTGTGTGCCCAAAAGGTGTCATTGTGTCACCCGTGTGCCCAAAAGGTGTCATTGTGTCACCCATGTGCCCAAAATGTGGCACTGTGTCACCTGTGCATCCTGTGTGCCCAAAATGTGGCACTGTGTCACCTGTGTGCCCAAAATGTGGCACTGTGTCACCTGTGTGCCCAAAAGGTGTCATTGTGTCACCCGTGTGCCCAAAATGTGGCACTGTGTCACCTGTGTGCCCAAAAGGTGTCATTGTGTCACCCGTGTGCCCAAAATGTGGCACTGTGTCACCTGTGTGCCCAAAAGGTGTCATTGTGTCACCTGTGTGCCCAAAATGTGGCACTGTGTCACCTGTGCATCCTGTGTGCCCAAAATGTGGCACTGTGTCACCTGTGTGCCCAAAATGTGGCACTGTGTCACCCGTGTGCCCAAAAGGTGTCATTGTGTCACCCGTGTGCCCAAAATGTGGCACTGTGTCACCTGTGCATCCTGTGTGCCCAAAATGTGGCACTGTGTCACCTGTGTGCCCAAAAGGTGTCATTGTGTCACCCGTGTGCCCAAAATGTGGCACTGTGTCACCCGTGTGCCCAAAATGTGGCACTGTGTCACCCGTGCATCCTGTGTGCCCAAAATGTGGCACTGTGTCACCTGTGTGCCCAAAAGGTGTCATTGTGTCACCCGTGTGCCCAAAAGGTGTCATTGTGTCACCTGTGTGCCCAAAATGTGGCACTGTGTCACCTGTGTGCCCAAAAAGCGTCACGCTGTCACCTGTGCAACCTGTGTGCCCAAAAAGCGTCACGCTGTCACCTGTGCACAAGGGGCACTGACTCCTGTATGCCCAGAATGTGGCACTGTGTCATCTGTGTGCCCAAAAAGTGTCACACTGTCACCTGTGCATCCTGTGTGCCCACAAAGTGTCACTGTGTCACCCTGACACCTGTCCTGGGCTGGGAAGGGGCAGCTCCTGCTGCTCCCCACGTGCTGCGGTCCCCTGACTGTGCTCTGCTTGTCCCCATGTCCCCACGCCATGTGTCACACATGGGACAGAGCTGTGTGTGTCCCCATGTCCCCACGCCATGTGTCACACATGGGACAGAGCTGTGTGTGTCCCCATGTCCCCATGCCATGTGTCACACATGGAGCAGGCCTGGCATGCTCAGTGTCCCCATGTCCCCACGCCATGTGTCACACATGGGGCAGGCCTGGCATGCTCAGTGTCCCCATGTCCCCATGCCATGTGTCACACGTGGTTCAGGGCTGTGTGTGCTGTGTGCTGCTGCCACCCCAGCTCCCTGTGCCCATCCCAGCTCCCCGTGCCCATCCCAGCCTGTGCCCATCCCAGCTCCCCGTGCCCATCCCAGCCTGTGCCCACCCCAGCTCCCCATGCCCACCCCAGCTCCCCGTGCCCATCCCAGCTCCCCGTGCCCATCCCAGCCTGTGCCCATCCCAGCTCCCCGTGCCCATCCCAGCCTGTGCCCACCCCAGCACCCCGTGCCCATCCCAGCTCCCTGTGCCCATCCCAGCTCCCCGTGCCCACCCCAGCTCCCCGTGCCCATCCCAGCCTGTGCCCACCCCAGCTCCCCGTGCCCATCCCAGCTCCCTGTGCCCATCCCAGCTCCCCGTGCCCATCCCAGCTCCCTGTGCCCATCCCAGCTCCCCGTGCCCCCCCCAGCTCCCTGTGCCCATCCCAGCCTGTGCCCACCCCAGCTTCCTGTGCCCATCTCAGCTCCCTGTGCCCATCCCAGCTCCCCGTGCCCACCCCAGCTCCCTGTGCCCATCCCAGCCTGTGCCCACCCCAGCTCCCTGTGCCCATCCCAGCTCCCCGTGCCCATCCCAGTCTGTGCCCACCCCAGCTCCCCATGCCCATCCCAGCCTGTGCCCACCCCCCATGATCCCATTTCTTGCCATTTTCCCTTGGATTTGGGAAACCCAGAGGTTCCTGCTCTCCTCCCTTGCTCCAGCTCTTCCCTTTCCTGCCTCCTTCCCCTGCAGTGTGGTGGCACCTCACTGGTGGCACTTTGTCCCCTGTGTCCCCTCCCTCAGCCTGCCCAGAAGGAGCCCCCAAATGCCCAACCCTGTGCAGCCACTCCTGTGTCACCCTTGTGTGTCCCCTGTGTCCCCTGTGTGAGCACCCAGAGCTCTCTGCACCCATCCAGGAGCTCACCCTGGGTGCCTGGTGCTGTCCTTGAGAGGTGGCACCTGCTGTCCTTGAGAGGTGGCACCTGCTGTCCTTGAGAGGTGGCACCCGCTGTCCCTTGAGAGGTGGCACCTGCTGTCCCTTGAGAGGTGGCACCTGCTGTCCTTGAGAGGTGGCACCTGCTGTCCCTTGAGAGGTGGCACCCGCTGTCCTTGAGAGGTGGCACCTGCTGTCCTTGAGAGGTGGCACCCCCTGTCCCTTGCCCACCTGGTGGCACTGCCCCTGTCACAGCAGACACAGAGTTCCACATCCAGCCTTGGTGGAATTGTCACTTTTGTCCCTAAAGTGTCTCAGGCACTGCAGCCACCTCCAGCCTTGCCCACCTTGGTGCCAGCACCCTGTGGTCCCCAAGGACATGGCACAGGTGACACCTCATCATGGGTGACACCATGAGAGTCCCTCAAGGAATAACCAAGGTCTGGCAGGACAGGAGAAGATGGTCACAGTGTCCCAAAGGTTGGTGGCAGAAGAGGAAGGACCCATGGGATCCCTAAAGCCACTCGTGTGTCAGTCACTGGAGCCACTTCCAGCCTTGCCCACCTTGGTGCCACCCTTGCCCAGCAGAGTGCAGGTGACACCTCATCATGGGTGACACCACGAGGGTCCTTCAGCGAGTAACCAGGACAGGAGATGGTCAGGATGGTCACAGTGTCCCAGAGGTTGGTGGCAGAAGCAGAAGGACCCTTGGGGTCCCTAAAGGCACTCGTGTCTCGGGCACTGCAGCCACCTCCAGCCTTGCCCACCTTGGTGCCAGCACCCTGTGGTCCCCAAAGTCATGGCACAGGTGACACCTCATCATGGGTGGCACCATGAGAGTCCCTCAGGAGGTAACCAGGACAGGAGATGGTCAAGATGGTCACAGTGTCCCAGAGGTTGGTGGCAGAAGCAGAAGGACCCTTGGGGTCCCTAAAGCCACTCGTGTCTCGGGCACTGCAGCCACCTCCAGCCTTGCCCACCTTGGTGCCACCCCTGCCCAGCACCCTGTGGTCCCCAAGGACATGGCACAGGTGACACCTCATCATGGGTGACACCATGAGAGTCCCTCAAGGAATAACCAAGGTCTGGCAGGACAGGAGATGGTCAAGATGGTCACAGTGTCCCAAAGGTTGGTGGCAGCAGCAGAGGGGTCACAGATGGACCCGCTCAGGGTCCCCTCAGGGCTCTGTCACCTCGCTGTCCCTTCGTGGCATTGATTCCTGTCCTGTGTTTTTGTTGTCCTCCCCAGATGTTCCCCAGCTCCCCACCCCACACGTTCACTCCACCCTGGGCCCTTCCCAGCCCATCTCTCATGCTTCCATGGCCTCGGCTCCATCCTTCACTCCAGCTCCCATCCAAGGTACCGTAAGCTCCTTTTCTGTCTCTTTGGCCTGGAGAAGCTCCACGGGAGGACGCTGGCCCTGCCCTGGCCTGGGGACAGCCCTGCCAGGAGGCTTCAGTCCCTCAGGTTTTCCAGGAGGAGCCCCAAGCTGTCCCTTGTCCTGTGTGTCCGTGTGCCGTGTTGTCCCTCTGTCCTACTGCCACCCCTGTGTGTCCCTCGTCTTGTCCTTCCCAAATGTGGCTCTGTCCCCACCCTGAGCTGATGGGGCACGGCTGGCAGGAGGATTTGTCACCGTGCCACAGGGCTGGCACAGGATTCCAGCACGGGATGGAATCTTTCCACTGGATTCCACATCCAGGACAGGATTCAGGGCCACCTTTGGGGTCCTGCCGTCACCTCTCGGGTGGCCATGCCAGCCTGCATGTCCCCTCCCACCCAAACCTTCTCACCCTCCCTTTTTGGGGCCAAAACCCCATTGAGGAGGATGAGATTTCCATTTTGCTTTTTGATTTTTTAATTTCTTTTTATGGAAGATGAGATTTCCCCTTCGCTCCCCCCGTTCTCACTGCGCCAGCACCCTCAGCAGGATGGAGCTCCTGGTGGGGAGGAGCAGCATCTTCTGCTCCTCTGCAGGGTCTCAGGGTCTCCTTTTTGTGTCTCTTTTTTCCTTCCCCCTTCCTGGGCAGATGCCAGCCCGGTGCCCTCGACCTCCAGCACGTACCACGCGATGATTGGCGGCGTGGTGGCCGTCATCGTCTTCCTCCTGCTCAGCCTCCTCATCGTGCTGGGACATTACCTGATCAGGCACAAAGGTACGGCCTGGGGGGCTGCAGGTGGGGCTGGAGGAGCCCTCGGGGGTCTCGGGGCAGGGTGGGTGAAGGGAGGCAGCTCCTGGTCCTGCCCAGCATGGGAATGTCCCAGGGAATGCAGGGGGAGGCAGCTCCCATCCCATGGATCCCATTGATCCTGTCCTATGGATCCCATCTTATGGATCCCATCCCATCCCATTGATCCCATCCCATGGATCCCATGGATCCCATCTCATCCCATGCCATCCCATTGATCCCATCCCATGGATCCCATTGATCCCATCCCATCCCATGCCATCCCATTATTCCCATTCCATGGATCCCATTGATCCTGTCCTATGGATCCCATCTTATGGATCCCATCCCATCCTATGGATCCCATCTTATGGATCCCATCCCATCCCATTATTCCCATCCCATGCCATCCCATTGATCCCATCCCATGGATCCCATTGATCCTGTCCTATGGATTCCATCTTATGGATCCCATGCCATCCCATTGATCCCATCCCATGAATCCCATGGATCCCATCCCATCCCATGCCATCCCATTGATCCCATCCCAATGATCCCATCCCATTGATCCCCCGTTCTCCATCTCTGTCCCGGGATTGTCGCTGTCCCCATGTCCCCCTCAGCTCCTCACTCTGCCTTCCTCCTCCTCCTCCTCCTCGTTTCCCTCCACCTGCCCTTTTCATGCCCAGCAGGTTTGTGCCCAGGCCCTGGGGACACGGTGACACCCCCCCAGCAGCCACCCCCTGTGGGGATGTGTGAGTAGAGCCACCCACCCTGCTCTGGGGGCGGCCAGGAGCCCCTGCTTCTCCAGGAGGGGTTTGGGGGGGTCAGGAGCCTGACTGGCAATGGTCACTCCACAAGTGGACAATGCCCAAAAACCTGGAGCAGCCCAGTGAGTCTGCATCGCATCCCATGGATCCCATCCCATTGATCCCATCCTATCCCAATGATCCCATCCTATCCCAATGATCCCATCCCATTGATCCCATCCCATTGATCCCATCCCATCCCATCAATCCCATCCCGTCCCAATGATCCCATCCCATGGATCCCTTGGATCCCATCCCATCCCATTGATCCCATCCCATCCCATCCCATTGATCCCATCCTATGGATTCTACCCCTTCCCATTGATCCCATCCCATCCCATCGATCCCATTGATCCCATCCCATCGATCCCATCCCATCCCATTGATCCCATCCCATCCCATCCCATGGATCCCGTCCCATCCCATTGATCCCATTGATCCCATCCTATCCCGTTGTCCCCATCCCATCCCGTCCCATTGCTCCCATCCCATCCCACTGATCCCATCCCATCCCATCTCCACCCCATCTCCATCTCCATCTCCATCTCCATCTCCATCTCCATCTCCATCATCTCCATCCCATCAATCCCATCCCACTGATCCCATCCCATCCCATCCCATCCCATCCCATCGCTCCCATCCCATTAAACCCCTCCCACCCCGGTGCCTTTCCCATTGCACCCAACCCCAGCAGACCCTCCAGTCCCTTTGCCTCTGTGGGAGGGGTCTCTGCCAGAGCCCCCCGTGACCCCAACCCCTGTCCCCCCTTTTCCAGGGACATACCTGACCCACGAGGCCAAAGGCTCGGACGACGCTCCGGACGCCGACACCGCCATCATCAACGCCGAGGGCGGCCAGGCCGGTGGCGACGACAAGAAGGAATATTTCATCTAAAAGGGTCAGAGAGAGAGGAGAGAGAGAGAGAGAGAGAGAGAGAGAGAAAAATGGAGCCAAGAGAACCCCGATGGCAACGGCAACCAGACCACAAACCCCACAAAACCCAACAGATTTTCTCTGGCGCCCGGCGCGGGCGGACGGACGGACGGACGGACAGAGGGATGGCGGGACAGAGAGCAGGGAGAGCCACCGGCCTCGAGGCGCTGCTGACGCTTCTTGAACTTGTACAAATCCTTCACTCCAACAGCGAGAGCCCCGGCCCCGTTTGCTTGCTTGCACCTCCATCCCCACGCCCCGAACCGCACAGACCCAAAACCCGTGAGTGAGCGACTCCTTCCTTCCTTCCTTCTTCCTTTTTGGACATTTTTTGATTTTTTGGCTTTGGTTTCGTGGCTGCTCTTTGCTTCGGGCCCTTGGTTGGGGTGTTGGGCTGGGGTCGATGTAGCTCTTCCCTTTGTTTCTCTCCCTTTTTTTGGTTTCTTTGATGTCCAAGGATAAAATCCCAGCTCCGGGGGGGTGTTCCCGGGGTGAGGTTGGCATCCTGGGTGTCCCCGTGGTCGGGGGGTGACTCCAGGTGGGAGCAGAGCGAGCCCCCGCCCCGGTTTTGTCCTTGGTGGTTCTTGTGGAGCAGTGTCCATGCGGGAGCAGAGCTGTCCTCGTGCAGTCAGTGTGTGAAAGGGGGTGAAGGGCCAGGGTGGGACCCCCAGAGACACCAGGAGCCCCCAGAGCTCCCCGGTCCCACCCCAGCGGGAGGGGGGAGGGCTCAGGTTTATTTTTTTTGGGGGAGGGGGCAAATCTAGAAGAAAAGCCCCTGATTTATTTTTTTTTTTAATTTATTTAATTTTTCTTAAATTCTCTGATTGGAAATGCCAATTTGAACCATCTATTGAGATGTTCAGTGCAGGAAGCAGCGCCCCTGGGGCTGGGGCTGCTTCCCTGGGACCCCCAGAGCAGAGCTGGGGTCTCTCTGCCCCCCACTTCCCTCCCCAGCCCCTTCCCAGGGCAGGGATGAGCTTGGAAAGGGCTGATTTTCTTCTTGGCTCTGAGAATCCCAACCACAACACCTGGATTTGGGGTCTGGGGAGTTGTTTGGGGTCACCACAGAGGCTTTGGGAGGGGGGTTCACCCTTCCCCCTTGCTCTTCCTCCTGCCTCTTTCACCTTCACTTCCAAGACAAAACCAAACACCTTTGCCCACCTCTCCAGCTCAGCCCCCCCCAAACTGGGCACCCCCAGGATGGGGCTGCACCCCCTTGGCATCCTTGGGGCACCGCCAGCCTTGGCATGAGGTGTTGTGGGATCCCACGTGCCAGTCTGGGCACAAGGGAGTGGCAGGAGATGCCCTTGGGCCTGGAACCCCGTGGATTTGGGGTCGTCTGGAGGAGAGGAACCTCCAGAGGGGTCCCTCAGCTGGGAGGTCACCCCATGGATTTTGGGAGGGGTAACCTCACCTGGGAGGTCACCCCATGGATTTTGGGAGGTGTAACCTCACCTGGGAGGTCACCCCATGGATTTTGGGAGGGGTAACAACACCTGGGAGGTCACCCCATGGACTTGGGGTCATCTGGAGGAGAAGGAGCCCTTGAAGAAATGGGTAACCTTAGCTGGGAGGTCTCCTTGTGGATTTGGGGTTGTCTGGAGAGGAGGAACCCTTTGGGATGGGGGTAACCCCATCTGGGAGGTCACCTCAAGGATTTGGGGTCGTCTGGAGGAGAAGGAACCCTTGAAGAAATGGGTAACCTCACCTGGGAGGTCTCCCCATGGATTTTGGGAGGGGTAACAACACCTGGGAGGTCTCTCCATGGATTTGGGGTCATCTGGAGGATGAGGAGACCCTTGGAGAGGTGGCAACCTTACCTGGGGAGTCACCCCATGGATTTTGGGATGGGTAGCCTCACCTGGGAGGTCACCTCCTGGATTTGGGGCTGTCTGGAGGAGAAGGAACCCTTTAAGAAATGGGAAAACTTACCTGGGAAGTCTCCTCATGGATTTTATGAGGTGTAACCTCACCTGGGAGGTCTCCCCGTGGATTTGGGGTTGTCTGGAGAAGAGGAACCCTTTGTGATGGGAGTAACCTCACCTGGGAGGTCACCTCAAGGATTTGGGGCCATCTGGAGGATGAGGAGACCCTTGGAGAAGTGGTAACTTCACCTGGGAGGCGCCTCCATGGATTTGGGGTCATCTGGACAAGAGGAACCCATTGGGATGGGGGTAACCCCATCTGGGAGGTCACCTCATGGATTTGGGGTCATCTGGAGGAGAAGGAACCCTTTTAGAAATGGGTAACCTCACCTTGGGAGGTCTCCTTGTGGATTTGGGGTCGTTTGGAGGGGAGGAACCCTTTGGGATGGGGGTAACCTCACCTGGGAGGTCACCTCAAGGATTTTGGGAGGTGTAACCTCACCTGGGAGGTCACCTCAAGGATTTGGGGTCATCTGGACAAGAGGGAACCCTTTGGGAGATGGGTGACCTCACCTTGGGAGCTGCAGGAAGAATTTCACCACCTCTTCCACACCAAACCCTGGCCACCACCTGTGCCACCTGTGCCACCTTTGGGGACACCGGTGGGGCTCAGGTGAGGCAGAGGAGGCCCAGCTTGGTGCCACACAGAGGTGACAGCGAGGGTTGTGACACTGTGGGGATGCTGCAGAGGTGACCACCATGGCTCAGCTGTGTCAGGAGCACTGGGAAGGAGCAGGACACGGAGTTTTTGGGGTGTTTTGGGTGTTTTTGAGGTGTTTTGGGTGGCTTTGAGGTGTTTTGGGTGGTTTTGGTGGTTTTGAGGTGGTTTTGGCGTTTCTGAGATGGTTTTGAGGTGATTTTGGTGGTCCTGAAGTGGTTTTGAGGTGGTTTTGACATGGTTTTGGTGGTTCTGGTGGGTCTGAGGTGGTTTTGGCGTTTCTGAGATGGTTTTGAGGTGATTTTGGTGGTCCTGAAGTGGTTTTGAGGCGGTTTTGACATGGTTTTGGTGGTTCTGGTGGGTCTGAGGTGGTTTTGGTGTTTCTGAGATGGCTTTGAGGTGATTTTGGTGGCGCTGAAGTGGCTTTGAGGTGGTTTTGGAGATTTTGAGGTGGCTTTGGTGGTTTTGACGTGGTTTAGGTGGTTTTGAGGTGCTTTTGGTTGTTTTGAGGTGGTTTTGCTGGTTTTGAGGTGGTTTCCACATGGTTTTGGTGGTTTTGACATGATTTTGAGGTGGTTTTGAGGTGTTTTTGGTCATTTTGAGGTGTTTTTCGAGGTTCCACCTGCCGTGGGGCGTGGCAGGGCAGCCCGGGGAGCGGGCGGGGACCTGTGGAGGCGTCACCTGGCCCCAGGTGTCACCTGGAAGGAGCCGCTGAGGGTCAGAGATTCCATCCGAGGCCACTTCTGGCAATGAGAACCAAAGGGTTTGGTGGGGACGGGAGCAGTGGGGGAGAAGATTTGTGTCACACCCGGGCGGTGACAGTGACACCAGCGCGGCCCTGGCGTGACGGGGAGGATTCCGGGCGGAAGCTGTGACAGGGGCCACACCACGGTGACACAACGAGTGACCAAAAACGACCCTTTTGGGGTCATTTTGTGGAGTCCTTGGGGGTGACAAACACCCCGATGTCACACAGGGATGGACAGGGGAGGTGGCAGGGTCGGCGTGTCACCGTGTCCAGGCCACCACCCCGTCCTTGGGGGGGTCCCGTTGGTGGCCCCACATCCACCCATTCATGGGGTATTGGGGCACGAGGAGGATTTGGGGACCCCCTTGGAGGCTTCCTGGCCGGCACTGAACTCTCAATAGACACGAAAGCCATATTTTGGGGGGCTCTGGAGAGGCCAGGGTGGGGGGCAGAGGCTGGGCTGTGTTGTTGTGCTGTGGTTTTGTTTTTTTTTTTTTTTTTCCTGTCTGTACATTAAAAAAAAAAATTAAAAAAAAAACAAAAAAAATTAAAAAAAAAAGGGAGCCAACGACCGTCGATGTGACTTTATAACCTTTCTAATATCCTGTGCTAATCTCGGAAAATAATCCTATAAATATATCTGGATTACACACCTTACCCTGCCTGTCTGTGTGTGTGTTTGGGGATGGGGGGGGTCAAAGGGGGGAGTTTGGGGGTGGTGGGAGGGGGTGACAGAGATCAGCCCCCCCTAAAAACTCCTCTGAGCCCCCAGACCCACCCTGATCCTGATCCTGAACCTCAGCAGCTCCTCCCAAACAGCAGCAACCCCAATCCCAATCCCTGGGATTTTCACCCCTAAATCTGCCCCTCAATCCCCCGCCAAATCTCCATTTCCCAATTTCCCCTCAGCCCCTCCAAATTCCCAATTCTCTGATTCTTCCTTAGCCCCTCCAAATTGCCAATTCCCAAATTCTTCCTCAGCCCCCCCCCCAAAATTCTCAATTCTCAGGCTCCTCCTCAGCCATTTCACCCCCAAATCTGCCCCTCAACCCCCCCAAATTGCCAATTCCCAAATTCCTCCTCAGCCATTTCACCCCCCCAAATCTGCCCCTCAATCCCTTTGAAATTCCCATTTCCCAGATTCCCTCTCAGCCCCTCCCAAATTCCCAATTCCCAAATTCCTCCTCAACCTCTCCAAAATCATCAATTCTCAGACTCCTCCTCAGCCATTTCACCCCCAAATCTGCCCCTCATTCCCCCCCAAATCCCCAATTCCCAGATTCTTCCTCAGCCCCTCCAAATTGCCAATTCCCAAATTCTTTCTCATCCCTTTCCCCCCCAAATCTTTCCCTCAATGCCCCCCAAATTCCCAGCTCCCCCCAATGAACAGCAAACCCCCAATCCCTGCAGGCTCCCAGCCCTTTCACCCCCAAATCTGCCCCTCAGAGCCCCCCAAATCCTGGCCCCCAGCCCTCCCCAAACAGCAGCGACCCCAATTCCCAAGCCCTGGAGCTCCCCAAGCCTTTCACCCCTAAATCTGCTCCACAGTCACCCCCAAACTGTCACTTTTACCCCCAAATATTCTCCCCAAATTACCACCAGAACCCCAATTCCCAACCCTGGAGCTCCCCAAGCTTTTCACCCCTAAATCTGCTCCACAGTCACCCCCAAACTGTCACTTTTACCCCCAAATATTCTCCCCAAATTACCACCAGAACCCAAATTCCCAACCCCTGGAGCTTTCCAAGCCTTTCACCCCTAAATCTGCTCCACAGTCACCCCCAAACTGTCACTTTTACCCTCAAATATTCTCCCCAAATTACCACCAGAACCCAAATTCCCAACCCCTGGAGCTTTCCAAGCCTTTCACCTCTAAATCTGCTCCAGTCACCCCCAAACTGCCACTTTTACCCCCAAATATCCTCCCAAATTACCACCAGAACCCCAATTCCCAACCCCTGGAGCTCTCCAAGCCTTTCACCTCTAAATCTGCTCCAGTCACCCCCAAACTGTCACTTTCACCCCCAAATATTCTCCCCAAATTACCACCAGAACCCCAATTCCCAAGCCCTGGAGCTCTCCAAGCTTTTCACCCCTAAATCTGCTCCACAGTCACCCCCAAACTGTCACTTTTACCCCCAAATATCCTCCCAAATTACCACCAGAACCCCAATTCCCAACCCCTGGAGCTCCCCAAGCCTTTCACCTCTAAATCTGCTCCAGTCACCCCCAAACTGTCACTTTTACCCCCAAATATCCTCCCCAAATTACCACCAGAACCCCAATTCCCAACCCCGGAGCCCCCCAGCCCCATAGGGACGTTGCTATAAAGATGTCCCTGAAGGCCACCAAGGCCACCAGCCCTGTCACCGAGCTGCTCCAATGGCACAGGATGACCCCCGGGAGCCCTTCCTTCCTCCTGAGGAAATTCCAGACTCCAGGAGAAGGGGGGGTTCCCCTCAATGCCCAAACCCCAAACCCCTCCTTGGAGCTGGCACACCCCGGAGCGTGTGGAAAGACAAATAATCCCTAATTAATTTCACTCGTCCTGCCAAGAACCGATGGTTTCCTGCTCGAGAAATTTCCCGGCAGCGCCGTTCCCCCGTTTTCCGCCGGCTGCCAGGGCGGGAGAGGGGCAGGGCCGGCCCTGGGGCACCTCTTATCTCCTGCCCGCAGCCCTCGGCTCCTTTTGGAGCGGCAGAGTCACCCCCGGGCACCTCCTCGGTGTCACCACCCCCGGTGCCACCACCCCCGGTGCCACCACCCCCGGTGCCACCCCCAGACTCGGAGCAGCATCATGGGCAACTGTGTCCCCGTGGTGAGTGACATCCCCCGCCCCAAATTCCTGTCCCTGGTGGTGGCACATCCCCCAGGAGGGGAGGGCTGGGGGGGGGCACGGGGGGGGTCCTTGGTGTGAGGAGGAAAATGGGGGTCCCCCAGTGCTGAGGAGGGTGATGGGGATCCTCTCCAGTGGGGTTTGGGGGTGTTGAGTGGGGTTTAGGGGGTCTCTGGTGCTGAGTGGGGTCACAGGAGTCCCCAGTTCTGAGCAGGATCATGGGGGTCCCCAGTGCCCAGTGGGGTTTGGGGGATTTTTGGGGTTTGGGGGATTTTTGGGGTTTAGGAGTCCCCAGCACTGAGCAGAACCATGGGGGTCCCCAGTTCTGAGCAGGATCATGGGAGTCCCCAGTACCCAGTGGGGTTTGGGGAATTTTTGGGGTGTAGGAGTCCCCCAGAACTGAATAGAGCCCTGAGGGTCCCCCAATGCTGAGGAGGGTCATGGGGATCTCCTCCAGTGGGGTTTAGGGGGTCTCTGGTGATGAGTGGGGTCACAGGAGTCCCAAATTCTGAGCAAGATCATGGAAATCCCCAGTGCTCAGTGGGATATTTTAGGGGATTTTAGGGGTTTAGGAGTCCCCCAGGACTGAGCAGAATCATGGGGGTCCCCAGTTCTGAGCAGGATCATGGGAGTTTCCAGTGGGATTTAGGGGGATTTTAGGGGATCCCTGGTGATGAATGGGGTCGCAGGAGTCCCAAATTCTGAGCAGGATCATGGGAGTCCCCAGTGCCCAGTGGGGTTTGGGGAATTTTTGGGGTTTAGGAGTCCCCCAGAACTGAATAGAGCCCTGAGGGTCCCCCAGTGCTGAGGAGGGTCATGGGGATCTCCTCCGGTGGGGTTTGGGGGTGTTGAGTGGGGTTTAGGGATTCCCTGGTGCTGAGTGGGGTCACAGGAGTCCCAAATTCTGAGCAAGATCATGGAAATCCCCAGTGCTCGGTGGGATATTTTAGGGGATTTTAGGGGATTTTAGAGGTTTAGGAGTCCCCCAGAACTAAGCAGAGCCATGGGGGTCCCCAGTTCTGAGCAGGATCATGGGAATCCCCAGTGGGATTTAGGGGTGTTAATGGGGGTTTAGGGATTCCCTGGTGCTGAGTGGGGTCACGGGAGTCCCAAATTCTGAGCAGGATCATGGGGGTCCTCAGTGCCCAGTGGGGTTTAGGGGATTTTTGGGGTTTGGCAGTCAGACCCCTGAGGATCCCCAGTGCTCAGCAGGATCATGGGAGTTTCCAGTGGGATTTAGGGGGATTTTAGGGGATCCCTCGTGCTGAGTGGGGTCACAGGAGTCCCCAGTTCTGAGCAGGAATCCCCAGTGCTCCCCAGTGGGGTTTAGGGGATTTTAGGGGTTTAGGAGTCCCCAGCACTGAGCAGCGCCCTGAGAGTCCCCAGTTCTGGGCAGGACCGTGGGGCTCCGTGTCCCCGCCGGCTCTGTGTGCACCCTCCGGGCTCTGCATCCTCCCCGGGTCCCTCCTGGCAGAAAACGGCGCCATCCCGGCCCCCGTGTGTCCCTCCCTGATAACCCAGCCCTGCCCAGCCCTGCCCGCCGTCCCCACGGTGCCACCAGGGCCATGTGCCACCCTCCCCACGCCCACCCACAGACCCCCGGCATCCTGGAGACCGCGAGCTCCCTGGACCTGGAGGAAATCATGGGCGACCTCTCCTACGACGACAACACCTCCAGCAACGACACCCTCCTGGATTACGGCGCCGCGCCGTGCCACAACCACTTCTGTCCCCTCTTCCAGCGCGTCGCCCCCCCTTTCCTGGCCGCCACCAGCGTCGCGGCCGCGCTGGCCACCGGCGCCTTGCTGGTGGCCCTGGCCAAGCGTCCCCAAGCGTGGCGGTGGCCGCAGAGCCGGGCGCTGGTGGCGCAGCTGGCGCTGGGCACGGCGCTGTTCGCGGCGCTGCTGCCCGCGCTGGCGGCGGGCGCGGCGCGGGGTTGGCACCTGGGCACGGGGCTGTGCCGCCTCACGCACCTCCTGTGGCACTGGAGCGTCTTCGCCCAGGCGCTGCTGGTGGCCAGCGGCTCCTGCAGCACCGCCTGGGCTCGCTGGGACCCGCGGAGCCGCCGCTTGGCCGTGGCACTGTGGGCATCGGCGCTGCTCTTGGCCGCTCCGGCCGCGCTGGTCAGCGGGGTGGCAGCGGGCACCGCGTGTGTCCGGCGCGCCGTGGGCATCCTGGCACCGCTGTACGTGCTGCACCTGGCGCTGTGCCTGTGCCTGCTGCTGCTGCTGCCCGCGGCGTTGCTGCTGGCCGCGCTGGCCGTGCCGCGCCTCAGGGGGAACGGAGCCGGGCTCGCCTGGCTCTTCCTGGGGCTCTGGGCGCCCTACGGAGCGGGGCTGGCCGCGGAGCTCCTGCTGCAGGCCGGGCTGCTCCAGCCCACCTGCGGCTCCTTCGAGCGCTTCGACACGGCGCTGGGGCTGAGCGAGGCGCTGGGCGTGCTGCACTGCGGCCTCGGGCCCCTGGCGCTGCTGCTCGGCCGGAGCTGCCGCCGCCATGTGGGTGCTGCCGGGGGCTGCTGAGAGCCGGGGGATAATGGGGAGATCCGGGGGTACGGAGCTCCGGGGGCTGCTGAGAGCCAGGGGATAATCGGGAGATCCGGGGCTACGGAGCTCCGGGGGCTGCTGAGAGCCGGGGGATAATCGGGAGATCCGGGGCTACGGAGCTCCGGGAATGCCGAGTTTCGGGACTGCCGAGCTCCGACGGCTGCTGAGATCCGGGGGCCTCTGAGCTCCCGGGACTGCCGAGCTCCGGGAATGCCGAGCTCCAGGGGCTGCTGAGCTCGGGGGGATACGGAGCTCCGGGAATGCTGAGCTCCAGGAATGCCCCGATCCGGGACTGCTGAGCTCCGGGAATCCTGAGCTCCGAAGCTGCCGAGATCCCGGAAATGCCGAGCTCCGGGAATGCTGAGCTCCGGGATTGCCGAGCTCCGGGAATTCCGAGATCCGGGGAATGCCGAGCTCCCGGGAATGCTGAGCTCCGGGAATGCCGAGCTCCGGGATTGCCGAGCTCCCGGGAATTCCGAGATCCCGGGAATGCCGAGCTCCGGGAATGCTGAGCTCCGGGATTGCCAAACTCCGGGACTGCCGAGCTCCGGGACTGCCGAGCTCCGGGAATGCTGAGCTCCGGGGGATACGGAGCTCCCGGGAATGCCGAGCTCCGGGGGACAGGGAGCTCCGGGAATTCCGAGATCCGGGGAATGCCGAGCTCCGGGACTGCCAAGATCCGGGGGCTGCCCCACGGAACCAAACGGACCCACGGCACCGGACTGGACCCCCAGCACTGAGTCCCGGTCCCCCCGCGCCACACTCGGACCCCTGGCACAAGCCTTGGCACTCTGGATCCCGGGCACCAACCTTGGCCACCCAGCACTGACCCCTGGCCAGCTGGCACAAGCCTTGGCACCCTGGCATCAGCCTCTGGCCCCACAGTGCCCCCACAGCGTCTGTCCCATACCCAGCACTCCCCCAGCATCCCCCGTTCTGTGCCCCCTGCCCTCTGTCCCCTCCCTTGGGGTCTCTTTGGGGCCGGACCCCCCGACTGCCCAGCACAGAAAGCCTTGGGGTGCCTCAGGCTGCCCAGGGGGGTCACCCCAAACTCCAGAGGGGGGGGGGATCTTGGAAGTGATGGGATTTTTCCCATCTCTCGTGACAAGCCAAGAGGATGCAGCGGGAATTAAACACAACAAACACAACTGCCTGAGGCACTGCTCCAGCCCAGTTAATGAACTGGATGGGACTGGGAGGTGATGGGGAGGACGGGAAACGGAGGGGTGTGGGCTCCTCGTGCCTCCAAATTGGCAGCAGAAGTTCCTGAGGGAGCTTGGAGCCTGCCAGGGGGGCAGTGGGGGCATTTCCACCCAAAACCCACGAGGGCCAGCGCGTGCAGTCACGGGGGTGACACGGGCACAGCAGAGGGGACAATGGGGCTGCTCTGCCCGAGCCAAGCCCTGCAGGAGCTGGGGGCTCATCCCTGCTAAACCGGGGGGCTGATCAGTGGGGAATGAGCCCACGTCGTCCCCAGAATTGGGGATCCATCAAACCCCTGCAGGGACTCGACACCCCCAGCCCGGCACCATCATTTGGGGCAGGCAAAACCTTCCCCCTTCCCACCTGCCTGTCCCCTTGGGTCACCGTGGTCACCCCAGGACACTCGGCCACCAGGGCTCCATCTCAGTCCCCTGGGGCAGGACAGACAGAGCAGAATTCAGGATGTGCCCCCAAACTGGCTCAGGGCAGGGGAGACAGGGGAACCTTTCCTTGTACCCCTCAGATGATTCCAAATCGAAGCGCATCCCTCCAACGGGGGTTTTTCACAGCAGGCACACCTGGGGAAGGAGTGTTGGGGTCATCACCCAGGTGGGCACATGGCTGGGGTGTCCTTGTCACCCCGGTGGGGGGGACACAAAGCCAGAGCCCAGCCCCAAGGGGAGCCCCGTGCAGGCGGGTGACCCCAGGTCTTGTGGCACGGCCGCGTGATGCCATGAAATCACCCATGCCAGGCATGAAATCACCCACCTTGGGCATGAAATCGCCCCTCCCGGGCATGCCAGGCTGCTGCGGCTGGGATTGGGGACATCCCCCTGACAGTCCCCTCCCCTCCTCGAGCACATAAACTCAGCGGCAGCGCCGAGCCCGCCCGGCTCCAGCACCGACCATGGGCCTCCTGCAGCTCTGGCTGCCCGTCCTGGCCGTGCTCACAGGGATGGTGGCCCAGGAAGGTAGGGGGGACACCAGGGTGGGGGACAGGAGCTGGATGGTGGCCCAGGAAGGTGGGGGAACACTGAGGTTGGGGACAGGAGCCAGCACAGGGCAGGTCCAGGGGGACGTGGCAGCAGCCCTCGGATCTCTCTCGGCCAGCAGGGCTGGAGGATGCTGGAGCAGGGGACAGCCAGAGAGGGCTGTGGGACACGCCAGCCTCCCAGCACGTCACCTCTGTTGTCCCCAGACCTGTACCGAAAGGTGTTCGTGTTCCGGAAGGATCCCAGCGACGCCTACGTGGTGCTGCAGGCGCAGCTGGAGCAGCCCCTGCGCAACTTCACCGTGTGCCTGCGCTCCTACACCGACCTCAGCCGGCCCCACAGCCTCTTCTCCTACGCCACCAAAGGCCAGGACAACGAGATCCTGCTCTTCAAGCCCAAACCCGAGGAGTACCGCTTCTACGTGGGGGGAAAGTTTGTCACCTTCCGCGTCCCCGAGGGCCGCAGGGAGTGGGAGCACGTCTGCGCCAGCTGGGAATCCTCCACGGGCATCGCCGAGTTCTGGCTCAACGGGAAGCCCTGGCCGAGGAAGGGGCTGCAGAGGGGCTACACGGTGGGGGCCACGGCTGCCATCCTGCTGGGACAGGAGCAGGACAGTTTTGGGGGTGGCTTTGACCTCTACAACTCCTTCTCAGGGGAGCTGACCGACGTTTACCTGTGGGACGCGGGGCTGTCGCCGGATAAGATGCGCGCGGCCTTCCTGTCCCTGCGCCTGCCGCCCGCGCTGCTGGCCTGGAACAGCCTCAGCTACCAGGTCAAGGGAGATGTGGTGGTGAAACAGCGGCTCCGGGAGGTGCTGGGGGCCTGAGGGTTGTGGGTGGCCTCGGTCCCGCCGTCCCCTCCTCGCCCTTTGTCGCTCACACCCGCACCCCGTCACCTCTACAACCCAACACGAGGAAGGTTCCTCACCTGGGGACTGGGTCACTCTGAGTGCCACCAACACCCAGGGCGCCCGTTCCCCATCCCACACCCCACAAGCTGCCCCATGGCCGTCCCTGCACGGGCAGGACACGGATCCAGCGGCTCCAGCGCTGCCCAGCCCCACGCGGAGCCAGGAAGGGGAAGGCTCCTCCCTTGGGGACAGGGGGATTGTCCCCAAAGCCAGTCCCCGCCACGCTCACACGCCATTTCCCAACAGTCCTGGGGCTTGGGGACGAAGGTCAGTGTCACCACCAGTCACTGTCACTCCTCGGAGCGGCTCTGGGTGGCTCTGAGGTCCCCCCTTTCCCACGGTGGTGACAGTGGCCGGGTTTGGCGGTGCCATGGGGCCGCTGTGGCTCTGCCTCCTCATCCTCACCGCGCTCTTCGGTCCCACGGCCCCACAAGGTAGTGGCACGGGGACACCCTGGGGGGCATGGGGACATGCAGGGCGGGTTGTGAGGGCAGTGGGGCACCCTGAGTGCTCCCAAAGGGTGCAGGGTGGGGGCAAAGGCGGCATGGAGGAACCCACAGGGGCACCCCGAGCTCTGCAAGGGAGGAACGTGCAGGGCACAGCCTGCAGGAGGGGGCACGATGGCAAAGGGGCACCCTGAGGACAGAAATGGGGGTTGGCAGGTGTTGACACTCAACACCCCGTGCCACAGCTGGTGGTGGTGGCACCCACGCCGGGTGCTGGATGTCACCTCTGTCGATGTCACCTCCCGCAGACCTGGGCAGCTCGGTGTTTGTGTTCCCCCGAGAGTCCCAAAGCGCCCACGTGCAGGTGACAGCAACGCTGGAGAAGCCCCTGAACAACTTCACCGTGTGCCTCAAATCCTACACCGACCTCAGCCGGCCCTACAGCCTCTTCTCCTACGCCACCAAAAAACAGAGCAACGAGATCCTGCTCTTCAAGCCCAAACCTGGCCAGTACGACTTCAACGTGGGCAACCAGTTCTTGTCCTTCAGGATGCCTGAAAACCTCGGGGAGGTCGAGCACGTCTGTGTCAGCTGGGAATCCTCCACGGGCATCGTGAGCTTCTGGCTCAACGGGAAGCCCTGGCCCAGGAAGGGGCTGCAAAAAGGATACACGGTGGGAGTGCCAGCATCCATCGTGCTGGGGCAGGACCAGGACAGCTTTGGGGGTGGTTTTGATGCCAAGCAGTCCTTGGTGGGGGAGATTTCATCCGTGTACATGTGGGACATGGGGATCTCCACCACGGAGGTGGTGTCGGCCCTGTATGACACACCTGGCCAAACCCCCCTTTTTGGCTGGAACAATTTCCCCTACAAGACCGTGGGAGAGGTGTACCTGAAGCCCTGAGGTTGTGGGGGGTGTCCCCAATCCCTGCTGTATAACCCCCTCCCCAAAAGCCACCCAACATTGCATAAATGGAGAAATGTGTTTTCAGGGTTCTTGTAGTTTTTAGGGGTGGGGGAGTGGGTTGAGGCCCCCCAAGGCAAAGCTCTGGGGGTGCAGTCCTGGAGCCCTTGGGGGGTTTCAGCCCCATGTCCCTGGGGGATTCAGACCCAGAGCTCTGGGGGTGCAGTTCTGGAGCCCTTAGGGGGTTCAGCCCCGTGTCCCGGGAGATTCAGCCCCCCATTCCTGCATTCCCCCAGTCCTGCAGACCCTTGTCCCGGCGGGTTCCAGCTCGCTGTCCCGGAGGTTCAGCCCCGTATCCCACAGCCCCGCGTCCCGCCGCGGCCCCGCAGCTGCGGGTCTCCCCCTCGTCCCCACGACACCCACCCGACCTCCCCCGTGTCCCCACTGTCCCCTGTGTCACCGCCGCGCCACCTCCGTCGCTCGCTGCGGCTTCTCCGGGCCCAGCTCCGCCCCAGCTCCGGCTTCGGTCCCCTCAGCTCCGGCCCCAGCTCCGGCCCCGGTCCCGCTCCACCTCAGCTCGGACCCAGCTCCTCTCAGCTCCGCCTCAGCTCCGGCCTCGCTCTCCCTCAGCTCGGATCCAGCTCCGGCCCCGGTCCCGCTCCACCTCAGCTCGGACCCAGCTCCTCTCAGCTCCGCCTCAGCTCCGGCCTCGCTCTCCCTCAGCTCGGATCCAGCTCTGTTCCCGCTCCACCTCAGCTCGGACCCAACTCCGGCCCCGGTCCCCTCAGCTCCGGTCCCGCTCCCCCTCAGCTCCGGTCCCGTTTCCCTCAGCTCCGGCCCAGTTCCGCCTCAACTCCGCCTCAATTCCGCCACATCCCGGGCCTGGCTCCGCCTCAGCTCCGGCCCAAACCCGGCCCCGCTCCGCCTCAGCTCCGCCTCAGCTCGGACCCAACTCCGCCTCAGCTCCGCCTCAGCCCGAGCCCGGCCCGTTCTCGCTCCGCCCCGCGCGGCCTACCCGGTGTGACGGGGCCGGGGGGACACCGGGGCGGCGGGAACGGAGCGAGGCCGGGGCCCCGGAGCTGCGGCCTGTGGGGACGGGGGGAACCCCGAGCTGGGCCCGGGGCGCTGAACGGGGGTCCCGGGGGGCTGATGAGGTTGGGAGTCTGAATTGGGGCACCCGGTTAAACTGTGCTGAGTAGGATGGGTGTGAGGGTCCTGACATGTGGGGTGTCAATTGAGGGGTCTGAATTTGGGGGGATTTGGGGTGCAGGGGAGTTTGGGGTACCCTGGTCATGTTCTCCAGGGTGGGGTTTTGGGGGGCCCAGGCGTCCTGACATGAGGGGTGTCAATTGAGGGGCCTGAATTTGGGGTTTATTTGGGAGTTCTGGGGGGTGCAGGGGAGTTTGGGGCACCCTCGTCATGTTCTCCAGGGTGGGGTTTTGGGGTCCCAGGGGTTCTTGACATGGGAGGTCTCAATTGAGGGGTCTGGGGGCTTCATTTGGTGGTCCCAGGAGTCCTCACAAGGGGGTCCACGAGACTGTGGGGTACCCTGGCCACATTCTCCAGGGTGTGGTTTTGGGGGTTCTGATATAGGGGGTCTGAATTGGGGAGTCTGGGGGTCTTGACCTGGGGGATCCTGGGGACATGGCCAGGTTCTCCAGGGGTTTGGTTTTGGGGAACTGGGGGTCCTGATGGGCAGGGTCTGAGCTGGGGGTCTGGGGGCTTTATTTAGGGCTCCCAAGGCTCTTGGCCAGGGGGTTTTGTGGGTGGTATTGGGGCTTCTGGAGGCGTGGAGGGGGGATGGTGTTGAGGGGTCTTGGGGGCCTGAGCTGGGGGTCCCATATCCGAAATGGGGGTTCCAGGGGTCCTGACCTGGGGGCTCTGAGGGTCCCCAGAGCAGCAGTGTCCCCTGTCCCCCCCCGCCACAGGCCATGGGTGCATTGGAGCCCCCCAATTTCTCGTGGGTGGTCGAGGGGCGGCTGGCGGGGCTGGCGATGCCGCGGGAGCCGGGGCACTACCGGTACCTGCGGGAGCGCGGCGTGCGACACCTGGTGTCCCTGACGGAGCGGGCCCCGCCGCACCACGGCTGCTGTCCCCAAATCCAGCTGCACCGGCTCCGCATCGCCGACTTCACCCCGCCGAGCCCCGAGCAGATCCAGAGCTTCCTGCAGATCGTGGAGGAGGCCAATGGCCGCGGCGAGGTATGGCCGGGGACACCCGGGGGAGGGGACAGCGAGGGGACACCTGGGGGACAACTGTGGGAAGACACTGGTGGGGCAGCTGGGGGAGAGTGGAGGGGACAATTGGGGTGGTGACACAGAAGGGAAGACACCAGGAGAGACACCAGGGGAGGGGACACTTGGGAAGACATCTGAGGGAACACTTTGGGACACCTTGAGGAGGTGGCACGTCGGGGTGGGGAACACCTTGAGGGCTGGAGGGGGACCTCAGCAGGGTGACACCTCAGGGAGGAGGGACACCTTGAGGAGGGATGTTTGGAAAGATGGCACCTTGGTGGTGGGGGACATTTTGGAGGGGGTGACACCTTGGGAGATGGACACCGCTTGAGGAATGACACCTTGGGAGGGTGACACCTTGGGAGGGTGACACCACTTGAGGAATGACACCTTGGGAGATGGTCACTCCTTCAGGAATGACACTTTGGGAGGGTGACACCTGGCGGGGAGCACACACCTGTGGTAGGGCTGTGACACCTGGTGGCTGTGACATCTCAGGGAGTTGTCACTTCAAGAAGGGACACCTAAGAAGATGCGGGGAGGGGGTGACAGAAGGTGACACCAGGCAGAAATCCCATGTGGGCAGCGCCAAAATGGGCATCACCTGTCACTCAGAGGGGCACGTGGGCATCCAGCAGTGCCACCCACAGCTGTGTCCCTGTGCCCAGGCCGTGGCAGTGCACTGCATGCTGGGCCATGGCAGGACTGGCACGCTGCTGGCCTGTTACCTGTGCAAGGAGCAGCACCTGGCAGGGGGCGATGCCATCCGTGAGATCCGGCGCCTCCGGCCCGGCTCCATCGAGACCTCAGAGCAGGAAGAGGCCGTGCTCCACTTCTGCCAGTGCCTGGGGTAGGTGCCACCCTCCTGGGTGGTCCCCTGCCCAATTTGTGGCTCCCAAATGTCCCCAGTCCTCTCTCACTGGTGGCATTTTCCCCTCCACAGCGCTGGCAAGGAGAGCTGAGATCATGGATGGCGTCCATGGAACTGGGCACCTTGAGGTGCCAGGCGTGCCCAGCCCTGTCTGTCACCTCCTGCATTAAAGGACTGGCCTGTGGCTTCTCTCCAGGTCTGGTTTTGGGGTACACGCTGCGGGGGATGCTCTGCTGGGCACCTCCAGACCCAGCTTGGTTGGCAGCTGCATCCTGGGATTTGGGGTCCTGGCTCTGGGTTTGGGGTTCCTCAGGGTTCTGGTTCTGAATTCTGGCTTTGAGATCCTTCAGGGCCCTGAATTTGGGGTCAGTCAGGGTGCCAATTCTGGGGTTTTTCAGGATCCTGGCTCTGGGGTCCTGGGCTTGGGGTTCCTCAGGGTTCTGGTTCTGGATCCCAGCTTTGAGCTCCCTCAGGGCCCTGAATTTGGGGTCAGTCAGGGTGCCAATTCTGGGGTTGTTCAGGATCCTGGCTCTGGGGTCTCTTGGGTTCCCAGTTCTTGGTTCCTGGCTCTGGATCCTGGCTTTGGGGTTCCTCAGGGTTCTGGTTCTGAATTCTGGCTTTGAGCTCCCTCAGGGGCCTGGGTTTGGGGTCATTCAGGGTCCCAATTCTGGGGTTGTTTGGGATCCTGGCTCTGGGGTCTTGGGTTTGGGGTTCCTCAGGGTTCTGGTTCTGGATCCTGGGTTTGAGCTCCCTCAGGGCCCTGAATTTGGGGTCAGTCAGGGTCCCAATTCTGGGGTTGTTTGGGATCCTGGCTCTGGGGTCCCTTGGGCTGGTGGCTCTGGGGTCCTGGGCTTGGGGTTCCTCAGGGTTCTGGTTCTGGATCCTGGCTTTGAGCTCCCTCAGGGGCCTGGGTTTGGGGTCATTCAGGGTCCCAGTTCTGGGGTTGTTCGGGATCCTGGCTCTGGGGTTCCTTGGGTTCCCAGCTCTTGGCTCCTGGCTCTGGATCCTGGCTTTGGGGTCCCAGCTCTGTGTCCTGACTCAGGGGTTCCTCAGAGTCCTGGTTCCAGGATTTTGAGTCTGGGGTCTCTCAGGGTTGTGGTTCTGGGATCTCTTGGTGTCCCAGCTCTGGGGTCTCTCTGGGTTCTGGCTTTGGGGTCCAACTCCGAGTTCTGGCTCTGGGATCCTGTGGGGTGCTCATTCTGGGGTATCTCAGGGTCCCAACT
The DNA here is from genome assembly GCF_027887145.1 of Ammospiza caudacuta. Classification (NCBI taxonomy): domain Eukaryota; kingdom Metazoa; phylum Chordata; class Aves; order Passeriformes; family Passerellidae; genus Ammospiza; species Ammospiza caudacuta. Next base: position 3,700,223 of record NC_080622.1, read on the forward strand.
CTGGGTCCTGGCTCTGGATTCTGGCTTTGGAATCCTCACTTTGGGGCTTTGGCTTTGGGGTCCCAAATCTGGGTCCTGGCTCTGGGTTCTGGCTTTGGGGTCTTAGATCTGGGTCCTGGCTTTAGGTCCTGGCTTTGGGGACTTGCTTTGGGGTCCCAGCTCTGGGTTCTGGCTTTGGGGTCTTGGCTTTGGGGTCCCAAATCTGGGTCCTGGCTCTGGGTTCTGGCTTTGGAGTTTTGGCTTTGGGGTCTTAGATCTGGGTCCTGGCTCTGAGTTCTGACTTTGGGGTCCCAAATCTGGGTCCTGGCTCTGAGTTCTGACTTTGGGGTCCCAAATCTGGGTCCTGGCTCTGAGTTCTGACTTTGGGGTCCCAAATCTGGGTCCTGGCTCTGGGCTCTGTCTTTGGAATCCTCACTTTGGGGCCTTGGTTTTGGAGTCCTGATTCTGCGTTCTGGCTTGGAGTCCTCACTTTGGGGCTTTGGCTTTGGTGTCCCAAATCTGGATCCTGGCTCTGGGTTCTGGCTTTGGGGTCTTAGATCTGGGTCCTGGCTCTGGGTCCTGGCTTTGGGGACTTGCTTTGGGGTCCCAGCTCTGGGTCCTGGCTCTGGGTTCTGGCTTTGGGGTCTTGGCTTTGGGGTCCCAAATCTGGGTCCTGGCTCTGAGTTCTGACTTTGGGGTCCCAAATCTGGGTCCTGGCTCTGAGTTCTGACTTTGGGGTCCCAAATCTGGGTCCTGGCTTTGGGTTCTGACTTTGGACTCCTCATTCTGGGGCCTTGGCTTTAGGGTCTTAGATCTGGGTCCTGGCTTTGGGGTCCCTCAGGGTGCTGTTTTTGGGGTCCCATGGGATCCCAGCTCTGGGGTGGTTCTGGCTCTGGGGTCCTTCAGGGCCCACGAGCAGCCCCCCCAGCGCTGTCACCTGCCAGTGCCCCAATGCCACGTGGAGGGTGACAAGCGTGTCAGCGCCCGGGGGCCGAGCCGGGACGTTGGTGCTTAAAGTGTAGCTTAGCCGGAATTGAGGCATCTCCATCCAAAAATCCAATCCTGGAAATCTCTTCTCAGCTGCTCCTAACCTTGGTGGCATTTAAATCCTGGTTGGAAGCAGTGTCGCCGTCCCCATTTCCGGGCGGGTGGCACATGGCGCGGGCACAACGGGGGCCAGCGCCTCAACCAGCAGCTCCACAGTCCCCAAAAGTTCCTTTGGAACGCCACAATGTCACCATTCTCCTTTGGGGACAAGGTGCCAGGGTGGTGACACTGAGGTGGTGACATTGGTGTGGTGACACCGGGCACTGCTGGCAATCCAGCTGTGCCCTGCCCAGATGTGCCCAGAATTGGGAAGGGGAAGGGCCAGAATTTGTGGGGTCACTCCAAAACTCTGGGGCCACCCAGCTGGCCCTGGTGGCCCATGGTGGGGTTTTGGGGACACCAGTGTCCCCAGGATGATGCCACAGCGAGGCCACACGTATGGGGGGCACATACCCAGGGCACAGCCAGTTTGGGGTGTCCATCCCTGCATGGGGACCAGCACGGGGACAATGGGGACACAGTGGGGACAGTGTGGCTGTGATGGGGACACTGTGGCCGCGGTGGCAGTGCCGGACAGCGATGCCCAGCCTAAGCTCACATGGGGGGCACATACCCAGGGCACAGCCAGTTTGGGGTGTCCATCCCTGCGTGGGGACCAGCATGGGGACAATGGGGACACAGTGGGGACAGTGTGGCTGTGATGGGGACACCGTGGCCGCGGTGGCAGTGCCGGACAGCGATGCCCAGCCTAAGCTCACATGGGCCGGAGCGGCCCAAAGCTGCTTACAGCAGAATTATTGCCCTTAACCCCGCTGACTCCACGCTGTCCTCAGAGTCCCCCGGGCTCAGGGGGCCAGGCCGGGCCAGGGGGGGCTCCAAGGACCCCCCACCCCCTCCAAGGAGGGCTGGGCTGGGGGGGCATCGCCCCAGTGTCACTCCCGGGGTGCCCATGTGGCCGGGCCGGTGTCACACGTGCGGGGTTTGCTGGTCCCTCGATGCTGGCTCTGAGCCGGGGACACAGCCAGGATGTCCCCTCTGTGTCCCCTCCTGTCCCCCCCCCCCAGGCTGGCGAGTGGCCCAGCTCCGGCTCAGCCCGCGGGATGGGGACATGGCACCGTGTGGGGACACATTTAGGGTGGGATTAGAGAGAGGGAGATGGGATGGGAAGGGTGAGCAGGGAGGGCTGGGACAGAGGGACACACAGAGGGGACATAGGGCTGGGCTTGCTTGTCACAGCCCTCAGTGCCACCCACCTGTCCCTGTGTCCCACCCAAACCCCAGCCACGTGTCCTGTCTGTGTCCCGTGCATGTGTCCCATCCATGTCCCACCCGTGTGTCCCCTCTTTGACCCACCACAGTCCCACCCCTGTGTCCCATCTGTGTCCCCTGGTCCCACCTCTGTCCCAGGAGTGTTTTTCCTGCGTGTCCTGCCCGTCTGTCCCACTCGTATCCCATCTGTGTCCCCTCCATGGTCCCGCCTGTGTGTCTCACCCGTGTGTCACCCCTGTGTCCTATTCATGACCCCTCGTGTCCCACTCTGTGTCCCACGTGTGTCCCACCCATGTGTCACCCCAGTGTACTCTTCATGACCCCTCGTGTCCCACCCTCTGTCCCACCCATGTGTCCCACTCGTGTCCTCCCTCTAGGTGCCCCTCCTTTAGCCCCCTGTGCTTCCCCCGCTCCCACCCGTGATCCCTCATGTGTCCCACCATGTCCCCCTCGCTTTCCCCCCCATATCCCCCTCCGTGTCACCCCACACGCCCCCCGCTCCCCTTCCCCTCTCAGGGTACTACATTTCCCAGCATCCCTCGCTCCCCGCTGCCTCGCTCCGCCATTGGCCGCCTCCAGAGGCGCTCAGCGGCGTCTCCTGATTGGCTGTCGCCGCGGCAACGGGCGGCGGGGGGCGTGGCCTGGGCGGCCCCTCCCGCCGTCGCGGGTTTGTTTGCGGCCGCCCGGCGGCGGCGGCCGGAGCCGAGCGGACCCGGACGGATCCGAACCGAGTCGGAAAGAGCCGAAAGCAGGCGGGAAGAGCCGAGCGCAGCCGAGCGCGGCCGGCCGGGCATGAGGAGCGGCGGGACGCGGAGCCCCCCGCGCCCCCCGCCCGGGGCCGGTGCCCCCGGGGCTGCCCGGCCGAGCCCGCCGGTCCGCGGGCCCCGGTGACGCCGCGGGAGCCGCCGCAGGGGGGGCCTGGGCTATGCGGTGGTGGCTGCGCGCCGCCGTCCTCAGCCTGCTCGCCGGAGCCGGGGGTGAGGGGCCGTCCCGGGGAGCGGCGAGGGGGAGGCGGCGGGGCCGGTCTGGCCGGTACCGGGCCGCGGGGCTCGGGGGCGGGGAAAGGGTCCCGGTGTGTTCCGGTGTGTTCCGGTATGTCCCGGCGGGACCGGTCCGTCTAGTGCCGGGTTCCGGGAAAGCGGGAGGAGGCGGGGGACAGCTGGGGACAGCGGGGGCGGGAGGAAGGTCCCGGTGTGTCCCGGTGTGTCCCGGTGGGATTGGTTTGGTTGGTCCCGGAGAGGCGGGGGGGGAGGTTCCGTGGGCAGGGGAAGGGTCCCACTGTGTCCCGGTGTGTCCCGTGCCGTCCCGCCCCCATCCCGGTTCATCCCGGTTCGTCCCGGTGTGTCCCGCTTCATCCCGGTGCCGGTCCCGCAGGCAGCGGCCGGAGCGAGCCCCGGGCCGTGGTGGGGCGCGTCGGGGGCAGCGCGGTGCTGGGCTGCGGGCTCCTGGGCGCACACGAGGCGCGCCCGCCGCTCTACGTGATCGAGTGGGTCCGCTTCGGCTTCGTCCTCCCCATCTTCATCAAGTTCGGGCTCTACTCGCCGCGCGTGGACCCCGAGTACGCGGGTGAGTGGCGGGCGAGGGGTTCCCGGGACCCCCGTGGGCTGTCCGGTGTCTCTACTCGCTGTGGTTCGGTCAAACCGGGTGCTGATGGTGTTAGACCACCTTAAACCCACTCCTGAAAAAGTGGGGGGCTCTTTCGGGGGTCTCGGGGGTCCCTGCAGCAGGTGAGTGCCAATCCCAATGCCCAGGGATGGCAGCATGGATTGGGGTGGCAGAGGGGATGCAGATCCAGAGGGTGAAATCTTGGAGAAGCCCCCCAAACCAAACCAAACCAAACCAAACCAAACCAAACCAAACCCAACCCACCCCCGTGGGCATCTCCCGCAGGGTGGCACGGCCGAGCCCTCCCGGTGCCACCGGGGTGCCCCGGGGGCTGCGGGCGCTGCCCCGGCCCGTGCGGGTCGCCTGAAGGTTGAGGCTGGGGAGGGGATTTCGGGGGAGCTGCTAATTGGAGCAAAGCTGGGCCGGGGACGGGCTGGGCGTGGGAGGGGGATATTCGCTGCTTTAGCGGGTATTTAAAGTGAGCGGTGGCAGAGCCAGAGGAATCCCAGCGAGACGATCCCTGCGAGCACGAGGGGAAAACCACAAGAGTGTCCCCTGGGCATGGGGAGGGATGGCAGCCCAAAAACCCCGACTTTCTGTGCCAAAATGCGTGCTCCGACCTTTCCTCGGGGGGCTGGATCATGCCAGGATCACAACCCAAACCCTGCTGCCAAAATTATCCCTTCCCTAAAAATCCCCTCGGCTGGGACACCCACATGGGTGCAGATTTTGGGGGATGCTTTCAGCAGCTCCGCCTTGGCTTTGGGGACCAGCGGTGACAAGGAACGCCCCGGGCAGGACAAGGCACCTGCTCTGCCGGTGCCGGGCTCCTGTTACCTGAGCGCCGAGGGGCCCCGGGGCTGCCGCGGCTCCGGTTACCCAGGAAGGGGCTGGCAGTGCCCTCCCCCGTGTCGCCGAGGGCTGCGGGAGCAGATTGGGATCAGCGCTGGGGGAAGGGGCTGGAGGCTGGAATGAGGGCGAGCTGGGTGGGTGGGCAGGGGGGGCTGGCGGCCGTCGCCATGGCAGCGGGGCCGCGGCTTCTTCTTGTTTTCCATCGGCCGGCAAGGGCAGGGGAGGTGGGTGCAGGGCGATGCCAGCCCCTTCTCTCCGCCGCTTGCCCGGTGGATCGGATCAGGTGGCGCCGCTGCTGTCACCGGTGTCACTCCTGGGGACATCGGGGAGGGGGTCCTGGGGACAGGGTGGGTGCAGCTTCTCCTGTGGTGGGATGGGGTCGGCTCTCCCCTGCGTGCCACCGCCGCCCACGGTGACACGAACCACTGTCCCCTGCCCTAGGAGAGGGTCGGTGGTCTCTGGGCTGGCTCTGGCCGCGTGGCGGGGCCCGCAGCCCCCTTTGTGTCCCCTCCCTGTCCTTTGTGTCCCTCTGAATGTCGGTTGCCAAGCGCGGGGGGATGCTGGGCCGCAGGGTTTTGTTTTTGCAGGGCGGTGGAGGAGGAGGAGGAGGAGGGGGCTGGGGCCGGCACAGGGGGATTAGGGGGAGGCTCAGGGGCGTCCCCAGACCGCTCTGATCCCTTCCAAAGGGACCTTTGTTCGGGAGCCGGCTGCTCCCGCCGCGCCTGGGGCTGGGGGCTGGCAGCTGCTGGGGCTTCCCAAAGCTTCCCAGAGCTTCCCAGAGCTTCCCAAAGCTTCTGAGAGCTTCCCAGAGCTTCCCAAAGCTTCTGAGAGCTTCCCAGAGCTGTCCCAGAGCTGTCCCAGAGCTGTCCCAGAGCTGTCCCAAAGTTTCCTAAAGCTTGCCAGAGCTGTCCCAGAGCTATCCCAGAGCTGTCCCAAAGCTTCCCAGAGCTTCCCAGAGCTGTCCCAGAGCTGTCCCAGAGCTGTCCCAAAGCTTCCCAGAGCTGTCCCAAAGCTTCCCAGAGCTGTCCCAGAGCTGTCCCAAAGCTGTCCCAAAGCTGTCCCAAAGCTTCCCAGAGCTGTCCCAAAGCTTTCCCAGAGCTGTCCCAGAGCTGTCCCAGAGCTGTCCCAAAGTTTCCTAAAGCTTCCCAGAGCTGTCCCAGAGCTGTCCCAATTCCCAGGGCCAGGCGTGGGAGCCAGATGTGGGGTGAAGGCTGGCGGACCCCTCGTCCCCACAGCTGTGGGGTGAAGGCACAGGGGTGGGAGGCGGCTCTGGGCGCTGCGGGAAAGGTTTGCACGTGTTTGTGTGCGGGGTTGGCACGGCTCGGGGCGGATCTCGGTGCCCAAACCCGCCTGCCCGGCTCCTGCCACTCCTCCTCATCCTCATCATCCTTGCCGGGCTCGTCTGGCGGGACACGGAATCCCAATAGCGGTGCCAGCGTGGGCTCCGGTGCCTCGGGCACAGCGTGGGCACCGTCTGTGACAGCGGGTGGAGCCGCCAGCGGGGGCTCCCCAAAACTTCCCGTGTCGGGAACCCCTCGGGAAGCGGCAGCTCCTGGGATGCTGATGGAGCATCGTGGGCTGCTCCGGTGCTGCCCATGCCGTGTCCCTGCCGTGGTGTCGCGGGAGCGATGTCACCTGGCATGGCCCGGGGGTGCCCGGGGTGGCAGTGCCAAGGCAAGGGGTGCCGGGGTGGCAGGGAAGGATGGATGCCCAGGATGGATGCCCGTGGAAGGGGGTGCTGCGGACAGTGGGTGCCCGGGGAAGGGGATGGCCGGGATGGTGGGTGCCCCAGACAGGGGATGCCCAGGGTGGTGGGTGCCCAGGATGGTGGGTGCCCCAGACAGGGGATGCCCAGGATGGTGAATGCCCAGACAGGGGATGCCCAGGATGGTGAATGCCCAGAGATGGGAATGCTCAGGATGGTGCATGCTCAGAGAAAGGGATGCCCAGGATCGTGGGTGCCCCAGACAGAGGATGCCTGGGATGGTGGGTGCCTGGAGATGGGGATGCCCTGGATGATGGGTGCCCCGGACAGGGGATGCCCAGGACAGTGTGTGCTCAGAGAAAGGGATGCCCGGGACAGGGGGTGCCCAGGATGGTGGGTGGCCCAGACAGGGGATGCCCAGGACAGGAGGTGCCCTAGACAGGGGATGCCCAGGATAATAGGTGCCTCGGACAGGGGGTGCCCCAGACAGGGCATGCCCAGGGTGGTTTGTACCCAGAGATGGGGATGCCCAGGATGGTGGGTACCCCAGACAGGGCATGCCCAGGATGGTTTGTGCCCAGAAATGGGGATGCCCAGGATGGTGCGTGCTCAGAGAAAGGGATGCCCAGGATGGTGGGTACCCCAGACAGGGGATGCCCAGGATGGTTTGTGCCCAGAGATGGGGATGCCCAGGATGGTGGGTACCCCAGACAGGGGATGCCCAGGATGGTTTGTGCCCAGAGATGGGGATGCCCAGGATGGTGGGTACCCCAGACAGGGGATGCCCAGGATGGTTTGTGCCCAGAGATGGGGATGCCCAGGATGGTGGGTACCCCAGACAGGGGATGCCCAGGATGGTTTGTGCCCAGAGATGGGGATGCCCAGGATGGTGGGTACCCCAGACAGGGGATGCCCAGGATGGTTTGTGCCCAGAAATGGGGATGCCCAGGATGGTGCGTGCTCAGAGAAAGGGATACCCAGGATGGTGGGTACCCCAGACAGGGGGTGCCCCAGACAGGGGGTGCCAGTGCGTTCATTGGGGGCCGCTGGCCGCGCACCCCAGCCTGGGCTGAGCCAATTGCCCACTGCACCCTGAGCCGATTATGGCTCTGATAATAGCCCGGGGGATTAACGGGCTGCGCTCGCTCTCGCTGCGGGCCCTTATCCCTCTGCTCATCAAAGAGGCCGCGGGGCGTGCGGCTGGTGCGGGGCGAGCACCCCACGGCCTGGGGGAGCCCCGGTCACCGTGTTCCCCCGGGGACCCCACGGCCTGGGGGAGCCCCGGTCACCGTGTCCCCCCCGGGACCCCACGGCCTGGGGGAGCCCCGGTCACCGTGTCCCCCCCGGGACCCCACGGCCTGGGGGAGCCCCGGTCACCGTGTCCCCCCCGGGACCCCACGACCTAGGGGAGCCCCGGTCACCGTGTCCCCCCCGGGACCCCACGGCCTGGGGGAGCCCCGGTCACCGTGTCCCCCCCGGGACCCCACGGCCTGGGGGAGCCCCACCGTGACCGGGGCTGAGCAGGGTGAGAGCGCCGGGGGAGCTCCCAGCGGGAGGGAAAATCCTCGGGAAGGGGGAAAAGGGGTCGTGGGAGGGGTGTTGGGGAAGCGATGCTCCAAGTGCGTGGACCCGCCGTGCTGGGGGACCCCGCCGAGGGTGACAGAGCCATTGTCGCCTCCTCTGCGGTGTCACCCGCGTGTGTGTGGAGTGCTGAATGTCGCTGGGAGCCGCCTCTGGCACCGCCGTTCCCAGCCCCACGCGGTGGCAGCGTGGGTGGGCGCCCTGGGGAGGGGGTGACCTGAGAGAGGGGTGTCCCCAGAGCGGTGACCTGAGAGAGGGGTGTCCCCAGAGCGGTGACCGAGAGAGGGGTGTCCCCAGAAGGGTGACCTGAGAGAGGGGTGTCCCCAGAAGGGTGACCTGAGAGAGGGGTGTCCCCAGAGCGGTGACCGAGAGAGGGGTGTCCCCAGAGGGGGTGACCCGGTAAGGGGGTGATCTGGAAAAAGGGTGACCTGAGAGAGGGCTGGCCCCAGGGAAGGGGTGACCCGAGAGAGGGGTGTCCCCAGAGGGGGTGACCTGAGAGAGGGGTGTCCCCAGAGGGGGTGACCGGAGAGAGGGGTGTCCCCAGAGGGGGTGGCCCCAGGGAGGCGGTGACCCGGTAAGAGGGTGGCCCGGGAGAGGGTGTGACCTGGAAAAAGGGTGACCTGAGAGAGGGGTGGCCCCAGGGAGGGGGTGACCCGAGAGAGGGCTGACCTGGCAAAAGGGTGACCTGAGAGAGGGGGTGACCTAGCAGAGGGGTGGCCCGGGAGAGGGGTGGCCCCAGGAAGGGGGTGACCTGGCAAAAGGGTGGCCCCAGGGAGGGGGTGACCTGCAGAGGGGTGGCCTCAGGGAGGGGGTGAGCTGGCAAAGGGGTTGACCCGGCAGAGGGGTGGCTCCCAGAGTGGGTGACCTGGCAAAAGGGTGGCCCCAGGGAGGGGGTGACCTGGAGAGGGGGTGACCCGGGAGAGGGTTGCCCCAGGGAGGGGGTGACCTGGCAAAAGGGTGGCCCCAGAGGGGATAGCCCCGGAAGAACGTGACCTGAGAGAGGGGTGGCCCTAGGGAGGGGGTGACCCAAGAGAGGGGTGGCCCCAGGGAAGGGGTGACCCGGCAGAGGGGTGGCCCCGGGGAGGGTGTGGCCCGGGAGAGGGTGGCCCCAGGGAGGGGGTGATCTGGGGAGGAGGTGACCCGGGAGAGGGGTGGCCCCAGGAAGGGCGTGACTGGGGTGAGGGGGTGACCATGGGGAGGGGTGGCCCGGGGACGTGGCTGTCCCTGAGCCGCTGCCGGTGGCACAGGTCGTGTGCGGCTGGAGGAAGGCGCCTCGCTGCGCCTGGACCTGCTGCGCGCCGAGGACCAGGGCTGGTACGAGTGCCGGGTGCTCTTCCTCGACCGCCACAGCACCGACGCCGACTTCCAGAACGGCACCTGGATCCACCTCACCGTCAACGGTACCGGCCCGTCCCACCCTCGGCTGCTCCGCCCGCGTCTCCCGGGGCTGGCGCTGGAGTTGAGGCAGGTGTGAGGGTGAGGGTTTGGATCTGGATTTGCCTTCCAGCACCTCCCACCTTCCTGGAGACCCCCCCTGCGTTCGTGGAGGTGCGGGACCAGGCTGCGCTGAGCCTCACCTGCAGGGCTGTGGGCAACCCCCAGCCTGTTGTCACCTGGAAGAGGAGTGACCTGCCTGTCCAGAGCGGGGACACGGTGCAGGTGAGGGTGACAACGCCCTCTGTGGGGTGTGCCCAGGCTCTGCTGCCCATGCCCAGCGTGGTGGCACCACCCGGTTCACGGGGCACGTTGCCGTCCCTCGGTGCCATTGCAGGTGAGCAACGGGACGCTGAGCATTGCCACCGTGGAGCGTGCCAGTGCGGGCACCTACACGTGCCACGCCTCCAGCAAGGAGGGCACCGTCACCCACACCACCCGTGTGCTCGTGCAGGGTAAGGACAGGCGGTGCCCAGGGAGCCGTGGCATGGTCGGTTTTGGGAGCAGCTGGGGCTGTCCCATGTGCCCAGCCCTCAGTGCCACTCTGCCTCGCACCCCAGGGCCACCCATCATCGTGGTGCCACCCCAGAACGTCACTGTCAACATCTCCCAAGATGCCTTTTTGGCGTGCCAGGCTGAGGCGTACCCAGGGAACCTCACCTACACCTGGTTCCAGGGCAGCAGCAACGTCTTCCACCTCAGGTATGAGATGGCACCGGGGGCTGCTGTGCCACCAAACGTGTGCCAGGGACGGGCTGGGGACAAATCCATCACCCCAGGGCAGTAGGGGCAGTCCCAGCTGTGCCACTCCCAGCTGTGCCACTCCCTGCTGTGCCATCCCTTCCCAGCCACCTCCAGGCTCGGGTCCGTGTCCTGGTGGACGGGAGCCTCCTGCTGCAGCGAACCACCCCGGACGACGCTGGCAAATACACCTGCACCCCCAGCAACGGGCTCTGGAAGCCACCTTCAGCCTCAGCCTTCGTCACGGTGCTCTGTAAGACCCCCTCCCGCACCCCCAGGCCGTCGGGAGCCCTGCTGTGGGGGCTGTGGTGGGAACAGGGGTGCCCCGTGGGGACCCCAGCCCCGTGTGTGCCCGCAGACCCAGCGCAGGTGACCACCATGCTGCCGGAGACTCACCTGCCCAAGGGCATGAGGGGCGTGATCCGCTGTCCCTGCAGGGCCAACCCGCCCCTGCTCTCCGTCACATGGACCAGGGACGGGCGCCCGCTGGAGCTGGACAAGGTAGGGCCGCTCCCAGCTCCTTCCCAAATCCCTCCTGCTCACCCATTCCCCTTTCCCAGCTCCTTCCCAAATCCCTCCTGCTCACCCATTCCCCTTTCCCAGCTCCTTCCCAAATCCCATCTCCTCCTCCATTCCCCTTTCCCAGCTCCTTCCCAAATCCCTTCTCCTCAGCCATTCCCCTTTCCCAGCTCCCCCAAGGTATGGCCACTCCCACTCCCACCAGCTTCCCACCTTCCCAAATCCCTCCTGCTCACCCATTCCCCTTTCCCAGCTCCTTCCTCCTCACCCATTTCCCTCTTCCATCATCCTTCCCCCCTTCACAAATCCCTCTTTCTCACCCATTTCCCTCTCCCAGCTCCTTCCCACCATCCCAAATCCCTCCTGCTCATCCATACCTCTTTCCCAGCTCCTTCCCAAATCCCTCCTGCTCACCCATTCCCTTCTCCCAGCTCCTTCCCACCATCCCAAATCCCTCCTGCTCATCCATACCTCTTTCCCAGCTCCTTCCCAAATCCCTCCTGCTCACCCATTCCCTTCTCCCAGCTCCTTCCCACCATCCCAAATCCTTCCTGCTCACCCATTTCCCTCTCCCAGCTCATTCCCACCATCCCAAATCCCTCCTGCTCACCCATTCTCCACTCCCAGCTCCTTCCCAAATCCCATCTCCTCCTCCATTCCCTTCTCCAAGCTCCTTCCCAAACCCTCCTGCTCACCAAATCCCCTCTCCCAGCTCATTCCCACCTCCCCAAATCCCTCCTGCTCACCCATTCCCTTCTCCCAGCTCCTTCCCAAACCCTCCTGCTCACCCATTCACTTCTCCCAGCTCCTTCCCACCTCCCCAAATCCCTCCTATGGCCACTCCTACCACCCTTCCCACCATCCCAAATCCCTCCTGCTCACCCATTCTCCACTCCCAGCTCCTTCCCAAATCCCATCTCCTCCTCCATTCCCCTCTCCCAGCTCCTTCCCAAACCCTCCTGCTCACCCATTCCCCTCTCCCAGCTCCTTCCCACCTCCCCAAATCCCTTCTGCTCACCCATTCCCCACTCCCAGCTCCTTCCCACCTCCCCAAATCCCTCTTCCTCAACCATTCCCCACTCCCAGCTCCTTCCCACCTCCCCAAATCCCTTCTGCTCACCCATTCCCCACTCCCAACTCCTTCCCACCTCCCCAAATCCCTCTTCCTCAACCATTCCCCACTCCCAGCTCCTTCCCAAATCCCTCCTGCTCATTGAATCCCCTCTCCCAGCTCCTTCCCAAATCCCTCCTGCTCACCCATTCCCCACTCCCAACTCCTTCCCACCTTCCCAAATCCCTCCTACGGCCACTCCCACCACCCTTCCCACCTTCCCAAATCCCTCCTCCTCCTTTCCCAGCTCCCCGGCTGGTCCGTCCGTGCCGACGGCTCCATCGTCATCGCCACGGGCAACGACGACGCGCTGGGGCTGTACCGCTGCACGCCCTACAACAGCTACGGCACCGCCGGCGAGTCCCGGCCCACGCGGGTCCTGCTGAAGGTGAGGAGCCCCCCGGGGTCCCCTCCTGGCTCTGCACCCCCTGCCAAGCCCCCCCAAACTGCCCCTCTGCCTTGCAGGACCCTCCTGCCTTCACGGTGCGGCCCAAGGAGGAATATTTCCAGGAGGTGGGCCGGGAGCTGGTGATTCCCTGCGCGGCTCAAGGGGATCCCCCACCCACCATCACCTGGGTGAAGGTAGGGGGTGCTGGTTTGGGGGGTCAGCTGAGCCCCCCTCCAGGGACAGAGGTTGTTTTTGGCCTCCAGGGTATCATTTCTGGAGCCGTGTCCTTGTGCTTGCATCACTCCTGGGGCAGTGTCCTTTTTCCTACATCACTCAGGGGTTGTGTCCCTGTCCCCACTGGGTCCCATCCCAAACTGGAGTCCCATCACATGGTTCTTGAAGGGTTTGAGGTCACTTTGCTTGGCTGTCCTTTAAAACAGTGACAAAACTCTGCCCCATGGCCTCCAAACCTTTTTCCTACATCACTCCTGGGGTTGTGTCCCTGTCCCCACTGGGTCCCATCCCAAACTGGAGTCCCATCACATGGTTCTTGAAGGGTTTGAGGTCACTTTGCTTGGCTGTCCTTTAAAACAGTGACAAAACTCTGCCCCATGGCCTCCAAACCTTTTTCCTACATCACTCCTGGGGTTGTGTCCCTGTCCCCACTGGGTCCCATCCCAAACTGGAGTCCCATCACATGGTTCTTGAAGGGTTTGAGGTCACTTTGCTTGGTTGTCCTTGAAACAGTGACCAAACTCTGCCCCAGGTCCTCCAAACCAGCCCCAGGGTGGTGGGCCCTGTCCCAGTTTTTGAGTCCCCTTGTCCCCAGTGTGGCAGTGTCACAGCCCCAGTCCGTGCCCTGGTGGTGGCCCCCCATCAGCATGTCCATGCCCCACAGGTGGGCAGCGTGGGCAAGAGCAGTGCCCAGGTGGATGGCAACAGCAGCCTCGTCCTCCACCCCCTCATCAAGGAGCAGCACGGAGTCTGGGAATGCACGGCCACCAACCAGGTGGCCAGTGTCACCACTGCCACCTCTGTCCACGTACTGGGTGAGCTGCCTGTCACTGGGGTGGTCCTGGGGTGCTGGAAAGGGTGGTCCAAGCCCCCCGGTGTGACCCTGCTGCCCGCCAGGTACCAGTCCCCACGCTGTCACCAACGTCTCCGTGCTCCCGCTGCTGCTGGCAGCCAACATCTCCTGGGAGCCAGGCTTTGATGGAGGCTTCTTCCAGAGGTTCAGCGTCTGGTACACCCCTCTGTGAGTGCCCACCCCTGCTGTGTGCCCCCCTAGGGACCACAGCTCCCTCTCACGGCTCCCTCCTGTCCCCAGGGTGAGGTACCCACCGCGGGCACACCACGACTGGGTGTCACTGTCGGTGCCAGCTGGGGCTCAGCACCTTCTGGTGGAGAACCTGCAGCCAGACACCAGTTACCAGTTCAGCGTCCTGGCCCAGAACAAGCTGGGCAGTGGCCCCTTCAGCCAGATCGTCACCTCCGTGCCCAGGGGTAAGGGCAGCTCCCCAAAAAAACCACCCCCGGTGCCCCCCGTGCCCACCTGGTGCCAACCTCTGCTCGCTCCCCAAGGCTTCCCAGTGACCACAGTGCCTCCGGAGCCACCGGCCATGACCGTGCACGTCTTCCTGTCGCCACCCCGGGCTCTGACTGCCAACGAGACCGTGAGGGGGGTCCTGCTGCGCTGGGAGCCCCCTGCCCGTGCCTCGGTGGCCCTGAGCGGGTACGCGCTGGAGCTGCGGCAGGACAAGGGCGGCTGGGAGGTGCTGGAGCGCTCCATCCCCGGCACTGACACCCAGGTGCTGGTGCCAGGGCTCATCAAGGTGAGGTGTGGCTGGGTTTAGGGCTGGCTGGTGGCCGTGGCGGCGTGGTTCATGGCTCTGCGTCCTCCTTGTCCTCCTCAGGACGCCTTCTATGAGTTCCGACTGGTGGCCTTTGCTGGCAGCTACATCAGCGACCCCAGCAACACGGTGAACGTGTCCACGGCAGGTGAGGCTGGGCTGCCACGTGGGGAGAGGAACCTGAGGTGGGAAACATCCAAATAATTCCCAAGGGAGAGCCCCCTCCGTGCTGCTCCCACCCTCCTGTCCCTGCTGCTAAACTGGGGGCACGGACAGAGCAGGACCCCCAAGGCTGAAGCTGGGGCAGCAACCAGAGTGGCTTCAGCCTCAGGGACCAGAGTATCTCCTCACATGGTGCCCATGGCAGGGGGCAGAGCAGCCCTGGTGGGTCAGGAGCTGAGACTTTGCTGTGTCCCCGTGATGGTGGTGACACATGGGGAGGGCTGCCATGCCATGCTCCTCCACATCCCATTCCCTCCCTATCCCACTCCTGTCATGCCACATCTCTGGCTTTCATTCCCCCAAATCCTGCTGCCTCTCATCCCATTCCTGGCCATGCCACACTCTCCTCCCTCTCCATCCCTCTCCCTCCCTGTCCCACTCCTGGCTGATGGGGTGCCCTGTGTGTGGCAGGGGGCACAGATCAGCCCTGGTGGGGCAAGAGCTGAGCCCCCCATGATGCTGGTGACACCAGGGCAGGGCTGTGCCAGCCTGATGGGGTGCCCTGTGTGTGGCAGGGGGCACAGGACCCCCCTCCAAGGGCAGAGAGCTCTGATAGGGCAAGAGCTGAGTTTTTGCTGTGTCCCCATGATGCTGGTGACACCAGGGCACTGTGCCAGCCTGATGGGGTGCCCTGTGTGTGGCAGGGGACACAGGTCCCCAAAAGGGCAGAGCAGCCCTGGTGGGGCAAGAGCTGAGTCTTTGCTGCGTCCCCATGATGTGGTGACACCAGGGAGTTGTGTCCCCATGCTGTGGTGACACCAGGGCACTGTGCCTGCCTGATGGGGTGCCCTGTGTGTGGCAGGGATGGAGGTGTACCCGTCCCGCACGCAGCTGCCGGAGCTGCTGCCACAGCCGGTGCTGGCAGGGGTCATTGGTGGCATCTGCTTCCTCAGCGTGGCCGTCATCTTCAGCACCATGGCCGCCTGCATCATGAACCGGCGCCGCGCCGCGCGCGTCCGCAAGCGCCACCAAGGTACCGGGGACAGGGGACAAGGGGACAGGCCAGCCTGGGTGGGGACCGAGCGGGTGCTGCTGTCTCCTCCTCCTCCTCATCACGTTTTTGAGTTGCTCGCCGTGTGATCCCCCTGTGTTCTCATGGCCTTCCAGATCCACCACTCGTCTTCTCCCCCAGCAAGAAGCTTCCACCTCCACAGTAAGTCACGCCATTGCCACGCTCCCTGCTTGTCCTGCCGTGTCACTGCCATGGCACCCTCCCTGTCCTGCTCCCACCATGCCATCCCCTCCCTGTCCTGCTCCCACCATCCCATCCCCTCCCTGTCCTGCTCCCACCATGCCATCCCCTCCCTGTCCTGCTCCCACCATCCCATCCCCTCCCTGTCCTGCTCCCACCATGCCACACTCCCCCCATGTCCTGCCATGTCACTGCCATGCTCCCTCCATCCTACTCCCTGTCCTGATCCTACCATGCCATGCCATGCCATGCCATGCCATGCCATGCCATGCCATGCCATGCCATGCCACACTCCCTGTCCCTCTCTTGCCACGCCATGCTCCTCCGCATCCCCTTCCCTCCCTATCCCACTCCTGCCATGTCACACCTTTGGCTTCCACTCCCCCAAATCCTGCTGCCTCTCATCCCACTCCTGGTGTGCCACACTCTCCTCCCTCTCCCTCTCCATGTCATGCTCCCCTCCATCCCTCTCCCTCCCACTCCTGGCCACGCCATGTCCCCATCCCACTGCACTCCTCACTATCCCTCCGCCACCATCTGGGGGCACAGGGACAAGCTGGGCACAGCCACGCCCTGCCCAAGGGCGTTAGGAGCAGGCTGCTCCCTTGGCGTTCTCCCTGCGGGCACTTTTGGCTGGAGAAAAGCTCAGGAAATGCAGGAGCAGCCCGGCTGGCGGTGCTGCAGCTGCTGCCTCTCCCCTGCAGCAATGCTCGTGGCCCTGCTAGCCCCGGCAGCACGGTGAAGCTGAAGCTGCAGCCATCGCCGTGCCGGAGCCTGCACCGGAGCCTGCTGTGGGGTGAAAAGGCCGGCACCAGCCTGGGGCTGAGCATCGCCGGCTCCCGTTACCCCGCCTACGAGAGCCACGGCCGCGAGCACCGGGAGCACCGCGAGCACCGGGAGCACCGCGAGCACCGCGAGCACGTCCCGCTGGAGCGCATCTGCCGCGGCCCCGACGGCCGCTTCGTGCTGGACACCGAGCCGCGGCCGGAGCTGGGAGCGGAGCCTCCGCGGGACCCGCTGCAGCCCTACCGCCAGCTGCCCGCCGAG
Source organism: Ammospiza caudacuta (assembly GCF_027887145.1). NCBI lineage: Eukaryota > Metazoa > Chordata > Aves > Passeriformes > Passerellidae > Ammospiza > Ammospiza caudacuta. The sequence continues at coordinate 3,716,765 of NC_080622.1, forward strand.
GAGGAGGAGGAGGGTGACGAGGATGAGGAGGAAGACGAGGAAGACGACGAGCCCGTGTGGCACAGGGGGGTCTCGCTGCGCCCCCACCCCGCGGGGCAGCCCCGTCGGGGCTCCCGGGCCTCCGGGCACCGCCACGGCCGCTACTTCGGCTACGGCAGCAGCAGCCCCGTGCTGGACGCGGCCGTGGCGTTGAGCATCAGCGACGTGAGCCCCGTGGCCTCTGCCGCCGCCACCCTGCCTTACAGCGCCGTCCCGGAGCCCCCCCGGCCCCGGGAGTCCCCCCGGCCGGCCAGCAGCCCCCCGGCGCCCCCCGGCCCCATCAGCGGCATCCTGCAGTACCTCAGCCTGCCCTTCTTCAAGGAGATGTGTGTGGACGGCGACTGGCCCCCCCCGGAGGAGCCTCCCCCCGGTACCGGTGCCCGCTCGGATCCCCCCGCCAGCCCCCCGCGCCCGGAGCGGACGCTGTGCCCGGACTGCAATGACACAAGTGCCAACGACGCCACCTCCCCTCCCGCCGCCACCGCCGCGTTCCTTGAGCCCCCCCGGCTGCCCCTGGGCCCCGCCAAGGCCTCGCTGCCCGGTTCCCCCTCCTGGCCGCCCCCCCAGCCCGCCCCACATCTCCGGACTGAGCCCCCCGGGCGGCCGCCGGACGCTGCGGCCCCGGAGAAGCTCCCGCGGGGCAGCCTGACCAGCCAGAGCAGCGGCCGGGGCAGCGGCTCCTTCCTGCGGCCCCCCTCGCTGGCACCGTCCTTGGGGGGCACCTTCCTGGGCACCCCGCTCGGGGACGGGGGCAGCTGGCACAGCGCGGGCTCGGCAGCCGAGGAGGGACGGGGCAGGACGGATGCTGGCGCCGGGAAGAGGTGAGCCGTGGGCAGGGCACTGGGATGGGCTCCTGCGGCGTGCCGGGGCAGCTGCGGGCCTGTGCCACCCAGCTGGCATGAGTGGGCCTGGCACGGAGCCACCTGGCTGCCTGCCAGCCCTGCAGTGCCCTGGGGACACCCCCATTGTCCCTGTCCTGAGAGAACAGTTCAACCCCAGCATCCCTGGCAGCTCCCACATCCCTCAGGGTGGTGCCCCTCATTCCTGGGATCTGACCTTGGCATCTGCCCATGCCACCCATCCCTAGGCTTGGGATCTCTCCTGGCATTTATCTTGGGGTCTTATGCCCATCCCTGGCATCCCATCCCTCTGCCCTGACCTCCATCCCTTTGCTGTCATCCATCCCCAGGGTTTCACAGCCATTCCCCGGTGTTTCACTTTTTGGGGTCTCCCCTAAACCCCATCCCCAGGGTTTCACACCCATCCGTTGGGGTTTCACTTTTTGGGGTGTCCCCTGGCATTTATCTTGGGGTCTCATGCCCATCCCTGGCATCTGATCCCTCTGGGTCTGCCCTGATCTCCATCCCTAGTCTCTCCTACTGATCCCCAGGGTTTCACTTTTTGGGGTGTCCCCTAGAGCCCATCCCCAGGATTTCCCTTTTGGGGTCTCCACTAGAGCCCATCCCCAGGATTTCCCTTTTTGGGGTCTCTCCTAGAGCCCATCCCCAGGATTTCCCTTTTTGGGGTCTCCACTAGAGCCCATCCCCAGGATTTCCCTTTTGGGGCTCTCCACTAGAGCCCATCCCCAGGGTTTCCCTTTTTGGGGTTTCTCCTAGAGCCCATCCCCAGGGTTTCATTTTTTGGGGTTTCTCCTAGAGCCCATCCCCAGGGTTTCCCTTTTTGGGGTCTCCACTAGAGCCCATCCCCAGGGTTTCCCTTTTTGGGGTCTCCCCTAGAGCCCATCCCCAGGGTTTCCCTTTTTGGGGCTCTCCACTAGAGCCCATCCCCAGGGTTTCCCTTTTTGGGGTTTCTCCTAGAGCCCATCCCCAGGATTTCCCTTTTGGGGGTCTCACTAGAGCCCATCCCCATGGTCTCACACCCATCCCTCGGGGTTTCCCTTTTTGGGGTCTCCCCTGGAGCCCACCCCGGTGGTCTCACCCCCTCGGGCCATCCCCTTCGCCCCCTCCCCGCAGGAGGAACACCTCGGTGGACGAGAACTACGAGTGGGACGCGGAGTTCGCGCTGGAATCGGAGCTCCTTGAGGCGCTGCAGCTTTACCGGGGCGCGGCCCCGGCCCGGCCCGGTTCCTCCATCGCTCTGCGGGACCTGCAGCGGCACCGTGAGTGCGGCCCCCCCGTTCCCCGCGCCCCGTGGCCGCCCCGCCGGGTGCCGCGGCGGGGCCGGACGCTGCTTCTCTCCCCGCAGAGCCCGGCTCGGCCCCGGTGGTGAGCTCGGTGTCGGCGGAGGCGTTGGGGACGGGGGGACCCCCGGAGCGCCGCCAGAGCCCCCGGGCCGAGGGGTTGGGGGCGCGGCGCCGCAGGGAGGGGGCCCGGCAGCGGGTGGGCACCCATGGGTGCTGCTCCGAGCGCGTCGAGGTGGCCACGCTGCTTTAGGGACCCCCTTGGGTGAAAGGATGGGCGGGGAGGGGAATAAAGAGGCGTGAGAGCAGCTCTGGCTCCTGTTGGTGGGTGGGGGGATCCCCAAGGCACCCCGGGTTCTGCCGCGTCCCCCCGAGATCTTCTCGGGGTCCCCCTCCCGCCTCGTCCCGCTCTCCGTGCCTTGTGCGGGCTCCCCCATTCTCCTGTGGCCGCATCTTCCTCTTCCTCTGGCCACAGCTTCCCCTTCTCCACCCGCATCTGCCCGGCCTCGCCCTATCAATCCCACCCCACCATCTTCTGGGTACCCCCGCATTTTCTGGTACCCCCCATCTCCCTGGTACCCCCCCATTTTCCTGGTACCCCCATCTTTCTGGTACCCCCCCATTTTCCTGGTACCCCCATTTTCTGGTACCCCCCATTTTCCTGGTACCCCCATTTTCTGGTACCCCCCATTTTCCTGGTACCCCCATTTTCTTGGTACCCCCATCTTTCAGGTACCCCCCCATTTTCCTGGTACCCCCCCCCATCTTTCTGGTACCCCCCCCCCCATCTTCTCGTGTCCCTCCCCACACGAATTGCTCTGTCCCCACGTTTTCCTCCTCACGTCTCCCCCTCATCTTCCTCCCGTGGGGTGTCCCCCCCCCCCATCTTCTCGCTGTCCCTCCCCCCATTTTTTCCGTGTCCCCCCTCCCCCCCATCCATGGGATTTTCCCGCCATCTCCTCGCTGTCCTCCCCATCCTATGCGGGTGGCCGCCATTCCTGTCCCCTCCCCAGTGATGTCCCTGTCCCCTCGGCGATGTCCCCGTCGCCTCCCCCTCCCCGTTCCGGTGTCCCTCCCCCGGTTCTCCCCCTCTCCCGGGAAGGGGGCGGGGCCTGGCGGCGGCCCCGGGCGCGCGGGAGGGGCGTGGCCTGCGCGTTCATGCCCTTATATGGCCACGGCGCGGGAGCGCGTCACGGAGGGGGCGGGGACAAAGGGATGACATCACCGGGGGGTCGCGCGTGGGCTCCGGCGCGGGTCGCGTCGGGTCACGGATGTTGGTGACCCCCCCGCCGTCCGCACGTGGCGTCCCCCTTTGTCCCCCTGCCACACCCGCCCCGTGTCCCCCCATGTCCCCCTACCACGCCCCCATGTCCCCTTGCCGCACCCACCCCTTGTCCCCCCATTAAGTCCCTCCATGTCCCCTCGTGTCCCCCTGTCATGCCCACCCCATGTCCCCCTGTGTCCCCCTGCCACGCCCCCCATGTCCCCCCATGTCCCTTTTGTCCCCTGCCACACCCAACCCATGTCCCCCTGTCATGCCCACCCCATGTCCCCTCGTGTCCCCCTGCCACACCCACCCCATGTCCCCACATTATGTCCCTCCATGTCCCCCTGAAATGCCCTCTCATGTCCCCCCATGTCCCCCTGTTATGTCCCCTCGTGTCCCCCTGCCACACCCACCCCATGTTCCCCCATTATGTCCCTCCATGTCCCCCTGAAATGCCCTCTCATGTCCCCTCGTGTCCCCCTGCCACACCCACGCCATGTCCCCCCATGTCCCCTTTATGTTCCTCCTGTGTCCCCTGCCATGCCCACCCCATGTCCCCCCCCATGTCACCCATCTCTTCCTCCTGTGTCCCCCCTGCCACACCCACCCCATGTCCCCTCGTGTCCCCTTTGTCCCCTGCCACACCCACCTCACGTCCCCCATTAGTTCCTCCCGTGTCCCCTTGCCCCGCCCACTTCATGTCCCCCCATATTCCCCTCGTGTCCCCCAGTCACATCCACCCCTGTCCCTCAGGGTCCCCCCATCATGTCCCCTGCCGTGTCCCCCCCGTGTCCCCCTGCCTGCTGCCCGTTGTCCCCCGGCCCTGCCCGCATCACACCGTGCCCCTGCTCTGCCCATGTGTGCCCCTCATCCTGCCCTGTGTCCCTGAGTGTGTCCCCAAGGTCCCCTCCCCTTCCACCCCCCCCGTCCCCAAATCACCCCCTGTGTCCCCTGGCTGTGCCCCAGTGTGCCAAGGTCCCTTGGCACAGTCCTGCTCCTGCTCTGTGTCACCCTGGGCCACCTCTCTGTGGGTCCTACCCCCTGTGTCACCCCTAAATCTCTTCCTTTGTCACCCCTAGGTCCTGTCCCTGTGTCACCCCTAACCCCACCCCTGTTCCTGCACCTCTCTGTCCCCCCCATGTCACCCCAGTCCCATGGGTCACCCATGTGTCACTCCCTGCCCTGCGTGTCCCCCACCCATGTCCCCAAAGCCACAGGAAACGCCACCCAAAGTCCCCAGGGGACACCCACAGCCCTTAGAGGGTTAAAGCCACCCCACCCTGTGGCGCCCATGGGTGCGGGAGGGACCCAGGGAGGGCAGGGGGACACTTCTGGGCTGGTCCACAGTGTGACAATGCCATCCCAGCCAGGCTCTGGTGGCACCAGAGAGTGACAGTGCCATCCCTGCTGAGCTCTGGAGTGTGGCAGTGCCATCCCAGCCAAGCTCTGGTGACACCAGAGTGTGACAGTGCCATCCTTGCTGAGCTCTGGAGTGTGACAGTGCCATCCCAGACAAGCCCTGGTGGCAGAACAGAGTGACAGCGCCATCCCAGACAAGCTGTGGTGGCACCAGAGAGTGACAGTGCCATCCCTGCCGAGCTCTGGTGGCACCAGAGAGTGACAGTGCCATCCTAGCCAAGCTGTGGTGGCACCACAGAGTGACAGTGCCATCCCAGCTGAGCTCTAGAGTGTGACAGTGCCATCCTAGCCAAGCTGTGGTGGCACCAGAGAGTGACAGTGCCATCCCAGCTGAGCTCTGGAGTGTGACAGTGCCATCCCAGCCGAGCCCTGGTGGCAGAACAGAGTGACAGTGCCATCCCAGACAAGCTGTGGTGGCACCACAGTGTGACAGTGCCATCCCAGCCAAGCTCTGGAGTGTGGCAGTGCCATTCCTGCTGAGCTGTGGTGACACCACAGCGTGACAGTGCCATCCCAGTGGTGGCACCCCAGCCGAGGCGGGCACGGCGGGTGCTGAGCTGGGTGCTGAGGTGGGTGGGGTGACGGGGACACTGCAGCGGTGGCCCTGTCACCGTTCTGGAGGCGGCTGGTGGCCTCGAGCCCGGGCTCTGTTTGTTGTTTTGGTGGCGCTCGCCATGGCGACGGGAGCGGTGCCAGCGCCACCGGCTGTGCCGGCGCCACCGGGGACACCGCGGCCGCTCCGGAGGCCACGTCCTCCCCCCGAGCCTCCGCTGTCCCCCTGCCACCACAGCCAGGCCCTGCTTGTCCCCATCATCGTCACAGCAGGGTCCTGGCACCCACCAGTGCCACTGTGGGGATTGTCCCCATCACTGCCACCATCAGAGGTTTTGTCACCACAGCAGTGCCCCCACCTAAATCTTCAGGGGGTTGTGCCCAGCCTGTCCCCATGATGGTCACTCTGTCCCTGCCACTGCAGCCATGCTGTCCCCACTGTCCCTGTGTCCCCCTTGTCCCCACTGCATCCTCATGTCAGCCACCACAGCCACACTGTCCCCACAGAGCCCTGTCACACTGTGTCACTGCAGCAGCCACCCCATCGTCACCTCAGCCACCACAGTCACCCTGTGTGGCACTGCCACCACAGCCACACTGTCCCCACAGAGCCCTGTCACACTGTGTCACTACAGCAGCCACCCCATCGTCACCTCAGCCACCACAGTCACCCTGTCCCACTGTCCCCTCCACTGTCACCACTGTGTCACTACAACAGCCACCCCATTGTCACCTCAGCCACCACAGCCACCGCCGTGTGTGACACTGATCGCCTCAGTGACCCCATCCTGACCTCTGCCACCACAGCCACTCTGTCCTTGTCACAATCCCTGCCACCGTGGTCACCCTGTCCCCAGCACAGCCACTCCATCCTCACATTGGCCACCAGAGCCACCCTGTCCCCATGCAGCCCCCGTGTCCCTCTGCCACCACAGCCACTCTGTCACCACCATGATCACCCTGTCCCCACCATGGCCACCATGTCCCCACCATGACCACCATGTCCCCACCATGATCACCCTGTCCCCACCATGGCCACCATGTCCCCACCACAGCCACCCTGTCCCCACCACAGCCACTCTGTCCCCACCATGATCACCCTGTCCCCACCACGGCCACCCTGTCCCCACCACAGCCACCCTGTCCCCTTCCTGACCGCCCTGTCCCCACCACAGCCACTCTGTCCCCACCATGATCACCCTGTCCCCACCATAATCACCCTGTCCCCTTCCTGACCGCCCTGTCCCCACCATGACCACCCTGTCCCCACCACAGCCACTCTGTCCCCACCATGACCACTCTGTCCCCACCACGGCCATCCTGTCACGCTGTCCCCGTGCCCCCCCCGTGTCCCCGTGGCGGGGCGGGGCTGCCCCGGGGCGCGGCGCGGGCTCGGTCCCAGCCCCGGCCCTGGCGGATCCCGCCCCGGGGGCGGGCGGTGCCGGGCGGTGCCGGTGACATCAGCCGTGAAAAGGGCGCGGGCGGCGGCATCCGGCACTGCCGCCCCGGGAGCGCGGGACCGGCGCCGCAGGTAGGGAGGGGCTGGCACCGGGCACCGGGCGCAGGTGGGCACGTGATGGATGGGGATGGCACCGGGAGCGGCGCGGGCAGCGGGAGGGAGATGCGGACCGGGAGAACGAAAGAGGCGGAGATGGGGACCGGCCGCTCGGTGCTCGGGGCGCGCCCGGTGTCCCCCGGGGTGTCCCCGCTGCCCGTCCCGGTAGCGGTTGCGGCCGGACCGCGCCCGCGGAGCCGCCGGGACACGCGGCCGCGCCCGGGAAACGGGACCGGGGTGCGGCTTCCGGCCCCGCCGTGCGGGGAGCCCCGGGGCGCGCCCGTCGGGCTGGCTCCGGTCCCCTCCCCGCCGCCGCCGGTGTCCCCCGGTGTCCCCTCCCGCTGCTCCCGGGGGGCTCTGGGCACCCCAGGGTGCTCCATCCCTGGGTGCGGCCGCTCCCTGCTGTCCCCGGGGTGTGTCGGGGTCCCCAGGGTGGCCCCGTGCGGGTTGGGGTCCCCTCCCTGTTGGCACTGGAGGGTCTTGGGGGGTCCCCAGCGTGGCTCGGTCCCCCAAAGCGGGGCTGGGTACAGCGCTTTCGCTGCCAGCGCTAGGAGAGAGCTCGGGGTGCCCAGGCTGTCCCTGGGGACCCCCGGGTGGCTGCCCCATAACCGGGACCCTCTGTGCCCCCACGATGGCCGGAGGGTCCCCAGCCCAGCCGGCTTGGGCGCAGTTTCTCCCCCCGCGGAGTCCGGAGGTCGCCGGGGCAGCGGGGCTGGGTCCGGGTGTGTCCCCATCCCGCCTGGGCAAGCTCCGGCTGGGTCGGGAAATGATCCCAGTTCCAGCTCCTCTTTGTTTCCCAACGCCTTGGCCCCCGGCCGGCCGCTCCCCACGCCGCTCCCCGCGGGGTCCCCGTGCCCCGCGCCTGGCACCGGAGACCCCCACGGTGCCCCAAAGCTTTGGCTCCGGGGGCACACCCGGCTGGGCTCGGTTTTCCTTCACGTCCTGGGGCTGCTCCTGGTGATGGGACCCCCGAGCTGGGTGTGTGGCAGGGGTGAGCTCAGCCTGGCACCCCCGATGTGGGCTGGGCAGCGACTGCCACATGTGCCCGGCTGGCACAGGAACACCGGGCACGCAGGGCTGCCTGCACGTGTTCTGGCTTCTCGGTGCCCCCCAAATGCCAGCGGCTCAGGAAAGGGTGTGGGGGCAATGAAGGGGTGGGCAGCCTCATGTGCCCACCACGGCACTGGTGGGCAGAGGGCACAGAGAGACCCCGGGGGCTTGGGCAGTACGGGCAGGGCCGCCCTGCTCATGTTCCCCGTGGGCATTATCTCCAGCATGGGTGGCACCGCTCCAGCGGCACCTTGGCACAGCACCTGGCCAGGGTGGGGTCTGGCTGCCCCGCCGGGGTGGGGACACCGCCGCCATCAGCCCTGGCCCCACGCTCCTGTGCCAGTCCCGGATCTGGCGCCGGGCCCGAGCAAACGGGCGAGATCTGCAAACAAGCTCCGACCGGCCCCCGGTGCCTGCCAAGCCTGTGCGGGGCCGGGCAGCGGGATGGGGATGCTCAGGGTGGCACAGAGGGTGCTGCCCACCCTGCTGGCCCTTGGGTGGGCACAGAGCCAGCGCCTGCGCCCGGCCAACTGGGCAGGAAGAGGGCAGAGCCTGGGCAGCGCCTGGCATGGGTGATAAGGCTCCACACCAGGATGGGGCTCACGGGGTGGGTGCCCCGGTGCCAGCAGAGCCACCGACGGGTGCCATCCCTGCAGACCCCCCTGCCGTCAGCATGGCAAACCGGGGCCCCTCGTACGGGCTGAGCCGGGAGGTGCAGCAGAAGATCGACCGGCAGTACGACCCCGAGCTGGAGCAGGTGCTGGTGCGCTGGATCCTGGCGCAGTGCGGCGGCGACGGCGGCAGCGCGGTGGCACAGCCGGCGCCCGGCAGGGACGGCTTCCAGCAGTGGCTGAAGGATGGCACAGTGAGTAGCCCTGGGGACAGCGGGGCGGGGAGTGTGCCACGCACCTGAGCCAAACCCTAACCCCGTACCTGTCCCTGTCCCTGTCCCTGTCCCTGCCTGCAGGTGCTGTGCCGGCTCATCAACAGCCTCCACCCGCGGGGACAGGCGCCCGTGGCCAAGATCCAGGCGTCGGCCATGGCCTTCAAGCAGATGGAGCAGATCTCGCAGTTCCTGCAGGCGGCCGAGCGCTACGGCATCGCCGCCACCGACATCTTCCAGACCGTGGATCTCTGGGAGGGTGAGTGACCCGGAGGCCGTGGGGTGGGGATGGGGATGGAGATGGAGACAGAGCTGAGCCTGCTGTGGATCCTCCAGGGAAGAACATGGCGTGCGTGCAGAGGACCCTGATGAACCTGGGCAGCCTGGCCGTGGCCAAGGGTGACGGGCTCTTCGTGGGAGACCCCAACTGGTTCCCCAAGTAGGTGCTGGGGGGTGCTGGAGGGGCAGGAGGCCGGGCTGGGGGGGTCCTTTGGGGCTGCTGACGCCCGCTGTGCCCGCAGGAAGTCGCAGGAGAACCGGCGCGTCTTCTCCGAGGACAAGCTGAAGGAGGGGCAGAGCGTCATCGGGCTGCAGATGGGCACCAACCGGGGCGCCTCGCAGGCTGGCATGACGGGCTACGGGATGCCCCGCCAGATCCTCTGAGCCCCTCCGGACCCCCCCAGGCCTCTGCGTGCCAGGGGGCCCCCCCAAAACTGCCTTAACCCCCGCCTTGGACCAGCCGGGTGCCCCCCGGCCCCAGTTTTGTCAGGACCAAAGTAATTTTTTATTATTATTATTAGGCTGGGTGGGTGCTGTGCCCACCCCACCGCCCCGCAGTGCCTTGGGGGCTGCTGGAGGGCCCCCCCAGCGTGTTGGGGAGCAACCCCTGTGCCCCAATAAACGGATCCACTTCTTTCCAGGCTTGGATGGTCGTGATTTGGGGCTGGGGGAGGGCAGGGGGGTCCTGCTGGGTTACAAGGGGGGGATCCCGGTTTGGGGGTGCAGAGACCCCATGGCCGCGTGGAGGGGCGGGGCCACGACAATGGGGGCGGGGTCAGCAGGGACTGGGCGGGGCTAGAGCAAAGGGGCGGGGCTAGAGCAAAGGGGCGGGGCTGAGTTGTCGCTGCATCGCAGCGCCCCCTGCTGGCCGGGAGCGCTCCTTGCATCGCCCCCTGCTGGCCACAGTTATAACTGCACCAAATATGAAAAACCAGATTTTTTCCCCCTCTGGTTTTGTGTTGTTTGTTCTGTTTCTTTTCTACTACAGAGCTGTTATGCCCTTTTCTACATTTCCCCCCGTATTTTTGAAGTTCTAATAATTTGGAGCACGGGGTCTTCTTTTCCGTTCCTGCCTTCCTTGGCAGATATTTGTCTCTCAAAGCAAGACACAGAGGACGGAAAGAATTCCATTCCCATTTCTTGGGGGCAGTTGAGAGGTGGCCCCCAGGAGTCCAAAGGTAGCCAAAACCCTTTTGTTTGGGAGCAATCCTCGGATGTTTGTTATTGATAACGAAGGACTGGGCCAATGAGTGAAACTCACCGGCTGTGGCTTGATCAAAATGACCTAAAACCTTCAGAACACAAAATAAATATGAAAGATGGAACATTCCTGGGTCTCGCCTCCAGTGCCAGGACAAGGAATGGACAAAGTCAGCACAGGAGGAGATAAAACCTGCCAGGGTGAAGGTTTGGCCAAAGGATGAGGCAGAGTTTGGGTGTTGACCTCAAACCAGCAAAATTACAATTAAACGGGTTCTCCTAACCAATTTAATCCCCTAAAATATGGGGAAAAGAGGCATTTCCCTTAATTTAAATCGCTCAAATGATGGGGAAAGGGGGATTTTCTCAATTTGAACCCTTAATAAGGGAAGGCAACAGGGGTTCCCCCTCACTTTAAACCTTAAGATGAGGGAAATAGGGAGTTACCCGAAATTCAAACCCAAAAAATGACATCGCCAAAGGATGATGATGACGATGATAGAACCGCATAAAATTGAAGTAAAGCACCCAAAATAAGCACTGTAATTCAGAATATCAAACAGCAGGTGGCAATGCTACTCCACGGAAAACATAAAGGACAAAAAATTCCAAGAAATTCTGAGTGACTCTGAAAACCAGAGTTCACTCCTTAGAATTTTAAAAGTTTAATGATAGGAGAAAAAGAGGACAATATTTTTGGATTTTCAGCGCTGGGGTGCTTTTATGGAACTGCAAAAGAGCACCTAAAAAGCTTTAAATAATTTTCCCTATATAGAGTAAAATTGCTGGGATTACATGCCATCGGTGCATGGCCTTACACTGGTTTTTTCGGTTACACAGAAGTCTTTTCACATTTTATTTTCTATATAATATATATTATAGTGTTATTTATAATATATATCATACATGATATATATTATACAATATATATCATGTAATATAATGTAATGTAATAAATATAATATAATAAATATAGTATAATATAGTATAATATAGTATAATATAGTATAATATAATATAATATAATATAATATAATATAATATAATATAATATAATATAATATAATATAATATAATATAATATAATATAATATAATATATAGTATATCATATAATGCAAAATATATTATAGTATATTATATAATATATAATATATTATATAATATATAATAGTATATTATATATTATATATTATATATATTATAATATATTACATATTACATATTACATATTACATATTACATATTACATATTATATAATATATATATTATGCATTCTGTATCATAAATTATACATATATTATTATATATTATACCATATTATTCTCAATTATAACATATAATTATATATTATTATATATAATCCCTTTTAGTCCTTACTAAACATTTACAAATTTTAAAGAGTGAGCCATGCTCCTCACGCAGTTTGACCAAAAAACTGAATTTTGGGTACATAAGAGGGGGAAAAATGCTCCCCCAGCATTGGGAGGGGGAATGAAGAGACCCCTGAGGGGAATCGATGCCCCCAGTGCCCCCTCAGTGCCCCCCAGTGCCCCCAGTGTCACAGCACGCTCTCGTAGTCACGGGGGTCCCGCTGTCCCTTCTGGGGTCCCGACAGCTCCGCGTTGGTCACTTGTGGGTCCCGAGGTGGGGCAGGGCGGGGGGGCACCTGTGGTGGCCCTGAGAGTGGCACCGGTTGTGGGGACCTGGGTGGGGGTGACATTTGTGGGTGTCCCTGTGTCCCCCTGTAGTCACCCTCTGCCCACTCACTGCTCATGGTGTGGGTGGTGAGCACAGCCCCCTCCTCCCGGGGGGTCCTGTGGGGATTAGAGGGGTCTGGGGGTGGCTGGGGAGGGGGAAAGGGGAGTCCCAGCACGAGCCCCCCACTCACCTCTCATGGAGATTCCTCATGGCTGCAAGGGAAAGGGGAGAGGGTGACCGAGGGGACACCGGGACCCCTGAACCTTCCTGGGACCTCGGCAGCCCCAACCACCCACGGGACCCCCAAATCCGCACTGCAGCCCCGATTCCCAATGGACCCTGACTCCCCCAGACACTCAGAGCACCCCTGAACCCCCAGAACTTCTGCATCCCCTCAGTGCCCCCAGCCCCCCTGGTGCCCCCAACCCTCTGAGCCCCCAGAACCCCAAGCCTGGCAGGGACGGGCGCCCCAAAACTCCCCCAGGACCCCAGAAAGATCCCACAGCAACAATCCCCACACAGAGCGCTCTGCTTTTCAACCCCCGTGTTCTCGGAGGCGCGTCCAAATCCCGGCGGCCAAACCAGGTGCCAACATTCAAATCTGAGCGCCCATTGGTTTGACCACAGCTTCCCAGAAAATTTACACATCCCTCCAGGAGCTCCCCAAACCCCCCAGGAGCTCCACCCCAATGTTCCTCAAAGGCCACCCAGAGACGACCCTGGAGAACAACCAAGACCCTCCAAATTCACCCCAAATCCCTCAGGACGCCCAGCCGAGGTCACTGCAGGCTCAGTGTCCCCCAGCTCAGGGGTCCTGGGTGCTGCTGATCTCTGACCCCACTCTGGGGGCTCCCCCTCACTCCAGGACCCCCATCCCCCCCATTGTCACCCACCCCGGCGGTGCCACCAGTGACAGCCCCCGATGACAGCCAGGAGCAGGAGCAGGAACAGGAGGGTCCTGCCGACATTCACAGCCACTGCTGGGGACAGAGGGGACACACTGGGGTGACCCTGAACCATGGAGGTCAGTAACACCCTGGCGACCCTGTGTGACCCCACCTGTGACCCAGGGTGAGCCAGGTGTCACCTCCAGTGCCAGCTCAGGGCTGAGTGCCCAGAACACGCGGTGCCCGTCCTGTCCCAGCTGGTTGGTGGCCACGCACTGCCAGGTGCCCGAATGTCCCACATCGATGTCCCTGAGCTCCAGGAGGGGACCCCGGGCCACCTCCTGCCCGTTGTGCAGCCAGGTGAAGGTGACAGGGGCTGAGCCCACCTGCACCGAGCAGCGCAGGGTCACGTTGTCACCTGTGTGCACCTGGTGTGCCAGGGGACCGGGGATGATGGTGGCATTGGCCACGGGCACTGTGGGGACACAGGACAGAGGGCGATGGTGGCATTGGCCACGGGCACTGTGGGGATACAGACAGGGGACCAGGGGTGATGGTGGCATTGGCCATGGGGACACAGACAGAGCTGAGGGCACAAGGAGGGGCTGGCAGCCGGTGTGGGGGCATAGGGACAATGGGGATGGGTGTGATGGGCGATGTCAGAGATGGAGTCACACCAAGGAGGGGCGAGGGGACACAGGGCAGAGGTGGGGGGACACAAGGAACGTGTCAAGGGGACATGCAGGTCCCCAGGCAGGGGATTGGGGAGGGATGTGAGGGCTCCCCGTGCCCATTCCTGCACTCACTGGGCACCGTCACCGTGACGCTGAGCCGGGCACTGCTCTTCCGCATGGCCCCACTCTGGGACTGCGCCTCACAGCTGTAATTCCCCGAGTGGGAGACCCCCACGGCGGGCAGCAGCAGCTGCGGGGACCCCTGCGGGCCCCCCAGCACCCGCCCATCCTGATAGAACAGGTACAGGAGGGGGGCTGGGGGCCGCAGGGGGCTGGGGGTGCTGCGGCAGCTGAGAGTCAGGGGGGACCCCACGGTGAGCTCGGGGGGACCCTCCAGCACCAGCACCGGGACCGAGAAGAGCTCTGGAAGGAGAGGGGAGGGGATTTGTGAGCCTGAATCCCTGGGGAGGGGCTGTGGGGGTGTCGGGCTGTGGGGGCTGTGGGGGGCTCACCGTGCACTGTCACTGTCACCGGCGCTGACTCCTTCCACTCCCAGTATTCCACCCAGCCCCTGCAGCTGTAGCGGCCGCTGTGGCTCAGCTGCAGAGGGGACAGGGACAGCTCTGTGCCATCAGGGAGCCCCATCAGTTCTGTCCCCTCGTGGTAGAAGGACACCGAGGTGACCTTGTTGTTCAGCCAGCCCCGGCAGCGCAGTGTCACCGTGTCCCCCTCCAGCAGCACCCGCACCGGCACCTGCAGCACCAGATCATCTGGGGACAGAGGGGACCTGTCACACCTGATGGCACCAGAACCCCCCATTGGAGGGTCCAGCGCACCAGGTGTCCCCAATTCCAGCACTGGGATGCCCTGGGATGTCCCCAGGGCAGGGGACAGGCTCTGGGCACACAGGAGGTGACCCACGGAGCGGAGCCCACCCAGAGCCCTCGGGGTCCCTGCAGGTGCCAGCCTGGGGACACCCAAACCCTGCTCACCGTTTGAGACAGTCACAGTGGGGCTAAGCCCCGTGTCAGGTCTGTAACACATGTAGGTGCCTCTCTCGGTGACATTGAGACGTGCACGTCCCTCCTGCCCCCAGCGCTTCCCGTCCTTGTACCAGGTGGTGCCACCGGCGGTCCCCGAGCCCTGGCAGGTCAGTGTCACCCGGTCCCACAGCACTGGTGGTGTCCATGGGGGCTCCACCAGGATCTGGGTGGTCTGGGCACCTGCTGGTGACAGGGGACACCAGCCTGCCAGGGCCACCATGGGGCTGGGGACAGCGGGATGGGACCATGACATCACCTGAGGACTCACCAGCGAGGCCGAGGGTCTGGGCTGGAAGGGAGAAGGGACAGGGCTGGGTGGGGGTGGCACTGTGGGGACAGCAGCATGGGGACACGGGGTGTGGGGCTGCTCGATGTCCCCAAGCTGTCCCCGTGGGGTCAGCAGTTCTTGTAAGAAACTGTGTCTGGGTGGTCCCCAAAAGATTTGGTGAGGCCAGGGGGACATGTCCATGTCACAGCCACCCGTGCACCACATTTCTGTGGCATGGACACCTTGGGAACGGGCACACAGAGGCCACCCTGGGCTGAGGGTGGGGACACCGTGGACACCCCAGGCACAAGGACAGCACGGACACAGCCCATGCTGGCCCAGGTCACCCCCACCAGCTCATGATCCCATCCCCATGGCTGCATCCTCACCGTTCTTGTCCCCTTCTGTCCCTGCATCCCAGTTCCCTTGTCCCCATCCCCAGAGCTCCCTGAGCCCAAAGGTGCCAGTCCCCACATTCCTGTCCCCAAATTCCTGTCCCCAAAGCCACCCTACATCCCCAGTCCCACCAAGGTCCACTGTGGGTACCATGGACTGGCACTGCTGGCATTGGGGACCTCAGGGGACCCCGCAGCCCCCCTGTGCCCCCTCCCCTCCCCATCCCAGGGGTCTTGGCCCCGTGCCCGGGGCACTCACCCCACAGGAGCAGTGCCACCTTCCCGGCCATCCCGGTGTCCCCAGCCATGTGCACTGGCTGTCACCCTCTGCCGGGGCTGGCTGTCCCCTCGCTGGTGGCTTTTCGGATAAAGGGGAAGGGAAAGAGGCCACGTCTCGTCCTCACGTGTTGGTGGCACTTGGTGGGGGCAGGGTGGCCACAAGCACGGGGTCATGGGGATGTGAGCGTGGGGACAGGCTGTGGGAAGGGAGGGGACAGTCTGGGGACAAGGCTGGGGGGGACAAGGTGCAATATGGGGTTCCCAGGAGTGGGGGGCTCAGAGGGTTTGGGGACCCGGGTAATGGGTGCCCAGGGGAATGGGGGGTCCCTGGGAATGGGGGTGCCCAGGGCTGGGGGGACTCAGGGATGGCAGTGCCAGGGGAACGTGGGCTCCAGGGATTTGGGGTCAGGGGATGGGGATGCAGGGGAATGGGGGGTTCCCATGGGAATGGGGGTTCCCGTGGGAATTGAGGGTCCTGGGACAATCAAGGTTCTGGGGAAAGGAGGATTTCAGGGGATGGAATGGACAGGAGAGGGTTCCCTGGGAATGGGGTGCTGGGCCATGGAGATCCCGGGGAATGGCAGTGCTGGGATGGGGGTCCCAGTGATGGGGGGACACAAGGAATGGGGGTCCCATTTTTGGGGTTCCAGGGGAATGGAGGTGCCAGGTAACAGCAGTGGCTGGGTGGGCCCGTGGGTCTGAGCTCCTTCCCTGGGTATCTCAGATTTTGGGGTGACCCAGGGCCCAGCTAAGCCCCCTTGGGCTGCTCATTTCCTGGGCAGGCATCACTTGAAGGTCCTGGGCAGCTTTGCTTCTGTGCCCTCTCCCACCCTTGAATTTTTCCTCTCTTTATTTCTCTTATTTCCTTATTTTCCTCACTTTTGTGCCACGTCCCCTCACCCCCTGCTCCTGACTCAGCAATCCCGGGGAGCACCTGAGCAGGGAACGGGTTTGGGGGCCGACAGGGGAGGGGAAAAACGGGGTGTTTGGGGTGCGAGGATGGGTGGGGAGGCTGTGGGGGATGGAGGTGTTGGGCTGTGCCCTCTCAACGCTTTCACTTTCTTTTCCTTGGACAAGAAGGAAGCGGCCGTTTGTGCTGAGAGTCAGATGGGAAAGGGACGGGGTTCTGTCCTGCTGGGGCACATCCAGGGCGTCCTGTCCTGGCAGGATCCTGGGAGGATCACTCATCAAATCCTGTCACAGGCAAAACTGCCTCTGAATTAGAGATACGAATTGAATTTATTGCTGACAAAATCAGATCAGGATAAGGAGAAGTCAAATAAACCCTTCCATGCACCTTCCCCCTGTTATGAATAACTTTGTAGTCATTGGCTTTCACTATTTTATTGGTTTTTGCAAAATATTTTGATACAATACATTTTATAATCACTTTTAAACTGCCTTTGATACACTACAATTGGTCATCCTTTTTACCCTAATCCCTGTGTAGAACATATATTTCAGTGTGATAAATACATTATAGTTTAGGCTCTCCCAAAATATCAAGATAGAGACAATGTGCTGTGTATTGCAACATTAACTGTTGCAGAAGCAGCTAATGCCTTTATTTGTGCAGCTAAGTGACAATGAACTCAGATAATTTGGTGAAATAGCTAATGTTGATTTAATGTACAGGTGGAGCATCTCATGTGTATGATAGGAACACATTTGTGTGTTATTACATAAAAGTAGCAAATAAATAAACACCAAAAAAGAGAATGCTGAGATGAATTTACCACTGACCCTTCGGTTATCAAGAACTGTCAAACCACAGAACGGGGTGGCTTTGTGAGGACAGAAAATATATAAATTTAATCTGCACTATGGCATGTACTTTATGAAAACGAATCAAGGCTCAAACCAAGCAAAAGAATTCCTGGGACGCGTGAAGTGGAAAGAACGCTTGAAAATGTAAAACCCTCCTGAGTGTGTATGTAACCATCGCAATGAAAAGCTGCGTGAGGAGAGTGGTTGTAGTTAACCGTGTGCTCCTGGGGGGATTCCGGGGGGATTCCGGGGGGATTCTGGGGGGATTCTGGGGGGATTCTGGGGGGATTCCGGGGGGATTCTGGGGGGATTCTGGGGGGATTTTGGGGGGATTCCGGGGGGATTCTGGGGGGATTCTGGGGGGATTTTGGGGGGATTCTGGGGGGATTCTGGGGGGATTCTGGGGGGATTCCGGGGGGATTCTGAGGGGATTCTGGGGGGATTCTGGGGGGATTCTGGGGGGATTCTGGGGTCCCACCCCGTCCTTCCCTCCTCGATCCCCCCTCCCCCCGCAGCTCTGGGGCTGTTGGGGACGTTGGGGACAGCGCCGCTCGCGCCGGGGGCAGTTGGGGACATCTCGCGACAGCCGCTGCCCCTCCCCTCGGCCGGGGCCCGGCGACAATCGCGACATCCCCCAATGGCCACGCGCGACATCCGCCCCTGCCCGGGATCCGCCTCCCTCCATCCCGGTGCCCCCCCGGGCTCCCGGGTCCCCTCCAAAGCCCCCGGTGCCACCTCGGCCCCTGCGGAGCCTCCCGGTGCCTCCCGTGTGCCCCGGGCTCGGCGGAGGCTCCGCAACAGCTCCGGGGCTCGGAGCCCGCCCGGGGAGCGCCGGGTGCGGGGTCGGGAACTGGGGAGGGGAACCGGGGAAACCGAGGGAACCGGGGAGGGGAACCGGGGACACCGGGGGACACCGGGGAGGGGAACCGGGGAGGGGAACCGGGGACACCGGGGGACACCGGGGAGGGGAACCGGGGACACCGGGGGACACCGGGGGAACCGGGGAGGGGAACCGGGGACACCGGGGGACACCGGGGAGGGGAACCGGGGAGGGGAACCGGGGACACCGGGGGACACCGGGGAGGGGAACCGGGGACACCGGGGGACACCGGGCGGGGGAACCGGGGACACCGGGGGAACCGGGGAGGGGAACCGGGGACACCGGGGGACACCGGGCAGGGGAACCGGGGACACCGGGGGACACCGGGCAGGGGAACCGGGACACCGGGAGAACCGGGGAGGGGAACCGGGGACACCGAGGGAACCGGGGACGGGAACCGGGGACACCGAGGGAACCGGGGAGGGGAACCGGGGACGGGAACCGGGGACACCGGGGGAACCGGGGACGGGAACCGGGGACACCGAGGGAACCGGGGAGGGGAACCGGGGAGGGGAACCGGGGAGGGGAACCGGGGACACCGAGGGACACCGGGCAGGGCTGGAGATGGGGGATTTGGGCACCGGGCAGGTTTTTGGGGATGGGGGATTTGGGCACCGGGTGCGGGGTTTGGGCACCCGGGGGTATTTTTGGGGGTGCTGGGGAAATTTAGAGGGGTTTTGGCGTGATTTTTGGGTTGATTCAGGGGGATTTGGGGTGATTTTTTGGGTAGATTTTGGGGCGATTTCATGGTGGTTCTGGGGTGATGATGGGTGGTTTGGGGGATTTGATTTGGGGTGGGTTTTTATGGGATTTTTGGGGCGGATTTTTTGGAGGCACTTGGAGGGAATTTTGGGGCGGATTTTGCGGGGATTTTGGGGGTGGTTTTGGGGCAATTAAGGGTGATTTGGAGTTGATTTGGGGTGGATTCTTGGGGCAGATTTTGCGGGGATTTTGGGGTGGTTTTGGGTCGATTATGGGTGATTTTGGGGATTTGGAGTTGATTTGGGGTGGATTTTTGTGGGATTTTTGGGGCGGATTTTGGGTGGACTTTGTGGGAATTTTGGGGCGGATTTTGCGGGGTTTTTGGGGTGGTTTTGGGGAGATTTTGGGTAGATTTGGGGGGGATTTAGGGGTGCTTTTTGGGACGATTAGGAGTGTTTTTGGGGATTTGGAGTTGATTTGGGGTGGATTTTGATGGCATTTTTGGGGCAGATTTTGGAGGGACTTTGTGGGAATTTTGGGGCGGATTTTGGAGGGACTTTGAGGGAATTTTGGGGCGGATTTTGGAGGCACTTTGTGGGAATTTTGGGGCGGATTTTGGGGAGATTTTGGGGTCTCACCCCGTCCTTTCCCGCAGCCCGAGGGACACTCCAGCCCCATCGTGCTGCTCCAAGATGTCACCAATGTCACCAATGTCACCGCTGCCCCTGGAGCGCTGCCCTCGCTCCGGGACAAACCCAAAACCATCCGGGTCATCACCAGGGACGTGATCCGGGAGCTCATGTGAGGCTCCCCAAATCTGCTCATTTTTTCTCCAATAATCCTTTAATTTTTTCCAGAAATTCCCCCATTGTTTCCCCCAAAATTCCGGATATTTTTGCCGATAATTCAGGACAAAAAAAAAAAAAAAAAAAAAAAACAACCTGGATTTTTTAGCCAAAAATCTAGTGGCTTTCCCCCCTAAATCTGGAATGTTTTCCCCAAATTTCGGAAATTTATTTTATACATTTTATTATTATAAAAATTATCATTTCAATTATTTAATTATTAAAATAGCATTTAAATTTATTATTACAAATTGTATTATTACAAAACTTATTATTCATTTTATTATTATAAATTTTATTACTCTTTTATTATTATAAAATTTATATACCCCCAAGAGTCACGATTACTTCCCCCCAAATTTGGCCGGTTTTCCCCCAAAATTTGAAATATTTTTCCCCTAAAATTAAAGGGTTTTTTTGCCTAAAATCCATGATTTTTTCCCCCATAATGTGAGATATTTTTCCCCTGATTTTGCTCTGCGTCCCGCAGAATTCCCAGGGATCGGCCCCCGGGCTCGCTCATCATCGGCAATGAGGAATTCCAGCGGATCCAGGACGAGGCTCAGCCCCCGCGGCCGCTCGCGGATCCGCCGCAGATCCTCAAATCCCGCCAGGACACGGCTTTTGTGGGCATCTCCCAATTCCCTCACCCCAAATTTCCCGATCCTGAATTTCCCGGTCCCAAATTCCCCCAATCCCGCTTTTCCTGATCCCGATTTTCCCCCAATCCCGCTTTTCCTGATCCCGATTTTCCCCAATCCCGCTATCCCCGATTCCCCGAGCCAAATTTTCCCTATCCCAAATTTCCCAATCTCGATCTCCCCAGTCCCAAATTTTTCCCCATCCCCAAATTTTCCCGACCCCGTTTTCCCTGATGCCGCTTTTCTGACCCCGATTTTCCCCAATCCCGATTCTCCCAAATCATGAGATTTTGGGGGGATTTGGGGGTGATTTTGTGGGGATTTTGAAGGTGGATTTGTGGGAAGATTTTGGGGTGATTTTGGGGGTGATTTTGTGGGGGCTTTTGAGGGGATTTTGTGATTATTTTTATGGGATTTTGGGGGGCAGTTTGTGATTATTTTCATGAGATTTTGGGGGGATTTGGGGGTGATTTTGTGGGGATTTTGAAGGTGGATTTGTGGGAAGATTTTGGGGTGATTTTGGGGGTGATTTTGTGGGGGCTTTTGAGGGGATTTTGTGATTATTTTTATGGGATTTTGGGGGGCAGTTTGTGATTATTTTCATGAGATTTTGGGGGGATTTGGGGGTGATTTTGTGGGGATTTTGAAGGTGGATTTGTGGGAAGATTTTGGGGTGATTTTGGGGGTGATTTTGTGGGGGCTTTTGAGAGGATTTTGTGATTATTTTTATGGGATTTTGGGGGGCAGTTTGTGATTATTTTCATGAGATTTTGGGGGGATTTGGGGGTGATTTTGTGGGGATTTTGAAGGTGGATTTGTGGGAAGATTTTGGGGTGATTTTGGGGGTGATTTTGTGGGGGCTTTTGAGGGGATTTTGTGATTATTTTTATGGGATTTTGGGGGGCAGTTTGTGATTATTTTCATGAGATTTTGGGGGGATTTGGGGGTGATTTTGTGGGGATTTTGAAGGTGGATTTGTGGGAAGATTTTGGGGTGATTTTGGGGGTGATTTTGTGGGGGCTTTTGAGGGGATTTTGTGATTATTTTAATGGGATTTTGGGGGGCAGTTTGTGATTATTTTCATGAGATTTTGGGGGGATTTGGGGGTGATTTTGTGGGGATTTTGAAGGTGGATTTGTGGGAAGATTTTGGGGTGATTTTGGGGGTGATTTTGTGGGGGCTTTTGAGGGGATTTTGTGATTATTTTAATGGGATTTTGGGGGGCAGTTTGTGATTATTTTCATGAGATTTTGGGGGGATTTGGGGGTGATTTTGTGGGGATTTTGAAGGTGGATTTGTGGGAAGATTTTGGGGTGATTTTGGGGGTGATTTTGTGGGGGCTTTTGAGAGGATTTTGTGATTATTTTTATGGGATTTTGGGGGGCAGTTTGTGATTATTTTCATGAGATTTTGGGGGGATTTGGGGGTGATTTTGTGGGGATTTTGAAGGTGGATTTGTGGGAAGATTTTGGGGTGATTTTGGGGGTGATTTTGTGGGGGCTTTTGAGGGGATTTTGTGATTATTTTTATGGGATTTTGGGGGGCAGTTTGTGATTATTTTCATGAGATTTTGGGGGGATTTGGGGGTGATTTTGTGGGGATTTTGAAGGTGGATTTGTGGGAAGATTTTGGGGTGATTTTGGGGGTGATTTTGTGGGGGCTTTTGAGGGGATTTTGTGATTATTTTTATGGGATTTTGGGGGGCAGTTTGTGATTATTTTCATGAGATTTTGGGGGGATTTGGGGGTGATTTTGTGGGGATTTTGAAGGTGGATTTGTGGGAAGATTTTGGGGTGATTTTGGGGGTGATTTTGTGGGGGCTTTTGAGGGGATTTTGTGATTATTTTTATGGGATTTTGGGGGGCAGTTTGTGATTATTTTCATGAGATTTTGGGGGGATTTGGGGGTGATTTTGTGGGGATTTTGAAGGTGGATTTGTGGGAAGATTTTGGGGTGATTTTGGGGGTGATTTTGTGGGGGCTTTTGAGGGGATTTTGTGATTATTTTAATGGGATTTTGGGGGGCAGTTTGTGATTATTTTCATGAGATTTTGGGGGGATTTGGGGGTGATTTTGTGGGGATTTTGAAGGTGGATTTGTGGGAAGATTTTGGGGTGATTTTGGGGGTGATTTTGTGGGGGCTTTTGAGGGGATTTTGTGATTATTTTTATGGGATTTTGGGGGGCAGTTTGTGATTATTTTCATGAGATTTTGGGGGGATTTGGGGGTGATTTTGTGGGGATTTTGAAGGTGGATTTGTGGGAAGATTTTGGGGTGATTTTGGGGGTGATTTTGTGGGGGCTTTTGAGGGGATTTTGTGATTATTTTAATGGGATTTTGGGGGGGAGTTTGTGATTATTTTCATGAGATTTTGGGGGGATTTGGGGGTGATTTTGTGGGGATTTTGAAGGTGGATTTGTGGGAAGATTTTGGGGTGATTTTGGGGGTGATTTTGTGGGGGCTTTTGAGAGGATTTTGTGATTATTTTAATGGGATTTTGGGGGGCAGTTTGTGATTTTCTGGATCCCGTTGCTCCCCATCCCGATATTTTACTGATCCAGGGAATGCCCCGGGGTGTCCCCAAGTTGTTCCCTGGGATTTTGTCCCCAAGATGTCCCCAAGATGTCCCCACAATGTCCCTTGTCCCCACAGGAGCAGCTGCGGCGAGCGCGGAGTGCGGAGCTGGCCAGGGACGAGCAGCGGGACAAGGACAAGGACAAGGACAAGGACAAGGACAAGGACAAGGACAAAGAGGAAAAGGGGGAGAGGGCAAGGAAGGTGAGGCCGGAGGAATTTTGGGGTAATTTTGGAGGAATTTTGGAGGAATTTTGGGGGAATTTTGGAGGAATTTTGGGGGAATTTTGAAGGAATTTTGAAGGAATTTTGGGGGAATTTTGGTGGAATTATGGAGGAATTTTGGAGGAACTTTGCGGTGTTTGGGGGGTCTCTCACCTCAAAACCTCACCCCAAAATTTGATGGATTTTGTGGGGGATTTTGAAGTGATTTGGGGGATTCTGAGGGATTTGGGGAATTTCGGGGTGATTTTGTGGGCGCTTTTGAGGGGATTTTGTGATTATTTTAATGGGATTTTGGGGGGCAGTTTGTGATTATTTTCATGAGATTTTGGGGGGATTTGGGGGTGATTTTGTGGGGATTTTGGAGGTGGATTTGTGGGAAGATTTTGGGGTGATTTTGGGGGTGATTTTGTGGAGGATTTTGAGGGGATTTTGTGATTATTTTAATGGGATTTGGGGGGGGAGTTTGTGATTATTTTCATGAGATTTTGGGGAGATTTTGGGATGATTTTGTGGGGATTTTGAAGGTGGATTTGTGGGAAGATTTTGGGGTGATTTTGGGGGTGATTTTGTGGAGGATTTTGAGGGGATTTTGTGATTATTTTAATGGGATTTTGGGGGGCAGTTTGTGATTATTTTCATGAGATTTTGGGGAGATTTTGGGATGATTTTGTGGGGATTTTGAAGGTGGATTTGTGGGAAGATTTTGGGGTGATTTTGGGGGTGATTTTGTGGGGGCTTTTGAGAGGATTTTGTGATTATTTTTATGGGATTTTGGGGGGCAGTTTGTGATTATTTTCATGAGATTTTGGGATGATTTTGTGGGGATTTTGAAGGTGGATTTGTGGGAAGATTTTGGGGTGATTTTGGGGTGATTTTGTGGGGGCTTCTGAGGGGATTTTGTGATTATTTTAATGGGATTTTGGGGGGCAGTTTGTGATTATTTTCATGAGATTTTGTGGGGATTTGGGGGTGATTTTGTGGGGATTTTGAAGGTGGATTTGTGGGAAGATTTTGGGGTGATTTTGGGGGTGATTTTGTGGGGGCTTTTGAGGGGATTTTGTGATTATTTTAATGGGATTTCGGGGGGGAGTTTGTGATTATTTTCATGAGATTTTTGGGGGGATTTGGGGGTGATTTTGTGGGGATTTTGAAGGTGGATTTGTGGGAAGATTTTGGGGGTGATTTTGTGGGGCTTTTCAGGGGATTTTGTGATTATTTTAATGGGATTTTGGGGGGGAGTTTGTGATTATTTTCATGAGATTTTGGGGGGATTTGGGGGTGATTTTGTGGGGATTTTGAAGGTGGATTTGTGGGAAGATTTTGGGGTGATTTTGGGGGTGATTTTGTGGGGGCTTTTGAGAGGATTTTGTGATTATTTTTATGGGATTTTGTGGGGCTTTTGAGAGGATTTTGTGATTATTTTTATGGGGTTTTGGGGGGAATTTGGGGGGGATTTTGTGATTATTTTCACGAGATTTTAGGGGGATTTTGGGATGATTTTGTGGGGATTTTGAAGGTGGTTTTGTGGGACGAGTTTGGGCTGATTTTGGGGTCTCACCCCATTTTTCCCCCCAGATTTCAGGCTCCTCCTGCCCCATCACTCAGCTCCAGGATGTGAGGAGCGCCCCGGGCCCGGTGCCTCAGGACAAACCCAAAACCATCCGCGTCTTCACCAAGGACGTGGTCCGGGACCTCGTGTGAGGCTCGGGGGGATTTGGGGACCCCCAGAGGGGATTTGGGGACCCCCAGGGACTCAGAAGGGATTTGGGGACTCACAGGAATTGGGGACCCAGAAGGGATTTGGGGACTCAGGGGGAAGTTGGACCCAGAAGGGAATTGGAGACTTGGAGAGGATTTGGGGACCCAGGTGGGATTTGGGGACTCAGGGGACACCAGGAGCTGTCCCCATGTCCCTGATTGTGCTCTGCGTCCCCCAGAATTCCCAGGGATCGGCCCCCGGGCTCGCTCGTCCTCGGCAATGAGGAATTCCAGCGGATCCAGGACGAGGCTCAGCCCCCGCGGCCGCTGGCGGATCCGCCGCAGATCCTCAAATCCCGCCAGGACGCGGCTTTTGTGGGCATCTCCCGATTCCCCGAGCCCCAGTTTCCCGATCCCGAATTTCCCGAACCCGATTTTCCCAATCCTGCTTTTCCTGAGCCCAGTTTTCCCCCATCCCGATTTCCCCCATCCCGAATTTCCTGATCCCCCTTTTCCCAGTCCCGCTTTTCCCACTCCCCTCGTGCCAGGGACCCTGGAATGTCCTAGAACTGTCCCCCCAGGAGGCCCTGGGAATGTCCCCAGCAGCGTCCCTGTCCCACAGGCAGTGTCCCCAGTAGTGTCCCTCTCCTCAGCAGTGTCCCCAGCAGTGTCCCCACAGTGTCCCTGTCCCGTAAGAGGCCCGGGAATGTCCCCAGCAGTGTCCCCAGCTGTGTCCCTGTCCCCACAGTGTCCCTGTCCCACAGGCAGTGTCCCCACAGTGTCCCACAGTGTCCGTGTCCCACAGGAGGCTCGGCAGTGTCCCCACGGTGTCCCCACAGTGTCCGTGTCCCGCAGGAGCCTCGGCAGTGTCCCCACAGTGTCCCACAGTGTCCCACAGTGTCCCCACAGTGTCCCCACAGTGTCCCCACAGTGTCCCACGGTGTCCGTGTCCCGCAGGAGGCTCGGCAGTGTCCCACAGTGTCCCACGGTGTCCCATGGTGTCCCCACAGTGTCCCACAGTGTCCCCACAGTGTCCCAGTGTCCCCACAGTGTCCCCACAGTGTCCCAGTGTCCCCACGGTGTCCCCACAGTGTCCCAGTGTCCCCACAGTGTCCCCACAGTGTCCCACAGTGTCCGTGTCCCGCAGGAGGCTCGGCAGTGTCCCCACGGTGTCCCCACAGTGTCCCACAGTGTCCCACAGTGTCCCACAGTGTCCGTGTCCCACAGGAGGCTCGGCAGTGTCCTCACAGTGTCCCACAGTGTCCCCACAGTGTCCCACAGTGTCCCCACGATGTCCATGTCCCGCAGGAGGCTCGGCAGTGTCCCCACAGTGTCCCCACAGTGTCCCACAGTGTCCCCACAGTGTCCCACGGTGTCCCATGGTGTCCCCACAGTGTCCCCACAGTGTCCCCACAGTGTCCCACAGTGTCCGTGTCCCGCAGGAGGCTCAGCAGTGTCCCCACAGTGTCCCACGGTGTCCCATGGTGTCCCCACAGTGTCCCACAGTGTCCGTGTCCCGCAGGAGGCTCGGCAGTGTCCCCACAGTGTCCCCACAGTGTCCCCACAGTGTCCCACAGTGTCCGTGTCCCGCAGGAGCCTCGGCAGTGTCCCCACAGTGTCCCCACGGTGTCCCCACAGTGTCCCACAGTGTCCCCACAGTGTCCCACAGTGTCCGTGTCCCGCAGGAGCCTCGGCAGTGTCCCCACAGTGTCCCCACAGTGTCCCACAGTGTCCCACAGTGTCCGTGTCCCGCAGGAGGCTCGGCAGTGTCCCCACAGTGTCCCCACAGTGTCCCACAGTGTCCCACAGTGTCCGTGTCCCGCAGGAGGCTCGGCAGTGTCCCCACAGTGTCCCACAGTGTCCCCACAGTGTCCCCACAGTGTCCCACAGTGTCCCCACAGTGTCCCACGGTGTCCCAGGGTGTCCGTGTCCCGCAGGAGGCGCGCAGCCGGGCCCGCAGCGCGGAGCGGCGGCAGGAGGAGCAGCGGGAGGCGCGGGAGCCCTCGGAGCTGGGGCTGCAGCTGGAGCTGGAGCGCCGGGAGCTGCTGGAGCGCGCGGCCGGGCTGAGGCTGGAGCAGGAGGACGAGATGCGGCGGCTGAACTCGGTGCGGCCGGAACCTTCCCCTATTTCCCGTTTCCTTGTCCCATTCCCGTTCCCATTCCCATTTCCCATTCCCATTTCCCATTCCCATTCCCATTCCCATTCCCATTCCCATGTGTCGCAGCTCCTGCTGAGCTCCCGCTGCAGATCCATCCAGGACAGGCAGGAGAAGGGGCTGCTCCAGGGTTCCCTTTTCCCACTCCCATTCCCATTTCCATTTCCATTGCCATTTCCCATTTCTATTTCCATTCCCATTTCCATTTCCCATTCCCATTTCCATTCCCGTGTCCCACAGTTCCTGCTCAGCGCCCGCTGCAGATCCATCCTGGACAGGCAGGAGAAGGGGCTGCTCCAGGGCTCCCTTTTCCCACTCCCATTCCCATTTCCATTTCCATTTCCATTCCCATTCCCATTCCCATCTCCATCCCCGTGTCCCACAGCTCCTGCTCAGCGCCCGCTGCAGATCCATCCTGGACAGGCAGAAGCTCCAGGGCTCCCATTTCCCATTCCCATTCCCATCTCCCATTCCCATTTCATTCCCATTCCCATTCCCATTCCCATTCCCATTTCCCATTCCCATTCCCATTTCCCTTTCCCTTTCCTATTCCCATTCCCATTTCCATTCCCATTTCCATTTCCCATTCCCATTCCCATTTCCATTCCCATCTCGCATTCCCATTTCATTCCCATTCCCATTTCCCATTCCCATTCCCATTCCCATCTCCATCCCCGTGTCCCACAGCTCCTGCTCAGCGCCCGCTGCAGATCCATCCAGGACAGGCAGGAGAAGCTCCAGGGCTCCCATTTCCCATTTTTCCCATTTCCCATTCCCATCTCCCATTCCCATTTCATTCCCATTCCCATTCCCATTCCCATTCCCGTTTCATTCCCATTCCCATTCCCATTCCCATTTCCATTCCCATCTCCCATTCCCATTTCATTCCCATTCCCGTGTCCCGCAGGTCCTGCTCAGCGCCTGCTGCAGATCCATCCTGGACAGGCAGGAGAAGCTTCAGTACTCCCATTCCCGTTCCCGTTCCCATTCCCATTCCCATTCCCATTCCCATTCCCGTTCCCATTCCCATTCCCATTCCCATTCCCATTCCCATCTCCATTCCCGTGTCCCGCAGCTCCTGCTCAGCGCCCGCTGCAGATCCATCCAGGACAGGCAGCTGGCAGAGAAGCAGCAGATCCAGGACTCCCATTCCCATTCCCATTTTCATTCCCATTCCCATTCCCATTCCCATTCCCATTCCCATTTTCATTCACATTTTCATTCCCATTCCCATTCCCATTCCCATTCCCGTGTCCCGCAGCTCCTGCTCAGCGCCCGCTGCAGATCCATCCAGGACAGGCAGCTGGCAGAGAAGCAGCAGCTGCAGGGGGAGCTGCAGGCGGAGGAGCAGCGCCTGGTGCGGCTCCTGGACAGCGAGCGGGAGAAGGAGCTGCAGATGGAGGAGGAGCTGCAGCGCCGCAGGAAGCAGGAGATCATCAGGTCTGTGCTTCCCTTTTCCTCTTCCCTTTTCCTCTTCCCTTTTCCCTTCTTTTCCCTCTCCTCTTTTCTCCTTATCCCTTTCCTCTTATCTCTTCTCCCTTCCTCCATTCTTTTTTTCCTCTTCTCTTTTCCCTTTCTCTTTTTCCTCTTCCCATTTTCTTCCCTTTACCTTCTGTTCTGTTTCCCCTTTCCCTCCTTTCCCTACTTCCTTTTCTCTTTTTCCCTCTTTCCTCTTCCCCTTTTCCCTTCTTTTCCCATTCTTTTCCTTCTTTTCCCTTTTTTTGCCTTTTCCTTTTCTCCCCTTTCTCCTTTCCCCCTTTTCCCTCTCTCCTTTTCCCCTTTTCCCTTTCTCCCTCTTTATTTTTTTCCCCTCCTTTTCCCCTTTTCTTTTTCCCCTTTTCCATTTCCCTTTCTCCCTCTTTCCCCTTTCCCTTTTTCTTCCTTTTCCCCTTTTCTTTTTCCCTTTCTCCCTCTTTCCCCTTTCCCTTCCTTTTTCCCTTTCCCCTTTCCCTTTCCCACCCCGTGCACTCCACAGTTCTGGAGCCAGACCGGAACTTTTCCATTCCCAAATTCCCGAATTCCCGAATTCCCAAATAATTCCCGAATGCTTCCCGAATTCCCAGCCACAAGCTGGAGGTGCTCAAGCAGGTGGAGCAGCACCAGGAGCAGCGGGCGCTGAAGGCTGAGCAGAAACTCCAGGAGCGCCAGAGGCTCCTGGAACACCTGGAGCAGATGAAGAGGGAGGATCACGAGGTTGGAGATTCCCAGCGGGAATTTGGGAATTTGGGTTGGAAGGGTTGGGGGCAGCACGGGGTGGGATCGGGGCTCTGGTGGCCTTGGGGATGTGGTGGCATCACAAGGGGACACGGAGCTGGTGGGGATTCCAGGGATTTGGGGATTCCAGGGATTGGAGGTGCCAGGGAATGGGGATTTTGGGGAATTGGGATTTTGGGGAATGAGGATTTCTGGGAATGGGGGATCCCAGGGAATCGGGATTTTGGGGAATGGGAATTCCAGGGAATGGGGATTTCTGAGATTGGGGATTTCAGGGAATGGGGATCCTGCTGAGGGAGATCCTCATGAGGGAGATCCCAGAGGTTTAAGGTCCCATGGAATTGGGATCTATAGCAGGGCAATCCCAGGGAATGGGGGTCCCAGGGGTTTGGGGTCCCAAGGAGTGGGAGATCCCAGGGAATGGAGGTCCTAGGGAAAGGAGGTCCCAATGAGGGAGATCCCAGGGATTTGGGACCCCAGGGAATGGGGATCCATAGCAAGGGGATCCCAGGGGTTTGGGATCCCATGGAATTGGGATCTATAGCAGGGTAATCCCAGGGAATGGGGGATCCCAGGGGTTTGGGATCCCAAGAAGTGGGAGATCCCAAGGAGTGGGAATTTCAGGGAATGGGGATTTCAGGGAATGGGGATTTCAGGGAATGGGCATCCTGATGAGGGAGATCCCAGAGGTTTGGGATCCCATGGAATTGGGGATCCCAGGGGTTTGGGGTCTCCGGGGAATGCGGGAATTGGGATCCCTGTGGGCAGGCGGGGTTTGCGGGGCTCTGCGGTGACGGGATCGGTGTCCCCGCGGTGTCCCCGCGGTGTCCCCTCGGTGTGGCCAGGCCTGGCAGCAGCGGCAGCAGCGCAAGCAGCAGCTCATGGCCGAGATGAGGGCGGTGGACGCGGAGAACCAGCGGCTGCGGCAGCGCGAGCGGGAGCGCGACAGGCGCGCCGAGCTGCGGGCCCTGGAGGAGCAGCGCCTCAAGGGGGTGAGGGCGGGGCTGCCAGCGAGATGTCACCTCCCCCGGAGTGCTGTCACCTCCCCAGGGTGCTGTCACCTCCCCAGGGTGCTGTCCCACCCCGAGGCGCTGTCACCTCCCATGGCACTTTCCTATGCCGGGGCTCTGTCCCCTCCCCTGGGTGCTGTCGCCTCCCCGAGGTTCTGTCACCTCCCCAGGGCTTTGTCACCTTCTCAGGGCTCTGTCCCCCACTGTGTCCTTGTCTCCAGCCGATATCTCTGTCCCCGGCTGTGTCCCTGTCTCCGTGTCGCTGTCCCCCAGTGTGTTCCTGTCCCCAGCTGATGTCCCTGTTCCCACCGGCGTCCCTGTCCTGGTGTCGCTGTCCCCAGTCAGTGTCCCCGTCCCCCAGTGTGTCCCTGTCCCAGTGTCCCTGTCCCCAGCGGTGTCCCTGTCCCCACTGGTGTTCCTGTCCCCAGCGGTGTCTCTGTCCCCCGTCGGTGTCCCTGTCTGTCCCTGTCCTGGTGTCCCTGTCCCCAGCTGTGTCCCTGTCCCAGTGTCCCTGTCCCCAGCTGTGTCCCTGTCCCCAGTCAGTGTCCCTGTCCCCAGCGGTGTCCCTGTCCTGGTGTCCCTGTCCCCAGCTGTGTCCCTGTCCCAGTGTCCCTGTCCCCAGCGGTGTCCCTGTCCCGCTGTCCCTGTCCCGGTGTCCCCTTGTCCCCAGCGGTGTCCCTGTCCACAGCAGTGTCCCTGTCCCAGTGTCCCTGTCCCGAGCGGTGTCCCTGTCCCCAGCTGTGTCCCTGTCCCTAGCGGTGTCTCCCCAGCGGTGTCCCTGTCCCCAGCGGTGTCCCTGTCCCCAGTGGTGTCGCTGTCCCCAGCACTGTCGCTGTCCCCAGCGGTGTCCCTGTCCCCAGTGGTGTCGCTGTCCCGCTGTCCCTGTCCCCACTGGTGTCCCTGTCCCCAGTGGTGTCCCTGTCCCCAGCGGTGTCCCTGTCCCCAGCGGTGTCGCTGTCCCCAGGAGCGGGAGGTGGCGCTGCAGGCGGAGCGGGCGCGGCTGTGCCAGGAGCAGCAGCGGGAGCTGGACCGGCTCAAGGCCGCGAAGGAGCGCGAGCGGGAGTGGCAGGAGGCGCAGGTGGGTGGCACTGCCACCCCTGTCCCCTCCCCGGGCTCTGTCCCCTCCCCAGGGCGCTGTCACCTCCCCGGGGCTCTGCGGACCAAGAGCAGCCAGGTGGCGGCAGAGCGCGCCTGGTGACACCGGGAGCTGTCCCTGTCCCCAATATCCCCAATGTCCCCTGTAGCTGTCCCTGTCCCCAATGCCCTTAATGTCCCCAGTGTCCCCTGTCACTGTCCCCAGTGTCGCCGGAGGACGCTCTGCGCTCCAAGCGCAGCCAGCAGGTGGCAGAGCGGGAGTGGCAGCCCTGGGAGCTGTCCCTGTGACTGTCCCTTTCCCTGTCCCCAGTGTTTCCAGTATCCCCAATGTCCCCTGTCGCTGTCACTGTCCCCAATGTCCCCAGTGTCCCCGCAGGAGGCTCCGCGCTTCAAGCGCAATGAGGAGGCGGCGGAGCGGGACTGGCACTGCCAGGACCTGTCCCTGTCCCCAGTGTCCCCAGCACCCCCAATGCCCCCGATGTCCCCAATGCCCCCAATGTCCCCAGTGTCCCCCGATGTCCCCAGTGTCCCTGATGTCCCCAATGTCCCCAATGCCCCCAATGTCCCCGATGTCCCCGATGTCCCCAATGCCCCCGATGTCCCCAATGCCCCCAGTGTCCCCGCAGGAGGCTCCGCGCTTCAAGCGCAATGAGGAGGCGGCAGAGCGGGACTGGCACTGCCAGGACCTGTCCCTGTCCCCAGTGTCCCCAACACCCCCAACGTCCCCAATGTCCCCAATGTCCTCAATGTCCCCAATGTCCCCAATGTCCCCAATGTCCCCAATGCCCCCAGTGTCCCCGCAGGAGGCCCTGCGCTTCAGGCGCAGTGCGGAGGCGGCGGAGCGGGAGTGGCGGCACTGGGAGCTGTCCCTGTCCCCAGTGTCCCCAGTGTCCCCAGTGTCCCCAATGCCCCCGATGCCCCCGATGTCCCCAATGTCCCCGCAGGAGGCCCTCTGCTTCAAGCGCAATGAGGAGGCAGCAGAGCGGGACTGGCACTGCCAGGACCTGTCCCTGTCCCCAGTGTCCCCAATGTCCCCAATGCCCCCAGTGTCCCCAGTGCCCCCGATGTCCCCAACGTCCCCAGTGTCCCCAATGTCCCCAAAGCCCCCACTGTCCCCAGTATCCCCGATGTCCCCAATGTCCCCAATGTCCTCAATGTCCCCAATGCCCCCAATGTCCCCAGTGTCCCCAATGCCCCCAATGTCCCCACAGGAGGCTCCGCGCTTCAAGCACAATGAGGAGGCAGTGGAGCGGGACTGGCACTGCCAGGACCTGTCCCTGTCCCCAGTGTCCCCAACACCCCCTATGTCCCCAATGTCCTCAATGTCCCCAATGCCCCTAGTGCCCCCGATGTCCCCAATGTCCCCAATGCCCCCAATGTCCCCACAGGAGGCCCTGCGCTTCAGGTGCAGTGAGGAGGCGGCGGAGCGGGAGTGGCGGCACTGGGAGCTGTCCCTGTCCCCAGTGTCCCCAGTGCCCCCAATGTCCCCAATGCCGCCGATGTCCCCAATGCCCCCAATGTCCCCAATGCCCCCAATGTCCCCAATGCCCCCAATGTCCCCGCAGGAGGCCCTGCGCTTCAGGTGCAGTGAGGAGGCGGCGGAGCGGGAGTGGCGGCACTGGGAGCTGTCCCTGTCCCCAGTGTCCCCAATGTCCCCAATGTCCCCAATGTCCCCAATGTCCCCAGTGCCCCCAGTGCCCCCGATGGCCCCGCAGGAGGCCCTGCGCTTCAGGCGCAGTGAGGAGGCAGTGGAGCAGGACTGGCACTGCCAGGACCTGTCCCTGTCCCCAGTGTCCCCAATGCCCCCAATGTCCCCAGTGCCCTCAATGTCCCCGATGTCCCCAATGTCCCCAGTGTCCCCAATGCCCCCAATGTCCCCAATGTCCCCAGTGTCCCCAATGCCCCCAGTGTCCCCACAGGAGGCCCTGCGCTTCAGGCGCAGTGCGGAGGCGGCGGAGCGCGAGTGGCGGCGCCGGGAGCTGCAGCGGGAGCGGCGCCGCGCGGAGCAGCTGCAGGAGCTGCAGCGGGGCCGCCAGGAGGAGGCGACAAAGCGGCGACAGCAGCGGGCGCTGGCACTGCAGCAGGAGCGCCGCGACTTCCTCACCCTGCTCGGGTGGGTGGCACCGGGGCTGGCACCCGAGGGTGGCACGGGGACAGCAGCGGGCGCTGGCGCTGCAGCAGGAGCGCCGCGACTTCCTCACCCTGCTCGGGTGGGTGGCACCGGGGCTGGCACCCGAGGGTGGCACGGGGACAGCAGCGGGCGCTGGCGCTGCAGCAGGAGCGCCGCGACTTCCTCACCCTGCTCGGGTGGGTGGCACCGGGGCTGGCATGGGGACAGCTGAGAGGTTGGGGACTCCGGTGCCACCCCAGGAGCTGTGCCAGGCGTGACTGGGGTCTCTGGCAGGGTCCCTGTGCCATCTTGGTGGCGCTGGGGACACCAGTGTCACCCCAGACGCTGTGCCAGGCATGCCCAGGGGACTGTAGCAGTGTCCCCGTGTCACCCAGGGGCTGTGCCAATGTCCGCACGCCCTCAGCGCCCACCAGGAGCAGCTGGCATGGGAGCGGGCACAGCTGTGCCAGCGTCCCAGTGAGGTCTCCATGTCCCCAGTGTACCAGTGCCAATGTCCCAGTGATGTCCCCAGTGACCCAGTGTCCCCAGTGCCTAGTAGGAGCAGCTGGCACGGCAGCGGGCACAGCTGTGCCAGTGTCACCGTGCCAATGTCCCAGTGGTGTCTCCATGTCCCCGGTGTCACAGCTGTGCCAGTGTCACCGTGCCAACGTCCCAGTGGTGTCTCCATGTCCCCGGTGTCACAGCTGTGCCAGTGTCACCGTGCCAATGTCCCCACGTCCCCTGTGTTCCCAGTGCCCAGCAAGAGCAGCTGGTCCAGGAGTAGCAGCTGGCACTGCAGCGGGCACAGTCCCAGTGTCACAGTGCCAATGTCCCAGCGATGTCCCCATGTCCCCAGTGCCAAGCAGGAGCAGCTGGTACAGGAGCGGGCACAGCTGTGCCAGCGTCCCAGTGCCAATGTCCCCATGTCAGTGTCACGGTGATGTCCCCGTGTCCCCCATGTGTCCCCAGTGCCCAGCAGCAGCAGCTGGCACGGTAGCGGGCACAGCCCCAGTGTCCCAGTGCCAGTGTCCCAGTGATGTCCCCATGTCCCCAGTGTCCCAGTGCCAGTGTCACAGTGATGTGCCCGTGTCCGCAGTGCCCATCAGCAGCAGCTGGCACAGGAGCAGGACCAGCAGCTGGCACGGCAGCGGGCACAGTCCCAGTGTGACAGTGCCAATGTCCCAGTGATGTCCCCATGTCCCCAGTGTGACAGTGCCAGTGTCCCCATATCCCCCATGTGTCCCCAGTGCCCAGCAGGAGCAGCTGGCGCGGGAGCAGGACCAGCAGCTGGCACGGCAGCCGGCACAGCTGTGCCAATGTCACTATGCCAGTGTCACAGTGGTGTCCCCGTGTCCGCAGTGCCCATCAGCAGCAGCTGGCACAGGAGCAGGACCAGCAGCTGGCACGGCAGCGGGCACAGTCCCAGTGTCACAGTGCCAGTGTCACAGTGATGTGCCCATGTCCCCAGTGCCCAGCAGGAGCAGCTGGCACGGCAGTGGGCACAGTCCCAGTGTCACAGTGCCAGTGTCACAGTGGTGTCCCCGTGTCCCCAGTGTGACAGTGCCAGTGTCCCAGTGTCACAGCGGTGCCCCCCATGTGTCCGCAGTGCCCAGCAGGAGCAGCTGGCGCGCGAGCAGGAGCAGCAGCTGGCACGGC
Source organism: Ammospiza caudacuta (assembly GCF_027887145.1). Classification (NCBI taxonomy): domain Eukaryota; kingdom Metazoa; phylum Chordata; class Aves; order Passeriformes; family Passerellidae; genus Ammospiza; species Ammospiza caudacuta. Next base: position 3,751,968 of record NC_080622.1, read on the forward strand.
AGCGGGCACAGTCCCAGTGTCACAGTGCCAATGTCCCAGTGTCACAGTGATGTCCCCATGTCCCCAGTGCCAATGTCACTATGCCAGTGTCCCAGTGGTGTCCCCGTGTCCCCAGTGTCACAGTGCCAGTGTCCCCATATCCCCCATGTGTCCCCAGTGCCCAGCAGGAGCAGCTGGCACGGGAGCAGGACCAGCAGCTGGCACGGCAGCGGGCACAGTCCCAGTGTGACAGTGCCAGTGTCACAGCGGTGCCCCCCATGTGTCCGCAGTGCCCAGCAGGAGCAGCTGGCGCGCGAGCAGGAGCAGCAGCTGGCACGGCAGCGGGCACAGCGTGCCCACGGGGAGGCGCTGCAGGAGCAGATCCGCGAGCGGCGGCAGCGGCGGCAGCGCGACAGAGCCGCGGCCATCGAGGAGGGACAGCGGGAGCTGGCGCGGGCACGGCAGCGGGCACAGCAGCTGGCACGCGTGGGGCAGCAGAAACTGCAGCGCCTCAGGTGCGGGGCCGTGCCACCTCTGCCACCTGCTGGCACCTCCGGTGTCCCCTCCTGTGACACCTCTGTCACTTCCTGGCACCTCTGGTGTCCCCTCCTGTGTCACCTCCTGGCACCTCTGGTGTCCCCTCCTGTGCCACCTCTGTCACTTCTGTCACTTCCTGGCACATCTTCTGTCACCTCTGCCGTGTCCTGGCACCTCTATTGCCCTCCTGTGTCACCTCCTGGCGTCTCTTGCCACCTCCTGTGTCACCTCCTGTGTCACCTCTGTCACCTCCTGGCACCTCCTGTGTCACCTCTTGGTATCTCTTGTCACCTTCTGTGTCCCCTCCTGTGTCACCTCTGCCACTTCCTGGCACCTCTTTTCCCCTCCTGTGTCACCTCCTGGCATCTCTTGCCACCTCTTGTGTCACCTCTGCCACTTCCTGGCACCTCCTGGGACCTCTTCTGTCACCTCTGGCACCTCCTGTGTCACCTCTTGGTACCTCTTGTCACCTTCTATGTCCCCTCCTGTGTCACCTCCTGGGTCACCTCTGTCACTTCCTGGCACCTCTTTTCCCCTCCTGGCATCTCTTGCCACCTCCCGTGTCACCTCTCTCACCCCTGGCACTGCTGATGTCCCCTCCTGGGTCACCTCTGTCACCTCGTGGCACCTCTTCTGTCACCTCTGTCCCCTCCTGTGTCACCTCTTGGTACCTCCTGTCACCTTCTATGTCCCCTCCTGTGTCACCTCCTGGCATCTCTTGCCACCTCCTGTGTCCCCTCCTGGGTCACCTCTGTCACTTTCTGTCACCTCTGTCCCCTCCTGTGTCACCTCTTGGTACCTCCTGTCACCTTCTATGTCCCCTCCTGTGTCACCTCCTGGCATCTCTTGCCACCTCCTGTGTCCCCTCCTGGGTCACCTCTGTCACTTTCTGGCACCTCCTGTGTCACCTCCTGGCATCTCTTTTCCCCTCCTGTGTCCCCTCCTGGGTCACCTCTGTCACCTCCTGGCACCTCCTGTGTCACCTCTTGGTATCTCTTGCCACCTCCTGTGTCACCTCCTGTGTCACCTCTGTCACCCCTGGCACCGCTGATGTCCCCTCCTGTGTCACCTCTGTCACCTCCTGGCACCTCCTGTGTCACCTCTGTCCCCTCCTGTGTCACCTCTTGGTACCTCCTGTCACCTTCTATGTCCCCTCCTGTGCCACCGCTGATGTCCCTCCCGTGTCCCTCTGTGCCCACAGGGACGCCGGGGTGCCCGGCGGGTACTGCGCCGTGGTGGAGAAGAAAGCCTGGGGCCACCCTGGTGCCACCCTGCCACCTCCTGCTGTCACCGTGTCGCCGCTCGATGCCACCCTGTCCCCCTGATGCCACCTCCTGATGCCAGCCGCCACCTCCCAGGGACATGGGGGACGTTGCCCCTTTTTTCCTGTGGTTTGAGCCCATTTTTTTCTCTCTTTTTTACCCATTTTTATGGATTTTAACCCATTTTATCCCTGTTTATTTTTACCCTTTTAAATCCCTATTTTTACCAAATTTTAAGTCCCATTTCCCCCCAATTTTAATCCCTATTTTAACCAATTTTCATCTATTTTAGCCCATTTTTATCCTTATTTTAACCCTCTTTAAGCCCTACTTTGACCCTCTTTAATCCCTATTTTGACCAAATTTAATCCCTATTTTTAACCAATTTTCATCTATTTTAACCCATTTTCATCCCTGTTTTTACCCTCTTAAATTCCTATTTTTACCCAATTTTATTTCCTTATTTTACCCAATTTTAATCCCTATTTTAACCCATTTTCATCTATTTTTACTCTTTTTTACCCCCATTTTAACCCTTTTCAATCCTTTTTTTTACCAAGTTTAATCTCTATTTTTAACCAATTTTCATCTATTTTAACCCATTTTCATCCCTATTTTTACCCAAATTTAATTCCGATTTTCCCCCAATTTTAATCCCTATTTTTAACCAATTTTCATATATTTTAGCCCATTTTTATCCTTATTTTGACCCTCTTTAATCCCTATTTTGACCAAATTTAATCCCTATTTTTAACCAATTTTCATCTATTTTAACCCATTTTCATCCCTGTTTTTACCCTTTTAAATTCCTATTTTTACCCAATTTTATTTCCTTATTTTACCCAATTTTCATCCCTATTTTAACTCTATTTTTACTCTTTTTTACCCCTATTTTAACCCTTTTCAATCCTTTTTTTTGCCAAGTTTAATCTCTATTTTTAACCAATTTTCATCTATTTCACTCAATTTTAATCCCTATTTTTACCAAATTTTAAGTCCCATTTTCCCCCAATTTTAATCCCTATTTTTAACCAATTTTCATCTATTTTAGCCCATTTTTATCCTTATTTTAACCCTCTTTAATCCCTATTTTTAACCAATTTTCATCTATTTTAACCCATTTTCATCCCTGTTTTTACCCTCTTAAATTCCTATTTTTACCCAATTTTATTTCCTTATTTTACCCAATTTTCATCCCTATTTTAACTCTATTTTTACTCTTTTTTACCCCTATTTTAACCCTTTTCAATCCTTTTTTTTGCCAAGTTTAATCTCTATTTTTAACCAATTTTCATCTATTTCACTCAATTTTAATCCCTATTTTTACCAAATTTTAAGTCCCATTTTCCCCCAATTTTAATCCCTATTTTTAACCAATTTTCATATATTTTAGCCCATTTTTATCCTTATTTTAACCCTCTTTAATCCCTATTTTTAACCAATTTTCATCTATTTTAACCCATTTTCATCCCTGTTTTTACCCTTTTAAATTCCTATTTTTACCCAATTTTAATCCCTATTTTAACTCTATTTTTACTCTTTTTTACCCCCATTTTAACCCTTTTAAATCCTTTTTTTTACCAAGTTTAATCTCTATTTTTAACCAATTTTCATCTATTTCACCCAATTTCAACCCCTCTTTTTACCCTTTTAAATCCCTATTTTTACCCCAATTTAATTCCGATTTTTACCCATTTTTAGTTTCACCAATCCATAATTTTCCCAATTTTAATCCCTATTTTTAACCTATTTTAACCCTTTTTCCACCTATTTGTAACCCTTTAAAGCCCATTATCCCAATTTTTAGCCCATTTTTATGTTTATTTTTAACCCTTTTAAAAACCCATTTATTATCCCTATTTTGCCCCATTTTACCCCTATTTTCACTTATTTTTTGTCCATTTTTTTACCCATTTTAACCCACTTTTAACCCCTTTTAATTTCTATTTTCTCCCCACATTTTCCCCATTTTCCCCCTATTTTCACTTATTTTTTGTCCATATTTTTACCCATTTTAACCCCTTTTAATTTCTATTTTCTCCCCACATTTTCCCCATTTCCCCCCTATTTTCACTTATTTTTTGTCCATATTTTTACCCATTTTAACCCACTTTTAACCCCTTTTAATTTCTATTTTCTCCCCACATTTTCCCCATTTTACCCCTATTTTCATTTATTTTTTGTCCATTTTTTTACCCATTTTAACCCACTTTTAACCCCTTTTAATTTCTATTTTCTCCCCACATTTTCCCCATTTTACCCCTATTTTCACTTATTTTTTTGTCCATATTTTTACCCATTTTTACCCATTTTAACCCCTTTTAATTTCTATTTCTCCCCACATTTTCCCCCTATTTTCACTTATTTTTTGTCCATTTTTTTACCCATTTTTACCCATTTTAACCCCTTTTAATTTCTATTTTCTCCCCACATTTTCCCCATTTTACCCCTATTTTCACTTATTTTTTTGTCCATTTTTTTACCCATTTTTACCCCTTTTAATTTCTATTTTCTCCCCACATTTTCCCCCTATTTTCACTTATTTTTTGTCCATTTTTTTACCCATTTTAACCCCTTTTAATTTCTATTTTCTCCCCACATTTTCCCCATTTTACCCCTATTTTCACTTATTTTTTTGTCCATATTTTTACCCATTTTAACCCCTTTTAATTTCTATTTTCTCCCCACATTTTCCCCCTATTTTCACTTATTTTTTGTCCATATTTTTACCCATTTTAACCCACTTTTAACCCCTTTTAATTTCTATTTCTCCCCATATTTTCCCCCTATTTTCACTTATTTTTTGTCCATTTTTTAACCCATTTTAACCCACTTTTAACCCCTTTTAATTTCTATTTTCTCCCCACATTTTCCCCATTTTACCCCTATTTTCACTTATTTTTTTGTCCATATTTTTACCCATTTTAACCCCTTTTAATTTCTATTTTCTCCCCACATTTTCCCCATTTTCCCCCTATTTTCACTTATTTTTTTGTCCATATTTTTACCCATTTTTACCCATTTTTACCCCTTTTAATTTCTATTTTCTCCCCACATTTTCCCCATTTTCCCCCTATTTTCACTTATTTTTTGTCCATATTTTTACCCATTTTAACCCACTTTTAACCCCTTTTAATTTCTATTTTCTCCCCACATTTTCCCCATTTTATCCCCATTTTTAACCCTTTACAACCCCCATTTTAACCCATTATACCCCAAATTTTAACCCCATTTTTTTAACCCTTTAAACCACATTTAATATTTATTTTTTTTTTTTTTTACCTTTTAAATCTGTATTTTATCCCGATTTTTACCTTTCCTTCCCTCCTGGGACCAAACCGCAGCTTTTGGGTTCAACTGGTTGGAACTGGTTTGAACTGGTTTGAACTGGTTTGAACTGGTTTGAACTGGTTTGAACTGGTTTGAACTGGTTTGAACTGGTTTGAACTGGTTTATTTCCGTGGGGTTTTTTGGGGCAGAATTTGGGGAAAAAAGGGGGTGGGGATTTTTTGGCTAAAAAAAAAAAAAAAAATAATAAAAATCCCAATTTTCCATCCCAATTTTCCATTGCAAGGGAAAAAAATAAATCGAATTTTCCATTTGCAGGGTGGGAAAAAAAAAAATCCCAATTTTATATTTCCAGAGGAGAAAAAAAATCCCAATTTTCCATTTCCAGGGGAGAAAAAAAATCCCAATTTTCAAGGGGAAAAAATCCCAATTTTCCATTGCAGGGAAAAAAAAAAAATCCAATTTTCCATTTCCAGGATGGGAAAAAAAATCCCAATTTTCAAGGGAAAAAATTCCCAATTTTCCATTTCCAGGGTGGGAAAAAAAAAATCCCAATTTTCCATTTATAGGGGAGAAAAAAAATCCCAATTTTCAAGGTAAAAATAAATCCTGATTTTCCATTCCAGGGTGGGAAAGAAAATCCCAATTTTCCATTTATAGGGGAGAAAAAAAATCCCAATTTTCTATTTATAGGGGAGAAAAAAATCCCAATTTTCCATTTCCAGAGGAGAAAAAAATCCCAATTTTCAAGGAAAAAAAATCCCAATTTTCCATTCCAGGGTGGGAGATAAAAAATCCCAATTTTCCATTATAGGGGAGAAAAAAAATCCAATTTTCAAGGAAAAAAAAAATCCCAATTTTCCATTTCCAGGGGAGAAAAAAATCCCAATTTTCAAGGGAAAAAAATTCCCGATTTTCCATTCCAGGGTGGGAAAGAAAATCCCAAATTTCAAAGGAAAAAAAATCCCAATTTTCCATTTATAGGGGAGAAAAAAAATCCCAATTTTCCATTTCCAGGGTGGGAAAATAATCCCAATTTTCCATTTATAGGGGAGAAAAAAATTCCCAATTTTATATTTATAGGGGAGAAAAAAATCCCAATTTTCAAGGAAAAAAAATCCCAATTTTCCATTCCAGGGTGGGAAAAAAAAAAATTCCAATTTTATATTTCCAGGGGAGAAAAAAATCCCAATTTTCAAGGGAAAAAAAATCTCAATTTTCCATTTCCAGAGGAGAAAGAAATCCCAAATTTCAAAGGAAAAAAAAATCCAATTTTCCATTTCCAGGGTGGAAAATAATCCCAGTTTTCCATTTATAGGGGAGAAAAAAAATCCCAATTTTCCATTTCCAGAGGAGAAAAAAATCCCAATTTTCAAGGGGAAAAAATCCCAATTTTCCATTTATAGGGGAGAAAAAAAATCCCAATTTTCAAGGTAAAAAAAATTCCCGATTTTCCATTTCCAGGGGAAAGAAAATCCCAATTATCAAGGGGAAAAAAATCCCAATTTTCCATTCCAGGGTGGGACAGAAAATCCCAATTTTCCATTTAGAGAGGGGAATAAAAAAATCCCAATTTTCCATTTCCCCAGAGGGGAAAAAAAAAAAAAAAATCCACATTTTCAGAGGGGTGAAAAATTCAAATTTTAAATTTCCAGGGGGAAAAAAATCCCAATTTTCCATTTATAGAGGGGAATAAAAAAATTCAAATTTTCCATTTCCCCAGAGGGGAAAAAAACCAAAATCCACATTTTCGGGGGGGGGGGGGGGGGGGTGTGAAAAATTCAAATTTTCCATTTCCAGGGGAAAGAAAATCCCAATTTTCAAGGGAAAAAAAATCCCAATTTTCCATTCCAGGGTGGGAAACAAAATCCCAATTTTCCATTTAGAGAGGGGGAATAAAAAAATTCAAATTTTCCATTTCCCCAGAGAGGGGGGAAAAAAAAACCCAAAATCCACATTTTCAGGGGGGGTGGGGGGGGGGTGAAAAATTCAAATTTTCCATTTCCGGGGGGGAAAAAAATCCCAATTTTGCAGCCGAATTTGGCTTTTTCAGAGGGAAAAATTCCAAATTTTTGCATCCCGGTGGTGGCAATGGGGGGTGCCGGGGTTTGGGGACAGGGGAGGTGACACAGGAGGGGACAGGAGGTGACACAGGAGGGGACAGGAGGTGACACGGGGGGGGTCAGGAGCTCTTCATCTGCAGGGTCTCGTAGGTCTCCTGGTGCTCGGAGTTGAGACCCTAGAGGGGGTCCAGAAGGGTTTTTTGGGGTTTTTTGGGGTTTTTTGGGGGGTTTTGGGGGGGTTTGTGCCACCAACGCCAAGTGACAGCAACGTCTGTCACCCCCCCGGTGTCACCCCATCGATGGTTTTTAGGGGAGGGACCCCAAATCCTAAATATGCCAAGTTTTATCCCATAAACAGGGGGACAAAGCAAATTCCCCAAATCCCAAATCTCCCAAATTCCCCAAATCCCAAACATTCCAAATTTTATCCCATAAATAGGGGGACAAACCAAATTCCCCAAACCCCAAATCTCCCAAATCCCAAATTTTATCCCATAAATAGGGAGACAAACCAAATTCCCCAAATCCCAAACATCCCAAACATCCCAAATTTTATCCCATAAATAGGGGGACAAACCAAATTCCCCAAATCTCCCAAATCCCAAACCCCAAACATCCCAAATTTTATCCCATAAACAGGGGGACAAACCAAATTCCCCAAATCCCAAACATCCCAAATTTTATCCCATAAACAGGGGGACAAACCAAATTCCCCAAATCTCCCAAATCCCAAATATCCCAAATTTTATCCCATAAACAGGGGGACAAACCAAATTCCCCCAATCCCAAATTCCCCAAATCCCAAATCTCCCAAATCCCAAACCCCAAACATCCCAAATTTTATCCCATAAATAGGGGGACAAACCAAGTTCCCCAAATCTCCCAAATCTCAAATATCCCAAGTTTTATCCCATAAACAGGGAACAAACCAAATTCCCCAAATCCCAAATCTCCCAAATATCCCAAGTTTCATCCCATAAATAGGGGGACAAACCAAATTCCCCAAATCCCAAATTCCCCAAATCCCAAATCTCCCAAATCCCAAACATCCCAAGTTTTATCCCATAAATAGGGGGACAAACCAAATTCCCCAAACCCCAAATCTCCCAAATCCCAAATTTTATCCCATAAACAGGGGGACAAACCAAATTCCCCAAATCCCAAATTCCCCAAATCCCAAATCTCCCAAATCCCAAACCCCAAACATCCCAAGTTTTATCCCATAAACAGGGGGACAAACCAAATTCCCCAAATCCCAAATCTCCCAAATATCCCAAGTTTCATCCCATAAATAAGGGGACAAACCAAATTCCCCAAACCCCAAATCTCCCAAATCCCAAATCTCCCAAATCCCAAACATCCCAAGTTTCATCCCATAAATAGGGGGACAAACCAAATTCCCCAAATCCCAAACATCCCAAATTTTATCCCATAAATAGGGAGACAAACCAAATTCCCCAAATCTCCCAAATCCCAAATATCCCAAATTTTATCCCATAAATAGGGGGACAAACCAAATTCCCCAAATCCCAAACATCCCAAACATCCCAAATTTTATCCCATAAATAGGGGGACAAACCAAATTCCCCAAATCCCAAACATCCCAAACATCCCAAATTTTATCCCATAAATAGGGGGACAAACCAAATTCCCCAAATCTCCCAAATCCCAAACCCCAAAAATCCCAAATTTTATCCCATAAACAGGGGGACAAACCAAATTCCCCAAATCTCCCAAATCCCAAATATGCCAAGTTTTATCCCATAAACAGGGGGACAAACCAAATTCCCCAAATCTCCCAAATCTCAAACATCCCAAGTTTCATCCCATAAATAGGGGGACAAACCAAATTCCCCAAATCCCAAATTCCCCAAATCCCAAATCTCCCAAATCCCAAACCCCAAACATCCCAAATTTTATCCCATAAATAGGGGGACAAACCAAATTCCCCAAATCTCCCAAATCCCAAATATGCCAAGTTTTATCCCATAAACAGGGGGACAAACCAAATTCCCCAAATCCCAAACATTCCAAATTTTATCCCATAAATAGGGGGACAAACCAAGTTCCCCAAATCTCCCAAATCTCAAATATCCCAAGTTTTATCCCATAAACAGGGAACAAACCAAATTCCCCAAATCCCAAATCTCCCAAATATCCCAAGTTTCATCCCATAAATAGGGGGACAAACCAAATTCCCCAAATCCCAAATTCCCCAAATCCCAAATCTCCCAAATCCCAAACATCCCAAATTTTATCCCATAAACAGGGGGACAAACCAAATCCCAAACATCCCAAGTTTTATCCCATAAATAGGGGGACAAACCAAATTCCCCAAACCCCAAATCTCCCAAATCCCAAATTTTATCCCATAAACAGGGGGACAAACCAAATTCCCCAAATCCCAAACATCCCAAATTTTATCCCATAAATAGGGGGACAAACCAAATTCCCCAAATCCCAAATCTCCCAAATATCCCAAGTTTTATCCCATAAACAGGGGGACAAACCAAATTCCCCAAATCTCCCAAATCCCAAATATGCCAAGTTTTATCCCATAAACAGGGGGACAAACCAAATTCCCCAAATCCCAAACATCCCAAATTTTATCCCATAAATAGGGGGACAAACCAAATTCCCCAAATCCCAAATTCCCCAAATCCCAAATCTCCCAAATCCCAAACCCTAAACATCCCAAATTTTATCCCATAAACAGGGGGACAAACCAAATTCCCCAAATCTCCCAAATCTCCCAAATATCCCAAGTTTCATCCCATAAATAGGGGGACAAACCAAATTCCCCAAATCCCAAACATTCCAAATTTTATCCCATAAATAGGGGGACAAACCAAATTCCCCAAATCTCCCAAATCCCAAACCCCAAAAATCCCAAGTTTTATCCCATAAACAGGGGGACAAACCAAATTCCCCAAATCCCAAATTCCCCAAATCCCAAATCTCCCAAATCCCAAACATCCCAAATTTTATCCCATAAACAGGGGGACAAACCAAATTCCCCAAATCTCCCAAACCCCAAATCTCCCAAATATCCCAAGTTTTATCCCATAAATAGGGGGACAAACCAAATTCCCCAAATCCCAAACATCCCAAATTTTATCCCATAAATAGGGGGACAAACCAAATTCCCCAAATCCCAAATCTCCCAAATATCCCAAGTTTCATCCCATAAATAGGGGGACAAACCAAATTCCCCAAACCCCAAATCTCCCAAATCCCAAATCTCCCAAATCCCAAACATCCCAAGTTTCATCCCATAAATAGGGGGACAAACCAAATTCCCCAAATCCCAAACATTCCAAATTTTATCCCATAAATAGGGGGGGCAAACCAAGTTCCCCAAATCTCCCAAATCCCAAATATCCCAAATTTTATCCCATAAACAGGGGGACAAACCAAATTCCCCAAATCCCAAATTCCCCAAATCCCAAATATGCCAAATCCCAAACCCCAAACATCCCAAATTTTATCCCATAAATAGGGGGACAAACCAAATTCCCCAAATCTCCCAAATCCCAAATATGCCAAGTTTTATCCCATAAACAGGGGGACAAACCAAATTCCCCAAATCTCCCAAATCTCAAACATCCCAAGTTTCATCCCATAAATAGGGGGACAAACCAAATTCCCCAAATCCCAAATTCCCCAAATCCCAAATCTCCCAAATCCCAAACCCCAAACATCCCAAATTTTATCCCATAAATAGGGGGACAAACCAAATTCCCCAAATCTCCCAAATCCCAAATATGCCAAGTTTTATCCCATAAACAGGGGGACAAACCAAATTCCCCAAATCCCAAACATTCCAAATTTTATCCCATAAATAGGGGGACAAACCAAGTTCCCCAAATCTCCCAAATCTCAAATATCCCAAGTTTTATCCCATAAACAGGGAACAAACCAAATTCCCCAAATCCCAAATCTCCCAAATATCCCAAGTTTCATCCCATAAATAGGGGGACAAACCAAATTCCCCAAATCCCAAATTCCCCAAATCCCAAATCTCCCAAATCCCAAACATCCCAAATTTTATCCCATAAACAGGGGGACAAACCAAATCCCAAACATCCCAAGTTTTATCCCATAAATAGGGGGACAAACCAAATTCCCCAAACCCCAAATCTCCCAAATCCCAAATTTTATCCCATAAACAGGGGGACAAACCAAATTCCCCAAATCCCAAACATCCCAAATTTTATCCCATAAATAGGGGGACAAACCAAATTCCCCAAATCCCAAATCTCCCAAATATCCCAAGTTTTATCCCATAAACAGGGGGACAAACCAAATTCCCCAAATCTCCCAAATCCCAAATATGCCAAGTTTTATCCCATAAACAGGGGGACAAACCAAATTCCCCAAATCCCAAACATCCCAAATTTTATCCCATAAATAGGGGGACAAACCAAATTCCCCAAATCCCAAATTCCCCAAATCCCAAATCTCCCAAATCCCAAACATCCCAAATTTTATCCCATAAACAGGGGGACAAACCAAATTCCCCAAATCTCCCAAACCCCAAATCTCCCAAATATCCCAAGTTTTATCCCATAAATAGGGGGACAAACCAAATTCCCCAAATCCCAAACATCCCAAATTTTATCCCATAAACAGGGGGACAAACCAAATTCCCCAAATCTCCCAAATCCCAAACCCCAAAAATCCCAAATTTTATCCCATAAACAGGGGGACAAACCAAATTCCCCAAATCCCAAATCTCCCAAATATCCCAAGTTTCATCCCATAAATAAGGGGACAAACCAAATTCCCCAAACCCCAAATCTCCCAAATCCCAAATCTCCCAAATCCCAAACATCCCAAGTTTCATCCCATAAATAGGGGGACAAACCAAATTCCCCAAATCCCAAACATCCCAAATTTTATCCCATAAATAGGGGGGCAAACCAAGTTCCCCAAATCTCCCAAATCCCAAATATCCCAAATTTTATCCCATAAACAGGGGGACAAACCAAATTCCCCAAATCTCCCAAATCCCAAACCCCAAACATCCCAAATTTTATCCCATAAACAGGGGGACAAACCAAATTCCAAACATCCCAAGTTTTATCCCATAAATAGGGGGACAAACCAAATTCCAAACATCCCAAATTTTATCCCATAAACAGGGGGAAAAACCAAATTCCCCAAACCCCAAATCTCCCAAATCCCAAATTTTATCCCATAAATAGGGGGGCAAACCAAGTTCCCCAAATCTCCCAAATCTCAAATATCCCAAGTTTTATCCCATAAACAGGGGGACAAACCAAATTCCCCAAATCCCAAACATCCCAAATTTTATCCCATAAATAGGGGGGCAAACCAAGTTCCCCAAATCTCCCAAATCTCAAATATCCCAAATTTTATCCCATAAACAGGGGGACAAACCAAATTCCCCAAATCCCAAACATCCCAAATCCCAAACATCCCAAAACCTCAACACCCCAATCCCCAAATACCCCAAATCTCACCCCATAAATGGGAGGGACCCCAAATGCCAAAAATCCCAAATCTCACCCCATAAATGGGGGGAACACCTCAAATCTCAGCCCATAAGTGAGAGGACGCCCCAAATATCAGCCCCATCAACTGGGGAAACCCCAAATCCCAAGCACCCCAAATATCACCCCATAAATGGATGAGAACCCCAAATCTCAGCCCCATAAGCAGTTCTTTACAGGGGGGGACATCCTAAATCCCAAAATCCCCCAATCTCACCCCACAAATTGGGTGGACCCCCAAATTTCACCCCGTCGATGGGTGAGGAGGACCCCAAGTCTCGGCCCCATAAGTGGGAGGGACCCCAAATCCCAAACACCCCCAAATCTCAGCCCATAAATTGGGAGCACCCCAAATCTCAGCCCCACAAATGGTTCTCTGCAGGGAGACACCCCCAAATCCCCCCCCCAAAAAAAACTCCAAATCCCAGCCCCATAAATCGGGGGGGACCCCAAGTCCCAAACATTCCCAATCTCACCCCAAAAACGGGGGGACACCCCAAATCTCAGCCCATAAATGCTCCAGGGGTACCCCCCCCCCAAACCCCGGGGATGTTCCCCCTCCCCAGCACAGCCCCTGCACCCCCAAAAATCCCTAAAATCCCCCCAAAATCCGCCCCCTGCGTGACTCACGGCATAAACGGCCTCTTCCTCCTTCTGCCCGGGAACAGAAAGCGAAAGGAGAATTTGGGGTGCACATCCGGACACCCCCATCCCCCACAGCACCCAGACCCCCCTGCACCCCAAAAAAACCCTTCAAAATCTCCTAAATTGCCCCCAAAATCCTCTCAAAAATCTCCTAAAATCCCCACCCCTCCAATCGCCCTCAAACTCGCCCCAAAATCCCCCAAACCCCTCTAATGTCCCCCCCCAAAAAAAACCCAAAATCTCCCTCAAAATCCCTCTTCAAACTCACCCCAAAATCCCCCCAAAGTCCCCCTAAAATCCCCTCAAAACCCCCCTCAAACTCACCCCAAAATCCCCCCCAAACTCACCCCAAAATCCCCCCAGAATCCCCCTCAAAATCTTCTAAAATCCCCCCCCAGAATCCCCCTCAAACTCACCCCAAAATCCCCCCCAAAAAAAATCCCAAAACCCCCCAAAATCCTCCTCAAACGCACCCCAAAATCTCCCTCAAAGTCACCCCAAAATTCCCCTCAAACTCGCCTCAAAACCCCCCCCAAACTCACCCAAAAAAAACCCCAAAAATCCCCCCAAAATCCTCCTCAAACTCGCCCCAAACTCGCCCCATAATCCTCCTCAAAATTTCCAAACTCCCCCCAAAAACCCCCTTCAAACTCACCCCAAAATCTCCCCCAAAATCTCCCTCACACTCACCCCAAAAATGCCCCCAAACTCACCCAAAAAACCCCCAAAAATCCCCCCAAAACCCCCCTCAAACTCGCCCCAAAATCCCCCCAAAAAAACCCAAACCCCCCCAAAATCCCCCTCAAACTCACCCCAAAATTCCCCTCAAACTCACCCAAAAAAACCCCAAAAATCCCCCCAAAATCCTCCTCAAACTCGCCCCAAAATCCCCCTCAAACTCACCCCAAAACCCCCCTCAAAACCCCCCTCAAATTCGCCCCAAAATACCCCCATAATCCTCCTCAAAATTTCCAACCCCCCCCAAAATCCCCCTCAAACTCGCCCCAAAATCCCCCCCAAAAAAACCCCAAAACCCCCCAAAATCCTCCTCAAACTCACCCCAAAATCCCCCTCAAACTCACCCCAAAATTCCCGTCAAACTCACCCAAAAAAACCCCAAAAATCTCCCCCAACCTCCCCTCAAACTCACCCCAAAATCCCCCTCAAAATCCCCCCGAAATCCCCCAAACCCCTCTAAAATCCCCCCAAAATCCCCCTCAAACTCGCCCTAAAATCCCCCTCAAACTCACCCCAAAATCCCTCAAACCCCCCAAATTCCCCCCAAAATCCCCCTCAAACTCGCCCCAAAATCCCCCCAGAATCCCCCTCAAAATCCCCCCAAAAACCCCCAAAAATCCCCCCCAAAATTCCCCTCAAACTCACCCCAAAATCCCCAAAACCCCCCTCAAACTCGCCCTAAAATCCCCCCAAAATTGCCCTCAAACTCGCCCCAAAATCCCCCCAGAATCCCCCCCGAAATCCCTCAAACCCCTCTAAAATCCCCCCCAAAATCCCCCTCAAACTCACCCTAAAATCCCCCCAAAATCGCCCTCAAACTCGCCCCAAAATCCCCCCGAAATCCCCCAAACCCCTCTAAAATCCCCCCAAAATCCCCCCCAAAATCCCCCTCAAACGCCCCAAGATCCCCCTCAAATTCACCCCAAAACTCCCCCCAAAATCCCCCTCAAACTCACCCTAAAATCCCCCCAAAATCCCCCTCAAAATCCCCCCAAAATCCCCCAAACCCCTCTAAAATACCCCCAAAAACCCCTCAAACTCGCCCCAAAATCCCCCCCAAAATCACCCCAAAACTCCCCCCAAAATCCCCCTCAAACTCCCCCCAAAATCGCCCTCAAACTCAACCCAAAATCCCCTCAGAATCCCCCCGAAATCCCCCAAACCCCTCTAAAATCCCCCCAAAAACCCCCAAAAATCCCCCCAAAATCGCCCTCAAACTCACCCCAAAATCCCCCCAAAATCCCCCTCAAACTCACCCTAAAATCCCCCCAAAATCGCCCTCAAACTCACCCCAAAATCCCCCAAACCCCCCCAAATTCCCCCCAAAATCTCCCCTTTACCTTCTCAGCCGCCTGCCGCGACCTCCGAGTCAGGAACTGGAGAGAAAAAAAAAAAAAAACAAAAATTAGGGGGAAAAAAAGGGGAAAATGGGGAAAAATGGGGGTGAGGATGAGGAGGGGAGTTTTGGGGACCCCCCCCCCCAAAAAAAAGGGGGTTCGGGGCTCACCCTGAGGCGCACGTAGAGGCCGGTGAGGATGAGGCTGTAGAGGAAGAGCACGGCGTCCAGCACATAGCACAGCTCGGGCTCGGCCAGGGCTCCTGAGGCGTTTTTGGGGGCGATTTTGGGGGTTTTTGGGGTTTTTTGGGAATTTTAAGGTGGATTTTGGGAGTTTTGGTGGGGTTTATGGAGGAATTTGGGGGATTTTACGGGGAGTTTTGAGAGTTTCAGGGGGGATTTTGGGGGTTTTGGGGGGGATTTTAGGGGGGTTTTGGAGGGATTTGGGATTTTAAAGGGGGGATTTTGGGGGTTTTGGGGGGGGATTTTAGGGAATTTTAGGGGGGTTTTGGAGGGATTTTAGGGGGGGATTTGGGATTTTAAAGGGGGGATTTCGGGGGATTTTGGGGTTTTAGGAGGGATTTTAGGGGGGTTTTGGAGGGATTTTAGGGGGGATTTGGGATTTTAAAGGGGGGATTTCGGGGGATTTTGGGGTTTTAGGAAGGATTTTAGGGAATTTTAGGGGGGTTTTGGAGGGATTTTAGGGGGGGATTTGGGATTTTAAAGGGGGGATTTCGGGGGATTTTGGGGTTTTAGGAGGGATTTTAGGGGGTTTTGGGGCAGATTTTTGAGGGATTTGTGGGGGGGTCGGGGGATTTTAGGGCGGTTTTGGGGAATTTTAGGGAATTTTAGGGGGGTTTTGGAGGGATTTTAGGGGGGGATTTTGGATTTTAAAGGGGGGATTTTGGGGTTTTAGGAGGGATTTTAGGGTGGTTTTCAGGGGGTTTTGGGGGAGATCTTTGAGGGATTTGTGGGGGGGGGTTTGGGGAATTTTAGGGCGGTTTTGGGGAATTTTAGGGGAGATTTTGGGAGTTTTGGAGGGATTTTAGGGAATTTAAGGAGGATTTGGGGAGGGTTTTGTGGGATTTTAGGGTGGTTTTTGGGAGGGGTTTTGGAGAATTTTAGGGGGATTTTTGAGGGATTTGCGGGGGATTTTAGGGGGTTTTGGGATTTTGGGGAGGTTTGGGGGGATTTTAGGGCAGTTTTGGGGGGTGGGGGATTTTGGGGACATTTTAGGGAGTTTCGGGGGCATTTTAGGGGAGATTTTGGGGGGGTTTTAGGGAATTTTAGGAGGATTTGGGGAGGGTTTTGTGGGATTTTAGGGTGGTTTTTGGGGAATTTTAGGATTTGGGAGTTTTGGGTGGGGGGGCGGATTTTAGGGGACTGGGGGAGATTTTGGGGATATTGAGGAGAATTTTGGAGGGATTTGGGGGGGATTTTGGGAGTTTGGAGGGATTTGGGGGGGATTTTTGAGGGATTTAAGGGACGATTTTTGGGAGATTTAAGGGGGGATTTTTGGGGGCCTGAGGGGGGATTTTGGAGGGATTTGGGGGGATTTTAGGGGAGATTTTGGGGGGTCTGGGGAATTTAGGGACCCCCCCAATGTGTCACCTCACAGGTGGCACCCCCAGACCCCAAATCCCCTGAATTCCACCCCCCAAACTTCCCTGGACACTCCAAACCCCCCCTGCCCAAATTCCCTGGATCCCCCCCAAACCCCCTGGATACCCCAAAACCCCCGGACACCTCAAATCTCCCGAGTCCCCCAAACCTTCCAAATTCCCCTGGATCCTCCTAAATTCCCCCAAACCCCCTGGATCCCCCCCAAATCTTCCAGACACCCCAAATCCCCTAAATCCACCCAAACCCTCCAAATCCCCTAAACCCCCCTGGACACCCCAAATCCCCCTAAATTCACCCAAATCCCCCTGGACACCCCAAATCCCCCTAAATTCACCCAAACCCCCCTGGACACCCCAAATCCCCCAAACTCCTCCAGAAAAAAACCCCAAACCCCCCTGGACATCCCAAATCCCTTAAATTCACCCAAATCCCCCAAACCCCCCTGGACACCCCAAATCCCCTAAATTCACCCAAACCCCCCTAAATCCTCCAAATGCTCTGGACATCCCAAACCCCCCTAAATTCACCCAAACCCCCCTGGACACCCCAAATCCCCTAAATTCACCCAAATCCCCTAAATCCCCCAAATGCTCCGGACACCCCAAATCCCCCCAAATCCCTCAGACACCCCAAACCCCCTGGACACCCCAAATCCCCAAACCCCCCTGGACATCCCAAATCCCTTAAATTCACCCAAATCCCCCCTAAATCCTCCAAATGCTCCGGACACCCCAAATCCCCCAAATCCCCAAACTTCCCCTGGACATCCCAAATCCCAAAACCCCCTGGGCACCCCGAATTCCCCAAACTTCCTCAAACCCCCCAAACCCCCCTGGACACCCCAAATCCCCTAAATCCACCCAAACCCCTCTAAATCCCCCAAATCCCCCGAATCCTCAAACTCCCCCTGGACACCCCAAATCCCCCAAACTCCTCCAGAAACCCCAAACTCCCCCGAAATCCCAAACCCCTCTGGACACCCCAAACCCCCTCGGATCCCCCAAACGCTCTGGACACCCCAAAACCCCCCTGGACACCCCAAATCCCCCAAACCCCCCTGGACATCCCAAATCCCCTAAATTCACCCAAACCCCTCTAAATCCCCCAAATGCTCCAGACACCCCAAATCCCTCAGACACCCCAAACCCCCCTGGACACCCCAAATCCCCCTAAATTCACCCAAACCCCTCTAAATCCCCCAAATGCTCCAGACACCCCAAATCCCCCGAATCCTCAAACTCCCCCTGGACACCCCAAACCCCCCAAACCCCCCTGGACATCCCAAACCCCCCTAAATTCACCCAAACCCCCCTGGACACCCCAAATTCCTTAAATTCACCCAAACCCCATAAATTCACCCAAACCCCACTAAATCCTCCAAATGCTCCGGACACCCCAAATCCCTCCGACACCCCAAACCCCCCCTGGACACCCCAAATCCCCCAAACTCCTCCAGAAACCCCAAACTCCCCCGAAATCCCAAACCCCCCTAAATCCACCCAAATCCCCCTAAATCCACCCAAATCCCCCGAAATCCTCCAAATGCTCCAGACACCCCAAACCCCCCTGGACACCCCAAATCCCCTAAATCCACACAAACTCCCAGGACACCCCAAACCCCCCTGGACACCCCAAACCCCCCAAACCCCCCTGGACATCCCAAAGCCCCCTAAATTCACCCAAACCCCCTCGGATCCCCCAAACGCTCCGGACACCCCAAAAACCCCCCTGGACACCCCCAAAAACCCCCTGAACCCCCCAAATCCCCCAAACTCCTCCAGAAAAAAACCCCAAACCCCCTGGACATCCCAAAGCCCCCTAAATTCACCCAAACCCCCTCGGATCCCCCAAACGCTCCGGACACCCCCAAACCCAACCTGAACCCCCCAAATCCCACCTGCGGCCCGGCCGGGCACCCCCAGCAGGACGAGGCCGAGCAGGCACCGCGCCCCCGCCGCTGTCCCCAATGTCCCCATTGTCCCCTCGGGTCCCCGCCCCTCGCCCACTTCCCCAGTGCCACCCCCGTCCCTCCCTTCCGCTGTCCCCGCTGTCACCGCGGCCACCAACGACGTCCGGCCCGGGGGGGGCACCCGGGGACCCCGAAATGGGAACTGGGGGGGGGCAGCCCGGGTTTGGGGGATCCCTCGGGCCCTGAAAGGGGAAGGAGAGGCCGAAAGGGGAAGGAGATCCTGAAACAAAGGGAAGGAGACCCCAAAAGAGGAAAGGAGACCCCAAAAAAGGGGAAAAGGAGGCCCAAAAAAGGGGAAAATGAGACCCCCAAAAAAGGGGAAAAGGAGACCCCCAAAAAGGGGAAAAGGAGACCCAAAAAAAGGAAAGGAGACCCCAAAAAAGGGGAAAATGAGACCCCCAAAAGGGGAAAAGGAGACCCAAAAAAGGGGAAAAGGAGACCCCAAAAAAGGGGAAAATGAGACCCCCAAAAAGGGGAAAAGGAGACCCCCAAAAAGGGGAAAAGGAGACCCAAAAAAAGGAAAGGAGACCCCAAAAAAGGGGAAAAGGAGGCCCCAAAAAGGGGAAAAGGAGACCCCAAAAAGGGAAAGGGGACCCCAAAAAAGGGGAAAAAGGAGACCCCAAAAAAGGGGAAAATGAGACCCCAAAAAAGGGGAAAAGGAGACCCCAAAAAAGGGGAAAAGGAGACCCCAAAAAGGGGAAAAGGAGCCCCCCCAAATTGGGGAGAGAGGCCTCAAATGGGGAAAGGACCCCAAAAGGGAAAAGGAGACCCCAAAAAAGGAAAGGAGACCCCAAAAAAGGGGGAAAGGAGACCCCAAAAAGGGGAAAATGAGACCCCCAAAAAAGGGGAAAAGGAGACCCAAAAAAGGGGAAAGGAGACCCCAAAAAGGGGAAAAGGAGACCCAAAAAAGGGGAAAAGGAGACCCCAAAAAAGGGGAAAAGGAGACCCCAAAAAGGGGAAAAGGAGACCCCAAAAAAGGGGAAAAGGAGACCCCCAAAAAGGGGAAAAGGAGACCCAAAAAAAGGAAAGGAGACCCCAAAAAAGGGGAAAAGGAGGCCCCAAAAAGGGGAAAAGGAGACCCCAAAAAGGGAAAGGGGACCCCAAAAAAGGGGAAAAAGGAGACCCCAAAAAAGGGGAAAATGAGACCCCAAAAAAGGGGAAAAGGAGACCCCAAAAAAGGGGAAAATGAGACCCCAAAAAGGGGAAAAGGAGACCCCAAAAAAGGGGAAAAGGAGACCCCAAAAAGGGGAAAAGGAGACCCCAAAAAGGGGAAAAGGAGCCCCCCCAAATTGGGGACAGAGGCCTCAAATGGGGAAAGGACCCCAAAAGGGAAAAGGAGACCCCAAAAAAGGAAAGGAGACCCCAAAAAAGGGGGAAAGGAGACCCCAAAAAGGGGAAAATGAGACCCCCAAAAAAGGGGAAAAGGAGACCCAAAAAAGGGGAAAGGAGACCCCAAAAAGGGGAAAATGAGACCCCCAAAAAAGGGGAAAAGGAGCCCCCAAAAAGGGGAAAAGGAGACCCAAAAAAAGGAAATGAGACCCCAAAAAGGGGAAAAGGAGACCCCAAAAAGGGGAAGGGACCCCAAAAAAGGAAAGGAGACCCCAAAAAAGGGGAAAAGGAGACCCCAAAAAAGGGGAAAATGAGACCCCAAAAAGGGGAAAAGGAGACCCCAAAAAGGGGAAAAGGAGACCCCAAAAAAGGGGAAAAGGAGACCCCAAAAACAGGAAAGGGGACCCCAAAAAAGGGGAAAAAAGGAGACCCCAAAAAGGGGAAAATGAGACCCCAAAAAAGGGGAAAATGAGACCCCAAAAAAGGGGAAAAGGAGACCCCAAAAAGGGGAAAAGGAGACCCCAAAAAGGGGAAAAGGAGACCCCAAAAAAGGAAAGGAGACCCCAAAAAAGGGGAAAAGGAGACCCCAAAAAAGGGGAAAAGGAGACCCCAAAAAGGGGAAGGGACCCCAAAAAAGGAAAGGAGACCCCAAAAAGGGGAAAAGGAGACCCCAAAAAGGGGGAAAGGAGACCCCCCCAAATTGGGGAGAGAGGCCTCAAAAAAGGAAAGGAGCCCCCCCAAATTGGGGAAAAGGAGACCCCAAAAAAGGGGAAAAGGAGCCCCCCCAAATTGGGGAGAGAGGCCTCAAAAGGGGAAAGAACCCCAAAAAAGGAAAGGAGACCCCAAAAAAGAAAAGGAGACCCCAAAAAGGGGAAAATGAGCCCCCAAAAAGAGTAAAAGGAGACCCCCCAAACTGGGGAGAGAGGCCTCAAATGGGGAGACCCAAAAAGGGGAAAGGAGACCCCAAAAAAGGAAAGGAGACCCCAAAAAAGGGGAAAAGGAGGCCCCAAAAAGGGGAAAATGAGACCCCAAAAAGGGGGAAAAGGAGACCCCAAAAAGAGGAAAAGGAGACCCCCCAAATTGGGGAGAGAGGCCTCAAAAGGGGAAAGAACCCCAAAAAAGGAAAGGAGACCCCAAAAAAGAAAAGGAGACCCCAAAAAAGGGGAAAATGAGACCCCAAAAAGGGGAAAATGAGCCCCCAAAAAGAGGAAAAGGAGACCCCCCAAATTGGGGAGAGAGGCCTCAAATGGGGAGACCCAAAAAGGGGAAAGGAGACCCCAAAAAAGGAAAGGAGACCCCAAAAAAGGGGAAAAGGAGGCCCCAAAAAAAGAAAAGGAGACCCCCCTAAACCGGGGAGAGAGGCCCCAAACAGGAAAGGAGCCCCCCAAAAGGATAAGGAGACCCCAAATCGTGTGAGAACCCCCCCAAAGTGTGGACGGATCCCCCCCAAACCAGGAAAAGAGGGGACACCGGTGACACAAAGGGGACAGGCAGGCTCGGGACCCGATTCTGGCTTTATTTGACCCGAAATGGGGGGGCAGGGACACCCCCAAACACGGAGAGAAAACGGGGACCCCCCCCCTGTCACCGATCGACCTCCCCAAAGACGATGTCCTGGGTGCCTGTGGGGGAAAAGGGGGGAGAGACCCCCAAAATTGGGGTGAGACACCCCCCAAAATTGGGGTGAGACACCCCCAAAATTGGGGTGAGACACCCCCAGAATTGGGGTGAGACACCCCCCAAATTGGGGTGAGACACCCCCCAAAATTGGGGTGAGACACCCCCCAAAATTGGGGTGAGACACCCCCAGAATTGGGGTGAGACACCCCCCAAAATTGGGGTGAGACACCCCCAGAATTGGGGTGAGACACCCCCCAAAATTGGGGTGAGACACCCCCAGAATTGGGGTGAGACACCCCCAAAATTGGGGTGAGACACCCCCCAAAATTGGGGTGAGACACCCCCAAAATTGGGATATGGGGGTTGGAAAGGGGGAGGAGACCCCAAAAGTGGAAGGAGCGCCCCAAAAAAGGGAGGGAGACCCCAAAAATGGAAGGAAACGCTAAAAAAGGGAAAGGAAAACCCCAAATTGAGATAGGAGCACCCCAAAATGGGGAAGGGGACCCCAAAATTGGGCACAAACCACCCCAAATTGGGAAATGGGTGTTGGGAAAGGGGAAGGAGACGCCAAAAGTGAGGAAGGGGACCCCAAAAGTGGAAGGAGCACCCCAAAAGGGGAGGGAGACCCCAAAAATGGAAGGAAACGCTAAAAAAGGGAAAGGAAAACCCCAAATTGAGATAGAACCCCAAAATGGGGAAGGAAACCCCCAAAAGTGGGGAAGGGGACCCCCAAATTGGGCACAAACCACCCCAAACTGGGATATGGGTGTTGGGAAGGGGAAGGACACCCCAAAATTAGAAGGGGTGCCCTAAAAAGGGAGGGAGACCCCAAAAATGGAAGGAAATCCTAAAATTGGAAGGGAGACCCTAAAAGGGGAGGGAGACACCCCAAAATGGGGGGGAACCCCCCAAAATGGGGAAGGGGACCCCCAAATTGGGCAAGAACTCCCCCAAATTGGGAAATGGGGGTTGGAAAGGGGGAGGAGACCCCAAAAGTGGAAGGAGCGCCCCAAAAAAGGGAGGGAGACCCCAAAAATGGAAGGAAACGCTAAAAAAGGGAAAGGAAAACCCCAAATTGAGATAGAACCCCAAAATGGGGAGGGGGAACCCCAAAACGGGGAGGGGGAACCCCAAAATGGGGAGGGGGAACCCTAAAATGGGGAAGGGACCCCAAAATGGGGAGGGGGACCCCAAAATGGGGAGGGGGAACCCCAAAATTGGGAAGGAGAACCCCAAAATGGGGAAGGGGAACCCTAAAATGGGGAAGGGGAACCCCAAAATGGGGAAGGGGAACCCTAAAATGGGGAAGGGGAACCCCAAAATGGGGAGGGGGAACCCCAAAATTGGGAAGGGGAACCCTAAAATGGGGAAGGGACCCCAAAACGGGGAGGGGGACCCCAAAATGGGGAGGGGGAACCCCAAAATGGGGAAGGGACCCCAAAATGGGGAGGGGGACCCCAAAATGGGGAGGGGGAACCCTAAAATGGGGAAGGGACCCCAAAATGGGGATGGGGACCCCAAAATGGAGAAGGGACCCCAAAATGGGGATGGGGACCCCAAAATGGGGATGGGGACCCCAAAATGGGGAGGGGGAACCCCAAAATTGGGAAGGGGAACCCCAAAATGGGGAGGGGGACCCCAAAATGGGGAGGGGGAACCCCAAAATTGGGAAGGAGAACCCCAAAATGGGGAAGGAACCCCAAAATTGGGAAGGGGAACCCTAAAATGGGGAAGGGACCCCAAAATGGGGAGGGGGAACCCCAAAATGGGGAGGGGGACCCCAAAATGGGGAGGGGGACGTACCAATGATGGCCACCACGTCTGCCAGCATGTGGCCCTGGGACATCCTGTCCAGCCCGGCCTGGGGGACAGCAATTAGCAGCTAATTAGCACCTAATTAACGCCCAATTAACCCAGAGACGCCCCCATGAGGAGCCCCTGGTTAACCCGCAATTAATTTATGGGGAACGCCAATTAACTCCCAATTAACCCATGGGAGCTACCCCAGGGACCCCCCAATTAACTACCAGGGACCCCCAATTAACCCCCAATTAACTACCAGGGACCCCCAATTAACCCCCAATTAACTACCAGGGACCCCCAATTAACCCCCAATTAACTACCAGGGTCCACCAATTAACCAACCCCCAGGGACCCCCAATTAACGCCTAATTAACTCCTAATTAACCCATGGGGAACCCCACAACGACCCCCCCAATTAACGCCCAGGACCCCCAATTAAACAACCCCCAAGGACCCCCAATTAACCCCTAATTAACTCCTAATTAACCCCATGGGAAACCCCACAAGGACTCCCCCAATTAACGCCCAGGAACCCCCAATTAACCAACCCCCAGGGACCCCCAATTAACCCCCAATTAACTCCCAGGGTCCACCAATTAACCAACCCCCAGGGACCCCCAATTAACCCTTAATTAACTCCTAATTAACCCATGGGGACTCCCCATGAGGACCCCCCCCAATTAACGCCCAGGAACCCCCAATTAAACAACCCCCAGGGACCCCCAATTAACCCCCAATTAACTACCAGGGTCCAACAATTAACCAACCCCCAGGAACCCCCAATTAACCCCTAATTAACTCCTAATTAACCCCATAGGGAACCCCACAAGGACTCACCCAATTAACGCCCAGGGACCCCCAATTAACCCCTAATTAACTCCTAATTAACCCCTGGGAAACCCCACAAGGAACCCCCAATTAACCCCTAATTAACTCCTAATTAACCCCATGGGAAACCCCACAAGGACCCCCCCAATTAACCCCCAGGGACCCCCAATTAACCCCTAATTAACTCCTAATTAACCCCATGGGAAACCCCACAAGGACTCCCCCAATTAACGTCCAGGGACCCCAATTAACCAACCTCCATAGAGCCCCAATTAACTCCTAATTAACTCCCAGGGACCCCCAATCAAGCCCCAATTAACCAACCCTCAGGGACTCCTAATTAACGCCTAATTAACCCATGGGGACCCCCCCCATGAGGACTCCCCCAATTAACGCCCAGGACCCCCCAATTAACCAACGCCCAATTAACCCCTAATAACTCCCAGGGACCCCCAATTAACCCTCAATACCCAATTAACCTGCAGGGGTTAATTACCCTCCAGCAACGCACCCACAGGGACCCCCCAGTGTCCCCTGTCCCCATTGCCCTGAGCCCTTGGTGGCCCCAGGTGTCCCCAAGTGTCCCCAGGTGTCCCCAAGTGTCCCCAGATGTCCCCAAGTGTCCCCCAGGTGTTCCCAAGTGTCCCCCCAGTGTCCCCAGATGTCCCCAAGTGTCCCCCAGGTGTCCCCCAGGTGTCCCCAGGTGTCCCCCAGTGTCCCCAGATGTCCCCAGGTGTATCCCAGGTGTCCCCAGGTGTGCCCCAGGTGTCCCCAACTGTCCCCCCAGTGTCCCCAGATGTCCCCAGGTGTCCCCAGGTGTCTCTCAGCTGTCCCCCAGTGTCCTCCAGGTGTGCCCCAGGTGTCCCCAGGTGTCCCCAGGTGTCCCCAGGTGTCCCCAAGTGTCCCCAGGTGTGCCCCAGGTGTCCCCCAGGTGTCCCCCAGGTGTCCCCAGATGTCCCCAGGTGTATCCCAGGTGTCCCCAGGTGTGCCCCAGGTGTCCCCAAGTGTCCCCCCAGTGTCCCCAGATGTCCCCAGGTGTCCCCAGGTGTCTCTCAGCTGTCCCCCAGTGTCCTCCAGGTGTGCCCCAGGTGTCCCCAGGTGTTCCCAAGTGTCCCCAGGTGTCCCCCAGGTGTCCCCCAGGTGTTCCCAGGTGTCCCCCAGGTGTCCCCAGATGTCCCCAGGTGTATCCCAGGTGTCCCCAGGTGTGCCCCAGGTGTCCCCAAGTGTCCCCCCAGTGTCCCCAGATGTCCCCAGGTGTCCCCAGGTGTCTCTCAGCTGTCCCCCAGTGTCCTCCAGGTGTGCCCCAGGTGTTCCCAAGTGTCCCCAGGTGTCCCCTGGATGTCCCTCAGTGTGGCCAGGTGTATCCCAGGTGTATCCCAGGTGTGCCCAAGTGTCCCTCAGGTGTCCCCAGGTGTCCCTCAGGTGTCCCCAGGTGTCCCCTAGCTGTCCCCGAGGTGTTCCCAGGTGTCGCCCAAGTGTCCCCAGGTGTTCCCAGGTGCATCCCAGGTGTCCCCAGCTGTCCCCCAGGTGTCCCCAGGTGTGCCTCAGATGCCCCCAAGTGTCCCCCAGGTATCCCTCAGGCATCCCCACATGTCCCCCAGCTGTGCCCCAGCTGTGCCCCAGGTGTCCCTCAGGTGTCCCTCAGGTGTCCCCAGGTGTCCCTCAGGTGTTCCCAAGTGCCCCCAGCTGTATCCCAGGTTTATCCCAGGTGTCCCCAGGTGTCCCCAGGTGTCCCCAGGTGTCCCCCAGGTTTATCCCAGGTGTCCCCCAGGTGTATCCCAGGTGTGCCCCAATGTCCCCCAGGTGTCCCTCAGGTGTCCCCAGGTGTCCCTCAGGTGTTCCCAAGTGCCCCCGGCTGTATCCCAGGTTTATCCCAGGTGTCCCCAGGTGTCCCCCAGGTTTATCCCAGGTGTCCCCAGGTGTGCCCAGGTGTCCCCAGCCGTACCAGGTGAGCGAATCCGGGCGCTTTGATCTTGCAGCGATAGGGACGGCTGCTGCCATCGGAGACCAGGTACACCCCGAACTCACCCTGGGGACAATGGGGACAGGATTGGGGACAATGGGGACAATGGGGACAGGACTGGGGACATGGGGACAATGGGGACATGGGGACAATGGGGACAGGACTGGGGACATGGGGACAATGGGGACAGGGTGGCTGCTGCCATCGGAGACCAGGTACACCCCGAACTCACCCTGGGGACAATGGGGACAGGATTGGGGACAATGGGGACACTGCTGGGGACATGGGGACAATGGGGACATGGGGACAATGGGGACAGGATTGGGGACAATGGGGACAGGGTGGCTGCTGCCATCGGAGACCAGGTACACCCCAAACTCACCCTGGGGACAATGGGGACAGGACTGGGGACATGGGGACAATGGGGACAGGATTGGGGACATGGGGACAATGGGGACAGTGTGGCTGCTGCCATTGGAGACCAGGTACACCCCACACTCACCCTGGGGACAATGGGGACAATGGGGACACTGCTGGGGACATGGAGACAATGGGGACAATGGGGACACTGCTGGGGACATGGGGACAATGGGGACAGGGTGGCTGCTGCCATCGGAGACCAGGTACACCCCGAACTCACCCTGGGGACAATGGGGACAATGGGGGCAGGATTGGGGACATGGGGACAATGGGGACAGTGTGGCTGCTGCCATCGCAGACCAGGTACACCCCACACTCACCCTGGGGACAATGGGGACAGGATTGGGGACAATGGGGACAATGGGGACAATGGGGTCAGGGACACACTGACACGGCTAGGGCCATGGGGTCAGGACTGGGGACGCGGTGTCAGGGCTGGGGACACGAGAATGGCACTGGGGACATTACGGACGCCACTGGAACACAGGGACAGCATTGGGGACGTGGTGCCAGGGCTGGGGCGGAGTTGGTGCCAGGGACCAGCACGACAAGAAGTGTCACCTTGGGGGCCTCGATGGCCGTGTAGGTGGCCCCGGGTGGCACCTGGTAGCCCTCGGTGTAGAGCTTGAAGTGATGGATCAGGGACTCCATGGACGTCTGTGGGGACACGGGTGGCACCGCAGCGCTGGCACCCGCCCTGGGTGGCACCAGGCTTCGGTGTCACCTGCCCTCAGCGCCACCTGCTCTGGGTGGCACCGCAGCGCTGGCACCCGCCCTGGGTGGCACCAGGCTTTGGTGTCACCTGCCCTCAGTGCCACCTGCTCCGGGTGGCACCGCAGCGCTGGCACCCGCCCTGGGTGGCACCAGGCTTTGGTGTCACCTGCCCTCAGCGCCACCCGCTCCGGGTGGCACCAGGCTTTGGTGTCACCTGCCCTCAGCGCCACCCGCCCTGGGTGGCACCAGGCTTTGGTGTCACCTGCCCTCAGCGCCACCCGCTCCGGGTGGCACCAGGCTTTGGTGTCACCTGCCCTCAGTGCCACCCGCCCTGGGTGGCACCGCAGCGCTGCCGCCCGCTCTGGGTGCCGCCCACCCTTGATGCCACCCTCCCCCGGGGTGCCAGCCCCGCTCTGGTGGCGCCGGGCGCCGTCACCTTCATCTCGGCGCGTTTCGGGGGTGACACTTTGGCGTCGTCCACCTTGATCTCGCCGGGCGGCATCTTGTTGAGGCACTGCAGGATGATGCGCAGGGACTGGCGCATCTCCTCCACGCGGCACAGGTACCTGCGCCCCGAAAACGGGTATGGGACACCCTGAACCCCAAAACCCCGATACTGCACCCCAAAAATGGGTATGGGATCTGTTGTGCCCC
Organism: Ammospiza caudacuta; assembly: GCF_027887145.1. Classification (NCBI taxonomy): domain Eukaryota; kingdom Metazoa; phylum Chordata; class Aves; order Passeriformes; family Passerellidae; genus Ammospiza; species Ammospiza caudacuta. The sequence continues at coordinate 3,780,255 of NC_080622.1, forward strand.
GAAACCCAGATACTGCACCCCAAAAATGGGTATGGGATCTGCCGTGCCCCAAAACTGGGACTGGCGCGTCTCCTCCACGCGGCACAGGTACCTGCGCCCCGAAAACGGGTATGGGACACCCTGAACCCCAAAACCCAGACACTGCACCCCAAAAACTGCATTGGGACACCCTGAACCCCAAAACCCAGATACTGCACCCCAAAAACTGCATTGGGACACCCTGAACCCCAAAACCCAGACACTGCACCCCAAAAATGGGTATGGGATCTGCCGTGCCCCAAAACTGGGACTGGCGCGTCTCCTCCACGCAACACAGGTACCTGCGCCCCGAAAACGGCATTGGGGGACCCCCTGAACCCCAAAACCCAGATACTGCACCCCAAAAATGGGTATGGGATCTGCTGTGCCCCAAAACCCAGACACTGCACCCCAAAAACTGCATTGGGACACCCTGAACCCCAAAACCCAGACACTGCACCCCAAAAATGGGTATGGGATCTGCTGTACCCCGAAACCCAGATACTGCACCCCAAAAATGGGTATGGGATCTGCCGTGCCCCAAAACAGGGACTGGCGCGTCTCCTCCACGCGGCACAGGTACCTGCACCCCAAAAACGGCATTGGGGGACCCCCTGAACCCCAAAACCCAGATACTGCACCCCAAAAATGGGTATGGGATCTGCTGTGCCCCAAAACCCAGACACTGCACCCCAAAAACTGCATTGGGACACCCTGAACCCCAAAACCCAGACACTGCACCCCAAAAATGGGTATGGGATCTGCTGTACCCCGAAACCCAGATACTGCACCCCAAAAATGGGTATGGGATCTGCTGTGCCCCAAAACCCAGACACTGCGCCCCAAAAACTGCATTGGGACACCCTGAACCCCAAAACCCAGATACTGCACCCCAAAAACTGCATTGGGACACCCTGAACCCCAAAACCCAGATACTGCACCCCAAAAATGGGTATGGGATCTGCCGTGCCCCAAAACAGGGACTGGCGCGTCTCCTCCACGCGGCACAGGTACCTGCGCCCCAAAAACGGCATTGGGGGACACCCTGAACCCCAAAACCCAGATACTGCACCCCAAAAACTGCATTGGGACACCCTGAAGCCCAAAACCCAGATACTGCACCCCAAAAACTGCATTGGGACACCCTGAACCCCAAAACCCAGACACTGCACCCCAAAAATGGGTATGGGATCTGCCGTGCCCCAAAACAGGGACTGGCACATCTCCTCCACGCAACACAGGTACCTGCGCCCCGAAAACGGCATTGGGGGACCCCCTGAACCCCAAAACCCAGATACTGCACCCCAAAAATGGGTATGGGATCTGCTGTGCCCCAAAACCCAGACACTGCACCCCAAAAACTGCATTGGGACACCCTGAACCCCAAAACCCAGACACTGCACCCCAAAAATGGGTATGGGATCTGCTGTACCCCGAAACCCAGATACTGCACCCCAAAAATGGGTATGGGATCTGCCGTGCCCCAAAACTGGGACTGGCGCGTCTCCTCCACGCGGCACAGGTACCTGCACCCCAAAAACGGCATTGGGGGACCCCCTGAACCCCAAAACCCAGACACTGCACCCCAAAAATGGGTATGGGATCTGCTGTACCCCGAAACCCAGCCATGGGATCTGCCGTGCCCCAAAACTGGGACTGGCGCGTCTCCTCCACGCGGCACAGGTACCTGCACCCCAAAAATGATATATGGGATCCTCTGAACCCCAAAAACGGGATAAGGGACACCCTGAACCCCAAAACCCAGATACTGCACCCCAAAAATGGGTATGGGATCTGCTGTACCCTCAAACCCAGATACCGCACCCCAAAAATGGGTATGTGCCCCAAAACTGGGACTGGTGCGTCTCCTCCACGCGGCACAGGTACCTGCACCCCAAAAACAGGATTGGGGAACCCCAAAAATGGGATATGGGACACCCTGAACCCCAAAACACAGGTATGGGATGTCCTCCACGTGGCACAGGTACCTGCACCCCAAAAACGGCATTGGGGGACCCCCTGCACAGGTACCTGCACCCCAAAACCCAGATATGGGATCCTCTGAACCCCAAAAACGGGATATGGGACACCCTGAACCCCAAAACTGGGATATGGGATCTCCTCCATGTGGCACAGGTACCTGCACCCCAAAAACGGCATTGGGGGACCCCAAAAACAGGGTATGGGACACCCTGAACCCCAAAACCCCGATACTGCACCCCAAAAATGGGTTATGGGATCTGCTGTGCCCCAAAACTGGGACTGGCGCGTCTCCTCCACGCGGCACAGGTACCTGCACCCCAAAAACAGGATTAGGGGACCCCAAAAACAGGTATGGGACACCCTGAACCCCAAAACTGGGATATGGGATGTCCTTCATGTGGCACAGGTACCTGCACCCCAAAAACAGGACTGGGGAACCCCAAAAATGGGATATGGGACACCCTGAACCCCAAAACCCAGATACTGCGCCCCAAAAATGGGTTATGGGATCTGCCGCGCCCCAAAACTGGGACTGGCGCGTCTCCTCCACGCGGCACAGGTACCTGCACCCCAAAAATGATATATGGGATCCTCTGAACCCCAAAAACGGGATAAGGGACACCCTGAACCCCAAAACTGGGACTGGCGCGTCTCCTCCACGCGGCACAGGTACCTGCGCCCTGAATTTGGGATTAGGGGGGATCCCCTGCACCCCAAAAATGGGATATGGGGGGATCTGCTGTGCCCCAAAACCGGGTATGGGATCTGCTGTATTCAGCACAGGTACCTGGACCCCAAATTTGGGATATGGGGGATCCCCTGCACCCCAAAAGTGGGACTGGGATCTGCTGTACCCTGAAAGCAGGACATGGGATCCCGGAGGAGTGAAGGAGCCCAGAGAACGGGGGGATCCTGAGGGAACAGGTGAACCTGGGAGGGGTCTCAGGCAGGGGGGTCCTGGGGATGGGGTCCCATGGGATGGGGGTCCTGGGGGCTCCAGAGATGGGGTTCCATCTCTCCACCCCAGGGCAGGTGAGGCCATACCTGTCCCCATTTTCCCCCCAGGCCAGGTGGGTCTGTACCTGTCCCCATGTCCCCTCCATGTCCCCCCAGGCCAGGTGGGTCCATACCTGTCCCCTCCATGTCCCCCCAGGCCAGGTGGGTCCATACCTGTCCCCAATGTCCCCCCAGCCCAGGTGGGTCCGTACCTGTCCCCCCATGTTCCCCCATGTCCCCCCAGGCCAGGTGGGTCCATACCTGTCCCCATGTCCCCCCAGGCCAGGTGGGTCCATACCTGTCCCAATGTCCCCCCAGGCCAGGTGGGTCCATACCTGTCCCCCCCATGTCCCCCCAGGCCAGGTGGGTCCATACCTGTCCCCATGTCCCCCCAGGCCAGGTGGGTCCATACCTGTCCCCATTTTCCCCCCAGGCCAGGTGGGTCCGTACCTGTCCCCATTTTCCCCCCAGCCCAGGTGAGGCCATACCTGTCCCCCCCATGTCCCCCCAGGCCAGGTGGGTCCATACCTGTCCCCTCCATGTCCCCCCAGGCCAGGTGGGTCCGTACCTGTCCCCATGTCCCCCCAGGCCAGGTGGGTCCGTACCTGTCGTAGCAGTCCCCGCGGGATCCGATGGGAACGTCGAACTCCACCTGGTCGTAGACGTCGTAGGGCTGAGTCTTGCGCAGGTCCCACTTGATCCCGGAGCCCCTGAGCATCACCCCGCTGGGGACACCCCAAAAACACACCTGAGATTGGCCCCGCCCCCAAAAACACACCTGAGATTGGCCCCGCCCCCCAAAACACACCTGAGATTGGCCCCGCCCACTGGGACACCCCCAAACCTGCACCTGAGATTAGCCCCGCCCCCAAAAACACACCTGAGATTGACCCCGCCCACTGGGACATCCCCAAACCACACCTGAGATTAGCCCCGCCCCCAAAACCACACCTGAGATTGGCCCCACTCCAAAACCACACCTGAGATTGGCCCCGCCCCCAAAACAACACCTGAGTTTGGCCCCGCCCCCCCAACACACCTGAGATTGGCCCCGCCCCCAAAAACACACCTGAGATTGGCCCCACCCACTGGGACACCCCAAAACTGCACCTGAGATTGGCCCCGCCCCCAAAAACACACCTGAGCTCGGCCCCACCCCCAAAACCACACCTGAGATTGGCCCCGCCCCCAAAACCACACCTGAGCTCGGCCACGCCCACTGGGACACCCCAAAAGCACACCTGACTTGACCCTGCCCACTGGGACACCCCAAAAACACACCTGAGATTGGCCCCGCCCACTGGGACACCCCAAAACCGCACCTGAGATTGGCCCCGCCCCCAAAAACACACCTGAGATTGGCCCCGCCCACTGGGACACCCCAAAACCGCACCTGAGATTGGCCCCGCCCCCAAAAACACACCTGAGATTGGCCCCGCCCACTGGGGACACCCCAAAACCGCACCTGAGATTGGCCCCGCCCACTGGGGACACCCCAAAACCACACCTGAGCTGGGCCCCGCCCACTGGGGACACCCCAAAACCACACCTGAGCTGGGCCCCGCCCATCTGCAGGTCGGGGCACACCTGGGGCTCCCCCCTCACCTGAAGCCGTAGTTCAGCGCCTCCTCGGCCGAGATGACGCCGATGTCCACGGTGCGGTTCTTCCAGATGCGGTTGTTGGTCAGCATCTGGGGACAGAGGCACACCTGGCACACCTGGCACACCTGGCACAGCTGGCACCGGCCCTGCACTTCTCACCTGGCCCTGGCACTGTCACCTGGTGCTGGAAACGCTCACCTGGCGCTGGCACCTGTTGCTTGTCCCCCTCATGCGTCTCTCGCATTAAAACGTGTCCCTGTCACCTGTGCTCCCCTCACCTGTCCCTGGCACTGTCACCTGGTGCTGAAAATGCTCACATGGCACTGGCACCTGTTCCTTGTCCCCCTCGTGTGTCTCTTGCACCAAAACCTGTCCCTGTCACCTGTGCACCCCTCACCTGTCCATGGAACCATCACCTGCCCCTGGCACCCCACCCATCGCTGGCGCTGTCACCTGTCCCTGACGTCCCTCACCTGTCCCTGCCACTGTCACCTGTGCGTCTCTCACCTGCCCCTGGCACCACAAGCTGCCCCTGGCACCCCTCACCTGTCCCTGCCACCCCTCACCTGTCACTGTCACCTGTGCACCCCTCACTTGTCCCTGCCACCATCACCTGCGAGCCCTTCACCTGTCCCTGCCACCCCTCACCTGTCCCTGCCACTGTCACCTGTGCGCCTCTCACCTGCCCCTGGCACCACAAGCTGCCCCTGGCACCCCTCACCTGCCCCTCACACCCCTCACCTGTCCCTGTCCCCCTCCACCCCCATCATGTGTGTCACCTCCTCCCGTCACGCAGTGAGGAATGACCCTGCCCCTCGCAGGTGACAGGTGACAGGTGACAGGTGACAGGTGACAGGTGACGGCAGCCTGGCCGTCCCCAGACGCCCCCTCACCTCCTCCACCTCGTCGATGCGGATGGAGAAGTTCTTCACGAACTCGTAGATGTCGTCCATGAGCCCCAGGGGCAGGTCCTGGCACAGGTGGCACAGGTGGGGTTGGGACAAGAGGGACAGGGGGGATTGGTGGGATCGGGACAGGTGAGGTTGGAGAGATTGGGATTGGTGGGACAGGTGGGATTGATGGCATTGGTGGCATTGGGATTGGGACACGTGGGACAGGTGGCATTGGTGGGATTGGTGGCGTTGGTGGCATTGGGACTGGGACAGGTGGGACAGGTGGGACAGGTGGCATTGGTGGCGTTGGTGGCATTGGGACTGGGACAGGTGGGATTGGTGGCGTTGGGACTGGGACAGGTGGGACAGGTGGGACAGGTGGCATTGGTGGCATTGGGACTGGGGCAGGTGGGACAGGTGGCGTTGGTGGCATTGGGATTGGGACAGGTGGGACAGGTGGGATTGGTGGCACTAGGATTGCGACAGGTGGGATTGGAGGCACACACAGGACAGGTGGCATTGGTGGGACAGGTAGGATCGATGGCATTGGTGGCACTGGGACTGGGACAGGTGGGGTTGGTGGTGTTGGTGGCACTGGGATTGGGACAGGTGGGGTTGGTGACACTGGGATCGGGACAGGTGGGGTTGGTGTCACAGATGGGATTGATAGGGTTGGCATTGGTGGCATTGGGACTGGGACAGGTGGGACAGGTGGGACAGGTGGGACAGGTGGCATTGGTGGCATTGGGACTGGGACAGGTGGGACAGGTGGCATTGGTGGCATTGGGACTGGGACAGGTGGGACAGGTGGCGTTGGTGGCACTAGGATTGCGACAGGTGGCATTGGAGGCACACACAGGACAAGTGGCATTGGTGGGACAGGTAGGATTGATGGCATTGGTGGCACTGGGATCGGGACAGGTGGGGTTGGTGTCACAGATGGGATTGATGGGGTTGGGATTGGTGGCATTGGGACTGGGACAGGTGGGACAGGTGGCATTGGTGGCGTTGGTGGCATTGGGATTGGGACAGGTGGGATTGGTGGCATTGGGACTGGGACAGGTGGGACAGGTGGCATTGGTGGCATTGGGACTGGGACAGGTGGGACAGGTGGCGTTGGTGGCACAGGTAGGATTGATGGCATTGGTGGCACTGGGATTGGGACAGGTGGGGTTGGTGACACTGGGATCGGGACAGGTGGGGTTGGTGACACAGATGGGATTGATAGGGTTGGCATTGGTGGCATTGGGACTGGGACAGGTGGGACAGGTGGGACAGGTGGCATTGGTGGCGTTGGTGGCATTGGGACTGGGACAGGTGGCGTTGGTGGCATTGGGATTGGGACAGGTGGGGTTGGTGACACGGATGGGATTGATAGGGTTGGCATTGGTGGCATTGGGACTGGGACAGGTGGCATTGGTGGCATTGGTGGCATTGGGACTGGGACAGGTGGCATTGGTGGGATTGGGATTGGGACAGGTGGCACTGGAGGCACACACAGGACAGGTGGGAGCTCAGGTGGCACCAGGGATGTGGGCAGGGGGTCCACACTGAGCGGGCCCAATGGGGATCCCAGGGACGGGGTTCCTGTGGAAATGGGGATCCCAGGGACGGGGTTCCCGTGGAAATGGGGATCCCAGGAATGGGGTTCCCGTGGAAATGGGGATCCCAGGGACGGGGTTCCCGTGGAAATGGGGGTGCTGGGGGAATGGGGTTCCTGTGGAAATGGGGATCCCAGGGACGGGGTTCCCATGGAAATGAGAATCCCAGGAATGGGGATCCCAGGGACGGGGTTCCTGTGGAAATGAGGATCCCAGGGATGGGGTTCCCATGGAAATGAGGATCCCAGGGATGGGGTTCCCGTGGAAATGGGGTGCCCAGGGACGGGGTTCCCGTGGAAATGAGGATCCCAGGAATGGGGATCCCAGGGACGGGGTTCCCGTGGAAATGGGGTGCCCAGGGATGGGGATCCCAGGGACGGGGTTCCCGTGGAAATGGGGTGCCCAGGGACGGGGTTCCCGTGGAAATGGGGTGCCCAGGGACGGGGAGCAGCCCAGCCCCTCACCTGGTGCACGCCCCCGGGCCGCACGTAGGCCGCGTGCATCCGCGCCCCCGACACGCGCTCGTAGAACTCGAACATCTGGGGGGGACACAGAGGGGACCCCGCCGCTGCTCAGCGCCCCTGGCACCCCCACAGCCCCAAATCCCACGCCCCGAACCCCAAATCCCCCCAAATCCACCTTCTCCCTCTCCTCGAACATCCAGAAGAACGGGGTCATGGCCCCGATGTCCAGCGCGTGCGTGGTCACCGCCATGATGTGGTTCAACAGCCGCGTGATCTCGGCGAAGAGAACTGAAAAAAATGGGGGGAAAAAGGGGGAAAAAAGGGGAAAAAAGGGGGTGATCCCATAAATCCTGGGGGTGCCAGGGAGCTGGGACTGCCGGGGGGAGCCTCACCTCGGATCCACTGAGCGCGGGGAGGGGGGCGGATGTTGAGGAGCTTCTCCACGGCCAGCGAATAGGCCTGCTCGTTGCACATCATGGACACGTAGTCCAGGCGGTCAAAGTAGGGCAGGGCCTGCGGGGACCGCGAGGAGACTGGGCATACTGGGAGCACTGGGAGGGCTGGGAGGGCTGGGAATAGTGGGGATACTGGGAGCACTGGGGGGGCTGGGAATAGTGGGGACACTGGGAATAGTGGGGATACTGGGAGCGCTGGGGACACTGGGAGCACTGGGAGCGCTGGGAGGGCTGGGAATAGTGGGGATACTGGAAATAGTGGGGATACTGGGAGCACTGGGGAGGCTGGGAGGACTGGGAGCACTGGGCATACTGGGAGCACTGGGAGGGCTGGGAACAGTGGGGATACTGGGAGCACTGGAGATACTGGGAGCACTGGGAGGGCTGGGAGGGCTGGGAATAGTGGGGATACTGGGAATAGTGGGGATACTGGGAGCACTGGGGATACTGGGAGTACTGGGAGGGCTGGAGACACTGGGAGCACTGGGGGGGCTGGGAATAGTGGGGATACTGGGAGCACTGGGAGGGCTGGGGACACTGGGAGCACTGGGAGCACTGGGGGGGCTGGGAGGGCTGGGAGCACTGGGGATACTGGGAGCACTGGGAGCACTGGGAGGGCTGGGAATAGTGGGGATACTGGGAGGGCTGGGAATACTGGGAGCACTGGGGATACTGGGAGGACTGGGAATAGTGGGGATACTGGGAATAGTGGGGACACTGGGAGCACTGGGAGCCCTGAGAGGGCTGGGAATAGTGGGGATACTGGGAGCACTGGGAGGGCTGGGAGCACTGGGAGGGCTGGGAATAGTGGGGATACTGGGAATAGTGGGGATACTGGGAGCACTGGGAGCACTGGGGATACTGGGAGCACTGGGGGGCTGGGAATAGTGGGGATACTGGGAGCACTGGGGATACTGGGAGCACTGGGGGGCTGGGAGCACTGGGGGGGCTGGGAGCACTGGGGATACTGGGAGCACTGGGAGGGCTGGGAATAGTGGGGATACTGGGAATAGCGGGGATACTGGGAGGGCTGGGAATACTGGGTATAATGGGGATACTGGGAGGGCTGGGTGCACTGGGGATAATGGGGATACTGGGAGGGCTGGGTGCACTGGGGACACCGGGAGCACTGGGAGGGCTGGGGATTCCAGGAATACTGGGAGTACTGGGAATACTGGGAGCGTTGAGAGTACTGGGAGTACTGGAAGTTCTGGGAGCAGTGGAGTACTGGGAATACTGGGAGTACTGGGAGCGCTGGGAAGCCTAGGAATGTTGGGAATACTGGGAGTACTGGGGGTGTTTGAGTACTGGCAGTGCTGAGAGTGCTGGGAGTATTTGAGTACTGGGACTGCTACGAGTACTGGGAATCCTGGAAGGACTGGGAGCAGTGAAGTACTGGGAATACTGGGAGCGTTGGGAGAACTGGGAATACTGGGAGTGTTTGAGTAATGGGAGTGTTTGAGCACTGGAAGTGCTGAGAGTTGTGGGAGTATTTGAGCACTGGGACTGCTACGAGTACTGGGAGGACTGGGAGTACTACGAGTGCTGGGAAGACTAGGAAACTGGGAATAATGGGAATACTGGGAGTAATGGGAGCAGCGGCAATAGTGGAGATACTGGAAATACTGGGATCTCAGGGATCCCATGGAATTGGGGATTCCAGAGATGGGGATCTCAGGGATGGGGATCCCATGGAATTTGGGATCTCAGGATCACCTGCAGGTAGGTCTCATACTCAAAGGGTTTCTCAGTGCCACGGTGCAGCAGCCCCACGTGGGGATCCCATGGGAAGGGGGGTTTCAGGGATGGGGATCTCAGGGATTCTATGGAATTGGGGGTTTCAGGGATGGGGATCTCAGGGATTCTGTGGAATTGGGGGTTTCAGGGATGGGGATCTCAGGGAATTTGGGATCTCAGGATCACCTGCAGGTAGGTCTCATACTCAAAGGGTTTCTCAGTGCCACGGTGCAGCAGCCCCACGTGGGGATCCCATGGGAAGGGGGGTTTCAGGGATGGGGTTCTCAGGCATTCTGTGGAATTGGGGCTTTCAGGGGTGGGGATCCCATGGAATTTGGGATCTCAGGATCACCTGCAGGTAGGTCTCGTACCCGATGGGTTTCTCAGTGCCGCGGTGCAGCAGCCCCACGTGGGGATCCCATGGAAAGGGGGGTTTCAGGGATGGGGATCTCAGGGATTCTATGGAATTGGGGGTTTCAGGGATGGGGATCTCAGGGAATTTGGGATCTCAGGATCACCTGCAGGTAGGTCTCGTACCCGATGGGTTTCTCAGTGCCACGGTGCAGCAGCCCCACGTGGGGATCCCATGGGAAGGGGGGTTTCAGGGATGGGGATCTCAGGCATTCTGTGGAATTGGGGCTTTCAGGGGTGGGGATCCCATGGAATTTGGGATTTCAGGATCACCTGCAGGTAGGTCTCGTACCCGATGGGTTTCTCAGTGCCGCGGTGCAGCAGCCCCACGTGGGGATCCCATGGAAAGGGGGGTTTCAGGGATGGGGATCTCAGGGAATTTGGGATCTCAGGATCACCTGCAGGTAGGTCTCATACTCAAAGGGTTTCTCAGTGCCACGGTGCAGCAGCCCCACGTGGGGATCCCATGGGAAGGGGGGTTTCAGGGATGGGGTTCTCAGGCATTCTGTGGAATTGGGGGTTTCAGGGATGGGGATCTCAGGCATTCTGTGGAATTGGGGCTTTCAGGGATGGGGATCTCAGGGAATTTGGGATCCCATGGATCCCAGGATCACCTGCAGGTAGGTCTCGTACCCGATGGGTTTCTCAGTGCCGCGGTGCAGCAGCCCCACGTGCGGATCCCATGGGAAGGGGGATCTCAGGGAAATGGGATTTCAGGCATCTCGAGGACGGGAATCCCATGGAATTTAGGGATGCCGGGCTCACCTGCAGGTAGGTCTTGTACTCGATGAGCTTCTCGGTGCCGCGGTGCAGCAGCCCCACGTGCGGGTCGCACCGTTTCACCGTCTCCCCGCTCAGCTCCAGCACCAGCCTCAGCACCCCGTGCGCCGCCGGGTGCTGCGGCCCGAAGTTGATGGTCAGGCTGGAAACCTTCTTGTGGGCCACCGGGTCCTTGTCTGGGGGCAGGGGACAGTGCCGGGGTCAGGGACACAGGGGGGGACACAGAGAGGGGTCAGGGACATGGGGACAGAGCCCTCAGGAAGGGCACAGAACCCTTTAAGTGTTGGGGACAGGGAGGGAGCAGCACCCGCTGAGGGCTTGTGGGGATCCTGAGTGCCCCCAAAGTGCCCTGAGTGACCCCAAAACTGATCTGAGTGACCCCAAAATTGATCTGAGTGACCCCAGATTGATCTGAGTGACCCTAAAACTGATCTGATGATTTTAAAACCCATCTGAATGACCCCAAACTGCCCCCAAGTGACCTCCAAACTACCCTCAGAGCACTCCTAGAGCCCCCCCAAAGCCCCTGAGACCCCTCCTGTGCCCCCCCAAAGCCCTCAGAGCCCCCCTAGAACCTCCCAAAGCCCTAGAGACCCCTCCTGGACCTCCCAAAACGCCTCAAGGCACACCAAGAGCCCCCCCCAAAGTCCCTGAGACCCCTCCTGTGCCCCCCTAAAGCCCTCAGGACACCCCCAAAGCACCCGACACCCTCTTAAAAGCCTCGTCCTCCCTGCTCAGGGCCCCCCAAAGCCCTCAGCGCCCCCCAGAGCCCCCTCCCCACCTTGTCCCAGAGTGTCCCCGCTGTCCCCTCACCGTTCCAGGGTGGCGGCACCCACTTCTCGGTGGCCTTGCTGGGGTACATGATGGCCCCCGCGTACTGCTGCGCCCACTCCATGTCGGGCTGCCATTGGCGGCACCTGCGGGGCCGGGCGGTGAGCGGGAACAGCCCCAGAGCCTCCCCATAGCCCTCCCCGCTTTGTCCCCGTGTCCCCCGCGGGCTCACCGGGCCGGGGCCGGGCCCAGCCGAGCCCCCGCCGCGCTCAGCCCCGAGGGGCCGCGGAGCCGCCACAGCGCCCGCAGCGCCGCCATCGTGCCCTTGGCAGTGCGCATGCGCGGGGGCGGCCATGGAGGGGAAGGGCAGACGCTGTGGGCGCCGCCATGTTGGGTACGGGCAGATCAGCCTGTGTTTTCTGCGCATGCGCAATACCACTTGATGCTGCCGCCATGTTGGTGTGGGCAGCGGCGCCGCCATTCTGACCTTGGCGCTGTGCAAGGGCGGAGGGCGCCGTGGGCAGGAAGGACAGGCGCAACGAGCGGCAATTTGTTGGTTGTGGGTAGATGTGACGCCATTGTGTGCTTGGAAGCGGCTGGGAAGGAGAAAGGCGGCTGTGAGCGCCGCCATGACGGGTGTGGGCAGGCGCGTTGCGCATGCGCATAGACCCACGGCTGGAAATGCGCCCTTGTGGGTCTGGGCAAGGTCGCCGCTGTATTTGGTGAGGGAAAGTGAGGCTGAGGGAGGCGCCATCTTTGTTACGGGCAAAGGGACGGGGACAGATGAGACAAGGCTGGAGGCAGGGATGGGGGCGGGACGGCTGCGGCCGGACGTGGCCGCTGTTTCCTCCCGTGGTGACACAGCGATGTCGGCTGGCGGTGACCGCCCTCTCCCTGTCCCCTCCTTGTCCCTGCCCAACACGTCCTGGTCCCCTCCCCGAGCTGGCGCTGCCCAGGAGGTGACACCGCGCTGTCCCCGAGGGTGATGGGACACGCTCCCCGCACCCAGGGCGCCACCAGCACCCCCTGCCCCCCAAAAACGTCCCCAGCTTGGCGCAGGATGGGATTTATTGGGGTCTCTTGTCTCTGGGGACGGGGGGACACGGGGCTGAGGGGACACGCGTGACTGGGGAGGGGACACTGGGGTCGCACAGCCACCCCTGGGGACACGTGGCCAGGGGTGACACACGTGGCCCGGACACGCCCCGCCAATGCACCCAATCACAGAGCGTACTCTTCGTGACGTCACATAAAAAGGCGGAGACGGGGCGGGGCAAGCCGCGGTTACCACGGCGACGGCGACGGCCATGACCACGCCCCTTCAAGGCGGGGCTCGCTCAGACCACGCCCCCTCCGCCTCCGGGGGCTCTCTCGGGTCGTTGTGGGTTCCGCGCCCCGTCCTGAGGTCACCGAGCGCCGCCGGGGCCCCCTCGGGACCTCTCCCGGTTCTCCCCGGCCGCCCCCGCCCTCCCGGTGCGCCCGGAACGTGGCTCCGCCGCGGCCCCGCCCTGTGACGTCATCACGCCGCGCCCTCCGCTCCAAGATGGCGGCGGCCGGGCGGGGCTGAGCGGGCCCGGGCAGGTACCGGGACCGGAGCGGCACCGGGGGCAGGGGGGTGACCCGCGGGGGCTGCCCGGGGGGCGGGAGCGCCGAACCGGGCCCGGCAGTACCGGGGCGGGCACAGGCGGTACCGGAGCCGTGGGGGGGGGCAGAACCGGGACCGGGGCTGGAGCGGGTACCGGGGCCGAGTGGGGCAGGACCGGCCTCAGGTCTGTACCGGGATCAGGAGCGGCGGGGCGGCACCGGGGTCAGGCCGTACCGGGACCGGCGGTACTCGTTGGGGGCAGCAGCACCGGGACCGGATTGGGCCGAACCGGTACCGGGACCGAGCCGGGACTGAACCGGGCCCTTCCCGGTACCGGAGAGCGGCCCCGCGGGGTCCGAGCCCCTCCCGGTGCTACACGGGCGCTGCGCCGGATCCGCCTATTTCCCGGTACCGGCGAGCACCGAGCGCCCCCCGCTCCTTTCCCGCTACCGGAGCGCTCCCGTTCCATCTACCGGAGCCTCTCCAACCCGCGTCCCTTCTTTCCCACAGCCCCGGTGTCCCCGCCATGCTGCCCCGGGCCGCTTGGGCGGCTCTCCGGTAACACCGGGCGGCTCTCCGGTAACACCGGGGGACTCTCCGGTAACACCGGGCGGCTCCCGGTAACGCCGGGCGGCCCCGCGATGCTGCGGCGGCTGCTGGAGCGGCCGTGCTCGCTGGCGCTGCTGGTCGGGTGCCAGTTCGCTTTCGTGGCGTATTTCTCGCTCGGTGGCTTCCGCAACCTCACGGCGCTGTTCGGTCGCCCCGCCGGTCCCGCCGTGGATTATTCGCGGACCCACGACGTGTACGCCAACCTGAGCCGCGTCGGTGGCGGCACCGGCAACGGGAATGGCCCCGCGGCCACGCCGGACCCTGCAAGGCCGCTGCCGTTCTGCCCCGAGAGATCGCCGTTCCTCGGTGAGAACGGGGGAACCGGGAGGGCAACCGGGGAAAACGGGAAGGGAAACGGGACGGGAACGGAGAGCCCTCAAGGGGAACCGCGAGGAAACGGAGACTCCCGGGGAAAGGAAACGGGAGGAAAACGGGAGCACCGAGGGGAACGGGAGCACCGGGATGGGAATGAGGGAACCGGGAGGGGAACGGGAGCACCGGGATGGGAACGGAGACCCCTGAAGGGGGACGGGGAGGAACCGGAGGGGGAAAGAACCGGAGAGCCCCGGGGCGGAGGAAGGACCGAGGAGAGACCGGGGCTGCTCCTTCCCCGGTACAGAACCGGTGTTAGCCCGTCCCTCGGTAAATAACCGGTGTCAGCCCCTCTCCCGGTACCGAACCCGTTCCCGCCGCTCCCGGGCAGGACCCGAGCCTGTCCCGGGCGGTAGAACCGGTCGGACCGGTTCCCTTTCCCCGCCCCGTCCTGCCCCGGGAAGGAGCCGCCCCCTCCCGGGACAGAACCGGGACAGAACCGGGAAGGGAAATGTGGGGGCGGCTGGTCCGGTTTGGGGTGGGGGCAAAGCCCGGGACCCCCGGGAGGGGAACAAACCCAGCCCGGGCTGGGAACCGGGCACACAAACCCAGCCCGGGCTGGCATCTGGGCACACAAACCCTGAGGGGACACCCCCAGTGCCCCCCAATGCCCCTCTCATTGCCCCTCTCATTGCCCCCAATGCCCCCCTCATTGCCCCCAATGCCCTTCTCAGTGCCCCCCAATGCCCCCCTCAGTGCCCCCCAATGCCCCCCAATGCCCCTCTCATTGCCCCCAATGCCCCTCTCATTGCCCCCAATGCCCCCCTCAGTGCCCCCCAATGCCCCTCTCATTGCCCCCAATGCCCCCCTCAGTGCCCCCCAATGCCCCTCTCATTGCCCCCTGCCCCTCTCAGTGCCCCCTGCCCCTCTCAGTGCCCCCCAATGCCCTTTCTCATGCCCCCTCCCCACAGTGGGTCCCCAGTGCCCCCCAGCCCCTCTCAGTGCCCCCAATGCCCCCTGCCCACAGTGCCCCCCCTCTCAATGCCACCTCCCCCCAATGCCCCCTCCTCACTGCCCCCTGCCCACAGTGGGGCCCCCTGGCCGTCCCAGTGCCCCCAATGCCCCCCAATGCCCCCCAATGCCCCTCTCAGTCCCCCAAATGCCCCTCAATGCCCCCTCCTCACCGCCCCCTGCCCCTCTCAGTGCCCCCCAATGCTCCCTCCTCACCACCCCCTGCCCACAGTGGGGCCCCCTGGCCGTCCCAGTGCCCCCAATGCCCCCCAATGCCCCCCAATGCCCCTCTCAGCCCCCCCCAAATGCCCCCCAATGCCCCCCTCAGCCCCCCAAATGCCCCTCAATGCCCCCTCCTCACCGCCCCCTGCCCCTCTCAGTGCCCCCCAATGCTCCCTCCTCACTACCCCCTGCCCACAGTGGGGCCCCCTGGCTGTCCCAGTGCCCCCAATGCCCCCTGCCCACAGTGGGCCCCCTGCCCCTCTCAATGCCCCTCTCAGTGCCCCCCAGTGCCCCCTCCTTACTGCCCCCTGCCCACAGTGGGTCCCTTGGCCGTCCCAGTGCCCCCCTCATCCCCCTCAATGCCCCCTCCTCACTGCCCCCTGCTCCTTTCAATGCCCCTCTCAGCCCCCCAAATGCCCCCCAATGCCCCCTCCTCACTGCCCCCTGCCCCTCTCAGTGCCCCCTCCTCACTGCCCCCTGCCCACAGTGGGCCCCCTGCCCCTCTCAATGCCCCCCAATGCCCCCTGCCCCTCTCAATGCCCCTCTCAGTGCCTCCCAATGCCCCCTCCTCATTGCCCCCTGCCCACAGTGGGTCCCCTGGCCGTCCCAGTGCCCCCAATGCCCCTCTCAGTGCCCCTCACCGCCCCCTGCCCGCAGTGGGCCCCCTGCCCCTCTCAATGCCCCTCTCAGTGCCCCCCAACGCCCCCTGCCCGCAGTGGGCCCCCTGGCCGTGTCCTTCTCGCGGGCGCCGTCGCTGGAGCGGATCCGGGCGCTGAACCCGGGCGTGCGGCGGGGGGGGCGCTACCGGCCCCCCCAGTGCGAGTCCCGCTCCCGCACCGCCGTCATCGTCCCCCACCGCAACCGCGAGGGCCACCTGGGCCACCTGCTCTACTACCTGCACCCCTTCCTGCAGCGCCAGCAGCTGCACTACGGCATCTACGTCGTGCACCAGGTGCCAGGCAGGGGTGCCAGGGGGTCCCCAGAGGGGTTTGGGGTGGTTTGAGGGGTCCCCAGTGGGGTTTGAGGTGGTTTTGGGGGTTCTCAGGGGGGTTTGGAGGTACCCAGGGGTATTTGAGGTGGTTTGGGGGGTGCCCAGGGTGGTTTGAGTCAGTTTGGGGGGGTCCCCAGGGGGGATTTGAGGTGGTTTGGGGGTGCCCAGGGGGGTTTGGGGCATCCCCAGGGGGATTTGAGGTGGTTTGGGGGGTGCCCAGGGTGGTTCAGGGGGTCCCCAGGGTGGTTTGAGTCAGTTTGGGGGGGGTCCCCAGGGGTATTTGAGGTGGTTTGGGGCATCCCCAGGGGGATTTGAGGTGGTTTGAGGGGTCCTTGGGGGGGGTTTGGGGGTGCCCATGGGGGTTTGGGGGTGTCCTCAGGGTGGTTTGAGGTGGTTCAGGGAGTCCCCAGGGTGGCCTTGAAGGGGTTTGGGGGCTCCTCAGAATGGTTTGAGTTGGTTTGTGGGATCCCCAGGGTGGTTTGAGGTGGTTTAGGGGTCCCCAGTGGGGTTTGAGGGGTCCCCAGGGTGGTTTGGGGTGGTTTTGGGGGTTCTCAGGGGGGTTTGGAGGTACCCAGAGGTATTTGAGGTGGTTCAGGGGGTCCCCAGGGTGGTTTGAGGGGTCCCCAGGGTGGTTTGGGGGGTACCCAGGGGGGTTGGGGGGTTCAACAGGGCGGTTTGAGTTGGTTTGGGTTATCTCCAGAGGGGTTTGGGGGTTCCCAGGGGGGCTTGGAGATACCCAGGGGAATTTGAGGTGGTTTGAGGGGTCCCCAGAGGGGTTTGGGGCATCGCCAAGGCGGTTTAAGGCGGTTTTGGGGGTCCCCGGGGTGGTTTAGGGGGCGTCCAGGGAGGGTTTGAGGATGTTTAAGGGGTGCCCGGGGGGGGTTGAGGGTGATTTGGGGGGTCCCTGGGGAATTGGAGGGGTCCCCAGGAGGGTTTGGGGGGATCTCCAGGGTGGTTTGAGGCGTCGCCAGGGTCGTATGGGGTGGTTTGGGGGATCTCCAGGGAAGGTTTGAGTCACTTTGGGGGGCTCCCCAGGGTGGTTTGGGGGCTCCTCAGAATGGTTTGAGTTGGTTTGTGGGATCCCCAGGGCGGTTTTAGGTGGTTTAGGGGTCCCCAGGGTGGTTTGAGGGGTCCCCAGGGTGGTTTGGGGGGTACCCAGGGGGGTTGGGGGGTTCAATAGGGCGGTTTGAGTTGGTTTGGGTTATCTCCAGAGGGGTTTTGGGGGTTCCCAGGGGGGGTTTGGAGGTACCCAGGGGAATTTGAGGTGGTTTGAGGGGTCCCCAGAGGAATTTGAGGCAGTTTGGGGGGTGCCCAGCGGGGTTTGGGGGGTTCCTAGGGAGGTTTGAGGTGGTTTGGGCAATCTCCAGAGGGGTTTAAGGGGGTCCCCAGGGAGGTTTTGAGGTGATTGGAGGTCCCCAGGGTGGTCTGAAGTGGTTTAGGGGGTCTCCAGGTTCTTTGGGGTGTCCCCAGGATGGTTTGAGTTGGTTTGAGGGGTCCCCAGGAAGAGTTTGAGGTGGTTCAGGGGGTCCACAGGATATCTTGGGGTGACCCCCGTGGATTTTGGGGTGTCCCCAGGCCGGGAACTGCACGTTTAACCGGGCCACGCTGCTGAACGTGAAGGGATGGTTCAATGGGGATGGTTTGGGGTGTTCCCAGGATATTTTGGGGTAACCCCAGAACATTTTGGGGTGTCCCCAGGCCGGGAACTGCACGTTTAACCAGGCCAAGCCGCTGAACGTGGGCGTGAAGGGATGGTTCAGTGGGGATGGTTTGGGGTGTTCCCAGGACATTTTGGGGTATCCGCAGGAGGATATGGGGTATCCCCAGGATATTTTGGGGTGACCCCGGTAGATTTTGGGGTGTCCCCAGGTCGGGAACTGCACGTTTAACCGGGCCAAGCTGCTGAACGTGGGGGTGAAGAGATGGTTTAGACTTTTAGGGATGGTTTAGAGGAGGTGGTTTAGAGTTTTCCCAGGATAGTTTGGGGTGACCCCCGTGGATTTTGGGGTGTCCCCAGGCCGGGAAGTGCACGTTTAACCGGGCCAAGCTGCTGAAGGGATGGTTTAGAGATTGAGAGGATGGTTTAGATGGTTCCCAGGCTATTTTGGGGTGACCCCAGGACATTTTGGGGTATCTCCAGAACATTTTGGGGTAACCCTGGTGGATTTTGGGGCGTCCCCAGGCCGGGAACTGCATGTTTAACCGGGCCAAGCTGCTGAACGTGAAGGGATGGTTCAATGGGGATGGTTTGGGGTGTTCCCAGGATATTTTGGGGTATCCCCAGGATATTTTGGGGTAACCCCAGAACATTTTGGGGTGTTCCCAGGATATTTTGGGGTAACCACAGGATAATTTGGGGTAACCCCAGAACATTTTGGGGTGTCCCCAGGCCGGGGAACTGCACGTTTAACCGGGCCAAGCTGCTGAACGTGGGCGTGAAGAGATGTTTTAGTGTGGGTGGTTTAGAGTTCTAGGGGATGGTTTAGAGGTTTCCCAGGACATTTTGGGGTGACCCCCGTGGATTTTGGGGTGTCGCCAGGCCGGGAACTGCACGTTTAACCGGGCCAAGCTGCTGAACGTGGGCGTGAAGGAGGCTCTGAAGGACGAGGACTGGGACTGCCTGTTCCTGCACGACGTGGACCTGATCCCCGAGAACGACCACAACCTGTACACGTGCGACCCCTGGAACCCCAAACACGCCTCCGTGGCCATGAACAAATTCGGGTACAGGTGAGGGACACCCTGGGGACACCCTGGGGACACCTTGGGGCACCTTGGGGACACCCTGGGGACACCTTGAGGCACCTTGGGGATGCCCTGGGGACATCTTGAGGCACCTTGGGGACACCCTGGGGACACGATGGGGACGCAGAGGGTTTGGCATCGTCCTGGAGGGGACATGAGGGGTGTTCTGTCACCTTGCAGGGGGACACAAGGGGTGTGGCATTGCCATGGGGGGGGACATGAAGGCTGTTCTGTCACCTTGGGGGGGGACACAGAGGGTGTGGCATTGCCCTGGAGGGGACATGAGGGGTGTGGCATTGCCATGGGGGCTGTGACATTGTTCTGGGGGGGACACCGAGGGTGTGGCATTGCCCTGGAGGGGACACGAAGGCTGTTCTGTCACCTTTGGGGGGGACACAAGGGATGTGGCATTGCCCTGGGGGGTGTGACATTGTCCTAGGCGTGTCACAGAGGGTGTGACAGTGTCCTACAGGGGTGTGGCATTGCCATGGGGGGGACATGAAGGCTGTTCTGTCACCTTGGGGGGACACAAGGGATGTGGCGTTGCCATGGGGGGGACACGAGGGATGTGGCATTGCCATGGGGGGGACATGAAGGCTGTTCTGTCACCTTGAGGGGCACACAAGGGGTGTGGCATTGCCATGGAGGGGACATGAGGGGTGTGGCATTGCCATGGGGGCTGTGACATTGTTCTGGGGGGGACACAGAGGGTGTGGCATTGCCATGGGGGGGTGTGTGACAGTGCCCTGGGGGGGACACAAGGGGTCTCCTGTCACTCTGGGGAGGAGTGAGGGTGTGACATTGCCCTGGTGGGGGACGCAGAGGGTGTGGCATTGCCATGGGGAGTGTGACATTGTGCTGGGGGGGACGCAGAGGGCGTGACATCGCTTTGGGGGTGTCACAGAGGCGTGACAGTGTCCCCCGTGTCCCCAGCCTGCCGTACCCGCAGTATTTCGGGGGGGTCTCGGCGCTGACCCCAGACCAGTACATGAAGATCAACGGGTTCCCCAACGAGTACTGGGGCTGGGGGGGCGAGGACGATGACATTGCCACCAGGTAGGGCTGGGGACAGCCAGGGGACAGCCAGGGGACAGCCTGGGGACACTGCCGTGGCACGGGCGCGTGGCACTTGGGGGGTGGCATCGTGTGCCCACCGAGCTGGGGGGACACGGGGGGTGTTCTGTCACCTTGGGGAGGGACACAGGGGGTGTGACAGTGCCATGTGGGGTGGTGGCACTGCCCTGGGAGGGGACGTGGGGGTGTCCTGTCACCCTGCGAGGGAGGGGACACAGGGATGTCCCCGTGCCCTGTTCCTCCTGGGTGACGTGGTGACCCTCCAGCCTCGCTGTCCCTCTGTCCCCATGTCTATGTCCCCTGCAATGATGTCACTGTTTGGGGACACGAGAGGCTGTCCTGCCACCCTGGGGCCGTCCCTGTCCCCCCTTGGGGTGCCACCATGACCTTCCCTTGTCACTGTCCCTATGTTTGTGTCCCCTGCAATGACGTCACCGTGTGGCGGCTGTCCCTGTCCCCCCTCCGGGTGACGCCTTCTCGCTGTCCCCATCCTTGGGGACACGGGGGCTGTCCCAGCGCTCTGGCCCCACCCCGGGGCTGTCGCTGTCGCTGTCCCCGCCCCGGTGCCATTGTCGCCGCTGTCCCCTAGGGTGCGCCTGGCCGGGATGAAGATCTCCCGCCCTCCCGTCTCCATCGGCCACTACAAAATGGTCAAACACAAGAGCGACAAAGGCAACGAGGAGAACCCGCACAGGTGCGGGGGACACGGGGACACGGGGGACAATGTCGGGCATGTCCCTGCACAGGTGCGGGGGACACGGGGACACGGGGGACAATGTCGGGCATGTCCCTGCACAGGTGCGGGGGACATCAGTGACAATGTCAGGCATGTCCCTGCACAGGTGCGGGGGACATCAGTGACAATGTCAGGCATGTCCCTGCACAGGTGTGGAGGACACGGGGGACAATGTCAGGCATGTCCCTGCACAGGTGTGGGGGACACAGGAGACAACAGTGCCATGTCTGGCGTGTCCCCAGGTTCGACCTGCTGGTGCAGGTCCCCAAGGGGACACAGGTGACATCGGTGCCATCTGGGCTGTGTCCCCAGGTTCGACGTGCTGGTGCAGGCATAGGGTGACCCCAGGGGGACACAGGTGACATCAGTGCCACGTCTGGCGTGTCGCCAGGTTCGACCTGCTGGTGCAGGTATAGGGTGACCCCAGGGGGACACAGGGGACACAGGTGACATCAGTGCCATCTGGGCTGTGTCCCCACATTCGACCTGCTGGTGCAGGTGTAGGGTGACCCCAGGGGGACACAGGGGACATCAGTGCCATGTCTGGCGTGTCCCCAGGTTCGACCTGCTGGTGCAGGTCCCCAAGGGGACACAGGGGACATCAGTGCCATCTGGGCTGTGTCCCCAGGTTCGACCTGCTGGTGCAGGTGTAGGGGGCACTGGGAGGGGACACAGGTGACATGTCTGGCGTGTCCCCAGGTTCGACCTGCTGGTGCAGGTGTGGGGTGACCCCAAGGGGACACAGGTGACATCAGTGCCATCTGGGCTGTGTCCCCAGGTTCGACCTGCTGGTGCGCACGCAGCGCACGTGGACGCAGGACGGGATGAACTCGCTCAGTTACGCGCTGCTGGCGCGGGAGCTGCTCCCGCTCTACACCAACCTCACGGCCGACATCGGCTGCGACCCCCGCGCCCGCGCCCGCCCCGGTGCCGCCCCCGGTGCCGCCGCCGGTGCCGCCGCCAGCCGCTTCCGGCAGGAGATGCTGCGCAAAGCGCCCCGCGAGGACCTGCCCGCGCTGCTGCCGCTGTCGCTGTCGCTGTCACCGCCCCGCCGCGGCGACAACAACGGCAGCGCGGCCGCGCCCCGCCGGGAGGGGACAGTGACGGTGACAGCGAGGGGGGGCAATCAGAGCGTGGCATCAGCCCTGCCCTGAGACCCCCCCCCTGAATGGACACCCCCCCCCTCAGGGGGACAGGGGCACCCTAGGGGGGACAGGACGCTCCGGAGGGGACAAGGACGCCTCAATGGGGACAGGGACACCCCCGGGGGCACGGGGGGCACATGGGGCTCTCTGCCTTCCCCCCTGGTGGGGTTTTGGGGTGCCTGCCTGGGTTTTGGGGTTCCCGGATCGTTTTTGGGGGACCCTGGCTGGGTTTTGGTGTCCCCGGATGGGTTTTGGGGTCCCTGATGGGGTTCTGAGATCCCCAGTTCGGTTTTGAGGTCCCCAGATTGGTTTTGGGGTCCCCGGTGGGGTTCTGGGGTCCCTGGCAGGGTTTTTTGGTGTCCCCGGATTGGTTTTAGGGTCCCTGGATCGGTTTTGGGGTCCCCGGATGGGTTTTGGGGTCCCAGGCCGGGTTTTGGGGTCCCCGGCTGGGGCACGCGGGTATTTATTGTATTTATCAGCCGCTCCCTGGACCTTTCTAAAGGGTTTTTTTTTCAATTAAAAAAAAAAAAAAAATCATTTTGTCCTACACTGGCGGCCATGGGGGGACCCCAGGACTGCAGTGGGGGGGGTCAGAGCTCCTGGGGGGCTCAGGGCTCGGGGGGGGACCCCAAAATCCGCCCCACGGCCGCCCTGGCGCTGGCAATGCAGTCGTTGACGGAGACCCCGGAGTAGGAGGCGCCGATGAGGCTCAGGGGCAGCTGCTGCTCCTTGAGGAACCGCTGGATGCGCTCTGGGGGACAGTGGGGACACTCTGGGGACGCTCTGGGGACAGTGGGGACACCCCCAGGGACAGGGGACACCCCCAGCCCTGCCACTCTCACCTAAGCGCTCCCAGTGTCCCAGCGTGTACTGGGGGATGCAGTCCTGGGAAAAGGGGAGGGGGACACGGGTGAGACCCTGAGAGACATCCCCAAAATGTCACCTCCCCAAAGTGCCACCCACTCAGAGCCATCCCAAAGTGTCACCCACTGAGAGCCCACCCAAGTGTCACCTGTCCAGAGCCCCCCCAAAATGTCACCCCCCTCCCAAAGTGTCACCCACCCAGAGCCCTCTTAGCATGTCACCTCCCCGAAGTGTCACTGCCCCCCAAGTGTCACCCACCCAGAGACACCCCTGAAATGTCACCTCCCCAAAGTGCCACCCACCCAGAGCCCTCCCAAAGCGTCACCCACCCCAAATGTCACCCACCCAGAGCCACCCCTGAAATGTCACCTCCCTGAAATGTCACTGTCCCCCAAGTGTCACCCACCCAGAGACACCCCTGAAATGTCACCTCCCTGGAGTGCCACCCACTCAGAGCCCTCCCAAAGTGTCACCCACTCAGAGCCCCCTCTAAGTGTCACCCCTCCCCAAAGTGCCACCCACTCAGAGCTCCCCCAAAATGTCACCTGCCCAGAACCCCCCCTGAAATGTCACCTCCCTGAAGTGCCAGTCACCCAGAGCCCTCCCAAAGTGTCACCCACCCCAAATGTCACCCACCCAGAGACACCCTTGAAATGTCACCCAACAAGGACCCCCCCCCCCCAAAATGTCACCTCCCCGAAGTGTCACCCACCCAGAGCCCCCCGAAATGTCACCCCCCGGTGTCCCCACCTGCTGCACCCTGACGATGGCGTTTCTGGGGGTCCCGGCCAGCCCCAGGTGGTCGCTCACGGCCGCCCGTGCCCGGCTCAGCAGCAGCTCCGGGGCCACCAGGGCGGGGTCCCCAAAGCTCTGCTGGAACCAGGCCCCGCCCAGCATCACCTGGGGACACCCCAAAATCAGCCCTGGGACACCCACAGGGTCCCCAGGGTCACCCACTGTGAGCACCCCAAAATCAGCCCTGGGACACCCACAGTGTCCCCAGGGTCAGTCAGTGCCAGCCCCCCAAAATCAGCCCTGGGACACCCACGGGGTCCCCAGGGTCACCCCCTGTGAGCACCCCAAAATCAGCCCTGTGACCCCTCCCAGTGCCACTCAATGCCACCCCCCCAAAATCACCTCTGTGACCCCCACAGTGTCCCCAGGGTCACCCACTGTGAGCACCCCAAAATCACCTCTGTGACCCCCACAGTGTCCCCAGGGTCAGTCAGTGCCAGCCCCCCAAAATCAGCCCTGTGACGCCTCCCAGTGCCACTCAATGCCACCCCCCCAAAATCACCTCTGTGACCCCCACAGTGTCCCCAGGGTCACTCAGCGCCAGCCCCCCAAAATCACCCGTGTCATCCCCCTCCAGTGTCCCCAGTGCCACCCCGTGGCGTCCCCCCACGACGTCCCCACCGTGAGCCCCCCCAAATCACTGCTGTCACTCCCCCTGGTGTCCCCAGTGTCCCCCCTTCAGTGTCCCCAACGTGAGCCGCAGTGAGGGGGTCCCAGTATCACCTGGGGGGCACTGCCAGCCCCCCAAAACCACCCCTGTCACCCCCTCAGTGTCCTCAGTGTCACCCCTCCTGGTGTCCTCGGTGCCACCTCCTAAGTGTCCCCCCGTGAGGCGCAGCGAGGCCCTCCCAGTGTTCCCAGTGTCCCCTCACTGTGTCCCCCGTGATGTCCCCACCATGAGCTCCCCAAATCACTCCTGTCACCCTGCATGTTGTCCCCATTGTCCCCCTCAGTGTCCCCCCATGATGTCCCCACCATGAGCTCCCCAAATCCCTCCTGTCACCCTGCATGTTGTCCCCATTGTCCCCCCGTGATGTCCCCACCATGAGCTCCCCAAATCCCTCCTGTCACCCTGCATGTTGTCCCCATTGTCCCCCCGTGATGTCCCCACCATGAGCTCCCCAAATCACTCCTGTCACCCTGCATGTTGTCCCCATTGTCCCCCCGTGATGTCCCCACCATGAGCTCCCCAAATCACTCCTGTCACCCTGCATGTTGTCCCCATTGTCCCCCCGGTGTCTCCACCGCGAGGCGCAGTGAGGCCCTCCCAGTGTCCCCAGCGTCCCCCCCTCAGCGTCCCCAGTGTCACCCCCTCAGTGTCCCCAGCGTCACCCCCTCAGTGTCCCCAGTGTCCCCCTCCCAGTGTCCCCAGTGTCCCCCTCCCAGTGTCCCCAGCGTCCCCCCCTCAGCGTCCCCAGCGTCCCCCCCTCAGTGTCCCCAGCGTCCCCCCCTCAGCGTCCCCAGTGTCACCCCCTCAGTGTCCCCAGTGTCACCCCCTCAGTGTCCCCAGTGTCCCCCCGTGGTGTCCCCAGTGTCCCCCCTCAGTGTCCCCAGTGTCCCCCTCCCAGTGTCCCCAGCGTCACCCCCTCAGTGTCCCCAGTGTCACCCCCTCAGTGTCCCCAGCGTCACCCCCTCAGTGTCCCCAGTGTCCCCCCTCAGTGTCCCCAGTGTCCCCCTCCCAGTGTCCCCAGCGTCCCCCCCTCAGTGTCCCCAGTGTCACCCCCTCAGTGTCCCCAGTATCTCCCCTCAGTGTCCCCAGTGTCCCCCCGTGGTGTCCCCACCGTGAGGCGCAGCGAGGCCGCCCCGGGGGTCGCGGGGGTCCCGTCGTGCTCCGGGAACGCCACCGAGTCGTAGACGATGCCCAGGAGCGCCGGGTCCTCCGAGGATGGCACCAGGTGCCCAAAGCCCTGCGGGGATGGGGACGGGCTGGGGTCACCGCGGGGCTTGGGGACACCTTGGGGACAGCGTGGGGACAGCGGGGAGCGCTCACCGTGACGGGCAGCGCGGCGCCCTCGTACTGCAGGTTCACCACGGCCACGGAGGCGGCCGGGATCGCCCGGAGCTCCCGAGCCAGCGGCTCCGCCTCGGGCGGCAGCGCCCGCGCCAGCGCTGGGGACAGCGGGGACAGTCAGTGACACCGAGGGGACAGCGGGGACAGTGTCAGTGACACCGAGGGGACAGCGGGGACAGCGTCAGTGACACCGAGGGGACAGCGGGGACAGCGTCAGCGACACCGAGGGGACAGCGGGGACAGCGGGGACAGCGTCAGTGACACCGAGGGGACAGCGGGGACAGTGTCAGTGACACCGAGGGGACAGCGGGGACAGCGTCAGTGACACCGAGGGGACAGCGGGGACAGCGTCAGCGACACCGAGGGGACAGCGGGGACAGCGGGGACAGCGTCAGTGACACCGAGGGGACAGCGGGGACAGTGTCAGTGACACCGAGGGGACAGCGGGGACAGCGTCAGTGACACCGAGGGGACAGCGGGGACAGCGTCAGCGACACCGAGGGGACAGCGGGGACAGCGGGGACAGCGTCAGTGACACCGAGGGGACAGCGGGGACAGCGTCAGTGACACCGAGGGGACAGCGGGGACAGCGGGGACAGCGTCAGTGACACCGAGGGGACAGCGGGGACAGTGTCACTGACACCGAGGGGACAGCGGAGACAGCGGGGACAGCGTCAGTGACACCGAGGGGACAGCGGGGACAGTGTCACTGACACCGAGGGGACAGCGGAGACAGCGGGGACAGCGTCAGTGACACCGAGGGGACAGCGGGGACAGTGTCACTGACACCGAGGGGACAGCGGAGACAGCGGGGACAGCGGGGACAGAGTCAGTGACACCGAGGGGACAGCGGGGACAGCGTCAGTGACATCAGTGACACCGCGGGGACACCGAGGGGACAGCGGGGACAGAGTCAGTGACACCGAGGGGACAGCAGGGACAGCGGGGACAGTGTCAGTGACACCGCGGGGACAGCGGGGACAGAGTCAGCGACACCGAGGGGACAGCGGGGACACAGAGGGGACACGGCAGGGACATCAGTGACACCGCGGGGACACCGAGGGGACACGGCAGGGACATCCCCCCCTCAGCCCCGCGCTGTACCTGAGGCCGGGAGGGCGCTGACGACGTGATCGGCCGTGAGGGTGGCACCGGGCACGGTGAGCTGGGGGGACAGCAGGGGACACTGGGGGCAATGGGGACACTGGGGACAGCACTGGGGGCAATGGGGACACAAAGGGACACTGGGGACAGCACTGGGGACAATGGGGAGGGAACTGAGGACACTGGGGATTGGCCGTGATGGTGGCACCGGGCACGGTGAGCTGGGGACACAGCGGGGACACTGGGGACAGGACTGGGGAGGGGACCAGGGGACACTGGAGGCAATGGGGACACTAGCGAGAGGACTGGGGACACTGAGGATTGGCCGTGATGGTGGCATCGGGCAGGGTGAGCTGGGGACAATGGGAACACTGGGGACAATGGGGACAATGGGGAAGGGACTGGGGCCACTGGGGAGGGGATTGGGGACACTGGGGACCCTGGGAACGGGACTGGGGACACTGGTGAGGGGACATTGGGGGCACTGGGGACAATGAGGAGGGGACCGCGGAGGGGGTGGACAGCATGGGAGGGGACACTGGGGACGGCTCCGGGTGACCGGGGACACCGGGGAGGGGACAGAGAGCACGGTGGCAGCGGGACGCAGAGCGGGGAGGGGACACAGCGAAGGCACCGGGTGGCACGGGCGGTGTCCCCACCTGCCACTGGCCGCGGCGGTGGCGCAGGTGTGTCAGGGGCGTGTGACAGCGCAGCTCGGCGCCGCGCGGGGACACGAAGGCCACCAGGGCCCGCGCCAGGGACTCCATCCCGCCCCGCAGCGACCACTGGCTCCAGCGCTCGGCCCGCGCCCGCCGCGCCAGCCCCGCCTCGGGGCCCGCCCCGCCAACGCCACCTGCGGGGACACCGCGGTGACAACGCGCGGGGACGGGGACACGGTGTCCCCTGTGCCGGGGTGTCCCCCCCGCGTACCCTGTCCCGACCCCGGGGTGTCCCCAGTGCCAGCCCTCAGTGGATCCCGGTCACAGCCAAAGCAGGGCTCCCCACCGTGTCACCAGCCTGGGGGTGTCCCCACCGTGTCACCAGCCTGGGGGTGTCCCCACCGTGTCACCACCCTGGGGGTGTCCCCGCCCTGTCACCAGCCTGGGGGCGTCCCCACCGTGTCACCAGCCTGGGGGTGTCCCCACCGTGTCACCAGCCTGGGGGTGTCCCCACCCTGTCCCCTGTCCCAGCCCCGCGGGTTGGACCCGTCCAAGAGGTGGCACCTGAGGGTCCCCGTGGGGATCCCCTGCCCACCAGATGCCAGCACCAGCCCCAGCGGTGTCCCCACGGTGTCCCCATGGCGTCCCCACAGTGTCCCAGTGCCAGCCCCAGCAATGTCCCCGCCGTGTGGCAGTGCCAGCTCCAGCAGTGTCCCCAGGGTGTCCCCACCGTGTGGCAGTGCCAGCTCCAGCAGTGCCAGCCCCAGCAGTGCCAGCCCCAGCAGTGTCCCCAATGTCCCCATCGTGTGGCAGTGCCAGCCCCAGCAGTGCCAGCCCCAGCAGTGTCCCCAGTGTCCCCAATGTCCCCACCGTGTGGCAGTGCCAGCCCCAGCAGTGTCCCCAAGGTGTCCCCACCGTGTGGCAGTGCCAGCCCCAGCAGTGTCCCCATGTCCCCACCGTGTGGCAGTGCCAGCCCCAGCAGTGTCCCCAAGGTGTCCCCACCGTGTGGCAGTGCCAGCCCCAGCAGTGCCAGCCCCAGCAGTGCCAGCCCCAGCAGTGTCCCCATGTCCCCACCGTGTGGCAGTGCCAGCCCCAGCAGTGTCCCCAAGGTGTCCCCACCGTGTGGCAGTGCCAGCCCCAGCAGTGCCAGCCCCAGCAGTGTCCCCATGTCCCCACCGTGTGGCAGTGCCAGCCCCAGCAGTGCCAGCCCCAGCAGTGCCAGCCCCAGCAGTGTCCCCATGTCCCCACCGTGTGGCAGTGCCAGCCCCAGCAGTGTCCCCATGTCCCCACCGTGTGGCAGTGCCAGCCCCAGCAGTGCCAGCCCCAGCAGTGTCCCCACCATGTGGCAGTGCCAGCCCCAGCAGTGCCAGCCCCAGCAGTGTCCCCAGTGTCCCCATGTCCCCACCGTGTGGCAGTGCCAGCCCCAGCAGCACGGAGCCCCTCTCTCTCTCGGCCTGGAACAGGGCAGGGAAGCAGCTGCGCACGCTCAGGGCCCGGCTGTCCCCGGCAAACACCCCCCGGCACAGCGAGTCCACGGCCAGCTCCGCCACCTGGGGACAGGGACAGGGACACAGGGACAGTGACACAGTGACAGTGACACAGGGACAGTGACACAGGGACAGTGACACAGGGACAGTGACACAGGAACAGTGGCACAGGGACATGGTTAGTGACACAGGGACAGTGACATAGGAACAGTGGCACAGGGACAGGGCTAGTGACACAGTGACAGTGACACAGGGACAGTGACACAGGGACAGTGGCACAGGGACAGTGACACAGTGACACAGTGACAGTGACACAGGAACAGTGACACAGGGACAGTGACACAGGAACAGTGACACAGTGACAGTGACACAGGGACAGTGACACAGGGACAGTGACACAGGGACAGTGGCACAGGGGCAGTGACACAGTGACACAGTGACACTGACAGGCTGTCCATGGCCACCTCGGCCACCTGAGGGACGGGACAGTGACAGAGGGACAGCGGGGATGGGGACAGAGATAGTGACAGCAGTGGGGACACTGATGGGGACAACAGGAACAGTGGGACCGCACCCACCCCAGGGAGACCCTGATAAGGCTGGGTGGGGTTATCGGGGTTTTGGGGTGCGGTTATCGGGGTTTTGGGGTGCGGTTATCGGGGTTTTGGGGTGCGGTTATCGGGGTTTTGGGGTGCGGTTATCGGGGTTTTGGGGGCTTTGGGGAATTTTCGGCGGTTTTGGGTGGTGATGGTGTTTTGGGTTTGGTTTTGGGGCTTTTGGGGCGGTTCTGGGGGACTTTGAGAGGCGTTGGGGGTGTTTGTGGGGATTTTTTGGGGAGAGTGGGGTCGTGTTTTGGGACTTTTTGTGGGGCTGATGCTGTCTTGGGGGGGTTCTCTGGGTGGCTCCAGAGCATTTTGGTGTGGGTCTGGGAGTTTTGGGGTTGTTCCAGGGAATTTTGGGGTGGATCCGGTGGGTTTGGGGGGTTCTGTGGTGAATCTGGGGGTTTTGGGGTTGTTCCAAGGGATTTTGGGGTGGATCCAGGGGTTCTGGGGTGGATCTCGGGGTTTTGGGCTGGGGTTATCGGGGTTTTGGGGGCTTTGGGGAATTTTCGGCGTTTTTGGGTGGTGATGGTGTTTTGGGTTTGGTTTTGGGGCTTTTGGGGCGGTTCTGGGGGACTTTGAGAGGTGTTTATGGGGATTTTTTGGGGCGGTGGGGTCGTGTTTTGGGGCCGTGACAGTGTTTGGAGTGGTTCTGTAGATTTTGAGGGTGGTTCTGGGGGATTTTGGGGGGTGGTTCTGGGGACTTTTTGTGGGGCTGATGCTGTCTTGGGGGGGTTCTGGGGGGGTTCTCTGGGTGGCTCCAGAGCATTTTGGTGTGGATCTGGGAGTTTTGGGGTTGTTCCAGAGGTTTTGGGGTGGATCCAGTGGGTTTGGGGTCGGTTCCAGGGGGTTCTGGGGTGAATCTGGGGGTTTTGGGGTTGTTCCAAGGGATTTTGGGGTGGATCCAGGGGTTCTGGGGTGGATCTCGGGGTTTTGGGGTTGTTCCAAGGGATTTTGGGGTGGATCCAGGGGTTCTGGGCTGGATCTCGGGGTTTTGGGGGGGTTCTGGGGTTGTTCTGGAGGTGGTTGCGGGGGGTTTTGGGGCGGATCTGAATCTTTTTTGGGACGGCTCTGGGTTTTGGGGCGGATCAGGTGTTTTGGGGGGGTTCTGGGGGTGGCTCCAGATGGTTTTGGGGTGGAACTGGGGGGTTTTAGGGTGGATCTGGGGTTCTGTGAGGGATCAAGGGTTTTGGGGTGGTTCCAGGAGGTTTTGGGGTGGATCAGGGGTTCTGGGGTTGTTCTGTGGGTGGTTCCATGGGGTTTTGGGGCAGATCAGGTGTTTTGGGGGGTTCTGGGGATTTTGGGGTGGATCTGTGGGTGGTTCCAGGGGGTTTTGGGGTGGATCAGGGGTTCTGGAGTTGTTCTGTGGGTGGTTCCAGGAGGTTTTGGGGCGGATCAGGTGTTTTGGGGGTTCTGGGGATTTTGGGGTTGTTCTGTGGGTGGTTCCAGGGGGTTTTGGGGTGGATTTGGGGGTTCTGGGGATTTTGGGGTGGATCTGTGGGTGGTTCCATGGGGTTTTGGGGCGGATCAGGTGTTTTGGGGGGTTCTGGGGATTTTGGGGTGGATCTGTGGGTTGCTCCAGGAGGTTTTGGGGCGGATCAGGGGTTCTGGGGTTGTTCTGTGGGTGGTTCCAGGGGGTTTTGGGGTGGATCAGGTGTTCTGGAGTTGTTCTGTGGGTGGTTCCAGGAGGTTTTGGGGTGGATCAGGTGTTTTGGGGGTTCTGGGGATTTTGGGGTTGTTCTGTGGGTGGTTCCAGGGGGTTTTGGGGCGGATTTGGGGATTTTGGGGGGTTTTGGGGATTTTGAGGTGGATCTGTGGGTGGTTCCAGGGGGTTTTGGGGTGGATTTGGGGATTTTGGGGATTTTGGGGTTGTTCTGTGGGTGGTTCCAGGGGGTTTTGGGGTGGATTTGGGGATTTTGGGGTTGTTCTGTGGGTGGTTCCAGGGGGTTTTGGGGTGGATTTGGGGGTTTTGGGGATTTTGGGGTTGTTCTGTGGGTGTTTCCAGGGGGTTTTGGGGCGGATCAGGGGTTTTGGGGCACCCACCTCGGGCCCGAAGCGGCGCTGGGCGAAGCCGTGGGCGCTCTCGTCCGGCCCCGTCCCCGCCGGGGTCAGGAGATCCCGCAGGGCGCTCCAGAGCAGGGCCCGCGAGAACGGGGGCACCGTGCGGAGCAAACCCCTGGGGACACAGCAGGGGGGACACTGGGGACAGCTGGGGTGGCATTGGGGACAGCCCCGAGCAACCCCGGGGGACAGCAGGGACAGGGGGCACGGCACAGAGCAACCCACTGGGGACACAGCAGTGACATTGGGGACAGTCCTGAGCAACGCCTGGGGACAGCAGGGACAGGGGGCACAGCGCGGAGCAAACCTCTGGGGACACAGGGGGACATTGGGGACAGCAGGGGTGGCACCAGGGACAGGGGGCACGGCACAGAGCACACCCCTGGGGACACAGCAGTGACATTGGGGACAGTCCTGAGCAACGCCTGGGGACAGCAGGGACAGGGGGCATGGCACAGAGCAACCCACTGGGGACAGAGAGGGGACATTGGGGTGGCATTGGGGACAGCCCTGAGCAACCCCTGGGGACATTGGGGACAGGGGGCACGGCACAGAGCAACCCACTGGGGACACAGCAGTGACATTGGGGACAGCAGGGGTGGCACCGGGGACAGGGGGCACCGTGCGGAGCAAACCCCTGGGGACACAGGGGGGACATTGGGGACAGCTGGGGTGGCATTGGGGACAGCCCCGAGCAACCCCTGGGGACATTGGGGACAGGGGGCACGGCACAGAGCACACCCCTAGGGACACAGCAGTGACATTGGGGACAGTCCTGAGCAACCCCTGGGGACAGCAGGGACAGGGGGCACAGCGCAGAGCAAACCCCTGGGGACACAGCAGTGACATTGGGGACAGCAGGGGTGGCACCAGGGACAGGGGGCACCGTGCGGAGCAAACCCCTGGGGACACAGGGGGGACATTGGGGACAGCTGGGGTGGCATTGGGGACAGCCCCGAGCAACCCCTGGGGACATTGGGGACAGGGGGCACGGCACAGAGCACACCCCTAGGGACACAGCAGTGACATTGGGGACAGTCCTGAGCAACCCCTGGGGACAGCAGGGACAGGGGGCACAGCGCAGAGCAAACCCCTGGGGACACAGCAGTGACATTGGGGACAGCAGGGGTGGCACCGGGGACAGGGGGCACGGTGCGGAGCAAACCCCTGGGGACACAGCAGTGACATTGGGGACAGTCCTGAGCAACGCCTGGGGACAGCAGGGACAGGGGGCACCGTGCGGAGCAAACCCCTGGGGACACATGGTGACATTGGGGACAGCAGGGGTGGCACCAGGGACAGGGGGCATGGCACGGAGCACACCCCTGGGGACACATGGTGACATTGGGGACAGCAGGGGTGGCACCAGGGACAGGGGGCATGGCACGGAGCACACCCCTGGGGACACAGCAGTGACATTGGGGACAGCAGGGACAAGGGGCACAGCATGCAGCACACCCCTGGGGACACAGCAGTGACATTGGGGACAGTCCTGAGCAACGCCTGGGGACAGCAGGGACAGGGGGCACAGCGCAGAGCAACCCACTGGGGACAGAGAGGGGACATTGGGGACACAGCAGGGACAGCTGGGGTGACACTGGGGACAGCAGGGACACGCAGTGGCACGGCCCGGAGCACACCCCTGGGGACACAGGGGGGACATTGGGGACAGCCCTGAGCAAACCACCGGGGACACAGCAGTGACGTTGGGGACAGCCCTCAGCAACGCCCCGGGGACAGAGGGGACAGCTGGGGTGGCACTGGGGACAGCAGGGACAGACAGGGGGCATGGCCTGGAGCACATGTCTGGGGACAGAGGAGTGACACAGGGGACAGCTGAGGTGGCACCAGGGACAGGGGGCACGGCCCGGAGCAACCCCCTGGGGACACAAGGGACAGCTGGGGTGACCCTGGGGACAGCAGGGACAGGGGTGACATTGAGGACAGCGAGGGTGGCATTGGGGACAGGGTGCTGGCACCAAGGACAGAGGGCACAGCCCGCAGGAACCCCTGGAGACAGCGGGGGTGGCACTGGGGACAGCAGGGACGCACAGGGGTGGCACTGGGGACACCGCACAGTCAAGGGGGTGACATTGGTGACACGGGGGGGGTGGCCCTGGTGACAGGGGACAGGTGCCACCCACCCGAGGCCCGAGGGCAGGGGGTGCAGCGCCCCCCCCAGGTACAGGAAGCGGTTCCGGGCCGCCGGGTGCTCCCTGGGGACAGCCAGGATGTCACCGGCCAGCCCCAGCTCCGACACCTGCGGGGACACACAGGGACACCCCAGACACCACAGTCACCCAGGGACCCCCAAAATCACCCAGGGACCCCCAAAATCCACTTGGGCACCCCGAAATCCACCCCGAAATCCACCCAGGATTCATCCAGGAACCCCAAAAATCATCCAGGAACCCCCAAAATCCACATGGGCACCCCGAAATCCACCTCGAAATCCACCCCGAAATCCACCCAGGATTCATCCAGAGACCCCAAAAATCATCCAGGGACCCCCAAAATCCGCATGGGCACCCCGAAATCCACCCAGAAATCATCCAGGAACCCTAAAAATTCACATGGGCACCCCGAAAATCCACATGGGCACCCCGAAATCCACCTCGAAATCCACCCCGAAATCCACCCAGGATTCATCCAGGAACCCCAAAAATCATCCAGGGACCCCCAAAATCCGCATGGGCACCCCGAAATCCACCCAGAAATCCACCCAGGATTCATCCAGAGACCCCAAAAATCATCCAGGGACCCCCAAAATCCACATGGGCACCCCAAAATCCACCCAGAAATCATCCAGGAACCCCAAAAATTCACATGGGCACCCCGAAAATCCACATGGGCACCCCGAAATCCACCCAGAAATCCACCCAGGATTCATCCAGGAACCCCAAAAATCATCCAGGAACCCCCAAAATCCGCATGGGCACCCCGAAATCCACCTCGAAATCCACCCCGAAATCCACCCAGGATTCATCCAGAGACCCCAAAAATCATCCAGGAACCCCCAAAATCCGCATGGGCACCCCGAAATCCACCCAGAAATCCACCCAGGATTCATCCAGGAACCCCAAAAATCATCCAGGGAGTCCCAAAATCCACATGGGCACCCCAAAATCCACCCAGAAATCCACCCAGGATTCATCCAGAGACCCCAAAAATCATCCAGGAACCCCCAAAATCCACATGGGCACCCCAAAATCCACCCAGGATTCATCCAGGGACCCCAAAAATCATCCAGGAACCCCCAAAATCCACATGGGCACCCCGAAATCCACCCAGAAATCCACCCAGGATTCATCCAGGAACCCCAAAAATCATCCAGGAACCCCCAAAATCCGCATGGGCACCCCGAAATCCACCTCGAAATCCACCCCGAAATCCACCCAGGATTCATCCAGGAACCCCAAAAATCATCCAGGAACCCCCAAAATCCGCATGGGCACCCCAAAATCCACCCAGAAATCCACCCAGGATTCATCCAGGAACCCCAAAAATCATCCAGGGACCCCCAAAATTCACCCAGTGACCCCAAAAATTCCTCCAGGGACCCACCCAAACTCCAGGGACCCCCCCCCGTCACCCCAAAACCAAACTCAGGGACCCCCAACACCCACCCAGGAACCCCCCCCCAGCCCCCAGGACCCTCTCTGTCACCCCAAAACCATCCACGGGGACCCCCAATACCCACCCAGGAACACCCCCCCAGCCCTCAGGACCCCCCCCTGTCACCCCCAAACCAGCCCCAGGGACCCCTCCAAATCCCCCCTCTGTCACCACAAACCCACCCTGGGACCCCTCTGTCACCCCAAACTCAGCCCCAGGGACCCCAATTCAAGAGAACCCCCCCTAAACCCCAGTCCCATGGGGACCCCTCTTGATACCCCAAAACCAACCCCAAGAACCCCCAATACCCACCCAGGAACCCCCCCCCCCGCCCCCAGCCCCCCAGGACCCTCTCTGTCACCCCAAAACCAACCACGGGGACCCCCAACACCCACCCAGGAACCCCCCCCAGCCCTCAGGACCCCCTCTGCCACCCCCAAACCAACCTCAGGGACCCCCAAACCCCACTCCCAGCCCCCCAGGACCCTCTCTTTCACCCCAAGCCAGCCCCAAGGATCCCCAACACCCCCCCCCAGGATGCCCCTGTCACCCCAAGACCTCTCCAGAGCCCCCTCTGTCACCCCAAACCCAAATCTCCCCCAAATCTCCCCCAAATCTCCCCCAAATCTCCCCCAGCCTTCTGGGGACTCCTCTGGCACCCCAAAACCAACCCTAAAGACCCTCAATACCCAGCCAGGGACCCCCCCCAAACCCCAGAGACCCCTCTAGCACCCCCAAACCACTGCAGGGACCCCCGCAGCCCTCAGGAGCCCCTCCAGCACCCCCAAACCACCGCAGGGACCCCTGCAGCCCTCAGGAGCCCCTCCAGCACCCCCAAACCAACCCTAAAGACCCTCAATACCCAGCCAGGGACCCCCCCCAAACCCCAGAGACCCCTCTAGCACCCCCAAAGCAGCCCCGGGGACCCCCACAACCCTCAGGAGCCCCTTTATCACCCCCAAACCAGCCCCGGGGACCCCCGCAGCCCTCAGGAGCCCCTCCAGCACCCCCAAACCACTGCAGGGACCCCCGCAGCCCTCAGGAGCCCCTCTAGCACCCCCAAACCACTGCAGGGACCCCCGCAGCCCTCAGGAGCCCCTCCAGCACCCCCAAACCAGCCCGGGGACCCCCGCAGCCCTCAGGAGCCCCTCCAGCACCCCCAAACCACTGCAGGGACCCCCACAGCCCTCCGGAGCCCCTCTAGCACCCCCAAAGCAGCCCCGGGGACCCCCACAACCCTCAGGAGCCCCTTTATCACCCCCAAACCAGCCCCGGGGACCCCCGCAGCCCTCAGGAGCCCCTCTAGCACCCCCAAAGAACCCCGGGGACCCCGCAGCCCTCAGGAGCCCCTCCAGCACCCCCAAACCACCGCAGGGACCCCCGCAGCCCTCCGGAGCCCCTCCAGCACCCCCAAACCAGCCCGGGGACCCCCGCAGCCCTCAGGAGCCCCTCTAGCACCCCCAAACCAACCCTAAAGACCCTCAATACCCAGCCAGGGACCCCCCCCAAACCCCAGAGACCCCTCTAGCACCCCCAAAGCAGCCCCGGGGACCCCGCAGCCCTCAGGAGCCCCTCCAGCACCCCCAAACCACCGCAGGGACCCCCCGTTCCCCCGTACCATGTGCAGGGTCTGTGCCCCCGCGGGCCCCGCGGGCCGGACGCCCCTCGGGCCATGCTCGAACACGGCGCCCTCGGGGCTCCGGGAGCTCTGCAGCCACCCCCCGAAGCGGCCGCTGGCCTCCAGCAGCACCACCTGGGGACCCCCGGGACACCGGGTCAGCACCGGGACCCCCGGGTC
This sequence comes from Ammospiza caudacuta, assembly GCF_027887145.1. Classification (NCBI taxonomy): domain Eukaryota; kingdom Metazoa; phylum Chordata; class Aves; order Passeriformes; family Passerellidae; genus Ammospiza; species Ammospiza caudacuta. The sequence continues at coordinate 3,817,389 of NC_080622.1, forward strand.
ACAACCGGGACCCCTGGGACACCGGATCAACACCGGGAACCCCGGGTCACAACCGGGACCCCCGGCACCCCGAATCAACACCGGGATCCCCAAATCAACACCGGGACCCCCGGGTCAGCACCAGGAGCCCCGGGTCACAACCGGGACCCCTGGGACACCGGATCAACACCGGGACCCCCGGGTCACAACCGGGACCCCCGGCACCCCGAATCAACTCTGGGACCCCCGGGTCACAACCGGGACCCCCGGGTCAACACCGGGACCCCCGGGTCACAACCGGGACCCCCGGGTCAGCACCGGGACCCCCGGATCACCAGGGACCACTGGGACCCCATAATCACAAACGGGACCCCCAAATCCCCACCGAGACCCTGAGTCACCACCGGGACCTCCGGGACCCCGAATCACAACCAGGAGCCCCCAGTCAACACCGGGACCCCCAGATCGACCCCGGGACCCCCAAATCACCATCAGGAACCCCAGATCACCACCGGGACCCCCGAATCACCATCGGGAACCCCAATGACAACCGAGACCCCCCCCCAGTAACCACCGGGACCCCCGGGAGTCCCAATCACCACCGGGACCCCCAGATCACCCCCGAGACCCCCGAATTAATATCTGGACCCTAAACCACCCCCGGGACCCCCCCGTCACCCCCAATCACAACCGGGACCCCCAAATCAGCCCGGGCACCCCCGAGTCAACACCGGGACCCCCGAATCATCATCGGGACCCCCGAATCATCACCAGGACCCCCAAATCAGCCCCGGGACCCCCGAGTCAACACCGGGACCTCGCGGGAATGGGGGTCCCGGGGGGATTTGGGGTTCTTAAGGAATTGGGGGTCCCGGGAAGGGTGGGGACCCCGCGGGAATGGGGGGTCCTGGAGGAATTGGGGGGTGGAAGGGAATCCCGGGGGAATTGGGGGTCCCGGGGAACACCGGGGATCTCTGCAGGGATGGGGGTCCCAGGGGTGGACACCGGGGGTCCCGAGGTGACCCGCGGACGGATACCCGGAGGGAAGGGGAGCGGGGGGTCCCGGGATGAAGCGGGGGAAGGTTCGGGGGTCCCGAGGAGAAGGTTCGGGGGTCGCATTCTCGCTCACCTTCGGCGGGCGGGGGGCGCGCACCAGGTGGTAGCAGGCGGCCAGGCCGCTGATGCCGCCGCCCACGACGGCCACGGTGGGCGGCATGAGGGGAGCTGGGGCGGGCACGGTCAGAGCGGAGCCCCCGGACCCACCGGGAGCCCCCCAGAGCCGCCCGGTCCCGCACCCCGGGACCCGCCGGGAGCCCCCAGAGCCGCCAGGAGCTCCCAGAGCCGCTCGGGAGCCCCCGGACCCTCCGGGACCCCTCGGTCTCGCCGGGCCCCTCAGCGCCGGGACCCCCCCTCACCTGTCCCGCGTCCGCCGCGCTGGCCACGCCCCTTCCCGCCGCTTATCAGGGCAAGGGGCGGGGCTAATAGCAGGCTGACCAATGGGAAGGCGCAGCGCGTTGATGGACAGCGCTCTGCGGCGGGAGGAAGCGCGACTATGGCGTTAAGCCCCGCCTACTATGCCACCAGCCAATCATCACGCACATCACGTTATCGTGACCGCGCCCAGCTACTATCAATCAACAGCAGACCACACCCCCATAAACCACGCCCGCCCAATGTCAGTCAAACGCAAACCCCGCCCCTTTAGCAACAAACCCCGCCCCCAAAGTCCCAAAACTCGGCGCTTTTTGGGTTTTTTTTTAATAAATTTATTCACAAAACCCCCCGGGGCCGCGCGGGCTGCGGCCGCTCCCCCCGCACCCTCCTCTCCGCGGGTCCGGGGGGTCCCGGGGGTTCCCGGAGGATCCCGGGGGGGTTCCCGGTGTGTCCCGGGGCAGGGTCCCGGCGGTTCCCCCGCAGCCCCGGCCCCGCAGGCGGCTCCGCTCGGGGCTCTCAGGCTCTGCGGCCGGGCGGCTCCTCCAGCTCGTAGAACAGCACGTAGCCCTCGCTGGACGGCACCTGGTTCTCGCTGATGGGCGAGACGCTGCGGGGACACCCTCAGTACCGGCCGCGGGGGCTCGGTACCGGGGCGGGGGGCACGGGAAGGGCGGGGAGCACTCACCGGGAGTCGTTGTAGACGCGCCAACCGGCGGGGTCGCGGCAGAACGCCGTGTAGTGCCCGTAGTGCACGCTGCCCGAGTGGTTGCACAGAGCGTACAGGCTGTAGACAGGGCTGCCTGCAGCACGGTGAGGGGTCAGGTTTAGGATCCCCCCACCAAACCCCAAAACACCCCAAAAAAAAACCCCCAAAACTCCCCCCGGGAGCTCTCCTCACCCGCCTTCTCGCTGGCGAACTCGCGCAGGTTGAGCTGCTGCAGCGGGAAGTCCACGAAGACGGAGCATTTCTTGATGGAGTAGCGCGTGGTGGAGAACCTGTTCAGGTCTGCCCGCGGTTAAGGGAAGGAGAAGATGGATGGGTGACCCCTGTGCTGCCCACCCATCCCCCAAAACCCCCCCCCAAAAAAATTTGGGGGTGCCCCCCAGATTGCCAAAGGATACGGAGCACCAGGATGCGTGGGAAGCGCTGGATCGTCAACTTCTTGGTGCTGCGCGTGCGCTGCCGGCACTTGTCACACACCTGAGGGGCCAGGGGACATCAGGGACGCTTTGGGGACAAATTGGGGGGTTCGGGGAGAGGGTCCCCGTGGGGGGGTTCATCCTCTCACCGGGGCGTTCTCCGAGTCCAGCTCCTCCTCCTTGGTGAAGAGGCTGAAGCAGTCGTGCAGCGAGACCTTGCCCCCGGCAAAGCTTTTCTGTGGGGAAGGGGGGCAGGAGGAGAATTTGGGGGGTCAGGGGGGGGATTTAGGGGTTGTGAAAGGGTTTTGGGAGGGCCCTGAGGGGGTTTTTAGGGGGGTCTGAAGCATTTTTGGGGCGGTCTGAAGGGTCTGTGGGAGGTCTGAGTAGTTTTTGGACAAGGTTTGAAGGGGTTTTGGACGGGTCTGAAGGGTTTTTGGGGTGGTCTGAGGGGGTTTTTGGACAGGTGTGAAGGGTTTTTGAGGGGGTTGAAGAGTTTTTTGAGGAGTCTGAAGGGTTTTTGGGGTGGTCTGAGGGGTTTTTGGACAGGTTGTGAAGGGTTTTTGGGGGTGTTGAAGAGTTTTTTGAGTAGTCTGAAGGGTTTTTGGGGTGGTCTGAGGGGGTTTTTGGACAGGTGTGAAGGGTTTTTGGAGGGGTTGAAGAGTTTCTTGAGGAGTCTGAAGGGTTTTTGGGGTGGTCTGAGGAGCTTTTGGATGGCTCTGAAGGGTTTTTGGGGCCCTGAGGGGCTTTTAGGGGGTCTGAAGCATTTTTGGGGCGGTCTGAAGGGTTTGTGGGAGGTCTGAGTAGTTTTTGGACAAGGTTTGAAGGGGTTTTGGACGGGTCTGAAGGGTTTTTGGGGTGGTCTGAGGGGGTTTTTGGACAGGTGTGAAGGGTTTTTGGGGGGGTTGAAGAGTTTCTTGAGGAGTCTGAAGGGTTTTTGGGGTGGTCTGAGGAGCTTTTGGATGGCTCTGAAGGGTTTTTGGGGCCCTGAGGGGCTTTTAGGGGGTCTGAAGCATTTTTGGGGCGGTCTGAAGGGTTTGTGGGAGGTCTGAGTAGTTTTTGGACAAGGTTTGAAGGGGTTTTGGACGGGTCTGAAGGGTTTTTGGGGTGGTCTGAGGGGGTTTTTGGACAGGTGTGAAGGGTTTTTGGGGGGGTTGAGCTTTTTGAGGAGTCTGAAGAGTTTTTGGGGGGTCTGAGGAGCTTTTGGATGGCTCTGAAGGGTTTTTGGGGGTCTGGGGGTTTTTCTGGGCGGTCTGAAGGGTTTTTTGGGAAGTCTGAAGCATTTTGCGGGGGATCCGAGGCGTTTTTGGAGGAGTCTGAAGAGTTTTAGGGGGGGTCTGAGGGTTTTTTTGGGGTGTGAAGAGTTTTTTGGGGTGGTCTGAAGCATTTTGGGAGGGATCTGAAGGGGTGTTGGGAGGTCTGAGGGGTTTTTAGGGGATCTGAGGGGGTTTTGAACAGGTCTGAAGCATTTTGGGGGTTCTGAAGGGTTTTTGTGGGGGTCTGCAGGGTTTTTGGGGGTCTGAAGAGTTTTTGGGGGAGTCTGAAGGGTTTTTTGATAGGTCAGAGGGATTTTAGGGGATCTGAAGGTTTTGAGGGATCTGAAGGGTTTTTGGGAGGATCTGAAAGGTTTTCGGAGGAGTCTGAAGGGTTTTGTGGGGGTCTGAAGAGTTTTTGGGGGAGTCTGAAGGGTTTTTGGATAGGTCAGAGGGATTTTAGGGGATCTGAAGGTTTTGAGGGATCTGAAGGGTTTTTGGGAGGATCTGAAAGGTTTTTGGAGGAGTCTGAAAGGTTTTGTGGGGGTCTGAAGAGTTTTTGGGGGAGTCTGAAGGGTTTTTGGATAGGTCAGAGGGATTTTAGGGGATCTGAAGGTTTTGAGGGATCTGAAGGGTTTTTGGGAGGATCTGAAAGGTTTTCGGAGGAGTCTGAAGGGTTTTTTGGGGGTCTGAAGAGTTTTTGGGGGAGTCTGAAGGGTTTTTTGATAGGTCAGAGGGATTTTAGGGGATCTGAAGGTTTTGAGGGATCTGAAGGGTTTTTGGGAGGATCTGAAAGGTTTTCGGAGGAGTCTGAAGGGTTTTTTGGGGGTCTGAAGAGTTTCTGGGGGAGTCTGAAGGGTTTTTGGATAGGTCAGAGGGATTTTAGGGGGTCTGAAGGTTTTGAGGGATCTGAAGGGTTTTTGGGAGGATCTGAAAGGTTTTCGGAGGAGTCTGAAGGGTTTTGTGGGGGTCTGAAGAGTTTCTGGGGGAGTCTGAAGGGTTTTTGGATAGGTCAGAGGGATTTTAGGGGATCTGAAGGTTTTGAGGGATCTGAAGGGTTTTTGGGAGGATCTGAAAGGTTTTTGGAGGAGTCTGAAAGGTTTTGTGGGGGTCTGAAGAGTTTTTGGGGGAGTCTGAAGGGTTTTTGGATAGGTCAGAGGGATTTTAGGGGATCTGAAGGTTTTGAGGGATCTGAAGGGTTTTTGGGAGGATCTGAAAGGTTTTTGGAGGAGTCTGAAGGGTTTTTTGGGGCTCTGAAGAGTTTCTGGGGGAGTCTGAAGGGTTTTTGGATAGGTCAGAGGGATTTTAGGGGGTCTGAAGGTTTTGAGGGATCTGAAGGGTTTTTGGGAGGATCTGAAAGGTTTTTGGAGGAGTCTGAAAGGTTTTTTGGGCGTCTGAAGAGTTTTTGGGGGAGTCTGAAGGGTTTTTGGATAGGTCAGAGGGATTTTAGGGGATCTGAAGGTTTTGAGGGATCTGAAGGGTTTTTGGGAGGATCTGAAAGGTTTTTGGAGGAGTCTGAAAGGTTTTTTGGGCGTCTGAAGAGTTTTTGGGGGAGTCTGAAGGGTTTTTGGATAGGTCAGAGGGATTTTAGGGGGTCTGAAGGTTTTGAGGGATCTGAAGGGTTTTTGGGGGGGATCTGCAGGGTTTTTGGGGGTCACCCCACCCTACCTTTGGGATGGGCAGCGAGAGGTCGCAGAACACCTCGAAGGTGGTGGAGCGGTAGCCGCAGGCCTGGCACTTGAGGCAGCTCTTCAGCTGCCCCACAAAGAGATCTGGGGGGCAAAGAGGGGGCTCAGAGGGGGCACCCCCAGAGGTTTTGGGGTCCCAGGGGAGGGGGGCACACCCCCATTACCAGCGCTCACCCACGATCTTGCTGTCCTCCCTCTCCAGGTAGCGCTTCCACATCTGGTTGGCGCGCTCGTCGTCGCTGCAAAGGTGACACCGAGGCGACGTTGGGGTGACAGCCGTCGCCAAAATCGGGGTTCCCCCTCCCCAAAAAGCCTCCCCCCTTCTCTCACCTGAGCGTTTCGGGGTCCTCCAGGGCCGGGGCTCTCCGTGTGTCCGACAGGATGCTGGGGGTGCGCCGGCCCTTCCGGTTGATCTCCACGTGCAGCCGGTCCATGAAGAACTTGAGGAATTCCTGCGCGTCCTGCTGGCTGTGGGGACGCTCGGTGGCACTTTGTCCCCTTGGGGGAGGGGGGGTGTCCCCAAAAGGGTGTTTTTGGGGGGATATCTCACCTGTAACCCGTGAAGGAGGGCACGTATTTCTGGAACACGGCCTTGAAGCGCCCGGGGTTGACGGCCTCGGAGGAGTCGGGGTGCCAGAGGGCGGCGATGACATCGGCGAAGGCTGCGGGGACAGCGGGGACACGGCGGGCTCAGCGCCCCCTGAGGGGGTTCTGGAACGTTCTGGGGGGGTTTTGGGGCTCCGTCCCACCTTCGGTGAGCTCCTGGGGGGCGCGGGGGCCGGGGGGCTGCTCCTGCTGGAAGTCGCGGCGCAGGCAGTAATCGCGCAGGGGCTTGGTGCTGCTCAGGCACTGCAGCACGGCGTTCATGAAGCACTGAGGGGACACCGCGGGGACATCACGGCGTGTGGCACTGTCACCAGGGCTCCCTCAGGGTGGCCCCGCTGTCCCGTGGCGCTGGGGGTACCCGGGGATGTGATGGCCCCAGTGGGATGGGGCTGCGGTGGGACAGCACAAAGAGGGTCGGGGACACTGAGGGGACGCCCAGGGGACACCAAGGGACACTTAAAGGACACCAAAGGGACCTCAGATCCCTCCCACAGGCCAGGACAGAGGGACAGGAGGGCTGGGGACTGTGGGGACAGCGCTGTGGGGCTGGGGGACATCCCCAGCAGGACAGGACCACGAGCCTGGGGGACCCCGAGGTGACCCCAAATCCCTCCCACAGGCCAGGACAGAGGGACAGGAGGGTTGGGGACCGTGGGGACAGCGCTGTGGGGCTCTGGGAATGTGACAAACCAGCAGGACAGGAGGATGGAACCATGGCCACCAAGGCTGGGGGACCCCGAGGTGACCCCAAATCCCTCCCACACCCCAGAACACAGGGACAGGAGGGTTGGGGACCCTGGGGACAGCACGGTGGGGCTGGGGGAGCTCTGGGAATGTGACATCCCAGCAGGACAAGAAGATGGGACCAAGGCCACTGAGCCTGGGAGACCTCAAAGTGACCCCAAATCCCTTCCACAGGCCAGGACAGGAGAGCTGGGGACCCCCAGGTGGCCCCGAGGTGACCCCAAATCCCTCCTGCACCCCAGGACAGAGGGACAGGAGGGTTGGGGACCGTGGGGACAGCGCTGTGGGGCTCTGGGAATGTGACAAACCAGCAGGACAGGAGGATGGAACCATGGCCACCAAGGCTGGGGGACCCCGAGGTGACCCCGAATTGACCCCAAATCCCTTCCACAGGCCAGGAGGGTTGGGGACCCCGAGGTGACCCCAAATCTCTCCCATACCCCAGAGGGACAGGAGGGTTGGGGACAGCACTGTGGGGCTGGCGGGGGGGGATTTGGGAATGTGACATCCCAGCAGGACAGGAGGACAGGACCACGGCCACTGAGCCTGGGAGACCCCAAAGTGACCCCAAATCCCTCCCACAGGCCAGGACAGGAGAGCTGGGGACCCTCAGGTGGCCCCGAGGTGATCCCAAATCCCTCCTGCACCCCAGGACAGAGGGACAGCAGGGTTGGGGACCCTGAGGACAGCGCTGTGGGGCTCTGAGAATGTGACATCCCAGCAGGACAGGAGCACAGGACCATGGCCACCAAGTATGGTGGACTCCAAGGGGACCCCGAGGTGACCCCAAATCCCTCCCGCACCCCAGAACACAGGGACAGGAGGGTTGGGGACCCTGGGGACAGCACGGTGGGGCTGGGGCAGCTCTGGGAATGTGACATCCCAGCAGGACAAGAAGATGGGACCAAGGCCACTGAGCTTGGGGGACCTCGAGGTGACACCAAATCCCTCCCACAGGCCAGGACAGGAGAGCTGGGGACCCCCAGGTGACCCCGAGGTGATCCCAAATCCCTCCTGCACCCCAGAAGAGAAGGACAGCAGGGTTGGGGACCCCAAGGTGACCCCAAATCCCTTCAACAGCCCAGGGCAGAGGGACAGGAGGGTTGGGGACCCTGAGGTGACCCCAAATCCCTCCCACAGCCCAGGCCAGGAGAGATGGGGACCCCAAGGCGATCCCAGATCCCTCCTGCACCCCAGAACAGAGGGACAGGAGGGTTGGGGACCCCGAGGTGACCCCAAATCCCTCCCACAGCCCAGGCCAGAGGGAAAATAGGGTTGGGGATCCCAAATCCCTTCCCGGGAGGGTCTCGCCGCCCTCTTACCGTGTTGCCCAAATTCCTGAGGCCGACGTGGCCCGAGCCCAGCAGCAGCGTGTGGTGTGTCTGGGGGGGACACAGCGAGGGACACGCGGTGAGCCACACCCCGTCCCCCTGGGTGTCCCCCTCGGTGTCCCCCCGGGTGTCCCCCCGGGTGTCCCCCCACCGGCGGTGCCTTCACCTCTCCGGTGACCAGCAGCAGCCCCATGACCGCCGTGTGCACCACGGACTCGGCGATGTCGGTGCCGCGGCCCGGCAGCTCCCGGCGGGGCAGCAGCGAGCGCTGCAGCTTCCGCGGCAGCTCCGCCACCAGCGTGGCTCCCTGCAGCCCCGGCATGGCCGCCGCGGCTCCCGGTGGCACCGGCGGCGGCGGCACCGGTCACCGCGGCGCGCCCTCCTCCCCCTCAGCTCATTAGCTGATCCGATTCCCCCGCGCTATTCTGGGCTCATCCCGGGGGGATTAATTAGCCGGAGCTGCCGCCCCTGCGGGGTAAACACCCCCCAAAAATCCCCCCGTGGTTTCCACAGAGGGGTTCTGGGGGGCTGGCGGGGATGAGGGACACGCTGTGACAGCGCTGGGGACATCGCGAGGGGGGGACAAGGCAGGGTGGCCGTGGCCTGGTGGCGTTGTGGGGATTACGATCGCCCCACACGTGGCACGGCAGGTGAGGGGTGGGGAGGGGGGGGGCACGGATGCGGAAACGGGGAGGGGGCGGCGGCCACCTCGGTGTCACCTCAGTGTCACCAGAGTGCCACCGGTCACTTGTGGTCACTCTGGAGCTGTGTGGACACAAGGATGGCACCGGCCACCTGAGCTGGGGGGACAGCAGCGACCCCACCCCAGAGCCGTGGGGGTCCCCAAAACAGGACTGGAGCGGGGACAGGTGAGAGGGCCACCACTGTGCCACCCTGGCGATGTCACCCAGCCTCAGCAGGGACACAAAGTGTCCCCAGGATGGGGACAGCGTGGGGGTCTCAACATGTCCCCAACGCTGGGGACACTGTGGGGGTCTCAAAGTATCCCTGAGGATGGGGACAGCATGGGGGGGTCTCAAAATGTCCCAAAAGCTAGGGACAGTTTGGGGGTCTCAAAATGTCCCAAAAGCTAGGGACACTTTGGGGGTCTCAAAATGTCCCCAAAGCTGGGGACATTGAAAGGACCACAAAACGTCCCAGAGAATGGGGACAGTGTGGGAGTCACAAAATGTCCCCTACCCTGGGGACGCTATGGGGGTCTGAAAATGTCCCCGAGGATGGGGACACTGTGGGGGTGGCAAAATGTCCCCAAGGCTGGGGACAGCGTGGGGTTTGCAAAATATCCTCGAGGCTGGGGAGACTGCAGGGGTCACAAAATGTCCCCGAGACTGGGGACACTGTGGGGGTCCCAAAACATCCCAAAAGCTGGAGACAGCATTGGAATCACAAAACGTCCCCAAGGTTGGGGACACCGTGGGGGTGGCAAAATGTCCCCAAGGCTGGGGACAGTGTGAGGGGTCTCAAAATGTCCCAAAACCTGGGGACGCTGCTGGCATCTCAACACGTCCCCAAACCTGGGGACACTGCAGGGGTCACAAAACGTCTGTCTGCAAAGCTGGGGACACTGAGAGGGCCTCAAAATGTCCCCAGGGCTGGGGACACGGATGCCCCACCCCACACCCATCCCTCGCGGTCCCTTACCGCGGCCTTGTCCTCGGCGCGGCCGCTCGCGGGGCTGCCGGGGCCGTGTCCGAAGGCGGGCTCGGGGCGGGCGCGGGGGCCGCCCTCGGGGCGCACGGAGAGCAGCGCCGCGGTGCCTTTGCCGTCGGGCCCGGTGCTCACGGTGACCCTGCGCAGCGAGGAGCTCCGGCGGAGCGCCAGCGCGCCCGCACCCAGCGGGTGCCCGCAGTCCCTGAGCACCAAGCGGCTCAGCGCCACCGCCACGTCCTCGGCGCGGCTGGGGACACCGGCGACACCGCCACCGCCACCTCCTCCTCCCTGGCTCAGGTCGCCGATGCTGATGGATTTGGAGCGGGCCAGGTTGCTCCGGCGGCGCTCGGCCGCGCTGGGCAGCGAGAAGGAGGCGCTGCCGGGCACCTGCGGGGCTCCCCCGGGCACCCTCACGCCGTGATCGGCCTTGAGCGGCCCCCGGCGTCCCCCCGGCCCGCGGGGAGCGGGGTCCCCCCGTTTGGCCGCCCGGCCCCGCTCCAGCTCCAGCTTCTTGGGCCGGGGGTCGTCGTGGGGCGGCGGGGGCCGGGGGGGCAGCAGGCGCAGTTTGGGGGCCGGGCTGAGCCCGTTGGGGGCCGCATGGCGCTCCTGGCTCAGCGCTCGGTGCCCGCTGGGCAGGCGGGAGCCCGCCCGGGGCTGCGCCGTCACCACGGGGGCACCGGCGTCCCTGGCGCGGCCCAGGCGGTGCTCCGAGGCCTGGGGCATGGCGGGGCCTGCGGGGACAGCGACAGCACGGTGACGAGGTGGCGGGGTCCAGGGGGTGGCACAAGGGCGAGGGGAAATGGCACCCACCTGCTCACAGCCCCCCGCGCCCGGCGGCCGGACACAGCGTCCCGTCGGCGGGGGCCCTGCGGGGACGTCGGGGTCACCGGGGGGACACCCAGCATCGGGGGGACCCAAAGATGGGGGGATCCCAAAGGCTCCAGGAGATCCCAAAGCTTGGGAGAATCTCAAAATCTCAGGGGACTCCAAAGCCCGGGGGATCCCAAAGCTCAGGGGGAGCCCAAAGCTCAGGGGGATCCCAAAGCTCAGGGGGAGCCCAAAGCTCAGGGGGAGCCCAAAGCTCAGGGGGTCACCAAAGCTCAGGGGGTCACCAAAGATCGGGGGGACACCAAAGATCGGGGGGATCCCAAAGCTCGAGAGGACCCCAAAGCTCGGGGGACCTCAAAACCTCGGGGGGATCTCAAAGCCTCGGGGGGATCTCAAAGCCTCGGGGGGATCCCAAAGCTCGGGGGAACCCAAAACTCGAGACGACCCCAAAGCTCAGGGGGAACCCAAAACTCGAGAGGACCCCAAAGCTCAGGGGATCCCAAAGCTCGGGGGATCCCAAAGCCTCGGGGGATCCCAAAGCTCGGGAGGACCGCAAAGCTTTGGGGGACCCCAAAACCTCGGGGTACCTCAAAGCTCAGGGGGACACAAAGCTTGGGGGGACCCCAAAGCTCGGGCCCAGCCGCACCCCCCGGGGTCCCCCCAAAGCGGTTCCCGCACCCCCGGGCCCGCAGCTCCCCGCACCCCCCGGGGGTCCCCCCAAAGCGGTTCCCGCACCCCCCGGACTCAGCCCCCCGCAATCCCGGGGTCCCCCCAAAGGGGTTCCCAGGCTCAGCCCCCGCACCCCCCGGGGGACCCCCAAAGCGGTTCCCGCAGCCCCCCCGGACCCCTCCCGGTGCCCCCATCACCCCCCGCCCCTCAGGGCCCCGCCCCCCTCTCCGGGCCCGGGGTTCCTCACCGGGGGTCTCCCCTGCGCTCCCCCCCCCACCCCGGTTCCCCCCTCCCCTATCCCGGTACCCCCCTGAGGCGCTCCCGCTGCCCCCCCCATCATCCCGGTACCCCCCCGCCCCCCGGGGCCCTGTCCCGCACCCCCCGCCCGGCCCCGCCGCTCCCCTGGGGGGGGTGTCCGCTGTCCCCGAGCCCCCCCAGCCCCAAGTGCGGCCCCCCTCGCCCCCCTGCGCCCCTCGGCGGGGTCGCCCCGCGGTCCCCCCGCACCTCCCGCGGGCCGCCATGGCAACAACTCCCGCCGCACCCGCCGCCATCTTTGTGCCTCCCTCAGCCGGCCCCGCCCCCGGCGGCCTCGCCGCTGGATCTGCGCATGCGCCGCCCTCCCGACCACGCCCCCTCGCGCCGCGCGTCGCCATGGAAACCGCGCGGCGTCTTAAAGGGGCCGCGACCCTCTCGGGTTTTTGGTGGGGGACGCACAAATCCCCTCCGCGTCACCCCCAAAATAACAAACCGCCACTAAATCGGGGTTCAGCGTTTATTGGGGAGCAGCAGCGAAGCGGTGGGGAGGGGTGGCAGCAGCTGGGAGGGGAATGGGGGACCCCCAAGGAGGGGGGACCCCCAAAGTGGGACCCCCCAAGGTCCCCCCAAGTTGGTCACTTGTCCTTGTGCTGGATGAGGCCTTTGGAGATCAGGTCCGGGATCTCCACGGCCAGCCAGGGACCCAGCTGTGGGGACAGGGGTCAGCGGGGTGGGGACACCCCCAGAACGTGTCACCCGCCTCAGTGTCACACCCCAAGAACGCGTCACCCCCCCCCTTGGTGTCACACCCCCAGAATGTGACAGCTCCCCTCAGTGTCACAACCCCAAGAAGAGGTCACTTCCCCCTTGGTGTCACACCCCCAGAATGTGACAGCTCCCCTCAGTGTCACAACCCCAAGAACAGGTCACTTCCCCCTTGGTGTCACACCTCCTGTATGGGCGTTACCCTCTCGGTGTCACCCCCCCACAGGTGTCACCCCCCCCCCACACAGGTGTCACCCCCCCAGACTGGGTGACCCCCCCTCGGTGTCACCCCCCCCCGTCCCGTGTCACGCTCCCTCTATGGATGTCACCCCGCTCAGTGTCACAACCCCCCACCCCAAAAATCTGACAGCCCCCCTTCAGTGCCACCCCCGTGTCCCCCCCCCCACCCCTCCCCGGTGCCACCCCCGGTGCCACCCCCGGTGCTCACCCCCAGTGCCATCAGGTGTGCCAGCCCGAACTTGGGCACGTTCCTGGCCCACAGGGGCTTGAAGTGGTCACTGAGGCAGATCTTACCCCCCCTGGGCGGGCATTGAGCTGTCAGAGCCCCCCCGGGACCCCCCAAAACCTTCCCAGGACCCCCCCCCAATGACCCTAGAACCCCCTAAGCCCCCCCTGGATCCTCCAATCCCCCCCAAAACCCCCAAACCTCCCCCCTAAGCCCCAAAATCCTCCCCAGGATCCCTCCCAGAATCCCCCCAAAACTCCTCAGACCCCCCCGCCCCCCAAAACACCTCAATCCCCCCAGGATCCTCCCAAGCTTCCCCCCCAAACCCCAAAATCCTCCCCAGGACCCCCCAAGACCCCTCTCAGACCCACCTGAGCCCCAGACTCCCCCCCCCAAGCACCCCCAGGACCCCCCCAAACCCCCAAGTGCTCCCCAAGCCCCCTCCAGGGACCCCCCAAAACACCTCAAAGCCCCCCCAAAACACCTCAAACCCCCTGGGGACCTCCCCCCAAAGCCCCTCAAACTCCCCCAAAAGCCCCTCAGATCCCCCCTCAGAACCCCCAAGCCCCCTAGGACGCCCAAGCAACCCCCAGGAGCCCCCAAGCCCCCCTAAAATTCTCCCCCAAGACCCAAAACCCTCCCCAGTACCCCCCCCCCCAGCACCCCCCTAGGGACCCCCAAGCCTTCCCCAAGACCCCTCCCAGACTCTCCTGAGCCCCAGGACCCCCCAAAGCCCCCCAGGACCCACCCCCAGCACCCCCCAATCCCCTCCAAGGCCCCCAGGAATCCCCCAGGACCCCCCCAAAACACCTCAACCCCCCCAGGGACCCCTCCCAAAGCCCCTCAAACCCCCCAAAAAGCTCCTCAGACCCCCCCCCAAGACCCCTCCCAGACGCTCCCGAGCCCCAGGACCCCCCAAACCCCCCCAGGACCCCCCAATCCCCTCCAAGGCCCCCAGGAGTCCCCCAGGAGCCCCCCAAAACTCCTCCAAACCCCCCCAAAACACCTCAACCCTCCCCGGGATCCCCCCCAAAGCCCCTCAAACTCCCCCAAAAGCCCCTCAGATCCCCCCTCAGAACCCCCAAGCCCCCTAGGACGCCCAAGCAACCCCCAGGAGCCCCCAAGCCCCCCTAAAATTCTCCCCCCAAGCCCCAAAACCCTCCCCCAGCACCTCCCTAGGACCCCCAAGCCTTCCCCAAGACCCCTCCCAGACCCTCCCGAGCCCCAGGACCCCCCAAACCCCCCCAGGACCCACCCCCAGCACCCCCCAATCCCCTCCAAGGCCCCCAGGAGCCCCCCAAAACTCCTCCAAAACCCCCCCAAAACACCTCAACCCTCCCCGGGATCCCCCCCAAAGCCCCTCAAACACCCCAAAAACGCCCTCAGACCCCCCCCCCAAGCCCCCCAGGACCCCCTCCCCTCCCCTCACCGGTACATCTTGGCTGTTTTCCCGTCCAGCTCGGGGATGGCGATTTCGGGGGCGGTGCCCGGGTACGTCACCGGGATCTGGGGGGGGCAGGGGGAGGGTCAGCACCCCCAAAACCCCCCTGAGAGCCCCCCACCCCCAAAACCCCTCCCTGAGACCCCTCCTCACCTCGAACTCGATGTTGAACTCGTACTTGAGCAGCTCATGGATGTACCAGCACCTGCCCGACCACCTGGCGACACGGGGGGACCCTCAGTGACACCCCCTGAGACCCCCCCCCAAAACACCTCAGTGACCCCGAGACCCCTCTGGGACCCCCCAAAACCCCTTAGTGACCCTCAGGACCCCCTCCCCAGTCCTCCAGACCCCCCCCCGCCCCCAAAACCCCTCAGTGTGTGGGAACCAGCCAAGGATCCCCCCCAAAACCCCTCAGAGCCCCCCAGGACCCCCCCTAAAAAACCCTCAGAGCCCCCCAAAACCCCTCAGACCCCCTTAACACACCCCCAGGACCATCTCAGACCCCCCCCAAAACTCCTCAGACTCCCCCTAAGGCGGTCCCAGGACCCCCTGAGTGTGGGGAAACCCCCTCTGGGACCCCCCCAAAACCCCTCAGAGCCCCCCAAGACCCCTTCAGGACCCCCTTTAGTGTGGGGTAACCCCCTCTGGGACCCCCCCAAAACCATTCAGACTCCTCCAGGAACCCCCCCGAAAAAACCTCAGAGCCCCCCAAAACCCCTTCAGGACCCTCCCTAAAGCCCCCCCCAAAACCCCCTCTGGGACCCCCCCAAAACCATTCAGATCCCTCCAGGACCCCCCCCCCCAAAAAAAAACCCTGAACCCCTCATAACCCCTCATAACCACCTAAGGACCCCCCCCCCAAAAAAACCTCTCAGTGTGTGGGAACCAGCCAAGGATCCCCCCCCAAAACCCCTCAGAGCCCCCCAGGACCCCCCACCAAAAAACCCTCAGAGCCCCCCAAAACCCCTCAGACCCCCTTAACACACCCCCAGGACCGCCTCAGAGCCCCCCAAAACCCCTCAGAGCCCCCCAAGACCCCTTCAGGACCCCCTTTAGTGTGGGGTAACCCCCTCTGGGACCCCCCCAAAACCATTCAGATCCCTCCAGGACCCCCCCCCCCAAAAAAAACCTGAACCCCCCAAACCCCTCATAACCACCTAAGGACCCCCCCCAAAAAAAACCTCTCAGTGTGAGGGAACCAGCCAAGGATCCCCCCCCAAAACCCCTCAGAGCCCCCCAGAATCCCCCCCAAAAACCCCTCAGAGCCCCCCAAAACCCCTCAGACCCCCTTAACACACCCCCAGGACCGCCTCAGAGCCCCCCAAAACCCCTCAGACTCCCCATGAGGACCTCCGAGAAACCCCCTCTGGGACCCCCCCCAAAACCATTCAGACTCCTCCAGGACCCCCCCCCCCAAAAAAAACCCTGAACCCCTCATAACCCCTCATAACCCCCTAAGGACCCCCCCCCAAAAAAACCCCTCAGTGTGTGGGAACCAGCCAAGGATCCCCCCAAAACCCCTCAGAGCCCCCCAGGACCCCCCACCAAAAAAACCCTCAGAGCCCCCCAAAACCCCTCAGACCCCCTTAACACACCCCCAGGACCGCCTCAGACCCCCCCAAAACCCCTCAGAGCCCCCCAAGACCCCTTCAGGACCCCCTTTAGTGTGGGGTAACCCCCTCTGGGACCCCCCCAAAACCATTCAGATCCCTCCAGGACCCCCCCCCCCAAAAAAAACCTGAACCCCCCAAACCCCTCATAACCACCTAAGGACCCCCCCCCAAAAAAAAACCTCTCAGTGTGAGGGAACCAGCCAAGGATCCCCCCCAAAACCCCTCAGAGCCCCCCAGAATCCCCCCCAAAAAACCCCTCAGAGCCCCCCAAAACCCCTCAGACCCCCTTAACACACCCCCAGGACCGCCTCAGAGCCCCCCAAAACCCCTCAGACTCCCCATGAGGACCTCCGAGAAACCCCCTCTGGGACCCCCCCCAAAACCATTCAGACTCCTCCCAGGACCCCCCCCCCCAAAAAAAAACCCTGAACCCCTCATAACCCCTCATAACCCCCTAAGGACCCCCCCCCAAAAAAACCCCTCAGTGTGTGGGAACCAGCCAAGGATCCCCCCCAAAACCCCTCAGAGCCCCCCAGGACCCCCCACCAAAAAACCCTCAGAGCCCCCCAAAACCCCTCAGACCCCCTTAACACACCCCCAGGACCGCCTCAGACCCCCCCAAAACCCCTCAGAGCCCCCCAAGACCCCTTCAGGACCCCCTTTAGTGTGGGGTAACCCCCTCTGGGACCCCCCCAAAACCATTCAGATCCCTCCAGGACCCCCCCCCCCAAAAAAAACCTGAACCCCCCAAACCCCTCATAACCACCTAAGGACCCCCCCCAAAAAAAACCTCTCAGTGTGAGGGAACCAGCCAAGGATCCCCCCAAAACCCCTCAGAGCCCCCCAGAATCCCCCCCAAAAACCCCTCAGAGCCCCCCAAAACCCCTCAGACCCCCTTAACACACCCCCAGGACCGCCTCAGAGCCCCCAAAACCCCTCAGACTCCCCATGAGGACCTCCGAGAAACCCCCTCTGGGACCCCCCCCAAAACCATTCAGACTCCTCCAGGACCCCCCCCCCAAAAAAAACCCTGAACCCCTCATAACCCCTCATAACCACCTAAGGACCCCCCCCCCAAAAAAACCTCTCAGTGTGTGGGAACCAGCCAAGGATCCCCCCCAAAACCCCTCAGAGCCCCCCAGGACCCCCCCCCAAAAACCCCTCAGAGCCCCCCAAAACCCCTCAGACCCCCTTAACACACCCCCAGGACCGCCTCAGACCCCCCCCAAAACCCCTCAGAGCCCCCCAAGACCCCTTCAGGACCCCTTTAGTGTGGGGTAACCCCCTCTGCGACCCCCCCAAAACCATTCAGATCCCTCCAGGAACCCCCCCGAAAAAACCTCAGAGCCCCCCAAAACCTCTTCAGGACCCTCCCTAAACCCCCCCCCAAAACCCTTCAGACCCCCCCCAAAACCCCTCAGAGCCCCCCAAAACCCCTTCAGGACCCTCCCTAAACCCCCCCCCAAAACCCCTCAGAGCCCCCCCAAAACCCCTCAGAGCCCCCCCCCCCCCCCCATCTCCGGGACCCCGGGGACCCCCCCCGGTCACCGAGCAGCCCCCCCAGGGCCCCCCAAATTCCCTCAGAGCCCTCCCCGGTTCTGGGACCTCGCCCCGGTCACCGGAGCAGCCCCGGGGGGGGTTTGTGACAATCACGGGGGGTCCCGGAGCCCCCTCCCCCCTTACCGGGTGCCCTCGGGGTTGGACTCCAGGCGGAACCAATCGGTGTCAGCCCGTTTGTTGTTCTCCACGTACTGCCGGGATACCGGGGGGGGTCACCGGGGGTTACCGGGACCGGGGGAGCGGTACCGGGAAGGGGGACACCGAGGGGGGGGATACCGGGAGTGTCATGGGGGACACCGGGGGGACACCGAAAGGGACCGGGAGACACCGAGAGTGCATCGAGGGATACCGGGAGTATCGAGGGGACACCGGGACACACCGGGGGGACGCCAGGGGAGACCGGAGGACACCGAGGGGTGACAGGGGAGATGGAACGGGGGACACCGGGACGGATTGAGGGACACCGGGGGTATCGAGGGGACTCATGGGGGGACAGCGGGTGGGACAGGGGGACACCGGGGGCACACAGGGAGTATCGAGAAGACACCGGGGGGGACCGGGGGATACCGGGGGGACACCGGGACTACTGAGGGGACACCGGGTGGGTGAAATAGGACATCAAGGCGGGACACGGGCGGGATTGAGGGACACCGGGAGTACCGAAGGGACTCACGGGGGAACACCGGGTGGGACCGAGGGACACGGGGGGGTGACACCGGGAGTATCGAGGAGACACCGGGGGACACCGGCGTGGACATGGGGGTGGTCTGGGAGATGGAGGGAAGCAGCGGAGGGACACCGCAGCGACACCGCGAGGGGAAAACCGGGAGGGATTTGAGACACCGGGAGAGCCCCGAGACGGAACGGAAGCACGGCCAGGCGGCATCCGTGAGGGGAGGAACGCCACGCACGCACCTGGATGAGCGCCCGGTACTCCTCTCGCAGCCGCTCGGCCCAGCCCTCGCGGTCCCGCGGCCCCGCCGGTGCCCGCAGCAGCGGCAGCTCCGCCACCGCCCGCCGCGCCGCCGCGTCCGCCATGGCCGGGCCCCGCCATGCCGCCCCGCCGGACGTGACGTCACGCCGCCACCCCGGCACGGAGCCGCCATCTTGTCTACGGGAGCGGCGGGCGCTGTGACGTCATCGCCGCCATCTTGGGTTAGGGCGCGCCCGGTGCGTGAGGCGGCGCCGCCATCTTTAGTGAGGGCAGAGAGGCGAGGAGGTGGGCGGGGCTTGGCTGAGGGGGCGGCACCCACAGCCAAGGGACCGCCCCCTCCTCAGAGACCCCCCCCACAGCAACGGGGACCCCCCCTAAAGAGCAATGGGGACCCTCGACAGGCTCAGGGACCCCCCCCATAGCAGCAGGGACCCCCCCCCCAAACAGCGACAGGGACCCTCTGACAGGTCCAGGGACCCCACCCCACAGGCTCAGGGACCGCCCCCTCCTTAGAGACCCCCCCAACAGGGACAGAGACCCCCCGCAAACAGCGACGGGGACTCCCCGACAGGCCCAGGGACACCCCCCTGCAACCGGGACCCCCCTCAAAACCCCAAGGACCCCCCAACAGCCACAGAGACCCCCCCCCCCCAAACAGCAATGGGGACCCCCCTCAAAGCCCCATGGTCCCCCCAGCCCAAATGACACCCCCACAGCCCCAAGGACCCCCCAGCCCCAATTCCAAAGACGCGGGGGGATGTTCAGGGCTTTATTTGGGGGTCTCGGGGGATCTCAGGGCTGCGTCTGGGCCCATCCTGGGGGTCTCAGGGCTGTCTCGGCATCCATGTGGGGGTCTCGGGGCCATATCGGGGTTCGTGCGGGGGTCTCAGGGCTGTATTTGGGAACCGTGGGGGGCTCTCAGGGGGTCTCAGGGCTGTTTTGGGGTCCATGTGGGGGACTCGAGGCCATATCGGGGTTCGTGCGGGGGTCTCAGGGCTGTATTTGGGAACCGTGGGGGGCTCTCAGGGGGTCTCAGGGCTGTTTTGGGGTCCATGCGGGGGTCTCGGGGCTGTGTCCAGGCCCATCCTGGGGGTCTCAGGGCTCAGTCCAGGTCCATGTGGGGCTCTCGGGGGTGTCTCCCCGGGGGTCTCTCAGGGGGTCTCGGGGGTCTCGGCGCGGCGCAGCCCCAGCAGGGACGAGAACAGCCCCAGCACGTTGTTCTGCAGCTCCCGGGCCAGCGGCTCCAGCTGTTTGTTAGCGCGCTCCAGGTACAGCCTGGGGGGCACCGGGGGGGTCAGCGGGCATGGGGAGGGGTCCCGAGGAGGGGACGGGTCTGGGGAGGGTCACGGGAGGGGTCTCGAGGACAGGATGGGGTCCCAGAGAAGGGAGGGGTCCCGGGAGGGTCCCGAGGAGGGGTCTCGGGAAGGGAGGGGTCGGGACGGGTCCCGAGTGGGGAGGGGTCCCGGGCAGGGGTCAGGGGAGGGGTCCCGAGTGGGGAGGGGTCCCAGGAAAGGAGGGGTCTCAGAGAGGGTTCTGGAATGGGGAGGGGTCCCGGGCAGGGTTCTGGAATTAGGGAGGGGTCCCGGGGCGGGTCCCGGAATGGGGAGGGGTCCCGGGTAAGGGTCCCGGGAAGGGTTCTGGAATTGGGGAGGGGTCCCGGGAAGGGTTCTGGAACTGGGGAGGGGTCCCGGGTGGGGTCCCGGAATTGGGGAGGGGTCCCTGGAAGGGTTCCGGAATTGGGGAGTGTTCCGGAATTGGGGAGGGGTCCCGGGAAGGGTTCTGGAATTGGGGAGGGGGCTAGGAATGGGGAGGTGTCCCAGGGAGGGTTCTGGAATTGGGGAGGGGTCCGGGGAGGGTCCCGGAATGGGGAGGGGTCCCGGGCTGGGTTCTGGAATTGGGGAGGGGGCCAGGAATGGGGAGGGGTCCCAGGGAGGGTTCTGGAATGGGGAGGGGTCCCGGGGCGGGTCCCGGAATGGGGAGGGGTCCCGGGTAAGGGTCCCGGGAAGGGTTCTGGAATTGGGGAGGGGTCCCGGGCAGGGTTCTGGAACTGGGGAGGGGTCCCGGGTGGGGTCCCGGAATTGGGGAGGGGTCCCGGGTGGGGTTCCGGAACTGGGGAGGGGTCCCGGGCAGGGTTCTGGAACTGGGGAGGGGTCCGGAATTGGGGAGGGGTCCCGGGCAGGGTTCTGGAATTGGGGAGGGGTCCCGAATGGGGACAGATCCCGGGCAGGGGAGGGGTCCCGGGTGGGGTCCCGTAACTGGGGAGGGGTCCCGGGTGGGGTCCCGTAACTGGGGAGGGGTCCCGGTGCCGTACCCGGCCTGTGCGCGCAGCTCCTGGGGCCGCAGCTGCGGGGGCAGCTCTCTGCTCACCAGCTCGCTCAGGCTCTGCAGCTGCCGGCTCAGGAAATCCGCGCTGCCCGCCGCCTCCTGCGGACCCTCCGCGGGCTCCCCCGGCCCGTCCTGCCCGGGCAGCGCGGCCCCGGGGCGGGCGGCGAGCAGCAGCAGCAGCAGCGCCAGCACCGGCAGCGGCATGGCTGCGGGACACGGCGGGGACACGGCGGGGACGGGACAGGTGGCACTTGTGTCCCCGGGCAGACGCCAGCCCATGCCGTCCCAGCCCCAGAGAAACTTGCAGCCTCATAAAAACTTCCAGCCCCATAGAAACTTCCAGAGCCATCCCATCCCATCCCAAACCTGCCCCATAGAAACTTCCAGACCCATCCCATCCCATCCCAAACCTGCCCCATAGAAACTTCCAGACCCATCCCATCCCAAACCTGCCCCATAGAAACTTCCAGACCCATCCCAGGGATCCCATCCCAAACCTGCCCCATAGAAACTTCCAGAGCCATCCCATCCCATCCCAAACCTGCCCCACAGAAACTTCCAGAGCCATCCCAGGGATCCCATCCCATCCCTGCCCCATAGAAACTTCCAGACCCATCCCAGGGATCCCATCCCATCCCTGCCCCACAGAAACTTCCAGAGCCATCCCATCCCATCCCATCCCATCCCATCCCATCCCATCCCATCCCATCCCAAACCTGCCCCATAGAAACTTCCAGAGCCATCCCAGGGATCCCATCCCATCCCTGCCCCATAGAAACTTCCAGCCCCATCCCACGCCATTCCTGCCCCATAGAACCTCACAACCCCGTCCCATCCCATCCCAAGCCCACAGAAAATTCCAACCCCGTCGCATCCCGTTCCGGCCCCACAGAACCTTCCAACCCCATGGAAACTTCCAGCCCCATCCCATAGATCCCATCCCATTCCAGCCCCATAGAAACTTCTACCCCACAGACACTTCCATCCCTATAGAAACTTCCAGCCCCATCCCATCCCATCCCATCCCATCCCATCCCATCCCATCCCATCCCATCCCATCCCATCGATCCCATCTCGTTCCAGCCCCATAAAAACTTCCAACCCCATAGAAACTTCCAGCCCCATGCCATCCCTGCCCCATAGAAACTTCCAGACCCATCCCAACCCCATGGAAACTTCCAGACCCATCCCATCAATCCCACCCCAAAAATCCCATCCCATAGATCCCATCTCACCCCATTCCGGCCTCACAGAAACTTCCAACTCCATAGAAACTTCCAGCCCCATCCCATCCCATCCCTGCCCCATAGAAACTTCCAGCCCCATCCCATCCCATCGATCCCATCCCATCCCAACCCCATAGAAACTTCCAGACCCATCCCTGCCCCATGGAAACTTCCAGACCCATCCCACCCCATCCCAACCCCATAGAAACTTCCAGCCCCATCCCATCAATCCCACCCCATAAATCCCATCCCATAGATCCCATCTCACCCCATTCCAGCCTCACAGAAACCTCCAACCCCATAGAAACTTCCAGCCCCATCCCACCCCATCGATCCCATCCCATCCCTGCCCCATAGAAACTTCCAGACCCATCCCAACCCCATAGAAACTTCCAGCCCCATCCCACCCCATCGATCCCATCCCCTCCCTGCCCCATAGAAACTTCCAGCCCCATCCCATCCCATCCCATCCCATCCCATCCCATCCCATCCCATCCCATCCCATCCCATCCCATCCCATCCCATCCCATCCCTGCCCCATAGAAACTTCCAGCCCCACGGGAGTTTCAGGCCCCATAAAAATTCCCAGCCCAATCCCACCCCACAGCCCCACATCCCTGGCCCGCTGTCCCCACCCAGCCCCACACTCTGCTCCCCCCTTATCCCACCCCAAAAACGCCCCCAGCCCCTCACCCCAATCCCTGCCCTACTCCCCAATCCCATCCAAACCCAAATCCCAGCCCCAAATCCCAATCCTGATCCCAAATCCCAAATCCCAGCCCCAAATCCCAATCCTGACCCCTGATCCCAATCCTGATGCCAGCCCCCAATCCCACCCTCAAATTCCAATCCCCTGTCCGTGTCCCAGCCCCAAATCTCAATCCTGTTCCTACACCTCAATCCCTGTTCCTGCCGCGCACCCCAAACCCAATCCTAAATCCCAATCTCAGCCCCAAATCCCAACCCCAAATCCCAATCCTGACCTCACACCCCAATCCCAGCCCCAAATTTCAATCCCTGTCCCACTCCCAGCCTCAAATCCCAATCCTGAGCCCAAATCCCAATCCCTGCCCCAAACCCCAATCCTTGCCCCCCAAATCCCAATCCTGATCCCACACCCCAATCCCTGTTCCTGCCCCACACCACAATCCTGAGCCCAAATCCCAATCCCTGCCCCAAATCCCAATCCTTGCCCCCCAAATCCCAGTCCCAACCCCACAGCCCAACCCCTGCCCTACTCCCCAATCCCATCCCCACACCCCAATCCTGATCCAACACTCCAATGCCAATCCCAAATCCCAACCCCAGCCCCAAATCCCAACCCCAGCCCCAAATCCCAATCCCAGCCCCAAATCCTGACCCAAATCCCAATCCCAGCCCCAAATCCTGACCCCAAATCCCAACCCCAGCCCCAAATCCTGACCCAAATCCCAACCCCAGCCCCAAATCCTGACCCCAAATCCCAACCCCAGCCCCAAATCCCGACCCCAAATCCCAACCCCAGCCCCAAATCCCGACCCAAATCCCAACCCCAGCCCCAAATCCCGACCCCAAATCCCAATCCCAGCCCTAAATCCCAATCCCAGCCCCAAATCCCGACCCCAAATCCCAATCCCAGCCCCAAATCCTGACCCCAAATCCCAACCCCAGCCCCAAATCCTGACCCCAAATCCCAATCCCAACCCCAAATCCTGACCCCAAATCCCAATCCCAGCCACAAAAATCCCGACCCCAAATCCGAATCCCAGCCCCAAATCCCAACCCCAGCCCCAAATCCCGACCCCAAATCCCAATCCCAGCCCCAAGTCCTGACCCCAAATCCCAACCCCAGCCCCAAATCCCGACCCAAATCCCAACCCCAGCCCCAAATCCCGACCCCAAATCCCAACCCCAGCCCCAAATCCTGACCCCAAATCCCAATCCCAACCCCAAATCCTGACCCCAAATCCCAATCCCAACCCCAAATCCTGACCCCAAATCTCAACCCCAGCCCCAAATCCCGACCCCAAATCCCAATCCCAGCCACAAATCCCGACCCCAGCCCCAAATCCTGACCCCAAATCCCAACCCCAGCCCCAAATCCCGACCCCAGCCCCAAATCCCGACCCCAAATCCCAATCCCAGCCCCAAATCCTGACCCCAAATCCCAATCCCTGTCCCTGTCCCCTCCTGTCCCCTGCTGTCCCCTCACCTTTCCGGTGTCGCCGCAGGTTTGGGGTCTCCCCTCCCCCGGCCCCGTTTTTATCCCGATCCCGCCCCCCCGGGCAAACACGGCGGGGCCGAGGGGCATCGCGGGGGGGCTCTGTCCCCTGCTGTCCCCTGCTGTCCCCTCCTGTCCCCTGATGTCCTCTCCTGTCCCCATGGGCCGAAGGTTGTCGCCGCGGTGTCACCGACCCCCACCGGGCTGGGGACACGGGGGCAAAGGGCGGGGGTGGCACCGGTGACAAAGGTCAGAGTCCCCCCGGTCACTGCGGGGATGGGGACAGGGCAGGGGACACGGGGGGGGGGTGGCGCGGGGAGGGGACAGTGGGGTGATGGCGACAGAGGGGACACGGGGAGAGGACACGGAGGGGTTCAGATTTGGGGACACGCAGGGGTTTGGGGACAGTGGGGATTTGGAGACACGCGGGGGTTTGGGGACACACAGGGATTTGGGGATTTGGGGACACGCGGGGGTTTGGGGACACACAGGGATTTGGGGATTTGGGGACACGCGGGGGTTTGGGGACACACAGGGATTTGGGGACACGCGGGGGTTTGGGGACACACAGGGATTTGGGGATTTGGGGACACGCGGGGGTTTGGGGACACACAGGGATTTGGGGATTTGGGGACACGCGGGGGTTTGGGGACACACAGGGATTTGGGGATTTGGGGACACGCGGGGGTTTGGGGACACACAGGGATTTGGGGACACGCGCGGGACAGGAGGGTGGCGCGGAACGCTCCCGCTACGGAACATCGCCGCTCGGGTCCAGGTTGCCGGAGGGGTCGCATTCCGGAGCGGCCCCGCCCTCCCCGCTTAGCCAATGGGCCGCTCCCGTTGCCCGCAGCCAAGATGGCGGCGGCGCCCCCCCTGAAGGCGCTCCGGGCGGCGCCGCCCGCGATGGCGGCGGCCGGCGGGGGCCCGTGAGGGGCCATGGGCAACGCCGAGGGCCGGGCCCCGCGCCGGGCCCAGCCCCGCGGCAACCCCGGCAGCTTCGATGAGCTGCACCGGCTCTGCAAAGGTGCGGGGACGGGGACGGCGGGGGAGCGCGGGGGGACAGCGGGGCTGAGGGCACAGAGGGGCTGTGAGGGGACACCGGAGAGCCCCGGGGTCAGGGGACACCGGGGTGAGGAGGGGACAGCGGGGCCATGGGGACAGTGGGGGTGGCAGCTGCGTCCCCTGGGGGGCTGTCCCCAAAACGGGGCTGTGGGTGTCACCTGGGGGGTGACAGCCGTGTCCCCACGGGTGACAGCCGTGTCCCCCCAGAGGTGTTCCCGCCGCAGATGGAGGGGGTGAAGCTGATCGTCACCAAGACCCTGAGCAGCCACTTCCAGGTGGGGCAGGGGACACCTGGGGACACCTGTGGGATGCCCCCCGCGCTGTCCCTGTCCCTGTGACCGTCCCTGTCCCCGCAGGTGACACACACGGTGCACATGAGCACCCTGGGCCCCTCCGGCTACCGCTTCAACGCCACCTTCGTGGGGGACCGCCAGCTGGGGCCCGCCGAGGTGACAGCGCGGGTGCCACCGGCCTGGGGGTGGCAGCGGGGTTGGCACGGGGGTCATTGTGGCCATCTGTGACCCCAGGTGGCCCCAGGGTGGTTGGTGACCCTGGGGTTGTTGGTGGCCTTGGGGTCACCGGTGGCCCTGTGGGGTCTTTGGTGACCTCAGGGTGGTTAGTGGCCTTGAGGTCATTGGTGGCCTTGGGGTCACCGGTGGCCCTGGGGTCATTGATGGCCTCGGGGTCTTTGGTGGCCTTGGGGTGGTGGGTGACCCCAGGGTGGCCGGTGCCCTCAGGTCCTTGGTGGTCTTGAGGTCACTGGTGGCTTCAGGGACATTGGTGGCCCTGGGGTTACGGGTGGTCCTGGGTGATCCTGAGGTCATCATTGGTGACTCTGGATAGTCCCAGGTGTCCCCAGGTGTCCCTGTAGGTGTCCCTGTAGGTGTCCCTGTCCCACACCATGCGGTCCCCAGGTGTGTCCCATCCTCTGGCCCCTATCCCTGTGTCCCCATCCCCTGTCCCTGTCCCCAGGTGTCCCTGTTCCCCTGTCCCCCATCCCCTGTCGCTGTCTTGTGTCCCTGTGCTCTGTTCCCGTGTCCCTGTCCCCTGTCCCTGTCCCCATGCCTGTGCTGTCCCCAGGTGTCCCCTGTCCCTGTCCCCATGCCTGTGCTGTCCCCAGCTGTCCCTGTCCCCATGCCTGTGCTGTCCCCAGGTGTCCCCTGTCCCTGTCCCCATGCCTGTGCTGTCCCCAGCTGTCCCTGTCCCCATGCCTGTGCTGTCCCCAGGTGTTCCCCTGTCCCTGTCCCCATGCCTGTGCTGTCCCCAGCTGTCCCTGTCCCCATGCCTGTGCTGTGCCCAGCTGTCCCCTGTCCCCATCCCTGTGCTGTCCCCAGGTGTTCCCCTGTCCCTGTCCCCATGCCTGTGCTGTCCCCAGCTGTCCCCTGTCCCCATCCCTGTGCTGTCCCCAGGTGTTCCCCATGCTGCTCGGGGACATGGACAGCAGTGGCAGCCTCAATGCCCAGGCCCTGCACCTGCTGGGCGACCACCTCCGTGCCAAGGCCGTGTTCCAGGTGAGCCGGGGGTGCCACACCCGTGCCAGCCCCTCCCTGCCTGTCCCCCGGTGCCACCGGCAGCGCCGTCCCTGTCCCCTGTCCCCAGACGCACCAGGCCAGGTTCGTGACGTGGCAGTTCGACGGCGAGTACCGGGGCGAGGACTGCACGGCCACGCTGACCCTGGGCAACCCCGACCTGCTGGGGGGCTCCGGTGAGTGCCAGCCCTGGGGACCCTGGGGACACTGCTGAGAGCCCTGGGGACACTGCTGAGAGCCCTGGGGACACTGGGGACACTGCTGAGACTGTGCCCAGCCCTGTGTGACCCTGGGGACACTGCTGAGACTGTGCCCAGCCCTGGGGACACTGGGGACACTGCTGAGACTGTGCCCAGCCCTGGGGACACTGGGGACACTGCTGAGAGCCCTGGGGACACTGCTGAGAGCTCTGGGGACACTGGGGACACTGGGGACACTGGGGACACTGCTGAGACTGTGCCCAGCCCTGGGGACACTGGGGACACTGCTGAGACTGTGCCCGGCCCTGTGTGACCCTGGGGACACTGCTGAGACTGTGCCCAGCCCTGGGGACACTGGGACACGGCTGAGAGCCCTGGGGACACTGCTGAGGCTGTGCCTGGCCCTGGGGACACTGCTGAGAGCCCTGGGGACACTGGGGACACTGCTGAGACTGTGCCCAGCCCTGGGGACACTGGGGACACTGCTGAGAGCCCTGGGGACACTGCTGAGGCTGTGCCCAGCCCTGGGGACACTGCTGAGGCTGTGCCCAGCCCTGCCTGGCCCTGGGGACACAGCCCCACCCTGGGGACACAGCCCCAGCCCCACCCTGGGGACACAGCCCCACCCTGGGGACACAGCCCCAGCCCCACCCTGGGGACACCACCCAGCCCCACCCTGGGGACACAGCCCCACCCTGGGGACACCACCCAGCCCCACCCTGGGGACACAGCCCCACCCTGGGGACACTGCCCCACCCTGGGGACACAGCCCCACCCTGGGGACACTGCCCCAGCCCCACCCAGCCCCACCCAGCCCCACCCGGCCCCAGCCCCGCCTTGTGGACGCTGCCCTGGCCCTGTCCAGCATTGTCTGACCCCACCCTGGTGCCACCTTGGGGACACAGCCCCGGCCACGCCTGGCGCCACCCCAGGGGCGCCACCCTGCCCCAGCCCTGCCCCAGCCAGCCCCGGGGACATCGCCCCAGCCCCAGGGACATCGCCCCGGCCCCGGGGACATCGCCCCAGCCCCGGGGACATCGCCCCAGCCCCGGGGACATCGCCCCAGCCCCGGGGACATCACCCCAGCCCCGGGGACATCGCCCCAGCCCCGGGGACATCGCCCCAGCCCCGGGGACATCACCCCAGCCCCGGGGACATCGCCCCAGCCCCAGGGACATCGCCCCAGCCCCGGGGACATCGCCCCAGCCCCGGGGACATCACCCCAGCCCCGGGGACATCACCCCAGCCCCGGGGACATCGCCCCAGCGCCAGGGACATCGCCCCGGCCCTGGGGACATCGCCCCAGCCCCGCCCGCTGGCAGGGCCCCGTCTGAGGCGTGGCTGTCCCCGCTGTCCCCGCAGTGATCGTGGTGGCACATTTCCTGCAGAGCGTCACCGCCCGCCTGGTGCTGGGCGGGGAGCTCGTGTACCACCGGCGGCCCGGCGAGGAGGGAGCCATCCTCACCCTGGCCGGGAAATACTCGGGTACGGACACCTGGGGACACCTGGGGACACCTGGAGACACCTGGGGACACCTGGGGGCTGATGGGACACATTGGGGACACTGGGGACACATTGGGGACACCTGGGGACACCAGGAGACAGAGGGGACACACTGGGGACAGGTGGGGAAAGATGGGGACACAGGGGCTGATGGGGACACCTGGGGACTGATGGGACACATTGGGGACACTGGGGACAGATGGGACACCTGGGGACACCAGGAGACAGAGGGGACACACTGGGGACAGGTGGGGAAAGATGGGGACACAGGGGCTGATGGGGACAGCTGGGGACAGCTGGGGACTGATGGGACACATTGGGGACACTGGGGACAGATGGGACACATTGGGGACACCTGGGGACACCTGGGGACACCTGGGGACTGATGGGACACATTGGGGACACTGGGGACAGATGGGACACCTGGGGACACCAGGAGACAGAGGGGACACACTGGGGACACGTGGGGAAAGATGGGGACACAGGGGCTGATGGGGACAGCTGGGGACAGCTGGGGACTGATGGGACACATTGGGGACACTGGGGACAGATGGGACACATTGGAGACACCTGGGGACACCTGGGGACACCTGGGGACTGATGGGACACATTGGGGACACTGGGGACAGATGGGACACCTGGGGACAGCAGGAGACAGAGGGGACACACTGGGGACAGGTGGGGATAGATGGGGACACAGGGGCTGATGGGGACAGATGGGACAGATGGGAACACCTGGGGACAGATGGGACACCTCAGGGACACAGAGACAGATGGGACTGATGGGGATGCCTGGGGACAGATGGGACACCTTGGGGACAGATGGGACAGATGGGGATAGCTGGGGATGCCTTGGGGACACCGGGGACAGTTGGGGACAGATGAAACTGATAGGGACAGCTGTGGACAGATGAGGACAGCTGGGACAGATGGGAACACCTGGGGATAGCTGGGTCACCTGGGGATGCCTTGGGGACATCTCAGGGACACCTGGGGGACATCTCAGGGACATCTTGAGATTCCTGGGTGTGCTTCAGGGACACCTGGGGACAGCTGGGGATGCCCTGGGGATATCTGAGGACAGCTGGGAACACCTTGGGGACACTTGGGGATGCCTTGGGGACACCTGAGGACACTTGGGGACACTTGGGGACCCCTGGGGACGCTGTCTGTCTCTGTTGCAGCCCCGAATTGGGTGACAACGCTCAACGTGGGCTACGGGGGCGCCCATGCCAGCTACTACCACCGGGCCAACGAGCAGGTGCGTGTCCCCAGATGTCCCCACCGTCCCCCCCGCTGTCCCCGCTGTCCCCGCTGCAATGTCCCCACTGTCCCCACAGGTGCAGGTGGGTGTGGAGCTGGAGGCCAACACGCGTTTGCAGGAGAGCACCTTCACCTTCGGCTACCAGCTCACCCTGCCCGGGGCCAACGCCGTCTTCAGAGGTGGGCACTGTCCCCTTCGTGTCCCCTTCGTGTCCCCTCAGTGTCCCCTCCTGACCAGTGGCACCTGCCAGGGGCACTCAGTGTCCCTGTGCCACCTTCCAGTGGCGCTCAGGTGTTCCCACTGTCACCTGGCGCTCAGGTGTCCCTGCTGTCACCTGCTGGTGGCACTCAGGTGTTCTCTCTGTCACCTGGTACTCAGGTGTCCCCATTGTCACCAGCTGGTGGTGCTCAGGTGTCCCCAGCTCAGGTGTCCCCACTGTCACCAAACGGTGGCACTCAGGTGTCCTTCTGTCGCCTGCCAGTGGCGCTCAGATGTCCCTACTGTCACCAAACAGTGGCACTGAGGTGTCTCTGTGTCACCTGCCAGTGGCACTCAGGTGTCCCCAGCTCAGGTGTCCCCACTGTCATCAGCTGGTGGCACTCAAGTGTCCCCACTGTCACCTGGTGCTCAGGTGTCCCTGTGTCCCCTGCCAGTGTCACTCAGGTGTCCCTGTGCCCCCTGCCGGTGTCACTCAGGTGTCCCTGTGTCACCTGCCAGTGTCACTCAGGTGTCCCTGTGCCCCCTGCCGGTGTCACTGAGGTGCCTCCCCTGTCCTCTGCTGGTGTCACTCGGGTATCCCCGTGTCCCCAGCCGGTGTCACTGAGGTGTCACAGTGTCCCCTGCCGGTGTCACTCAAGTGTCCCCACTGTCCCCTGATGGTGTCACTGAGGTGTCCCCATGTCCCCGCCGGTGTCACTGAGGTGTCCCCGTGCCCCCTGCCAGTGTCACTCAGGTGTCTCCCCTGTCCCCTGCCGGTGTCACTCGGGTGTCCCTGTGTCCCTTGCTGGTGTCACTCAGGTGTCCCCACTGTCACCTGGCACTCAGGTGTCCCCGTGCCCCCTGCCGGTGTCACTCGGGTGTCCCCTGTCCCCGCAGGGCTCCTGGACAGCAACTGGAGCGTGGGGGGTGTCCTGGAGAAGAAGCTGCCGCCGCTGCCGGTGACGCTGGCGCTGGGAGCGTTCCTGAACCACTGCAGGAGCCGCTTCCACTGCGGCTTCACCGTCACCGTGGGATGAGCCCGGGGACAGGGACAGCAGGCACAGCAGGGACAGGACAGCGGGGACAGCAGGGACAGGACAGCAGGGACAGCAGGGACAGGACAGGGGGGACAGCAGGGCCAGGATAGCAGGGACAGCAGGGACAGGACAGGGGGGACAGCAGGGACAGGACAGGGGGAACAGCAGGGGCAGGACAGCAGGGACAGGACAGGGGGGACAGCAGGGACAGCAGGGACAGGACAGGGGGGACAGCAGGGACAGCAGGGACAGGACAGCAGGGACAGCACAGGGGGGACAGCAGGGACAGGACAACGGGGAGGGCGCAGACGGGACAGCACAGCAGGGACAAGACAACAGGGATGGCAGGGATGGGACGGGATACAACAGAGGGGACAGCAGGGAAAGGGGACAGGACAGCAGGGACAGGGACAGGACAGGACAGCGGGGACAGCAGGTACAGGACAGAGGGACAGCACAGCAGGGATAGCAGGGACAGCACAGCAGGGATGGGGGGACATCAGGGACAGGACAGTGGGGACAGGACAGCAGGAAGGGACATCAGGGACAGGACAGTGGGGGCAGCACAGTGGGGATATCAGGGATGGGACAGTGGGGACAGGACAACAGGAATGGGACAGCGGGGACAGAGGAGACGGGACAGTGGGGATGGGACAGTGAGGATGGGACAACAGGGACAGGACAGTGAGGACAGCAAGGACAGGACAGCAGGGACAGGACAGCAGGGACAGGACAACAGGGACAGGACAGTGGGGACAACACAGCAGGATAGCAAGGACAGTGGGGATGGGACGAGACAGTGGGGACAGCAGGGACAGTGGGGAGAGGACAGCAGGGACAGCACACCAGGGACAGGACAGAGGGGACAGCAGGGACAGCACAAGTGGGGACAGCGTGTGGTGGCACTGTCCTGCTCAGGGAGCTGCCAGGCCGGGCCGTGCAGGTGCCACAGGGACAGCGGGGACACGGCGGGCTGGGGACAGCGAGTGACAGCGCCACGGGGGTGGCTGGGGGTCCCCGTTGTCCCTAGTGCCACCTCCTGGGGGTGGCTGCTGCCATGGGGGGCTGGGGATCCCCACTGTCCCCAGTGCCACTCTCTGGGGGTGGCTGCTGCCATGGGGGTGCTCCCCATTGTCCCCATGGCGGCCGTGCCTCAGTTTCCCCGCGGTGACACACCCGGGAGCCAGGATAAATAAAGGAGCTTTACTCTGTGCCTGGAGGCAGCTGGGGGTGACACTTGGGGACAGGAGGGTGACACGGGGGACCCCGCTCAGCTGATGATCTCGGAGAGCAGCGGCGTCATGGCCGACAGGTCCTGGATGTGCAGGATCTGCCGCGTGTTCTCCACCTTCAGCGTCTGCAGCTCCGTCAGCAGCAGCAGCAGCTTGGCGTACAGGAACCTTGGGGACACCCGGCCCGCTCTGGTGGCCGTCCCCACCCCCTTGGGGACAATGCCACCCCGTCCCAAAGCTCACCTGCCCTCCTCGGGGGGGTGCTGGTGGTCGATGTAGCTCTTGAGGGTCAGCGCCACCTTCTCCTGGAACTGGTCGATGGCCTCGCGCTGGGCGATGCCGGCGTGGTCTGAGGGGACGCGGGGTGACCTCAGCGGGGTTTTGGGGACATCGGGGTGTCCCCGTGTCCCCACCAAGGTGGGGCTTACCTGGCGAGAAGAGCAGCATGGCCTGGAGCAGCGCGTACTCGGCCTCGTGCAGCCGCAGGCGCCGCAGGCTCTCGTGGAACTTGAGCAGCGGCTCCAGGTACACCTGCTGGAACCCGGCTGGGGACAAACGCCCCAGTTAGGGCAGGGAGTGGCTTTGGGATGGGTCCCCACCCTTGTCACCTCCAGGGACACCTGCTGGAACCCGGCTGGGGAGGGCACAAATGCCCCAGTTAGGGCAGGGAGTGGCTTTGGGATGTGTCCCCACCCTTGTCACCGAGTGCCACCTCCAGGGACACCTGCTGGAACCCGGCTGGGGACAAATGCCCGGGTTAGAGTGGGGAGTGGCTTTGGGATGGGTCCCCACCCTTGTCACCGAGTGTCACCTCCTGGGACACCTGCTGGAACCCGGCTGGGGAGGGCACAAATGCCCCAGTTAGGGCAGGGAGTGGCTTTGGGATGGGTCCCCACCCTTGTCACCGAGTGTCACCTCCTGGGACACCTGCTGGAACCCGGCTGGGGACGGCACAAATCCCTGGGTTAGGGCAGGGAGTGGCTTTGGGATTGGTCCCTGCTCTGTCACCGAGTGTCACCTCCTGGTACACCTGCTGGAACCCGGCTGGGGAGGGCACAAAACCCTGGGTTAGGGCAGGGAGTGGCTTTGGGATGGGTCCCCACCCTTGTCACCGAGTGCCACCTCCTGGTACACCTGCTGGAACCCGGCTGGGGAGGGCACAAAACCCTGGGTTAGGGTGGGGTGTGGCTTTGGGATGTGTCCCCACCCTTGTCACCGAGTGTCACCTCCAGGGACACCTGCTGGAACCCGGCTGGGGAGGGCACAAAACCCTGGGTTAGGGTGGGGTGTGGCTTTGGGATGGGTCCCCACCCTTGTCACCAAGTGCCACCTCCAGGGACACCTGCTGGATCCCGGCTGGGGAGGGCACAGATCCCCCAGTTAGGGCAGGGAGTGGCTTTGGGATTGGTCCCTGCTCTGTCACCGAGTGCCACCTCCTGGGACACCTCCAGGTGGTGGCTCCAAACCGCCCCAGGCAGCTCTTCCAGGGCCTTTTCCCATTTTTAGGAGGAATTTACCCAAATTTCCCCCCTGAGCCTCCCCTGGCACAGCTGGAGGCTCTGTCCCCTTGTGTCCCCAGGTGTCCTCCAGTGTCCCCAAGGTGTCCCCAGGTGTACCCAGGGCTCCATCACGGATGGTGTAGCAGCGCTGGCTGCACTCCCAGGATGTCCCCATTGTCCCCAATGCCCCCAGGTGTCCCCACTGTCCCCAGGTGTCCCCAAGGTGTCCCCAGGTACCCAGGGCCCCGTCGCGGATGGTGTCCCCATTGTCCCCAATGTCCCCAATGTCCCCATTGTCCCCACTGTCCCCAGGTGTTCCCAGGTGTCCCCAAGTATCCAGGGCCCCATCACGGATGGTGTAGCAGCGCGGCCCACACTCCCAGGTGTCCCCAATGTCCCCATTGTCCCCAATGTCCCCAAGGTGTCCCTGCGGTACCCAGAGCCCCGTCGTGGATGGTGTAGCAGCGCTGCCCGCACTCCCAATGTCCCCATTGTCCCCATTGTCCCCAATGTCCCCAATGTCCCCAATGCCGCCAGGTGTCCCCACTGTCCCCAGGTGTCCCCAAGGTGTCCCTGCGGTACCCAGGGCCTTGTCGTGGATGGTGTAGCAGCGCTGCCCGCACTCCCATTGTCCCCAATGTCCCCATTGTCCCCAATGTCCCCAGTGTCCCCAGGTGTACCCAGGGCCCCATCACGGATGGTGTAGCAGCACTGCCCGCACTCCCAGGTGTCCCCATTGTCCCCAGGTGTCCCCAATGTCCCCAATGTCCCCATTGTCCCCAGGTGTCCCCATTGTCCCTAATGTCCCCAATGTCCCCAATGTCCCCAATGTCCCCAATGTCCCCAATGTCCCCAATGTCCCCATTGTCCCCAATGTCCCCAGTGTCCCCAGTGTCCCCAGGTGTACCCAGGGCCCCGTCGCGGATGGTGTAGCAGCGCTGCCCGCACTCCCAGGCCTTGGTTCGGGGGTTGAACACGGTGTTGAAGCGGATCTGGCAGATGCCCAGCGTGGCCCCTTTGAGCAGCGAGATCTGCGCCTCCAGCGGCAAGCTCCTGCCGGCGGAGGGGACACGGCGGCGACACGGTGACACGGTGACACGGTGACACGGTGACACGGTGACACGGCAGCGGGGTGGCACCCGCCACCGCCGGCACCCCGCGGTGTCCCCCGCGCACCTGAACGCCGGGATCTCCTTGGCGAACTTGATCACCTGCTGGATCATGAACGTGCTCAGGTCCGCGAACTGCGGCAGCAGCGACAGCACGTCCGGCAGCGCCTCCTCCCGCGGCGACAGCGACAGCGACAGCGACACCCCCGCCGCGACAGCCCCGCCAGGGGGGCTCGGAACCAGCAGGCGCACGGCGGGCTGGGGACAGCGAGGGGACAGCGCTGGGACAGGCGGGACAGCGAGGGGACAGAGAGGGGACAGAGAGGGGACAGCGGTGGGGACAGAGAGGGGACAGCGCTGGGACAGGCGGGGACAGCGAGGGGACAGAGAGGGGACAGGCGGGGACAGCGAGGGGACAGAGAGGGGACAGCGAGGGGACAGAGAGGGGACAGGCGGGGACAGAGAGGGGACAGGCGGGGACAGCGAGGGGACAGCGCTGGGGACAGGCGGGGACAGCGAGGGGACAGAGAGGGGACAGCGCTGGGGACAGAGAGGGAACAGGCGGGGACAGCGAGGGGACAGCGCTGGGGACGCGTGGGGACAGGCAGGGTGGTGTTGGGGACGGGTGGGAAATCGTGGCGACAGTCAGGACATTTATGGGGACAGCCAGGACATCTGTGGGGACAGCCAGGACACCCACAGGGGCGGGCAGGGCACGGCTGGGACCCCTGTGGGGACAGCGGGGACAACCACAGGGACAGGGGTGTCCCTGCCGGGAACAGTGGGTCCCGTTGGGGACAGGGGTCCCATGTGGGGACAGGGTGCCCTGTTTGGGGACGGGAGTCCTGTTGGGGACAGTGGGTCCCGTTTGAGGACAGGGGGTCCCATTTGGGGACAGCAGTGTCCTGTTGGGGACAGAGGGTCCCGTTGGGTACACGGGGTCCCGTTTGGGGACGGGAGTGCCTCACTGGGGACAGGGTGTCCCGTTTGGGGACAGGGTGTCCCACTGGGGACAGAGGGTCCCGTTTGAGGACAGGGCTGTCCCGTTGGTGACAGGAGTGTCCAGTTGAGGACAGGGTGTCCCGTTTGGGGACAGGGTGTCCCACTGGGGACAGAGGGTCCCGTTTGGGGACAGGGCTGTCCCGTTGGTGACAGAAGGTCCCGTTTGGGGACAGGGTGTCCCGTTGGGGACAGAGGGTCCCGTTTGGGGACAGGGTGTCCCACTGGGGACAGCGATCCTGTTTGGGGACAGGGGTGTCCCGTTGGTGACAGAGGGTCCCGTTTGAGGACAGGGTGTCCCGTTTGGGGACAGGGTGTCCCACTGGGGACAGAGGGTCCCGTTTGGGGACAGGACTGTCCCATTGGGGACAGCGGATCCTGTTTGGGGACAGGGGTGTCCCGTTTGGGGACAGGGGTGTCCTGTTTGAGGACAAGGGATCCCATTTGGGGACAGAGGTGTCCCCTTGGGGACAGGGCTGTCCCCGCTCACCCAGCAGTGCATGAACTGCGAGAAGCTGGAGTCGAAGGTTCGCTGGTGGGCGCCGATGAGCAGCGCGATCAGCTCCTGCTGCTCGGCCGTCAGCCCCGCGTGTCCCCGCTGTCCCTCGTGTCGCCGCTGTCCCCCGGCCTGTCCCCGCTGTCCCCGCAGCTCCCGCCGCCGCCGCAGCGCCTCCTCCGACATGATCACTGCCACCCCCGGCCCGCGTCACCGCTGTCACCGCTGTCACCGCAGCCACAGGTGACAGCGATCGGGGACACCCGAGCGGGTCCCTGCTGTCCTCTCTGTGCCACATCCCCTGCTGCCACCTCTGTCCCCTCCCCTGCCACCCCACCCCGCCCCTTGTCCCCTCCAGGTCCCCTTCATCCCACGCAGCTGCTGCCCCGTGTCCCCTGTCCCTCGTCCCCCGTGTCCCCTCCATGTCCTCCCTCTCTGCCCTGCCCCGTGTCCCCCCGGTGTCCCGCAGTGTCCCCCGTGTCCCCTCCATGTCCTCCCTCTCTGCCATTCCCCTTGTCTCTCTCCCCCGGTGTCCCCGCGGTGTCCCCCGTGTCACTCACTGTCCCTCCTCATGCCCACGTCCAGGCACTTCTGCAGGCGGCAGGCCTGGCACTGTCGCCGCTTGGCCTTGGTGACAGGACAGCGCCGCGCCAGGGGACACGAGAAACGGACACCCTTGAGGATGGAGCGCCTGCGGGGACACGGGGACACGGACACTGCCACCAGGGGGACACGGGGACACTGCCACCAGGGGGACACTGCCACCAGGGGGACACGGGGACACTGCCACCAGGAGGACACGGGGACACTGCCACCAGGGGGACACGGGGACACTGCCACCAGGGGCTGGGGACAAGGCCACTGCCACCAGGGGGACACTGCCACCAGGGGGACACAGGCACTGCCACCAGGGGGACACTGCCACCAGGGGGACACTGCCACCAGGGGGACACGGGGACACTGCCACCAGGGCCTGGGGACAAGGCCACTGCCACCAGGGGGACACTGCCACCAGGGAGACACAGGCACTGCCACCAGGGGGACACTGCCACCAGGGGGACACGGGGACACTGCCACCAGTGGGACACGGCCACCAGGGGGACACGGCCACTGCCACCAGGGGGACACTGCCACCAGGGGGACACGGCCACTGCCACCAGGGCCTGGGGACACGGACACTGCCACCAGGGGGACACTGCCACCAGGAATGGAGACACTGCCACCTCGGGATGGGGACACTGCCACCAAGGGGGGGGGACACTGCCACTGCAAGGACACTGCCACCAGGGGTTGGAGACACGGGCAGCGCCACCAAAGGGACACTGCCACCAGGGGGACACGGGCACTGCCACCAAGGGGTCACTGCCATTGCCACCAAAGGGACATGGGCACTGCCACCAAGGGGTAGGGACACTGCCACTGCCACCAAGGGGACACGGCCAGTGCCACCAAGGGATAGGGACACTGCCACCAAGGGGTCACTGCCAGTGCCACCAAGGGAACATGGGCGCGACCACTGCCACTGCGGGGACACGGCCAATGCCACCAAGGGGACACTGCCACTGCCACCAAGGGGACACTGCCACTGCCACCAAGGGGACTCGGCCACTGCCACCGCATGTCCCCATGGGCAGGGCTGTCCCAAGCTCGGGGTGCCAGCTGCTGTCCCGTTTTGTCACACGCTGTCCCCACCCATGGCACCGTCCCGTGCCACCCCCTCCCATCCCATCCCAGTCCCTCCTGTCCCTTCCTGTCCCCACATCCCATCTTGTCCCCTCGCCCTGTCCCCTTGTCCCACCCCATCGTGTCCTGTCCCCATGTCCCATCCCATCCTATCCCACTCTGTCCCCAGCTGTCCCCACAGTGTCCCCACAGTGTCCCCACAGTGTCCCCAGCTGTCCCCAGCTGTCCCCACAGTGTCCTCACAGTGTCCTCACAGTGTCCCCAGGTTTCCCCACAGTGTCCCCTCGGTGTCCCCAGCTGTCCCTGCAGTGTCCCCAGCTGTCCCTGGATGTCCCCAAAGTGTCCCCACAGTGTCCTTGCAGTGTCATCGCAGTGTCCCCAACTGTCCCCACAGTGTCCCTGGCTGTCCCAGCAGTGTCCCCACAGTGTCCCTGCGGTGTCCCCAGCTGTCCCCACAGTGTCCCCAACTGTCCCTGGCTGTCCCCAGCTGTCCCCACAATGTCTCTGGCTGTCCCTGCAGTGTCCGCAGGTGTCCCCACAGTGTCCCCACAGTGTCCCCAGCAGTCCCCGGCTGTCCCCGCGGTGTCCCCTCAGTGTCCCCACAGTATCCCCGGCTGTCCCCACAGTGTCCCCACAGTGTCCCCGCAGTGTCCCCAGCTGTTCCTGCAGTGTCCCCAACTGTCCCAGCAGTGTCCCCTCAGTGTCCCCATGGTGTCCCTGCGGTGTCCCCGCAGTGTCCCTACAGTGTCCCTGGCTGTCCCAGCAGTGTACCCACAGTGTCCCCACAGTGTGCCCAGCTGTGTCCCCAGCTGTCCCTGCAGTATCCCCACAGTGTCCCCTCAATGTCACCACAGTGTCCCCGCAGTGTCCCCAGCTGTCCCCGCGGTATCCCCGGCTGTCCCCTCAGTGTCCCCTCAGTGTCCCCGCAGTGTCCCCAGGTGTCCCCACAGTATCCCCTCAGTATCCCCGCAGTGTCCCCGCAGTGTCCCCAGCTGTCCCCACAGTGTCCCCGCAGTGTCCCCGCAGTGTCCCCAGGTGTCCCCACCTGAAGAAGCCCTTGCAGCCCTCGCAGCTCATCACGTGGAAGTGGTACCCGCTGGCCCTGTCCCCGCACACGGCGCACACTTTGTCACCCTCGGGCTCCGTGTCCCCAGCGGGGTCCTGGGCTGCGCCGGGGGGGCTCGACAGGGACACGCCTGGGGACACGGGGACAGCGGGGGTGACACGCTGCCGGCGCCGCTCCCGTCCCCTCGAGGCCACCTCGTGTCGCTGTGTCACCTGCGTGAACCCGCTCGCCATCCTCGTGTCCCTGCCAGCCCCCGTGTGTCCCCTGCATTCCCTGAGTGTCCCCTCCTGTCCCCAAGTGTCCCCTCGTGTCCCTGCCAGCCCCCGTGTGTCCCCTGCATTCCCTGAGTGTCCCCTCCTGTCCCCAAGTGTCCCCTCGTGTCCCTGCCAGCCCCCGTGTGTCCCCTGCATTCCCTGAGTGTCCCCTCCTGTCCCCAAGTGTCCCCTCCTGTCCCTGCCAGCCCCCGCGCGTCCCCAACAGGGACAAAGTGACCCTGCTGGTCCCTGAATGTCCCCGTTGGTCCCTTGCGTGTCCCGCCAGCCCCGTGTGTCCCCTGCATTCCCTGTGTGTCCCCTCCTGTCCCCGTGCGTCCTCTCCGGTCCCCTCCTGTCCCCGCATGTCCCCGAGTGTCCTGCCAGTCCCCGAGTGTCCCCTCCTGTCCCCTCCTGTCCCCCTGCTGGCGGTACCTGAGTCGGTGTCCCCCGGAGCTGTCGGTGACAGGGAATTGTCCCCATGCAGTGAGGGGACATCGTGTCCCTCCGTGTCCCCGGCGGTCCCCGCGTGTCCCTGGCGGTCTCCGAGTGTCCCCTCCATTCCCTGGGTGTCCCTGATTGTCCCTGTGTGTCCCCTCCGGTCCCGGCTGTCCCCTCCGGTCCCTCTGTGTCCCCTCCGGTCTCTGTGTGTCCCCTCCTGTCCCGGCTGTCCCCTCCTGTCCCGGCTGTCCCCTCCGGTCCCTCTGTGTCCCCTCTTGTCCCGGCTGTCCCCTCCTGTCCCCAGATGTCCCCTCCCGTCCCTCTGTGTCCCCTCCTGTCCCGGCTGTCCCCTCCTGTCCCCGGCTGTCCCCTCCGGTCCCTGTGTGTCCCCTCCTGTCCCGGCTGTCCCCTCCGGTCCCTGGGTGTCCCCTCCTGTCCCCGGCTGTCCCCTCCGGTCTCTGTGTGTCCCCTCCGGTCCCTGTGTGTCCCCTCCTGTCCCGGCTGTCCCCTCCGGTCCCTGTGTGTCCCCTCCGGTCCCTGGGTGTCCCCGGCTGTCCCCGCGTGTCACCGGCGGTCCCAGGAAGGGCCGCGTGGAGTTTGAACCTTGAACTTGGGGCTGCGACAGGCGGGGACAGAGCGCGGGGCGGGGGGGGACAGGTGGCACCGGGGGTGGCACCGGGGGTGGCACCTGGGGCGGGACAAGCGGGGACAGGAGGGCGTGGGTGCGACGCAAGGACACGGGGACAGACAGACGGACAGCACGGAGGGGACGGCGGGGCACGGAGGGGACAGCCAGGATGTCACAGCGCGCTGAGGGTGGCACCCCGTGTCGCACACACTGGTGGCCGTCCTGCCACCGCTGTCCCCACAGGGAGGTCGCTGTCACCACGCCACGGGGGGACTGGCAGTGTCACCATCCCGGGACAGCAGCTGTGCCCTGTCACCAGGTGCCACCCCAACAGGAGGGTGGCACTCGGGTGGGGCACTGTCACCCCCACTGTGTCCCCCGTGTCCCCTCGTGTCACTTGTCCCGCCCTCTGAGTCCCCGCCATGTCCCAACGTGTCCCCCCCGGGTTCCCCGGGTCTCTTCGTGTCCCTCTGTCCCCTCCATGTCCCCTTCATGTCCCCTCAAGCCTCCTCGTGTCCCCTCGAGTCCCCCCAAGCCCTCTGTGTCCCCTGTGCGCCCTTGTCCCCCAATGTCCCCGGGTCCCCGTGTCCCCCCATGTCCCCAGTGTTCCCCCGTGTCCCCCATGTCACCCATGTCCCCAGTGTCCTCATGTCCCCAATGTCCCCAATGTCTCTCAATGTCCCCGTGTCTCCCCAACATCCCCGTGTCCCCTCCAAATGTCCCCAATGTTCCCCATGTCCCACGTGTCCCCAATGTCCCTCTCAATGTCCCCATGTCCTCAGTCCCCCCCACCATGTCCCCAATGTCGCCAATACCTTCAATATCCCCAGTGTCCCCGTGTCCCCCTGTATCCCCCATGCCCCAAATGTCCCCAATGTCCCCAGTGTCTCTCCGTGTCCCCCTGTGTCCCCCAATGTCCTCCC
Organism: Ammospiza caudacuta; assembly: GCF_027887145.1. NCBI lineage: Eukaryota > Metazoa > Chordata > Aves > Passeriformes > Passerellidae > Ammospiza > Ammospiza caudacuta. The sequence goes on from NC_080622.1 coordinate 3,858,640, forward strand.
GTCACCGCCGTGCCCCCATGTCCCCAATATCTCAAACATCCCAAACGTCCCCAATGTCCCCGCAACGTCCCCAGTGTCCCCCCAGTGTCTCCCGTGTCCCAAATGTCCCCAATGTCCCCGCAATGTCCCCAGTGTCCCCCAAGTGTCTCCCGTGTCCCAAATGTCCCCAATGTCCCCGCAATGTCCCCAGTGTCCCCCAGGTGTCTCCCGTGTCCCAAATGTCCCCAATGTCCCCGCAATGTCCCCAGTGTCCCCCCAGTGTCTCCCGTGTCCCAAATGTCCCCAATGTCCCCGCAATGTCCCCAGTGTCCCCCCGGTGTCTCCCGTGTCCCCAATGTCCCCAATGTCCCCAGCATCCCCCAATGTCCCCATATCCTCAGTCCTCCCCCCCAATGTCCCCAATGTCCCCAATGTCCCCACAATGTCCCCAGTGTCCCCATATCCTCAGTCCTCCCCCCACAATGTCCCCACAATGTCCCCAGTGTCCCCATATCCTCAGTCCTCCCCCCCAATGTCCCCAATGTCCCCAGTGTCCCCATATCCTCAGTCCTCCCCCCCAATGTCCCCACAATGTCCCCAGTGTCCCCATATCCTCAGTCCTCCCCCCCAATGTCCCCAATGTCCCCAATGTCCCCACAATGTCCCCAGTGTCCCCATATCCTCAGTCCTCCCCCCCAATGTCCCCAATGTCCCCAATGTCCCCCCCGTGCCCGCCTCCCCTGGATCGGGGGGAGGAGCCACCCTCATGGGCGTGTCCCTTTAATCCCCACCCCCTCTCCCCATTGGCTGCTCGCGGCTGTCAATCAAACCCCGCCCCTATAAAGGCGGCGGCGGCAGCGCCGGGCCCGCACTGGGAGCGGCGGCGGCACCGGGCGGGATGAGCGAGGTGGGGACACCGGGGGACAACGGGGGGGACCGGGGGCACCGGGGGGGACAGGGACACACCGGGTGGCACCGGGACACACCGGAACCGGGACTCTGCCCCTTTTCCCGGGGCTTCCAGCACCGAGCCGGGCGGGGAGCACCAATGGGGCCAGGACGCTGCGTCCCGGGGACGGGGGCCGACACTTTGGGGACACCCGGGCCACCGGTGTCACCTCCCGTGTCCCCCCGGGCCCTCCTCTCTTCTCAGCGCAGCCACCGTGAGCCTCGCTCGGGCTGGAGGCTCTGGGGACCCTGGGGACAATGCGGGGACAATGGGGGGACCCTGTGTCACCCCCGGGTCCCCTCTCTCCGCAGCGCGGTCCCCGTGTCCCCCCCTCCGCGGCGGAGGCCCCCGGTGGGCAGCAGCAAGGTGAGGACAGGTGGGGCGCGGGTTGGCTGTCACCGCTGTCACCGCTGTCACCGCTGTCACCGCTGTCACCGCTGTCACCTCTGTCCCCGCACACCCCAGGGCCCCTCCATTTTCCCCATCCTTGTGGGAAGGTGGCACCTGCGTGCATTTGGGGACATCCCCTGTCCCCTCGGAGGTGTCGGGGTGTCCCCCTGGGAGGCGCCGTTGTGTCCTTTGTCCCCAGGGGGGTGGCGGGGTGTCCCTCTGAGTGTCCCCACAGTGAATCTAGGGGTGCCAGGCTGTCCCTTGTCCCCAAGATTAGTGCCACGGTGTCCCCTGGGTGACTCTGGAGGTGCCGGGCTGTCCCTTGTCCCCCGGTTGGTGGCAGCGTGTCCCTCTGAGTGTCCCATTGGTCAATCGGGGGGGTGCCAGGCTGTCCCTTGTCCCCAAGGTTGGTGCCAGGGTGTCCCCTGGGTGACTCTGGAGGTGCCAGGCTGTCCCTTGTCCCCAAGGTTGGTGCCAGGGTGTCCCCTGGGTGACTCTGGAGGTGCCAGGCTGTCCCTTGTCCCCAAGGTTGGTGCCGGGGTGTCCCTCTGGATGTCCCCTGGGTGAATCTGGGGGTGCCAGGCTGTCCCTTGTCCCCAAGGTTGGTGCCAGGGTGTCCCTCTGGATGTCCCCTGGGTGAATCTGGGGGTGCCAGGCAGTCCGTTGTCCCCCCTGGGGTGCCAGGCTGTCCCTTGTCCCCCCGGATTGGTGGCAGGGTGTCCCCCCCTGAGTGTCCCCGCTGCCAATCTGGGGCTGCCAGGCCGTCCCCCTGGATGTCTCCTGGGTGAACCTGGCAGTGCCAGCCTGTCCCCAAGCGTGTCCCCGTCCTGTCCCCCCCCCTCGCCGGCAGCCAAGGCTGATCCCAAGAAAGAGGAGGAGGAGGAGGAGGAAGAGGAGGAGATCGACATCGACCTGAGCGCGCCCGAGACGGAGCGAGCGGCTCTCGCCATCCAGGGCCGCTTCCGCCGCTCCCGCCAGCGCCGGGGGGAGCCGCGGCCCTGAGGGACCCCCGGGACCCCCCCGGGACCCCCAAACCCCGCGGGGACCCTCCCGAGGGGGGCTCGACCCTTCCCTGCCCGGTGACAGCCCGGTGTCCCCAAGGGGAGGTGGCCCTGGGGAGGGGAGGGGGCGGCGTGGGACCCCCCCCCCCCCCGTTTGCCATGAGCACCCCCATTTTCCATGGGAACCCCAAATTTTCCATGGGAACCCCAAATTTTCCATGGGATTCCCCATTTCCCTGTCCCGTGGTGGCGTTGGGGACACGCCCGGTGTCCCCAAACGGGGGGGGGGACGGGTCCCGCTGCAGCCCCCAGCCCAGGAAATCGGGGGTCCCCACCTTCCTGTCATTGTCACCGCCCCCTCCCCACATTTCTGTCATTGTCACCGCCCCCTCCCCACATTTCTGTCATTGTCACTGTCACTGTCACTGTCACTGTCCCCACCCCGAGGGGCTTTTGGCCCGTGCAGAGAATAAAGAGTGAGGAAGAGGAGGCTGCGCTGGGGGCTCGGGGGAATTTGGGGAGGGGTCCCCACTGAGAGGGTTTGGGGGCGATTTTAGCCGAATTTGGGGGGGGATTTTAGCCGAATTTTGGGGGGGATCGAAGCCGAATTTTGGGGGGGATTTTAGCCAAATTTTGGGGGGGATCGAAGCCGAATTTTGGGGAGGATCGAAGCCGAATTTTGGGGAGGATCGAAGCCGGATTTTGGGGGGGTTTGCAGGTGGATTTGGGGGGTTCACAGGTGGATTTGAGGGGGTTCGCAGGTGGATTTGAGGGGGAGTTCGCAGGTGGATTTTGGGGGGGTTCGCAGGTGGATTTTGGAGGGGTTTGCAGGTGGATTTTGGGGGGGTTCGCAGGTGGATTTTGGGGGGGTTCGCAGGTGGATTTTGGGGGGTTCACAGGAGGATTTCGGGAAGGTTCACATGAGCGTTTTGAGGGGGTTCACAGCCGAATTTTGAGGGGTCCACAGCCTGATTTTGAGGGAGTCGCAGCCGGGTTTTTGAGGGGTCCACAGCCCGGTTTTTGGGGGGGTGTTGCAGGTGGGTTTAGGCGGAGTTTGCAGCCCAATTTTGGGGGTTTTGCAGCCGGGTTTTGGGGCAGCTCGCAGCTGGATTTGGGGGAATTCACAGCTGGATTTGGGGGGGTTTGCAGCCCGGTTTTGGGGGGTTTCGCAGCCAAATTTTGAGGGGTCCACAGCCCGGTTTTGGGGGTCCACAGCACGGTTTTGAATGTTTGCAGCTGGGTTTTTGGGGGGCTTTGCAGGCGGATTTAGGGGGAGTTTGCAGCCCAGTTTTGGGGGGTTCACAGCCCAGTTTTGGGGGATTTGCAGCCGGGTTTTTGGGGGTTCACAGCTGGGTTTTTGGGGGGCTTTGCAGGCGGATTTAGGGGGAGTTTGCAGCCCAGTTTTGGGGGGTTCACAGCCGGGTTTTGGGGGATTTGCAGCCGGGTTTTGGGGGGTTCTCAGCCCAATTTTGCAGCCAGGTTTTCGGGGCTTTGCAGGCGAATTTAGGGGGAGTTTGCAGCCGGGTTTGGGGGGTTCACAGCCGGGTTTTGGGGGGCTCGGGGCCGTTCCCAGGGCCCCGCAATGCCGCGCTCCGGTGCAGAAATAGCTCCTTGGAAAGAAAAACAGCGGCGGCGGCCCCAGGGGACACGGCGGGGTCGGGCAGCGCTGACTTATTAGGGAAAGGGACAACGGCACCAAGGGGGCACCAAGGGGGCACCAAGGGGGCACCAAGGGGGCACCGGGGGGGCACCGGGGCCGTTCCCTGCCCGTTCCCGCAATGCTCCGTGCCCCAAATGCCCCCCCAGGGCCGGGCCGGGGTCGTTGTCCCCTCCCTCCATGAGAAGGTGACGGCCACCCCCACAAGGGGACAATGGACAGGATGGGACCCCTGCCCCCCCCCCCCCCCCCCCCGAGCTTTGGTTGTGTTAATTACAGCTTTAATTAACGGGTGGTGGCATTGAGGACTCTGGGGTGGCACCCCAGGTGTCACCTCCCTGCTGAGGGTGGCAGCGATGTCGCCGTGGTGTGGGGACAGCGACAGTGGCGCGGGGCTCCCGGAGATGTCAGCTTTATTAATGGCACCGCGGGGACACGGAGGGGACAGGGACGGGGACAGGGGGGACAAAACGCGTCCTTGGGGGGCACGGGCGGCTCCCCCAGCCCGGCCGCAGCCTCGCCCCCTCCCACGGGGCTCCGGCCGGGTTTGGGGAGGGGTCCCGGGGGTTACGGGGCGCGGGGGTTAATGGGGGGACAAAGGGAGGGGACAAAGGGAGGGGACAAAGGGAGGGGACAAAGGGGCCACCCCGCGACGTCATTTGGGCTCGGCCGCGGGGAGAGACGAGAAAACGGCCAGAAAAGGAGCGAAATTGGGGGGTGGGGGGGGGCACAGAGAGAAACCCCCCGAATTCAGGGAGGGGGACACGGCCCCGGGGAGGGGGCACCGACCCCAACCCCGCGTTCCGGGGCACGAATCCCACCCGGGGCTGGGCAGGGAGCGACCGAGGGTGGCCGGGGGGGGAGGAGCCGCGCTTGTCGCCAGCGCTGTCCCCAAGGCGGGGGACCCGAGGCGAGGACCACACCCCGCTCCTCGCCGGGTCCCGAGCGCGGGGGGTCCCTCAGGAGCCCCCCGAGTTGGGTCTGACGATGCTCAGCAGCGCGTTCTTGAGGCTGCCCCGGCTCGGCGAGCGGGCGGCGGGCGGCGCCGCGCCCCGGGGCTCCCCCCGCAGCTCCATCTCGATGGTCATGATGACTTTGGGGGGCCGGGGGTCCCCCGAAGCCCCGGCCGCCCCCGGGGGTCCCTCCCTGCCCGCTAACCGCTATTTCCTATCCTTGCCAGCGCCGCCCTTGCCTTTCTTGGCGCCGCGGCCGTGGTCCAGCATGGCGTAGAGCACGGGGGCCTGCGGGGACAGGGGGGCTTCACCCGCAGCCCCCGGCGAGCCTGGGGACCGGGGGGACCGGGGGGACCGGGGGGACAGCCCGCCGTGCCCCCCGCCCCGCTCGGCGCTCACCTGCCGGCTGCGCTTGGAGCCCTCCTTGCCCGAGCGCTGCAGCTTCCCCTTCTCCATGGCGCTGCGGGGGGAAAATGGGGGGAAAAGCGGGGGTCGGCATGGTGGGAGGGAAAAACGGGGGTCGGCATGGCGGGAGGGACCCCCGGGAGCCTCGGTGTGGGGAGGGGGCGCGGAAATCGCAGCCCCGGTAGTGCCGGTTTGGGGGGAAAGGGGAAAAGAGCGGCTTGGGATGGTGGGATTGCAGCTCCCGGTTTGGGGAGGGGTCACGGAAATTGGGGAGGGGTCACGGAAATAACTGGGGAGGGTCCCGGTTTGGACAGGGATCCCGGCTCGGGACGGCGGAATTGGTGCCCCGGTGGTCCCGGTTTGAGGACGGTTCCGGTGTGGGGAGGGGTCCAGATTGGGGCAGGGGTCCCGATTTGGGGAGGGGTCGCGGTTTGGAGAGGGGTCCCAATTTGGGGAGGGGTCCCGGTTTGAAGGGGGTCGCGGTTTGAGGAAGGGTCCTGATTTGGGGAAGGTCCCGATTTTGGGAGGGTCCCGTTTTGGGGCAGGGTCCCTGTTTGGGGAGGGGTCCCGGTTTGGAGAAGAGTCCAGATTTGGGGAGGGGTCGCGGTTTGAGGAAGGGTCCTGATTTGGGGAAGGTCCCGATCTGGGGAGGGGTCCCTGTTTGGGGCGGGATCCCTGTTTGGGGAGGGGTCCCGATTTGGGGAGGGGTCCCTGTTTGGGGAGGGGTCTCTATTTGGGGCGGGGTCCCAATTTGGGGAGGGGTCTCGGTTTGGGGAGTGGTCCCTGTTTGGGGCGGGGTCCCTGTTTGGGGAGGGGTCCCGATTTGGGGTGGGGTCCCGATTTGGGGTGGGGTCCCTGTTTGGGGAGGGGTCTCTATTTGGGGAGGGGTCTCTATTTGGGGAGGGGTCCCTGTTTGGGGAGGGGTCCCGATTTGGGGAGGGGTCCCGCTGACCTGAGCCGCCGCTGCAGAGCCGCCTGGCGCCGCCGCCAGCAGTAGCGGCCGCCGTAGCCCAGCGCCACCAGCGCGGCCACCACGAGCAGCGCCCCGGCGACAACGGAGCCCAGCACGACACCGTAACGGGGCGGCACTGCGGGGACAGCGACAGCGACAGCGTGTCACCTCCCGGCAGTGGGGACACTGCGGGGACAGTGGGGACACTGCGGGGACAGTGGCACTGCGGGGACAGCGACAGCGTGTCACCTCCCGGCAGTGGGGACACTGCGGGGACAGTGGGGACACTGCGGGGACAGTGGCACTGCAGGGACAGCGACAGCGACAGCGTGTCACCTCCCGGCAGTGGGGACACTGCGGGGGCAGTGGTGACACTGCGGGGACAGCGACACTGTGTCACCCCCCAGGACAGTGGGGACACTGCAGGGACAGCGACACTGTGTCACACACGCGGGACAGTGGGGACACTGTGGGGACAGTGGCACTGCGGGGACAGCGACAGCGACAGCGTGTCACCTCCCGGGACAGTGGGGACACTGAGGGGACAGTGACACCGTAACGGGGCGGCACTGTGGGGACAGCGACAGCGTGTCACCTCCCGCGACAGTGGGGACACTGTGGGGACAGTGGCACTGCGGGGACAGCGACAGCGTGTCACAAACCCGGGACAGTGGGGACACTGCAGGGACAGCGACGCTGTGTCACACACGCGGGACAGTGGGGACACTGCGGGGACAGTGGCACTGCGGGGACAGCGACAGCGACAGCGTGTCACCTCCCGGGACAGTGGGGACACTGAGGGGACAGTGACACTGCGGGGACGGCGACACTGAGGGGACAGGGACACTGTAACGGGGCGGCACTGCCGGGACAGCGACAGTGTGTCACCCCCCGGGACAGTGGGGACACTGCAGGGACAGCGACACTGCGAGGACAAGGACACCGTGTCACACCCGCATGGAGGTGACAGCCATGTGTCCCCCAGGTAACAGCCATGTCCCCCACCCCCAGGAGGTGCCACCCGTGTCCCCATTGCGGGAGGTGCCAGCCGTGTGCCCCCCAGGTGACAACCATGTCCCTGCTCCCAGGGAGGTGACAGCTGTGTCCCCACACCCAGGGAGATGCCAGCCGTGTCACCCCCAGGAGGTGACAGCTGTGTCCCCCCAGGCGACAATCATGTCCCCCCCAGGGAGGTGCCACCCATGTCCCTGCCACAGGGAGGTGCCAGCTGTGTCCCCACCTGCATGGAGGTGACAGCCGTGTCCCCCCCAGGTGCCAGCCGTGTCCCCACCCGCATGGAGGTGACAGCCATGTGCCCCCCAGGTGCCAGCCGTGTCCCCCCTCCCAGGGAGGTGCCACCCGTGTCCCCCTGCCCAGGGCGGTGCCAGCCGTGTCCCCCCAGGTGCCAGCCGTGTCCCCACTGCAGAGAGGTGCCAACCATGTCCCCCCCAGGAGGTGCCAGCCGTGTCCCCCTGCCCAGGGCGATGCCAGCTGTGTCCCCCCCGGGCGGTGCCAGCCGTGTCCCCCTGCCCAGGGCGGTGCCAGCCGCGTCCCCCCCTCCCCGGGCGGTGCCAGCCGTGCCGCACCTCTCTCCAGCACGTAGAGCGTGACCTGCGAGGACTTGCCCACGATGTCGGGCGGGTTCTTGACGTCGCACGTGAAGGTGCCGTTGTCGCTGGGCTCCAGCCCGTGGATGACGATGGAGCCGTCGCGGCGCCGCGGGTTCCCCGCCCAGGCCATGCGCTCCTTGAACGTGCCCACGTCGTCGATGTACGGCTGGCCCTTGGCGAAGTGGAAGATCTGCGGCGGGGACAGGGACACCGGGGTCACACGGGGGCACGGGGACATTGGGGTCAGCCAGGGGGACAGGGACATTGGGGTCACACGGGGGGACAGGGACATCGATGTGACAGGGACACCGGGGTCACACGGGGGGACAGCGACACTGGGGTCACACGGGGTGACAGGGACATCGATGTGACAGTGACACCAGGGTCACACGGGGGCACAGGGACACCGGGGTCACACGGGGGGACAGGGACACTGAGGTTATCTGGGGGGACAGGGACACCGGGGTCACACAGGGGAACAGGGACATTGGGGTCACACGGGGGGACAGGGACACTGATGTGACAGCGACACCGGGGTCACACGGGGGACAGCGACATTGGGGTCACACGGGGGACAGGGACATTGGGGTCACACGGGGTGACAGGGACACCGGGGTCACACGGGGGACAGGGACATTGGGGTCACACGGGGTGACAGGGACACCGGGGTCACACGGGGGCACGGGGACATTGGGGTCACACAGGGGGACAGGGACACTGAGGTTATCCGGGGGGACAGGGACACCGGGGTCACACGGGGGGACAGGGACATTGGGGTCACACGGGGGGACAGGGACACTGATGTGACAGCGACACCGGGGTCACACGGGGGGACAGGGACATTGGGGTCACACAGGGGGACAGTGACATCGATGTGACAGTGACACCAGTGTCACACAGGGGCACAGGGACACTGGGGTCACATGGGGGGACGGTGACATCAATGTGACAGCGACACCAGGGTCACACGGGGGACAGGGACACCGAGGTTATCCGGGGGGACAGGGACACCGGGGTCACATGGGATGACAGGGACATCGATGTGACAGTGACACCAGGGTCACACGGGGGGACAGGGACACCGATGTGACAGTGACACCAGGGTCACACGGGGTGACAGGGACATTGGGGTCAGCCAGGGGGACAGTGACACCGGGGCGCGACAGGAACAGGATGGGGACAATGGGGATGGCTTGGGGACACTTTGGGGACAATGGGGACGGGTTGGGGACACTGTGGGGACGCTGGGGACACTTTGGGGACACCCCAGTGCCACCACAGGCCAAGAAGACACCAGGGAAGGCTCCACTGGGATGAGGTGACACCGGGGCGCAGCGTGGACGGGATGGGGACAATGGGGACGGCTTGGGGACAACAGGGATGGCTTGGGGACACCATGAGGACAACAGGGACATTTTGGGGACACCGTGGGGACACTGGGGACACTTTGGGGACACCCCAGGGCAAGAAGACACCAGGGAAGGCTCCACTGGGACGAGGTGACACAGGGGTGTGATGGGAACGGGATGGGGACAATGGGGATGGCTTGGGGACACCGTGGGGACACTGGGGACACTTTGGGGACACTGGGGACACTGTGGGGACACTGGGGACACTTTGGGGACACCCCAGTGCCACCCCAGTGCAAGAAGACACCAGGGAAGGCTCCACTGGGATGAGGTGACACCGGGGTGTGATGGGAACAGGATGGGGACAATGGGGACGGCTTGGGGACACTTTGGGGACAATGGGAACGGGTTGGGGACACCACAAGGACAATGGGGACGGGTTGGGGACACTGGGGACACTTTGGGGACACCCCAGGGCAAGAAGACACCAGGGAAGGCTCCACTGGGACAAGGTGACACCGGGGTGCGACAGGAACAGGATGAGGACAACGGGGACGGCTTGGGGACAACAGGGATGGGTTGGGGACACCATGAGGACAACAGGGACATTTTGGGGACACCGTGGGGACACTGGGGACACTTTGGGGACACCCCAGTGCCACCACAGTGCAAGAAGACACCAGGGAAGGCTCCACTGGGACGAGGCGACACCGGGGCGCGACGGGAACAGGATGGGGACAACGGGGACGGCTTGGGGACAACGGGGACATTTTGGGGACACCGTGGGGACACCGGTGACACTGACGGAGATGCTGTCGCGGGAGCCATCGGCCTGGAAGTGCCAGGTGATGGAGATGTCCTCCGAGATCCACTCGCTGGACCAGAAGCTGCAGGACAGGGTGACGCTGGAGCCCACGGTGCCGTGCACCTCGCGCTGCGTGTACACGTGGATCGGGGACACCGGCGACAGCCCTGGGGACACAGCGACACACAGCGGCGTCACAGCCCCGCCCCCCGCGCGGGGCGGTGTCCCCGAGCTGCCACCACAGCCCGGAGTGTCACCGAGGTGCCACCACAGCCCGGGGTGTCCCCGAGCTGCCACCACAGCCCGGGGTGTCACCGAGCTGCCACCACAGCCTGGAGTGTCACCGAGGTGCCACCACAGCCAGGGGTGTCACCGAGCTGCCACCACAGCCTGGAGTGTCACCGAGCTGCCACCACAGCCCGGGGTGTCCCCAAGCTGCCACCACAGCCTGGAGTGTCACCGAGCTGCCACCACAGCCCGGGGTGTCCCCGAGCTGCCACCACAACCCGGGGTGTCCCCGAGGTGCCACCACAGCCCGGGGTGTCCCCAAGCTGCCACCACAGCCTGGAGTGTCACCGAGCTGCCACCACAGCCAGGGGTGTCACCGAGGTGCCACCACAGCCTGGAGTGTCACCGAGGTGCCACCACAGCCCGGAGTGTCCCCAAGCTGCCACCACAGCCTGGAGTGTCACCGAGGTGCCACCACAGCCAGGGGTGTCACCGAGGTGCCACCACAGCCTGGAGTGTCACCGAGCTGCCACCACAGCCCGGGGTGTCACCGAGCTGCCACCACAGCCAGGGGTGTCACCGGTGTCACCAAGCTGCCACCACAGCCCGGAGTGTCCCCAAGCTGCCACCACAGCCTGGAGTGTCACCGAGCTGCCACCACAGCCTGAGGTGTCCCCAAGCTGCCACCACAGCCTGGAGTGTCACCGAGGTGCCACCACAGCCCGGAGTGTCCCCGAGCTGCCACCACAGCCAGGGGTGTCACCGAGCTGCCACCACAGCCCAGAGTGTCACCGAGCTGCCACCACAGCGCGGGGTGTCACCGAGGTGCCACCACAGCCAGGGGTGTCACCGAGGTGCCACCACAGTCTGGAGTGTCACCGAGGTGCCACCACAGCCTGGGGTGTCCCTGAGGTGCCATCACAGCCCGAGGTGTCACCAAGCTGCCACCACAGCCCGGGGTGTCACCGAGCTGCCACCACAGCCAGGGGTGTCACCGAGCTGCCACCACAGTCTGGAGTGTCACCGAGGTGCCACCACAGCCAGGGGTGTCACCGAGGTGCCACCAAAGGGAGCATGAGGGCTGCGAGGGGACAGCAGGGTGGTGGCACTGCTGTCCCCATGGGTGGCATGAAGGGGACAGCAGGGTGGTGGCGCTGCTGTCCCCATGGGTGGCACGGGCAGGGTTGGGTGTGGCACTCCCCCAGCTGTCCCCAGGGAGGTGACAATGGCCGGCATTGTTCTGGCAGCCACCCCCGACAACGTCCCCAAGGAGGTGACAAGCGCCACCGCTCGGTGACACCAGCAGGGCTGGGTGTGGCACCCCTGCCAATGTCCCCAAGGAGGTGACAACGACCCGGGACTGTCCTTGCAGCCACACCCGCCCCTGTCCTCTGGTTGGTGCCACCCCCGCTGTCCCCCGCCAGCCGCAGTGACAGTCCCCAAGCCATGGTGACAGTCCCCAATGGGCGGTGACAGTCCCCAAGGCTCAGTGACAATCCCCAAGCCAAGGTGACAGCCACGGTGACACTCCCCAAGGCTCGGTGACACTCCCCAAGCCGTGGTGACAGTCCCCAAGCCCCCCGTGTCCCCATGCTGAGGTGACAGTCCCCAAGCCATGGTGACAGTGCCCAAGTCCCCAAGCCATGGTGACAGTCCCCAAACCGAGGTGACAATCCCCAAGCCCAGGTGACAATCCCCAAGGCTCGGTGACAGTCCCCAAGCCCTGCGTGTCCCCATGCTGAGGTGAAAGTCCCCAAGTCCCCCGTGTCCCCAAGCCATGGTGACAGTCCCCAAACCGAGGTGACAATCCCCAAGGCTCAGTGACAATCCCCAAGCCATGGTGACAGTCCCCAAGCCCCCCGTGTCCCCAAGCCATGGTGACAGTCCCCAAGCCCCCCGTGTCCCCATGCTGAGGTGACAGTCCCCAAGTCCCCAAGCCCAGGTGACACTCCCCAAGGCTCGGTGACAATCCCCAAGCCATGGTGACAGTCCCCAAGCCCCCCGTGTCCCCACGCTGAGGTGACAGTCCCCAAGCCCCGCGTGTCCCCAAGCCATGGTGACAGTCCCCAAGCCCCCCGTGTCCCCAAGCCACGGTGACAGTCCCCAAGCCATGGTGACAGTCCCCAAGCCCCGCGTGTCCCCATCCCCAGGGCCACCCCCAAACCTCTCCTGTCCCCCCCCCCCCCCTTGCCACCCCCTTTTTGGGGACCGTCCCTTGTCCCCAAGCTCACCCAGCGCCGCCACGAGCCCGGCCACGAGGAGGAGGCGGCGGGTGGCCCTCGGGGACATGGTGGCGCTCGGTGACACGGAGGGGACAGCGGCGGGGACGCGGTTTTAGGGTGGCCCTGTCCCCAAATGCCGGCCAATGGGCGCGGGGGGGGCCGGGCCGCGGGGACCCCGCTCAAAGGCGACATTGAGGGACACCGAGGGACACCGAGGGTGGCCCGGGGGACGGGGACACTGGTGGCCTTTGTCCGGCCGCATTCCCGCGCGCCGCGGGGGCGGGGGAGCAGGAATGTGGCACCGGGGGGACAGCGGGGACACGGGGGGACATTGGGGGGACATGGAGGGGACAGTGGGGAGGACATGGAGGGACATTGAGGGGACATTGAGGGGACATGGAGGGGACATTGAGGGGATACTGAGGGGACATTGGGGGGACATTGAGGGGACATGGGGGGACAGCGGGGACACGGGGAGACATTGAGGGGACATTGGGGGGACAGTGGGGGGACATTGGGGGGACATTGAGGGGACAGTGGGGGGGACATGGGGGGGACACAATGGGGGGACATTGGGGGGACATTGAGGGGACAGTGGGGGGACATTGAGGGGACATGGAGGGGACATTGAAGGGATACTGAGGGGACAGTGGGGGGGACATGGGGGGGACACAATGGGGGGACATGGAGGGGACAGTGGGGAGGACATGGGGGGACATTGAGGGGACATTGAGGGGACATTAAGGGGACATTGGGGGGACATTGAGGGGACATTGAGGGGACATGGAGGGGATACTGAGGGGACAGTGGGGGGGACATGGGGGGACACAGTGGGGGGACATGGAGGGGACATTGAGGGGACAGAGTGGGGGACATTGGGGGGGACATTGAGGGGACATGGAGGGGACATTGAAGGGATACTGAGGGGACAGTGGGGGGGACATGGGGGCGACACAATGGGGGGACATGGAGGGGACATTGAGGGGACAGCGGGGAGGACATGGGGGGACATTGAGGGGACATTGATGGGGACATGGAGGGACACAGGTGTGGCATGGGGGGACACTGAGGGGACATAGAGGGGACATTGAGGGGACAGAGTGGGGGACATGGAGGGGACATTGAGGGGGACACGGGTGTGGCATGGGCAAACACTGAGGGGACATGGAGGGGACAGAGGGTGGGACATGGGGGGGACATTGAGGGGACATTGAGGGGACAGAGGGGGACATGGAGGGGACATGGAGGGGACATTGAGGGGATACTGAGGGGACAGCGGGGGGGACACTCGGGGACATTGGGGGGGCAATACGGAAGGGACACTCGGGGGACATGGGGGGACACGGGTGTGGCATGGGGGGACAGAGAGGGGACAGAGTGGGGGACATGGGGGGGACACATGGGAGGGACACTGAGGGGTGGCATGGGGGGACATGGAGGGGACATTGAGGGGACAGAGTGGGGGACGGGGGGGACACTGAGGGGTGGCATGGGGGTGACATGGAGGGGGACATGGGGGGGACACTGAGGGGTGGCATGGGGGTGACATGGAGGGGACATGGGGGGGACACTGAGGGGGGACAGGGAGGGACATGGAGGAGACAGAGAGGGGACAGAAGGGGGGACATTGAGGGGACAGAGTGGGGGACATGGAGGGGACATGAGGGGGACAGGGGGATACGGGGGGACATGGCGGGGACACAGAGGGGTGGCATGGGGGGACATGGGGTGGACATGGAGGGGACGTGGGGGGACATTAAGGGGACAGCGGGGACAGAGGTGGGGGGACATGGGGGAACAGAGAGGGGACACGAGGGGGACAAAGAGGACATTGAGGGGACAGAGGGGACACACGGGGGAGGACATGGGGGCACACGAGGGGGACATGGAGGGACAAAGGGAGGGGACATGAAGGGGACATGGAGGGGACGTGGGGGGACGTGGGAGGGACATGGCGGGGACAGGGACATGGGGGCGACAGAGGGGACATGGGGGGGGACAGGGGGAGACATAGGGGGGACATGGGGGGGACAGAGGTGGGGGGACAGGAGGGGGGAGATGGAGGGGACACGAGGGGGACATGAGGGGATGGGGAGGGGACATGGGGGGGACAGCGGGGACATGGGGGGACATGGGGGGACAGCGGGGACGTGGGGGGACATGGGGGGGACATGGGGGGCACCTGGAGCTCGTAGCTGGGGCAGGGCGAGGGGGGGTTGGGGATTTTGGGGGGAAAACTGCAAAGAGGGGATTGCCCGGGGGGATAACGGGGATCGATAACGGGGATTGATAACGGGATTGAAAATAGGGATCGATAACAGGATCGATATCAGTTATCGATCCCAGTGACCGATATCAATACCAGATACAAATACCGATATCAATCCCGATACCAATAACTGATATCAGGTATCGATCCCACTGACCACTATCAGTACCGATATCAATACCGGTATCACTTACCGATCCCAGAAGCGATATCAATACCGATATCAACAGCGATACCACTTATCGATCCCAGTGACCGCTATCAACACCGATATCAGTACCAGTATAAATAACCGATGTCGGTTATCGATCCCAGAACCGATATCAATACCGATATCAACAGCGATACCACTTATCGATCCCAGTGACCGCTATCAACACCGATATCAGTACCAGTATCAATAACCGACGTCGGTTATCGATCCCAGTACCGATATCAATGCCAATATCAATACCGATACCAATAACCCATATCGGTTATCGACCCCACTGACCGATACCAGTGACCGATATCAATAACCGAAACCAATTACCGATATCAGTTATCGCTCCCAGTGACCGATATCAATACCAATATCATTACGAACATCAATACCAGTATCAATGACCGTTATCAATGACCATTATCAATACCGATACCAATAACCGATATCGGTTATCGACCCCACTGACCGATATCAATAACCGAAACCAATTACCGATATCAGTTATCGCTCCCAGTGACCGATATCAATACCAATATCATTACGAATATCAATGACCGTTATCAATGACCAATATCAATACCGATACCAATAACCCATATCGGTTATCGATCCCGCCCGTTGCCGGAACCGGAATTACGTCACGGCACTTCCGGCTCGGCGGCTCCAAGATGGCGGCGCTGGCTCTGAGGTGACTCCGAGGGCCCGGGACAGGCCCGGGGGACATTGGGGGACATTGGGGACACTGAGGGGACACCGGGGGCGGGGCCGGGCCTGGCCTGAGGCGATTTCTCGGTTCCGACCCGGGAGCGGCGGGGCCGGGCCAGCTCCGTGTCCCTTCCGTGTCCCCTCAGTGTCCCTTCAGTGTCCCCTCCGTGTCCCTTCCGTGTCCCCTCAGTGTCCCTTCCGTGTCCCCTCAGTGTCCCTTCAGTGTCCCCTCCGTGTCCCTTCCGTGTCCCCTCAGTGTCTCCTCGGTGTCCTCTCAGTGTCCCTTCAGTGTCCCCTCCGTGCCACCCTCAGTGTCCCCTCCGTGTCCTCTCCGTGTCCCCTCCGTGCCACCCTCAGTGTCCCTCCAGTGTCCCCTCCGTGCCACTCTCAGTGTCCCCTCCGTGTCCCTTCCGTGTCCCCTCCGTGTCCCCTCAGTGTCCCCTCCGTGCCACCCTCAGTGTCCCCTCAGTGTGCCTTCAGTGTCCCCTCCGTGTCCCCTCCGTGTCCCCTCCGTGTCCCCTCAGTGTCCCCTCCATGCCACCCTCAGTGTCCCCTCCGTGTCCCTTCCGTGTCCCTTCCGTGTCCCCTCAGTGTCCCCTCCCAGTGTCCCCTCCGTGTCCCCTCAGTGTCCCCTCCGTGTCCCTTCCGTGTCTCCTCCGTGTCCCCTCCGTGTCCCTTCCGTGTCCCCTCCGTGTCCCCTCAGTGTCCCCTCCGTGTCCCTTCCGTGTCTCCTCCGTGTCCCCTCCGTGTCCCCTCCGTGTCCCCTCAGTGTCCCCTCCGTGTCCCCTCAGTGTCTCCTCAGTGTCCCCTCAGTGTCCCTTCAGTGTCCCCTCAGTGTCGCCTTCTCTGTCCCATTTTTTCCTCATTTTTTCCTCATTTTTTCCTCATTTTTCCTCATTTTTCCCTCATTTTTTTCCTCATTTTTTCCTCATTTTTTCCTCATTTTTTCCTCGTTTTTTCCTCAATTTTTCCTCATTTTCCCCCATTTCCCCTCTTTCCCAGGGGATCCAGGGCACTCCCAATCCCATTTCCCCGTTGTTCCCATTTATTCCCTTTTTCCCCCAAAATTTTTAAATCTTTTCCCATTTATTTCCCCCCAGTTTTCCCTTCCCCCCCCCCCCTCAGGTTTTCCCATTTTTCCCAATTTTTCAATTTTTTTCTCTCTTTTCCAGGGGTTTGGGGCGGCGCTGCCTCCTGGCCCGGCTGGGGCCCGGCCCCACCCTGCACCAGTGAGAGACTGGGAGGGACTGGGAGGGACTGGGATGGAACTGGGAGCAACTGGGAGGGACTGGGACCAAACTGGGATGGACTGGGATGGACTGGGATGGACTGGGACTAAACTGGGAGGGACTGGGATGGACTGGGATGGACTGGGATGGACTGGGAGAGACTGGGATGGACTGGGACAAAACTGGGATGGACTGGGATGGAACTGGGAGCAACTGGGAGGGACTGGGACCAAACTGGGATGGACTGGGATGGAATTGGGATGGACTGGGACCAAACTGGGATGGACTGGGATGGAATTGGGATGGACTGGGAGGGACTGGGAGGGACTGGGACCAAACTGGGATGGACTGGGATGGAATTGGGATGGACTGGGACCAAACTGGGATGGACTGGGATGGAATTGGGAGCAACTGGGAGGGACTGGGACCAAACTGGAATGGACTGGGATGGAATTGGGATGGACTGGGACCAAACTGGGATGGACTGGGAGGGACTGGGACTAAACTGGGAGGGACTGGGATGGAACTGGGAGCAACTGGGAGGGACTGGGACCAAACTGGGATGGACTGGGATGGACTGGGATGGACTGGGAGAGACTGGGATGGACTGGGACCAAACTGGGATGGACTGGGATGGACTGGGATGGAATTGGGATGGACTGGGAGGGACTGGGAGGGACTGGGACCAAACTGGGATGGACTGGGATGGACTGGGATGGACTGGAACCAAACTGGGATGGACTGGGATGGACTGGGATGGACTGGGAGAGACTGGGATGGACTGGGACAAAACTGGGATGGACTGGGATGGACTGGGATGGAACTGGGAGCAACTGGGAGGGACTGGGACCAAACTGGGATGGACTGGGATGGAATTGGGATGGACTGGGAGGGACTGGGAGGGACTGGGACCAAACTGGGATGGACTGGGATGGAATTGGGATGGACTGGGACCAAACTGGGATGGACTGGGAGGGACTGGGACTAAACTGGGAGGGACTGGGATGGAACTGGGAGCAACTGGGAGGGACTGGGACCAAACTGGGATGGACTGGGATGGACTGGGATGGACTGGGACCAAACTGGGATGGACTGGGATGGACTGGGATGGACTGGGAGAGACTGGGATGGACTGGGACAAAACTGGGATGGACTGGGATGGACTGGGATGGAACTGGGAGCAACTGGGAGGGACTGGGACCAAACTGGGATGGACTGGGATGGACTGGGATGGACTGGGACCAAACTGGGAGGGACTGGGACCAAACTGGGAGGGACTGATGTGGACTGGGATGGACTGGGATGGACTGGGATGGATTTGGGAGCAACTGGGAGGGACTGGGACCAAACTGGGAGGGACTGGGATGGACTGGGAAGGGATTTTGGGGGTTTGGGTGTTTCTGAGCGTTTGCTTTGGGTGTTTTTCTGGGGTTTGGGGTGGATTTAGGATGTTTTGGGCTTTGGGGTGGCTTTAGGGTTTTTTGGGTTCAGTCCCTTTCTCTCCCCATGGGCGCCACGGCCCGGGGGGAGATGAGGAGGGTCAGGGTTTGGCTTTATGGGGTTTTTTTTGGGGTGAGTTAAGGTTTTTTAGGGTTTTTGGGGTCGGGTTCAGGCTCTGTCTCTCCCCCAGGGCCGTCCCCATGGGCACCACGGCCCGGGAGGAGATGAGGAGGTTCTGGGTTTGGGTTTATGGGGGTTCTTTTGGGGTGATTTAAGGTTTTTGGGGGTTTTTGGGGTCGGGTTCAGTCCCTTTCTCTCCCCCAGGGCCGTCCCCATGGGCACCACGGCCCGGGAGGAGATGAGGAGGTTCTGGGAGAGGAACGAGCGCTCGGGGCGACCCCTGTCCCCCCATGTCAGCATCTACAAGTGAGAGACACCCCAAAAACACCCCAAAACCACTCAAACCGCCCCTGAACCGGCCCAAAACCACCCCAAAACTGCCCCAAAGCCCCTGAACCAACCCAAAAGCAGCCAGGGAACCCCCAAATCACCCCAAAACTGCCCCAAAACCACTCAAACCGCCCCTGAACCAGCCCAAAACCACCCCAAAACTGCCCCAAAGCCCCTGAACCAACCCAAAAGCAGCCAGGGAACCCCCAAATCACCCCAAAACTGCCCCAAAACCACTCAAACCGCCCCTGAACCAGCCCAAAACCACCCCAAAACTGCCCCAAAGCCCCTGAACCAACCCAAAAGCAGCCAGGGAACCCCCAAATCACCCCAAAACTGCCCCAAAACCACTCAAACCGCCCCTGAACCAGCCCAAAACCACCCCAAAACTGCCCCAAAACCACTCAAACCGCCCCTGAACCAGCCCAAAACCACCCCAAAACTGCCCCAAAACCACTCAAACCACCCCTAAACCAACCCCAAACCAGTCCAAAACTGCCCCAAAACACCCCAAAAGCAGCCCAAAACCACTCAAACCGCCCCTAAACCAACCCAAAAGCAGCCAGGGAACCCCCAAGTCACCCCAAAACTGCCCCAAAACCACCCAAGCACCCCAAAACCACTCAAAACCACCCAAAACGCCTCAAAACCAGCCCTAAACCACCCCAAAACTGCCCCAAAACCACTTAAGCCGCCCCTAAACCAACCCAAAACCACCCCAAAAGCAGTCAGAGAACCTCAAAATCACCCTAAAACTGCCCCAAAACCACCCAAAACACCCCAAAAGCAACCCAAAACCACCCCAAAACTGCCCCAAAGCCACTCAAACCGCCCCTGAACCACCCAAAACACCCCAAAACCACCCATAACACCCCAAAACCACCCAAAAACTGCTCCAAAACCACTCAAACCGCCCCTGAACCAGCCCAAAACCAGCCAGGGAACCCCCAAATCACCCCAAAACTGCCCTAAAACACCCCAAAAGCAGCCAGAGAACCTCAAAATCACCCTAAAACCTCCCCAAAACCACCCAAAACACCCCAAAACCAGCCCAAAACCACCCCAAAACTGCCCCAAAACCACTCAAGCCGCCCCTGAACCAGCCCAAAACCACCCCAAAACTGCCCCAAAACACCCCAAAAGCAGCCAGAGAACCTCAAAATCACCCTAAATTCACCCCAAAACCACCCAAACTGCCCCTGAACCAACCCAAAACCACCCAAAACACCCCAAAACCACCCCAAAACTGCCCCAAAACCACTCAAGCCGCCCCTGAACCAACCCAAAACCACCCCAAAACTGCCCCAAAACACCCCAAAAGCAGCCAGAGAACCTCAAAATCACCCTAAAACCTCCCCAAAACTGCCCCAAAACCACTCAAACTGCCCCAAAACCAGTCCAAAACTGCCCTAAACCAGCCATTATCACCCCAAAACTGCTCCAAATCACCCCAAAACCAGCCCAGAACAAGCTGGGAACCCCCAAAATCACCCTGGAAGCTTCAGAATCGACCCATGAACCCCAAGTCCACCCTAAATTCACCCCGGGGCACTCCAAATTCGCAAAAAAAAAATCACCCCTAGGAACCCCAAATTCACTCCAGACCACCCTAAAATTCCCCAAATTCACCCCAGGCCACTCCAAAAAATCCCCCAAATTTCCCCTAAATCCCCCAAATTCACCCCAGGCTGCCCCAAATTCCACCCAAAATGCCCCAATCCCCACGTTCCTGTGGGTTTGGGGGTGACCCCCACCCCATTCCTGTGGGATTTGGGGTGCCCCCCACCCCATTCCCACGGTTTTGGGGTGCCCCCAGCCCATTTCTATGGGATTTGGGGTGCCCCCAGCCCCGTTCCTGTGGGATTTGGGGTGACCCCACCACATCCCTGTGGGTTTTGGGGTGCCCCCCACCCCATTCCTGTGGGTTTTGGGGTGCCCCCAGCCCATTTCTATGGGTTTTGGGGTGACCCCACCCCATTCCTGTGGGATTTGGGGTGCCCCCAGCCCCGTTCCTGTGGGATTTGGGGTGACCCCAGCCCGTTCCTGTGGGTTTTGGGGTGACCCCCACCCCATCCCCAGGGTTTTGGGGTGCCCCCAGCCCATCCCCAGGGATTTGGGGTGCCCCCCACCCCATTCCCACGGTTTTGGGGTGCCCCCAGCCCATTTCTATGGGATTTGGGGTGCCCCCAGCCCATCCCCAGGGTTTTGGGGTGACCCCACCCCATTCCCACGGTTTTGGGGTGCCCCCAGCCCATTTCTATGGGATTTGGGGTGCCCCCAGCCCATCCCCAGGGTTTTGGGGTGACCCCAGCCCGTTGCTGTTGCAGGTGGTCGCTGCCCATGGCCATGTCCATCACCCACCGCGGCACCGGCGTCGCCCTCAGCCTCGGTGGGTGGCACTGGGGACACCTGGGGACACCTGGGGACACCTGGGGACACCGGGGACGCTGGGGACCCTTTGCCAGGTGTATCCCTGTTCTCCCTGATGGGCTCTGTCCCCATTCCAGGTGTATCCCTGCTGTCCCCATTCCAGGTGTATCCCTGCTGTCCCCAGCTGTGTCCCTGACGTGTCCCTCCCCTGTCCCCAGGTGTGTCCCTGTCCCCCCCAGGTGTATCTGTCCCCAGGTGTGTCCCTGACATGTCCATCCCCTTCCCCTGTCCCCAGGTGTATCCCTGTTCCTGACATGTCCCTCCCCTGTCCCCAGGTGTGTCCCTGTTGTCCCCAGGTGTGTCCCTGTCCCTGACAGGTGTCCCTGTTGTCCCCAGGTGTGTCCCTGTTCCTGACAGGTTTATCTGTCCCCAGGTGTGTCCCTGTCCCCCCCAGGTGTATCCCTGTCCCCGACATGTCCCTCCCCTGTCCCCAGGTGTGTCCCTGTCCCTGACAGGTGTATCTGTCCCCAGGTGTGTCCCTGACATGTCCATCCCCTTCCCCTGTCCCCAGGTGTGTCCTTGTCCCTGACAGGTGTCCCTGTCCCCCCCAGGTGTGTCCCTGTCCCCTCCAGGTGTGTCCCTGTCCCTGACAGGTTTATCTGTCCCCCCCAGGTGTGTCCCTGACAGGTGTGTCTGTCCCCCCTAGGTGTGTCCCTGTCCCCAGGTGTGTCCCTGTCCCCCCCAGGTGTGTCCCTGTCCCTGACAGGTGTCCCTGTCCCCCCCAGGTGTGTCCCTGTCCCTGACAGGTGTCCCTGTTGTCCCCAGGTGTGTCCCTGTCCCCAGGTGTGTCCCTGTCCCTGACAGGTGTCCCTGTTGTCCTCAGGTGTGTCCCTGTCCCTGACAGGTGTCCCTGTTGTCCCCAGGTGTATCCCTGTCCCTGTCCCCTCCAGGTGTGTCCCTGTCACCCCCAGCTGTGTCCCTGTCCCTGACAGATGTATCTGTCCCCAGGTGTGTCCCTGTCCCTGACAGGTGTCCCTGTCCCCCCCAGGTGTGTCCCTGTCCCCCCCAGGTGTGTCCCTGACATGTCCATCCCCTTCCCCTGTCCCCAGGTGTGTCCTTGTCCCTGACAGGTGTCCCTGTCCCCCCCAGGTGTGTCCCTGTCCCCCCCAGGTGTGTCCCTGTCCCTGACAGGTGTCCCTGTTGTCCCCAGGTGTGTCCCTGTTCTCGGTGGCCGCGCTGCTGCTCCCTGAGCAGTTCCCCCATTACCTGGCGCAGGTGCGGGCGCTCAGCCTGGGCCCCGCCCTCGTGTGCTCGGCCAAGTTCCTGCTGGCCCTGCCCCTGAGCTACCACACCTGGAACGGCGTCCGCCACCTGGTGAGGGCCCGGGCCACCTGCAGTGTCCCTCTGGGGACAACGGGTGACAGTGGGGTGGCACCGGGGTGTCCCACCTGCCCGGGATTTGAGATCGGGAAGGAATTTTGGGAACGGCTCAAAAATGTTGGGAGGGGTTTCATGGGAGCCCGTCCCAGTGTGGAACTGGGAATTGTGCACCTGGGATGTCCCCAGGAGCCCTTTTGGGGACATCAGGTGACAATGGGGGTGGCACCGGGGTGTCCCCCCCCATCCGGGTTCCTGGGATCAGGGAGGAATTTTGGGAATGGCACAAAAATGTTGGCAGGGGTTTTATGGGAGCCCGTCCCTGTGTGGAACTGGGAATTGTGCACCTGGGATGTCCCTTTTGGGGACATCAGGTGACAATGGGGGTGGCACCGGGGTGTCCCCCCCCCATCCGGGTTCCTGGGATCAGGGAGGAATTTTGGGAATGGCACAAAAATGTTGGCAGGGGTTTCATGGGAGCCCGTCCCCGTGTGGAACTGGGAATTGTGCACCTGGGATGTCCCCAGGAGCCCTTTTGGGGACAGCAGGTGACAATGGGGTGGCACCAAGGTGTGTGTCCCCCCCCCCACCTGGATCTCTGAGACTGGGGAGGAATTTTGGGAACGGCACAAAAATGCTGGGAGGGGTTTTACGGGAGCCCGTCCCAGAGTGGAACTGGGAATTGTGCACCTGGAATGTCCCTTTGGGGACAGCAGGTGACAATGGGGGTGGCACCAGGGTGTTCCCCCCCCCCATCCGGGTTCCTGGGATCAGGGAGGAATTTTGGGAATGGCACAAAAATGTTGGCAGGGGTTTTATGGGAGCCCGTCCCCGTGTGGAACTGGGAATTGTGCACCTGGGATGTCCCTTTTGGGGACATCAGGTGACAATGGGGGTGGCACCGGGGTGTCCCCCCCCATCCGGGTTCCTGGGATCAGGGAGGAATTTTGGGAATGGCACAAAATTTTGGGAGGGGTTTTACGGGAGCCCATCCCAGTGTGGGACTGGGAATTGTGCACCTGGGATGTCCCTTTGGGGACAGCAGGTGACAATGGGGGTGGCACCGGGGTGTCCCCCCCCCATCCAGGTTCCTGGGATCAGGGAGGAATTTTGGGAATGGCACAAAATTTTGGGAGGGGTTTTATGGGAGCCCGTCCCAGTGCTCCCAGTTTGGAACTGGGACTCTTGGGGAGAGCTGGGGGTGCTCCAGGGCTGGGATTTTCTGGGATTTTGGGAATTGTGGGATTTTGGGAATTCTGGGATTTTGGGAATTGTGGATTTGTGGAATTCCCAGGGAGGGATCGAGCCCGGAGGGGCCCCTGGGGTTTGGGGGGGGGGGGGTTCAGGGTTTTCCACATTATGGGAATAATGGGAATAATGGGAATAGTGGGAATAATGGGAATAATGGGAATAGTGGGAATAATGGGAATGGGAATAATGGGAATAATGAGAATAATGAGAATAATGGGAATAATGGGAATAATGGGAATAATGAGAATAATGAGAATAATGGGAATAATGGGAATGGGAATAATGGGAATGAGGGAAGTGGGAATGATGGGAATGGGAATAGTGGGAATAATGGGAATGATGGGAATAATGGGAATAATGGGAATGATGGGAATAATGGGAATGGGGAGAGTGGGAATGGGAATTGGGGAGAGTGGGATTAATGGGAATAATGGGAATAATGGGAATGAGGGAAGTGGGAATAATGGGAATGATGGGAATAATGGGAATGGGAATAATGGCAATGATGGGAATAATGAGAATAATGGGAATAATGGGAATGATGGGAATAATGGGAATAATGGGAATGGGAATAGTGGGAATGATGGGAATGGGAATAGTGGGAATAATGGGAATGGGAATAATGGGAATGGGGAGAGTGGGAATGGGAACTGGGGAGAGTGGGATTAATGGGAATAATGGGAATAATGGGAATGAGGGAAGTGGGAATAATGGGAATGATGGGAATGGGAATAGTGGGAATAATGGGAATAATGGGAATAATGGGAATGGGAATAATGGGAATGATGGGAATAATGAGAATAATGGGAATAATGGGAATGAGAATAATGGGAATAATGGGAATAATGGGAATGATGGGAATGATGGGAATAATGGGAATAATGGGAATGATGGGAATAATGGGAATAATGGGAATAATGGGAATGGGAATAATGGGAATGATGGGAATGGGAATAATGGGAATGGGGAGAGTGGGAATGGGAACAGGGGAGAGTGGGATTAATGGGAATAATGGGAATGAGGAAAGTGGGAATAATGGGAATGATGGGAATGGGAATAATGGGAATGATGGGAATAATGGGAATGATGGGAATGGGAATAATGGGAATGATGGGAATAATGAGAATAATGGGAATAATGGGAATGAGAATAATGGGAATAGTGGGAATGATGAGAATGGGAATAATGGGAATAGGGAGAGTGGGAATGGGAACTGGGGAGAGTGGGTTTAATGGGAATAATGGGAATGAGGAAAGTGGGAATAATGGGAATGATGGGAATGGGAATAGTGGGAATAATGGGAATGGGAATAATGGGAATGATGGGAATAATGAGAATAATGGGAATAATGGGAATGAGAATAATGGGATAATGGGAATGATGGGAATGATGGGAATGATGGGAATGATGGGAATAATGGGAATAATGGGAATGGGAATAATGGGAATGATGGGAATGGGAATAGTGGGAATAATGGGAATAATGGGAATAATGGGAATAATGGGAATAATGGGAATAATGGGAATGGGGAGAGTGGGATTAATGGGAATAATGGGAATGCGGAAAGTGGGAATAATGGGAATAATGGGAATAATGGGAATAATGGGAACGGGAGAGAGGAGAGTGGGAGCAATGGGAATAGGAATGATGGGAGTGGGAATGATGGGAGTGGGAATGATGGGAGTGGGAATGATGGGAGTGGGAATGATGGATGGGAATGGGGAATGGGGAGGGGATGGAATGGGAAGGCAGCAGGAACTGGGATGATGGAGGGTGGGATAACTGGGATAAAAGGGAGCGGGAACTGGGATAAAAGTGGGAAAGGAAAGGGGAGAGGGGATGGGAAGAACGATGGGAAAAAGGGGATGGAAAGGGGAATTGAGAAAAGGGGATGGGAATGGGGACAGGGGATGGGAAAAACGGGGATGGAAAATGGCAAAAAGGAGCTGGGAACGGGGAGCAGGGAAGGGAGCGGGAGCCGGGACGCTGAGGGGAGCTGTGTCCCGGCTCTGGGGACAGTGTGACACCGCTGTCCCCGCTGTCTCCGCAGGCCTGGGACCTGGGCAAGGGGCTGAAGCTGCCGCAGGTGACGCAGTCGGGGCTGCTGGTGCTGGCCCTGACCCTGCTGTCCTCGGCCGCGCTGGCGGCGCTGTGACAGCCCCGGGGCCTTCCCTGAATCCCGGGATCCCAAAATCCCGGAATCCCAAAATCCCGAAATTCCAAATCCCGGGAATCCCAAAATCCTGGAATCTCAAAATCCCGAAATTCCAAATCCCGGGAATCCCAAAATCCTGAAATTCCAGGAATCCTGGGAATCCCAAAATCCCGGAATCCCAAAATCCTGGAATCCCAAAATCCCGAAATTCCAAATTCCTGGAATCCCAAAATCCCGGAATCCTAAAATCCCAAAATTCCAAATTCCGGGAATCCCAAAATCCCGAAATTCCAAATTCTGGGAATCCCCAAATCCCGGGAATCCCAAAATCTGGGAATCCCAAAATCCCGGAATTCCAAATTCCGGGAATCCCAAAATCCCGAAATTCCAAATCCCGGGAATCCCAAATTCCTGGAATCCCAAAATCCCGGGATCCCAAAATCCTGGAATCCCAAAATCCCGAAATCCTAAAATCCCAAAATTCCAAATTCTGGGAATCCCAAAATCCCAGAATCCCAAAATCCCCAAATTCCAAATTCCTGGAATCCCAAAATCCCCGGAATCCTAAAATCCTGAAATTCCAAATTCCGGGAATCCCAAAATCCCAGAATCCCAAAATCCCGGAATCCCAAAATCCTGAAATTCCAAATTCCCGGGAATCCCAAAATCCCGAAATTCCAAATCCCGGGAATCCCAAAATCCTGGAATCCCAAAATCCCGAAATTCCAAATTCCCGGGAATCCCAAAATCCCGAAATTCCAAATTCCGGGAATCCCAAAATCCTGGAATCCCGAAATCCTGGAATCCCACCCCTCCCCATCCCCCTCCCCAAAATCCTGGGAATCCCAAAATCCGGGAATCTCGAAATCCCACCCCTCCCTCCCTCCCCCTCCCCAAAATTCCGGGATGGGCAGACCTGCCCCACCCCCTCCCCACCAGCAGTGAGCCCCTCGGTGTCCCCATTGTCCCCGTGGTGTCCCCATTGTCCCCTTGGTGTCCCCATTGTCCCCTCAGTGTCCCCACTGTCCCCTCAGTGTCCCCACTGTCCCCTCGGTGTCCCCATTGTCCCCTCAGTGTCCCCACTGTCCCCTCGGTGTCCCCATTGTCCCCGTGGTGTCCCCATTGTCCCTTCGGTGTCCCCATTGTCCCCGTGGTGTCGCCATTGTCCCCTCGGTGTCCCCACGTGTCCCCGAGGCCGGGACAATGCGGGATCTGTGTGCCCACGAGTGGCATTGGCACCGGGGTGGCACCACAGCAGCACAAGGAGCTCCATTGAGGCAGCGCCCCACGGGGGTGGGTGACAGGTGACATCTCGGTGCCACCCCCCTGCCACCACTCAGAGTCCTGGGTCCTGTGGGAATTCCATGACTCAGCTCATTTTTGGGGGGAAAAATCCCAATTTTGGAGCCTCCTGCTAATGGGGTGGCAGTGGTGACAAGTGACATCTCAATGCCACCCCTGGGGTCATCATCCCCATGGAAATTTCTTTATTCAGCCCATTTTTTGGGGAGAAAAATCCCAATTTTGGATCCTCCTGCTGATGGGGTGGCAGTGGTGACAAGTGACATCTTGGTGCCATCCCCCTGCCACCACTGGGGTCCTCAAACTCCTGGGAATTCCATAATTCAGCTCATTTTTGGGTGGAAAAATCCCAATTTTGGAGCCTCCTGCTAATGGGGAGCAGTGGTGACAAGTGACATCTCAGTGCCACCCCTGGGGTCATCATCCCCATGGAAATTTCTTTATTCAGCCCATTTTGGGGGGAAAAATCCCAATTTTGGAGCCTCCTGCTGATGGGGAGGCAGTGGTGACAAGTGACATCTCGGTGCCACCCCCCTGCCACCCCTGGGGTCCTCAAACTCCTGGGAATTCCATGATTCAGCCCATTTTTGAGGGGAAAAATCCCAATTTTGGAGCCTCCTGCTAATGGGGTGGCAGTGGTGACAAGTGACATCTCAATGCCACCCCTGGGGTCATCATCCCCATGGAAATTTCTTTATTCAGCCCATTTTTTGGGGAGAAAAATCCCAATTTTGGAGCCTCCTGCTGATGGGGAGCAGTGCCACAGGGGTGACATCTTGGTGTCACCCCCCTGCCACCACTGGGGTCAATCAACCCTGTGGGAATTCCATAATTCAGCCCATTTTTGGAGAGAAAAATCCCAATTTTGGAGCCTCCTGCTAATGGGGTGGCAGTGGTGACAAGTGACATCTCAATGCCACCTCCCTGCCACCACTGGGGTCCTCAAACTCCTGGGAATTCCATAATTCAGCCCATTTTTGGAGAGAAAAATCCCAATTTTGGATCCTCCTGCTGATGGGGAGGCAGTGGTGACAAGTGACATCTCGGTGCCACCCCCCTGCCACCCCTGGGGTCCTCAAACTCCTGGGAATTCCATAATTCAGCCCATTTTTGGGGGGAAAAATCCCCAATTTTGGAGCTAATGGGGTGGCAGTGGTGACAAGTGACATCTCGGTGCCACCCCTGGGGTCATCATCCCCATGGAAATTTCTTTATTCAGCCCATTTTTTGGGGAGAAAAATCCCAATTTTGGATCCTCCTGCTGATGGGGTGGCAGTGGTGACAAGTGACATCTTGGTGCCATCCCCCTGCCACCACTGGGGTCCTCAAACTCCTGGGAATTCCATGACTCAGCTCATTTTTGGGGGGAAAAATCCCAATTTTGGATCCTCCTGCTGATGGGGTGGCAGTGGTGACAAGTGACATCTCGGTGCCACCCCTGGGGTCATCATCCCCATGGAAATTTCTTTATTCAGCCCATTTTGGGGGGAAAAATCCCAATTTTGGAGCCTCCTGCCGGTGGGAACGTCCTGGTTTCGTGGTGGGGACGCCTTTGTCACTCCAGGCGTTGTCACCCCAGTTTTGTCACCCAGCTGTTGTCACCTGTGCCCTGGGGAACACAATAAAGCAGCTCTGTCCCGGATTCTCCTTTCTCCTCCTCCCCAGCGTGGAAAAAATGGGGGAATAAAAAGAAAAAACCCCAAAATTTGCAGTTCCTGGAGGAGCCCGGCGGAGTTTTGGGGTCGGGTTTGGGGGATTTTGAACCTTTGCAAAGGGGATTTGGGGTCGGGTTTGGGGGGTTTTGAACCTTTGGGAAATGACTCTCCCCACCCCACCTCGAGTTCCTGCCCCAGCTCCATGTGGGGAGGGGTCCTGCTGGGAAAATCCAGGATTTTTTGGGGGAAAATCCAGGATTTTTTGGAGAAATCCAGGATTTTATGGGGAAAAATGCAGGAATTTCGGGGGGAAAATACAGGATTTTATGGGGAAAATTCAAGATATTTTGGGGAAAATCCAGGGTATTTTGGGGAGAAAATCCAGGATTTTATGGGGAAAATCCAGGATTTTATGGGGAAAATTCAGGATATTTTGGGGAAAAATCCAGGATATTTTGGGGGAACACCAGGATTTTATGGGGAAAATCCAGGATATTTTGGGAGAACACCCAGGATTTTATGGGGAAAATTCCAGGATTTTATGGCAAAAATCCAGGATATTTTGGGGAAAAATCCAGGAATTTTGGAGGGGAAAATCCAGGATATTTTGGGGAGAAAATCCAGGATTTTTGGGGAGAAAATCCAGGATTTTATGGGGAAAATTCAAGATATTTTGGGGAAAATCCAGGATATTTTGGGGAAAAATCCAGGATTTTATGGGGAAAACTCCAGGATATTTTGGGGAGAAAATCCAGGATTTTATGGGGAAAATCCAGGATTTTATGGGGAAAAATCCAGGATATTTTGGGGAAAAATCCAGGAATTTCAGGGGCAAAATCCAGGATTTTTTGGGGAAAAGTCCAGGATTTTCTTTTTCAGAAAATCCAGGATATTCTGGGGAGAAAATCCAGGATTTTATGGGAAAAACTCCAGGATATTTTGGGGGGAAAATCCAGGATTTTTTTGGGGGGAGCACCCAGGATTTTATGGGGAAAATTCAGGATATTTTGGGGGGAACACCCAGGATTTTATGGGGAAAATTCAGGATATTTTGGGGAAAAATCCAGGACTTTTGGGGAGAAAATGCAGGATTTTATGGGGAAAATCCAGGATATTTTGGGGAGAAATCCAGGATTTTTTGGGGGGAACACCCAGGATTTTATGGGGAAAACTCCAGGATATTTTGAGGGGAAATCCTGGAATTTTGGGGGGGAAAATCCAGGAGTTTTGGGGGGTGAAAATCCAGGATTTTTTGGGGGAAAAATCCAGGATTTTGGGGATGGCAGGAGGGGTGTGGGTGGTTTGACCCCATCCCAATCCCATCCCCAATTAATTTCCTAATTAAGAATCCTCCCCTGGCACCAGAGAGGAGGAGGAGGAAGGATCAGAGGCAAACCCTAAACCCCAAACGGATTTGGGGCAAACCGTAAACCCCAAAAGGATTTGGGCAAACCCCAAAAGGATTTGGGCAAACCCTAAACCCTAAACCCCAAAAGGATTTGGTCCAAACCCTAAAACCCAAACGGATTTGGGCCAAACCCTAAACCCCAAAAGGATTTGGGTCAAACCCTAAAACCCAAACGGATTTGGGTCTAAACCCCAAACGGATTTGGGTCTAAACCCCAAACGGATTTGGGCAAACCCCAAACGGATTTGGGCAAACCCTAAACCCCAAAAGGATTTGGGTCTAAACCCCAAAAGGATTTGGGTCAAACCCTAAACCCCAAAGGATTTGGGTCAAACCCTAAACCCCAAACGGATTTGGGCCAAACCTTAAACTCCAAAAGGATTTGGGCCAAACCCTAAATCCCAAAAGGATTTGGGCAAACCCCAAATGGATTTGGGCCAAACCCTAAACTCCAAAAGGATTTGGGCAAACCCTGAACCCCAAACGGATTTGGGTCAAACCCTAAACCCCAAAAGGATTTGGGTCTAAACCCCAAATGGATTTGGGCAAACCCTAAACCCCAAACGGATTTGGGTCAAAACCTAAAACCAAAAAGGGTTTTGGGCAAACCCTAAACCCCAAAAGGATTTGGGTCTAAACCCCAAATGGATTTGGGCAAACCCTGAACCCCAAAAAGATTTGGCCAAACCCTAAACCCCAAAAGGATTTGGGTCTAAACCCCAAAAGTATTTGGGTCAAACCCTAAACCCCAAAGGATTTGGGTCAAACCCTAAACCCCAAACGGATTTGGGCCAAACCTTAAACTCCAAAAGGATTTGGGCCAAACCCTAAACCCCAAAAGGATTTGGGCAAACCCCAAATGGATTTGGGCCAAACCCTAAAACCCAAAAGGATTTGGGCAAACCCCAAACGGATTTGGGCCAAACCCTGAACCCCAAAAGGATTTGGGCAAACCCCAAAAGGATTTGGGCCAAACCCTAAACCCCAAAAGGATTTGGGCCAAACCCTGAACCCCAAACGGATTTGGGTCAAACCCTAAACCCCAAAAGGATTTGGGCAAACCCCAAAAGGATTTGGGCAAACCCTAAACCCTAAACCCCAAAAGGATTTGGGCAAACCCCAAAAGGATTTGGGCCAAACCCTAAACCCCAAAAGGATTTGGGCCAAACCCTGAACCCCAAACGGATTTGGTCCAAACCCTAAACCCCAAACGGATTTGGGCAAACCCCAAATGGATTTGGGCCAAACCCTAAAACCCAAAAGGATTTGGGTCTAAACCCCAAAAGGATTTGGGCAAACCCTGAACCCCAAACAGATTTGGGTCAAACCCTAAACCCCAAAAAGATTTGGGCAAACCCCAAAAGGATTTGGGCAAACCCCAAACGGATTTGGGCCAAACCCTGAACCCCAAAAGGATTTGGGCAAACCCTGAACCCCAAACGGATTTGGGTCAAACCCTAAAACCCAAACGGATTTGGGCAAACCCCAAACGGATTTGGGCCAAATCCTGAACCCCAAAAGGATTTGGGCTCATTCCAAGCATTTCCTGCATTTCCCAGCCTTTATTTCCCATTTTTGGGGGGCCCGGACCCCCCTGAGGGGGGGTGAAAGGTGGGGTTGGGGTGAGGGGATTGTCCCCAGGGGAGGGAGGGGACAATGACAGCAGAGCCACCTCGGGGGGGGGGCGCTCAGGAGCCGGGGGGGTTTTGGGGTGAGGGTCCCCAACCATAGGGATTTAGGGGACAGGGTCCCTCCCCAGGGGGATTTTGGGGACCCCCCAAATAGGGGCTGAGGGGACAGGGGGGTCCCTGCTCGGGGGGGGTCAGGGGACAGGGCTGATTTAGGGGACAGAGTCCCCCCTCAGAGGGGTTTGGGGCACAGGGTCCCCCCTCAGCGCCGTCCCCAGCTTTGGGGGGCTCAGGAGCCGGGGGGGTTTTGGGGTGAGGGTCCCCAACCATAGGGATTTAGGGGACAGGGTCCCTCCCCAGGGGGATTTTGGGGACCCCCCAAATAGGGGCTGAGGGGACAGGGGGGTCCCTGCTCAGGGGGGGTCAGGGGACAGGGTCCCCCCTCAGAGGGGTTTGGGGCACAGGGTCCCCCCTCAGCGCCGTCCCCAGCTTTGGGGGGCTCAGGGCGGGGGGAGCCCCCGCTGGGACCCCCCTGCTCCTTTCCGGAAGGTTCCGCGGGCCAGGGCTGCTGCGGCTGTGGGAGAGAGGGGGGGCGGTCAGGGGGGGTCCCCAGGGACCCCTCAAAAGGGGGGAGCTCCTGGTTGTGGGGTCCCCACCCGGAGCTGGGGGCATTGGGGACACTGGGGACAACGGGAGCTCCCTTGTGGCAACGGCCCCAAAATTGTGTCCCCCGCTCCTGTGTGCTCCCCGTGTCCCCCCTTTGTCCCCATGCCCGCGGCCCTGTGTCCCCCCTTTGTCCCCACATCCCTCAGATCTGTGTCCCCCCTTTGTCCCCACACCCCCATGTCCCCCTGTCCCCCATTTCCGTGTCCCTGTGTCCCCCCCTTTGTCCCCACACCCCCATGTCCCCCTGTCCCCCATTTCCGTGTCCCTGTGTCCCCCCCTTTGTCCCCACACCCCCATGTCCCCCTGTCCCCCATTTCCGCGGCCCTGTGTCCCCCCTTTGTCCCCACACCCCTCAGATCTGTGTCCCCCCCTTTGTCCCCACACCCCCATGTCCCTCTGTCCCCATGCCCGTGGCCCTGTGTCCCCCCTTTGTCCCTCTGTCCCCCATTTCCGTGTCCCTGTGTCCCCCCATATCCGCCTGTCCCCCCCTTATCTGCCACGTCCCTTTGTCCCCTCATCCCTGTCCCCAGTCCCCCTATGTCCCCTGTCCCCACATCTGTGTCCCCCCATGTCCCCGTGTCCCCCATCCCGCTGTCCCCTCTCCCGTCCGTTCTGTGCCACCCCTGCCCTGCCCCTCCTTGAGTGCCGGGGGTGTCCCTGTGTGTCCCCAGCTGTGTC
Source organism: Ammospiza caudacuta (assembly GCF_027887145.1). NCBI lineage: Eukaryota > Metazoa > Chordata > Aves > Passeriformes > Passerellidae > Ammospiza > Ammospiza caudacuta. The sequence continues at coordinate 3,891,928 of NC_080622.1, forward strand.
CCCATGTCCCCAGGTGTACCCCAGATGTGTCCCAGTGTCCCCAGGTGTGTCCCAGGTGTCCCCCAGGTGTATTCCAGCGTACTCCAGGTGTATTCCAGTGTACTCCAGGTGTGTCCCTGTGTGTCCCCAGATGTGTCCCAGGTGTCCCCAGCTGTCCTCAGCTGTGTCCCCATGTGTCCCCATGTGTGTCACCTTGCCGGTGACCCGTGTCCTGATGCCATTGCAGGCCCTCCACAGCGCCCGGGGCTGTCCCTGTGTGTGTCCCCATGTCCCAGGTGTGTCCCCAGGTGTGTCCCCATGTCCCCAAGGTGTCACCTTGCCGGTGACCCGTGTCCTGACGCCATTACAAGCTCTCCTCAGCTCCTGGGGCTGTTCCCGTGTGTGTCCCCATGTCCCCAGCCGTGTCCCCATGTCCCAGCTGTGTCCCCATGACTGTCACCTTGCCGGTGACCCGTGTCCTGATGCCATTACAAGCTCTCCGCAGCTCCCGGGGCTGTCTCTGTGTGTGTCCCCATGTCCCCAGGAAGGTCCCCGTGTGTCCCCAGGGTGTCACCTTGCCGGTGACCCGTGTCCTGATGCCGTTGCAGGCCCTCCGCAGCTCCCGGGGCTGTTCCTGTGTGTGTGTCCCCATGTCCCCAGCCGTGTCCCCATGTGTCCCCAAGGTGTCACCTTCCCAATGACCCGTGTCCTGATGCCATTACAGGCCCTCCTCAGCTCCTGGGGCTCTTCCCTGTGTCTATCCCCATGTCCCCAGCTGTGTCCCCATGTGTCCTCAGGGTGTCACCTTGCCGGTGACCCGTGTCCTGATGCCATTACAAGCTCTCCGCAGCTCCCGGGGCTGTTCCCGTGTGTGTGTCCCCATGTCCCCAGGAAGGTCCCCATGTGTCCCCAGGGTGTCACCTTGCCGGTGACCCGTGTCCTGATGCCGTTGCAGGCTCTCTGCAGCTCCCGGGGCTGTTCCCGTGTGTGTCCCCATGTCCCCAGAAGGTCCCCATGTCCCAGCCGTGTCCCCAGCTGTGTCCCCATCTGTCCCCATGAGTGTCACCTTCCCAATGACCCGTGTCCTGATGCCATTGCAGGCCCTCCTCAGCTCCTGGGGCTGTTCCCCGTGTGTGTCCCCATGTCCCCAGCTGTGTCCCCATGTCCCCAGGAAGGTCCCCATGTCCCAGCTGTGTCCCCATCTGTCCCCATGAGTGTCACCTTCCCAATGACCCGTGTTCTGATGCCATTGCAGGCCCTCCGCAGCTCCTGGGGCTGTCCCTGTGTGTGTCCCCATGTCCCAGCCGTGTCCCCATGTCCCAGCTGTGTCCCCAGCTGTGTCCCCAGGGTGTCACCTTGCCGGTGACCCGTGTCCGGATGCCGTTGCAGGCTCTCCGCAGCTCCCGGGGCTGTTCCCGTGTGTGTGTCCCCATGTCCCAGCCGTGTCCCCATGTCCCCAGGAAGGTCCCCGTGTGTCCCCAGGGTGTCACCTTGCCGGTGACCCGTGTCCGGATGCCGTTGCAGGCTCTCCGCAGCTCCCGGGGCTGTTCCCGTTGCAGCCGCTCGGCGGCCCCGGGCTCGCGGGCGCTGCGGTCCAGCCGGGCCGGGGGGATCCGCGCTGGCATCGCCCACGTGCCCAGGAAGGTGCCCCAGGGCGACACCTGCGGGGGGGGGCACGGCGGGGGTGGGACCCCAAAACTGCCCCGGGACCGGGAGGGGACCCCAAAGCTACCCCGGGAGCGGGGGTGGCACCGGTGTGCCCCCGGGAACGAGGGGGACCCCAAAACTGCCCCGGTGTCCCCCTGGGGACCCCAAAACTGAGCAAGGGGGGCAGGACCCCAAAACTGCTCCAAGTGCAGGGAGAGACCCCAAAACTGCTCCGGGTACGGAGGAGGGACCCCAAAGCTACCCCGGGACGGGGGGGGGGACCCCAAAACTGCTCCGGTGTCCCCACGGGGACCCCAACACTGCTCAGGTGTCCCCATGGGGACCCCAAACCTGCCCCGGGGCTCCGGGAGCGGGGGGGGGGGACCCCAAAACGGTCCCGGGACCGAGGGGAGACCCTAAAACTGTCTCGGGAGTGGGGGTGACCCCAAAACTGCCCCAGGACGGGGGCAGGGACCCCAAAACTGTCTCGGGAGTGAAGGGAGGGACCCCAAAAGTGCCCCGGGTGCGGGGAGAGACCCCAAAACTGCTCCGGGATCTCAGGAGCGCGGGGGACCCCAAAAGTGCCCCGGGTGCGGGGGGTGGGACCCCAAACCTGCCCCGGTATCGCCCCGGGAGCGGGGCAGGACCCTAAAATTGCCCCCGTGTCCCCCCGGGGACCCCAAAACTGTCTCGGGAGCGAAGGGGGGGACCCCAAAACTGTCTTGGAAGTGGGGGTGACCCCAAAACTGCCCCAGGACGGGGGTAGGGACCCCAAAACTGCCTCGGGAGTGAAGGGAGGGACCCCCCAAACCTGCCCTGGGTACGGGGCGGGACCCCAAAGCCGCCCCGGGTCCGGGGGGATCCCAAATCTGCCCCGAGTGCGGAGGGGACCCCAAAACCGTCCTGGGTGCGGGGAGAGACCCCAAAAGTGCCCCGGGAGCGAAGGGGGGGACCCCAAAAGCGCCCCGGGGCTCACCTTGGATCGCGGCACGTGCGGCAGGAGGTGCCCCCGGTCGTCGGCGATGAACGGGGTTGGGGGGCGAGGGGTCGGCAGCTGAGGGGGGGGGGGGGCGGTGGGATTGGGGGGTCAGAACCGGCCTGGGGGGGGGGGGCGGGGGGCTGGGAGGGGTTTGGGGGTGCTGGGGTGAAGTTTGAGGGTACTGGAGTGGGGTTTGGGGGGGCCGGAATTGGGCTGGGGGGCGTCGTGGGAAGGGGTTTGAGGATCATGGGATGAGGTTTGGGGGTCCTGGGATGGCGTTTGGGGGTCCTGGGAAGGGTTTGGGGGTCCTGGGAAGGGGTTTGGGGGTCCTGGGAAGGGGTTTGGGGGGTCCCCGGGGATAATGACCGGGTTGGGGGTGTCCTGGTGGGTCCTGGGAGGGGTTTGGGGGTCCTGGGATGGCGTTTGGGGGTCCTGGGATGGGGTTTGGGGGTCCTGGGGTGGCGTTTGGGGGTCCTGGGAGGGGTTTGGGGGTCCTGGGGTGGCGTTTGGGGGTCCTGGGATGGCGTTTGGGGGTCTTGGGATGGGGTTTGGGGGTCTTGGGAAGGGGTTTGGGGGTCCTGGGATGCGTTTGGGGGTCCTGGGGTGGCGTTTAGGGGTCCTGGGAAGGGGTTTGGGGGGTCCCCGGGGATAATGACCGGGTTGGGGGTGTCCTGGTGGGTCCTGGGAGGGGTTTGGGGGTCCTGGGATGGCGTTTGGGGGTCCTGGGAAGGGGTTTGGGGGTCCTGGGAGGGGTTTGGGGGTCCTGGGGTGGCGTTTAGGGGTCCTGGGAAGGGGTTTGGGGGTCCTGGGGTGGCGTTTGGGGGGTCCCCGGGGATGATGAGCGGTTTGGGGGTGTCCTGGTGGCCCGGGAAGGGGTTTGGGGGTGCTGGGGTGGGGTTGGGGGGTCCCCGGGGGGGATCAGGACTGGGCTCGGGGGGGTCCTGGGAGGGGGTTTGGGGGTCTCAGAGGGCTCTGGGGGGGCGGGGCTGGGGTTGAGGAGGGGTCTGGGGGTGTCGGTCAATGCCCCCCCATTCCGGGTCGGGATTTTGGGGGGGGTACCTTCGGGGGGGGGCGGGGCACGGTCCAGCACTGCAGCCGGGGGGGGCTGAAGGCGTCCTCGTACTGGGGAGGGGGAGGGGCCGCTCAGAGCCGGGACCCCCCGGGCCCCTCCCCCGAGACCCCCGAGCCTCCTGTCCCCCCTCATCCCCCCATTTTCCCCCTTTGCTCCCCTTTTCTCCCCCCCATTTCACCCCCTCTTCCCTCCCACCTTTGCCCCCCCTTCCTCTCCTTTTCCCTCCCCTTTTCTCTCCCCTTTTTTTCCATTTCCCCCCCATTTTTCCCCCATTTTTTCCCCTTTTTTCCCCCATTTTTCCCCGCCCCCCCCACACCTGCCCCGCCATGTTGCGTTGCCCGGCAACCGCCGCGCGCGCCCCCTGGCGGCCGTTACGGGGGGCGTGGCCAAACGCGTCATCAACAGAAACCACGCCCACTCCCTGACCACGCCCCTCAGTAGCTCCGCCCCCCTGCGGGCCTCAGGACAGGCTTGGGGACAGAGGAGGGGACACGAAGGGACAGGAATGGGGACAGGGAATGGGGACAGGGATGGGGACGAGGACAGCGACAGGAGGGGACATGAGGGGACACGAAGGGACAGGGATGGGGACAGGGAATAGGGACAGGGATGGGGACAAGGACAGGGAATGGGGACAGGGATGGGGACAGGGAATAGGGTCAGGGATGGGGACGAGGACAGCGACAGGAGGGGACACGAAGGGACAGGGATGGGGACAGGGAATAGGGACAGGGATGGGGACAAGGACAGGGAATAGGGACAGGGATGGGGACGAGGACAGCGACAGGAGGGGACATGAGGGGACGTGAAGGGACAAGAGGGGAATGGGAACAGGAATGGGGACGAGAACAGGGCCAGGAGGGGACACAAAGGGATGGGGACAGGGACGGGAGGGGACAGGAGAGGACAGGGACAGAAGGAGACACGCAGGGACAGGGAATAGGGACAGGAGGGGACAGGGATGGGGACGAGGACAGGGATAGGAGGGGACACAAAGGGTTGGGGACGTGAAGGGACAGGAGGGAACAGCGACAGGGACACGAAGGGATAGGGACAGGAGGGGACATGAAGGGACAGAGAATAAGGAAAGGAGGGGACAGGGATGGGGACAGGGACACGAAGGGGACAAGGGGGGGACAGAGATGAGGACAGGGACAGGAGAGAATAGGACAGGGATGGGGACGAGGACAGGGACAGGAGGGGACACAAAGGGATGGGGAGAGGGATGGGGACATGAAGGGATGGCAGGGGGACAGGGACAGGGACACGAAGGGACAGGGATGGGGACAGGGACATGAAGGGACAGGAGGGGACACGAAAGGACAGGGACAGGGAATAAAATAAGGACAGCAGGGGACAGGGACAGGGACACGTCCCCTGTTCCCCTCCCCACCCCCGTGTCCCCTCAGCCCCGTGTCCCCCTGTGGAGGGGACAGAAGTCACCTCAGGCCACTGAGAGGGGCGGGTTGGGGACACCGGTGTCACCTCTGGGCATCCTTGGCTTGGAATGTCCTGTCCCCTCTGTCCCTGTCCCCTCTGTCCCCTCCCTGTCCCCTCTGTGTCCCCTCCATGTCCCCATCCTTGCCCCCGTCCTTTTCACCATTTTTGTCACCTTTGTCCCCATCCCTGTCTCCTCTGTCCCCTCCCTGTCCCCTCCCTGTCCCCTCTGTCCCCGTCACGCCACTCCCATCTCAATTCTCTCAATTTTATTCCATTTTTTCATTTTTTTTTCTTTTCCCTTTTTCTCCATATTTTTTTTTCTTCCTGGTTTCGGGGTTCGTTTTCCTTTCGCTCCGTTCCGAACCGGCCCCCAAAAAAAACCCCAAAAAATCCCAAATGTGGGGGTGGGGACAGAGGGTGACAATGACACCGCGGGGGGAGCTGGGATGAGACTGGGGAAACTGGGAATGGGGGGGATCGTAAAAAAAGGGGCCAAACCCCAAAAATTAAGCAAAAAAAACAGGGGAGGGAGGGGATTTGGGGCATTTTGTAGGATTTTTAGGGTTTTTAGGGTTTTTTTTTGGGCTTCGGGAGCCGCTGCTGCCGTCACTTTGTCGGGCGGGCTGTCGCTGTCACCGTCACCTTGGTAGCCCCATGAGGGAGCTCCAGGACAGGAATTTTGTGGGATTTTGTAAGATTTTATGGAATTTTGAGGGGAATTCTGTGGGGTTTTAGTAGGATTTTGAGGGTTTTTAGGGTTTTTTTGGGCTTCGGGAGCCGCTGCTGCCGTCGCTTTGTCGGGCTGGCTCTTTGTGTCACCGTCCCCGTCCCTGTCCCCGTGGTGGCCCCGCGAGGGAGTTCCAGAAAAGGAATTCTGTGGGATTTTGAAGGATTTTATGGGATTTTGGGGGCAATTTTGTAGGATTTTGAGCGGTTTTAAGGTTTTTCGGGCTTCGGGAGCCGCTCCTGCCGTCGCTTTTGTAGACCGGCTCTCGCTGTCGCTGTCCCCGTGGTGGCCCCGCAAGGGAGCCCCAGGAAAGGAATTTTGGGGGATTTTAAAGGATTTTATGGGATTTTGGTAGCAATTCTGTGGGATTTCGGCAGGAATTTTGTAGGATTTTGAAGTTTTTTAGGGTTTTTTTGGGCTTCGGGAGCCGTCACTTTGTTGGGCGGGCTTTTTCTGTCGCTGTCCACGCGAGGGCGCTCCAGGACAGGAATTTTTGAGGGGCTTTTGACGGATTTTATGGAATTTTTGGGGGAATTCTGTGGGATTTTGAGGTTTTAGGGGGTTTTTGGCTTCGGGAGCCGCTCCTGCCGTCACTTTGTCCAGCTGGCGCTTTCTGTCGCTGTCCCCGTGGTGGCCACACGAGGGCGCTCCAGGACAGGAATTTTTGGGGGATTTTATGGAATCCTGGTAGGAATTCTGTGGGATCTCGGGAAGAATTTTGTAGGAATTTGAAGCTTTTTTGGTTTTTTTTGGCTTCGGGAGCCGCTCCTGCCGTTGCTTTTGCGGACCCATGCTCCCTGTCACTGTCGCTGTCCCCGTGGTGACCACGCGAGGGCGCCCCAAGAAAGGAATTTCGGGGGATTTTGAAGGATTTTATGGGATTTTGGTAGGAATTCTGTGGGATTTCTGTAAGATTTTATGGGTTTTGTAGGATTTGGTAGGATTTTGAGCGGTTTTAGGTTTTTTTTGGCTTCGGGAGCCGCTCCTGCCGTCACTTTGTCCGGCTGGCGCTTTCTGTCGCTGTCCCCGTGGTGGCCACACGAGGGCGCTCCAGGACAGGAATTTTTGGGGGATTTTGAAATATTTTATGGAATTTTGGGAGGGATTCTGGGAGGTTTTGAGTTTTTTTGGGGGTTTTTTGGGCTTCAGGAGCCGCTCCTGCCGTCACTTTGTCAGGCGGGCTCTTTCTGTCGCTGTCCCCATCCCTGTCCCCGTGGTGGCCACACGAGGGCGCCCCAGGAAAGGAATTTTTGGGGATTTTAAAGAATTTTATGGCATTTTGGTAGGAATTCTGTGGAATTTAGTAGGATTTTGAAACTTTTTAAGGTTTTTTGGGCTTCGGGAGCCGCTCCTGACGTCACTTTTACGGACTCACTGTCCCCGTCCCTGTCCCCGTGGTGGCCACACGAGGGCGCCCCAGGAAACGAAGTTTTGGGGATTTTAAAGAATTTTATGGCATTTTGGTAGGAATTCTGTGGAATTTAGTAGGATTTTGAAACTTTTTAAGGTTTTTTGGGCTTTGGGAGCCGCTGCTGCCGTCACTTTTGCGGACTCACTGTCCCTGTCTCTGTCCCTGTAGTGGCCCCACGAGGGAGCTCCAGGACAGAATTTTTTTGGGGGGCATTTTGAAGATTTTACGGAATTTTGTGGGTTTTTGAAATATTTTATGGAATTTTTGGGAGGGAATCCTCTGGCATTGTGTGTACTATCCTCTGGGATTTTGGGAAGAATTCTGTAGGAATTCGAAGAAGCTTTTAAAGGATTTTTTGGGCTGGCGGAGCCGCTGCTGCCGTCGCTTTGTCGGGTGGGCTGTCCGTGTCGCTGTCCCCGTCCCTGTCCCCGTGGTGGCCACACGAGGGCGCCCCAGGAAACGAAGTTTTGGGGATTTTAAAGAATTTTATGGCATTTTGGTAGGAATTCTGTGGAATTTAGTAGGATTTTGAAACTTTTTAAGGTTTTTTGGGCTTCGGGAGCCGCTCCTGACGTCACTTTTACGGACTCACTGTCCCCGTCCCTGTCCCCGTGGTGGCCACACGAGGGCGCCCCAGGAAACGAAGTTTTGGGGATTTTAAAGAATTTTATGGCATTTTGGTAGGAATTCTGTGGAATTTAGTAGGATTTTGAAACTTTTTAAGGTTTTTTTGGGCTTCAGGAGCCACTCCTGCCGTCGCTTTTGCGGACTCACTGTCCCTGTCTCTGTTCGTGTAGTGGCCCCGCGAGGGAGCTCCAGGACAGAATTTTTTTGGGGGGCATTTTGAAGATTTTACGGAATTCCGTGGGAATTTTTGTGGGTTTTTGAAATATTTTATGGAATTTTTGGGAGGGAATCCTCTGGCATTGTGTGTACTATCCCGTGGGATTTCGGGAAGAATTCTGTAGGAATTCGAAGAAGCTTTTAAAGGATTTTTTGGGCTGGCGGAGCCGCTGCTGCCGTCGCTTTGGCGGGCGGGCTCTCTGTGTCGTTGTCTCTGTCGTTGTCGCCGTCGCCGCCGGGTGGCCGCGGTGTCACAGCGCGGGACAGGTGACCTGGTGTCGCATGCCGTCGTTGCAGAGCAGCGCGGCCGCGCGCTCGTCGCCGTCGCCGTGCTGGCACTGCATGTAGCTGATGCCATGTGGGGAGTACGAGTGGTGGGCACAGGCGGCGCACGGCCGGGGCATGGTGCCACCCGTGCTGCTCCTGCGGGGACAGCGCGGTGACATCGTCAGGTGGCGCCGCCAGGGGGTGGGTGGCGCTTGGGGAAAGGGGGTTTGGCGCCGCCCCGTGGTGTCGCGAGGGGTTTGGTGGCACCTATTGGCACCTCTTGGTGGCCATCAGTGCTCTGTGCCACCCACCCCTGCTTGGTGACACTTCTAGGTCACTCTCAGTGCTCTGTGCCACCCATCCGAGCTTGGTGGCACCCATTGGCACCCCTTGGTGTCCCTCGGTGCCCTGTGCCACCCTCCTGTGCTTGGTGGCACCCATTGGCACCCCTTGGTGTCCCTTGGTGCCCCTCAGCACCCTGTGCCACCCACACGAGCTTGGTGGCACTCACTGGCACCCCTTGGTGTCCCCCTGGCACCCACCCCTGCTTGGTGACACCCTTGGTGTCCCTCAGTGCCATGTGCCACCCTCTGCACCTGGTGGCACCCATCAGAACCCTCGGTGTCCCCCTGGCACCCACCGGTAGTTGGCGCCACCCACCCAGTGTCACCCATTGGTGCCCGTTTGTCCCCGGTTGTGCCCAGTAGCAGCCAGTGGTGACCACTGGACCCCAGTGGTGCCAGTCACTGGTGCCCAGTACAGCCCAGTACAGCCCAGTGCCAGTCACTGGTGCCCAGTAGAGACCAACAGAGCCCATTAGAGCCCAGTACAGCCCAGTGCCACCCCGTGCCACCCCGTGCCACCCACCGGCAGTCGCTGCAGGCGCGCTGGCACTCCTTGCGCTGGTAGCGGGCGATCAGTGCCCAGATGAGCAGCCCCAGGAGGCTGAGCAGGAGCAGCGAGCCCAGGATGGAGCCCACGATGATGCCAGCCTGGCGCCCGCCTGGCACGGGGACACGGCTGTCACTGCCAGCCCCCGCTGCCACCACGGGGCCACCATGGTGCCACCCAGGGACGCTGCAGTGCCAGCCTGGAGCCCAGGGACACCCTGGTGCCAACCCAGAGCCACCCCTGGTGCCACACGGGGTCACCCTTGGGAGCTGAGACATGCTGGTGCCACCCTGTGTCACCCCCCAATGTCCCCAGTGTCCCCAATGTCCCCATTGCCCCCAATGATGTCCCCAATGTCACTCACGTGGCCCCGGGCTCAGGTTGAGCTGGCACACCCTAATGTCCCCAATGTCCCCAGTGATGTCCCCAATGTCCCCAGTGTCCCCAGTGTCACTCACGTGGTCCCGGGCTCAGGTTCAGCCCTGTGTCCCCAATGTCCCCATTGCTCCCAATGATGTCCCCAATGTCCCCAATGATGTCCCCAATGTCCCCAATGATGTCTCCAGTGTCCCCAGTGTCACTCACGTGGTCCCGGGCTCAAGTTGAGCTGGCGCACCCAATGTCCCCATTGCCCCCAATGTCCCCATTGCCCCCAATGTCCCCAATGTCCCCATTGCCCCCAATGTCCCCAGTGTCACTCATGTGTCCCGGGGCTCAGGTTCAGCTGGCACACCCCAATGTCCCCAATGTCCCCAATGTCCCCAATGATGTCTCCAGTGTCCCCAATGTCCCAAATGTCCCCATTGCCCCCAATGTCCCCAATGTCCCCAATGTCCCCAGTGTCCCCAATGATGCCCCCAATGTCCCCAATGTCCCCAGTGTCCCCAGTGTCCCCAGTGTCCCCAATGTCCCCAATGATGCCCCCAATGTCCCCAATGTCCCCAATGTCCCCAATGTCCCCAGTGTCACTCACGTGGCCCGGGGCTCAGGTTCAGCTGGCACACCGAGTAGCCCACGCGGTTGGTGACACGGCACTGGTAGGTGCCAGCGTGGCTGACGGTCAGGCTGCGGATCAGGAGGTCACCGGGGGCACGGCCTGGGATGGCACAGGTGGCACTGTCACCTCGGTGTCACCGGGCATTGTCACCTCGGTGTCACCCACACGTCCCAGAGAGGGAGAGAGGGGACACGGGGACACGGACAGACATAGAGACGTGGACAGACACAGGGACACGCAGGGACACAGGGACATGGACGGACATGGGGACATGAGGACACACAGGGACACGGGGACATGGACGGACTCGGGGACACACAGCCGAGGACACACAGCCATGGACACACGGACACACAGACACGTGGACAGGGACACAAGGACATGGGGACACACGCAGGGACACATGGACATGGATGGACACAGGGACATGGACACACGGACATGGGGACACACAGGGACACGGGGACAGGGATACCAGGACGTGGGGACACATGGACACACAGACATGAACCCACAGACGCACGGACACACAGACGTGGGACCCTCCCAAACCCCCCAGAACCCCCAATTCCGCCCCCGGTGCCCCCAGAGCCACCTCGGTGCCCCCAGAGCCACCTTGCAGGGTGCCCATGGGCAGAGACACCCCCAAACCCCCCCAGATCCCCCCCAAATGCCCTTTGTGCCCCCAGACCCACCTCGGTGCCCCCAGTCTCACCTTGCAGGGTGCCCATGGGCAGAGACACCCCCAAACCCCCCAGATCCCCCCCAAATGCCCATTGAGCCCCCAGACCCACCTTGCAGGGTGCCCGCGGGCAGAGACACCCCCAAATGCCCCCCAAATGCCCTCGGTGCCCCCCTGAGCCCCCAGACCCACCTTGCAGGGTATCTGAGCACAGGGGCACCCCAAACCCCCCCAGAACCCCCAATTCCCCCCCCACCCCGTGCCCCCAGACCCACCTCGGTGCCCCCAGACCCACCTTGCAGGGTGCCCGCGGGCAGAGACACCCCCAAACCCCCCAGATCCCCCCCAAATGCCCTTTGTGCCCACAGACCCACCTTGGTGCCCCCAGACCCACCTTGCAGGGTGCCCGCGGGCAGAGACACCCCCAAACCCCCCAGATCCCCCCCAAATGCCCTTGGTGCCCACAGACCCACCTTGCAGGGTGCCCATGGGCAGAGACACCCCCAAACCCCCCAGATCCCCCCCAAATGCCCATTGAGCCCACAGACCCACCTTGCAGGGGGCCCGCGGGCAGAGACACCCCCAAATGCCCCCTAAATGCCCTCGGTGCCCCCCTGAGCCCCCAGACCCACCTTGGTGCCCCCAGACCCACCTTGCAGGGTGCCTATGGGCAGAGACACCCCCAAACCCCCCAGATCCCCCCCGAATGCCCTTGGTGCCCCCAGACCCACCTTGCAGGGTGCCCGCGGGCAGAGACACCCCCAAATCCCCTCCAAATGCCCTTTGTGCCCCCCGGTGCCCCCAGACCCACCTTGCAGGGTGCCCGCGGGCAGGCGCCCCCCGCCGTAGCCCTCTGCCAGCTTTGCCCACTGGTACGAGAGGGGCGCGGTGCCCCCCCGGCTGAAGCAGCGCAGCAGCACCGACCCCCCCTCGATCAGCTCCCCCTCGCTCCAGCACTGCGGGGCCGCCGGCTTCTCTGCTGGGGACACGGGCACGCGTCAGGGGACACCGGGACACCGGGACAGCCCAGGGGACACCGGGACAGCTCAGGGGACACGGGAGGGACACCGGGACACCGGGACACGGGGACAGCTCAGGGGACATGGGGACAGCTCAGGGGACACGGCCCGGGACACCGGGACACGGGAGGGACACCGGGACACGGGGACAGCCCAGGGGACACGGGAGGGACACCGGGACACGGCCCGGGACACCGGGACACAGGCAGGGGACACCGCGACAGCTCAGGGGACACACAACAGGGGCAGGGGACACGGCCCGGGACACCGGGACACGGGAGGGACACGGGGACAGCTCAGGGGACACGGCAGGGGACACACGGACAGGGGCAGGGGACATGGCAGGGGACACTGGGACACAGGCAGGGGACACTGCGACAGCTCAGGGGACACGGCCCGGGACACCGGGACAGCGCGACAGCTCAGGGGACACACAACACGGGCAGGGGACACGGCCCGGGACACCGGGACACGGGAGGGACACGGGGACAGCTCAGGAGACACGGCCCGGGACACGGGGACAGGGGCAGGGGACACCGGGACACGGCAGGGACACGGGGACAGCTCAGGGGACACGGTCCGGGACACCGGGACACCGGGACACGGCGGCAGCTCAGGGGACAGCCCAGGGAACACACAACAGGGGCAGGGGACACGGCAGGGGACACCGGGACACGGGAGGGACACGGGGACGACTCAGGGGACACGGCAGGGGACACGGGGACATGGCAGGGGACAGCCCAGGGGACACGGGAACAGGGGCAGGGGACACCGGGACACAGCAGGGGACACGGGGACAGCTCAGGGGACACACGGACAGGGGCAGGGGACACCGGCAGGGACAGTGCGACACCGGAGGGGACAGCCCAGGGGACACACAGACACCATCAGGGGAACACCGGGACACGGCAGGGGACAGTGCGACAGGGGCAGGGACAGCCCAAGGGACAGCAACAGGGGACACCGGGACACCCGAGGGGACACACGGACACGGCAGGGGACACAGGAGAGGACACTGGGACACGGCAGGGGACACCGGGACACAGGAGGGGACACAGGGGCAGGGGACAGCCCAGGGGACATGGGGACATGTCAGGGGACATCACCACACCAGAGGGGACACAGGGATAGCAGCAGGGGACACAGGGACAGGGGCAAGGGACAGCCCAGGGGACGTGGGGACATGTCAGGGGACATCACCACACCAGAGGGGACACCAGCAGGGACAGCCAGGGAGGGACAGGGGACACTGTTGGGGACACTCAGGGGGACACCTTCAGAGTCACCAGGGGTCACCCAGGAGAGGGGACACCTGGGAGTGTGGGGGGACAGGAGTCACCTGGGGCGGGGGGGACACGGGACACTGTCAGGGCCACCTGCATGGGGGACAGGGGACATTGTCAGGGCCACCAAGGGCCACAGGAGAGGGGCACAGGGGACACCTGGGAGGACACAGGTGGCACCACCACAGGCGCCACCAGGGGCCACCCAGGAAGGGAACTTGGGAGTGGGACAGGGGACACTGCCAGTGCCACCGGAGGCCACATGAGAGGGACACAGGTGACACTGCCAGTGCCACCAGGGGCCAGCCAGGAAGGGGACAGGACAGGGGACATTGTCAGGGCCACCAAGGGCCACACAAGAGGGGCCACCAGTGCCACCAGGGGCCAGCCAGGAAGGAGACTTGGGAGTGGCACAGGGGACACTGCCAGTGCCACCGGCGGCCACATGAGAGGGGCTCAGGTGACACCAGCAATGCCACATGAAAGGGCCACAAGTGACACTGCCAGTGCCACCAGGAGCCAGCCGGGAACGGGACTTGGGAGTGGCACAGGTGACAATGGAGGCCACATGAGAGGGGCACAGGTGACACTGCCAGTGCCACCAGGGGCCAGCCAGGAAGGGGACAGGGGACATTGGGCGCCACATTAGAGGGGCACAGATGACACGGCCAGTGCCACCAACAGAGCAGTGTGACCACAACAAACCAACGCCACCTCGGCGCGGGGCGGGGAGGCGCCACCGGTGCCCCATTGGTGCCACACCGGTGCCACCGCGGTGCCACGTCGGGCGCGCGCTCACCTTGCACGGTGACGATGACCTCGTGCACGGCCACCGTGTTCTTCTTGACGCGGCACTGGTAGGTGCCGGTGTCGCTCTCCTGCAGGTCGGCCACGCGGATGGAGGCGTCGCGCTGGCCCGGGTCCGTCTGCACGAAGGCCACGCGGTCCTGCAGCCCCGAGCTGCCGTAGTTCACGTGGTGGTCCTGGTAGGACAGGAACTGGGGACACGGGGACGCGGGGGACAGCGTCAGTGCGGCCTTGGGGACACTGCGGGTGGGGCTTGGGGATGGGTTTGAGTTGGGTTTGATTTGGGTTTGGGTTTGGGTTTGGGTTGAGTTTGGTTTGGGTTTGGGTTTGGGTTTGGGTTCGGGTTTGGGTTTGGGTTGGGTTGAGTTTAGGTTTGGGTTTGGGTTTGGGTTGAGTTTGGTTTGGGTTGGGTTGAGTTTGGTTTGGGTTTGGGTTGAGTTTGGTTTGGGTTTGGGTTTGGGTTTGGGTTTAGTTTGGTTTGGGTTTGGGTTTGGGTTTGGGTTTGGGTTTGGGTTTGGGTTTGGGTTTGGGTTTAGTTTGGTTTGGGTTTGGGTTGAGTTTGGTTTGGGTTTAGTTTGGTTTGGGTTTGGGTTTGGGTTGAGTTTGGTTTGGGTTTGGGTTTGGGTTTGGGTTTGGGTTTGGGTTGAGTTTGGTTTGGTTTGGGTTTGGTTTTGGGTTGGAATGGGTCTGGGGTTTGGGTTGGGTTTGGTTTAAGTTGGGTTTGGGTTGGGTTTGGTGTTGAGTTGGGTTGGTTAGGATTAGGGTTGGGTTGGGTTTGAGGTTGGGGTTTTGGTTGGGTTTGGGTTGGGGTTTGGGTTGGGTTTGGGGCTGGATTTGGGGTTGGCGTGGGTCTGGGATTTGGTTAGGGCTTGGATTGACTTTAGGTTAGCGTTGGTTGGGATTAGGGATGTGGCTAGGGTGAGGGTTAGGGTGAGGGTGAGGGTGAGGGTGAGGGTTATGGTTAGGGTTACAGTTAGGGTTAGGGTTAGGGGTTAGGGTTAGGGTTAGGGGTTAGGGTTAGGGTTAGGGGTTAGGGTTAGGGGTTAGGGTTACAGTTAGGGTTAGGGTTAGGTTAAGGGTTAGGGTTAGGTTAAGGGTTAGGGTTAGGGTTAGAATTAGGGTTAGGGTTAGGGTTAGGGTTAGGGTTAGGGTTAGGGTTAGGGTTAGGGTTGGGCTCAGCTCTGGGCCTGCCTGTTCCTACCTGTCCCTGCTCCTTTCCTGCCTCTCCCTTTTCATCCTTCCCTGTCCTGTCTGTCCTGGCATTTCTCCTCCTTTCTTGGACTCTGTGTCCCCTCCTGGTCCTTTTCTGTCCCCTCTGTCCCTGTCTGTGCCTGCCTACAGCTGCCTGTCCCTGCCGCCTCCTTTCTTTCCTTCCTGTCCCTGTTTTTCCCTGCCTGTCCCTGCCTGTCCCTGCGTCTCTGGCTGGGCTCCACCCCAGCCCAGCCCTGTCTGGTCCTTCCCAGACGCTGCCAGACCTTCCCTGTCCTGTCCTGCCCTGCCTGTCCCTGCCTGTCCCTGCCTCTTCCTGCCTGTTCCTTTCCTGCCCTTCCAGACCTTCCCTGCCCTGCTTGTCCAGCCTGTCCTGCCTGTCCCTGCCTGCTCAGCTGGGCTCCATCCCATGGATCCCATCCCCTCCCAGCCTGTCCTGCTTCATCCTTCCAGACTCTGCCTTCTCCTTCCCTGTCCTGCCAAATCCTGCCTGTCCTGTCTGTCCCTGCCTGTCCCTGCCTGTCCTCCTTCATCCTTCCCATCCCTGCATTTCCAGACCCAGCCTGGTCCTTCTGTGCCCTTCCCAACCCTCTTTGTCCCTGCCTGTCCCTGCCTGCTCAGCTGGGCTCCATCTGACCCCATCCCAGCTTGTCCTGCCTGTCCCTCCTTGTTCCTTCCCTGTCATTCCTGTCCCTTCCCTGCCCTGCCCAATCCTGTCTGTCCCACTTCATCCTTCCCATCCCAGCACTTCCAGACTCTGCCTGGTCCTTCCCTGCCCTTCCCAACTTTCCTTGTCCTGTCTGTCCCTCTGTGTCCCTGCCTGTCCCTGCCATCCCAGCTTCTCCTGCCTGTCCCTGCCTGGTGTTCCCCTGCCCGGCATTTCTGGACTTTGCCTGGTATTTTCCTGCCCTTCCAGACTTTCCCTGTCCCTCTCTATCCCTGCCTGTCCCTTTCTGTCCCTCCCCATCCCTCTCCATCCTTCCCTGTCCCTCCCTGTCCCTGTCTGTCCATCCTTGTCCTTCTCTGTCCCTCCCTGTCCCTCTCTGTCCCATCAGTTCCTCCCTGTCCCCTGTCTGTCCTTTCCTGTCCTGTCTGTCCCTCCCTGTCTTTCCCTGTCCCCCCTGTCTCTCTCTGTCCCCTGTCTGTCCTGCTTGTCCTGTCTGTCCCTCGCCATCCCTCTCTGTCCCCTCTGTCCCTCACCATCCCTCTCTGTCCCCTCTGTCCCTCCCCATCCCTCTCTGTCCCTCCCTGTCCCCTGTCTGTCCTGTCTGTCCTTTCCTGTCCTTGTCTGTCCCTCCCTGTCTTTCCCCGTCCCCTCTGTCTCTCTATCCCACCCCTCCCTCCCCTGTCCCTCTGTCCCTCCCTGTCCCTGTCTGTCCCACTTGTCCCCTCTGTCCCTGTCTGTTCCTGTCTCTTTCTCTCCCTCTCTATCCCACCTGTCCCCTGTCTGTCCTGTCTGTCCTGCCTGTCCCTCCTGTCCCTCTCCATCCCTCCCTGTCCCTTTTGTCCCTGCCTGTCCCCTGTCTGTCCTGTCTGTCCTGTCTGTCCCTCCTGTCCCTCCCCATCCCTCCTGTCCCTTTCGTCTCTGCCTGTCCCCTGTCTGTCCTGTCTGTCCTCTCCATCCCTCCCCATCCCTCCTGTCCCTTTTGTCCCTGCATGTCCCCTGTCTGTCCCTCCCTATCCCTCCCTGTCCCTCCTGTCCCTTTTGTCCCTGCCTGTCCCCTGTCTGTCCTGCCTGTCCCTCCTGTCCCTCCCCGTCCCTCCTGTCCCTTTTGTCCCTGCCTGTCCCCTGTCTGTCCTGTCTGTCCCTCCTGTCCCTCCCCATCCCTCCTGTCCCTTTTGTCCCTGCCTGTCCCCTGCCTGTCCCTCTCTCTCCCTCTCTCTCCCTCTCCCTCTCTGTCCATCCCCATGCCTCTCCATCCTTCCCTGTCCCTCCTGTCCCCGTCACTCCCTGTCTGTCCCCTCTGTCCCTCCCTGTCCCCTCTGTCCCTCCCCTCCCATCCGAGCCTCCCTCGCCCCCCATTTCCCCCGGTGCCCCCGTTCCCCTCACCACGTTCTCGGGGCTGGGTCTCTCGGGGCTGATCTGGATCCACTCGATGCCCACGCCCTGGGGTCCGTTGTCCTCGGGCTCCAGGACATACGGACAGCCCAGCTTGACCGAGTCGCCCTTGGCCAGGTACAGAACCTCGCGGCCCTTGCCGTTGATCCTGACGGCCACCAGGAGAGCTGGGGGACACAGTGGCACTGTCACGGCCCGGCATGGCACCGTCACCCCTCAAAGTGACATTGTCACACCTCAAAGTGGCGCTGTCACTACCAAAAACGGCATTGTTATGCCTCAAAGTGACACTGTTACCCCCAGAAATGGCATTGTTACACCTCAAAGTGACACTGTTACCCCCAGAAATGGCATTGTTACACCTCAAAATGGCATCGTTACACCTCAAAGTGACACTGTTACCCCCCAGAAATGGCATTGTTACACCTCAAAGTGACACTGTCACCCCCAGAAATGGCATTGTTACACCTCAAAGTGACACTGTTACCCCCAGAAATGGCATTGTTACACCTCAAAGTGACACTGTTACCCCCAGAAATGGCATTGTTACACCTCAAAGTGACACTGTTACCCCCCAGAAATGGCATTGTTACACCTCAAAATGGCATTGTTACACCTCAAAGTGACACTGTTACCCCCAGAAATGGCATTGTTACACCTCAAAATGGCATTGTTACGCCTCAAAATGGCATTTTTACACCTCAAAGTGACACTGTTACCCCCAGAAATGGCATTGTTACACCTCAAAATGGCATCGTTACACCTCAAAGTGACACTGTTACCCCCAGAAATGGCATTGTTACACCTCAAAATGGCATTGTTACACCTCAAAATGGCATTGTTACGCCTCAAAGTGACACTGTTACCCCCAGAAATGGCATTATTACACCTCAAAATGGCATCGTTACGCCTCAAAGTGACACTGTTACCCCCAGAAATGGCATTGTTACACCTCAAAATGGCATCGTTACACCTCAAAGTGACACTGTCACCCCCCAGAAATGGCGTTGTCACAGCCCGGCATGGCAGTGTCGCATCCAGAAATGGCGGTGTCACCCCTCAAAATGACATTGTTACCCCCCGAAATGGCGTTGTCACTCCCTTAAACAGCATGGTCACCCCCAAAATGGAACTGTCACACCCCAAAATGGCACTGTCACACCCCAAAATGGCAGTATCACAGCCCGACATGGCACTGTCACACCCCTAAACAGCATGGTCACCCCCGAAATGGCGCTGTGACCTCCCAGATAGGCGCTGTCACACCAGAAATGGCACTGTCACCCCTCAAAATGACATTGTTACATCCAAAATGGCATTGTCACACCCCTACGTGGCACTGTCACACCAGAAATGGCACTGTCACCTCCAAAAATGGCATTGTCACACCCGACATGGCAGTGTCACAGCCCGACATGGCGCTGGCGCGCACTGCCATGACGCTGTCACCTCCCCGAAATGGCACCGTCCTCCCTCAAAATGACATTGCCACCCCCTGAAGTGGCACTGTCACCCCCAGAAATGGCACTGTCACCCCCAAAACGACACCCAGAGCGCCCCACACCTGCAGCCCCTGACCCCACACCTGCAAGCCCAAAAAATCCACACCTGGCAGTCTCAACAACCCCACACCTGACAGCCCTAAAACCTCACACCTGCAACCACAAAACCCCCACACCTGTAACCCCTAAAACCCCACACCTGTAACCCCCAAAACCCCACACCTGCAACCCCAAAAACCCCACACCTGTAACCCCCAAAACCCCACACCTGCAACCCCAAAAACCCCACACCTGTAACCCCAAAAACCCCACACCTGTAACCCCAAAAACCCCACACCTGCAACCCCAAAAACCCCACACCTGTAACCCCAAAAACCCCACACCTGCAACCCTAAAAACCCCACACCTGACAGCCCTAAAACCTCGCACCTGGCAGCTCCTGACCCCACACCTGTAACCCCAAAAACCCCACACCTGCAACCCCAAAAACCCCACACCTGTAACCCCAAAAACCCCACACCTGTAACCCCAAAAACCCCACACCTGCAACCCCAAAAACCCCACACCTGTAACCCCAAAAACCCCACACCTGCAACCCTAAAAACCCCACACCTGACAGCCCTAAAACCTCGCACCTGGCAGCTCCTGACCCCACACCTGTAACCCCAAAAACCCCACACCTGCAACCCCAAAAACCCCACACCTGTAACCCCAAAACCACACACCTGTAACCCCAAAAACCCCACACCTGGAAGCACCAAAAACCCCACACCTGCAACCCCAAAACCCCACACCCGTAACCCCAAAAACCCCACACCTGTAACCCCCAAAAACCCCACACCTGGAAGCACCAAAACCCCACACCTGCAACCCCAAAAAACCCACACCTGTAACCCCTAAAACCCCACACCTGTAACCCCCAAAACCCCACACCTGCAACCCCAAAAACCCCACACCTGTAACCCCCAAAACCCCACACCTGCAACCCCAAAAACCCCACACCTGTAACCCCAAAAACCCCACACCTGTAACCCCAAAAACCCCACACCTGCAACCCCAAAAACCCCACACCTGTAACCCCAAAAACCCCACACCTGCAACCCTAAAAACCCCACACCTGACAGCCCTAAAACCTCGCACCTGGCAGCTCCTGACCCCACACCTGTAACCCCAAAAACCCCACACCTGCAACCCCAAAAACCCCACACCTGTAACCCCAAAACCACACACCTGTAACCCCAAAAACCCCACACCTGGAAGCACCAAAAACCCCACACCTGCAACCCCAAAACCCCACACCCGTAACCCCAAAAACCCCACACCTGTAACCCCCAAAAACCCCACACCTGGAAGCACCAAAACCCCACACCTGCAACCCCAAAAAACCCACACCTCTAACCCCAAAACCCCACACCTGTAACCCCAAAAACCCCACACCTAGAAGCACCAAAAACCCCACACCTGTAAACCCCAAAACCCCACACCCGTAACCCCAAAAACCCCACACCTGTAACCCCCAAAACCCCACACCTGGAAGCACCAAAACCCCCTACCTGTAACCCCAAAAACCCCACACCTGGAAGCACCAAAACCCCACACCTGCAACCCCAAAAACCCCACATCTGGCATCCCCAAAAACCCCACACCTGCAACCCCAAAACCCCACACCTGCAACCCCAAAGATGCCACACTTGGCAGGTCCTGACCCCACACCTGCAACCCCAAAAACCAGCACCAGATCCTGGTGGTGGCCACAGGTGTGCCAGGAGCCCCAGGTGTGCCCCAGGTGTGTGCCCAGAGCCCCAGGTGTGCCCAGGAGCCCCAGGTGTGTGCCCAGAGCCCCAGGTGTAACAGTCCCCAGGTGTGCCCCAGGTGTGCCCAGGGTAGCAGGTGTGACAGGCGCTGCAGGTGTGACAGGGCTGCAGGGGTGACAGGAGCCCCAGGAGCTCCAAGTGTGCCCAGGTGCCCCAGGTGTGCCCCAGGTGTGTGCCCAAGTGTCCCCAGGTGTGCCCCAGGTGTGCCTCAGGGGTGTGCCCAGAGCCACAGGTGTCACAGGAGCCCAAGGTCCAGGTGCCGGGTCCAAGGTGCCAGGAGCCCCAGCTGTGCCCCAGGTGTCCCCAAGGTGTGCCCAGTACCCCAGGTGTGCCAGGAGTCCCAGGTGTGCCAGGAGTCCCAGGTGTGCCCTAGGTGTGTGCCCAAGTGTCCCCAGGTGTGCCCCAGGTGTGCCTAGGGCTGCAGCTGTGCCCAGTACTCCAGGTGTGCCAGGAGCCCCAGGTGTGACAGGAGCTCAAGGTGTGCCCAGGAGTCCCAGGTGTGCCCTAGGTGTGTGCCCAAGTGTCCCCAGGTGTGCCCCAGGTGTGATAGGAGCCCCAGGTGTGCCCCAGGTGTGCCTAGGGCTGCAGGTGTGCCAGGAGCCCCAGGTGTGCCCAGTACCCCAGGTGTGCCAGGAGCCCCAGGCGTGCCAGGAGCCCCAGGTGTGCCAGGAGCCCCAGGTGTGCCCAGTACCCCAGGTGTGCCAGGAGCCCCAGGTGTGCCCAGGAGTCCCAGGTGTGCCCTAGGTGTGTGCCCAAGTGTCCCCAGGTGTGCCCCAGGTGTGATAGGAGCCCCAGGTGTGCCCCAGGTGTGCCAGGAGCCCCAGGCATGCCAGGAGCCCCAGGTGTGCCCAGCTGTGCCCAGGTGCGCGCCCCTCGCTCCGCCGCGCCGCTCGGAGCCCCCGCGGTGCCCGCTCGTACCTGGCATCATGCCGAGCAGCAGCAGCAGCAGGCTGGCGCCGTGCCGTGCCATGGCGCCGCGCACGAGGAGGAGGAGGATGAGGAGGAGGATGAGGATGAGGAGGGTGCAGGAAGGCTCCGAGAGCAGCCGGCCCGCGCGGGGCCCTTTTAGGCGCTGTGCCGGGGCCGCGCCTCCCCGTGGCGAGGATTCCTGCGGGATGAGTGAGTGGCTCCGAGCTGTGCGTGGCTGCCGCCCTGCTCCGCTCGCACCCCCTAATTAGGGAGCGCCCGGCCCGCCGGACCCCGGCCGGACACGGGGGGACAGCGAGGGGACGCTGGGGGGGACAGCGGGGACGGTGGGATGGAGGTGGCAGCTCGGGCACGCAGGGTTCGGGGCTCGCAGCGCGGCTCGCAGGGATTAAAGGTGTGGCCGGAGCGGGGTTTGAGGGATGCGGGTCCCTCCTACGGACCGGCCCCGGGCACCGGGCACCGGGCAGCGGGCACCGGGCACCGGGCACCGGGCACCGGGCAGCGGGCAGCGGGCACCGCACCGGGACCACGGGGACAGGGTGGGGTGGCAGGGACAGGGACACGGTCAGGGGGTCAGGGACATGGCAGGGATGGAACCCTGGGGGACAGGGACACGGCCAGCAGGGAGAGGGACACGGCAGGGATGGAGGAGCTGGGACAGTGACACATGGCACTGGATGGAACCCTTGGGGACAGTGACATGGCAGGGATGTCACTCCCCACTCCCACCCAGTGACAGTGGCAGGGATGGAGGAGCTGGGACAGTGACACATGGCACTGGATGGATGGAACCCTTGGGGACAGTGACATGGCAGGGATGTCACTCCCCACTCCCACCCAGTGACAGTGGCAGGGATGGAGGAGCTGGGACAGTGACACATGGCACTGGATGGATGGAACCCTTGGGGACAGTGACATGGCAGGGATGTCACTCCCACCCAGTGACAGTGGCAGGGATGGAGGAGCTGGGACAGTGACACATGGCACTGGATGGAACCCCTGGGGACAGGGACAATGGCAGGGATGTCACTCCCACCCAGTGACAGTGGCAGGGATGGAGGAGCTGGGACAGTGACACATGGCACTGGATGGATGGAACCCATGGGGACAGGAACGTGGCAGCAGATGGAGGAACTGGGACAGTGACAAATGGCACTGGATGGAGCCCTTGGGGACAGGAACGTGGCAGCAGATGGAGGAGATGGGACAATGACACCTGGCACTGGATGGAACTGTTGGGGACAAGGACAATGGCAGGCATGGAATTGCTGAGGGACAGTGACACATGGCACTGGATGGAACCCTTGGGAACAGTGACATGGCAGGGATGTCACTCCCACCCAGTGACAGTGGCAGGGATGGAGGAGCTGGGACACTGACACATGGCACTGGATGGAATCCTTGGGGACAGGGACAATGGCAGGGATGGAAGAGCTGGGACAGTGACACATGGCACTGGATGGAATCCTTGGGGACAGGGACAATGGCAGGGATGGAGGAGATGGGACAGTGACACATGGCACTGGATGGAATCCTTGGGGACAAGGACAATGGCAGGGATGGAGGAGCTGGGACAGGGCCGCAGCAGTGAATGAAGCGTTGGGGACAGGGAGGTGACAGCAGAAGATGGGACAGGAACAGAGGAATGGGTGGAGAAGTTGGGACAGTGACATGGCAGCGGGTGGAAGAACTGGGATGGTGGCACATGGCACTGGATGGAGCCCTTGGGGACAGGGACAGTGGCAGGGATGGAGGAGCTGGGACAGGGCCATGTGACAGTGGGTGACAGTGACCCCGCCCCAGTGTGTGACCCCCTCTTGGTGCTGTCACCCCTTTTCTTCCTGTGCCCCCCTCTCCGTGCCTTGTCCCATTCTGTGCCATGTCCCCCCTCAGTCCCATGTCCCCTCAGTGCCATGTCCCCTCAGTGCCATGTCCCCTCTCTGTGCCATGTCCCCCCTCAGTCCCATGTCCCCTCAGTGCCATGTCCCCTCTCTGTGCCACATCCCTCCTCAGTGCCACTTCCCCCTTTCCGTCCCATGTCCCCTCAGTGCCATGTCCCCCCTCAGTCCCATGTCCCCTCAGTGCCATGTCCCCTCTCTGTGCCACATCCCTCCTCAGTGCCACTTCCCCCTTTCCGTCCCATGTCCCCTCAGTGCCATGTCCCCCCTCAGTCCCACGTCCCCTCAGTGCCACGTCCCCCCCCGCTCCGTGTCCCTCCATGCCGTGTCCCCTCTGTCCCATGTCCCCTCTCCCGTGCCACAGCCGTGCCCATCCCGGCCCCGCCCGGCCCGGCTCTGCCCCGGGGCCGCTCTCGGCCCTTCCGCCGTTCCGGGACCGCCCGGGCCGGCTCTGCCGCTGTCCCGGCGGGGCCAAAGCCCGGCCCCGGGGCCACCGAGTGCTCCAGATCCCGCGGCGCTCCCGGCCCGGCCCCGCTCGGAACGGAACGGCCCGGCCCGGCACGTGCGGGGCTGCGGCCGGCACTGGGAGCGCCGGGACCGGGACAAGGACCGGGACAGGGACAGGGACAGGGACAGGGACCGGGACAGGGACAGGGACAGGGACCGGGACAGGGACCGGGACAAGGACCGGGACAAGGACCGGGACAGGGACAGGGACCGGGACAAGGACCAGGACAGGGACCGGGACAGGGACAGGGACAGGGACAGGGACAGGGACAGGGACCGGGACAAGGACCAGGACAGGGACAGGGACCGGGACAGGGACCGGGAGCGGGACCGGGACCGGGACCGGGACAGGGACAGGGACAGGGACAGGGACAGGGACAGGGACCGGGACAAGGACCAGGACAGGGACAGGGACCGGGACAGGGACCGGGAGCGGGACCGGGACCGGGACCGGGACAGGGACAGGCACAGGGACCGGGACCGGGACCGGGACCGGGACCGGGACAGGGACCGGGACAGGGACAGGGACAGGGACAGGGACCGGGACAAGGACAGGGACAGGGACAAGGACAGGGACAGGGACAAGGACAGGGACAGGGACAAGGACAGGTGGGGCTGCACAGGGCGGGAGCAACACGGGGGACACGGGGGTGGACATTGAGAATGGACATTGGGATGGAAAATAGGGATGGAAGATGGGGATGGACACAGGATGGACACTGAGGGTGGACATTGGGGATGGACACTGAGGGTGGACATTGGGGATGGACACTGAGGGTGGACATTGGAGGTGGAAAACAGGGATAGAAAGCAGGGGTGGACACTGTGGTGGACACAGGGGTGGACACTGAGAATGGACATTGCGGGTTGAAAATAGGGGTGGACACAGGGGTAGACATGGGGTGGTCATTGGGGGTGGACATTGGGGTGGACACCAGGGTGGACATTGGGGATGGACACTGGAGGTGGAAAATAGGGATGGAAAATGGGGGTAGACGCTGTGGTGGACATTGGGGGTGGACATGGGAATGAAAAATGGGGTGGACAACAGGGATGGACACTGGAGGTAAAAAATAGAGGTGGAAAATGGGGATGGAGGCATGATGGACACTGGGGTGGATACGGGGGTGGAAAATTGAGGTGTAAAGTAGGGGTGGACAATGAGGTGGACACTGCAAATGCACATTGGGGGTGGAAAATAGAGGTGGACACTGTGGTGGACAATGGGGTGAACAATGGAGGTGGACACTCGGCAGGGGTGGACAATGGGGGTGAACATTGAGCGTGGAAAATAGGGGTGGACACTGAGAATGGAGTGGACATTGGGGATGGACACTGGGGTGGAAAATAGGGATGGAAAATGAGGTTGGACAATGGGGCTGGACATCAGGGGTGGACATTGAGAATGGACACGGGGGTGGAAAATGGGGTGGACATCGGGGTGGACAATGGGGATGGAAAATAAGGGCGGACAATGAGGGGGGACATTGGGGACGGACATTGGTAGTGGACATTGAGAGTGGACACTGGGGGTGGACGCTGGGGTGAACAGAGGGGTGGACATGGGGATGGACAGCAGGGATGGACGATAGGGATGGACAACGGGGGTGAAAAATAGAGGTGGACAGTGGGGTGGACACCAGGGGTGAACAATGGGGGTGGAAAATAAGGGTGGAAAATAAGGGTGTGGACAATGGGTGTGGACATTGGGGGTGGACATTGGGGGTGGACATGAGGGATGGGACTGGAGATGGAAAACAGGGATGGAAAATGGGGATGGACACAGGATGGACATTGGGGATGGACACTGGGGATGGACATGGGATGGACAAAAGGATGGACACTGGGGATGGACACTGGGGATGGACACTGGGGATGGACACAAGGATGGACACTGGGGATGGACACTGGGGATGGACACTGGGGATGGACACTGGGGATGGACACAAGGATGGACACTGAGGATGGACATGGGATGGACATTGGGGATGGACACTGGGGATGGACACTGGAGATGGACACAAGGATGGACACTGGGGATGGACACTGGAGATGGACACAAGGATGGACACTGAGGATGGACATGGGATGGACATTGGGGATGGACACTGGGGATGGACACTGGGGATGGACACAAGGATGGACATTGGGGATGGACACAAGGATGGACATTGGGGATGGACATGGGATGGACAAAAGGATGGACATTGGGGATGGACACTGGGGATGGACATGGGATGGACATGGGATGGACAAAAGGATGGACACTGGGGATGGACACAAGGATGGACATTGGGAATGGACACCGGGAATGGACACCGGGAATGGACATTAGGGATGGACACCAGGATGGACACTGGGGCTGGCACAGAGCCCCCACAGAGGAGGTGACATTGGTGACACAAGAAGTACCACTGGTGACAATGGCCCGGCTGTCCCCAAGAGCTCGGTGACCCCAGTGGCCTCCTCACCCTGAGGTGGCACATCTGTCCCCATCTGTCCCCCGGTGTCACACGGGACAAGGACCACAAGGGACGAGGATGCTGCAGGCTGGGCCAGCTCCTGGCGGTGTCCCCGTGGTGTCCCCAAACTGTCCCCACATTGTCCCCACGTTGTCCCTGTGTCCCTGCACTGTCCCCATGTTGTCCCCACGCTGTCCCCTCGCTGTGCCCGTGCCAGCCTGGCTCTCCCCAGCCCCGGTTGTTTTCCAGCTGCTCCTGGAATTAATCAGAGCCGCTCCTGCCGTCCCCATCCCCATCAAAGGCGACACCTCCGCGGTGGCCCCGAGGGGACAGAGGTGGCACCGCGGTGACAAAAGTGGTGCTGGGGGGTGAGGGGACCCCGCTGAGGTGGCACTGGGGACACAGCGGGTGGCACCGAGGGGACAGAGGAGCCTCGGGGCTGCTCCGGCCCTGGGGCTGCTCCCCAGGTGAGGGAAGGGTGGAAAAGCAGCACGGGCTGGAAAAACACGGTTTAATTAAAAGCATGGCTTAATTAAAGCCGGCGTTTAATTGAAAACAGGTTAAAGAGGCAGAGAATAACTGGGTTGCAAACGTGGGTTAAAAAGGGGTTGTGGAGGTGGGTGGGAATGGGTTGAAAATGGGTAAAAAAAAAGGGTAAAAAGCTAAAAAGCATGGATATCATGGATAAAGAATGGGGTAAAAATATGGATAAAAATGGGTAAAAAAAAATGGGTAAAAAGCTAAAAAGCATGGATATCATGGATAAAGAATGGGGTAAAAATATGGATAAAAATGGGTAAAAAAATGGGTTAAAATGGATAAAAAACGGGTAAAGAACGTGGATAATGTGGGTAGAAGATGCGTTAAAAATATGGATAAAAATGGGTAAAAAATGGGTTAAAATGGATAAAAAACGGGTAAAGAACGTGGATAATGTGGGTAGAAGATGCGTTAAAAATATGGATAAAAATGGGTAAAAAGCATGGATAACGTGGATAAAAGATGGGGTAAAAATATGGATAAAAATGGGTAAAAAATGGGTTAAAAATGGATAAAAAAACGGGTAAAGAACATGGATAATGTGGGTAGAAGATGCGTTAAAAATATGGATAAAAATGGGTAAAAAGCATGGATAACGTGGATAAAAGATGGGGTAAAAATATGGATAAAAATGGGTAAAAAATGGGTTAAAAATGGATAAAAAAACGGGTAAAGAACATGGATAATGTGGGTAGAAGATGCGTTAAAAATATGGATAAAAATGGGTAAAAAGCATGGATAACGTGGATAAAAGATGGAGTAAAAATATGGATAAAAATGGATAAAAAATGGGTAAAAACCGGGTAAAAACATGGATAATGTGGATAAAAGATGCATTAAAAATATGCATAAAAATGGGTAAAAAATGGGTAAAAAACGTGGATAATGTGGATAAAGGAGGAGTTAAAACATGGATAAAAAAGAGTTAAAAAGATGGATAAAAAACAGGTTAAAATGGATTAAAAATGGGTTAAAAGCAAGTATAAAAAACAGGTTTAAAACGTGGATAAAAGGTAAAAAATGTGGATAAAAAAGGTGTTAAAAACATGGATAAAAGATGGGCTGCAGCCACCAGGATGGCAGAGTCTCAGGGTGTCCTGCTCTGTGTTTTGTGACAAAAATCCACTTTTCCCCCCCTGTATTTTGTGACTAAAATCCACTTTTCCCACTGCATTTTGGGACAAAAAATCTGCTTTTTCTCCACTGTGTTTTGGGATTAAAATCCTCTTTTTCCCCGCTGTATTTTGGGATAAAAGTCTCTGTATTTTGGGACTAAAATCCATATTTCCCCCACTGTATTTTGGGGCAAAAAGTCGCTTTTCTCTGGTGTGTTTTGACACTAAAATCCACATTTTTCCCCTGTATTTTATGCCTAAAAGTTGCTTTTTCCCCCACTACATTTTGGGACTAAAATCCCATTTTCCCCTCTATTATGGTACTAAAATCCCCTTTTCTTCGCTGTATTTTGGGACTAAAAGTTGCTTTTTCCCCACTATATTTTGGGACTAAAATCCACTTTTCCCCTTTGTATTTTGTGACTAAAATCCACATTTTTCTGCTGTATTTTGTGGCTAAAATCCACTTTTCCCTGCTGTGTTTTAGTGCTAAATTCCATTTTCCCCTCTGTATTTTGGGAGTAAAATCCCATTTCCCCTCTGTATTTTGGGACTACAGTCCCCTTTCCCCCACTATATTTTGGGACTAAAATCCACTTTTCCCCCTCTGTATTTTGTGGCTAAAATCCACTTTTCCCTGCTGTATTTTGCTGCTAAATTCCATTTTCCCCTCTGTATTTTGGGACTAAGGTCCCCTTTCCCCCACTATATTTTGGGACTAAAATCCACTTTTCCCTGCTGTATTTTGGTGCTAAATTCCATTTTCCCCTCTGTATTTTGGGACTAAAATCCACATTTTTCTGCTGTATTTTGTGGCCAAAATCCACTTTTCCCTGCTGTGTTTCGGTGCTAAATTCCATTTCCCCCTCTGTATTTTGTGACTAAAACCCACATTTTTTTCTGCTGTATTTTGTGGCCAAAACCCACTTTTCCCTGCTGTGTTTCGGTGCTAAATTCCATTTTTTTCCCCCTCTGTATTTTGGGAGTAAAATCCCATTTCCCGTCTGTATTTTGGGACTAAGGTCCCCTTTCCCCCACTATATTTTGTGACTAAAATCCACTTTCCCCCTCTGTATTTTGTGACTAAACCCCACATTTTTCTGCTGCATTTTATGGCTAAAATCCACTTTTCTCTGCTGTATTTTGGTACTAAATCCCATTTCCCCTCTTTATTTTGGGGCTAAGGTCCCCTTTCCCCCACTATATTTTGGGACTAAAATCCACTTTTCCCCCTCTGTATTTTGTGACTAAAACCCACATTTTTTCTGCTGCATTTTGTGGCCAAAATCCACTTTTCCCTGCTGTGTTTCGGTGCTAAATTCCATTTTCCCCTCTGTATTTTGGGACTAAGGTCCCCTTTCCCCCACTATATTTTGGGACTAAAATCCACTTTCCCCCCTCTGTATTTTGTGACTAAAACCCACATTTTTCTGCTGCATTTTATGGCTAAAATCCACTTTTCTCTGCTGTATTTTGGTACTAAATCCCATTTCCCCTCTGTATTTTGGGACTAAGGTCCCCTTTCCCCCACTATATTTTGGGACTAAAATCCACTTTTCCCCCTCTGTATTTTGTGACTAAAACCCACATTTTTCTGCTGCATTTTGTGGCCAAAATCCACTTTTCCCTGCTGTGTTTCGGTGCTAAATTCCATTTTCCCCTCTGTATTTTGGGACTAAGGTCCCCTTTCCCCCACTATATTTTGGGACTAAAATCCACTTTCCCCCCTCTGTATTTTGTGACTAAAACCCACATTTTTTCTGCTGCATTTTGTGGCCAAAATCCACTTTTCCCTGCTGTGTTTCGGTGCTAAATTCCATTTCCCCCGCTGTATTTTGTGACTAAAACCCACATTTTTTTCTGCTGTATTTTGTGGCCAAAACCCACTTTGCCCTGCTGTGTTTCGGTGCTAAATTCCATTTTTTTCCCCCTCTGTATTTTGGGAGTAAAATCCCATTTCCCGTCTGTATTTTGGGACTAAGGTCCCCTTTCCCCCACTATATTTTGGGACTAAAATCCACTTTTCCCCCTCTGTATTTTGTGGCCAAAATCCACTTTTCCTTGCTGTATTTTGGTACTAAATTCCATTTTCCCCTCTGTATTTTGGGACTAAATTCCATTTTCCCCTCTGTATTTTGGGACTAAGGTCCCCTTTCCCCCACTATATTTTGGGACTAAAATCCACTTTTCCCCCTCTGTATTTTGTGACTAAAACCCACATTTTTTCTGCTGCATTTTGTGGCCAAAATCCACTTTTCCCTGCTGTATTTTGGTACTAAATCCCATTTCCCCTCTTTATTTTGGGGCTAAGGTCCCCTTTCCCCCACTATATTTTGGGACTAAAATCCACTTTTCCCCCTCTGTATTTTGTGACTAAAACCCACATTTTTCTGCTGCATTTTGTGGCCAAAATCCACTTTTCCCTGCTGTGTTTCGGTGCTAAATTCCATTTTCCCCTCTGTATTTTGGGACTAAGGTCCCCTTTCCCCCACTATATTTTGGGACTAAAATCCACTTTCCCCCCTCTGTATTTTGTGACTAAAACCCACATTTTTTCTGCTGCATTTTGTGGCCAAAATCCACTTTTCCCTGCTGTGTTTCGGTGCTAAATTCCATTTTCCCCTCTGTATTTTGGGACTAAGGTCCCCTTTCCCCCACTATATTTTGGGACTAAAATCCACTTTTCCCCCTCTGTATTTTGTGACTAAAACCCACATTTTTTCTGCTGCATTTTGTGGCCAAAATCCACTTTTCCCTGCTGTGTTTCGGTGCTAAATTCCATTTCCCCCGCTGTATTTTGTGACTAAAACCCACATTTTTTTCTGCTGTATTTTGTGACTAAAACCCACATTTTTTCCGCTGTATCTTGTGGCCAAAACCCACTTTGCCCTGCTGTGTTTCGGCGCTAAATTCCATTTTTTTTTCCCCCTCTGTGTTTCGGGATCAAACGCCTCGGCCGGCCGCAGCCCCGCGGTGACGGCAGCGGGGCCGCGTCCCCCGGGGGAGGTGACACGGGGGTGACACCGGGGTGACACCGGGGTGACACCGGGGTGACACACGGGGGGGACGCGGCCGCGGGGACCGCGCGTGTGTCACGCTGGGAGCGGAATGGGAGCGGAATTCCAGCCCCGGGCGGGACGCGGCTCCCAGCGAGGGAACGGCCGGGGCTGGGATTTCAGGAATTCCTGAAATGGCTGGGAGCAGCTGAGGGATGGGATAAAGGGAGTGAAAAATAAATGTGCGGGGGAAACCGGCAGGAGGAGGTTTTGTTTGAGTTTATTTTTTAAAAAATTATTTTATTTAAATTAATTTAAAATGTAAATTAAATATTTTATGTCTGTGGGTATTTTATTTATATTGAGTGTTTTATTTAAATAAAATATTTTATTCAAATAAATATTCTATTTAAATTGAATATTTTAATTCTATTTAAAGTAAATATTTTATTGAAATTAAGTATTTTATTTAAATAAAATCTTTTATTCAAATAAATATTCTATTTAAATGGAATATTTTAATTCTATTTTAAGTAAATATTTTATTGAAATTAAGTATTTTATTGAAATTAAGTATTTTATTGAAATTAAGTATTTTATTTAAATTACCTATTTTATTTAAATTACCTATTTTATTTAAAGCAAATATTTTATTTAAAGCAAATATTCTATTTAAAGCAAATATTCTATTTAAAGCAAATATTCTATTTAAAGCAAATATTTTGTTGAAACGAAATAGCTTAATTTTATTTAAGTTAAATATTTTATTTTTATTTAAATTCAAAATGTACCTATTTAAAATTTTAAAGTAATTTCACTTTATTGACAAAAGTTATTTAATTTTATTGAATTTTTTTTTTAAAAAGTAATTTGATTTAACTTTAAAGAAAAGGAAAACAACAGGAGGAGGTTGGGTATTTTATTTGAATTAAAAAAATATGAAAACAACAGGAGGAGGTTGGGAATTTTATTTAAATTAAATAAAAATAAAGGGGAAAATAATAGGAGGAGGTTGGGAATTTTATTTGAATATAAAAAAATATGAATGGGGAAACAACAGGAGGAGCGAGGGTTGGGAATTCCAAAATTGGAACAAGCCCCAAACCCAGCCCCAAAAACCAAACCAGTGACAAACCCTGAACCATCCCAAACCCTGAACCAGGCCCAAAACTCAGCCTCAAATTTGGAATAAGCCCTAAATCCTGAATCAACCCCAAAACCCAGCCCCAAAATCAGCCCTAAAAACCAAACCAGGGACAAACCCTGAATCATCCCACAGCCTGAAGCAGGCCCCAAAAACAGCCCCAAAAAACAGCCCCAAAAAACAGCCCCAAATTCAGGACAAGCCCCAAACCCTGAACCAGGCCTCAAAAACCAGCCCCAAAATTGGAACAATCCCCAAAACCTGAACCAACCTCAAAATCCAGGCCCAAAATTGGAACAAACCCCAAAAAACAGCACCAAAATCAACCCTAAAAAACAAACCAGCCCCAAACCCTGAATAGGCCCAAAAACAGCCCCAAAACCTGAACCAGCCCCCAAAACCAACCCCAAAATTGGAACAAGCCCCAAAACCTCAACCAGCCCCAAAAACCAACCCCAAAATTGGAACAAGCCCCAAAACCCAGCCCCAAATTCAGCCCTAAAAACCAAACCAGGGACAAACCCTGAATCATCCCAAGGCCGAACCAGGCCCAAAATTGGAACAAGCCCCAAAATCAGCCCCAAAATTGGAACAAACCCCAAACCCAGCCCCAAAATCAGCCCTAAAAACTGAACCAGTGACAAACCCTGAATCACCCCAAGGACAAACCAACCCCAAATCCTGAACCAGGCCCAAAACAGCCCCAAAAAACAGCCCCAAAATCCAACCCCAAAACTGGAACAAGCCCCAAACCCCAACCCTAAAATCAGCCCCAAAAACTGAACCAGCCCCAAAATCCAACCCCAAAATTGGAACAAGCCCCAAAACCCAGCCCCAAATTCAGCCCTAAAAACCAAACCAGTGACAAACCCTGAATCATCCCAAAGCCAAACCAACCCCAAAGCCTGAACCAGGCCCAAAACAGCCCCAAAATCAGCCCCAAACCCCAACCCTAAAATCAGCCCCAAAAGCTGAACCAGCCCCAAAATCCAACGCCAAAATTGGAACAAGCCCCAAAACCCAGCCCCAAAATCAGCCCTAAAAACCAAATCAGTGACAAACCCTAAATCATCCCAAGGCCGAACCAGGCCCAAAACAGCCCCAAAATCCAACCCCAAAACTGGAACAAGCCCCAAGCCCCAACCCTAAAATCAGCCCCAAAACCTGAACCAGCCCCAAAATCCAACGCCAAAATTGGAACAAGCCCCAAAACCCAGCCCCAAAATCAGCCCTAAAAACCAAACCAGTGACAAACCCTGAATCATCCCAAAGCCTGAACCACCCCAACTCCTGAATCATCCCCAAACCCAAACCCTGAACCATCCCAAGCCCTGCTCGCCTTCTCCCTTCCCCCAAAAATCCCAACCCTGACTCATCGGGGCCTTTTAGGGCAGCTCCAAACAGGAAGTGAAGCCGAAATTCGGGGAGCTCCAAACGAGGCCAAATTGGGGCACGTTGGATTAATGGCCCCATTCAGGCCCTTAATGAGCTGCCTTAATTAGGGCCGGGCTTTCCAAGGTTCAGCCGAGCTCCTAAATCATCCCCGGGCACAAACACGCGGCTCAGTCCCGGGGATTTGGGGTTTTGGGGGTTCGTTTTGGGGGTAAAACACTCCCAGAACTGGAAAAAAGGTGTGGTGGGTTTTTGGGGTTTGTTTTTTTTTTTTTTTTGAGAAGGTTTTTTTGTGGGGTTTTGATGGGATTTGTTGAGTTTTGGGATTATTCAGTTCTTGGTGTTTTGCATTTGTACCTGAGCCCTGAGGTTTGGGACACCCAAATCCCCCCCCCCCCCCCAGGATCCCAAAATTCTCCTAAAATCTTCAAGTCCCTTTGGGGTCCCCAAATCCCTCCCAGGGACCCAAAATCCCCCCAAGATCCCAAATCCCTCCAGGAACCCCAAATGCCCCCAGGACCCTAAATCTCCACAGGATCCCAAATCCCCTCAGGATCCCAAATCCCCTCAGGATCCCCAAATCCTCCCAAGGTCCCCAAATCCCCCTAAAAGTCCCTCCAAAATCCTATAAAAATTCCCCCCAAAATCCCATTTAAAAACCCCTAAATCCCCCAAAATAACCCCAAATCCCCCCAAATCCGCCCTAGCCGGGGATTGCAGTGGGAAGGGGGGCTCAGCTCCAGCAGAACCACGGCCACCAGGAAATGTCCCTGTCCCTTGTCCCTGTCCTTGTCCCCTCCTTGTGGCCACCAGGAGCTGAGCTGGCCCTGTCCCCTGTCCCTGTCCCCTGTCCCCTCCTTGTGGCCATTTCTGTTTTCCCATGATTTCTGTTTTCCCAGGAATTCTGTCTCCCTGGATTTCTGTTTTTGTTTTTGGATTTCTGTTTTCCTGGGAATTCTGATTTCCAGGATTTCCGTTTTCCCGATATTTCTGTTTCCCTGGGATTTCTGTCTCCCTGGAATTCTAATTCCAGGAATTCTGTTTTCCCGGGAATTCTGCTTTCCCGAGATTTCTGTTCTCTGGGATTTCTGTTTCCCAGAAATTCTGGTTCCCTGGAATTTGGATTCCCTGGATTTCTGTTTTCCTGGATTTCTGATTCCCGAGATTTCTCTTTTCCTGGATTTCTGTTTCCCCAGGATTTCCGTTTCCTGGAATTTTTGTCTCCCTGGATTTCTGTTTCCCCTGGATTTCTGTTTTTCTGGATTTTCTGTTTTCCAGGGATTTCTTTTCCCCAGCTTTAAACCCCGTCCCCAATCCCACCCGCCGTTCCCTGGACCCTCCCTCCCACAAATATTCCCAAATTTGGGATCGTCGCTCCCCCTCCAGGCCCTCTCCCACAGCAGATCCCAAATTTTGGGGCGTTGGATTTGGCTTTGGCCCCGAACCCCCGGGAGGTGACAGCGCCGGGATTAATTACCTAATTAACCCAGGGATCCAATTAGGAGATTTCCATCCGGGTGCCTCCGAGATAAGAGATCCCAAACCCGCCCGGGGCGGCTTCCAGAAGGTTCGGGATTTGGGGTGATGGAAAAACAGGGCTGGACCCAAAAACCCGACCGGGAAATGTCCCCCCAAGCCCGCACCCCCTTTTCCCTGGGTCCCCCCCAAACCCGTTCACCCCTCGGGAGTTCCCCAGGAACTGAGGGGGTGCAAGAGCGGCAGAAAAAAAAAAAAAAAAAAAAGGGAAGGAAATGGAAATGAAGAGAAGAAAAAAAAAAAGTCCCTGGGGGTGGGGACAGACCCAGAGCCCCTCGGAACCCACGTGGGGTGACCCCCCCAAAAACAGCAGCACCCCCGGGGGGCTGTGCCGGGCTCTGGGGCACCCCAAAATCTGAGGCACCCAGAGGGGCTGAGACCCACGGGCTCACCCAGCCACTGCCCATCCCTGGGACCCCCCATTCCCTTGGAAATCAAACCACGGGACCCCCATTTCCTTGTGTACCCCCCATCCCTGGGACCCCCATTCCCTTGGAAATCAAACCACGGGACCCCCCTTTCCTTGTGTCCCCCCCCATTCCCTTGGAAATCAAACCACGGGACCCCCCTTTCCTTGTGTCCCCCCCCCATCCCTGGGACCCCCATTTCCCCAGGATCTCCATGGCCCAGCACGCCATTCCCAAGGAACCCTCTCCTGTTCATTCCATCCCTTGAAATCTCCATTCTCCCAGAATTTTGATTCTCCCAGGACCCCCCATTCCCACGGGACCCCCCCATTCCCATGGGAACCCCCATTCCCCCATCATCCCCATCCCCTGACCCCAAATCCCTGGAGCCCACGTTCCCCTGGCACTGCCATCCCTGAGTCCCCCCAGCCCTGGGCACCCCCATTTCCATTGCACCCCCAATCCCAGTGACTCCCCCTCCTCAGCACCCCCAATCTCAGGGACCCCAAATCCCTGGGACCCTCCAATCCCCCGAGTCCCCCCCCCACCCATCCCTGAGTCCCTCCAGCCCTGGGACCCCCATTCCCATGGCCCCCCCATTCCCAGTGACTCCCCCTCCTCAGCACCCCCATTCCCCAGGACCCCCCATTCCCTTGGTCCCCCATCCCTGAGTCCCCCCAGCCCTGGGACCCCCATTCCCATCATGCCCCCCCCCCCATTCCCGGTGACTCCCCCTCCTCAGCACCCCCATTCCCAGTTCCCCCCAATCCCCAGGACCCCCCCATTCCCCTGGACCCCCATCCCTGGCACCCCAAACCCCCCTGAGCCCCCCGCTCCTGAGCGCCCCATGTCCCACCTTGTCCCCACCCTGTCCCCATCCTGTCCCCACCCTGCCCCCGCCGTGTGCCACCCCCACGTGGGGACAGATGTAAATTCTCTTCCTTCCCCTTTAGCTCAAGAGCCACCAGGCTGGGGACAGGTGGCCCTGGCAGCGAGTGACAGCCGGGGACACCGGGATGGCCGGGGGGGTGGCACTGCTCCTGTGGGGTGAGTGCCACAGAGATTGCTGGGGAGGGGGCACAGAGGGGCACGGGGGTCCCCTGATGTCCCCAGGGCCAGCAGGGCCAGTGGGGGACAGAGGCAGTGTCACCCCAGTGTAGGGTGGACCTGGGGACAGGGATTTGGGGACAGGGATTTGGGGAGAGGAATTGGGGACAGGAATGGGGGGACAGGGACTTGGGGACAGGATTTGGGGGCAGGGATGAGGAACAGGGATGTGGGGACAGGGATTGGGGAAAGGAATTTGGGGACAGGGATTTGGGACAGGGAAGAGGGAAAGGAATGGGGGGACACGGATTTGGGGACAGGAACGGGGGGACAGGGATTTGGGGACAGGGATGAGGAACAGGGATTTGGGGACAGGGGTTTGGAATTTGGCACCTTGGGGCTGGGGTAGCTGTGGGGACAGGGATTGGGGAGAGGAATTTGGGGACAGGAATGGGGGGACAGCGATTTGGGGACAGGAATTTGGGACAGGGATGGGGGAAAGGATTTGGGGACAGGGATGGGGAACAGGGATGTGGGGAGAGGAATTTGGGGACAGGGACTTGGGACAGGGATGAGGAACAGGGATGTGGGGACAGGGATTTGGAATTTGGCACCTTGGGGCTGGGGCAGCTGTGGGGACAGGGATTTGGGGACAGGGATTTAGGGACAGGGATGTGGGGGCAGGATTTGGGGACAGGGATGGGGAACAGGGATTTGGGGACAGGGATTTGGGGACAGGGATGGGGAACAGGGATTTGGGGACAGGGATGCGGGGACAGGATTTGGGGACAGGGATTTGGGGTTTGGCTCCTTGGGGCTGGGCAGTTGTGGGGACAGGGGGACAAGAATACAGGGACAAGGGGACAATCACCATGGGGATGTGGCCATGGGGACAGGTGCCATCAGAATGGGGCCATGGGGACCATGTGGCCATGGGGCTGGTGGGGGCGACCTGAGCCATCACGGGGTGGCCGCGGTGTCCCCGTGGTGACATCCGTGTCACCTGAACGTGGCGCGTGGGCGGCTGTGACAGAGCCGTCCCCTGGGAGCCTCTCCAGACCTGCTGGGGACTGTCCCCAAGCACTTTCCCACAAGAGCTGCTGTCCCCACGGGGACAGCTCGGGGACAGCCCCACACCCCGTGTCCCCGAGCTGCGGTCCCCATGGTGCCACCCCCACTGAGCCCTGTCCCTTCTCCCTTCCAGCCCAGACCCTCGGCCTCGCTGGTGAGTCCTCGGGGATGCCATGGTCCCACCCCACTGTCCCCAGCCCCACGCTGGCCCTGGCAGGCTGGTGTCCCCTGTCACCCGCAGGTGCCCATGGTGGCCCTGGCAGGCTGGTGTCCCCTATCACCCGCAGGTGCCCAGACCACCCAGCTCCTGGTGGAGCCCCCCTGGAGGCCGGCGGTGCTGTGGGACCGGGTGACACTGACCTGCCAGGGCTCGGGGACTGCTGGTGCCACCGCCTGGTACAAGGACGGGAAGTGGTGGTGGCCGAAGGGACCTGACCACTTCACTGTCACCAAGAGTGGCACCTATGAGTGTGACAGACCCGACACCGGGCGCAGCCCCCCTGTGACTGTCTCAGATGGTGAGCAGGGTTTGGGTGTCCCCAGCCTGGCACCGTGGGGACCCCGAGCGCTCTGGGTGGGCTCCGCTCCATGGGTCACCTCCTGTGTGACCAGAGCCTGTCCCCTGCTCTGGGGACATCCCAGCGCTGGAATTGGGGACCCCTGGTGCCCTGGACCCTCCAATGGGGGGTTCTGGTGCCATCAGGTGTGACAGGTCCCCTCTGTCCCCAGGTGATCTGGTGCTGCAGGTGCCGGTGCGGGTGCTGCTGGAGGGGGACACGGTGACACTGCGCTGCCGGAGCTGGCGGAACAACAAGGTCACCTCGGTGTCCTTCTACCGCGAGGGGACAGAACTGATGGGGCTCCCTGATGGCACAGAGCTGTCCCTGTCCCCTCTGCAGCTGAGCCACAGCGGCCGCTACAGCTGCAGGGGCTGGGTGGAATACTGGACATCAGAGAAGTGGCGGTGGTCAGCGCCGGTGACAGTGACAGTGCACGGTGAGCCCCCCACAGCCCAACACCCCCACAGCCCCTCCCCAGGGATTCAGGCTCACAAATCCCCTCCCCTCTCCTTCCCAGAGCTCTTCTCGGTCCCGGTGCTGGTGCTGGAGGGTCCCCCCGAGCTCACCGTGGGGTCCCCCCTGAATCTCAGCTGCCGCAGCACCCCCAGCCCCCTGCGGCCCCCAGCCCCCCTCCTGTACCTGTTCTATCGGGACGGGTGGGTGGTGGGGGGCCCGCAGGGGTCCCCGCAGCTGCTGCTGCCCGCCGTGGGGGTCTCCCACTCGGGGAATTACAGCTGTGAGGTGCAGACCCAGTTTGGGACCGTGCGGAAGAGCAGCGCCCGGCTCAGCGTCACGGTGCGCAGTGAGTGCGGGGATGGGCACGGGGAGCCCCCACAAAACCCCCGGGTGCCCTGGCTGGGGACCCCCAGCACTGCCTTGGGACCCCAGCCCTCCCTGACACGTTTCCCGTGTCCCCCAGCCCTACCTGGGGACACCCAGCCCTCCATGACACCGTCCCCGGGTGTCCCCATCGCTGCCCGGGTCCCTCCCCAGCTCCTTCCATCCTTCCCCGGGTCCCCCAAGCGTGCCCCGTGTCCCCCCATCCCTTCCCGGTGCCACCCTGGGTCCCCCCCATCCCTTCCCAGGTCCCTGGTCGGGTCCCCCAGCTCTTTCTGGGTACCCCCATCTTTCCCCAAGACCTTTTCCGTGTCCCCCCATTACTGCCCGGGACCCCCATCCCTGTCCCCGGGTCCCCCGACCACTCCCCAGGTCCCTCCCCGTGTCTCCCCATCCCTGTCTGTGTCCCCCGCACTGTCCCCGTGTCCCCCCATCCCTGTCTGTGTCCCCCCCCAATGTCCCCGTGTCCCCCCATCCCTGTCTGTGTCCCCCCCCAATGTCCCCGTGTCCCTCCATCCCTGTCTGTGACCCCCCCCAATGTCCCCGTGTCCCCCCATCCCTGTCTGTGTCCCCCGCACTGTCCCCATGTCCCCCCATCCCTGTCTGTGACCCCCGCACTGTCCCCGTGTCCCCCCATCCCTGTCTGTGACCCCCCCCAATGTCCCCGTGTCCCCCCATCCCTGTCTGTGACCCCCCCCAATGTCCCCGTGTCCCCCCATCCCTGTCTGTGACCCCCCCCCAATGTCCCCGTGTCCCCCCATCCCTGTCTGTGTCCCCCGCACTGTCCCCATGTCCCCCCATCCCTGTCTGTGACCCCCCCCAATGTCCCTGTGTCCCCCCATCCCTGTCTGTGACCCCCCCCAATGTCCCCGTGTCCCCCCATCCCTGTCTGTGTCCCCTCACCCCTCCCTGCTGTCACCCCCCTCCCTCTCCCAGTGTCCCCTCCCTGTCCCCTCCACCCCCCTCTATTTCTAAGCCCCCCCCCAACTCTGCACCCCCCTCCCTCCCTGGGGTCCCCCTGTCCCTCTCTGCCTCCCCCGTGTCCCTCACTGTCCCCTGCTGTCCCCTCCTCCTGCAGGGGTCCCACCCTCGGGGGTGTCCCTGTCAGCGCAGCCCCCCGGGGGACAGGTGGCACTTGGGGACAGCCTGGTGCTGAGCTGCGTGGTGGCCATGGGGACAGGTCCC
This sequence comes from Ammospiza caudacuta, assembly GCF_027887145.1. Lineage (NCBI taxonomy): Eukaryota > Metazoa > Chordata > Aves > Passeriformes > Passerellidae > Ammospiza > Ammospiza caudacuta. The sequence continues at coordinate 3,932,180 of NC_080622.1, forward strand.
CTGTCCTTCTCCTGGCACCGGGAGGGCTCGGGGGCACCGCTGGGCACCGGCCCCCGCCTGGAGCTGGGACACGTTGGGGACAATGACAGCGGCCAGTACCGGTGCCGGGTCAGCGACGGGGACAGCGTGGCCGAGAGTGACACCATGAATGTCACCGTCCTGGGTGAGCGGGACCCTCGGGATCGGGGTGACCCCACCCATGGCACCCCCATCCCACCTCGCCATGTGCCAGCCCTGTCTGTGTCCCCGCAGTGCCCGTGGCCAATGCCACCATCACCCTCTGTCCTGTGTCCCTGCAGTGCCCGTGGCCAATGCCACCATCACCCTCTGTCCTGTGTCCCCGCAGTGCCAATGGCCAATGCCACCATCGCCCTCTGTCCTGTGTCCCCGCAGTGCCCGTGGCCAATGCCACCATCGCCCTCTGTCCTGTGTCCCCGCAGTGCCCGTGGCCAATGCCACCATTGCCCTCTGTTCTGTGTCCCCGCAGTGCCCGTGGCCAATGCCACCATCGCCCTCTGTCCTGTCTGTGTCCCCGCAGTGCCCGTGGTCAATGGCACCATCACCCTCTGTCTGTGTCCCCGCAGTGCCCGTGGCCAATGCCACCATCGCCCTCTGTTCTGTGTCCCCGCAGTGCCCGTGGCCAATGCCACCATCGCCCTCTGTCCTGTCTGTGTCCCCGCAGTGCCCGTGGTCAATGGCACCATCGCCCTCTGTCTGTGTCCCCGCAGTGCCCGTGGCCAATGCCACCATCGCCCTCTGTCCTGTGTCCCTGCAGTGCCCGTGGCCAATGCCACCATCACCCTCTGTCCTGTGTCCCCGCAGTGCCCGTGGCCAATGCCACCATCACCCTCTGTCCTGTGTCCCTGCAGTGCCCGTGGCCAATGCCACCATAACCCTCTGTCCTGTGTCCCCGCAGTGCCAATGGCCAATGCCACCATCGCCCTCTGTCCTGTCTGTGTCCCCGCAGTGCCCGTGGCCAATGCCACCATCGCCCTCTGTCCTGTGTCCCCGCAGTGCCCGTGGCCAATGCCACCATCGCCCTCTGTCCTGTGTCCCCGCAGTGCCAATGGCCAATGCCACCATTGCCCTCTGTCCTGTGTCCCCGCAGTGCCCGTGGCCAATGCCACCATCGCCCTCTGTCCTGTCTGTGTCCCCGCAGTGCCCGTGGCCAATGCCACCATCGCCCTCTGTGTCCCCGCAGTGCCCGTGGCCAATGCCACCATCACCCTCTGTCCTGTGTCCCCGCAGTGCCCATGGCCAATGCCACCATCGCCCTCTGTCCTGTGTCCCTGCAGTGCCCGTGGCCAATGCCACCATCGCCCTCTGTCCTGTGTCCCCGCAGTGCCCGTGGCCAATGCCACCATCGCCCTCTGTCCTGTCTGTGTCCCCGCAGTGCCCGTGGCCAATGCCACCATCGCCCTCTGTCCTGTGTCCCCGCAGTGCCCGTGGCCAATGCCACCATCACCCTCTGTCCTGTGTCCCTGCAGTGCCCGTGGCCAATGCCACCATCGCCCTCTGTCCTGTGTCCCCGCAGTGCCCGTGGCCAATGCCACCATCACCCTCTGTCCTGTGTCCCTGCAGTGCCCGTGGCCAATGCCACCATCACCCTCTGTCCTGTGTCCCCGCAGTGCCCGTGGCCAATGCCACCATCACCCTCTGTCCTGTGTCCCCGCAGTGCCCGTGGCCAATGCCACCATCGCCCTCTGTCCTGTCTGTGTCCCCGCAGTGCCCGTGGCCAATGCCACCATCACCCTCTGTCTGTGTCCCCGCAGTGCCCGTGGCCAATGCCACCATCACCCTCTGTCCTGTGTCCCCGCAGTGCCCGTGGCCAATGCCACCATCACCCTCTGTCCTGTGTCCCCGCAGTGCCCGTGGCCAATGCCACCATCACCCTCTGTCCTGTGTCCCTGCAGTGCCCATGGCCAATGCCACCATCACCCTCTGTCCTGTGTCCCCGCAGTGCCCGTGGCCAATGCCACCATCGCCCTCTGTCCTGTGTCCCTGCAGTGCCCGTGGCCAATGCCACCATCGCCCTCTGTCTGTGTCCCCGCAGTGCCGTGGCCAATGCCACCATCACCCTCTGTCCTGTGTCCCTGCAGTGCCCGTGGCCAATGCCACCATCACCCTCTGTCCTGTGTCCCCGCAGTGCCAATGGCCAATGCCACCATCGCCCTCTGTCCTGTGTCCCCGCAGTGCCCGTGGCCAATGCCACCATCGCCCTCTGTCCTGTGTCCCCGCAGTGCCAATGGCCAATGCCACCATTGCCCTCTGTCCTGTGTCCCCGCAGTGCCAATGGCCAATGCCACCATCGCCCTCTGTCTGTGTCCCCGCAGTGCCGTGGCCAATGCCACCATCGCCCTCTGTCCTGTCTGTGTCCCCGCAGTGCCAATGGCCAATGCCACCATTGCCCTCTGTCCTGTGTCCCCGCAGTGCCCGTGGCCAATGCCACCATCGCCCTCTGTCCTGTCTGTGTCCCCGCAGTGCCCGTGGCCAATGCCACCATCGCCCTCTGTCCTGTGTCCCCACAGTGCCCGTGGCCAATGCCACCATCACCCCCGGTCCCCTGGCACAGCAGGTGCACACAGGTGACAACGTGACCCTGCGCTGCTCGGTGCAGGTGGGCTCAGCCCCTGTCACCTTCACCTGGCTGCACAACGGGCAGGAGGTGGCCCGGGGTCCCCTCCTGGAGTTTGGGGACATCAATGTGGGACATTCGGGCACCTGGCAGTGCGTGGCCACCAACCAGCTGGGACAGGACGGGCACCGCGTGTTCAGGACAACCAGCCCTGAGCTGGCACTGGAGGTGACAACGTGGGGACACAGGGACACAGGTGATGGCGCTCGGGGACACTGTGGGGGGCTCAGAACCATGGATTTGTCCCTGGAGGTGACACAGTGGGGACAGGGCGCAGGTGGCATCACCCAAAGTCACTGTGGGTGATGCTCAGAACCACAGATTTGTCCCCGCTCTGTCCCTGGTGACACGGAGGGGACAGAGCAGAGGTGGCATCAATTCAGGGACACTGTGGGGGGCTTGGAACCATGGATTTGTCCCTGGAGGTGACACAGAGGTGACACAGAGGTGACAGGGCACAGGTGGCATCATTCAGGGTCACAGGGGGGTGCAGCCCCCCCGGGTGACCCCAAAGTGTCCCCTCTGTCCCCAGCAGTGGCCGCAGGGGTTGGCAGCTCCCTCCTGGCCCTGGTCCTGCTCGGGGCGGCCATCGTGGGCTGGCAGCGGTGCCACCGCCGCGGTGGGTGACAATGGGGACACTGAGGACAGTGGGGACAATGGGGGGACAATGGGGGGGGGGGGAAATGGGGGAGTAATGGAGGGAGGCCATGGGGACAATGGGGACGGGGCAATGATGGGGACCATGGGGTGGGGGACAATGGGGACAATGGGGACGCAGGGCTGGGGACAGTGGGGACAATGGGGGGACAACGGGGATAATCGGGTGGGTGACAATAAGGACAATGGGGACAGTGGGGAGAATGGGGGGGACAATGGGGACACAGGGGTGGGGACAATGGGGACAAGGGGATGGGGACAGTGGAGTGGTTGACAATGGGGACAGTGGGGACAATGGGATGGGGACAGTGGGGACAATGGGGACAGTGGGTTGGGGACAATGGAGACAATGGGGTGGAGACAATGGGGACAATGGGGACAATGGGGACAATGAGGTGGGGACAATGGGGACAGTGGGTTGGGGACAATGGGGACAATGCGGTGGAGACAATGGGGACAGTGGGGACAATGAGGTGGGGACAATGGGGACAATGGAGGGACAATGGGGACACTGGGATGGGGACAGTGGGGACAATGAGGTGGGGACAATGGGGACAGTGGGTTGGGGACAATGGGGACAATGAGGTGGAGACAATGGGGACAATGGGGACAATGGAGGGTCAATGGGGACACAGGGGTGGGAACAATGGGGACAATGGGGACAGTGGGATGGGGACAATGGGGACAATGGGGTGGAGACAATGGGGACAATGAGGGGGACAATGGGGGGACAATGGGGACAATTTTGGGTCCCCTGACCCCCTTGTCACCCCACTGTCACCCCCCTTTCCCGCAGCCCCCAGGACGCCCCAGGACAGGTGAGTGAGGGAGGGGCCCGGGGGTGTCCCCATGTCCCCAAATGCCACCTGGAGGCCACCCCCCCGTCCCCATTGTCCCCACAGGACCCCCGTGGTGCCCCTCGAGGGGGAGGAGGTGCTCTACAGCCACGTGGTGCCCACGGCCAGGGCAGCGGGTGAGTGGGGACAGCGGGTGGCATCGGGGTGGCACCGGGGGTGGCACTGGGGGTGGCACCGGGATCCCAAATGCCACGCCCACGGAGCTGCCGGGTCCCCAAATGGCATCAAGGGGACAGCGGTGACCTTGATGGGAATGTGCTGGGACAGTGGGTGGCACTGGGTGACACTGGGGGACATTTGGCGGCACCGGGGGTGGCACTGTGGGTGGCACAGAGTCCCCAGATGCCACCCAGGAGATGGGAGGAGTGCGGGCACAGGGACGTGGCGCCCGTGGGTGGCACTGGGTGGCACCGGTGTCTCCCTCAGGGTCCCCAAGTGCCACCCCCGAGGAGGCCCAGGTGACCTACGCGGAGCTGCGGGCACCGAGGTGGCACCTGGGGGACAGCGGGGACTACGAGAACGTGCTGTGACACCGGGGGGTGGCACTGGGTCCCCAGTGCCACCCAGAGGACAGCAGTGACATTGATGAGACCATGCTGTGACACTGGGGGTGGCACTGGGTGGCACTGGGGACAGCCACGTGCGCGTGTCCCCTCATCCTGTGGGTGCCCACCCTGCCCGTGGCCACCGTCCCTCTGTCCCCGTCCCTTGTGACCGTGGCCACCACAAGCTGCTGGCAGCTGCCCCTGTCCCCTCCTTGTGGCCTCCAGGAGCTGTCCCTGTCCCTTCCCTGTGGCCACCGTGCGCTGTGTCTGTCCCTGTCCCCTCTCCATGGCCACCAGGACCTGCCCCTGTCCCCTCCTGGGGCCACCAGGACCTGTCCCTGCCCCCATGTCCCCGTCCCTGTCCCCTGTCCATGGTCACCGTCCCTCTGTCCATCCAAGCTGCAGGAATTTGGGACTGGGGACACCCCAGAGGGGTTTTGGGGACACTCTGGGGTTTTGGGGACAGCCCAGGGGGGGTCCCAGTGAGTGGAGTCCCCCCCGATGGAAGGAATGAAGGTGAAACTTTGATTTCTGTCACATTTTTCATTTTTCTGCACAAGAAATTCAATTCTTGTCCCCAAATCCCACCCGGGACTGAGCCCGCCCTGCCCCAACCCCACCCGGGACTGAGGGGGGGTCCCCAGAAGGGTCCCGGCGGTTTTGGGGGGCTCAGGGTCCGTCCCAACCCCCCGCGATACTCGAGGGTTGTTCCTCGCTTTGTCCCCAGTGGTGACACGGGGGGACACTGGGGGAGGGGTTGGGACCCCAAAACTGGAGGTGAAAAGTCTGGGACCCCAAATCCGGGACCCCAAAACTGGGACCCCAAAATGGGGAGGTACAAGGTTTGGGACCCCAAAATCTGGGATCCCAGAAGTGGGAGGTGCAGGTTCTGGGACCCCAAAATCTTGGACATCCAAGCTCTGGGACCCCAAAGGTGGGAGGGGCAGCTCTGGGACCCCCAAATCTGGGTCCCGTTCCCGTTCCCGTTCCCATTCCCGATTCCGTTCCGGGTTTTTCAGTGGGCGCTGCCAGAGGAGGGGGCGTGTCCTCTGGGGCTGTTCCCGTTCCTGATTCCGTTCCGGGTTTTCCGGGGGCACGGCCAGCGCAGGGGGCGTGTCCTCTGGGGCGGTTCCCGTTCCGATTCCGTTCCGGGTTTGCAGTGGGCGTGTCCCCGTGGCGGTTCCCGTTCCCATTCCTGTTCCCGATTCCGTTCCGGGTTTGCAGTGGGCGTGTCCCCGTGGCGGTTCCCGTTCCTATTCCTGATTCCGTTCAGGGTTTTCCGGGGGGCGTGTCCTCTGGGGCGGTTCCCGTTCCTATTCCCGTTCCCGATTCCGTTCCGGGTTTTCCGGGGGGGCGTGTCCCCGTGGGCGGTTCCCGTTCCCATTCCCGTTCCTGATTCCATTCCGGGTTTTCCGGAGGGCGTGTCCTCTGGGGCGGTTCCCGTTCCCATTCCCGTTCCTGATTCCGTTCCGGGTTTTCCGGAGGGCGTGTCCTCTGGGGCGGTTCCCGTTCCCATTCCCGTACCCGATTCCGTTCCGGGTTTTCCGGGGGGCGTGTCCCGGGGCCGGGAAGGGGCGTGTCCCGCGGCAGCGCCCCCTGGCGGCGCAGGGCGGAGCGGGCCAAGATGGCGGCGGAGCCGGGTCCGGGCCCGGGGGCCGACGCGGAGTTGGAGGAGCTGCTGGAGAGTGAGGGGGGCCCGGGGGGACCGGGGGATCAGCGGGGTGTGGGGGGACTGCGCGGCGTTGGGAGCGATGGGGGGCGAGGGGTCCGGGGGTCATTGGGGTGAGGCGGGACCGGGGGTCGTGAGGGGCTGGGGGAGACATTGAGGTGAGAGGGGGTCATTAGGGGCTGAGGGTCAGTGGGGTGAGGGGGGGGTCACTGGGGTGAAGGGGTCGTAAGGGGCTGGGGGTCACTGGGGTGAGGAGGAGGCCTGGGAGTCATTGAGGTGAGGGGGTCTGGGGGTTATTGGGGTTCTGGGGGTCGTTAGGGGGCCTGGGGGTTATTGGAGTCTGGGGGTTATTGGGGTGAGGGGGGTCGTTAGGGGGCCTGGGGGTCATTGGGGTCTGGGGGTTATTGGAGTCTGGGGGTTCTGGGGGTCACTGGGGTGAGGGGGGGGTCTGAGGGTCATTGGGGTCTGGGGATTATTGGGGTGAGGGGGATCATTAGGGGGTCTGGGGGTCATTGGGGTCTGGGGGATATTGGGGTGAGGGGGGTCGTTAGGGGGTCTGGGGGTCATTGGGGTCTGGGGGTTATTGGAGTCTGGGGGTTCTGGGGGTCACTGGGGTGAGGGGGGGTCTGAGGGTCATTGGGGTCTGGGGGTTATTGGGTTATTGAGGTGGGGGGATCATGAGGGGCTGGGGGCGGGCATTGGGGTGAGGGGGGTCCGGGGATTATTGAGGTGGGGGGGGGGTCTGGGGGTTATTGGGGTGAAGGAGGTTGGGAGGGGCTGCAGGGGTTATTGGGGTGCAGTTTCCGGGGTGCAGTCGGGGTAGGGGTTTTTGGGGTGTAGTTTTTGGGGTGCAATCAGGGATAGGGGTTATTTGGGTGCACTTTTGGCGTGTGCGGTTTTAGGGGTGGGGGTCATTAGGGTGCAATTTTTGGTGCCCACCTTTACCACACATGACCTCCCTGTGGGGCTGCACCCCCATTTTGGTACCCCCTGACCCCAAATTCCCCCCTCAGGTGCCCTGGACGACTTCGAGCGCAGCCGCCCCGCGCCCCCTGCCCCTGCTGGCTCCTCCTGCCCCCCTTCCCCTCCCTCAGCCGCCGACTCCGCCAAGGTGAGCGCCCCAAAAACCCTGGCCCCACTTTGCGTGTGCCCTCTCTGGGGCCGTGCTATGCCGTGCTGGGCAGGACTCGCTGTTCTCCTCGCAGGAAAGGTTCTTCCAGGAGCTCTTTGAGGGCGAGCTGGCGGCACAGGCGGCGGCTGAGTTCCAGGAGGCCATGCAGGAGCTGGCACGGCAGGAGCCACAGCTGGTGGAGCAGTTCCAGAAGCTCTCAGAGGCTGCTGGGAAAGTCGGTGGGTGTGGGGGGGATAGGGGGGGGGTCACAGCCCTGGGAGGGGTGTCCTGGTTACCCCCGTTTGGGATTGGGGGCAGAACTCCAGCAGGGTGCTGCGTTATTCCCATTATTCCCAGTATTCCCAGTATCCCCAGTCCCACCTGGAATTGTCTCCCCATTTAGGGTTGGGGACAGCACCCCAGTGGGACCCCACATTATTTCCATTATTCCCGTTATCCCCAGTCCCAGTTCTGTTCCCAATTCCATCTCAACCGTATTCCCATTCCCATTCTCACCCCATTCCCATCCCCATGGCAATCCCATTCCCATCCCATTCCCATCCCAATCCCAAATCCATGCCAACCCCATTCCTACCCCCATTCCTGCCCCATTCCCAACCCCATTTCCACCCCATTCCCATCCCCATCCCCATCCCAACCCCATTCTCATCCCATTCCCAGATCCATCCCAACCCCTTCCCAAATCCATCCCACCCCAACTGCAATCCCAAACCCATTCCCAACCCCATTCTTACCCCATTCCCAACCCCATCCCAATCTCAAATCCATCCCAACCCTGTTCCCAACCCCACCCCAACCCCATTCCCATTCCCAACCCCATCCCAACCCCGTCCCAATCCGAAATCCATCCCCAGCCCATTCCCAAATCCACCCCATTCCCATCCCAACCCCATCCAAATTCAGAATCCGTCCCAACTCCAACCCCATTCCCAACCCCATCCCACTCATGACCCGATCCCAGCCCCGTCCCACCCCAATCCCAAACCCAATCCCATTCCCAACCCCATCCCAACCTCACCCTGGCCGCATTCCCAATCCCATTTCAAATCCATCCCATTCCCATTCCCAACTGCATTCCCATCCTGACCCCCTCTCAACCCCATTCCCATGCCAACCCCATCCCATTCCCAAATCCTCCCCAATCCCAAATCCATCCCAACCCCATTCCCATCCCACCCCATCCCATCCCCATTCCTGTTCCCATTCCCACCCCAATCCCAACCCCATCCCCACCGCATTCCCATCCCAACCCCATCCCATCGTGTTCCCAACCCCCTTCCCACCCCATCCCAACCCCAATCCCGAATCCTTCCCATCCCAAATCCACCCCAATCCCACCCCAAATCCGTCTCACCCCGCAGGCAGCGACGCGGCCTCGCAGCAGGAATTCACCTCCTGCCTCAAGGAGACGCTGAGCGGGCTGGCCAAGAACGCCAACGACCTCCAGGTACCCCTCCCTCCCTCCAGCCCTTCCCAGGGGTGTCCTGGGGGTCCCGGGGGTCCCAAGGAGCTCATGGGGTCCCGGGGGTCCCGCAGAACTCCCCAGGATCCGAGGAGGAGCTGGCCAAGGCCCTGGAGGGGCTGGGGCTGGACGAGGGCGGCGGCGACGGCGTCCTGCCCGTCATGCGCAGCATCATGGAGTCCCTGCTGTCCAAGGACGTGCTCTACCCCTCCCTCAAGGAGATCACCGAGAAGGTGGGACCCCAAAAACCCCAAAAACCGGGAGGGCGCCCCAAAAAACCTGCGGAGGTCCCTGAGATCGTGGAGGGATGAGTGGGAAACTCTGGGGGAGTCATGGGGACATCATGGAGTCCCTGCTGTCCAAGGATGTGCTGTAGCCCTCCCTCAAGGAGATCACCGAGAAGGTGGGACCCCAAAAACTGGGGAGGGGGACCCCAAAAACTGGGGAGTGGACCCCAAAAAACCTGGGGGGGTCCCTGAAGTCATGGGGGTGTCCCTTGGGGCATGGGGAATGAGTAGGAGTCATGGGGACATGGTGCAGTCCCTGATGTGCAAGGATGTCTCTGCCCCTCTCTCAAGGAGATCACTGAGAAGGTGGGACCCCAAAAACCGTGAGGGACCTCAGAAAACGTGGAGGGAACCCCAAAAACCTGAAGGGGTCATCTCTGAAATGGGGAGAAGCTCTGCAAAAACCTGGGGTTCCCTGCTGTCCCCTGTGGGGTCTGTCCCTGTCACCCCCTAGGGCTGTACTGGGATATTTCCCCCTTTTCTCTGGGATATCCGGGCTGTCATGGGGGATTTGGGGGTTCCACGGGGGATTTCATGGGGGATTTGGGGGTTCCACGGGGAATTTCATGGGGGATTTGGGGGTTCCCTCACTGTCCCCGGTACCCGAAGTGGCTGCAGCAGCATGAGGGGTCCCTGTCCCCCAGAGCAGCAGGCACTGATGGGGCTGGGATTGGCTGGGATTTGGTGGTTCCGTGGGGGATGTGGGGGTTCCCACGGGGAATTTGGGGGTTCCCTCGGGGAATTTGGGGGTTCCACGGGGGATTTGGGGGTTCCCTCACTGTCCCTGGTACCTGGAGTGGCTGTGGCAGCACGAGGGGTCCCTGTCCCCCAGAGCAGCGGGCACTGATGGGGCTGGGGTTGGCTGGGATTTTGGGGTTCCATGGGGGATGTGGGGGTTCCACGGGGGATTTGGGGGTTCCACGGGGAATGTGGGGGTTCCCACGGGGAATGTGGGGGTTCCCTCGGGGAATTTGGGGGTTCCCACGGGGAATTTGGGGGTTCCCTCGGGGGATTTGGGGGTTCCACGGGGGATTTGGGGGTTCCCACGGCGAATTTGGGGGTTCCACGGGGGATTTGGGGGTTCCCTCACTGTCCCTGGTACCCGGAGTGGCTCCGGCAGCACGAGGGGACCCTGCCCCTGGAGCGCGGGCACTGATGGGGCTGGGAGTGGCTGAGATTTGGGGGTTCCGTGGGGATTTGGGGGTGTCTGCAGTGACCCCGGTGTCCCCTCAACGTCTCCTGGGTGTCCCCAGTACCTGGAGTGGCTCTGGCAGCACGAGGGGACCCTGCCCCTGGAGCGCGGGCACTGATGGGGCTGGGAGTGGCTGAGATTTGGGGGTTCCGTGGGGATTTGGGGGTGTCTGCAGTGACCCCGGTGTCCCCTCAACGTCTCCTGGGTGTCCCCAGTACCCGGAGTGGCTCCGGCAGCACGAGGGGACCCTGCCCCTGGAGCAGCGGGTGCTGATGGGGCTGGGATTGGCTGAGATTTGGGGGATCCTGCAGTGACCCCGGTGTCCCCTCGCTGTCCCCTCGCTGTCCCCAGTACCCGGAGTGGCTGCGGCAGCACGAGGGCTCGCTGCCCCCGGAGCAGCGGGTGCGGTTCAGCCAGCAGCAGGCGCTGATGGGGCTGGGATTTGGCGTTTCCATGGGGTATTTGGGTGTCCCCTCACTGTCCCCTCGGTGTCCCCTCGCTGTCCCCAGTACCCGGAGTGGCTGCGGCAGCACGAGGGGACCCTGCCCCTGGAGCGCGGGCACTGATGGGGCTGGGATTGGCTGGGATTTGGGGGTGTCTGCAGTGACCCCGGTGTCCCCTCTATGTCTCCTGGGTGTCCCCAGTACCCGGAGTGGCTGCGGCAGCACGAGGGGACCCTGCCCCCGGAGCAGCGGGCGCGGTTCAGCCAGCAGCAGGCGCTGATGCTGCGGATCTGCGCCGAGCTGGAGCGGGAGCGGCCCGAGGAGCCCGAGGGGCAGCGCCGGGAGCGCTTCGAGACCCTGCTGGACCTGATGCAGCAGGTGCGGCCGGAGGGCCACCTGGGTGACCTCCGTGTCACATCCGTGTCACCCCTGTGTCCCTTTGACCCTCCCCTTGGGCTCTGGGTCACTCCCGTGTCACCCCCCTGGGGACCTGGGTCACCTCCGTGTCACACCCGTGTCACCCCTGGGGCCCTCTGACCCTCCCCTTGGGCTCTGGGTCACTCCTGTGTCACCCCCCTGGGGACCTGGGTCACCTCCATGTCACACCCGTGTCACCCCTGGGGCCCTCTGACCCTCCCCTTGGGCTCTGGGTCACTCCCGTGTCACCCCCGTGTCACACCCGTGACACCCCTGTGTCCCTTTGACCCTCCCCTTGGGCTCTGGGTCACTCCCGTGTCACCCCCCTGGGGACCTGGGTCACCCCCTGTGTCACCCCTGTGTCACCTGTGTGTTAGCCCCATGTCCCTCTGACCCCCTGGGACACAGGGTCACCCTGGTGTCACTCCCGTGTCACTTCTGTGTCACCTCTGTGTCCCCCTGGGTCCCTCTATCCCTTCCCTCTGTCCCCTCCATGTTCTTCTGACCCTGCTCCATGTCCCTGTGTCCCTCCCCACATGTCCTTCTGTCCCCTCTGTGTCTCCCCCATGTCCCTCTGTCCCCTCTGTGTGTCCTCCTGTGTCCCCATGTCCCCCCATGTCCCCGTGTCCCCTCTGTGTCCCTCTGACCCTCCCCATGTCCCTCTGTCCCCTCTGTCCCCCTCTGTGTCCCCACCATGTCGCCTCTCATGTCCCTCTGTCCCTCTCATGTCCCTATGTCCCCACCATGTCCCCGTGTCCCCCCTGTGTCCCCTCTGACCCTCCCCATGTCCCTCTGTCCTGTCCATCCCATCTGTGTCCCCATGTCCCTCCCCATGTCTCCTCTGTGTCCCCTCCATGTTCCTCTGTGCCCCTCCAATGTCCCTATGTCCCCCCCATGTCCCTCTGTCCCCTCTGTGTGTCCTCCTGTGTCCCCGTGTCCCCTCTGTGTCCCTCTGACCCTCCCCATGTCCCTCTGTCCTGCGTGTCCCTCTCATGTCCCCATGTCCCCGTGTCCCCTCTGTGTCCCTCTGACCCTCCCCATGTCCCTCTGTCCTGCGTGTCCCTCTCATGTCCCCGTGTCCCCTCTGTGTCCCCTCACAGCTGCAGGACCTGGGCCACCCCCCCAAGGAGCTGGCAGGGGACACGGTGAGTGTTTGGGGACACCCCTGAGGGGTTTGGGGTCACCCAAAGGGTTTGGGGTGCCCCTCTGGGATTTGGGGCGACCCCACAGATTTGGGGTGAATTCACAGCTTTGGGGTGTCCCCATGGCTTTGGGGTTCCCCCCATGGATTTGGGGTGTCCCATGGCTATGGGGCACCCCTCTGGGATTTGGGGTGACCCCACAGATTTGGGGTGACCCCAGTGTCCCCCGCCACAGCCGCCAGGACTGAACCTCACAGGGGAGCAGTGCCGCCTCATGTAGGGCACGTTTGGGGTGACCCCACAGATTTGGGGTGCCCCATGGCTTTGGGGTGCCCCCATGGCTTTGGGGTGCCCCCCCGGATTTGGGGTGCCCCACGGCTTTGGGGTGCCCCAGCCCCATAAAGGAGGTGCAGAGGAGCCCAGCGGTGGGGTTGGTGCCTCCCCCCCACCCCAATTTTGGGGTTTTTTTTTTGGGGTGGGGGGCGCAGGGACCCCCCCGCAATGTGGGGAGGTGTCCCCCCCTCACCCCCCAGTGACCCCAATAAAGAGATGGTGACGGGAACGGCTGTGCCTGCTCGGGGACAGTGGGGACATTGTGGGGACAGTGGGGACATTGGGGACATCGGGGACAGTGGGGACATTGTGGGGACAGTGGGGACAGTGGGGACATTGTGGGGACATTGGGGATATTGGGGTCACTGCAGGGACAGTGGGGACATTGGGGACATTGTGGGGACATTGGGGACAGTGGGGACATTGGGGACACTGCGGGGACATTGGGGACATTGGGGACATTGTAGAGATGGGGGGACGCTCCAGGGACATTGGGGAATACTGGGGGGACACTATGGGGACACTATGGGGACACTACGGGGACACTGGGGACCGTATAGGGATGGGGTGACCCTACAATCACAAGGGACCCAAAGTGACCCTACAACAACATTGCACACCCTACAGTGACCCTAAACAGGGGTGACCCTATAACACAGGGGTGACCCCATAACCCCATTGGTGACCCTACAGTGACCCTAAACACGGGTGACCCTACAATAACAGCGGGGTGACCCCATAACCCCATTGGTGACCCTGCAGTGACCCTATAACACAGGGGTGACCCCATAACCCCATTGGTGACCCTACAGTGACCCTAAACACGGGTGACCCCATAACACCACTGGTGACCCTACGATAACACACGAGGTGACCCTGCAGTGACCCTATACACAGGGTGACCCTATAACCTCATTGGTGACCCTACAGTGACCCTAAACACGGATGACCCTACAATAACACTGGGAGTGACCTTATAGTGACCCTATAACCCCTCTGGTGACCCTATAATGACCCCATAACCCCTCTGGTGACCCTATAATGACCCTATAACCCATTGTAACACTATTGGGGACCCCAGGGTGACCCTAAACAGGGATGACCTTACAATAACACTGCAGGTGACCCTATAGTGCCCCTAGAACCCCATTGGTGACCCTACAATGACATTGGGATGACCCACTAATGACCCCATAACCCCCCTGGTGACCCTATAATGACCCTATAACCCATTGTAACACTCTTGGGGACCCCAGGGTGACCCTAAACAGGCGTGACCCTACAATAACACTGCAGGTGACCCTATACTGACCCCCTAACCCATTGGTGACCCTATAATGACCCCATAACCCATTGGTGACCCTATAATGACCCTATAACCCATTGTAACACTATTGGGGACCCCAGGGTGACCCTAAACAGGGGTGACCCTACAATAACACTGCAGGTGACCCTATACCGACCCCATAACCCATTGGTGACCCTATACTGACCCCATAACCCATCTGGTGACCCTATAATGACCCCATAACCCATCTGGTGACCCTATACTGACCCCATAACCCATTGGTGACCCTATAATGACCCTATAACCCATTGTAACACTATTGGGGACCCTAGAGTGACCCTAAACAGGGGTGACCCTACAATAACACTGCAGGTGACCCTGTAGTGCCCCTAGAACCCCATTGGTGACCCTGCAATAACACAGGTGACCCTGCAGTGACCCTATACTACAGGCTGACCCTATAACCCCACTGATGACGCTATAATGACCCCATAACGCCATTGGCCACCATACAGTGACCCTAAAGAGAGGTGACCCTACAATGACATTGGGATGACCCACTAATGACCCCATAACCCCCCTGGTGACCCTATAATGACCCCATAACCCATTGTAACACTCTTGGGGACCCTAGAGTGACCCTAAACAGGCATGACCCTACAACAACACTGCAGGTGACCCTATACTGACCCCATAACCCATTGGTGACCCTATACTGACCCCATAACCCATCGGTGACCCTATAGTGACCCTATAACCCATTGTAACACTATTGGGGACCCCAGGGTGACCCTAAACAGGGGTGACCCTACAATAACACTGCAGGTGACCCTATACCGACCCCATAACCCATTGGTGACCCTATAATGACCCCATAACCCATTGGTGACCCTATAATGACCCCATAACCCATTGGTGACCCTATAGTGACCCTATAACCCATTGTAACACTCTTGGGGACCCTAGAGTGACCCTAAACAGGGGTGACCCTACAATAACACTGCAGGTGACCCTATACTGACCCCCTAACCCATTGGTGACCCTATAATGACCCCATAACCCATTGGTGACCCTATAGTGACCCTATAACCCATTGTAACACTATTGGGCACCCTAGGGTGACCCTAAACAGGGGTGACCCTACAATAACACTGCAGGTGACCCTGTAGTGCCCCTAGAACCCCATTGGTGACCCTGCAATAACACAGGTGACCCTGCAGTGACCCTATACTACAGGCTGACCCTATAACCCCACTGATGACGCTATAATGACCCCATAACGCCATTGGCCACCATACAGTGACCCTAAAGAGAGGTGACCCTACAATGACATTGGGATGACCCACTAATGACCCCATAACCCCCCTGGTGACCCTATAATGACCCCATAACCCATTGTAACACTCTTGGGGACCCTAGAGTGACCCTAAACAGGCATGACCCTACAACAACACTGCAGGTGACCCTATACTGACCCCATAACCCATTGGTGACCCTATACTGACCCCATAACCCATCGGTGACCCTATAGTGACCCTATAACCCATTGTAACACTATTGGGGACCCCAGGGTGACCCTAAACAGGCATGACCCTACAATAACACTGCAGGTGACCCTATACCGACCCCATAACCCATTGGTGACCCTATAATGACCCTATAACCCATTGTAACACTATTGGGGACCCCAGGGTGACCCTAAACAGGGGTGACCCTACAATAACACTGCAGGTGACCCTATACTGACCCCATAACCCATTGGTGACCCTATAATGACCCCATAACCCCACAGCGCCCCTCAATAACGGGGTTGGTGTGTGAGGGGGGGGCGCCGTTCCCATGGCAACGCCCGCCGTGAGGGGGGCGCCGCTCCCGCCGCCATCGCGCAACGGCCGCTGCCGTAAAGCGGCGCCCGCGGTGCCGCAAAAGCGTCGCCCGGTACCGCCAAGCGAGGCGGCGGCGGGGGCGGCGCGTTAAAGATGGCGGCGGCGGGGCCCGGTCCCGGGGCCGGCTCTGGAGCGGCCGGGGGGACCCGCGGCGGCCGCCACTGAGCCCGGCCGCGCCCCCCGGCACCGTCCGGGACCCGCCGGGAGCCTCCGGGACGCTCGGGTCGGTGCGCGGCCTCCGCCGGGCCCGCTGCGGCCGCGGCCCCCGCGGGTTCGGGCCTGTCCCGGCTCCGGGGCGGGATCGCGGGAGGGGCGGGGCGGCCTCGGGGGGGACACCGAGAGTTCGGGGAGGGGATGGGGGAGGCTCTGAGGGAGCCCTGAGGGGGTTTGGGGGGTCCTGGGGGAGCCCTGAGGGGGTTTGGGGGGTCCTGAGGGGGCCCTTGAGGCCTCTGGGGGGGTCCCTTAGGGGAGTCCTTGGGGTTTTTTGGGGCTCCGAGAGGGTTTTGAGGGGATTTTGGGGGTTTTTTGGGGTGTCCTGGGGTGTCCCTTGGAGGTTTTGGGGGGATTTTGGGGGTTTTGGGGGCGCCTTAGGGGAGTCCTTGGGGTTTTTGGGTCTCCTTGGGGGTTTTGAGGGGGATTCTGGGGGATTCCTTGGAGGTTTTGTGGGATCCTTGAGGGTTTTGGGGGGTCCCTGGGCCTTTGGGGGATCCCTTAGAGGGGTCCTTGGTTATTTTGGGGTATCCTGGGGGATCCTTGGAGATTTTGGGGGGATTTTGGGGGGTCCTGAGTCACCCTTGGGGCCTCTGGGGGGGTCCCTTAGGGGATTCCTTGTGGGTTTGGGGGAGCCCCTGAGATTTTTGGGGGATCCTTTCAGATTTTGGGGCGTCCCTGCGCCTTTGGGGGATCCCTTAGAAGGGTACTTTGTTTTTTTGGGGTGTCCTGGGGGGTTCCTTGGAGGTTTTGGGGGGGTCCCTGAGACTTTAAAGGGCCCCTTAAGGGGATCCTTGACTTTTTTGGGGGGCCCTTGAGGCTTTTTGGGGGAGTCCCTGAGACTTTGGGGATCCCCTGAGATTTTTGGGGTCTGGGAATTTTTGGGGTGACCCCCAAGATTTTGGGAGGAGTCTCCGAATATTTTTTGAGGGGGTCCCAGAGGTTTTGTTGGGGTCCCCTGAGATTGAGAGGAGAAAATTTGGGAAAGGTCCTGGAGGTTTTGGGGGAAATCCCTGAAATTTTGGGGTTCCCAGGGATTGGGGAGACCCTAAAAATTTGGGGTTCTCAGGGATGGAGGGAATATTTTTGGGATTGAGGAGTGGGGGTTCCCTCAAAATTTGGGGTCTCCAGACATCGAGGGGGGGGGGATCCCCAAAATTTGGGAATTCCCAAGGATCAGAGGGGTCGCCAAAGATTGGGAAGGTCCCCAAAATTTGGGTTTTTTCAGGAATTTGGGGGGATCCCAGAAATCTGAGGGGGTTCCCCAGGAATTGGGGGGTCCCCAGGGATGGGGGGGGTCCCCAAAATTGGGGGTCCCTGACCTTTGACCCCACGCTCCCCCAGCTCCAGCCCCGCTGTCCCCGGCACCTGGCCCAGGTGAGTGCGTCCGGCTCCCGCAGGGTTTTGGGATTTTTGGGGTTTTGGGGGAATTTTTGGGGTTTCTCCAGGATTTGGGAAACTCCTGAGAATGTTCCTGAGCATCCATGCCGAGGGATTTGGGGATTTCATTCTAAAGGATTTGGGGGCTCCATCCTGAGGGATTTGGGGGCTCCATCCTGAGGGATTTGGGGATTTCATTCCTGAGGATTTGGGGTCTCCACCTGAGGGATTTGGGGGATTTAATCCTAAAGGATTTGGGGGGTCCACCCCAGAGAATTTGGGGTTCCATTCTTGAGAGATTTGGGGATTTCATCTTAAAGGTTTTGGGAATTTCATTGCTGAGGATTTGGGGTTCCATACCAAGGGACTGGGGGTTCTACCCCAGAGGATTTGGGGTTTTCCATTCTTGAGAGATTTGGGGATTTCATCCCGAAGGATTTGGGAATTTCATTCCTGAGGATTTGGGGGCTCCACCTGAGGGATTTGGGGGCTCCACCCCAGAGGATTTGGGGATTTCATCCTAAAGGATTTGGGGGCTCCACCCCAGAGAATTTGGGGTTCCATTCTTGAGAGATTTGGGGATTTCATCCTAAAGGATTTGGAGGCTCCACCTCAGAGAATTTGGGGTTCCATTCTTGAGAGATTTGGGGATTTCATCCTAAAGGATTTGGGGGCTCCATCCTGAGGGATTTGGGGATTTCATCCCGAAGGATTTGGGAATTTCATTCCTGAGGATTTGGGGGCTCCATCCTGAGGGATTTGGGGGCTCCATCCCAAAGGATTTGGGGATTTCATCCTAAAGGATTTGGGGGCTCCATCCCAATGGATTTGGGGTTCCATTCCCGTGGGATTTAGGGGCACCCTCCTGAGGGATTTGGGGGATCCATCCCAGAAGATTTGGGGATTTCATCCTAAAGGATTTGGGGGCTCCACCCCAGAGAATTTGGGGTTCCATTCTTGAGAGATTTGGGGATTTCATCTTAAAGGTTTTGGGAATTTCATTCCTGAGGATTTGGGGGCTCCATCCTGAGGGATTTGGGGATTTCATCCTAAAGGATTTGGGGGGTCCACCCCAGAGAATTTGGGGTTCCATTCTTGAGAGATTTGGGGATTTCATCTTAAAGGTTTTGGGAATTTCATTGCTGAGGATTTGGGGTTCCATACCAAGGGACTGGGGGTTCTACCCCAGAGGATTTGGGGTTTTCCATTCTTGAGAGATTTGGGGATTTCATCCCAAAGGATTTGGGAATTTCATTCCTGAGGATTTGGGGGCTCCACCTGAGGGATTTGGGGGCTCCATCCCAAGGGATTTGGGGATTTCATCCTAAAGGATTTGGGGGCTCCATCCTGAGGGATTGGGGGATTTAATCCTAAAGGATTTGGGGGCTCCACCCCAGAGAATTTGGGGTTTTCCATTCTTGAGAGATTTGGGGATTTCATCCCAAAGGATTTGGGAATTTCATTCCTGAGGGATTTGGGGGCTCCATCCTGAGGGATTGGGGGATTTAATCCTAAAGGATTTGGGGGGTCCACCCCAGAGAATTTGGGGTTCCATTCTTGAGAGATTTGGGGATTTCATCTTAAAGGTTTTGGGAATTTCATTGCTGAGGATTTGGGGTTCCATACCAAGGGACTGGGGGTTCTACCCCAGAGGATTTGGGGTTTTCCATTCTTGAGAGATTTGGGGATTTCATCCCGAAGGATTTGGGAATTTCATTCCTGAGGATTTGGGGTCTCCACCTGAGGGATTTGGGGGCTCCACCCCAGAGGATTTGGGGATTTCATCCTAAAGGATTTGGGGGCTCCACCCCAGAGAATTTGGGGTTCCATTCTTGAGAGATTTGGGGATTTCATCCCGAAGGATTTGGGAATTTAATTCCTGAGGATTTGGGGGCTCCACCTGAGGGATTTGGGGGCTCCATCCCAAGGGATTTGGGGATTTCATCCTAAAGGATTTGGGGATTTTATTCCAAGGGATTTGGGGGATCCATTTAGGAGGATTTGGGGGATCCACCCCAGAGGATTTGGGGGCTCCATCCCAAGGAATTTGGGGGCTCCGTCCCAGAGGATTTGGGGTTTTCATCCCAGAGGATTTGGGGGATTTTATCCTAAAGGATTGAGGGCTCCATCCCAAACTATTTGGGGGCTCCATCCTGAGGGGTTTGGGGGATGCAACCTAAAGGATTTGGGGGATTCATCCCAAAGGATTTGGGGGCTCCATCCCAGTGGACTTGGGGTTCCATTCCTGAGGGATTTGGGGATTTCATCCTAAAGGATTTGGGGGATCCACCCCATAGGATGTAGGGATTTCATCCTAAAGGATTTGGGGTCTCCATCCCAGAGGATTTGTGGGATCCATCCCAAATGATTTGGGCTCCATTCCTGTAGGATTTGGGGGCTCGATCCTGAAGGATTTGGGGATTTCATCCTAAAGGTTTCAGGATTCTACCCCAAGGGATTTGGGATCTCCATCCCAGAGGATTTGTGGTTCCATCCCAAGAGATTTGGGGGATCCATTTAGGAGGATTTTGGGGCTTTATCCCTGAGGATTTGGGGCCCCCCCAGTTTTTCTCCAAGTTTTTCTCCCACTTTATCCCATTTTTTCTCCCAGTTTCTCCCAGTTTGGGGCCAGCAGGAGGCTGGGCAGGGCAGATCCCTCTCCAGAGGCTCTGGAATGCCCTGGGATGTTTTTTTTTTGGGATATTTTTGGGAGCAGCAACGTCAGCCTGAGCCTGTCCAGATGCAGCCTCAGGAATCCCAGGATTTCTGGAACATTCCCTGCAATTCCCACATTTCCCACCCCCCCCCCCTCAGGGTCAGGAGTGGATTTGGGAGCTCCTTCCTGATCCCTCACCTGGGAATGGAGCAAAAAATTCCCGGGATTGGGATTTTTGGAGGCAAAAATGGAGAGGTTTGAGGGGGGGAGGGGGAATTCCAGTGCTGGCCTTTGGGGTTGTTTGGGATTCCAGGGAATTCTGTGGGATTCCAGCAGAATTTCCAGGGAATTCCATGGAATTCCAGGGCTCTGCTCCACGGAAATGGGGGATTTTTGGAGGGCTGGGGGACTGGCACTGCTCTCCTGGAGAGATTCCAGAGGGAATTTTGTGTGGGAATGTGTTTAAAGATGGATCTTTAGAATCCCAAATCCCTCAGGATTGGATTTTCCTGGGATGCCGAGGAGGGTTTGGGTGTCCTGCAGCATTCCCAACTGGATTTTCCATGGAAAATTGGGATTTTTTGTGTGGGAATGTGTTTAAAGATGGATCTGTAGAATCCCAAATCCTCAGGATTGGATTTTTTCCTGGGATGCTGAGGAGGGTTTGGGTGTCCTGCAGCATTCCAAGGTGGATTTTCCGTGGAAAAATGGGATTTTTTGTGTGGGAATGTGTTTAAAGATGGATCTTTAGAATCCCAAATCCCTTGGGATTGGATTTTCCTGGGATGCTGAGGAGGGTTTGGGTGTCCTGCAGCATTCCCAACTGGATTTTCCATGGAAAATTGGGATTTTTTGTGTGGGAATGTGTTTAAAGATGGATCTGTAGAATCCCAAATCCTCAGGATTGGATTTTTTCCTGGGATGCTGAGGAGGGTTTGGGTGTCCTGCAGCATTCCAAGGTGGATTTTCCGTGGAAAAATGGGATTTTTTGTGTGGGAATGTGTTTAAAGATGGATCTTTAGAATCCCAAATCCCTCGGGATTGGATTTTCCTGGGATGCTGAGGAGGGTTTGGGTGTCCTGCAGCATTCCCAACTGGATTTTCCATGGAAAATTGGGATTTTTTGTGTGGGAATGTGTTTAAAGATGGATCTGTAGAATCCCAAATCCTCAGGATTGGATTTTTTCCTGGGATGCTGAGGAGGGTTTGGGTGTCCTGCAGCATTCCAAGGTGGTTTTTCCATGGAAAAATGGGATTTTTTGTGTGGGAATGTGTTTAAAGATGGATCTTTAGAATCCCAAATCCCTTGGGATTGGATTTTCCTGGGATGCTGAGGAGGGTTTGGGTGTCCTGCAGCATTCCCAACTGGATTTTCCGTGGAAAATTGGGATTTTTTGTGTGGGAATGTGTTTAAAGATGGATCTTTAGAATCCCAAATCCCTCAGGATTGGATTTTCCTGGGATGCCGAGGAGGGTTTGGGTGTCCTGCAGCATTCCCAACTGGTTTTTCCATGGAAAATTGGGATTTTGGGGACAGCCCAGCCAGGGTTTGGGTGTCCTGCAGCATTCCAAGGTGGTTTTTCCATGGAAAAATGGGATTTTTTGTGTGGGAATGTGTTTAAAGATGGATCTTTAGAATCCCAAATCCCTTGGGATTGGATTTTCCTGGGATGCTGAGGAGGGTTTGGGTGTCCTGCAGCATTCCCAACTGGATTTTCCATGGAAAATTGGGATTTTGGGAACAGCCCAGCCAGGGTTTGGGTGTCCTGCAGCATTCCAGGTGGTTTTCCCATGGAAAATTGGGATTTGGGGAGTGCCTGCTTTGCTGGGGTGGGTTGGGGACATGGGGACATCCCGTGGTGGCCGTGGCACGGCCACTCCAGCTCTGTGTCATGGTGTCCCCATGTCCCCCTGTCCCTGTGTCATCGTGTCCCCCTGTCCCCCATATCTCCGTGCCCCTCTTGTCCTGGCTTCCCCATGTCCCTGTGTCCCCCTGTCCCCAATGTCCCCGGTGTCCCCATGTCCCTCTCTTCCCATATTCCTCTGTCCCCATATCCCCAATGTCCCCCTGTCCCTGTGTCCCTCTGTCCCCACGTCCTCTCATGTCCCCAATGTCCCCATGTCCCCCTGTCCCTGTGTCATCGTGTCCCCCTGTCCCCCATATCTCTGTGTCCCTCTTGTCCTGGCTTCCTCATGTCCCTGTGTCCCCCTGTCCCCAATGTCCCCATGTCCCTCTCTGTCCCCATATCCCCAATGTCCCCCTGTCCCTGTGTCCCCCCGTCCCCACGTCCTCTCGTGTCCCCAGTGTCCCCTGTCCCCGTGTCCTCTCATGTCCCCAATGTCCCCTGTCCCCACGTCCTCTCATGTCCCCAATGTCCCCTGTCCCCGTGTCCCCACAGGGATTCCCGTGGGAGGCGGTGACGTCGGACAAGGGCGGCGGCATGGACGGCAGGACGGACATTGTCAACGGTGAGGGGACAGCTTGGGGACAGCTGGGGTGGCAGTGGAGCTGGCAGGGTGACAGTGACAGCCAGGGGACAGCAGGGGTGGCAGGGTGACAGTGATGGAGATGCGCTGGCAGCGATGGTGACAGCGAGGGTGGCAGCAGAGGTGACAGTGAGGGTGCCAGGGTGGCAACAATGGTGGCAAAGTGACTGTGGTGGTGACAGTGATGGTGACAAAGTGACTGTGGTGGCGACAGGATGGTGCCAGGGTGTCAGTGCAGGTGCCAGCCACGGTGCCACCACACTGTCCCCATGTCCCCAGGCAGCCTGTCCAGCAGCCCTGAGGACACATCAGCTGAGGAGGGCCGGTGTCACTGCAATGTCCCCATGTCCCCATGGCAGTGTGACACAGGTGGCACTGTGCTGTCCCCATGGTGACTCCCTGGTGTCCCCCTGTCCCCTGGCAGCCTGTCCAGCAGCCGTGAGGACACGTCAGCCGAGGAGGGCCGGTGTCACTGTGATACCCCCATGTCCTCATGTCAATGTGACACTGGTGTCACTGCGATGTTCCCTTTTCCCAGGCAGTATGATGACACTGGTGACCCTGGTGACAGTGTCCCCGTGTCCCTGTCCCCAGGCAGCCTGTCCAGCAGCCCCGAGGACATGTCAGCCGAGGAGAGCCAGTGTCAGTGTGTTGTCCCCATGGTGTCACTGCGATGTTCCCTTTTCCCAGGCAGTGTGGTGACACAGGTGACACTGGTGACAGTGTCCCCGTGTCCCCTGTCCCCAGGCAGCCTGTCCAGCAGCCCTGAGGACATGTCAGCCAAGGAGAGTCAGTGTCACTGTGCTGTCCCCATGGTGTCACTGTGCTGTCCCCCTATCCCCAGGCAGCCTGTCCAGCAGCCCTGAGTATATGTCAGCCGAGGAGGGCCAGTGTCAGTGTGTTGTCCCCTTGGTGTCACTGCGATGTCAGTGTGGTGACACAGGTGACACTGGTGACAGTGTCCCCATGTCCCCTGTCCCCAGGCAGCCTGTCCAGCAGCCCTGAGGACATGTCAGCTGAGGAGGGCCGTGCTGTCCCCATGGTGTCACTGCGATGTTCCCTGTTCCCAGGCAGTATGATGACACTGGTGACCCTGGTGACAGTGTCCCCGTGTCCCCTGTCCCCAGGCAGCCTGTCCAGCAGCCCTGAGGACATGTCAGCCGAGGAGGGCCGCGAGACGTCCTCGGGGATCGAGGTGGAGGCGTCCGACCTGAGCCTGAGCCTGACGGGCGACGACGCCGGGGCCGCGCGGGGCCGCGCCAGCGACAGCGACAGCTCCGGGGACAAGGACAGCGACAGCATGGACGACACCGGCCACTACTCCATCCCCGAGGAGCCCCGGCACGACGAGGACGAGGAGGAGGAGGAGGAGGAAGAGCCCCGTGCCCGGCGCAGGGCCCCCCGCAAGCGGCCGCCCCACGAGCGCGACTCGTCCGACGAGGAGCAGGCGCTGGAGGACTGGGTGGCTGCTGCTTCTGGCACTTACAGGGGGCTGGGGGGCAAAGAGGTTTAAAAGAGGTTTAAAAGAGGTTTAAAAGAGGTGTTTAATGAGGTTTTTAATGAGGTTTTTGTTGAGGTTTTTATTGAGGTTTTAAGTGAGGTTTTAGAGGATTTTATTCTATTATCAGTAGCGAGGAATAGTGAGACACGAGATGTAAAATCGGGTGGCTGCTGCTTCTGGTACTTACACAGAGGCTGGGGGGAAACAGGGGTGAAAAAGGTTTAAAAGAGGTTTAAAATGAGGTTTTAAGAGAGGTTTTAACTGAGGTTTTAACTGAGGTTTTAGAGGATTTTATTCTATTATCAGTAGCGAGGAATAGTGAGACATGAGATGTAAAATCGGGTGGCTGCTGCTTCTGGTACTTACACAGAGGCTGGGGGGAAACGGGTGAAAAAGGTTTAAAAGAGGTTTAAAATGAGGTTTTTGTTGAGGTTTTAGGTGAGGTTTTAGAGGATTTTATTATCAGTAGTGAGGAATAGTGAGACATGAGATGTAAAATCGGGTGGCTGCTGCTTCTGGCACTTAAAGGGGGCTGGGGAGCAAAGAGGTTTAAAAGAGGTTTTTAATGAGGTTTTTAATGAGGTTTTTATTGAGGTTTTAGGTGAGGTTTTAGAGGATTTTATTCTATTATCAGTAGCGAGGAATAGTGAGACACGAGATGTAAAATTGGGTGGCTGCTGCTTCTGGCACTTACTGAGGGGCTCTGGGGGGCAAAGAGGCTTTAAAAAGGTTTTAAAAGAGGTTTTAAATGGGGTTTTAAAAGAGATTTTAACCAAGGGTTTAAAAGCTTTTATTCTATCATCAGTAGCGACAAATGGTGAGACGCAGGAGATGTAAAACTGGGTGGCTGCTGGTTTTCTCCATAAAACTGAGAAAGTTTTCACACTTGATTGTGGAAGGTCACCCTACAATAGCATTGGAGTGACCCTACAGTGACCCTAAACATGGGTGACCCTACAATAACTTTGGTTTTCCCTAAAAACTGAGAAAGTTTTCCCACTTTTTTATGGAAGAAGCAGATAAAACTGCCTTATCACCAACAGCTAACCCCTTTAACAGATGAATAAATTAATTAATGCACCCCCGTGTCCCCAGGTGGCCTCAGAGACATGGGTGCTGCTGTGGCCGCCATCTTGAGTGACCCTACATTAACTTTGGTTTTCTCTAAAAACTGAGAAAGTTTTCCCACTTTATTATGGAAGAAACATAAAACTGCCTAATCACCAGCAGCTCACCCCTTTAACAGAGGAATAGATTAATTAATGAACACCTGTGTCCCCCCAGATGGCCTTGGACACATGGGCGTTACTGTGGCCACCATCTTGGGTGACCCTACAGTAACTTTGGTTTTCCCTAAAAACTGAGAAAGTTTTCCCACTTTTTTATGGAAGAAGCAGATAAAACTGCCTTATCACCAACAGCTAACCCCTTTAACAGATGAATAAATTAATTAATGCACCCCCGTGTCCCCAGGTGGCCTCAGAGACATGGGTGCTGCTGTGGCCGCCATCTTGGGTGACCCTACAATAACTTTGGTTTTCTCTAAAAACTGAGCAAGTTCTTACACTTTATTATGGAAAATGATCCTATATAATCAATGAACTGATTAATTAATGCACACCCCTATGTCCCAGGTGGCCTCGGAGACATGGGCACTGCCGCGGCCGCCATCTTGGGTGACCCTACAATAACTTTGGTTTTCTCTAAAAACTGAGAAAGTTTTCCCACTTTATTATGGAAGAAACATAAAACTGCCTAATCACCAGCAGCTCACCCCTTTAACAGAGGAATAGATTAATTAATGCACCTCTGTGTCCCCAGGTGGCCTCGGAGCTGTGGGCGAGAGTGTGGCAGCCATCTTGGGTGACCCTACATTAACTTTGGTTTACTCTAAAAACTGAGAAAGTTTTCCCAGTTTATTATGGCAGAAACAGATAAAACTGCCTTATCACCAACAGCTAACCCCTTTAACAGATGAATAAATTAATTAATGCATCCCCGTGTCCCCAGGTGGCCTCAGAGACATGGGTGCTGCTGTGGCCGCCATCTTGGGTGACCCTACATTAACTTTGGTTTTCTCTAAAAACTGAGGAAGTTTTTCCACTTTACTATGGAAGGTGATCCTGTGTAATCAAGAATTGATTAATTAACACACCCCTGTGTCCCAGGTGGCCTCGGAGACGTGGGCCCTGCCGCGGCCGCGCTGGCGGGCGATCCCGGCGCTGCGGCAGCGCCAGCTGGGCGGCTGCTCGCGTTTCGTGGCGCAGGCCTGCGGCGCCCGGCTCTTTGTGCAGAAATTCCGGCTGCAGCACGGCCTGGAGGGGCACACGGGCTGCGTGAACACGCTGCACTTCAACCAGAGGGGCACCCGCCTGGCCAGCGGCAGCGACGACCTCAAGGTGCTGGTGTGGGACTGGCTGAGGCGCCGGCCCGTGCTGCAGTTCGACAGCGGGCACAAGAGCAACGTCTTCCAGGTGGGCATGGTGTGGGGATGGTGTAGGGTGAGGTTTTGGGGTGGGCATGGGCTGGGGTGGGGTTTTGGGGTGGAATCCCAAAGGACTGGCTGTGTCACTGGCCCGTGCTGTAGTTCGACAGCGTGCACAAGAGCAACGTCTTCCAGGTGGGCATGGTGGGGTTTTGGGGTGGGCATGGGCTGGGGTGGGGTTTTGGGGTGGGATGGTGTTTTGGGGTGGAATCCCAAAGGACTGGCTGTGGCACCAGCCCGTGCTGCAGTTCGACAGCGGGCACAAGAGCAACGTCTTCCAGGTGCTCATGGTGGGGTTTTGGGGTGGGATCCCAAACAGGGTTTGTTGGCTGGATGGGTTTCCTGAAGTTCATGGATGTATCATAAAATTTGTCAGGTTGGGGTAGGAGAGGGTCCCAGGAAAATGTCACCTGGGCAAGAGGATGCTTGGGAAAGGATCTGGGAACAGATCCCCAGATGCCACAGATTGACCCCCAAATCCTGCAGATTGATGCCCCAGATCCCACAGATGTGCCCTAAAATTTATCATCCTAAAGGATCCCTCTTTGGGGTGGGAGAGGATCCCAGGAAAATGTCACCTGGGCCAGGGAATTGCTGGGAAAGGTGTCCGTGGAGTGAAGGGACATGGGGGCAGTTTGGGTGGGGTTTTGGGGTGGGATCCCAAAGGACTGGCTGTGGCACCAGCCAGTGCTGCAGTTGACAGCGGGCACAAGAGCAATGTCTTCCAGGTGGGCATGGGCTGGGCATGGCGTGGGGATTGGGTTTTGGGGTGGGATCCTAAAGGGAGGAGCCCAGGATGTGTTATCTGGATGGGTTTCCCAAAGTTTGTGGGTGTTGGTTTAGGTGCGTTCAAAAATTCATCGTTCTAAGGGTTCTTTGTTGGGGTGGGAGAGGGTCCCAGAAAATCCCAAAAGGGTGTCTCAGGATCCATCATCTCAGTGGGTTTCCCAAGGTTTGTGGGTGTTTGTTTAGGTGTTCTAAAATTTGTTGTTCTGAGGGTGTTTGGGGTGGGAGAGGGCCCCAGGAAGAGCTCAATTGGGAAAGGGAATGCTTAGAAAAGAAGCTGGGAACAGGTCCCCAGATCCCACAGACTGACCCCCAGATCCCACAGATTGACCCCCAAATCCTGCAGATCGATGCCCCAAATCCCACAGATGTGCCCTAAAATTCATCATCCTAAAGGGTCCCTGTTTGGGGTGGGAGAGGGTCCCTGGAACGGCTGACCTGGGCCAGGGAATGCTTGGGAAAGGATCTGGGAACAGATCCCTAAATCCCACAGTTTGATGCCCCAGTTCCTGAGAGAACTTGGGAGGATCTCTGGGAGATTTTGGGGTGATTCCCAGGAGAGTGTTTGGGATGATTCCTGAGAGAATTTGGGATGATCCCTGGGAGATTTTGGGATGATTCCCAGGGGAGAGTTTGGGATGATTCCCAAGAGAACTGGTACAACTCCCAGAACAATTCCACCAATTCCCCCCATCCCTTTCCCCTCCCACCTCCTCTGCGATTCCCCCTTTCCTTCCCCTCTCCCCCCACCACCCCCCTGTCCCTTTTTCCCACTTTTTCCCAATTTTTCCCCATTTTCCAGGCCAAGTTCCTGCCCAACAGCGGTGACTCCACGCTGGCCATGTGTGCCCGGGACGGGCAGGTGCGCGTGGCCGAGCTCTCGGCCACCCAGTGCTGCCGCAGCACCAAGCGCGTGGCCCAGCACAAGGGGGCTTCCCACAAGGTGAGGGGGGATTTGGGATTCCCAAATCCCGGGATTTGGGGTGCTTGGGAATGGGGGAACACAGTGGGAATTGGGTGGGAGCAATGGTGGGAGCAGGGGATGTCACCACAGAGGTGACAGAGCTGTCACAGCACCGAGCCCTTCACAAGGGGGCTTCCCACAAGGTGAGGGCGATCCCAGCAATGCCAAATCCCGGGATTTGGGGTGCTTGGGATTTAGGAATTGCAAATCCCTGGATTTGGGGTGGCTGGGAATGGGGGAGCACAGTGGGAATTGGGTGGGAGCAGGGGATGTCACCTCCCAGTGACACTCAGTGCTGCCGCAGCACCAAGCACGTGGCCCAGCACAAGGGGGCTTCCCACAAGGTGAGGGGGGCTTGGGATTCCCAAATACTGGGATTTGGGGTGTGTGGGATTTGGGAATGCCAAATCCTGGGATTTGGGGTACTTGGGAATGGGGAAATGGGCTGGGAATGGTGTGGGGATGTCACCACCCAGTGCTGCCGCAGCACCAAGCGCGTGGCCCAGCACAGGGGGGCTTCCCAATAGGTGGGGGGGGGGGTTTGGGATTCCCAAATCCCAGGATTTGGGGTGCCTGGGGTGCTTGGGATTTGGGAAAGGCAAATCTCGGGATTTGGGGTGCCTGGGAATAGGGGCACGCAGTGGGAATGGGGTGGGAGCAGGAGATGCCACCACAAAGGTGACAGAGCTGTCACAGCACCGAGCCCAGCACAAGGGGGTTTCCCACAAGGTGAGGGGGATCCCAGGAATGCCAAATCCTTGGAATGTCAAATCTTGGGAGTGGCAAATCCTGGGAATGCCAAATCCCAGGATTTGGGGTGCCTGGGAATGGGGGAACCCAGTGGGAATGGTGGGGGCATCACTTGGGACATCACCACACAGGTGAGGAGGGTGGGTTTAGCCACTCAGCTACATTGAAATCCAGAAATTTTGTGATTTTCCCACTTTTTGGGTGCAATTCAGACCCTTGGCTGTATTGTTGTCCCCATGACATCACCCATATGACATCACTGCAGTTCAGAGCAGGAATTTCCAAACCTGGGGTTTTTCCACGTGGAAATTCCTGGTTTTGGGGATTTTTGGGAATTATTCTCACTGGTTTTTTCCCTTTTGTCCCCCAATCCCAGCTGGCGCTGGAGCCGGATTCGCCCTGCACGTTCCTGTCTGCGGGGGAGGACGCCGTGGTCTTCACCATCGACCTGCGGCAGGACCGGCCCGCCTCGTGAGTGAGGGGAAAATTGGGAATTCTGAGGGGAAAATGGGGAATTCTGAGGGGAAAAGAGGGAATTCTGAGCGGGAAATGGGAATCCTGTGGGAAAAAATGGGGATTTGAGGTGGGAAGTGGGGATTCGATCGACCTGCGGCAGGACCAGCCTGCCTTGTGAGTGAGGGGAAAAGTGGGAATTCTGAGGGGAAAATTGGGAATTCTGAGGGGAAAAGTGGGAATTCTGAGCGGGAAATGGGAATCCTGTGGGAAAAAATGGGGATTTGAGGTGGGAAGTGGGGATTCAATTGACCTGTGGCAGGACCAGCCTGCCTTGTGAGTGAGGGGAAAAGTGGGAATTCTGAGGGGCAAATTTGGAATTCTGAGGGGAAAATCAGGAATTCTGGGTGAGAAATGGGAATTCTGTGGGGGAAAAGGGTATTTGGGGTGGGAAATGGAGATTCCATTGGTCTGAAGTAGGATCGGCCTGCCTTACAAGTGACCAGAAAATTGGGAATTCTGAGGGGAGAATTGGGAATTGTGAGGGAAAATTTGAGAATTCTGAGGGGAAAGATGGGAATTCTGTGCAGGAAATGGAGAATTCTAGGTGGGAAATGGTGAATTCTGGGCAGGAAATGAGAAGAAGTGGGTTTTGGGGAAAAATCAGGGTTTTTTGGGGAAATCAGGGATTTTTTGGGAAATCAGGTTATTTTTGTGGGGAAAACAGGTTGGGTGTTTTTTGAAAATTGAGATTTTTGCAGGAAAATTTGATATGTTTTGTGGGAACATTAATATTTTTGGGGGAAAAATGGATTTTTTTAGAAAATTAATTTTTTAGGGGGGAGAATAAATTAACTTTTTTTGGGGGGAAAGCACATTGGTGTTTTGGGAAAAAACACTGTTTTCTGAGGAAAAACCTTTTTTTTTGAGGAAAATCAGGGACTTTTGGGCAAAACCTGATTATTTTTAGAGGGAAAATCAGTGTTTTTTTGTGGGAAAAGCAGGGATTTTTTCAAGGAAAAGCAGTTTTTCTGTCTCCCTGTGTTTTTCCAAGCCTCTGGGCTGTCATTCTGGAGGCTGATCCAGCCCAAATCCCGGGGTTTCATAACCAGGACGAGCCCTTTAATCCCTGATCCCTCCGGAATCCGCGGCTGGAGCTGATCCCAACCCCCTCCCTGGGCTGGATCCCTCTGGAATTCTCACCCTGGCAGAGCCAATCTCAAATTTTCCCTCATGGAATGCCCCAAATTCCCTCAAATCCCAGCTGTTTTCAGGGATTTTTTGGGGAAAATGGGGTTTTTTTGAGGGAAAAAATGGGGATTTTGGGGGAAAATTTGGCATCTTGGGGGGAACGATGGGGATTTTAGTGGGGGGAGGAAAATGAGAATTGTGTCAGGAAAATGGGGGATTTTTTTGAGAAATGGGAATTTGGTAGGGGAAACAGATGGGATTTGGGAAATAGCAGGTGGAGTTTGGGGAAAAATCTGGTGGTTTTTTGGGAAATCACATTTTCCTTGGGAATTCTCAGCCCCCTCCCTGTCCTTTGGGCTGGATCCCTTTGGAATTCTCACCCTGGTGGAGCCAAACCTGAATATTTCCCTCCTGGAATGCCCCCAATTCCCACAAATCCCGGCTGTTTTTAGGGGAAAACTCCCCCAAATCCCATTTTCCTTTTGGGAATTCTCTCCGTGTGGATTTTTCCTTGGGAAATTCCCAAGCTCAGGATCATTCCCTACCCTCATTGCCCAAATCCTGCTGATTTTGGGGGATTTTTTTTCCACAGGGAATGACCACTACTGGTTTGGGCTGGGACTGAGGGCGATTGGGGCTGGGATTTGGGGGAATTTGGGTGGATTTTGTCTGATCCCGAGGATTTTTCCCAGGAAATTGGTGGTGACAAAGGAGAAGGAGAAGAAGGTCGGGCTCTACACCATCTTTGTCAACCCTGCCAACACCTCCCAATTCGCTGTGGGCGGCCGTGACCAGTTTGTGAGGTGGGGCCAAACTGGGAGCACTGGGAGAGCTCAAATCCTGGGATTTCCCATCCCAAATCCAAGGATTTCCCATCCCAAATCCATGATTTCCCCTGCCCAATTTCCCTTTTTCGAATCCAACTTTTGCCCTCCCCAAATCCATGGTTTCCCTGTCCCAAATCAGGGGCCAGGACCAGTTTGGGAGGTGAGGCCAAACTGGGAGCACTGGGAGATCCCAAATCCAGGGATTTCCCATCCCAAATCCAGGAATTTCCCATCCCAAATCCAGGGATTTCTAATCCCAAACCCAGGGATTTCCCTTCCAAAATCCAGGGATTTCCCATCCCAAATCCAGGAATTTCCCATCCCAAATCCAGGGATTTCTAATCCCAAATCCAGGAATTTCCCATCCCAAATCCAGGGATTTCTAATCCCAAATCCAGGGATTTCCCATCCCAAATCCAGGAATTTCCCTTCCAAAATCCAGGAATTTCCAATCCCAAATCCAAGGATTCCCAAACCTGCCTCTTTCCCTTCCCAAATCCCCAATTTTTCCTTCCCAAATCCCCAATTTTTCCTTCCCAAATCCGAGACTGGAAGCAACACAGAATTCCAGGGAGTTTTAGGATGGAATCTTGGACATGGGAATGTTTTTTTTCTGCCCCAAATCCCCAGGGAATTTTAGGATGGAATTTTGGCCACGGGAACATCATTCCTGCCCTAAATCCCAGTGGAATTTTAGGATGGAATTTGGGGCATGGGATTGTTTTTTTTCTGCCCTAAATCCCCAGGGAATTTTAGGATGGAATTTTGGGTGTGAGAACAACATTCCTTCATAAAACCCCCAGGGAATTTCAGGATGGAATTTTGGCCGTGGGAATGTTTTTCCTGCCCTAAATCCCCAGGGAATTTCAGGATGGAATTTTGCCTGTGGGAACATAATTTCTGTCCCAAATCTGAGCCTATCCTGGCACAAAAATCCCTGGGAATTTCAGGATGGAATTTTGAGCCCTGGGATCTCGGAATGGGAATTTTTAAATTTTTTTTTTCCCTGATTCCTGCAGGATTTATGATCAGAGGAAAATCGATGAGAACGAGAACAACGGAGTCCTGAAGAAGTTCTGCCCCCACCACCTGGTACTGGGGATACTGGGAGGGAACTGGGAAGGCACTGGGAGCACTGGGATCACCCCAGAGCAATCCCATGGGAAATCTTCCTGAAAAACCCTTCAGGAAGAGGCAAAAAACCTCCCAGAAATCTTTATTTTTGTTGGTTTTTTTGCCCTTCAATCCCAATTTTCTGCCTCCTTAAATCCTCATCTGGGGGTTTAACACTCAGAATTCCCAGGAAAAGGGGCTGGATCTGAGCTTTTTCCCACTTTTTCCTACTTTTTCCCACTTTTCCAGGTGAACTGTGAGTCCAAAGCCAACATCACCTGCCTGGTCTACAGCCATGATGGCTCAGGTGAGTCCAGGTGGGAATTTATGGAGTTCTGGAGGGTCCCACTCCCTCAAACCCCCTCATTTCCCACCAAAAAAAAATCAGCTTTCCCAAAAAATACCCATTTTCCTAAAAACCCACCTGTTTAGCTTCAAACAAACACCTCTTCCCCCCAGAAAATGGACTTTCCCCCAAAATTCCATGTTTTCCAAAATA
The DNA here is from genome assembly GCF_027887145.1 of Ammospiza caudacuta. Taxonomy (NCBI): domain Eukaryota; kingdom Metazoa; phylum Chordata; class Aves; order Passeriformes; family Passerellidae; genus Ammospiza; species Ammospiza caudacuta. The sequence continues at coordinate 3,965,427 of NC_080622.1, forward strand.
AAAATCATTTTCCCCCCCAAAAAAACCTCTTGAGCTCCAGACCCTCCTGTTTTACCCAATTTTCCTCTTGTTTTACCCAATTTTCCTCCCATTTTCCCATTTCTTTCCTTTTTTTCCCATTTTTTTCCCTGTTTTTTCTCCATTTTCCTGCTGGTTTTTCCCTTTCCCCATTTTCCCCATTCTCCTCCTGTTTTTTCCCCATCTTCCCACTGCTTTTTTCCCATTTTCCTGCTGTTTTTCCCCTTTTCCTCATTTTCCCTGCTGCTTTTCCCCATTCCTCCCCTCCATTTTCTCGATTTTCCTCCTGTTTATTCCCATTTCCCCTCATGTTTATTCCCATTTCCCCCCATTTATTCCCATTTTCCCATGTTTTTCTCAATTTCCCCCCATTTATTCCCATTCCTCCCTTGTTTTTATTCCCCTTTCCCCTCATGTTTTTTCCAATTTCCCCCCATTTATTCCCATTTCCCCTCATGTTTATTCCCTTTTCTCTGTGTTTTTCCCCATTTCCCCTCATGTTTATTCCCATTCCCTCCTGGTTTTTTCCCAATTTCCTTGTGTTTATTCCCATTTCTCTGTGGTTTTTCCCATCTTTCCCCCATTTATTCCCGTTTTCCCCTCATGTTTATTCCCATTTTCCCCTCATGTTTATTCCCATTTCCCCTCATTTATTCCTGATTCCCCCCATTATTCCCATTTCCCTTCATGTTTATTCCCATTTCTCTGTGTTTATTCCCATTTCCCCCCATTTATTCCCATTCTCCCCATTTTTTCCCCAATTTCTCCCATTTATTCCCATTTCCCCCTCATGTTTATTCCCATTTCCTGTGTTTATTCCCATTTTCTGTATTTATTCCCATCTTCCCCCTGTTTATTCCCATTATTTCCCCTTGTGTTTATTCCCAATTTCCCTGTTTATTCCCATTTCCCCCTGTTTATTCCTGATTTCCCCCCTGTGTTTATTCCCATTCCTCCCTGTTTTTATCCCAATTTCCCTTGTCTGTTTATTCCCATTTTTCTGCGTTTTTCCCAATTTCCCTCTGTGTTTCTTCTCATTTTTCCATGTTTTTACCCCAATTTCCCCTCATGTTTTATTCCCATTCCCTCCCTGGTTTTTTTCCCAATTTCCCCCCGTTTTTTCCCCAATTTCCCCTCGGTGTTTATTCCCATTTTTCTGTGTTTATTCCCATTTTTCTGTGTTTATTCCCATTTTTCTGTGTTTATTCCCATTTTTCCCAATTTCCCCCCATTTCAGAGCTTTTGGCCTCGTACAACGATGAGGACATTTACCTGTTCGACTCCTCGCACAGCGACGGCGCGCAGTACACGCGGCGCTACAAGGGCCACCGCAACAACGCCACGGGTAACCCCCAAATCACCCCCAAATCACCCCAAAAACAGCCCCAAATCCATCCCAAATCACCCCAAAACCAGCCCTAAAACAGCCCCAAATCACCCCAAAAATATCCCAAAACCAGCCCCAAAACCAGCCCTAAACCAGCGCAGTACACGCGGCGCTACAAGGGCCACCGTAACAGCGCCATGGGTAATGCCTACAAATCCACCCCAAATCCACCCCAAATCACCCCAAAAAACAGCCCCAAATCCAGCCCCAAATCCATCCCAAATCACCCCAAAACCAGCCCCAAATCCATCCCAAATCCATCCCAAATTACCCTAAAAATATCCCAAAACCAGCCCCAAAACCAGCCCTAAAGCAGCGCAGTACACGCGGCGCTACAAGGGCCACCGCAACAACGCCACGGGTAACCCCCAAATCACCCCCAAATCACCCCAAAACCAGCCTCAAATCACCCCCAAATCCATCCCAAATCACCCCAAAACCAGCCCTAAAACAGCCCCAAATCACCCCAAAAATATCCCAAAACCAGCCCCAAAACCATCCCTAAACCAGCGCAGTACACGCGGCGCTACAATGGCCACCACAACAACGCCACGGGTCACTCCCAAATCACCCCAAAAACAGCCCCAAATCACCCCCAAATCCATCCCAAATCACCCCAGAAACAGCCCCAAATCCATCCCAAATCCATCCTAAATTACCCTAAAAATATCCCAAAACCATCCCCAAAACCAGCCCTAAACCAGCGCAGTACACGCGGCACTGCAACAACGCCACGAGTAACCCCCAAATCACCTCCAAATCCACTCCAAAACAGTCCCAAATCACCCCAAAACCAGCCCCAAATCCATCCCAAATCACCCCAAAACCAGCCCTAAAACAGCCCCAAATCACCCCAAAAATATCCCAAAACCAGCCCCAAAACCATCCCTAAACCAGCGCAGTACACGCGGCGCTACAAGGGCCACCGTAACAGCGCCATGGGTAATGCCTACAAATCCACCCCAAATCCACCCCAAATCACCCCAAAAAACAGCCCCAAATCCAGCCCCAAATCCATCCCAAATCACCCCAAAACCAGCCCCAAATCCATCCCAAATCCATCCTAAATTACCCTAAAAATATCCCAAAACCAGCCCCAAAACCAACCCTAAACCAGCGCAGTACACACGGCGCTACAAGGGCCACCGCAACAACGCCACGGGTAACCCCCAAATCACCCCCAAATCACCCCAAAACCAGCCTCAAATCACCCCCAAATCCATCCCAAATCACCCCAAAACCAGCCCTAAAACAGCCCCAAATCACCCCAAAAATATCCCAAAACCAGCCCCAAAACCATCCCTAAACCAGCGCAGTACACGCGGCGCTACAAGGGCCACCACAACAACGCCACGGGTCACTCCCAAATCACCCCAAAAACAGCCCCAAATCACCCCCAAATCCATCCCAAATCACCCCAGAAACAGCCCCAAATCCATCCCAAATCCATCCTAAATTACCCTGAAAATATCCCAAAACCATCCCCAAAACCAGCCCTAAACCAGCGCAGTACACGCAGCACTGCAACAACGCCACGAGTAACCCCCAAATCACCTCCAAATCCACTCCAAAACAGTCCCAAATCACCCCAAAACCAGCCCCAAATCCATCCCAAATCACCCCAAAACCAGCCCTAAAACAGCCCCAAATCACCCCAAAAATATCCCAAAACCAGCCCCAAAACCAGCCCTAAACCAGCGCAGTACACGCGGCGCTACAAGGGCCACCGTAACAGCGCCATGGGTAATGCCTACAAATCCACCCCAAATCCACCCCAAATCACCCCAAAAAACAGCCCCAAATCACCCCCAAATCCATCCCAAATCCATCCTAAATTACCCTAAAAATATCCCAAAACCAGCCCCAAAACCAGCCCTAAAACAGCGCAGTACAGCCGGCACTACAAGGGCCACCACAACAACGCCACGTGTAACCCCCAAATCACCCCCAAATCCATCCCAAATCACCCCAAAACCAGCCCCAAATCCATCCTAAATTACCCAAAATATATCCCAAAACCAGCCCCAAAACCAGCCCTAAACCAGCGCAGTACACGCGGCGCTACAAGGGCCACCGCAACAACGCCACGGGTAACGCCCCAAAGCACCCCCAAATCACCCCAAAAACAGCCCCAAATCCATCCCAAATCACCCCAAAAGCAGCCCTAAAACAGCCCCAAATCACCCCAAAAATATCCCAAAACCATCCCCAAAACCAGCCCTAAAACAGCGCAGTACACGCGGCGCTACAAGGGCCACCGTAACAGCGCCATGGGTAATGCCTACAAATCCACCCCAAATCCATCCCAAATCACCCCAAAAAACAGCCCCAAATCACCCCCAAATCCATCCCAAATCCATCCTAAATTACCCTAAAAATATCCCAAAACCAGCCCCAAAACCAGCCCTAAAACAGCGCAGTACAGCCGGCACTACAAGGGCCACCACAACAACGCCACGTGTAACCCCCAAATCACCCCCAAATCCATCCCAAATCACCCCAAAACCAGCCCCAAATCCATCCTAAATTACCCAAAATATATCCCAAAACCAGCCCCAAAACCAGCCCTAAACCAGCGCAGTACACGCGGCGCTACAAGGGCCACCGCAACAACGCCACGGGTAACGCCCCAAAGCACCCCCAAATCACCCCAAAAACAGCCCCAAATCCATCCCAAATCACCCCAAAACCAGCCCTAAAACAGCCCCAAATCACCCCAAAAATATCCCAAAACCAGCCCCAAAACCAGCCCTAAAACAGCGCAGTACACGCGGCGCTACAAGGGCCACCGTAACAGCGCCACGGGTAATGCCTACAAATCCACCCCAAATCCATCCCAAATCACCCCAAAAAACACCCCCAAATCACCCCAAAACCAGCCCTAAAACAGCCCCTAATCACCCCAAAAATATCCCAACACCAGCCCCAAAACCAGCCCTAAACCAGCGCAGTACACACAGCGCTACAAGGGCCACCGCAACAACGCCACGGGTAACACCCCAAATCACCCCAAAAACAGCCCCAAATCACCCCAAAAACAGCCCCAAAACCAGCCCCAAATCCATCCCAAATCCATCCTAAATTACCCTAAAAATATCCCAAAAACAGCCCCAAAAACAGCCCCAAAACCATCCCTAAACCAGCGCAGTACGCGCGGCGCTACAAGGGCCACCGCAACAACGCCACGGGTAACCCCCAAATCACCCCAAATCCATCCCAAATCACCCCAAAACCAGCCCCAAATTCATCCCAAATCACCCCAAAACCAGCCCTAAATTACCCCCAAAACAGCCCTAAAACAGCCCAGAAACAGCCTGAAAAATCCCTAAACCCACCCCAAAATCAGCCTTCAATCAGCCCTAAAATGCCCCAAAATCAACCCTAAGTCCTTCCCCAAATTACCTCAAAATTAACCCCAAAATCAACCCTAAATCTGCCCTAAAACACCCCAAAATCAGCCCTAAATCACCCCCATATCATTCACAAATCAGCCCTAAATCTTTCCCCAAATTACCTCAAAATCAACACCAAAATCAACCCTAAAACACCCCCAAATCATTCCAAAATCAACCCTAAATCCTTCCCCAATTTACCTCAAAATTAACCCCAAAATCACCCCCAAATCAACCCTAAATCAGCCCTAAAACACCCCAAAATCAACCCTAAATGCAACCCCAAAATAGCCCAAAAATCCCCTGTGGAGATCCCTAAAAACCCTTTGGGAACAATTTCCTTGGTTTCCCAGCCAGGAATTCCACTGGAGACACCCCCCAAACCTCCCATTTTTCCTGATTTTCCCCTGATTTTTTCCCATTTCCCCCTGATTTTCCCCTGATTTTTCCCATTTTCCCCTAATTTTTTCCCATTTCCCCCTGATTTTTCCCTGATTTTTCCCATTTCCCCCTGATTTTTCCCATTTCCCCCTAATTTTTTCCCATTTCCCCCTGACTTTTTCCTGATTTTTCCCATTTTCCCCTAATTTTTTCCCATTTCCCCCTGATTTTCCCATTTCCCCCTGATTTTTCCCTGATTTTTCCCATTTTTCCTGATTTTCCCTGATTTTTTCCCATTCCCCCTGATTTTTCCCTGATTTTTCCCATTTTTCCTGATTTTCCCTGATTTTTCCCATTTCCCCCTGATTTTTCCCTGATTTTTCCCATTTTTCCTGATTTTCCCTGATTTTTTCCCATTCCCCCTGATTTTTCCCTGATTTTTCCCATTTTTCCTGATTTTCCCTGATTTTTCCCATTTCCCCCTGATTTTTCCCTGATTTTTCCCATTTTTCCTGATTTTCCCTGATTTTTCCCATTTCCCCCTGATTTTCCCTGATTTTTCCCATTTCCCCCTGATTTTCCCTGATTTTTCCCATTTCCCCCTGATTTTCCCTGATTTTTTCCCATTTTCCCTGATTTTTCCCTGATTTTTCCCATTTCCCCCTGATTTTTCCCATTTCCCCCTGATTTTCCCTGATTTTTCCCATTTCCCCCCTTTTTTTTCCAGTGAAAGGGGTGAATTTCTACGGCCCCAAGAGCGAGTTCGTGGTGAGCGGCAGCGACTGCGGCCACATTTTCCTGTGGGAAAAATCCTCCTGCCAGATCGTGCAGTTCATGGAGGGCGACAAGGGCGGCGTGGTGAGACCCCAAAAATCCCCAAATCCCCCTTTTCCCCCTGCATTCACCCCCTTTTCCCTCTGCCCTGACCCCAAAAGCAGCGGGATGGCCCCGTTCCTGTTTCCCAGGGCTCTGAGGGTGGGGCAGGATCCCAAATTTGGCCGATTCCCCGGCATCCTGGGGGATTTTTCCAGGTGTTTCCTGCAGGAAAGGGAAACTGTGCTGGGAATGGCCCCATCCTGAATTTCCTCTGCTGGCAACTCCTGATTCTCCTGCTTTGGGATGGCCAGGATAGGCCTTTTCCCTTTTGCCCTCCTTTTTTCCCTCTTTTTCCCCCTTTTTCCCCCTTTTTTCCCCCTTTTTCCCCCCTTTTTCCCCCTTTTTTTCCCCTTTTTCCCCACTTTTTTCCCCCTTTTTTCCCCCTTTTTTCCCCCTTTTTTCCCCCTTTCCCTCCCCCTTTTCCCCCCCTTTTATCCTCCTTTTTCCCCCTTTTTCCCCCTTTTTCCCCCTTTTTCCCCCTTTTCCCCCCTTTTCCCCCCTTTTTCCCCCTTTTTCCCTGCTTTTTTCCCCCTTTCCCTCCCCGTTTCCCCCCTTTTATCCTCCTTTTTCCCCCTTTTTCTCCCACTATTTTCCCCCCTCTCCCCCTTTTCTTGCCCCCTTTTCCTCCCCTTTTTCCCATTTTCTCATCTCTTTTTCCCCATTTTTTTTCCCAGGTGAGCTGCCTGGAACCTCACCCCCATTCCCAATCCCAAAATCCCCATTTTTCCCCCATTTTTCCCCAGGTAAACTGCCTGGAGCCTCACCCCCATGTTCCAAATCCCCATTTTTCCCATTTTTTCCCCATTTTTTCCAAGTGAACTGCCTGGAGCCTCACCCCCATTCCCAGTCCCATTCCCAATCCCATTCCCAATCCCTAAATTCCCAATTTTCCCCCATTTTTCCCCCCAGGTGAACTGCCTGGAGCCTCACCCCCATGTCCCAAAATCCCCATTTTTCCCATTTTTCCCATTTTTTCCCCATTTTTCCCCCCAGGTGAACTGCCTGGAGCCTCACCCCCATTCCACAAATCCCCATTTTTCCCATTTTTCCCCATTTTTTCCAAGTGAACTGCCTGGAGCCTCACCCCCATGTCCCAAAATCCCCATTTTTCCCATTTTTCCAAGTGAACTGCCTGGAGCCTCACCCCCATGTCCCAAAATCCCCATTTTTCCCATTTTCCCCCATTTTTTCCCCCCAGGTGAACTGCCTGGAGCCTCACCCCCATTCCCAAAATCCCCATTTTTTCCCATTTTCCCCCCATTTTTTCCAGGTGAACTGGCTGGAGCCTCACCCCTATGTCCCAAAATCCCCATTTTTCCCATTTTTCCAAGTGAACTGCCTGGAGCCTCACCTCCATTCCCAAAATCCCTATTTTTCCATTTTTTTCCAATTTTTTCCCCATTTTTCCCCCCAGGTGAACTGCCTGGAGCCTCACCCCCATGTCCCAAAATCCCCATTTTTCCCATTTTTTCCCCATTTTCCCCCCAGGTGAACTGCCTGGAGCCTCACCCCCATTCCCAATCCCATTCCCAACCCTGTTCCCATTCCCAAAATCCCCATTTTTCCCCCATTTTTCCCCCAGGTGAACTGCCTGGAGCCTCACCCCCATGTCCCAAAATCCCCATTTTTCCCATTTTTCCCATTTTTTCCCCATTTTTCCCCCCAGGTGAACTGCCTGGAGCCTCACCCCCATTCCACAAATCCCCATTTTTCCCATTTTTCCCCATTTTTTCCAAGTGAACTGCCTGGAGCCTCACCCCCATGTCCCAAAATCCCCATTTTTCCCATTTTCCCCCATTTTTTCCCCCCAGGTGAACTGCCTGGAGCCTCACCCCCATTCCCAAAATCCCCATTTTTTCCCATTTTCCCCCCATTTTTTCCAGGTGAACTGGCTGGAGCCTCACCCCTATGTCCCAAAATCCCCATTTTTCCCATTTTTCCAAGTGAACTGCCTGGAGCCTCACCCCCATGTCCCAAAATCCCCATTTTTCCCATTTTCCCCCATTTTTTCCCCCCAGGTGAACTGCCTGGAGCCTCACCCCCATTCCCAAAATCCCCATTTTTTCCCATTTTCCCCCCATTTTTTCCAGGTGAACTGGCTGGAGCCTCACCCCTATGTCCCAAAATCCCCATTTTTCCCATTTTTCCAAGTGAACTGCCTGGAGCCTCACCTCCATTCCCAAAATCCCTATTTTTCCATTTTTTTCCAATTTTTTCCCCATTTTTCCCCCCAGGTGAACTGCCTGGAGCCTCACCCCCATGTTCCAAAATCCCCATTTTTCCCATTTTTTCCCCATTTTCCCCCCAGGTGAACTGCCTGGAGCCTCACCCCCATTCCCAATCCCATTCCCAACCCTGTTCCCATTCCCAAAATCCCCATTTTTCCCATTTTTCCCCCATTTTTCCCCCAGGTGAACTGCCTGGAGCCTCACCCCCATGTCCCAAAATCCCCATTTTTCCCATTTTTCCCATTTTTCCCCATTTTTTCCAGGTGAACTGCCTGGAGCCCCATCCACACCTGCCCGTGCTGGCCACCAGTGGGCTGGACCACGACGTGAAGATCTGGGCGCCCACGGCCGAGGCGCCCACGGAGCTGCGCGGCCTCAAGGAGGTGAGGGGGGCAGAACTGGGATATTCCTGGGATATTCCTGGGATTTTCATGGGATTTTCATGGGATTTTCATGGGATTCCCAGGGAGTCTGACCTGGGATTTTCATGGAATATAACCCAGGATTTCCATGGAATATATCCCAGGATTTCTGTGGAATGTGACCCAGGTTTTCCGTGGAATCTGACTCGGGTTTTCTGTGGAATCTGACCCAGGTTTTCCGTGGAATGTGACCCAGGTTTTCCATGGAATCTGACCCCATTTTTCCATGGAATGTGATCCAGGTTTTCCATGGAATGTGACCCAGGTTTTCCGTGGAATGTGACCCAGGTTTTCCATGGAATCTGACCCCATTTTTCCATGGAATGTGATCCAGGTTTTCCATGGAATCTGACCCCATTTTTCCATGGAATATGATCCAGGTTTTCCATGGAATCTGACCCCATTTTTCCATGGAATGTGACCCAGGTTTTCCGTGGAATCTGACCCCATTTTTCCATGGAATCTGACCCAGGTTTTCCATGGAATCTGACCCCATTTTTCCATGGAATCTGACCCAGGTTTTCCATGGAATCTGACCCCATTTTTCCATGGAATGTGATCCAGGTTTTCCATGGAATCTGACCCCATTTTTCCATGGAATATGATCCAGGTTTTCCATGGAATCTGACCCCATTTTTCCATGGAATGTGATCCAGGTTTTCCATGGAATCTGACCCCATTTTTCCATGGAATGTGATCCAGGTTTTCCATGGAATCTGACCCCATTTTTCCATGGAATATGATCCAGGTTTTCCATGGAATCTGACCCCATTTTTCCATGGAATGTGACCCAGGTTTTCCGTGGAATCTGACCCCATTTTTCCATGGAATCTGACCCAGGTTTTCCATGGAATCTGACCCCATTTTTCCATGGAATCTGACCCAGGTTTTCCATGGAATCTGACCCCATTTTTCCATGGAATGTGATCCAGGTTTTCCATGGAATCTGACCCCATTTTTCCATGGAATCTGACCCAGGTTTTCCATGGAATCTGACCCCATTTTTCCATGGAATGTGATCTAGGTTTTCCATGGAATCTGACCCCATTTTTCCATGGAATATGATCCAGGTTTTCCATGGAATCTGACCCCATTTTTCCATGGAATGTGACCCAGGTTTTCCATGGAATCTGACCCCATTTTTCCATGGAATCTGACCCAGGTTTTCCATGGAATCTGACCCCATTTTTCCATGGAATATGATCCAGGTTTTCCATGGAATGTGACCCCATTTTTCCATGGAATGTGCCTGGGATTTCCATGGAATCTGACCCCATTTTTCCATGGAATATGATCCAGGTTTTCCATGGAATCTGACCCCATTTTTCCATGGAATGTGACCCAGGTTTTCCGTGGAATCTGACCCCATTTTTCCATGGAATATGATCCAGGTTTTCCATGGAATCTGACCCCATTTTTCCATGGAATATGATCCAGGTTTTCCATGGAATCTGACCCCATTTTTCCATGGAATGTGACCCAGGTTTTCCATGGAATCTGACCCCATTTTTCCATGGAATCTGACCCAGGTTTTCCATGGAATCTGACCCCATTTTTCCATGGAATGTGATCCAGGTTTTCCATGGAATCTGACCCCATTTTTCCATGGAATCTGACCCAGGTTTTCCATGGAATCTGACCCCATTTTTCCATGGAATGTGATCTAGGTTTTCCATGGAATCTGACCCCATTTTTCCATGGAATATGATCCAGGTTTTCCATGGAATCTGACCCCATTTTTCCATGGAATGTGACCCAGGTTTTCCATGGAATCTGACCCCATTTTTCCATGGAATCTGACCCAGGTTTTCCATGGAATCTGACCCCATTTTTCCATGGAATATGATCCAGGTTTTCCATGGAATGTGACCCCATTTTTCCATGGAATGTGCCTGGGATTTCCATGGAATCTGACCCCATTTTTCCATGGAATATGATCCAGGTTTTCCATGGAATCTGACCCCATTTTTCCATGGAATGTGACCCAGGTTTTCCGTGGAATCTGACCCCATTTTTCCATGGAATATGATCCAGGTTTTCCATGGAATGTGACCCCATTTTTCCATGGAATGTGCCTGGGATTTCCATGGAATCTGACCCCATTTTTCCATGGAATGTGACCCAGGTTTTCCATGGAATCTGACCCCATTTTTCCATGGAATGTGACCCAGGTTTTCCATGGAATCTGACCCCATTTTTCCATGGAATGTGACCCAGGTTTTCCATGGAATGTGACCCAGGTTTTCCATGGAATGTGCCTGGGATTTCCATGGAATGTGACCCAAATTTCCATGGAATATAACCCAGGTTTTCCATGGAATGTGACCTGGGATTTCCATGGAACCTGACCCAGAATTTCCATGGAATACAACCCAGGTTTTCCATGGGATCTGACCCAGAACTCCCATGGAATGTGGCTCAGGTTTTCCATGGAATCTGACCCAGGTTTTCCATGGAATCTGACCCCATTTTTCCATGGAATGTGACCCAGGTTTTCTGTGGAATGTGACCCCATTTTTCCATGGAATGTGACCCAGGTTTTCCGTGGAATGTGACCCAGGTTTTCCATGGAATGTGCCTGGGATTTCCATGGAATGTGACCCGGGATTTCTATAGAATGTGACCCAAGATTTCCATGGAATATAACCCAGGTTTTCCAGGGAATGTGACCTGGCATTTCCATGGAACCTGACCCAGAATTTCCATGGAATACAACCCAGGTTTTCCATGGGATCTGACCCGGGATTCCCATGGAATGTGACCCAAGATTTCCATGGAATATAACCCAGGTTTTCCATGGAATCTGACCTGGGATTTCTGTGGAATCTGACCCAGGATTCCCGTGGAATCTGACTCAGGTTTTCCATGGAATCTGACTCAGGTTTTCCATGGAATGTGACCTGAGTTTTCCATGGAGTGTAACCCGGGATTTCCATAATGTGACCCAGGTTTTCCGTGGGATCTGAGCCGGGATTTCCATGGCTTCTGACCCAGGATTCCTATGGAGTCTGACCCGGGATTGCTGTGGAATGTGACCCAGGATTTCCATGGAATGTGACATTCATTTTCCATGGAATGTGCCTGGGATTTCCATGGAATCTGACCCGGGATTTCCATGGAATATAACCCAGGTTTTCCATGGAATATGACCCAGGTTTTCCATGGAATATGACCCGGGTTTCCCATGGAGTCTGACTCAAGATTGCCATGGAATGTGACCCGGGATTCCCATGGAAAATAACCCAGGATTTCCATGGAATGTGACCCCAATTTCTATGGATTCTGACCCAGGTTTCCCATGGAATGTGACCCGAGATTTCCATGGAATATAACCCAGGTTTTCCATGGAATGTGACCCAGGATTTCCATGGAATGTTACATTGATTTTCCATGGAATGTGTCCTGGGATTCCCATGGAATCTGACCTGGGTTTTCCATGAAATATAACCCAGGTTTTCCAGGGAATCTGACCCAGGTTTCCCTTGGAATGTGCCTGGGATTTCCATGGAATATAACCCAGGTTTTCCATGGAATCTGACCTGGGTTTTCCATGAAATATAACCCAGGTTTTTCATGGAATGTGACCCGGGTTTCCCATGGAATGTGCCTGGGATTTCCATTGAATATAACCCAGGTTTTCCATGGAATGTGACCCAGGTTTTCCGTGGAATGTGACCCGGGTTTCCCATGGAATCTGACCCGGGTTTCCCATGGAATTTGACCTGGGATTTTCATGGAATATAGCCCGGGATTTCCATGGAATGTGACCTTGGATTTCCATGGAATCTGACCCAGGATTTTTATGGAATGTGACCCAGGATTCCCATGGGATATAACCCAGGATTTCCATGGGATATAACCCAGGATTCCCATGGGATACAACCCAGGATTCCCATGGGATATAACCCAGGATTTCCATGGGATATAACCCAGGATTCCCATGGGATACAACCCAGGATTCCCATGGGATATAACCCAGGATTTCCATGGGATATGGCCCAGGATTTCCATGGGATATAACCCAGGATTCCCATGGGATATAACCCAGGATTTCCATGGAATATGGCCCGGGATTTCCATAGAATGCAACCTGGGATTTTCATGGCATGTGACCTGGGATTTCCATGGAATATGACCCGGGTTTTTCTTGGAATCTGATCTGAGATTTTCATGGAATATAACCCAGGTTTTCCATGGAATGTGACCCAGGATTTCCATGGAATCTGACCTGGGTTTTCCATGGAATGTGACCCGGGATTCTCATGGAAAATAACCCAGGATTTCCATGAAATGTGACCCCAATTTCTATGGATTCTGACCCAGGTTTCCCATGGCATGTGACCTGGGATTTCCATGGAATATGACCCGGGTTTTTCTTGGAATCTGATCTGAGATTTTCATGGAATATAGCCCGGGATTTCCATGGAATATGACCCGGGTTTTTCTTGGAATCTGATCTGAGATTTTCATGGAATATAACCCGGGTTTTCCACGGAACCTGACCCAGGATTTCCATAGAGTGCGACCCAGGATTTTCATGGAATGTGACCTGGGTTATCCATGAAATGTGACCCAGGATTTTCATGGAATGTGACCTGGGATTTCCATGGAATGTGACCCAGGATTTTCATGTAATATTACCCAGGATTCCCATGGAATGTGACCCAGGATTCCCATGGAATATGCCTGAGATTTTCATGCAATCCAACCCCGTTTTTCCACGTAATCCAACCAGAGATTCCCATGGAACACAACCCAAGATTTCCATGCAAATTCACCCCATTTTCCCATGCAATTTAACCCTTTCTCCCCCTGCCAGGTGATCAAGAAGAACAAGGTGGAGCGGGACGAGGACAGCCTGCACCACACGGACATGTTTGACAGCCACATGCTCTGGTTCCTCATGCACCACCTGCGCCAGCGCCGCCACCACCGGGTACCACCTGCTCCTCTTCTGCTCCTGCACCTCTGCTCCAGCTTTCCCCTCCTTTTTCCCACTTTTCCCTCCTTTTTCCCACTTCTTCCTGCTTTTCCCATTCCTGACCCCATTCCCCCATTCCTGCCCCATTTCCCCCATTCCTAACCCTATTCCTGACCCCATTTCTGACCCCATTTCCCCATTTCTCACCCCATTATTTCTGCCACATTTCCCCATTCCTGACCCCATTTTCCCCCCATTTCTCACCCCATTATTCCTGCCCCATTTCCCCATTTCTCACCCCATTATTTCCCCCCATTTCCCCCATTTCTCACCCCATTTCTAACCCCATTCCCGACCCCATTCCTGCCCAATTTCCCCATTTCTCACCCCATTATTCCTGCCCCATTCCCCCATTTCTCACCCCATTATCTCTCCCCATTTCCCACCCCATTATTTCTCCCCATTTCCCCCATTTCTCACCCCATTATTCCCCCATTTCTCACCCCATTATTCCCCCATTTCTCACCCCATTATCTCTCCCCATTCCCCCATTATCTCTCCCCATTCCCCCATTTCTCACCCCATTATTTCCCCCCATTATTTCCCCTCATTTCCCCATTTCTCACCCCATTATTCCCCCCATTTCTCACCCCATTTCTCACCCCATTATTCCCCCATTTCTCACCCCATTATTTCCCCCATTTCTCACCCCATTTTTCCCCCATTTCTCACCCCATTAATCCCCCATTTCTCACCCCATTTCCCCCATTTCTCACCCCATTATTCCCCCATTTCTCACCCCATTATTCCCCATTTTTCACCCCATTATTCCCCCATTTCTCACCCCGTTATCTCTCCCCATTCCCCCATTTCTCACCCCATTATTCCCCATTTCTCACCCCATTATTATCTCTCCCCATTCCCCCATTTCTCACCCCGTTATCTCTCCCCATTTCTCACCCCATTATTCCCCCATTTCTCACCCCATTATTCCCCCATTTCTCACCCCATTATTCCCCCATTTCTCACCCCATTTCCCCCATTTCTCACCCCATTATTTCCCCCCATTCCCCCATTTCTCACCCCATTATTCTTGACCCATTTCCCCATTTCTCACCCCATTATTTACCCCCATTTCTCACCCCATTATCTCCCCCCATTCCCCCATTTCTCACCCCATTATTCCCCCATTATCTCCCCCCATTCCCCCATTTCTCACTCCATTATTTCCCCATTTCTCACCCCGTTATCTCTCCCCATTGCCCCATTTCTCACCCCATTATTCCCCCATTTCTCACCCCATTATCCCCCCATTTCTCACCCCATTATTTCCCCATTTCTCACCCCATTATTTCCCCATTTCTCACCCCATTATTCCCCCATTTCTCACCCCATTCCCCCATTTCTCACCCCATTATTCCCCCATTTCTCACCCCATTATTTCCCCATTATCTCTCCCCATTTCCCCATTTCTCACCCCATTATTCCCCATTTCTCACCCCGTTATTTTCTCTCCGTTCCCGCAGCGCCGCCGGGACCCCGGGGCCGATTCCCCCTCGGACGACTCCGGGAGCTCCTCGGACACCTCTGACGATGAGGAGGAGGGGCCCGACCGGGTGCAGTGCATGCCCTCGTGAGCCCCAAAAACCCCCCAAAAAAACCCCAAAACCCCCCAAAAACCCCAAACCGGGGGGGCCCCACCCCACTAACACTTGGAGCTTTGTATTGACCTTGTTCAGCCCCCCCCCCAATTCCCAGTTTCCCCCTTTTTTGGGGTCCCCTTCCCCTTTTTTCTCCTTTTTTTTCCCCTTTTTGGGGTCCCCTCCCCTTTTTTTCCCCCCTCAATTTGGGGGGGGTCCAGGGGGGGAATTTTTAATGCCCCCCCTCCCCAGTTTTTTTGGGACCCCAATCCCACCCCTTAAGCTCTTCAAGCACCCCCTTTTTGGGGATGGGGGGGGTCCCAGCCCTTTTTCCTCATTTTCCCTCTTTTCTCCATATTTTTCCCTCCTTTTTCCTCATTTTTCCCCTTTTTTCTCCCTTTTCTTTCCCCCCCCCCCATTTTCCCCCCTTTAGTTTTCTCTTTTTGTCCCAATTTTTCCCCCACACTTTTCCCTCTTTTTCCACCATCCCCCCCCTTTTTTTCCCTTCTTATTTCCCCCAATCCCCCCCACTTTTCACCCCCTTTTTTCCACATTTTTCCCCTTTTTTCCCCCATTTTTCCCCATTTCCCAGGGGGGATCTCCCTCCCTCTGTACATAGCCGTGATTTGCACTTGGTTTGGCCCCTTTTACCCCCCCAAAAACCCCCAAACCCCCCAAAAAACCCCTTTAATTTCCCATTTATTTGTCGGGGGAGGGGTTCAGGGGGGTTTTTTTGGGGGGGAAAAAAAAACCCCCAAAATTTCCCTGTTTAGAGGCCTAATTTTATATTGTATTAAAAACCAAATGGGCCTGGGAGTTCTCCCTGGCAGAGCTGTAAAAGTTGGGATATATATTATATATAAATGCAATAAAAACCAACTCAACGAGCCCCAGACTCCCCAAAATTTCTCTCCCACCCTCCCTGAACCTTTTCCCACGTGGATTTTTGCCCCTTTTCCCCCCAGATTTTCCCCCAAAAACCCTCGCACAGAGCAGCTTTTTTCCATCTTTATCAATACACAGTCAGCACGGTCTGGGGGGGGAGGGGAAGGGGAGGGAATTTGGGGAGGGGGAGACACCCAGAGACCCCCCCAGAGGGGTTGGGGACACCCCTGGGTCCCCCCCTGCCCCATCTGGACATTGAGGGAGGGGTCAAAAACGTCAATTTGAACCAAATCCAGCGTTTTTCACAGAGATTTGGGGACAATAAATAAAGGGAGGGGGACAATTTGGGGAGGGGGGGGCACAGGGATAAATTTGGGGAGGGGACACACGAGAGCCGGTGGCTGCTGCGGGTTTTAGCTTTTATTAAATAAAATATATTAATTAATTAACATTTAATTAACTCTGCTGGCTCCCCCCCATCCCACAACCCTGGGTTAGTAACTAAACCTGAACCCCAAAAATCCCCCCCCCCCCAGCCCAGTTTGGGAGCTCCTCCCTCCCACTTTGATACTGGGAGGACCCCACCAAAAAAAAAATTTATGGGGGGGTGGGTGGCCAGAGTGCCCCCCCTTAAAAAATTGGGATTTTTGGGGTTTTTCCCCAATTTTAGGGGGCATTTCTTGCTGCCCATCACCCATAAAATGGGAAATTTTCCCTCCATTTTGGGGGTTTTCCCTCAGTTTTGGGGGGTTTTCCCTCAATTTTGGGGGTTTTTCCCCTCAGTTTTGGGGGGTTTTCCCTCAATTTTGGGGGTTTTTCCCTCAGTTTTGGGGGGTTTTCCCTCAATTTTGGGGGTTTTTCCCCTCAGTTTTGGGGGGTTTTCCCTCAATTTTGGGGGTTTTTCCCTCAGTTTTGGGGGGTTTTCCCTCAATTTTGGGGGTTTTTCCCTCAGTTTTGGGGGGTTTTCCCTCAATTTTGGGGGTTTTTCCCTCAGTTTTGGGGGTTTTTCCCTCCATTTTGGGATTTTTTCCCTCAGTTTTGGGGTTTTTTCCCTCAGTTTTGGGGGGTTTTCCCTCAATTTTGGGGGTTTTTCCTCAATTTTGGGCAGGTCACCACTTTTAGCCTCCCCCCCAAAAAAAGAGGTTGTGGAGGGGTCACCACTTCATGCCCCCCAAAATGGGAATTTTGGGGGTTTTTTTTCCCAATTTTGTGGGGTCACCGCTTTGTCCCCCACCCCAAAATTGGGAATTTTGGGGTTTTTTCCCCAATTTTGGGTTTTTTTCCCCCAATTTTGGGGGGTCACCACTAACTGTCCCCCCTAAAATGGGTAATCCCCCTAAAAATCCCAATTTGGGGGTCAGAATTTGCTGCCCCCTCAAAAAAATGGGAATTTTGGGGGTTTTTCCCCCAATTTTTGGGGGGTCACCACTCACTGTCCCCCCTCCCTTTTGTCACCTCCTTGTCCCCTCCTGTCCCTCCTGGGGGGGGGTCCAAGACCCCCCCCCAAAATCAGCCCCGACCTCGGCGCCCTCCCGACCTCCCCCTGCCCTCCTGTGCCCCCCCCCCCAAAATTTGGGGGGGTCCCGGTGCTTGTGACCCCCCCCAAAATTGGGGTGGGGGCGTCCCAATGTCTGTGACCCCCCCAAAATTGGGGTGGGGGCATCCCAATGTCTGTGACCCCCCAAAATTGGGGTGGGGGCATCCCAATGTCTGTGACCCCCCCCAAAATTGGGGTGGGGGCGTCCCAATGTCTGTGACCCCCACAAAGTTGCTGTGACCCCCCCCAAAATTGGGGTGGGGGCGTCCCAATGTCTGTGACCCCCCCAAAATTGGGGTGGGGGGGGGGCTCAGTCCCTGTCACAGACCCCCCCTCAAATTAAGGACCCCAAAATTTAACTGGGGGGGTCCCAATACTTTTAACCCCCCCTAAACTGGGATTGGATGGACCCCGAAATTTAAAGTGGGGGGGTCCCCAATAATCTTGACCCCCCCCCCCTCAAAAATTGGGGTGGGGGATTCTTTGTGACCCCAAAATTTCAAGTGGGAGGGTCCCCAATAATCTTGATTTCCCCCCAAAATTGGGGTGGGGGATTCTTTGTGACCCCAAAATTTCAAGTGGGAGGGTCCCCAATAATCTTGATTTCCCCCAAAAATTGGGGTGGGGGATTCTTTGTGACCCCAAAATTTAAAGGGGGGGGGTCCCAATAATTTTAACCTCCCCCCAAATTGGGATTGGCTGGTCCCTGTGACCCCAAAATTTAACGTGGGAGGGGTCCCAATAATTTTAGCCCCCCCAAATTTGAATTTGGGGGGGGTGGTCCCATTTTTATGCCCCCTCCTCAACTTACCCACATTGGGGGGGGGGTCCCCATCCCTCCCCCCCCACCTCAAATCGAGGCCTTTCGGGGTGGGGGGTCCCATGGGAATTTCACCCCCCCCCAACCCCAATTTCCCCCTCACCCATTTTGGGGGGCTCTGGGGGGGTTCAGCCCCTCCCCCCCCAGGGGTGCAGAGTGGGGAGGGGGCTCTGGGGGGGGGTCCTGGAGCCACTCAGGCCTTTTTCGGGGGGGGGGCCAGTTTGATGATCTCCTCCTCCGAGGGCTGCCGGATGATGTCTGGGGAGGGGGGGACACGGGGGGGGGGGTCAGGGGGGTCTGGGGGTGTCCCCCCCACCCCACAGAGGGTCCCCAACCTCTCCCGGCGTCCCCAAACCTGCCCGGGGGTCCCAACCCTTCCTGAGGGTCCCCAACCTTTCCCGGGGGTCCCCAATCCTTCCTGGGGGTCCCCAACCCCTCCAGGGGGTCCCCAGTCCTTCCTGAGGGTCCCCAGCCCCTTCTGGGGGTCCCCAGCCCTTCCCGGGGGTCCCCAATCCTTCCTGAGGGTCCCCAGCCCTGCCCGGGGGTCCCCAATCCCTTCTGGGGGTCCCCAACCCCTCCAGGGGTCCCCAATCCTTCCTGAGGGTCCCCAGCCCCTCCTGGGGGTCTCCTAACCTGCCCGGGGGTCCCCAACCTTTCCCGGGGTCCCCAACCCCTTCTGGGGGTCCCCAGCCCCTGCCCGGGGGTCCCCAACCCCTTCTGGGGGTCCCCAACCCTTCCCGGGGGTCCCCAATCCTTCCTGAGGGTCCCCAAACGTTCCCGGGGGTCCCCAACCCCTTCTGGGGGTCCCCAACCCTTCCCGGGGGTCCCCAACCCTTTCTGGGGGTCCCCAACCCCTTCCTGGGGGTCCCCAACCTTTCCCACGTGTCCCCAACCCTTCCTGGGTGTCCCCAGCCCTTTCTGGATGTCCCCAACCCTTCCTGGATGTCCCCAACCCTTCCTGGGGGTCCCCAGCCCTTTCTGGATGTCCCCAACCCTCCCTGGGGAATCTTTTATCCCCCTTGGGGTCCCTGTCCCAGCCCTGGGGTAACTGGGGAGGGGTCGCTGTCCCTGCTTTGGGGACAATGACAGTTGCTGTCCCTGTCCCCGTCCCCGGCTGTCCCTGTCCCTTTTCCCATCCCTGGGTGTCCCCATTCACAGCTGTCCCTGTCCCCACCTGTCCCCATCCCCGGCCATCCCCGCCTGTCCCCATCCCAATCTATCCCTGTCACCACCCCTGCCTGTCCTTGTCCCCGTCCCTGTCCCCGCTGTCCCCATCCCTGTCTGTCCTTGTCCCCGTCCCTGTCCCCGCTGTCCCCATCCCTGTCTGTCCCTGGGTGACATCCCCGGCCATCCCCGCCTGTCCCTGTCCCTGGCTGTCTATGAGTGTCCCCATCCCCATCTGTCCCTGTCCCCATCCCCGCCTGTCCCCATCCCTGCCTGTCCCTGTCCCCGCCTGTCCCTGGCTGACATCGCCTTGTGTCCCCCGTCCCTGTCCCTGCCTGTCCCCGTCCCAATCTGTCCCTGTCCCCGCCTGTCCCCGTCCCCATCCCCGCCTGTCCCTGGGTGACATCCCTGCCTGTCCCCGCTGTCCCTGTCCCCTTGTGTCCCCTTGTGTCCCCATCCCTGTCCCCCTGTCTCTCACCCTTGTACTTCTTGGCACTGGGGATGCCTGTCCCCATCCCCGCCTGTCCCTGGGTGACATCCCCTTGTGTCCCTGTCCCTGTCCCCGCCTGTCCCTGGGTGACATCCCCTTGTGTCCCCGTCCCCGTCCCCATCCTGCCTGTCCCTGGGTGACATCCCCTTGTGTCCCTGTCCCCATCCCCGTCCCCGCCTGTCCCTGGGTGACATCCCTGCCTGTCCCCGCTGTCCCTGTCCCCTCTCACCCTTGTACTTCTTGGCGCTGGGGATGCCTGTCCCCGTTCCCGCCTGTCCCTGGGTGACATCCCCTTGTGTCCCATGTCCCCGTCCCCGCCTGTCCCTGGGTGACATCCCCTTGTGTCCCCATCCCTGTCCCCGTCCCTGTCCCCACCTGTCCCTGGGTGACATCCCTGCCTGTCCCCACTGTCCCTGTCCCCTCTCACCCTTGTACTTCTTGGCGCTGGGGATGCCTGTCCCTGTCCCTGGGTGACATCCCCTTGTGTCCCCGTCCCTGTCCCCACCTGTCCCTGGGTGACATCCCCTTGTGTCCCCGTCCCTGTCCCCACCTGTCCCTGGGTGACATCCCCTCGTGTCCCCGCTGTCCCTGTCCCCTCTCACCCTTGTACTTCTTGGCGCTGGGGATGCGGGTGAGCTTGGTGTCCACCTCGTCCTCCTCGGAGATCTTGAGCACCTGCGTGCGGTACTGCACCACCTTGGTCAGCAGGTCCGGCCGGCGCGAGATCTCGAAGATGTGCTCGATGTAGGACAGGTTGTCTGTGACACGGGGACAGCGCGGGGACAGCGCGGGGACACACACGGGACACACACGGGACACACACGGGACACGTGCTGGGCTCGGGCCACCCGCGCTGCTGCGGCCCACGGGGGCCCGGAGGGCGCGGGGAGGGGGACGGGGATGGGGACAAGGAGGGGGACAGGGATGGGGACAAGATGGGGACAGGGATGGGGACAGGATGGGGACAAGGAGGGGACTGGGGAGAGAGACAGGATGGGGACAGGGATGGGGACAGGGATGGGGACAGGATGGGGGACAGGGATGGGGACAAGGAGGGGACTGGGGAGAGAGACAGGATGGGGACAAGGAGGGGACAGGGATGGGGACAGGATGGGGACGGGGATTGGGAGAAGGACAGGACAAGGATGGGAACCAGGGAGGGACAGGGATGGGGACAAGGACAGGGATGGGGACATGGATAGGGAGGGGACAGGGATGGGGACAGAGAGGGGAAAGGACAGGGACAAGGATGGGGAGGGCATGGGGACAAGGAGTGGGACAGCAGAGGGACAGGATAGGGACAGAGATGGGGACAGGGGAGCGACAGGGAGGGGACAGCGGAGGGAGAGGATGGGGACAGGGATGGGGACAAGGAGGGGGCGGGAAGGACAGGAGAGGGACAGGATGGGGACAAGGAGGGGGACGGGGATGGGGAGGGGGACAAGGAGGGGACAAGGAGGAGGACAGGGATGGGGACAGGAGGGGACAAGGATGGGGACAGGGATGGCGACAGGGATGGGGATGGGGACAGGGAAGGGGACAGGGGCAGGGAAGGGGGACAGGGCTCAGTTGATGGGGATGGGGGACTGGGACAGGGACAGTGGACAGGTGATGGGGACAGGGGACAGGGACAGGGCTCAGGGGACAGGGACGGGGACAGGTGATGGGGACAGGGGACAGGGCTCAGGTGACGGGGACAGGGACGGGGACAGGGGACCGGGACAGGGCTCAGGTGACAGGGACAGGGTCCCATGGGACCATCCCAGGGCGGGAGCAGCCCCGGGGGCGCGGGGAGGGGGACAGTGCCGGTGGTGTGGCACGGGTGTCACACCTCGGTCCAGCTTGCTGTGGCGCTCCAGGAAGGCGAACCAGTGGTGGCCGGTGGCGATGGCGTCACCCTCCCCGCTGGGGATGTCCTCGCGACACGCGGACTTGAGCTGCTCCAGGTCCTCGGCCGTGATGTTCTGGGCCAGCTCCTCCAGCAGACTGCGGTACTCGGCCATGGCTGGGGACAAAAGGGACATGGGGACATGGCTGGGGACACAGGGACACGGGGACATGGGGACATGGCTGGGGACACAGGGACATGGGGACATGGCTGTGCTGGGCCAGCTCCTCCAGCAGACTGCGGTACTCGGCCATGGCTGGGGACAAAAGGGACATCAGGGACATGGGGACATGGCTGGGGACACGGGGACATGGGGACATGGCTGGGGACATGGGGACACGGGGACATGGGGACATGGGGACATGGCCGTTCTGGGCCAGCTCCTCCGGCAGACTGCGGTACTCGGCCATGGCTGGGGACAAAAGGGACATCAGGGACATGGGGACATGGCTGGGGACATGGGGACACGGGGACATGGGGACATGGGGACATGGCCGTTCTGGGCCAGCTCCTCCAGCAGACTGCGGTATTCGGCCATGGCTGGGGACAAAAGGGACATGGGGGACATGGGGACATGGCCATGGCTGGGGACACAGGGACATTGGGGACATGGGGACATGGCTGGCGACACAGGGACATGGGGGACATGGGGACATGGCCGTGGCTGGGGACACGGGGACATTGGGGACATCAGGGATGTGGGGACATGGCTGGAGACACAGGGGACAGCAGGGACATGGAACATGGTCTATGGGGGACACTTGGGGACATGAGGGACACAGGACTTGGCATGGCTGGGGACAGGGAGAACACAGGACTTAGAGGACATGGCTGTGGCTGGGGACAAGGGTGACACGGAGGACACGAGAGACATGGGGGACATGGCCGGGGACAGGGGTGACATGAGGGACATGGCCACAGCTGGGGACAGGGGACATGTGGGACATCAGGGACATTAACATGGGGGACACGTCTGGGGACAGGGGTGACATGAGGGACACGGGACATGGCCATGGCTGGGGGACACGGGGTGTGAGGGACAGGGAACACTGCCCTGGGTGACACGAGTGACATGGGACAGAGCCGTGGGGTGACACGAGTGCTCCTGCTCTCAGCCACACATGCCACAAGTGACAGGGGACTCAGCCACAAGTGTCACCAGTGTCCCCAGCCTCAATCCCTGGTGTCACAAGTGTCCCCAGCCTCAGCCACTGGTGCCAGGCTCTGCCACCTGTGTCACAAATGTCCCCAGACTCAGCCACTCGTGTCATGAGTGTCCCCGAGCTGTCCCGGCCTCAGCCACCGGTGTCACAAGTGTCCCCAGGCTCAGTCCTCCAGTGCCAGCGCCAGCCTCAGCCTCAGTTCCTGCTGTCACAGATGTCCCCAAGCTCAGTTCCTGGTGTCACAGATGTCCCCAAGCTCAGCTGCTCAAGTCACAAGTGTCCCCAGACTCAGTTTTTGGTGTCACAACTGTCCCCAGCCTCAGCCACAGGTGTCACCGGTGTCCCCAGGCCCAGTCTCCAGTGCCAGCCCCAGCCTCAGTCCCTGGTGTCACAAATGTCCCCAGAGTCATCTACTGGTGTCACAAGTGTCCCCAAGCTCAGCTGCTCAAGTCACAACTGTCCCCAGCCTCAGTCCTTGGTGTCACAAGTGTCCTCAACCTCAGTCACCAGTGTCACCTGTGTCTCCAGCCTCATCATCCACTGGTGTCACAGATGTCCCCAGCCTCATCCATTGCTGTGACCAATGTCCCCAGCCTCAGCCAGCGGTGTCACAACTGTCCCCAGCCTCATCCATTGCTGTCACCAGTGTCCCCAGCCTCAGCCAGCGGTGTCACAACTGTCCCCAGCCTCATCCATTGCTGTCACCGGTGTCCCCAGCCTCAGTCCTTGGTGCCACAACTGTCCCCAGCCTCATCCATTGCTGTCACAAGTGTCCCCAGCCTCAGTCCTTGGTGTCACAGATGTCCCCAGCCTCATCCATTGCTGTGACCAATGTCCCCAGCCTCAGTCCTTGGTGTCACAGATGTCCCCAGCCTCATCCATTGCTGTGACCAATGTCCCCAGCCTCAGTCCTTGGTGTCACAACCGTCCCCAGCCTCATCCATTGCTGTCACCGGTGTCCCCAGCCCTGTCCCCGCTGTCGCGGCTCAGCCCCGGTGCCAGCCCAGCCCCCGGCCGTGACTCATGTGACGCTCACGGATGTGACAGCGACCGAGCGGGGACCGAGCGGGGACCGAGGCGGCTGCTCCGGGTCCCCAACAGCGCGGGGGGGCTCGCACGGACCCCCCCGGACACCGTCACCCCCCTGTGCACACTCAGCCCAAATTCACCGACCCCTCTTTTGCACGCTCGCCCCGAATTGTGACCCCCCCTTTGCACGCTCACCCCAAATTCAGTGTCCCCCCCTTCACTCACCCACCCACCCCAAATTTGCACTGACCCCCCCTTTGCACACTCATCCTGCTCGTGCGCAGCCCCCCCTGCACGACCTGACCCCTCCTTTGCACACTCACCCCGAATTCCCACTGAGCCCCAAATTCACACTCAGCCCCTTCTCGCTGACCCCCCCTTTGCACACTCACCCCAATCCCCCCGCCCCCCCCACCTGTGTTATTGGGGGGGGTCTCCGCGTGTCTGGGGGGGGGGGGTCACTGTCCCCCCTCTCCCGCCGGTCCCCGTTGCCATGGCGACGCCGCCACCCACGCAGGGATGCGGTTACCATGGCAACGCATCACCCGACTGCCCCTTCCCCCCCCCCCTCCCCGCACCCATGGGGGGGGGGGTGTCAGACCCTCGTTGTGGGGGGGGGGGGGGGCACGGCCACGTCTCTGTGTCCCCTCCCCCCCACTCGTGACTCCTCGTAAACAACGCCCCCCCCCCCCCCAAAACCCCCACCCCGAACCCCCCCACTCGTGACAGCGCTCGGTAAACAACCCCCCCCTCCCCTTTCCCCCCCCCCCCCCCCCACGTGAGACCCCCCCCCCCTTCACCGACACCTTCCCACGCCCCCCCCCACACAGCCCAGCCCCTCCCCCCCCCCATGAACAGACGCTCCCCCCACGCCCCCCCCACGCACAGCCGCGCCCCCCCCACGCTCCTCTCCAATAACAAACCCATCCCCCCCCCCACCATCCCCCAGCCCCTCCCCCCACGCACAAAGCCTCCCCCATCCCCCCCCCCGTCCGGTGCGCGGCCCCTTTAAGGCCGCCCATGACTCAGCCCCGGCCGGACACGGGGCCTTCCGGGGGGGGGGGGGCGGGGACCGGGACCCCCCCCCCCCCCGCCGCTCCCGCCCTCCCGCGTTCCCAGGCCCGGCCCGAACCCCCCCGAACCCCCCGAGCCCGCGGTGGCAGCGATGGGGGGGGGTCGTGGGTATCTCACCCCCCACCCCGCACCGTGGGACCCCCGCCCCATTCACGTTTCTCATGCAAAGCGCCTCATGAATATTCACGAGGGGCGTGGCCCCGCTGGGCCCATTCAGTGGGGCGGGCGGGGGGCTCGGGTGGGTTAATCCCGGTTTTGGGGGGGGGCGCGACACGGGTGGGACGGAGCCCCCACGGGGGTCTGGGGGGCGCCGATGCCATCAGTGCCCCCCCCATGCCCACCCCCCCCCCCCTCGGGGTGTTTTTGGGTTTTTGGGGGGGGGGTGGGGAGAGCGGGAGGCGGGGGGAGGGTCCCCCACGAGCCCCCCCCCACGCAGCGTGGGGGACAAGGGGCCCTTTGTGCCTCGGGGAGCGGCGCGGCCGCCTCCGGCCCCCCCCGGGCCCCCCCGGAATGCGAGGCACGGCCCGGACCCACGGACACGGCCCTCACCCCGCTGTCCGGACCTACGGACACGGCCCCGGACACACGGACACGGCCCCGGCCCCACGGACACGGCCCTGACCCCTCTGTCCGGACACACGGACACGGCCCCGGACCCACGGACACGGCCCCGGACCCACGGCCACGGCCCTGACCCCACTGTCCGGCCCCGACCCCCACTGTCCGGCCCCACGGCCCCACGGACACAGCTCGGACCCACGGACACGGCTCCAGCCCCACGGACACGGCCTTGGACCCCACTGTCCATCCCCGACCCCACTGTCCGGTCCTGATCCCACTGTCCGGCCCCACGGACACAGCTCGGACACACGGACAGGGCTCGGACACACGGACACAGCTGTGCCCCGCCCTGCCCCAGTGCCACCCTCCTGTCGCCCCCCGTGTCCTGAGGGTCCCACGCGTGTCGCGGGGCTCCCGCCCTGCCCGGCGGCCGCAGCATCCCCGGGCACATCTGGGGCACAGCTGGGGCACAGCTGGGTGCGATCCTTCCCCCCACACTCGTGCCTCAGTTTCCCCACGCGGGGCCGCTCCGTGGGACGGGGCACGGGTGGGGTTGGGGGGGGAGATGAGTCTCGGGACCCCCCCCCCCGTTCCTGTCCCGGTCCCTTTCGGGGCCCCCGCCCGGTCCCGGCGCGGGGATGCGGAAGCGGCGCCCTCCCGCGGCCCAGTTCGGCCCCAGTTCGGTCCCAGTTCGGCCCCAGTTCGGTCCCAGTTCGTCCAGTTCGGCCCAGTTTGGGCCCAGTTCGGTCCCAGTTTGCCCCGCTGGAGGCGCGGGACCCCCCCGCGCCCACCCGTGATGTCCCCAAACGCGTTTTCGGGGTGTCCAGGGGGGGTCACGCCGGTCCCGGGCGGTACTGGGAGCACTGGGAGCACCGGGCGGCCCCGCGGGCGCGGGACGGGACCGGGAGCGCGCGGGGACAGCGCGGGGACACCCACGGGGGTGCTCGGGTGGGGCGGGCGGGGGAAAGGGCCCCGTGTCCCGCGTGGGGAACGGGAACGGGATGGGAAACGGCAACGGAACCGGGATGGGGACCGGGACACCGGGGGTGGCAGGGACAGGGACACGGCGACACGGGGTGGGGGGGTGGCGCGTCCCGCGTCCCGCGTGGGCCCCGAGAGCCACCGAGTGTCCCCCCCCCCCATCGTGTCACGGGTTCGAGCCCCCCCGGCAGCGAAACGGGAAGTGAAAGGGGGGAGGATGGGGGGCACCGGGGGAGAACGGGGGGGAACCGGGAGAGCCCGACCGGGACCCCCGGCACCGTTAACCCCTTCCTGCCCGCCGCGGGGGCATCAGGGAGCGCGGGGGATGCTCGGTGGGGCGGGGGGGTCACACAGAGTGGGGGGGGGCAGCATCGCGGTCCGGGGCCGCTGGAGAGCACCGGGAACGGAACCGGGAGCGGAACCGGGAGCGGCCCCGGGAGCGGCGCCGGGAGCGGATGGAGGCGGCGGCCGCGGGGTCCATCCGGTGCCGGTGCGGCCGCGGGGCCGCCGCTGGGGCCGGGGGTCGCTCGGTGGGTCCGGTGCCCCCCTCCCTGCCCGCACTTACCGGCCGCGGGCGCTGCCGGTGCCGGTGCCGGTGCCGCCGCTCGGGCTCTCGGTGCCGCCGCTCGGAGCGGGGGTGGGCGGGGCTTAACGGGGCGGGGTCCTAGGGGGAGGGGCTTGGAGGGGCGGGGTCAGGCGGGAGGAGCCGCCCCGCCCTCCCCCCCCTGCCCAGGGTCCCCCGCGGGCGAAATTTGGGGTCCCCGCGGTGTCACCGGCCGGGATGGGGGGGACAGGTGAGGACAAGGAGGGGACAATGTCACACAGGGGCCCGGGAGGGGATCGGGAGCTGGGATCCGGTATTGGGGTCTGGAATTGGGGTCTGGAATTGGGGTCTGGTAATGGGATCCCATACTGGGATTCCAAACTGGGATCTGGTACTGGGGTCTGGTAATGGGATCCCATACTGGGACTCCAAACTGGGATCTGGTACTGGGGTCTGGTAATGGGATCCCATACTGTGATTCCAAACTGGGATCTGGAGCAGGGATCTGGTAATGGGATCCCATACTGGGATTCCAAACTGGGGTCTGGTATTGGGGTCTGGTAATGGGATCCCATACTGGGATTTCAAACTGGGATCTGGTATTGGGGTCTGGTAATGGAATCCCATACTGGGATTCCAAATGGGATCTGGAGCAGGGATCTGGTAATGGGATCCCATACTGGTGTCTGGAGCAGGGATATCATACTGGGATCCCATACTGGGATCTGGTAACGGGATCCCATATTGAGATCCCAAACTGGGATCTGGTAATAGGATCTGATACTGGGATCCCATACTGGGATCTGAGAATGGGATCCCAATCTTGGATCTGGTAATGAGATCTGGTGTTGGGATCTGGTATTGGGATCCCACACTGGGATCTGGAGCAGGAACCCCATACTGGGAGCTGGTAATGGGATCTGATACTGGGATTCCAAACTGGAATCTGCTATTGGGTTCTGCAGTTGGGATCCCATATTGGGATCTGTTAATGGGATTCCAAACTGGGATCTGGAGTCGGGATCCCATCCTGGGATCTGGCACTGGGATCTGGTAATGGGATCTCTCATGGGAATCTTGTCTGGGGGATCTCATCCAGGGCTCTTAGGTATCTCACCCATCTCCAGGGATCTCCTTCCCCTGGGGACACTGCCTTGTCCTCTGGGGACCTGGCTTGGGCGTCGTCATCATCATCATCATCATCATCATCATCATCATCATCATCATCATCATCGTCAACATCATTGTCACTGTTTTCATCACCATCATGATTGTCATCATCATCATTGTTGCCATTATTTTCATTGTCATCATCAATGTCATCATTGTTTTGTTGTCATCATCATTGTCATCATCATCGTCGCCACCATCATCATCATCATCATCGTCAGCATCATTGTCATTGTAAATGTCATTGTCATCATCTTTGTCTTCATCATCATCTTGTCATTGTCAGTCAACGTCATCGTCATTGTCATGGTCAGTGCCATCATTTTCATCATCATCATCATCATCATCATCATCATCATCATCATCATCATCATTTTCATGGTCATCATTGTCATTGCCATCATCATCACCATTGTCATCACTGTTGTCAGTCATCATCATTGTCATCAACTTCATCATCATCATCTTCATCGTCATCATCTTCATCATCGTCATCCTCTTCATCCTCACCATCCCCAGTGTCCCCCTCCAGCACCTCCTGGAGCCACTCCAGGACCTCCTCAGGCCCCGGCAGATCCTCCTCATCCTCCATGTCCAGCCACACGCTGCTGGCCTGGGGACACGGGGGGACAGAAGGGACACGTGGGGACACCGGGGCGGGGGTGACACTGGGGTGACACAGATTGTGGGTGACACCATGGAATCGTGACATTCACGTGGTCAGTGATGTCAACCATGGGGGTGACACCTGGGGACACTGGAGTGACGCATGGCGGGGGTGACACTCATGTGGTCAGTGCCATTGACCATGGGAATGACACAGGGGTGACACTGGGGTGACACTCACGAGGTCGGTGCCACTGACTACAGGGATGACATTGGGGTGACACCCAGGTGCCATTGACCATGGCGGTGACACTGGAATGACCATGGGGATGACATTGGGGTGACACTGAGGTGACAGTCACGGGGTTGGTGCCATTGACCACAGTGGGACACTGGAGTGACACAGGGGTGACACTCACAGGGTCGGTGGCATTCACCACGGGGGTGACACTGAGGTGACACAGGGGTGACACCCATGGAGTCAATGCCATTGACCACAGGGGGGGCACTGGAGTGACACAGGGGTGACATCGGGTGACAAGGGGGTGACACAGAGGTGACATGGGGGTGACACTCACGGGCTTGGTGCCATTGACCGTGGGGGTGACATTGGGGTGACACGGAGGTGACACAGGGGTGACACGGAGGTGACACTCACTAAGTCGGTGCCATTGACCATGGGGGTGACATTGGGGTGACACAAGGGTGACAGAGGGGTGACACAGAGGTGACACTAAGTCGGTGCCATTGACCGTGGGGGTGACACAGGGGTGACACGGAGGTGACACTCACTAAGTTGGTGCCATTGACCGTGGGGGTGACATTGGGGTGACACGGAGGTGACACAGGGGTGACACGGAGGTGACACTCACTAAGTCGGTGCCATTGACCGTGGGGGTGACATTGGGGTGACACGGAGGTGACACAGGGGTGACACGGAGGTGACACTCACTAAGTCGGTGCCATTGACCATGGGGGTGACATTGGAGTGACATGGAGGTGACACAGGGGTGACACGGAGGTGACACTCACTAAGTCAGTGCCATTGACCACGCCCAGCTGTGGCCGGGACAGGTCGATGTCGAAGGTGTCCTCCCAGGTGGGGACGAGCTGGGGACAGAGGGGACAGAGGGCTCAGGGGAGGGGACAGAGGGGACAGAGGGCTCAGGACCCCCCTGGGGGGCTGTAGGGGTGTTGCCCCCCCCCCGTTACCCCCGGGAAATCTCCGGGGTCGATCCAGAGGATGCTGAAGCCGGGCTGGTCCCTCCTGTCCTGGGCCACCTCCCTCAGCGTCTCCACGAACTCGAACCCGTCTGGGGGGGGCACAGGGGGGGTTCAGGAGGGGCCGAGACCCCTCCCCACCCACCGAGACCCCCCCCAAATTCCCTTCGCGCCCCCCCTCACCGGGATCATCCCCCACGGCGAAGGCCACGATGGGGGTCCTGTGCAGGGCGTCCTCCTGGGGGGGTCACGGTGACGTGGGGGGGTCCCCGAGTGTCCCCCGGGTGTCGCCGAGGTTTGGGGGTCACCGGGGGGATGGGGGGGGATGGCGGGACCGCCTCCCCCCGCACTCACCCAGCTCCCGGCCGTGCTCTGAGCTCTGAGTTGCCACAGAGGGGCCCTGGGGGGGTTTGGGGGGGTGAGGGCACCCCCAAATTTCACCCCCCCATGGAGCCGCTGCCCCCTCCCCCAAACCCCCCCCCCGAGTGCTGCTTGGGGGGGGGGGCTCAGATTGGGGCGGGGCAGAACAGGCGGGAATGGGGAGGGGGTGCCGGGGATGAGCCCCCCCCCCTCAGGACCCCCCCGGTGTCACCGCTCAGGGTGGGGGGGGCTCGGGGGGGTCCCGGTGTCACCGGGATTGAGGCCGCGGCGGGGGGGGGATGATCCGGGGGGGATTAAAGGCGGGAATCTCCCGGCAGCACCCGGGGCTTTAACCCTGCCCGGCGCGGGGGGGGCCCGATAGAGCCCCCGACCCCTCCCCGGGACCCCCAAAGCCCCCCGGGACCCCCCCGGACCCCCCCGGGGCAGGGCAGCCCCCCCAGACCGGCGGGGGGACCCCCGGGGCCGCTGTGGGAAAAGGAGTGGGGGGAGATGGGGTGGGGGTGAGAATCGGCCGTTCCCATGGCAACCACATCCCCACGGCAACCGGATCCCCATGGCAACCATTGCCCGTGGCAACCATCTCCCTTGGCAACCTCATCCCCATGGCAACCATCTCCCGTGGCAACCATTGCCCGTGGCAATCATTGCCCGTGGCAACTGGTCCCCATGGCAACCACATCCCCATGGAAACTTCATCCCCATGGCGACCCCATCCCTATAGCGGCCATCCCCATGGCAACCATGTCCCCATAGCAACCACCACCCCATAGTGACCTCCTCCCACAGCAACCTCTCCCCGTGGCAACCACATCCCATAGCAACCACGTCCCCATGGCAACCATCACTGCCTAGTGACCATCTCCCATGGCAACCATATCCCCATGGCAACCATTGCCCGTGGCAACCATTGCCCATGGCAACCACATCTCCATGGAAGCTCCATCCCCATGGCAACCATCACTGCCTAGTGACCTCTCCCATGGCAACCATGTCCCCATGGTGACCACATCCCCATGGCAACCACATCCCATAGCAACCATCCCCACAGCAACCACATCCCCATGGCAACCATGACTCCATAGCAACCACATCTCCATAGTAACCACGTCCCCATGGCAGCAATCCCATAGCAACCACATCCCCATGGAAACTCCATCCCCATGGCAACCCCTCCCCTCAGCATCCCGTTCCCATGGCAACCACCCCTGCCTGTTTCCCTGCCCCCCCACTCCGTATCCCCCAATTTGGGGAGGGGTCCCCGGGGCCCCCTCGAAGCTCTGGGGCCGCTCCAGGCCCAGCCCCAGCACTGCCTGAAATGGGGAATTTTGGGGGGATTTTGGGGGGGATTTGGGGGGATTTGGGATTTTGGGGGGGTCCCAGGGGGTCCCAGGGGTCACCCAGCCCCCCCCGGGCTCACCTGGGTGTCGAAGGTGGTGAGGAAGAGGAGGGAGGGGTGGAAGCGCCGGGCGGCGATGAAGGACTGGAAGGCTGAGGGGGAATGGGGGAAACTGGGAGAACTGGGAATGGGAACTGGGACTGGGAGAACTGGGAATGGGAACTGGGACTGGGAGAACTGGGAATGGGAACTGGGAATGGGAGAACTGGGAATGGGAACTGGGATTGGGGGATTGGGGACTGGGAATGGGAACTGGGACTGGGAGAACTGGGAATGGGAACTGGGATTGGGAGAACTGGGAATGGGAACTGGGAATGGGAACTGGGAGAACTGGGAATGGGAACTGGGATTGGGAGAACTGGGAATGGGAACTGGGAATGGGAACTGGGACTGGGAGAACTGGGAATGGGAACTGGGAATAGGAACTGGGATTGGGGGATTGGGGACTGGGAATGGAAACTGGGAACTGGGAATGGAAATTGGGAACTGGGAATGGGAACTGGGAATGGGGAATGGGGACTGGGAATGGAAACTGGGAACTGGGAATGGAAATTGGGAACTGGGAATGGGAACTGGGAATGGGAACTGGGATTGGGGAATGGGGATTGGGAATGGGGGACAGGGAATGGGGACTGGGGGAACTGGGATTGGGGGATGGAAATTGGGAACTGGAAATGGGAACTGGGACTGGGAGAACTGGGAATGGGAACTGGGATTGGGGGATTGGGGATTGGGAATGGAAATTGGGAATTGGGAATGGAAATTGGGAACTGGAAATGGGAACTGGGAATAGGAACTGGGATTGGGGAATGGGGACTGGGAATGGAAATTGGGAACTGGGAATGGGAACTGGGACTAGGAGAACTGGGAATGGGAACTGGGATTGGGGGATTGGGGACTGGGAATGGAAACTGGGAACTGGGAATGGAAATTGGGAAGTGGGAATGGGAACTGGGAACTGGGAATGGGAACTGGGATTGGGGGATGGAAATTGGGAACTGGGAATGGGAACTGGGACTGGGAGAACTGGGAATGGGAACTGGGAATAGGAACTGGGATTGGGGGATTGGGGACTGGGAATGGAAACTGGGATTGGGGAATGGGGGCTGGGAATGGGGACTGGGAATTGGGGGGTTGGGATTTGGAAATTGGGCCTTGGGAATGGGGACTGGGAACTGGGAATGGGGAATTTGAGAACTGGGAATGGGAACTGGGGGAACGGGGAATGGGGAAAAGGGACTGGGAACGGGCTGGGAATGGGAACTGGGGGAACTGGAATTGGGGGATGGGAATTGGGGAACCGGGAACTGGGGATTGGGAATGGGGAACTGGGGGAACTGGGAATGGGAACTGGGATTGGGAATGGAGGACAGGGAATGGGGACTGGGGGAACTGGGATTGGGGGATGGAAATTGGGAACTGGGAATGGAAATTGGGAACTGGGAATGGGAACTGGGACTGGGAGAACTGGGACTGGGAACTGGGATTGGGGGATTTGTGACTGGGAATGGAAACTGGGGACTGGGAATGGAAATTGGGAACTGGGAATGGGAACTGGGAATAGGAACTGGGATTGGGAACTGGGGAACGGGGAACTGGGGATTGGGAATGGGGAACTGGGGGGACTGGGAATGGGAACTGGGAGTGGGAACTGGGAGTGGGCACTGGGAATTGGGGGATTGGGATTTGGGAACTGGGAACTGGGCATGGTGGGATTGAGAATGGGGATTGGGAACTGGGAATGGGGAGTGGGGAATGGGAACTGGGAATGGGGAACTGGGGTTCAGAACTGGGATTGGGGGATTGGGATTTGGGAACTGGGAACCGGGAGTGCGGAATTGGAGAATTGGGGAATTGGGGAATTGGCAACTGGGAATGGGAATGGAGAACTGGGAAGGGGGAACTGGGAACTGGGACAGGGAGCTGGGTCCCAGCTGTCCCCGTGTCCCCGGTGTCCCTGCTGTCCCCACGCACCCTGCGCTGTCCCCAGCAGTCCCCGGTGCCTTCGGGCTCCTCCTCGATGTCCCCAAAGTCCCGGAGCTGCTGCACGAGGGGGGCAGGGCATGGGGTGAGTGCGGGGGTCAGGGGGGTCCGGGGGGTCACGGGGGGGGGGGCTCTGGGGGTGTCCCCAAACGTCTGGGGGGATCTGGGGGTACCTCCGGGCTCTTTGGGGTGTCCCTGGAACCGGGGGGGGGCTCAGCAGCGCCACCTCGGTGTCCCCTCGTGTCACCCCAGTGCCACCCCCGGTGCCCTCCCAGCGCTCCCAGTCCCTCCCAGTGATGTCGGTGCCCCCGGTGCCCACCTCCAGCTCCTCCCGCTCTTCCCGGTTTTCAGGAGCAGCGCCAGCACCGGGAACACCACGAGGTCCCCCAGTGTCCCCTCAGTGTCCCTCCCAGTGCTCCCAGTCCCTCCCAGTGCTCCCAGTCCCTCCCAGTGCTCCCAGTCCCTCCCAGTGCTCCCAGTGCCTCCCAGTGCCCACCTCGAGCGCCCGCAGCTCCTCGGGCCGGTGCCCGCTGCCCCCGGGAGAACCGGGACGGACAGCGGGACAGACGGCGGGACAACCGGGACGGACACCGGGACAGACAGCGGGACAGACAGCGGGACAATCCCCGGGATGCCCCGGGACCCTCGGCGCCAGGGCCAGCAGCGCCAGGAGCCACAGAGGGGACATGGGGACAGGGACAGACGGACAGAGGGACAGGGGGACAGGAGGACAGACGGACAGACGGACAGACGGACAGAAGGACACGGAGAGGGACAGAGGGACAGGGACACACTGACAAGAGGGACACGGGGACACGGGGAGGGACACACGGACACAGGGACAGACACAGAGAGCGAGGGACAGAGGGACAGGCGGGCAGGGACACAGCCAGGCGACAGAGACACCCTGGGGACACACGGAGAGGCCTTGGGGACAGACGCACAGACCCCCGGGGACAGACGGACACCCGTCCCCGGCCCGGACGCAGCCCCTGGGCACAAGG
Source organism: Ammospiza caudacuta (assembly GCF_027887145.1). Taxonomy (NCBI): domain Eukaryota; kingdom Metazoa; phylum Chordata; class Aves; order Passeriformes; family Passerellidae; genus Ammospiza; species Ammospiza caudacuta. The sequence goes on from NC_080622.1 coordinate 4,000,589, forward strand.
ACTCCGGCGACCCCCTTGGGGACACGGCGACAGCGCCAGCCCCTTCCGGCGGCGGGAGGGGACACGGCGGGGACAGACGGACACGGCGGGGACAGACGGACGCGGTGTCACCTCCCTGGGACACAGCGGGACGGTGGCACTGCCCCCAGCCCGATCCTCCCTGTCCCTCTGTCCCTGAATGTCCCCAAATGTCTCCAAGTTTCCCCAAATGTCCCCAAGTGTCCCCAAATGTCCCCAAGTGTCCCCGAGTGTCCCCCCCTCCCTCCCCGCTCCTTTTTGAGAAGGGAAAGAGGATCCGAGCTGGGGGGAGGAGGGAGGGAGCTAAAAATAGAGGGGACCCCCCCTTGGGGACACGGAGGGGACATTGGGGGGAATTTTGGGGGAGAATTTGGGGAAATTTGGGGCAAATTTGGAGGAATTTTGGGGAAATTTGGGGGAGAATTTGGGGGAAATTTAGGGAAAAATTGAGGGGGTTTGGGGGAAATGTAGGGGGGAATCTGGGGGGAATTTGGAGAAATTTTGGGGGGAATCTGGGGAAATTTGGGGGAAATTTGGGGGCAATTTGGGGGGGAAGTTGGGGAGAATTTGGAGGCAATTGGGGGAATTGAGGGGAAATTGGGGAAGTTGGAGGAAATTAGGGGGAAAATTGGGAGAAAACTGGGGGACATTTAGGGGAAATTTAGTGGAATTTGGGGGGGAATTTATGGGAAACTTTGAGGGGAATTCGGGGCAATTTGGGGGAAATCTGGGGAAAATCTGGGAATATTTGTGGGAATTGTGGGAAATTTGTGGGACTTTGGGGAATTTGAAGGAGTTTTTGGGGAAATTTGAGGAAATTTGGGCGGAGTTTGGGGGAATTTGAGGGAGTTTGGGGGAATTTGAGGGGTTTGAAGGTCCCCTGCCCCTCCCCTCCCAGTCCATCCCAGTCCATCCCAGTACACGGGGGGGTTAAACTGGTTTATTGCTCTGCAGGGGGGGTCCGGGTGCGCCCCCAGTTCAGGGGGTCCCGACCCCCCCCGGGTTAGTGCTGGGGTGGGGGAGGGGCTCCGGGGGGGTCCCAAAATGGGGGGGAGGGGATCAGTAATAGGTTTCCTTCTCCACCCAGCCTGCAAAAAAAAAGGGAGGGGGCGTCAGGGGGAGCCCAAATCCCAAAAGCCCCAAAACCTCCAAATCCCCAAATTCCCAAATCCTCAAATCCCAACCCCCAAATCCCCAAATCCCAAAATCCCCAAATGTCCAAACGCCCAAATCCCCAAATCCCCAAATCCCAAATACCCAAACCCCCAAATCCCAAACCCCCAAATCCCCAAATCCCAAATCCCCAAAACTCCAAACCCCCAAATCCTCAAACCCCGAAATCCCCAAATCCCCAAATCCCAAATGTCCAAACCTCCAAATCCTCAAACCCCCAAATCCCCAAATCCCAAATCCCCAAATCCCAAATGTCCAAAACCCCCAAATCCCCAAATCCCAAATCCCCAAATCCCCAAATCCCCAAATCCCAAATGTTCAAACCCCCAAATCCTCAAATCCCAAAATCCCCAAATCCCAAAATCCCCAAATGTCCAAACCCCCAAATCCCCAAATCCCCAAATCCCCAAATCCCCAAATCCCCAAATCCCCAAATCCCCAAATCTCAAATCTCCAAACCCCCAAATCCTCAAACCCCCAAATCCCCAAATCCCCAAACCCCCAAATCCTCAAACCCCCAAATCCCCAAATCCCCAAACCCCCAAATCCTCAAACCCCCAAATCCCCAAATCCCCAAATCCCAAATCCCCAAATCCCAAATCCCCAAATCCCAAATGTCCAAACCCCCAAATCCCCAAATCTCAAATCTCCAAACCCCCAAATCCCCAAATCCCAAATCCCCAAACCCCAAATCTCCCAATCTGGGTATCCCCCAAATCCTCGGTGTTTGTTTTTTTGGGGTGCCTTCCTCATTTTTATGGGGTTTTCCCCTTGGGTTTTGGGTTCCGTCCCCTTTTTTGGGGTTCCCATTCTTTTAGTGTTCCCAGTTTTTTGATATTTCCATTCTTTTAGGGTTTCCAGTTTTGAAGGCTCCCATTTTTGGGATTTCCATTTCTTGGCGTTTCCATTCTTTTAGAATTTCCTTCTTTTGGGATTTCCATTCTTTTAGGGTTCCCATTTTTAGGTATTCCGATTTTTGGGATTTCCATTTTTTGGGGGTTTCCATCTTTTGGGATTCCATTTTTTTGGGATTTCCATTCTTTTAAGGTCTCATTTTTTTTGGAGTATCCATTTTTTAGGATTCCCATTTTTGGGGATTTCATCTTTTAGGATTCCGATTCTTTTAGGGTTTCCAATTTTTAAGGTTCCCATCTATTTGGGTTCCAATTTTTAAGGTTTCCATTTTTTAATATTCCCATTTTTGGCGTTCCATTTTTTAGGGTTGCCATTTAATGGTGATTCAGTTTTTTGGGGTTTCCCTTTTTTGGGATTTCCCCCCATTTTATTCCAATTTCCCTCCATTTTATTCCCAATTTTGCCTCATTTTATTCCCATTTTCCCCATTTTTTAAAAATTTCCCCCATTTCCCTCCCCCACATTTTTCCCCCTACATTTTTTAGGGTGTCCCCCCAATTTTTTTGGGGTCTCACCTCCGGGGTAGCGCCTCAGGATCAGTTTCCTGACCTCGTCGTAGGCGAAGATCAGCAGGGAATAGGGGAAGGCGCAGAACCACCAGGTCACCCTGGGCACACAAAAACCCCAAAATTGGGACCCCAAAATTTGGGGGACCCCAAATCCCGGGGGGGGTCGGGGCTCCGTTTTTGCCTCCCCCCAATTTTTTAATTCCCCCTCAATTTTTTAATTCCCATTTTTGGAGATTCCACCCCCAATATTTTCATTTTCCCCCCATTTTTTTTGTTGGTTGGGGATTTTTTTTGGGAGGGGAATTTTGGGGGATTTGGGATTTTTTTTTTGGGGGGGGTGTTGAATGGTTTTGGGATTTTTTTGAGGGGTTTTGTAGGGGAATTGGGATTTTTTAGGGGATTTGGGCGATCTGGGGGTTTTTGGGGGGGGGTTGAGCAGTTTTGGGATTTTTTTGGATGGGGGTTTTGTAGGGGAATTGGGGATTTGGGGAGGTTTTGGGTTTTTTTTAAGGGGGGATTGAGTGGTTTTGGGATTTTTTTGGAGGGAGTTTGGAGGGGAATTGGGATTTTTGGGGTGATTTGGGATTTTTGGGGGGATTTTTAGAATTTTTTGAGGGGTATTAGGAAGAGGAATGGGTTTTGGGGTGGATTTGTGGGAATTTTTAGGGGAATTGGGGACTTTTTTGGGATTTGGGTTTTTTGGGGGGATTTGAAGCAGTTTTAGGATTTTTGGAGGAGGCATTTGAAGGGGAATTGGGGATTTTGGGGGGATTCAGGATTTTTGAGGGGCGTTGGAGCAGTTTTGGGGTTTTTTGGATCATTTGGAAGAGGGATGGGGTTTTGGAATGGATTTCTGGGGATTTTGTAGGGGCATTGTGGCTTTTTGTAGGATTTGGGATTTTAGAGTTTTTTAGCGGTTTTGGCGGGGTTTTTGGAGGGGATTTGAAGGGGAATTGGGGATTTTTAGGGGAATTGGGGATTTTTTTGGGGTGGGCATTTTTGGGGTGACCCTCACTTGAGGGGGTACATGCGCAGAGCCACCCCCATGCCCGGGCAGTAGGACAGGAACGCCGCCAGCGCCGTCTCCTCCAGCAGCCCGAAAATCAGGATCTTGTTCCTAAAAAATTGGGGGGATTTGGGGTTTTTTGGGGTATTTGGGGATTTTTTTAGGGTTGGAGAGGTTTGGGGATTTTTTTTTAGGTGGTTTAGAAGGGGCATCAAGGATTTGGAGTGGGTTTGTGGGAGGGGGATTTGGGATTTTTGGGTGCGTTTTGGGGTTTTAGGGGGATGGGAGAGGTTTTAGGGTTTTGGGGTGGGTTTGGGATGGTTTTGGGTAGGATTTTGGGGTGGGTTTGGGATGGTTTTGTGTAGGATTTTGGGGTAGTTTTGGGGTATTTTGGGGGTGGTTTTGGGATGATTTCAGATGTTTTTGGGTGGGATTTTGGGCTGGTTTTGGATGGGATTTTGGGGTGGTTTTGGGGTATTTTTGGGGGTGGTTTTGGGATGATTTTAAGTGTGTTCTAGGTAGGGTTTTGGGGTATTTTTGGGGAGTTTTTGGGGTGTTTTGGTCCCCAGTTCATGCCCTGCTGGAAGATGGAGTTGGGGCGGATTTTGGGGGAATTTTGGCTGGCTTGAAGTGGGATTTTGGGGTGGTTTGGGGTGGGATTTTGTGGTGAGTTCGAGGTAGGATTTTGGGGTATTTTGGGGTGATTTTGGGACGATTTCAAGTGGATTTTGGGTTGGATTTTGGGGTTATTTTGGGCAGGATTTTCAGATGATTTTGGGGTGTTTTGCTGCACTTCATGTCCTGCTAGAAGATGAAGTTGTGGCACATTTTGGGGCGACTTTGGGGTGATTTTGGGTAGGATTTTTAGATGGTTTTGGGATGGCATTTTGGGGTATTTTGGGGGTATTTTGGTGCAATTCATGTTGTACTAAAAGACGGAGTTGAGGTGGATTTTGGGGTGATTTTGGGATGATTTCAAGTGTGTTTTGGGTAGGTTTTTGGACTGGTTTTGGGTAGGGTTTTGGGGGGCTTTTGGGGGTGTTTTGGGGGCATTTTTGGGGTGCTTTGTTGCACTTCATGCCCTGCTGGAAGATGGAGTTGAGGTGGATTTTTGGAGAGTTCTGGCTGGTTTTAAGTGGGATTTTGGGGTGGTTTGGGGTGAGATTTTGGGGTGATTTGTAGGTGGTTTTGGAGTGATTTTGGGCTGAGTTCAAGGTAGGGTTTTGGGGTATTTGGGGGTGATTTAGGGATGATTTCAGGTGGGTTTTGGGTAGGATTTTGGGCCGGTTTTGAGTGGAATTTTGGGGTGGTTTTGGGTGGTGTTTTGGGCTGGTTTTAGGGTGTTTTTGGGGTGTTTTGTCACACTTCATGCCCCGCTGGAAGATGGAGTTGAGGTGGATTTTGGGGGAATTTTTCTCGTTTTGTGTGAGATTTTTGGGATATTTTTGGGGTCGTTTTGGGTGGGATTTGGGCGTGATTTTGGGATGATTTCAGGTGTGTTTTGGACGGGATTTTGGCGTGATTTTGGGATGATTTCAGGTGTGTTTTGGACGGGATTTTGGGGTGGTTTTGGGGTGTTTTTGAGGCGGTTTTGGGGTGATTTGTCGCACTTCATGCCCTGCTGGAAGACGGAGTTGCGGCGCGTCTTGCAGATGATGAGATCCGCCCACTGCACCACGACAATGCTGGCGAAGAACGCCGTGTGGCACGTGAATTCCACCACCTTGCGCTGCTCGTACGTCTGCGGGAAACGGGGAACGGTGAAAAACGGGGAAATGGGGAGGAAACAGAGAGTGAGCAACTGGGGAAACCGGGGAGGAAACCAGAGTGAAAAATGGGGGAAACTGGGAGTGAACAATGGGGGAAACCGGGAGTGAAAATTGGGGAAAGTGGGGAGGAAACCAGGAGTGAACAATGGGGAAACCAGAGTGAAAAACTGGGAAACCAGGGAGGAAACAGGGAGTCAACAATGGGGGAAACCGGGGAGGAAACCATGAGTGAACAATGGGAAAACCAGGGAGGAAACAGGAATTGAACCATTGGGAAAACCAGAGAGAAAAATGGGGGAAACTGGGAGTGGAAAAATGAGGAATACGGGGAGGAAATTGGGAATGAACAATGGGGGAAAACAGAGTGAAAAATGGGGAAAGTGGGGAGGAAACTGGGAGTGAACAACGGGGGAAACTGGGAGTGAAAAATGGGGAAAGTGGGGAGGAAACTGGGAGTGAACAATGGGGGAAACCGGGAGTGAAAAATGGGGAAAGTGGGGAGGAAACCAGGAGTGAACAATGGGGGAAACTGGGAGTGAACAATGGGAAAACCAGGGAGGAAACAGGAAGTGAACAATTGGGAAAACCAGAGTGAAAAATGGGGGAAACTGGGAGTGGAAAATGGGGAATACGGGGAGGAAATTGGGAATGAACAATGGGGGAAAGCAGAATGAAAAATGGGGGAACTGGGGAGGAACTGGGAGTGAACAACGGGGGAAACTGGGAGTGAAAAATGGGGAAAGTGGGGAGGAAACCAGGAGTGAACAATGGGGGAAACTGGGAGTGAACAATGGGAAAACCAGGGAGGAAACAGGAAGTGAACAATTGGGAAAACCAGAGTGAAAAATGGGGGAAACTGGGAGTGAAAAATGGGGAAAGTGGGGAGGAAACTGGGAGTGAACAATGGGGGAAACTGGGAGTGAACAATGGGAAAACCAGGGAGGAAACAGGAAGTGAACAATTGGGAAAACCAGAGTGAAAAATGGGGGAAACTGGGAGTGGAAAATGGGGAATACGGGGAGGAAATTGGGAATGAACAACAGGGGAAACCGGGAGTGAAAAATGGGGGAACTGGGGAGGAACTGGGAGTGAACAACGGGGGAAACTGGGAGTGAAAAATGGGGAAAGTGGGGAGGAAACTGGGAGTGAACAATTGGGAAAACCAGAGTGAAAAATGGGGGAAACTGGGAGTGGAAAATGGGGAATACGGGGAGGAAATTGGGAATGAACAATGGGGGAAAGCAGAGTGAAAAATGGGGGAACTGGGGAGGAACTGGGAGTGAACAACAGGGGAAACCGGGAGTGAAAAATGGGGAAAGTGGGGAGGAAACTGGGAGTGAACAATGGGGGAAACTGGGAGTGAACAATGGGAAAACCAGGGAGGAAACAGGAAGTGAACAATTGGGAAAACCAGAGTGAAAAATGGGGGAAACTGGGAGTGGAAAAATGAGGAATACGGGGAGGAAATTGGGAATGAACAATGGGGGAAAACAGAGTGAAAAATGGGGAAAGTGGGGAGGAAACTGGGAGTGAACAACGGGGGAAACTGGGAGTGAAAAATGGGGAAAGTGGGGAGGAAACTGGGAGTGAACAATGGGGGAAACCGGGAGTGAAAAATGGGGAAAGTGGGGAGGAAACCAGGAGTGAACAATGGGGGAAACTGGGAGTGAACAATGGGAAAACCAGGGAGGAAACAGGAAGTGAACAATTGGGAAAACCAGAGTGAAAAATGGGGGAAACTGGGAGTGGAAAATGGGGAATACGGGGAGGAAATTGGGAATGAACAATGGGGGAAAGCAGAGTGAAAAATGGGGGAACTGGGGAGGAACTGGGAGTGAACAACGGGGGAAACTGGGAGTGAAAAATGGGGAAAGTGGGGAGGAAACTGGGAGTGAACAATGGGGGAAACCGGGAGTGAAAAATGGGGAAAGTGGGGAGGAAACCAGGAGTGAACAATGGGGAAACCAGAGTGAAAAACCGGGAAACCAGGGAGGAAACAGGGAGTCAACAATGGGGGAAACTGGGAGTGAAAAACGGGGGAACTGGGAATGAACAACGGGGGAAACCGGGGAGGAAACCATGAGTGAACAATGGAGGAAACCAGTGAGTGAACAACGGGGAAAACCAGAGTGCAAAATGTGGAAATGGAGTGAGAAACACGGGAAACCGGGGAGGAAATTGGGAGTGAACAACGGGGGAAGCTGGGAGTGAAAAATGGGGAAACTGGGAGGAAACTGGGGAGGAAACTGGGAAGGAAACCAGGAAACTGGGAGGAAACTGGGGAGGAAACTGAGAAGGAAACCAGGAAACTGGGAGGAAACAGGGAAAACTGGGAGTGAACAATGAGGAAAACTGGGAACCGAGTGAACAACGGGGAAATGGAGTGAGCAGTGGTGGAAACAGGGAGGAAACTGAGAGGAAACTGGGAGTGAACAATGGGGGAAAGTGGGGAGGAAACCTGGAGTGGACGGGGGAAACCAGGAACCGGGAGTGAATGGGAGAAAGGAGGTGGAAATGAGGCAGAAATGGGAGAGGAAATTGGGCAGAAATGGAGTGGAAATGGGTGTGGAAATGGGATGCAAGTAGGTGTGGAACTGGTGTGTAACCCTCACCCTGCCCCTAGGAATCCTCCATGTTGTTCTTGGAGCAATCATCCCAGGAGTGTTACGAGTGTGTAACTGGTGTGTAACTGGTATGTAAGGGATGTGTAACTGATGTGCAAGGAGTGTGTAACCAGTGTACAGACTCAGTGTAGGGCGCCTCACCAACTCCTGTCTGTAGGAATCCTCCAGGTCATTTGGAGCAGAGTGTAAGGGCTGTGTAACTGGTGTGTAACTGGTGTGTAACTGGTGTGTAAGGGGTGTGTAACTGGTGTGTAGGATTGGTTTTAGGGTCCCTCACCCACTCCTGCCCGTAGGAATCCTCCAGGTCATTCTTGGATCGATCATCCCAGGCCAGGCGGATCCCGAGCAGCGTCCCCGGCAGGAACCCGTTCTCCGCCAGGATCACGAAGTAGGTGAAGAACCCGCCCAGAGCCTGGATCATCCCTGAGGGACCAAGATTGGGATGGGGATAAAAACCACAGATTGGGATAAAAACCACGGGATTGGATCACAAAGTGCGTGAAGAACCCGCCCAGAGCCTGGATCATCCCTGTGGGATTGGAATTGGGACAAAAACCACAGATTGGGATAAAAACCACGGGATTGGATCACAAAGTGCATGAAGAACCAGCCCAGGGCCTGGATCATCCCTGAGGGATCGGGATGGGGATTGGGATAAAAACCACAAATTGGGATAAAAACCATGGGATTGGATCACAAAGTGCGTGAAGAACCCGCCCAGAGCCTGGATCATCCCTGAAGGACCAGGATCAGGATCGGGATAAAAACCACAACATTTGGGATCACCTTGGGAGCCCTCACTGACCAATCCGGCCATAGGCCATGCTGATGGCCCTGAGTGACCCCTGAGTGACCCCAGAGTGACCACTGCCCGATCTGGCTGTAGGCCATGCTGATGAGCCGCTCGTTGACCATGAATGACCATGAATGATCCCAGACTGACCATGAATGACCACGAATGACCCCAGACTGACCACAACTGACCATGACTGACCCCAGAGTGACCACTGACCGATCTGGCCGTAGGCCATGCTGATGAGCCGCTCGTTGACCAGCTTGTCGCTGCGGGGGTTCCGCGGTTGCCGTTTCATGATGTCGCTCTCGGCCGCCTCGTAGGCCAAGGAGATGGCGGGGACCTGAGGGGACAGTGGTGTCACCCGGTGTCACCTGGTGTCACTCAGTGTCACCTTGTGTCACCTGGTGTCACTCAGTGTCACCCAGTGTCACCCAAAGTCACCCAGTGTCACCCAGTATCACACATCATGGGATGGTGGCAGCACCCAGGGACAGGAGGGTCTGGGGTCTCTGGGGTGGATTTGGGGTGTCTCGGGAGGATTTGGGATGGATTTGGGGTGGATTTGGAGTCCCCAAGTGGATTTGGAGTCCCTTCTCACCATGTTGGTGCCCAGGATGGATTTGAGATGGATTTGGGATGGATTTGGTGTCCCTGGGAGGATTTGGGGTGCCCCCACCATGTCAGTGCCCAGGTCGATGTAGAGGATGGTAACGGTGCCCAGGGCGATTTGGGATAGATTTGGGGTGGATTTGGGGTGGATTTTGGAGTGGATTTTAGCAGATTTGGGGTCCCCTCACCATGTTGGTGCCCAGGTCGATGCAGAGGATGGTGACGGTGCCCAGGGACAGCGGGATTTGAGGTGGATTTGGGGTGGATTTGAGATGGATTTGGGGTGGATTTGGGGTCCCCAGGAGGATTTGGAGTCCCCTCACCATGTTGGTGCCCAGGTCGATGCAGAGGATGGTGACGGTGCCCAGGGACAGCGGGATTTGAGGTGGATTTGGGGCGGATTTGGGGTGGATTTGGGGTCCCCAGGAGGATTTGGAGTCCCCTCACCATGTCGGTGCCCAGGTCGATGCAGAGGATGGTAACGGTGCCCAGGGACAGGGGGATTTGGGGTGGATTTGGGGCGGATTTGGGGTGGATTTGGGGTGGATTTGGGGTCCCCAGGAGGATTTGGAGTCCCCTCACCATGTCGGTGCCCAGGTCGATGCAGAGGATGGTGACGGTGCCCAGCGGCAGCGGGATGTTGGCGATGATGAAGAGCAGGAACGGGGTGATCTCGGGGATGTTGCTGGTCAGGGTGTAGGCGATCGACTTCTTCAGGTTGTCGAAGATCAGGCGGCCTGCCAGGGGACAGCAGTGTCCCCAAATGTCCCCAGATGTCCCCAGTGCCCCCAGTGCTCCCAATGCCCTCAATGTCCTCAATATCCCAATGTCCCAAATATCCACAATGTCCCCAGTGCCCCCAATATCCCAAAATCCCAAACACCTACAAATGTCCCCATTGTCCCCAATGTCCCCATTGTCCCCAGTCTCCAATGTCCCCAATGTCCCAGATATCCCCAATGTTGCCAGTGTCTCCAATGTCCCCAATGTCCACAATGTCCCAAATATCCCCAATGTCCCCAGTGTCTCCAATGTCCCCAATGTCCACAATGTCCCAAACACCTACAAAAGTTCCCATTGTCCCCAAATGCCCCAAATGCCCACAAATGTCCCCAGTGTCCCCCATGTCCCCATTACCTCCAGTGTCTCCAATGTCCCCAATGTCCCAAATATCGCCAATGTCCCCAAAAAGTCTCCAATGTCCCAATACCTCCAATGTCCCCAATGCTCCAAATATCCCCAATGCTCCCAATATCCCAAATGTCCCCAATGTCCCCAACACCCCCAATAGTCACAATGCCCCCAATGACCCAATTGTCCCCAGTGTCGCCAATATCCCCAACACCCCCAATACTCCAATATCCCAACATCCCCAATATCCCTGATGTCCCTAATGCCCCCAGTTCCCCCAATACCCCCCATGTCCCCAATGTCCCCAAACCCCGGTGTCCGTCCCCGACCTTCCTCGACGCCGGTGACGATGGAGGCGAAGTTGTCGTCCAGCAGGATCATGTCGGCCGCCTGCTTGGACACGTCCGAGCCCGCGATGCCCATGGCGATGCCGATGTCCGCCTTCTTCAGCGCCGGCGAGTCATTGACGCCATCACCCGTCACCGCCACGATGGCGCCCTGGGGACACCGGGACGTTGGGGACATTGGGGCCATTGGGAATAGTTGGGGGTATTGAGGATATTGGGGTTATTGGTTACATTGAGGGCTTTGGGGACACTGGGGACATTGGGGAGATTGGGGACATTGGGGACACCGGGGACTTTGGGGTCATTGAGGACATTGGGGGCTTTGGGGACAGTGGGGGTATTGGGGGCTTTGGGGACACTGGGGACATTGGGGACATTGGGGTCATTGGGAATATTGGGGACATTGGGAGTAGTGGGGACATTGGGGACATTGGTGGCTTTGGGGACACTGGGGACATAGGGAATATGGGGAGCACTGGAGATGCTGGGAACACTGAGGACTTTGGGGACATTTGGGGACACTGTTGGCTTTGGGGACACTTGGGGACATTGGAGGTATTGAGGGCTTTGGGATCATTGGGGACACTGGGGACATTGGGAACATGGGGAACACTGCAGATATTGGGGACATTGGTGGCTTTGGGGACACTGGGGACACTTGGGGACACTGGGGACATTGGGAATATGGAGAACACTGGAGATACTGGGAACACTGAGGACTTTGGGGACATTTGGGGACGTTGGTGGCTTTGGGGACACTGGGGACATTGAGAATATGGGGAACACTGCAGATACTGGGGACATTGGTGGCTTTGGGGACACTGGGGACACTTGGGGACACTGGGGACATTGGGAATATGGAGAACACTGTGGATACCAGAGGAATTGGAGGCTTTGGGGACACTCGTGGGCATCAGCGTTATTGGGGACATTGGGGACATTGTGATGAGGTGCCAGCGGTGGGCCAGGTGACACAGGTGACACAGGTGACACAGATGACACAGGTGACACAGGGCCGGGGGGCTGTCACCTGTCGCTGGCAGCCCTCGACGATGATCAGCTTCTGCTGGGGCGACGTGCGGGCGAACACGATCTCGGTGTGGTTGCGCAGGATCTCGTCCAGCTGCTCCGAGCTCATGTCCTTCAGGTCCGAGCCGTGCACCACGCACGCCTTGGCCTCCCTGGGGGTCAGCGCCCCAAAATCGGCACCCCAAAATTCCCAAAATCCCAGAAAACCCCACAGGATCCCAAAATCCCTGGGATCACCCCAAAATCCCCTCCCCAGCTGCTCCCAGGTCATGTCCTTCAGGTGTGACCATGCACCAAACGCACCTTGGCCTTCCTGGGGGGGGTCAGCACCCCAAAATTCCTGGGAAAACCCCCCGGAACCCCAATATTCCTGGGAAACTCCCTGGGACCCCAAAATTCATGGGAAAAGTCCATAGGATCCCAAAATTCCTGGGGCTCACCTGGGGTTCACCTGGCTCACCTGGAGCTCACCTGGGGCTCACCTGTCTCACCTGGGCTTCACCTGACTGATGGGGATGTCTCACCTGGAGCTCACCTGAGGTTCCTCTGGCTCACCTGGCTCACCTGGAGCTCACCTGGGGCTCACCTGTCTCACCTGGGTTTCACCTGACTGATGGGGATGTCTCACCTGGAGCTCACCTGAGGTTCCTCTGGCTCACCTGGCTCACCTGGAGCTCACCTGGGGCTCACCTGTCTCACCTGGGTTTCACCTGGCTGATGGGGATGTCTCACCTGGAGCTCACCTGGGGTTCACCTGGCTCACCTGGAGCTCACCTGGGGCTCACCTGTCTCACCTGGGTTTCACCTGGCTGATGGGGATGTCTCACCTGGGCTTCACCTGAGGTTCCTCTGGCTCACCTGGCTCACCTGGAGCTCACCTGGGGCTCACCTGTCTCACCTGGGCTTCACCTGGGGCTCACCTGGGCTTCACCTGAGGTTCCTCTGGCTCACCTGGCTCACCTGGAGCTCACCTGGGGCTCACCTGTCTCACCTGGGTTTCACTTGGCTGATGGGGATGTCTCACCTGGAGCTCACCTGAGGTTCCTCTGGCTCACCTGGCTCACCTGGAGATCACGTGGGGCTCACCTGGGCTTCACCTGGGGCTCACCTGGGCTTCACCTGGGGTTCCTCTGGCTCACCTGGGGTTGCCCTGGTCCACCTGGAGTTCATCTGGAGCTCACCTGGGGTTAACTTGGCTGGTGGGGATGTTGAGCCGTGTCTCACCTGTCTCACCTGGAGCTGCCCTGTCTCACTTGGAGCTCACCTGGGGCTCACCTGGCTCTCACCTGGGGTTCACCTGGCTGACAGGGGTGTCTCACCTGGGGTTCACCTGGCTCACAGGTATGTTCAGTCGTGCTGCGATGTCCTCCACGGTCTCGTTGCCCTCAGAGATGATCCCCACGCCCTTGGCGATGGCCTTGGCCGTGATCGGGTGGTCCCCGGTTACCATGATCACCTGGAGGACACCGTCAGCACCTGGGCACACCTGGGGGACACCTGGGGGACACCTGGGCACACCCTGGGGAACACCCAGGGACACCTGGGGGACACCTGAGGGACACCTGGGGACACCTGGGGACACCTGGGGGACACCTGGGGACACCTGGGGGACATCTGGGGCACCTGGGGATACCTGCGGACACCTGGGGGACATCTGGGGCACCTGGGGGACACCTGGAGGCACCTGGGGGCACCTGAGGGCACCCCAGAATGGGGGGCGAGCAAGGGGAAATGGGGGTCCCGGGCAGCCTCAGGAGGGTTTTGGGGTTCCAGGTGGGTTTGGGGAGGGTTCTGGAGGTCCCAGGCAGGGTTTTGGGGTCCCAGGTGCTGTCAGTGAGAGTTTTGGGGTCCCAAGCAGGCTCAGGGGGGTTTTGGGGTCCTGGGCAGAGGTTTTGGGGTCTGTGTGGGTTCAGGGTGGGTTGTGGGGTCTTGAGCAGGGGTTTTGGAGTCCCAGAGAGGCTCGGGTGTGTTTTGGGGTCCCAGGCAGGCTCAGGGGGATTTTGGGGTCCCGGGCCCGGGTTCTGGGGTCCCAGGCAGCGATTTTGGGGTCCCAGAGAGGCTCAGGTGTGTTTTGGGGTCCCGGGGGGGCTCAGGGGGGTTCTGGGGTCCCGGGCAGGGGTTTTGGGGTCCTGTCCGGGGTTTTGGGGATCCGGGTGGGTCTCAGGTGTGTTTTGGGGTCCCACCTTGATGCCGGCGCTCCGGCACTTGCCCACGGCGTCGGGCACGGCGGCGCGGGGGGGGTCGATCATGGACATGAGCCCCACGAAGCAAAGGTCGGTGGTGGGGAAATTCACCTCGTCCGCGTCGAAACGGAACCCGCGGGGGAACTTGTCCGGGGGCAGGTACAGGTGACAGAACCCTGGGGACATTGTAGGGGACAGTGAGACCCCAAAAACACCTCTAGGATTGTGTCTGGGGGCAGGTACAGGTGACAGAGCCCTGGGGACATTGTAGGGGACAGTGAGACCCCAAAAATGACCACAGGAACCTGTCAGGGGGCAGGTACAGGTGACAGAACCCTGGGGACAATGTGGGGACAGTGAGACCCCAAAAACACCCCCAGGAACTTGTCCGGGGGCAGGTGCAGGTGGCAGAACCCTGGGGACACCAAGGGGACAGTGTGACCCCAAAACCAGTCCCTGGAACTTGTCCGGGGGCAGGTACAGGTGACAGAACCCTGGGGACATTGTAGGGGACAGTGAGACCCCAAAAACACCCCCAGGATTGTGTCCGGGGGCAGGTACAGGTGACAGAACCCTGTGGACAATGTGGGGGACAGTGAGACCCCAAAAACAGCCCAAAAACACCCCCAGGATTGTGTCCGGGGGCAGGTACAGGTGACAGAACCCTGGGAACATTGTAGGGGACAGTGAGACCCCAAAAACACCTCTAGGATTGTGTCTGGGGGCAGGTACAGGTGACAGAGCCCTGGGGACATTGTAGGGGACAGTGAGACCCCAAAAATGACCATAGGAACCTGTCAGGGGGCAGGTACAGGTGACAGAACCCTGGGGACAATGTGGGGACAGTGAGACCCCAAAAACAGCCCAAAAACACCCCCAGGAACTTGTCCGGGGGCAGGTGCAGGTGGCAGAACCCTGGGGACACCAAGGGGACAGTGTGACCCCAAAACCAGTCCCTGGAACTTGTCCGGGGGCAGGTACAGGTGACAGAACCCTGAGGACATTGTAGGGGACAGTGAGACCCCAAAAACACCCCCAGGATTGTGTCCGGGGGCAGGTACAGGTGACAGAACCCTGGGGACAATGAGGGGACAGTGTGACCCCAAAACCAGTCCCTGGAACTTGTCTGGGGGCAGGTACAGGTGACAGAACCCTGGGGACACCAAGGGGACAATGTGACCCCAAAAACACCCCCAGGATTGTGTCCGGGGGCAGGTACAGGTGACAGAACCCTGGGGACCACCAGGTTCCCCCGGATGTACCCAGAACTGTCCCCAAGCCCCCCCCAGCTCCAGCTCCAGCTTCAGAGGGCTCTGGAAGGTTCCTCCATGTTCTCATCCACGATCTTCTCCCCCAGATCCCCTCTGGATCCCCTCTCCAGCCCCTCAGACCCCCCCAGGACCCCCAGGCGTACCCAGGACCCTCTCCCCGAGCCCCCCCAGGACCCCCAGGCGTACCCAGGACCCTCTCCCCGAGCCCCCCCAGCTCCAGGTAGGCGTTCTGGAAGGCCTCTCTCATCTCCTGGTCCAGGGGCTGCTCCTGGCCCTGCAGGAGGATGCGGGAGCAGCGGTCCAGGATGCGCTCGGGGGCTCCCTTCATCACCAGCAGGTACCCCTGGGGGTCCTCCTCGCGCTCGTGGATGGACAGCTGGACACGGGCACGGACAGGGGACAGGGGGGTCATGCGCCATGGTCAGTGTGGGGTCAGCCACGGGCAGCTCAGGGTCACCAGAGCCGCCCCAGGGTCACCAGGGTCACCCACAGGCAGCCCAGAGTCACCCACTGACCATTCTGGTGTCACCAGTGCCACCCAGAGCCACCCCAGGGTCACTCAGGGCCACCCCAGGGTCACCCACAGGCAGACCAGGGTCACACATACCCCACCCAGTGTCACCAGTGCCACCCAGAGCCACCCCAGGGTCACTCAGAGCCACCCCAGGGTCACCCACAGGCAGCCCAGCGTCACCCATTGACCATTCTGGTGTCACCAGTGCCACCCAGAGCCACCCCAGGGTCACCCAGGGCCCACCCCAGGGTCACCCATAATCCCACCCAGTGTCACCAATGTCACCCAGAGCCATCCCAGGATCACCAGAGTCCCTCCAGGGTCACCCACATACTGCCCAGTGACCCCAGTTCCCCATCCCAGTTCCCCCAGTGCCCCCATTGGCCCAGTTCTCCCAACTGCCCCATTTGCCCCGTTCCCCCCATGCCCCCCAGTTCCCCCAGTGCTCCATCCCAGTTCCCCCAGTTCCCCCCGTGCCCTCACCTGGTACTTGTTGGTGGAGTTGAAGGGGATCTCGGTCACTTTGGGGTTCCTGTCCCGCATCCTCTTGACGGAGCCGCACGACAGCTGGATGCACTTGAGCAGCGCCGACTCGGACGCGTCCCCGGCCGTGTCCCGCTGTGGGGACACCGCTGTCACCGCTGTCACCGGGGCGCTGTCCCCTCTGTCCCCTCCCCTGGGGCCACGGGGACCCCCCCACCTTGGAGATGGAGACGTTCTCCTGGCCCGGCTTGAACACGGCGCGGTTACAGAGCCCCGCGATGCGCGCCAGGGCCGCCCACGTGGGAGAGCGCTTGTCGAAGGTGGCACCTGGGGACACGGGGCATTGTCAGGGCACGGCTGGTGTCACCAGTGCCACCCAGTGACCTGGTGTCATCCACTGACCACCCTGGTGTCACCCATGGACTACCTCGGTGTCACCAGGGCCGCCCAGGTGGGCGAACACTTGTCAAAGGTGGCACCTGGGGCATTGTCAGGGCATGGCCAGTGTCACCAGCTGACCACCCTGGTGTCACCACTGTCATCCACTGACCATCCCAGTGTCACCCACTGACCAGCCTGGCATCACTCATTGACCATCCCAGTATCATCCATTGACCACCCTGGTGTCACTGGTGCCACCCATTGGCATCACCCATTGCCCACCCTGGTTCCAGGCTTTTGGGGTATTGGGGTTTTGGGGGATTGGGTTCCAGGGGATTGGGGTGCCAGGGATTTGGGTACCAAGGTCCCAGGGCATTGGGGTTCCAGGGCATTGGGGTTTTGGGGGATTGGAGTTCCATGGGGATCAGGGTGCCAGGGATTTGGGTACCAAGGTCCCAGGGCATTGGGGTTCCAGGGCATTGGGGTCCCAGGGCATTGGGGTTTTGGGGGATTGGAGTTCCATGAGGATCAGGATTTTGGGGGATCAGGGTGCCAGGGATTTGGGTACCAAGGTCCCAGGGCATTGGGGTTCCAGGGCATTGGGGTTTTGGGGGATTGGAGTTCCATGGGGATCAGGATTTTGGGGGATCAGGGTGCCTGGGATTTGGGGACTGAGGTCTCAGGGCATTGGGGTTCCAGGGCATTGGGGTCCCAGGGGATCGGCGCGCTGGGGGCACTGGGGGTCCCAGGGTGCCCCCGCTCACCCGACTGGTCCTCGGTGGTGTCGGCCTCGTGGATCTGGTTGTCGAACCACATGTGGGCCACGGTCATGCGGTTCTGGGTCAGTGTCCCCGTCTTGTCCGAGCAGATGGTGGAGGTGGAGCCGAGGGTCTCCACAGCCTCCAGGTTCTTCACCAGACAGTTCTTCCTGGCCATGCGCTTGGCAGTGAGGGTCAGGCACACCTGGGGACACCCCGGGGTGTCAGTGGGGTGGGATCCCCACATGGGGTGAACAGAATCACCTCGACCCCAAAACTGAACCCAGTGCCCTCCCAGTGTCCTCCCAGTGCCCCCTCCCACCATGACAGTGGCCAGCAGCCCCTCAGGCATGTTGGCCATGATGATGCCCATGAGGAATATGATGGTGGAGCCCCCCAAGAGTGCTCCCAGTGCCCCATATTTCCCTCCCGGTTTGCTCCCAGTCCCTCCCAGTTTGCTCCCACTCACGGTGACGGTGGCCAGCAGCCCCTCGGGCACGTTGGCCATGATGGTGCCGATGAGGAAGATGATGGTGGATGCTCTCAGTTCAATCCCAATCCCCTGTATCTCCATCCCAGTCCATCCCAGTCCCCAATATCTCCCTCCCAGTCCCTTCCAGTCTCTCCCAGTTTGCTCCCACTCATGGTGATGGTGGCCAGCAGTCCCTCGGGCACGTTGGCCACGATGGTGCCGATGAGGAAGACGACGGCCTTGAGCCCCTCCCAGTCCATCCCAGCCCATCCCAGTCCATCCCAGTCCACCCCAATCCCCTGTATCTCCATCCCAGTCCCTCCCAGTTTGCTCCCACTCACGGTGACGGTGGCCAGCAGCCCCTCGGGCACGTTGGCCACGATGATGCCGATGAGGAAGATGACGGCCTCGAGCCAGGTGTAGCCGAGGATGAGCGAGAGGATGAAGAAGGAGAGGCCGAGGAAGACGGCGACGCCGGTGATGAGGCGGATGAAGTGCTCGATCTCCATGGCGATGGGCGTCCGGCCCACCTCCAGCCCCGAGGCCAGCGAGGCGATGCGGCCCATCACCGTGCGGTCACCCGTGGAGATGACGATGCCACGCGCGGTCCCTGTGGTGGCACGGAGGTGACAAAGTGACAAAGAGCCCGGGAACATGGCACTGGGGGCACTGGGGGCATTGGGATCGGCACTGGGGGCAATGGGGGCAATGGGGGCAATGGAGGCACTGGTGGCACTGGGATGGTCACTGTGGACACCCGTAGAGATGACGATGCCACGCACGGTCCCTGTGGTGGCACCGAGGTGACAAAGTGACAAAGAGCCCGGGGACATGGCACTGGGGGCACTGGGGGGATGGCACTGAGGGCACTGGGATGGGCACTGGGAGCAATGGGGGCATTGGGATGGGGAACTGGGATGGAGCACTGGGGACACTGCCGTCACCCATGGAGATGACGATGCCACGCGCCGTGCCTGGGGACACCGAGGTGACAAAGGGCCCAGGGGATGGCCCTGGGGGGCACTGGTGGCATTGGGATGGGGGCATTTGGATGGGAACTGGGAGCACTGGGGGCACTGGGGGCAATGGGGGCAATGGGAGAGGGGCATTGGGATGGGGAAGTGGAGGAACTGGGGGCATGGGGATGGGCACTGGGGAACTGGGAGCACTGGGATGGGGAACTGGAGGCAGTGGGAGCAATGAGGGCACTGGTGGCACTGGGATGGGCACTGGGATGGGGAACTGGAGGCAGTGGGAGCAATGAGGGCACTGGTGGCACTGGGATGGGCACTGGGATGGGGAACTGCAAGGACTGACAGCAGTGGGGGCACTGGGATGGGCACTGGGGGCACTGGATGAGGTACTGGGGTGGGGAACTGGGGGCATTGGGATGGGGAACTCTGGGCACTGAGGGCTATGGGATGGGGAACTGGAGGCACTGGTGGCACCGGTGGAACTGGGATGGGCACTGGGGCACTGGGATGGCCACTGGGACGGCCACTGGTGGCACAGGTGGCACCGGTGGCACTGGTATGGTCACTAGTAGCACTGGTGGCACTGGAATGGTCACTGGTGGAACTGGGATGTCACAGGTGACACAGATGGCACAGGTGGCACTGGGATGGGCACCGATGGGCATGGGTGGCACCGATGGCCCTGGGGACACGGGGGACACCCCACCTTCGACGCAGTTGGTGGAGAAGAAGCAGATGTTGCGCGTCTCCAGTGGGTTCTCGTGCGTGAACTCCGGGGAGCGCGTCTGGGGCTCCGACTCGCCCGTCAGGGAGGAGTTATCCACCTGGGGGCGGGGGATTGGGTTGGGGGGGATTGGGGGGGTTGGGGGGATTTGGGGTTATGGGGGGGGTTGGGGGGATTTGGGGTTATGGGGGGGGGTTGGGGGTATTGGGGTTATGGGGGGGGTTGGGGTTATGGGGGATTGGGGTATGGGGGATTGGGTGTGTTGGGATGTCCCCCCCGTTCCCACTTTGCAGCCGTGGGACGAGATGATCCTCATGTCCATGTCCCCCATGTCCCCAGTGTCCCCAGTGTCCCAAATACCCCAATGTCCCCAGTATCCCCAATGTCCCCTCAGTGTCCCCAATGTCCCCAATGTCCCAAATGACCCCAATGTCCCCAGTGTCCCCCAGTGTCCCCAGTGCCCCCACCTTGCATCCATGGGAGATGACCCTCATGTCCATGGGCACCCTGTCGCCAATGTCCCCAATGTCCCAAATGTCCCCAATGTCCCCAGGTCCCCAGTGTTCCCAATGTCTCCAATGTCCCCAGTGCCCCCAATGTCCCCAGTGCCCCCAATGTCCCCAGTGTCCCCAGTGTCCCCAACATCCCCAATGTCCCCACCTGGCAGCCGTGGGAGGAGGTGATCCTCATGTCCGCAGGCACCCTGTTCCCAATGTCCCCAACATTCCCAATGTCCCAATGTCCCAGTGTCCCCAGCACCACCCAATGTCCCCAGTGTCCCCAACATCCCCAATGTCCCCACCTTGCATCCATGGGAGGAGATGATCCTCATGTCCGCGGGCACCCTGTCGCCGCCCTTCACCTCCACCAGGTCTCCCACCACGACGTTCTCGGCGTTGATCTGGATCTTCTCGCCCTCTCGGATCACCAGCGCTTGCTGGGGGGCACCGGGCACCTCAGGGGGTGCCCACCATCCCCCTGGAACCCCCTCGGCCATGCCCCCCTGCCCACCTGGGGCACCATGTTCTTGAAGGAGTCCATGATCTTGGAGCTCTTGGCCTCTTGGTAGTAGGAGAAGCAGCCGGTGACGATGACGACGGCGGCCAGGACCACCCCCAGGTACAGCTGGTGCCATGAGAGGGGCACCTCAGCATCTGGGGGGCACCGAGGAACCCCCCGGGGGACCCCCAGGGTGGGGGGACAGGGAGGGGACATCCTTGGTGGTTTGGAATCTCCCCCATACCCACAGCTGGGCACCTCGAGGGCTGGCATGGGTTGGGGAGGGGACATGGGGCCATGGGTTTGTGCCACCCCCAGTGCCACTGTCCCCATGGCACCTTGATGTGGCCGTCCACACGATCCCAGAGCCCCCCAGTGTCCCCCATGCCCCCTCTGTCCCCAGTGTCCCCATGTCCCCCATGCCCCCTGATGCCCCCCCATAACCCCGGTGCCCCCGTGTCCCCATATCCCCCATGTCCCCAATGCCCCCCATGTGCCCCCGTGTCCCCACAGTGCTCCCGTCCCCCCTCACTGCCATGCCCCTCGTGCCACCACCATGCCCCTGTCCCCCTCAAGGTCCTTGTCCCCATGCCACCCTCATGCCCCACCATGATGTCCCCTGTCCCCACAATGCTCCTGCCCTGCCTTGCTGCCTGTGCCCCCCATACCCTCTATATCTCCCATGCCCCCCATACCCCCACGTCCCCATTCCCTCTGATGCCCCCTGATGTCCCCCATGCCCCCATGTCCCCATGCCCCCATGTCCCCATGTCCTCCACACTTCCCTTACCCCCAGTGCCCCCCATATTCCCTATATCCCCCTATACCCCCCATACCCACAGTGCCCCCTGATGCCCCCCATGCCCCCCACGTCCCCGGTGCCCCCAGTGTCCCTGTGTCCCCCAGTGTCCCCAGTGTCCCCAGTGTCCCAAATACCCCCTATACCCCCCATACCCACAGTGCCCCCTGATGCCCCCCATGCCCCCCACGTCCCCGGTGCCCCCAGTGTCCCTGTGTCCCCCATGTCCCCAGTGTCCCCAGTGTCCCAAATACCCCCTATACCCCCCATACCCACAGTGCCCCCTGATGCCCCCCATGCCCCCCACGTCCCCGGTGCCCCCAGTGTCCCTGTGTCCCCCAGTGTCCCCAGTGTCCCCAGTGTCCCAAATACCCCCTATACCCCCCATACCCACAGTGCCCCCTGATGCCCCCCATGCCCCCCACGTCCCCGGTGCCCCCAGTGTCCCCAGTGTCCCAAATACCCCCTATACCCCCCCTACCCACAGTGCCCCCTGATGCCCCCCATGCCCCCCATGTCCCCGGTGCCCCAAGTGTCCCTGTGTCCCCCAGTGTCCCCAGTGTCCCAAATACCCCCTATACCCCCCATACCCACAGTGCCCCCTGATGCCCCCCATGTCCCCAGTGTCCCCCATACGCCCTGTGTCCCCAGTGCCCCCATATCCCCCATGCCCCCCGAAACGCCCATACCCTCCACACCCGCCATGTCCCCTATAACCCCTGATGCCCCCGTGTCCCCACGTCCCCCCCACGCTCCCCCTGCCCCTGCTGCCCCCTGCGCCCTCCATGTCCCCTCGTGCCCCCAGTGTCTCCAAACCCGCCATGTCCCCAGTGTCCCCATACCCCCCCCATGCCCCTGGTGCCCCCCATGTGCCCCATGTCCCCCATACACCCTGGTGCCTCCCATGCCCCCCGTGTCCCCAGCGTCCCCGTGTGCCCGGTGTCGCTCACGTTGTCGTTGGCGGGCTCGTCCTCCATGGCGGCCTGGATGCCGTAGGCCAGGAAGCAGAGGATGGCGCCGATCCAGAGCAGGATGGAGAAGCCCCCGAAGAGCTGCCGGCAGAACTTCACCCACTCGGGGGTGGTGGGAGGCGGCGTCAGAGCGTTGGGGCCGTCCTGGACCAGGATCTCGGCAGCGCGGGCGTTGGTCAGGCCCTGCGGGACACGGGGACATCAGGGGGACATGGTGACACCAGGGGGAAACCCAGGACACGGGGACACCAGGGACACAGTGACAGCAGGGGGACATGGAGACACGGGGGGACAGCAGGGACACGGGGACAGCAGGGGGAAACCCAGGACATGGGGACACCTGGGCATTGTGACACTGGGGACATGGGGACACCAGGGGGACATGGGGAGAGCAGGGGGACATGGTGACAGCAGGGACACGGGGACATCAGGGGGACATGGTGAAACCAGGGGGAAACCCAGGACACGGGGACACCAGGGACACAGTGACAGCAGGGGGACATGGAGACACGGGGGGACAGCAGGGACACGGGCACAGCAGGGACACGGGGACACACCAGGGGGACATGAGGACATCAGGGGGACACGGTGACACCAGGGGGAAACCCAGGACACGGGGACACCTGGACATTGTGACACTGGGGACATGGGGACACCAGGGGGACACGGGGAGAGCAGGGGGACATGGTGACAGACCAGGGGGACATGGGGACATCAGGGACACGATGACACCACGGGAACATGAGAACAGCAGGGGGATAGCAGGGACATGGGGACACAGGGACACCGGGGGGATACGGTGACACTGGGGACATGGGGATAGCAGGGGGACATGGGGACACAGGGATAGCAGGGTCAGGGACACAGGGACACCAGGGGGACATGGTGGAAAGCAAGGGCACGGGGACACCGGGATATGGGGATGCTGGGGGGACACCAGGGACACGGGGACACCGGAGGGACATAGTGACACAGGGAACATGGGGATAGCAGGGACACGGTGACACAAGGGGGACATGGGGATAGCGGGGGGACATGGGGACACCGGGGGGACATGGGGACACCAGGGGAATATGGGGACACCAGGGACATCAGGGACACCCACAGTGACATGAGGGGGACACCAGGGAAACGGTGACACCAGCGGGACATGGGGACACGGGGACACAGGCACATGAGGACATGGGGACACCAGTGATACTCACATTGGGGACATGGTGACACCAGGAGGACATCGGGAACATGGGGACATGGGGACACAGGGACACAGGGACACAGGGACAAAGGACACAGGGACATCTTACCCGGGACAGGTCCACTTGGTACTTCCTGCCCAGCTCATCCAGGGACAGTTTGTGGTCATCCTGAGGGACAAATGTCACCCCTGTCACCGTGCCCCCACAGCCAGCTGTCCCCACTGTCCCCACCCGTGTCCCTCTGGCTGGGGTGGCATGGCCAGCTGTCCCCAGGGTCCCACACCGCCCACGTCACCCATGTGTCACCTCAGCTGGGTGACATGGGACAGCTGTCCCTGTGACCTCAATCACTCCAGCAGGGTGGCATGTCCCCGTGTCCCCATGTCACCCACGTCCCTCTGGATGGGATGACACAGCCAGCTGTCCCTGGAGTCCCATGTCACCCATGTCACCCATGAATGCAATGACATGGCCACCATCCCCGTGTCCCCCATGTGCCCATGGTCCCAGTGTCACCCATGTCACCCATGCCCCTATGCCCCCCATGTCTCCCTGTACCTGTCATTGTCCCTGTGTCCCCCCTGTCCCCTAGCTGTGCCCTGTCTCCTTGCTGTCCCCTCGCTGTCCCCATATCCCCTGTCCCCTTGCTGTCCCGTGTCCCCATGTCCCCATGTCCCTGTGCCCTGTCTGTCCCATGTCCCCATGTTCCCTTGCTGCCCCCATGTCCCTGTCCCTGTCTCTGTCCCGTCTCTACGTCCCTGTCGCTGTCCCCGTGTCCCCTCACTGTCCCCATGTCCCCCTGTCCCCTTGCTGTCCCCTGTCTGTCCTGTGTCCCCCTGTCCCCTGTCAGTCCCTGTGTCCCCATGTCCCTGTCCCATGTCCCCATCCCCATGTCCCTGTCCCCTGTCTGTCCCGTGTCCCCATGTCCCCATGTCCCTGTCACTCCCCCTGTCCATGTCCCCATGTCCCTGTCACTCCCCCTGTCCATGTCCCCATGTCCCTGTCCCCTCACTGTACCTTCGCTGTCCCCTGGCTGCCCCCATGTCCCCATGTCCCTGTCCGTGTCCTGTGTCCCCATCCCCATGTCCCTGTCCCCTGGCTGTCCCCCTGTCCCCTGGCTGGCCCTGTCCCCTGTGTCCCCATGTCCCCTGGCTGTTCCCCTGTCTCTGTCCCTGTCCCCCTGTCCCTGTCCCCCTGTCCCTGTCCCGTGTCCCCTCACTGTCTCATCTGTCCCCATGTCCCCTGGCCCTCTCTGTCCCTCTGTCTCCTGTCGCTGTCCCCCGTCCGTCCCCATGTCCCCTGTCCCCTGTCTGTCCCCCCTGTCCCCTATCCCTGTCCTGTGTCCCCATGTCCCCTGTCTGTCCCTGTGTCCCTGTCCCCGTGTCCCCTGTCCCCTGTCCGTCCCATGTCCCCCTGTGTGTCCCTGTCCCCTCACTGTCTCCGTGTCCCCTCTCTGTCCCTCCGTCTCCTGTCGCTGTCCCCCGTCTGTCCCCATGTCCCCTGTCTGTCCCGTGTCCCCCTGTGTGTCCCCATGTCCCCTGTGTGTTCCCTGTCCCCTCAATGCCCCCATGTCCCCCGTCTGTCCCCATGTCCCCTGTCTGTCCCGTGTCCCCCTGTGTGTCCCCATGTCCCCTGTGTGTTCCCTGTCCCCTCAATGCCCCCATGTCCCCCGTCTGTCCCCATGTCCCCTGTCTGGCCCGTGTCCCCCGCGTGTCCCCACGTCCCCCTGTGTGTCCCCACTCACCAGGTTCACCTCCTTCTTGAGCTCGTCCAGCTCCTTCTCCTTCTGCTTCCTCTTCCCGCCGCCGTTCTCGGACGTGGTGGCCGCGGGCGAGTACTCGCGGCCGGCCTGCGGGCAGCGCGCGGTGGGCACGGGGACGCGGGGGGCACGCGGGGACCCCCCCGGTGCCACCCGCGCCCCCCCCCCCCGCCCCGCCAGCCCAGGGCCATTACCGTGGGCGTGGAGGTCACGGCCAGCACCGGCGTCACCGTGGCCACCGGCATCGTCAGCGCGGGGGGGGGCGGCGGGCACCGGGCACCGGGCACGGGTGGGCGGGGGGGCACGGCGGGGGGGGGGGGGGTCACCACTGGTGGGGGGGGCGTGGGGAGGGGGGGGTTGTGGTCATTGAGGGGTCATTGAGGGGTCACTGTGGTCATGGGGGGGGTCATTATGGTCACCAGGGTGGTGGCACTGTGGTCATGGGGGGGTCACTGTGGCCATTGAGGGGTCACTGTGGCCATTGAGGGGTCACTGTGGTCATTGAGGGGTCATTGTGGTCAGCAGGGTGGCACTGTGGTCATTGAGGGGTCATTATGGTCACCAGGGTGGTGGCACTGTGGTCATTGAGGGGTCACTGTGGTCATTGAGGGGGTCACTGTGGTCACCAGGGTGGTGGCACTGTGGTCATGGTGTAGTTCACTGTGGTCATTGAGGGGTCACTGTGGTCATTGAGGGGGTCACTGTGGTCAGCAGGGTGGCACTGTGGTCATTGAGAGGTCACTGTGGTCATTGAGGGGTCATTGAGGGGTCACTGTGGTCATGGGGGGGTCATTATGGTCACCAGGGTGGTGGCACTGTGGTCATGGGGGGGGGTCACTGTGGCCATTGAGGGGTCACTGTGGCCATTGAGGGGTCACTGTGGTCATCAGGGTGGCACTGTGGTCATTGAGGGGTCATTATGGTCACCAGGGTGGTGGCACTGTGGTCATGGGGGGGGTCACTGTGGCCATTGAGGGGTCACTGTGGTCATTGAGTGGTCACTGTGGTCATTGAGGGGTCACTGTGGTCACCAGGGTGGCACTGTGGTCATGAGGGGGTCACTGTGGTCATTGAGGGGTCATTGGGGGGGTCACTGTGGTCATGGGGGGGTCATTGTGGTCATTGAGGGGTCACTGTGGTCATTGAGGGGGTCACTGTGGTCAGCAGAGTGGCATTGTGGTCATTGAGGGGTCATTGTGGTCACCAGGGTGGCACTGTGGTCATGGGGTGGTCACTGTGGTGGCCCTGTGGTCATTAGAGTGGCACTGTGGTCATTGAGAGGTCATTGTGGTCATGGGGGTCACTGTGGTCACCAGGAGATCACTGTGGTCACTAGAGTGGCATTGGGGTCATGGGGAGGTCACTGTGGTCACCAGGGTGGCATTGTGGCTATTGAGAGGGTCATTGTGGTCACCAGAGTGGCATTGCAGTCATCAGGGTGGCGCTGTGGTCACCAGGGGGTCACTGTGGTCACCAGGCTGGCATTGAGGTCATTGAGGGGTCACTGTGGCCATTGAGGGGGTCATTGTGTTCACCAGGAGGTCACCGTGGTCACTAGAGTGGCGTTGGGGTCGTGGCAGGGTCACTGTGGTCACCAGGGTTGCATTGGGGCTATTGAGGGGGCACTGTGGTCACCAGGGGGGCACTGTGGTCATTGAGGGGCCATTGTGGTCATGGGGGTCATTGAGGGGTCATTGAGGGGTCATTGAGGGGTCATTGAGGGGTCATTGAGGGGTCATTGTGGTCACCAGGGTGGCACTGTGGTCATGGGGTGGTCACTGTGGTGGCCCTGTGGTCACTAGAGTGGCACTGTGGTCATTGAGGGGTCACTGTGGCCATTGGGGAGTCACTGTCACCGTGGGCGTGTCACTGTCCCCATAGAGATGTCACTGTCACCATGAGGGTGTCGCGGCCACTGTGGCTGTCACTGTGAGTGTGTCACTGTCCCCACAAGGGTGTCACTGCCAGGGGGAGTGGCACTGTCACCACGGGCATGTCACCACAGCCAGGGGGGTGTCACTGTGGGCGTGTCACTGACACCATGTGTGTGTCACTGCCACGGGGGTGTCACTGTCACCGTGAGTGTGTCCCTGTCCCCACAGGGGTGTCCCCACACCCACAGGGTGGTCCCGACCACTGTGGGGGTGTCACTGTCACTGTGGGGGTGTCACTGTCCCCATAGAGGTGTCACTGTCACCATGTGTGTGCCAATGTCACCATGGGGGTGTCACTGTCACTGTGAGTGTGTCCCTGTCCCCACAGGGGTGTCCCCACACCCACAGGGTGGTCCCCACCACTGTGGGGGTGTCACTGTCACTGTGGGCGTGTCACTGTCCCCATAGAGGTGTCACTGTCCCCATAGAGGTGTCACTGTCACCATGTGTGTGCCAATGTCACCATGGGGGTGTCACTGTCACTGTGAGTGTGTCCCTGTCCCCACAGGGGTGTCCCCACACCCACAGGGTGGTCCCCACCACTGTGGGGGTGTCACTGTCACTGTGGGCGTGTCACTGTCCCCATAGAGGTGTCACTGTCCCCATAGAGGTGTCACTGTCACCATGTGTGTGCCAATGTCACCATGGGGGTGTCACTGTCACTGTGAGTGTGTCCCTGTCCCCACAGGGGTGTCCCCACACCCACAGGGTGGTCCCCACCACTGTGGGGGTGTCACTGTCACTGTGGGCGTGTCACTGTCCCCATAGAGGTGTCACTGTCACCACAGAGGTGTCACTGTCACCATGTGTGTGTCACTGTCACCATGGGGGTGTCACTGTCACCGTGTGTCCCTGTCCCCACAGGGGTGTCCCCACACCCACAGGGTGGTCCCCACCACTGTGGGGGTGTCACTGTCACTGTGGGCGTGTCACTGTCCCCATAGAGGTGTCACTGTCACCATAGAGGTGTCACTGTCACCATGTGTGTGTCACTGTCACCATGGCGGTGTCACTGTCACCGTGAGTGTGTCACTGTCACCATGTGTGTGCCGCTGTCACCATGGGGGTGTCACTGTCACCATGTGTGTTTCACTGTCACCATGTGTGTGCCGCTGTCACCATGGGGGTGTCACTGTCACCATGGGGGTGTCACTGTCACCGTGAGTGTGTCACGGTCCCCATGGCAGGGTCCCCCAAGCCGGGCAGAGCAGGACCCCCCCCCCCAGAATGTCACAGGACCCCTCCTATGCCTGTCCTTAGCGGGGGGTGGCCCTGTCCCCCCCTGTCCCCTCCTGTCCCCCCGCTGTCCCCAGGGGTCCCCGCTGTCCCGGGGGGGGGCGGGACCGATGTCATGGAAACCTCCGGGAGCCAAAACCAACACCGGGAGCGGGAGGGGGGGGGGGGGGGGGCTCAAATTACCCGGGGGGGGCACCCCCACACCCCAAATAACGGGGGGGGGGGGTTCCCTGCCCCACCCCCAACACGGGGGGACCCCAATTGTTGTTCCACATTGGGGGGAGGGGGGGGGAACCCACCTGAGGGACCCCCCCCCGATTTTGTGGGGTGGGGGGGGGGCGGGGGGGGTGTCGGGTGTCGCGCGCGTGTGTCCCCCCCCCCCCCTCCCCCCCCGCATTGGTGACAGCGCCAAGGGGACACCTGGGGGGGGGGGGGGGGGGACAACCCTCACCCAACGGGATCCCCGCAAATTTTTGGGGGGGTGCCCACGCTGGGGCGAGGATTGGGGGGTGTCGGCGGGGGACAACCTCAACCCAGAGGGGTTCCCCCCCCCCAAAATTTTGGGTGGGTGCCCAATATGGGGGGGTTGGTGTGGGGGGGAGGTCCGGGGAGCGACAATCCTCACCAGAGGGGTCCCCCCGAATTTTGGGTGGGTGCCCAATATGGGGGGGTTGGTGGGGGGGGGAGGTCCCCCCGAATTTTGGGTGCGTGCCCGCAATGGGAGGGGGTTGGGTTGGGTTGGGTTGGGTTTGGGGGGGGGGGGGGGGTGCGGGCCCCACCCAGAGGGGCTCCCCCCAAAATTTTGGGTTGATTCCCGTGGTGGGGAGGGGTTGGTTTTAGTTTGGGGGGGGGGCCCGAATTTTGGGTGGGTGCCCGATGCGGGTGGGGGGGGGGTTTGGCTCGGATTTTGGGGGGGGGTTCCGGGTTGTTGGGGGGGGGCGCGGGCTCGGTGCCAGCGGCGCTCGGGGCCCCCCCGCGGGCGTTGCCGGGCACCGGGAGCGGAGCTCGGGGCAGCCGCGGGCACCGAGCCACCCACGGGGGGGGGGGTCCGGGGGGGTCCCGCCCACAGCGCGGTGGGGGGGGGCGGGCGATTCGGGACCCCCCACCCCTAAAAAAGCGACCCCTGAATGGCGGGGGGGGGGGGGAGTGCGGTTCTGCCTCTCCGAGGGGGGGTTTTGGGGGGGTCGGAGGGAAAAATTTGGGGTGGGGGTGCCCGGGGGGTGCGACATGGCAGAGCGGGGGGCGGGGGGGCGTCCCGAGTGGGGGGGGGTGCCCTGAATGTGTTTGGGGTGTCCCTAATGGTTTTTGGGGTCTCTCGGATGGGTTTGGGGTCTCTCCGGTGGGTTTTGGGGTGCCCCGAGTGGGTTTTGGGGTCTCTCGAGTGGGTTTGGGGTCTCTCGGGTGGGTCTGGGGTATCTCGGGTGGGTTTGGAGTGCCCCGAGTGGGTTTTGGGGTCTCTCGGATGGGTTTGGGGTCTCTCGGGTGGGGTTTGGGGTGCCCCGAGTGGGTTTTGGGGTGCCCCGAGTGGGTTTTGGGGTCTCTCGGGTGGGTTTGGGGTGCCCCGAGTGGGTTTTGGGGTCTCTCGGGTGGGTTTGGGGTCTCTTGGGTGGGGTTTGGAGTATCTCGAGTGGGTTTGGGGTCTCTCGGGTGGGTTTGGGGTGCCCCGAGTAGGTTTGGGGTCTCTTGGGGGGGTCTGGGGTCTCTCGGGTGGCGTTTGGGGTCTCTCGAGTGGGTTTAGGGTACCTCGAATGGCTTTGGGGTGCCTCGAATGGGTCTGGGGTCTCTCGGGTGGGTTTGGGGTGCCCCGAGTGGAGTTTGGGGTCTCTCGGGTGGGATTTGGGGTCTCTCAGGTGGGTTTGGGGTGCCCCGGGTGGATTTGGGGTGCC
Organism: Ammospiza caudacuta; assembly: GCF_027887145.1. NCBI lineage: Eukaryota > Metazoa > Chordata > Aves > Passeriformes > Passerellidae > Ammospiza > Ammospiza caudacuta. The sequence goes on from NC_080622.1 coordinate 4,031,055, forward strand.
CTGAGTGGGTTTTGGGGTCTCTCGGATGGGTTTGGGGTCTCTCGGGTGGGTTTGGGGTGCCCCGAGTGGGTTTGGGGTGCCCCGGGTGGATTTGGGGTGCCTCGAATGGGTTTGGGGTCTCTCGGGTGGGGTCTGGGGTCTCTCGAGTGGGTTTGGGGTGCCCTGAGTGGGTTTTGGGGTCTCTCGGGTGGGTTTGGGGTCTCTCAGGTGAGTTTGGGGTGCCCCGGGTGGATTTGGGGTGCCCTGAGTGGGTTTTGGGGTCTCTCGGGTGGGTTTGGGGTCTCTCGAGTGGGTTTGGGGTGCCCCGAGTGGTTTTTGGGGTCTCTCGGATGGGTTTGGGGTCTCTCGAGTGGGTTTGGGGTGCCCCGAGTGGGTTTTGGGGTCTCTCAGGTGGGTTTGGGGTGCCCCGGGTGGATTTGGGGTGCCCTGAGTGAGTTTGGGGTGTCCCGCGTGGGTTTTGGGTCTCTCGGGTGGGTTTGGGGTGCCGGACTGGGGGGACTCCGCGCCTGGGGGTGTCCGGGTGGGTTTGGGGTGTCCTCGAGTGGTTTTCTCGTTGTCCCCGGGTGGATTTGAGGTGCTCCGAGTGGGTTTGGGGTGTCCCGGCTGGGTGTTCAGTGTGCGTGGGGGTGTTGTTCTGGCTGGGGGTGTTTTTTGGGGTGCCCCCGCGTGGGTTTGGGGTTCCGGGGTGGGTTTGGGGTGTCCCGGGTGGTTGTTAATTGTGCGTGGGTGGGTTGTTCTGTCTGGGGGTGTTTTTTTGGGGTTCCCGGCTGGGTTTGGGGTTCCCGGCTGGGTTTGGGGTGTCTCGGCTGGGTTTGGGGTGTCCCGGGTGGTTGTTAATTGTGCGTGGGTGGGTTGTTCTGTCTGGGGGTGTTGTTTGGGGTTCCTGGCTGGGTTTGGGGTGTCTCGGGCGGGTTTGGGGGTACCCGGGTGGTTGTTAATTGTGCGTGGGTGGGTTGTTCTGTCTGGGGGGGTGTTTTTTGGGGTACCCGGGTGGTTGTTAATTGTGCGTGGGCGGGTTGTTCTGCCTGGGGAGGGGGGGGGTGTTTTTTGGGGTGCCCCGCGTGTCCCCGTGCCCCGCGTGGTTTCGGGGTGCCCCGGGCCGCCCCTACTCACCCCTCTGCCCATGGCGCTGCCGTCGCCGTTGCCAGCCCGGGACACTTTTGGGGGGGGCGCAGCGACCGCGGCCGAGAAAAACCCGGAGAGCCCCGCCCGGCGCGGCCCCCCCGCCCCAAACCCGCCCCCTCCCCAGCCCCGGGCCCGCGGGGGGGCCCTGGGAACGCAGGTGCGCGGGGGGGGGGCGGGGTGACCCTTCCTGACCCCCCAAATCCAGCGGGACCCCCCCCGCATCCGGACCCGCATTGAGGGGGGGGCGCTGCCCTGAGGCTGCCGGAGCCTCGGTGCCCCCCCTCTCCGGTTTTGGGGGGTGTTGTTTGTTTTTTGGGGGTGTTGTTTGTTTTTTTGGGGGTGTTTGGTGTTTTGGGGGGTGTTTTTTGGGTTTTTTGGGGGTGTTGTTTGTTTTTTGGGGGTGTTTGGTGTTTTGGGGGGTGTTTTTTGGGTGGCGTTGTGTGTTTTTTTGGGGTGTTTGGTTTTTGGGGGTGTTGTTTGTTTTTTTGGGGGTGTTGTTTGTTTTTTTGGGGGCGTTGTGTGTTTTTTTGGGGGTGTTTGGTGTTTTGGGGGGTGTTTTTTGGGTTTTTTGGGGGTGTTGTTTGTTTTTTTGGGGGTGTTCGGTGTTTGGGGGGGTGTTTTTTTTGTGTTTTGGGGGGCGTTGTGTGTTTTTTGGGGGTGTTTGGTTTTTGGGGCTTTTGTTTGGTTTTTTGGGGGTGTTGTTTATTTTTTGAGGGTTGTGTTTGTTTTTTTTGGGGGGTTGTTCGGTTTTGGGGCGTGTTGCTTGCTCTTCTGGGGGTGTTGTTTATTTAGGGGGTGGTGTTTTGTTTTTGGGGAGCGTTGTTTATTTGTGGGGGATTGTGTTTATTTTTTGGGGGGTGTTGTTTGTTTTTTTGGGGGTGTTGTTTGGTTTTTGGGGGGTGTTGTTTATTTTTTGGGGATTGTGTTTGTTATTTGGGGGTGTTGTTTGTTTTTTGGGGATTGCGATTGCTTTTTTGAGGCTGTTGTTTGTTATTTGTTTGCTATTTTGGGGGTTGTGTTTGGTTTTTGGGGTGTTGTGTTTGGTTTTTGGGGGTTCCACGGCCCGGGGGGTGCCCGGAGCTCCCGGTTCGACCCCGCCTGGCACCGGGAGGTGCCCGGGAATGCGGCCGGGGGCTAAAATTAGCCCGGAATGGGGAGAGAGGGGGGGACAGCGAGGGGGGGAAATGAGGGGGCTGTTCCCAGGTTCCGACTGTTCCCAGGTTCCGATTCTTCCCAGGTTCCGACTGTACCCAGGGTCTGATTGTTCCCAAAATCTGTCTGTTCCCAGGGTCCGATTGTTCCCAGGATCCAGCTGTGCCCAGGATCCAGCTGTGCCCAGGCTCCGGTTGTTCCCAGGGGATCCACGGTGACACAGGAACGGTTGTACCAGGGGACACGGCTGTTCCCAGGCTCTGGCTGTTCCCAGGCTCTGACTGTTCCCAAAATCTGTCTGTTTCCAGGGTCTGTCTGTTTCCAGGGTCTGTCTGTTCCCAGGGTCTTCTGACTGTTCCCCCAGGGCTGATTGTTCCCAGGGATCCAGTTGTTCCCAGAGTCCGATTGTTCCCAGGGTCTGGCTGTTCCCCGGAATCCAAATGTTCCCAAAATCCGCTGTTCCCAGGGTCTAACTGTTCCTGGGATCCAGCTGTGCCCGGGATCCAGCTGTGCCCAGGGTCTGACTGTTCCTGAAATCTGACTGTTCCCAGGGTCTGGCTGTTCCCCAGAATCCAAATGTTCCCAAAATCTGGCTGTGCCCAGGCACCGACTGTTCCCAGGATCCAGCTGTGCCCAGGGACCGACTGTGGCTAAATCCAGCTGTTCCCAGGCTCCAGCTGTTCCTGAAATCTGACTGTTCCCAGGGTCTGACTGTTCCCAGGAATCCAAATATTCCCAAAATCCAGCTGTTCCCAGGATCAGGCTGTGCCCACCCCGCTTTGTTCCTGCTGATTGTTCCCAGGCTCCGGCTGTTCCTGGAGGAGGCTGGTTGTACAACCTCCTGGTTGTACCCGTGGAGGCTGTTCCAGGGCACACAGCTGTTCCCAGTGTGCCCTTGTCCCCAAACTCTGGCTGTCCCCAAACTCCGGTTGTCGTGTGTCCAGTTGTCCCCAGTGTCAGCCTGTCCCCAGCGTCTGTTTGTCCTGTGTCCGTTTGTCCCCAAACCCCGGCTGTACCCAAACTCCGGCTGTTCACAGTGTCTGGCTGTCCCCAAATTCCGGCTGTTTGGGCTGTTCCAAATTTCCGGCTGTTCCCAATTCTGGCTGTCCCCTTCTCCCCCCCCCCCCAGTGTCCCCAGTTCGGTGCCAAGGTCCCCTCCCAGTGCCCCCCTCCCCCCCCTTTCCCGGCTTTATCTCCATGGCAACCGCCAAGGGCAGCTCAGGAATGGGGGAGGGGGTGGGGGTGGCACCAGTGAGGGACACCAGTGAAACCAGTAACACCAGTAACTGACACCAGTAACACCAGTAAGGGACACCAGTGACACCAGTGGCACCAGTAACTGACACCAGTAACACCAGTAAGGGACACCAGTGACACCAGTGACTGACACCAGAGGCACCAGTGACACCAGTGAGTGACACCAGTAACACCAGTAACTGACACCAGTAACACCAGTAAGGGACACCAGTGACACCAGTGACACCAGTGACTGACACCAGTGGCACCAGTGACACCAGTGACTGACACCAGTGACACCAGTAACTGACACCAGTAACACCAGTAAGGGACACCAGTGACACCAGTGACACCAGTGACTGACACCAGTGGCACCAGTGACACCAGTGAGTGACACCAGTAACACCAGTAACTGACACCAATAACACCAGTAAGGGACACCAGTGACACCAGTGAGTGACACCAGTGAGTGACACGAGTAACACCAGTAAGTGACACCAGTGACACCAGTCTGCACCAGTTATCAGCTCCCCCAGCCTGCGGCTCCGCTCCCTGCGCCGGCCGCGCCCTCCAGTGCCGCCCAGTTTCCTCCCAGTATCCTCCCAGTATCTCCCCAGTACAGAGCTCAGTGCTCCCCGTGCAGCCCCACACCCTCGGTGCACACCAGTAACCTCAGTGCACACCAGTAACACCAGTACAGACCAGTAACCCCAGTGCACACCAGTAACACCAGTACAGACCAGTAACCCCAGCGCACACCAGTAACACCAGTACAGACCAGTAACCGCAGTGCACACCAGTAACCCCAGTACAGACCAGTAACCCCAGTGCACACCAGTACACACCAGTAACACCAGTACAGACCAGTAACCGCAGTGCACACCAGTAACCCCAGTGCGCACCAGTAACACCAGTACACACCAGTAACCCCAGCGCACACCAGTAACACCAGTACACACCAGTAACCCCAGCGCACACCAGTAACACCAGTACAGACCAGTAACCCCAGTGCACACCAGTACACACCAGTAACACCAGTACAGACCAGTAACCCCAGTGCGCACCAGTAACCCCAGTACACACCAGTAACCCCAGTGCACACCAGTAACACCAGTACACACCAGTAACCCCAGTGCGCACCAGTAACCGCAGTGCACACCAGTAACCCCAGTACAGACCTGCACCCCCAGCACCTCCCAGTCTGCCCCAGTTTGTCCCAGTACTGCCCAGTTCCCCCTGTGCTGTTCTTCCCAGTGCTCCCAGTTCATTCCAGTCCCTTGGGGTTTATCCCAGACCCTCCAGTCCATCCCAGTCCATCCCAGTCCTCCCAGTTCCCCCAGTCCATCCCAGTGCCTGTCTGTTCCAGTCTCCCCAGTCCTCCCAGTTCCCTCAACCCATCCCAGTTCCCCCAGTCTGTTCCAGTCCTCCCAGTGCCCCCAAGTCTCTCCCAGTTCCCCCAGCGTCTCCAGTCCATCCCAGTCCATCCCAGTGCTCCCAGTTCCCCCAGTCCATCCCGTGGCCAGTTACCCCGGTCTTGCCACCTTGTCTGTCCCCTGTTCATCCCTCGGTTGTCCCCCCCAGCACCCCCAGTCCCCCCAATCCATCCCAGTCCCCCCAGTGCCCCCAGTTTGACCCAGTCCCCCCCAGTGCCTCCCAGTCTGTCCCAGTCCCCCCCGTGCTCCCAGCGCCCCCCAGTCTGTCCCAGTCCCTTTGTCCCCTGTCCGTCCCTCGGTTGTCCCCCCCTGCCCCCCCAGTCCCCGCTGTCCCCCCCGCTGTCCCCCCCCGCTGCCCCCCAAGCTGAACAAACAGTGCTGACGCGGGAGCGGGGCCCCGTGCCGGGACCGGCCCCACGGGGAACCGGCACCGCCCCACGGGGAACCGGCACCGCCCCACGGCCCCCCCCGCCCCTCCCGGAGCACAGCCCGGCCCCCAGCCCCTCCCAGTCCCAGTCCCGCTCAGTCCTCCCAGTCCGTGCCAGTCCTTTCAGTCGATCCCAAACCTTCCAGTCCTCCCAGTCCCCCCCCACCAGTCCCGCTCAGACATCCCAGTCCATCCCAGTCCATCCCAGTCCCCCCCCGTCCCAGTCCATCCCAGTCCCCCCACCCCAGTTCTCCCAGTCCCCCTCAGTCCTCCCAGCCCGTCCCAGTCCATCCCAATCTCCCCCAATTCTCAGACCCTCCCAGTTGCCCCCAGTCCGTCCCAGTCCCCTCCAGTCCTCCCAGTCCGTCACATTCCTCCCAATCTCCCCCAGCCCCGCTCAGTCATCCCAGTCCCTCCCAGTTCTCCCAGTTCTGCCCAGTCCCCGCCAGTCCATCCCAGTCCTTCCCAGTCCCTCCCAGTCCCCCCCCAAGTCTTCCCCACTATTCCCAGTCCATCCCAGTCCCTCCCACTCCACCCAGTCCATCCCACTCCCCACCAGTCTTCCCAATTCCCAGTCTCTCCGCTCTCCCAGTCCCTCCCAGTCCTCCCACTCACCCCAGTGCCTCCATTCCCCCCCTTCCCCAGTCCCTCCCAGTCCATCCCAGTTCCCCCAGTCCCCACAACCCCCTCCCAGTCCATCCCAGTCCATCCCAGTCCCTCCCATCCCCGGCCCGCCCCCCGGCCCGCGCAGCTGCTGCCCGTGGGCGGCAGGAATGCGACAGCCGGGGGGACACGGGGGCGGGGGGGGGGACAACACGCGTGACACACACAGGACACACGGACAGGACACACGCAGGACACGCGTGTCACACACAGGACACGGACAGGACACACAGAGGACACACAAAGGACACGCGTGTCACACTCAAAGGACACGCGGGGGTCTCGGGGTGTCCCTGTGCCGTCCCTGGTTTTGGGGGTTTTGGGGGGGGGTCGCAGCCTCTGCCCCCCACGCGCGACGGGGAGGGGGCGGGGTCAGGGGGTGGGCGGGGCTTTGGTGGCGCTCAGTCCCCGTTCGGCTCCGCTCGGCTGAGTTCGGGTCCTTTCGGCCCCGCTCAGCCTCGGCTCGGCTCGGCTGCATTCGGGTCCTTTCGTCTCTTTCGGCTTCGCTCGGCCCCATTCGGGTCCTTCCGGATCCGTTCGGCTCGGCTTCGGCTCGGCTCGGCCCCATTCGGGTTCTTTCGGCTGAGTTCGCTTCGGCTCGGCTTCGGTTCGGCTCTGCCCGGATTTCTTCGGCTCCTTTCGGCTTCTTTCAGCCTCTACTCGGCTTCTTTCGGCTGCACTCGGCTCCTTTCGGCTCCGCTCGGTTCCTCAGCCCCCAGCACCGCCCCCAACCCCCAAATCTGGCGGGGATCCCGTGGGGAAATTGGGGGGGAGACAATGAGACCCCCACCCTGGGGGTTCCCATGTCCTTGGACACCCCAAACCCGCCTTTGGGTGTCCCCGTGTCCTCGGAGGGGTGGCACCGACCCCTTCCTGCCACCCCTGCAGGATTTGGGGTCAGTTTTTGGGATTTCACCCCAAATTCCTCACTGGAGCCTCTGGATTTCCCCTCCCCCGAGGTTCCAAACCCAGGGACACCTCAAAAACCCAGGGACACCCCAAATCCACCTCCCGCACCCCAAAATCACCACCACCATCAGAACTGGGGGGATATTTAATAAATAAATTTGTGTTTTGGGATCATCACCGCGACTTGGGGCTGGCCAAGGTCCCATTGGTCTCCTGAGAGATTTTGGGCGATTTTGGGGTCCCCCTCGCCCCCCTCGCCCAGGGACACCCCTGCACACCATAAGAGGGGGGGATTTTTGCTATTTACACCTGCATTTTGGTGGCATCACCTCAGCTTGGGGCTGGCCAAGGTCCCGTTGGTCTCCTGAGAGATTTTGGGGTCCCTTTTGCCCCCACAAACCCAGGGATAACCCAAGCCCACCACCACCATCATAACAGGGGGGATTTTCAGTATTTACACCCGGATTTTGGTGGCATCACCTCAGCTTGGGGCTGGCCAAGGTCCCGTTGCTCTCCTGAGAGATTTTGGGGTCCCATTCGTCTCCACAAACTCAGGGACACCCAAACCCACCACCTCTACCGTAACTGGGGTGACTTTTGCTATTTACACACAGATTTTGGTGGCATCACCTCAGCTTGGGGCTGGCCAAGGTCCCACTGCTCTTGTGGGGGATTTTGGGGTCCCCCTTGCCCCCAAAAACTCAGGGACACCCCAAAAAGCCCAGGGACACCCCAAACCCATCACCACCATGATAACAAGGAGGATTCTCAGTATTTACACCCAGATTTTGGTGGCATCACCTCAGCTTGGGGCTGGCCAAGGTCCCATTGGTCTCCTGAGAGATTTTGGGGTCCCCCTTGCCCCCTGAGCCCAGGGACACCCAACAAACCCATGGGCACCCCAAACCCACCACCAATATCATAAAAAGGGGGATTTTCCCTATTTACAGCCAGATTTTGGTGGCATCACCACCCTTGGGCTAGTCAAGGTCTCGTTGCTCTCATGGGGGATTTTGGGGTCCCCTTTTGCCCCCACAAACCCACGGACACCCCAAACCCACCTTCACACCCCAAACCTACCATCGCCACCGTAACGTGGGGGATTTTTCCCTATTTACACGGGGATTTTGGTGGCATCACCGCGACTCGGGGCTGGCCAAGGTCCCGTTGCTCTCGCGGGGGGACATTTCGGGGTCCCCCTCGCCCCCCGCGGCCGCGGCCTCGTCCAGGCGGCTGGGGATGGACCAGTACAGGTGGGCATCGCGGCGGGCGGCAGCGGCCGCCAGCTGGCGGGCGCTGCAGGCCGGGGTGGGCACGGGCACCGTGTGGTGGAAGCCGCCGTAGTCCACCTCGTAGAAGCCTTCCTCCAGGCTGAGCAGCGGCGTGAAACGGTGACCCCAGAGCACCTCGTCCGCCAGGTAGGAGCTGCGGGCCTGGCACGTCATCCCTGGGGGGCACGGGGTGGGGGACACCCCGATATCTGGGTCACTCTGGGAATGGGGACCCCGATTCCTGAATAATTCTGGGCATGGGGACCCCATTACCCGAAGAATCCAGGACACAGGAAACTTCAAATCTGGTAAGAAGGGTCTGTGAAAGCCCCAGATTTTGGGGCACCCCAATACCTGAATCACGTGGGGCAGGGGAACACCAATACCTGAGTCACTTAGGGCAGGGAGGATCCCAACACCTGAAGAATCCAGGACATGGGAAACCCCAAATCTGGTAGGAGGGGTCTGTGAAACCTCCAGAGTTTGGGGCACCCCGATAGCTGAGTCACTCTGGGCACAGGGACCCCAATTCCTGAGTTACTCTGGGGATGGGGACCCAAATTCCCGAAGGCTCCTGACCCCACAGAACCTTGTGGGACCCCAACACCTGAAGAATCCAGGACACAGGAAACCCCAAATCTGGTAGGAGGGGTCTGTGAAACCCCCAGAGTTTGGGGCACCCCGATACTTGAATCACTCAGGGCATGGGGAACCCCAATACCTGAAGGCATCTATCCATGTGGAGATGATAGGTCCCCACTGATGTGTCCCCATGGATGTGATGGGTCCCAAGAAGATGATGTCCCCATGGAGATGAGATGTCCCCAAGAAGATGATGTGTCCTCATGGAGATGTTCTTACGGAGGTGATGGGTCCCCATGGAGGTGATGTCCCCACAGAGATGAGATGTCCCCATGAAGATGTGTCCTCATGGACGTGTCCTCATGGATGTGTCCCAGAGATGATGTGTATCCTCATGGAGATGTTCCCACAGATGTGTCCCACAGAGATGATGTGTCCTCATGGAGATGCTCCCACAGATGGGTCCCATGGAGATGACATGTCCCACGAAGACAATACATCCCCACAAAGACCATGTGTCTCATGGAGATGACATCCCCATGGATGAAGCTACACAAAGGCACCGTGTCCCTGTGCCACTGAGACATCCCCATGCCATCGAGATGTCCCCATGCCACCAAGGCATCCATGTGCCACCAAGGCATCCCCATGCTACTGAGGTGTCCCTGCATCACCAAAGTGTCCCCATGCCACCAAGCTGTCTCCCATGCCACCAAGGCATTCCCATGCCATTGAGATGTCCCCATGCCACCAAGGCATCCCTGTGCCACCAAGGTGTCCCCATGCCACCAAAGCATCCATGTGCCACGGAGATGTCCCCATGCCACCAAGGCATCCACGTGCCACCGTGTCATCCCCATGCCACTGAGGCATCCATGTGCCACCAAGGTGTTCCCATGCCACTGAGGCATCCCCGTGCCACCGAGCCATCCCCGTCCCACCAAGACGTCCCCACCCCGTTTACCTGTGGCCTCCACCATGCCCTCGAGGATGACGACGATCTCGAAGTCGTCCCTCTCCAGCTGCCCCCGCGACACGTCCCAGAAGGGGCTGCGCTCGTCGATCTCGTGGCTGATGATGAGCGGCGACACCAGGAAGAGCCGATCGTCGCCGGTCTCGAAGCCCACGCTCAGGTCAGTCTGGTCGAGCGGGATGAACTCGCCCTCCTGCGTCTGCTTGGACTGGATGAGCTTGGCGCGGATGGAGGCCTCGACGATGTGCGAGTCACGCAGGTCGCCCACGCGGAACATCAGGCACAGGCGGTCGTCGCGCAGCGACACCACGGCGTGCGAGGAGAACACCAGCGTCTCGGCGCGCTTGTTGGGCTGCGAGATCTTGACGAACATGCAGCCCACCATGAAGGCGTTGACCATGGAGCCCAGGATGGCCTGCAGCAGCAGCAGCACGATGCCCTCGGGGCACGTGTCCGTGATGACGCGGTGGCCGTAGCCGATGGTGGTCTCGGTCTCGATGGAGAACAGGAAGGCCGACACGAAGCCGTTGAGGTTGTTGACGCACGGCGTCCACGTGTGGTCGCCCAGGTGCTCCAGGTCGCCGCGGCTGTAGGCGATGACCCACCAGATGAGGCCGAAGAAGAGCCAGGTGAGGGCGTAGGCCAGGATGAAGATGAGGAGGCTGAAGCGCCACTTGAGGTCCACCAGGGTGGTGAAGATGTCGGTCAGGTAGCGGTAGGTCTCGCGCACGTTGCCGTGCTGCACGTTGCACTTGCCGTCCTTCTCCACGTAGCGCTGGCGCTTCTGGGCCCCCGCGGCGCCCCCGGCCCCCCACGGGCGGCGTTTGGGGGCCTGGGGGGGCTGGGGAGGGGGCTTGGCCTCAGCCGGGACCCCCGTGGGGACCCCCTCGGGGACCCCGCAGAAGGCGGCGTTGTCCTGAGCCATCGGCGGCGGCTGCGGGGGACAGGGGGTGAGAACTGGCGGGACTGGGACGGGTAAATGGGGGGACGGAGACCTCAAACTGGGTGAACTGGGAGGAGGAAATGGGTGGATGGAGGTGCCAAACTGGGGGAACTGGGGGCACTAGAGACCTCAAATGGAGGGCACTGGGAAGGAGGAATAGGGGGATTGGACATCTCAAACTGGGGGGACTGGGATGGGGGGAATGGGGGGATTGCACCCTCGAAGACTGGGAGGAGGGAATGGGGGCATGGAGATGCCAAACTGGGGGAACTGGGAAGGAATGGGGAGATGGAGCCCTCAAACTGGGGGGATTGGGAAGATGAAATGGGGGGATGGAGGTGCCAAACTGGTCGAACTGGGAGGGATGAGTGGGGCAATGGAGGTCCCAAACTGGGGGGACTGGGATGGGGGAATGGGGGGATGGAGCCCTCAAACTGGGGGGGACTGGGAAGGAATGAGGGGATTGCAACCCCCCAAGGATTGGGAGGAGGGAATGGGGGGATGGAGGTGCCAAACTGGGGGAACTGGGAGGGAGAAATGAGGGGATTGCACCCCCAAACTGGGGGACTGGGAAAAGGGAATGGGGGGATGGAACCCTCACACTGGGGGCACTGGGATGGGGAGAATGGGAGGGTGGAAGCACCAACCTGGGGAGGTTGGGATGGTCATGGAGGTTGGGATGGTCCCTCCAGACTGGGGGAACTGAGATGGGGGGATGGAGCCCTCAGACTGGGGGGACTGGGAAGGAATGTGAGGGTTGCACCCCCAAACTGGGGGGACTGGGATGGGGAAATGGGAGATGGAGATCTCAAACTGGGGGGAACTGGGACAGGGCCTTGCACACTCACCGAGCTCCCCCCTTGCACACTCACCCCAAGCTCACACGCTCATGCACGCTCGTGTCACGCGCGCACCCCCACCCTCCCCAACCCCCCCTTTACACACGCATGTGCCCCGATTTGGGGGGGGTCCCTAAAGCACCACCCCCAATTCCTCCCTCCCTCCCCATTCATTCCTGGGTTTGGGGGGCCCGACTGGATTTGGGGGGCACAGCCGGTTTTGGGGGGGGCACGGCTGTGTTCGGAAGGGTCATAGCCGGGTTTGGGGGGGGGGGCTTAACCGCGTTTGGGGGTCCCGGTTGGGTTTGAGGGGGGCCCAGTTGGTTTTGGGGGGTATAACCGGGTTTGGGGGGGCCCGGCCGGGTTTGGGGGGACACGGCCGTGTTCGGGGGGGACACGGCCGGATTTTGGGGGGTGTAGTCGGGTTTAGGGGTGCCCGGCCCGGTTCGGGGGTCTCCCCTCGCCCCCCCGCCCGCTCTCACCGCTGCCGCAGCCCCGCTCGCTCCGCGCTCTCCGTGTCCCCCCCCCCCGCCCCGTTCCGTTCCCCGGCAACGGCCGCGCTCGGATAAAAATACCGGGAGCCCCCGCCCCCCCCCGGCACCCCCCCCACAGCACGGACACCCGGCCCGGGGGTGGCCAGCGACAGCCCAACCCCCCCCCCCCGGGATCGGCTTCGCCCCCACCATCAGCGCAACCCCCCCAAAATTAGCGCAACAACCCCAAAATTAGCACAAACCCCCCATCATCAGCGCAACCCCCCCAAAATAATTAATCGGGGGGGCTCCTCATTAGCCCAGCCCCCCCCCCGACCCCCGGGCTCAGCTGCACCCCCCGAATTATCACAGCCCCCCCCCCCCCATCATTAGCCCTTCATTAATTAGCCCTCCATTAATTAGCCCAGGGGTCCCTGCGCTGGCCCAGGGCTGCCGGTCGCTCCCTCGGCTCGGCGCCCCCCCCCCCCCCATAATTAGCCTGGGGGTGCCGTCATTAGCCCAGCCCCCTCCCCGCCTCAGCCCCTCCCCCCCTCATTAGCCCAGACCCCCTCATTAGCCCAGACCTCCCTCATTAGCCCAGAACCCCTCTCATTAATGAGCCCCCACTCACTAGCCCAGAGCCCCCTCATTAACCCATAGCACCCCCTCATTAACCCAGCCCCCCCTCATTAACCCAGCCCCCCCTCATTAGCCCAGACCCCCCCTCATTAGCCCAGAGCCCCTCATTAGCCCGGAGGGGGTCCACTGATAGGCCCCACCCCCCCTCGGTAGCCCCGCCCCCGCGGTCACTCGCCCGCCCCTCCCCCCCAGGGTGGACAAAGGATCTTTGTGGCTCCGGGGCGGCCGGGACGGGGCTGGCGTGGGGCAGCCACGGACACACGGACACGCGGATATACTGACCATCCACACATGGACACACGGACACACTGACCATCCACGGACATACAGACACACTGACCACCCATGGACACACTGACCATCCGCACATGGACACACGGACACACTGACCATCCACACATGGACACACGGACACACTGACCATCCATGGACATACAGACACACTGACCATCCACGGACACACTGACCATCCACACATGGACACACGGACACACGGACATACTGACCATCCACGGACACACTGACCATCCACGGACATACAGACACACTGACCATCCACGGACACACTGACCATCCGCACATGGACACGGACACACTGACCATCCACGGACACACTGACCATCCGCACATGGACACACGGACACACTGACCATCCACGGACATACAGACACACTGACCATCCATGGACACACTGACCATCCACACATGGACACACGGACACACGGACACGCAGATATACTGACCATCCACAGACACATGGACACATGGACACACTGACCATCCACACATGGACACACGGACACACTGACCATCCACGGACACATGGACACACGGACACACTGACCATCCGCACACGGACACACGGACACACTGACCATCCACGGACATACAGACACACTGACCATCCATGGACACACTGACCATCCACACATGGACACACGGACACACTGACCATCCGCACACGGACACACGGACACACTGACCATCCACGGACATACAGACACACTGACCATCCATGGACACACTGACCATCCACACATGGACACACGGACACACTGACCATCCACGGACACACTGACCATCCACACATGGACACACGGACACACTGACACGCGGTTATACTGACCATCCACACATGGACACGGACACACTGACCATCCACGGACATACAGACACACTGACCATCCACGGACACACTGACCATCCACACATGGACACACGGACACACTGACCATCCACACACATACAGACACACTGACCATCCGCGGACACACTGACCATCCACACACGGACACACAGACACACGGATGTACGGACATACTGACCAGCCACCCATGGACACACGGACACATAGACATATGGACACTGACCCATGGACACACGGACACATGGACATACTGACCATCCACCCACAGACACACGGACACACTGACCAACACATTGACCATCCACCCACGGACACACGGACACTGACCCATGGACACACGGACACTGACCAGCCACCCACAGACACACAGACACATGGACACATGGACACAGTGACCAGCCACTCATGGACATACGGACACTGACTCATGGACACACGGACACATGGACACACTGACCAACACACTGATCAACCACTCATGGACACAAGGACATACGGACACTGGCCCATGGACATACGGACACACTGACCATCCACCCACAGACACACGGACACACAGACACACTGACCCATGGACACACTGACCATCCACCCACGGACACATGGACATGGACACACGGACACTGACCAGCTACCCATGGACACACTGACCATCCACACGTGGACCCACGGACACACGAACACACTGACCATCCACCCACGGACACACGGACACACAGACACACTGACCAGTCACCTACGGACACACAGACACTGACCCACAGACACACGGTGTAGCCCCAGGCACTCCCGGTGGTCTCACGACCCTGCCCCGACCCTCCGGGACCCCTTTTGGAGGCACCGAATCCCAAGAGACCCCTATGAGACCCTCGGTGCCCCCGGCGCGGCCCGCAGTGCCGGTGCCAATGCCTGGATAACCCCACCGGGACCCTCAATGCCGGTGCCAGCGCCAGGGGGACACCGCCGAGACCCCCGGTGCCCCCACCGGACCCCCCATTGCCAGTCCCGATGCCCGCACCCCCCCATCCCCCCCGGTGCCCCCATGGCGGTGCCGGTGCCCGCGGGCGGGGTCCCCCGGTGCCCCCCCGTGCCCGGTAACGTGACCCGGTGCCGGCCGGCTCCTTTTCCACCCCATTAACCCCCGGCCCGCCCCCGGCGGCTCCTCCCCGGTTCCGCGGGGGGGGGGGGGGGTGCCCGTCCCGCCGCCGCGGCCCCGCCGAGCCATAAAGCCCATGGGGAGCCGGCCGGGCTGAGCACGGCGGGACCCGCGACCCCCCCAGCAAGGTAAGGGCGGCCCGGGGGGGGTCCCCGGGGGTCCCCCGTCCCCTCCCGGGGGGTCCCGAGGGCGGCGGGCACCGGGCGGTGGTGCCGGGATGGCACCGGGGCTGTAGAGGGGACCCTGAGACCCCTTGTCCCCCCCCTGGTGGCACCGCAGCTCCGATGTCCCCACATCCTTGTGTCGCCATCACCCGTGAGGCCAAGTCCCCCTGTCCCTGTGTCCACCCATCACTGGTCCCCAAATCGCTGTGTCCCCAAGTCCCTCATGCCCACGTCCCCAAATCCTGGTGGCCCACATTGCCATGTCCTCGTTCCTGTGTGTCCCCATGTCCTGATGTCCCTGTGTCCCTGGATCCCCATGTCCCCGTATCCCAGTGTCTCCATATCCCATATCCCCGTGTCCTGATGTTCCCATATTCCCATATCCCAGTGTCCCCATGTCCTGATGTCCCCATGTCACGTACCACCCTGTCCCTGGATCCCCATGTTCCACATACCACCGTATATCCCCATATTCCCAAATCCCTGTGTTCCTGTTTCCCCATGTACCCATATTCCCATGTCCCCATATCCCAGTGTCCCCATGTCACGTACCACTCTGTCCCTGTGTCCCCATATCCCCATGGCCCCCTGTCCCTGTGTCCCCAGGAAATGGGATATCCATTCTCAAATATCCCAGTGTCCCCATGGCCCCATTCCCTGTTGCCATGTCCCCATTTCCTCATATTCTCACATATCCCATTGTCCCCATGTCCCCATGTTCCTCCATCCCACGTCCCCATGTCATGTATCCCCAGGTCTGATGTCCCCAAGGCCCCTGTCCCTTTATCCCCATGTCCCCATATCCCCAATCCCCATGTCCCTGAATCCCTGTGTCCCCCATCCCTCTATCGCCGTGTCTCGGTGTCCCCATTTTCCTGTATCCTGGTGTCCCCATATCCCTGTGTTCCCTGTGTCCCATCTCTGTGTCCCCATATCCCCATGTCCCCATGTCCCTATTTCCCTGTATCCCGGTGCCCCCATATTCCGGTGTCCCCTGTGCCCCATGTCACACATCCCTAGGTCCTACATCCCCAAGGCCCTTGTCCCTTTATCCCTGTGTCCCCATATTGCTGTGTCCCCACATCCCCCCACCCTTTTATCCCCATGTCCCAGGTGTGGGTTATCCCAGGTGTGGGTTATTCTGGGTGTGAGTTATCCTGGGTATGGGTTATTCTGGGTATGAGTTATCCTGGGTATGGGTTATTCTGGGTGTGGGTTATCCTGGGTTGGTTATTCTGGGTGTGGTTTATCCTGGGTTGGTTATCCCAGGTGTGGGTAATCCCAGAATTTGAATTATCCCAGGTGTGGGTTATCCCAGAATTTGAATTATCCCAGCTGTGGGTTATCCTGGGTGTGGGTCATCCTGGAATGTTGGTTATCCCAGGTGTGGGTTATCCTGGAATGTTGGTTATCCCAGATGTGGGTTATCCTTGCTGTGGGTTATCCTGGAATGTTGGTTATCCCAGATGTGGGTTATCCTTGCTGTGGGTTATCCTGGAATTTGGGTTATCCCAAGGTTAACCCACATTAACCAGGTGTAGGTTATCCCAGATATGAGTTATTGCAGGTGTGGGTTATTCTGAATGTCCCAGGTGTGGGTTATCGCAGAATTTGGGTTATCCTGGATGTGGATTATCCTGGGTGTGCATTATCCCAGGTGTGGGCTAACCTGGGTGTGCATTATCCCAAGTGTGGGTTATCCTGGGCGTGGGTTATTCTGAGTGTCCCAGGTATGGGTTATCCCAGAATTTGCGTTATCCCACGTGTGGGTTATCCCCTGTGTGGGTTATTCAAAGTGTCCCAGGTATGGATTATCCCAGGTGTGGGTTATTCCAAGTGAGGTTTATCCTGGAATGTGGGTTATCCTGGAATTTTGGTTAACCCAGCTGTGGGTTGTCCTGGATGTGGGTTATCCTGGCTGTGGGTTATCCTGGATGTGGGTTATTCTGGGTATGGGTTATTCTGGGAGTGGGTTATTTCAGCTGTAGGTTATCCTGGAATTTGGATTGTCCTGGATGTAGACTATCCCCGGTGTGGATTATCCCACGTGTGAACTGTCCCAGGTGTGAGTTATCCCAGTTGTGAATTATCCTGGGTGTGGTTTATCCCAGGTGTGGGTTATTGTGGGTAATCCTGGGTGTGGGTTATTCTGAGTGTCCCAGGTGTGGGTTACCTCAGAATTTGGGTTATCCCCTGTGTGGGTTATTCGAAGTGTCCCAGGTATGGATTATCCCAGGTGTGGATTATACCCGGTGTGGGTTATCCCGGCTGTGGGTTATCTCAGGTGTGGGTTATCCCGCCTGTGGGCATTGACAGTGACAGAGGAGCCACCGGACCCCTGTGGTGACTGTAGCAGTGACAGGAAACCTCTGGGACAGTGGCAGTGAGAGTGACAGGGACCTCTGAGACCCACACTGGGGTGGGTGATGGGGGCCCCGTGTGGTGACAGTGACAGTAACAATGGGGGTCCCTGTGCCCCCACGGGGGCCCGGCAATGGCAGGGGACCCCTGTGGTGACAGTGACAGTAACCATGGGGGGAGGTCCTTGTGCCCCTCTTGGTGGCAGTGTCATTAACCATGTGTCCCCCTTGGTGGCCCTGGCAGTGTCACAGGCCCCCCATCAGTGGCAGTGCCATCAGCCATGGGGGTCCCTGTGTCTCCTCGGTGACATTGCCATCAGCCATGGGGGTCCCTGTGTCCCCTAGGTGGCAGTGGCAATGTCACGGGCCCCCCCTGGGTGACAGTGGCATTAACCATGGGGGTCCCCATGCCCCTATTGGTGGCAGTGCCATCAGCCATGGGGGTCGCTGTGCCCCCTTGGTGACAGTGGCATTAACCATGGGGGTCCCTGTGTCCCTGTTAGTGACAGTGGGAGGTTCCTGTGACCCTCTCGATGGCAGTGCCATCAACCATGGGGGTCCCTGTGCCCCTCTAGGTGACAGTGGGAGGTTCCTGTGCCCCCCTCAGTGACAGTGCCATCAACCATGGGGGTCCCTGTGCCCCCTCAGTGACAGTGGGAAGTTCCTGTGCCCCCCTCAGTGACAGTGCCATCAACCATGGGGGTCCCCGTGCCCCCCTCAGTGACAGTGCCATCAGCCATGGGGGTCCCTGTGACCCTATTGGTGGCAGTGCCATCAGCCATGGGGGTCCCGGTGTCCCCTCGCTGGCCCTGGCGGTGTCGCGGGCCCCCCGGGACCCCCGCGCTGGCGGTGGCGGTGTCGCGCGGGGCTCTGCATCTTAACGAGGGCTCCGTCAAAGCGCCTTTGTCCCCCCGCCAGCCCCATTGAAACCTCGGCTCCGGCCGCACAATGGCCCCACTGTCCCTGTCCCCGTCCCTGTCCCCCCCCCGCCACCGCCACCCCACCGCCACCCCCGCCTCCACCCCCGCCTCACCCACCCCGCGCCCCCCTCCTCAATTCGGGGACCCCTCCGCGGGGCTGTGGGACCGCTCCCTATCCCCCCCAAATCCCAGTTACCCCAGTTCGGAGCAGCCCCGCGCCCCAGTTTGGGGGGGGCGCTGCTGGCGGGGTGCCCGGTCACGCCTGGCACCGCCGTGCCGTGGGAACGGTGCCCGCGCCGCCGGTGCCAGCGGGACGCGGGGAACGGGGACGCGTCCCTGGGGCCCCCCCTCAGTCCTCCTGTACCCCCCCCCATGTAGGGCCGGGCCTTTGCGGTGACCCCCAAAGTGACCAGAACCCCCCGAGGGGAAACTGAGGCACGGGGAGGGTGTAGGGGGGGGTTAATGGGTAACCGGTTGTGCCGCGGGCACCGGGAACAAGCTGCGGCTTGTCCCGAATCGTGTCCGGGCACCGGAGCACGCCCGGGGGGCACGGGGGGCACGCGGGGCCCTCCGAGGGGGCGGGGACCCCGAAAATGGGGCGGGGGGGTGGGGAGACCAAAAATGGGGGGTGGGGGGGAGAAAGGGGGGGGTCAGGAGAATAAAAAGGGGAGTTGGCTCCACCCTAGAGGGGGGCAGGGGTGTGCAGAGACGCCCAAAGCAGGGGGTGGGGACATGGTGGCTTTGGGGACATGGGGGGCTCTGGGGACCCCCAGCAGCTCTGGGACAGGTGGTGGCTTTGGGGGCATGGTGGATCTTGGGGGACACAGTGGCTCCAGGGACATGGGGGGTTCTGGGGACATGAGGGGTTCTGGGGACCCCCAGCAGCTCTGGGACAGGTGGTGGCTTTGGGGACATGGTGGCTTTGGGGACATGGGGGGCTCTGGGGACCCTCAGCAGCTCCAGGACAGGTGGTGTCCTTGGGGACAGGGTGGCTCTTGGGGAACACAGAGGCTCCAGGGACGGGGGGGGGCTCTGGGGACCCCAACAGCTCCAGGACACATGGTGGCTTTGGGGACACCCAGTGGCTTTGGGGACATGGTGAGCTCTGGGAACTCGGTGGCTCTGGGGACACGGTGGCTCTGTGGGGACATGGTGGCTCTGAGGGGACACAGTGGCCTCAGGGACCCCCCCAGCCCCTCTGTGAAGGAGCAGCTCCGCGTCCCCTCTTTGGGGACACCGCTGTCCCCTCTGTCCCGGCTGTCCCTGTCCCATCCAGGACATTTCTCTGACGGTGGCAGTGCCACTCGTGTCCCCCAGCCTTGGCCGCCACGGGGACACCGTGCTCCAAGGAGACCTCCCCGTGGTGCCACCACCCCCGGTGTCCCCGTGTCCCCGGCACGCTGCCCCTTCCGTGGCGGAAACGGTGGCAGGGCCAGGGGCTGGCGGGGGCTGAAAGGGCCTTTTTGGGATGGGGACACCGGGACACGGGGACACGGGGACACCGGGGAGGCGCCTGGCGCTGCCATCGGCCGTTTGTCCCTGTCACCCCCCATTCATCGCCTTCCTCTTCCTCCCGGACGCCCGGGACACTTCCACGGTCACCACCGGAGCTGCCAGGGGACAGGGGGGGACAGGGGGGACAGGGGGGGGACACAGAAGGGACACTGAGGGGACACCAAGGGATTTGAGAATGGGGGAGCACGTGGAGGGACATGGGGATGGACAGAGGGATGTGGGGATGGACAGTTAGAGGGAAGACCCCCCCGATTCCCCCCGTGATGTCGTCCTCCATCTGTCCCTCATCTGTCCCTGTGTCCCCTTTGATGGCCCCCTCACCTGTCCCTCCCCAGTCCCTCACGTGTCCCCATGTCCCCACAGATGATGTTCTCCATATGTCTCTCACATGTCCCCCGTGTCACCTTTGATCACTGCCACACCTGTCCCTCACCTGTCCCTCTATCCTCTGCAGATTCCCCTCTCCACTTGTCCCTCACCTGTCCCTCACCTGTCCCTGTGTCCCCCTTGATCACCCCCTCAACTGTCCTTCCCCTGTCCCTCACCTGTCCCTCCTCTGTTCCCGTGTCCCTGCAGACGATCTTCTCCATTTGTCCCCCACCTGTCCCTCCCCTGTCCCTCACCTGTCCCCATGTCCCTGCAGATGACAGTCTCTACCTGTCCCTCACCTGTCCCTGCAGACGATCTCCTCCATTTGTCCCCCACCTGTCCCTCATGTGTCCCTGTGTCCCCCCAGATGATCTCCTCCACCTGTCCCTCACCTGTCCCTCACCTGTCCCTGCAGACGATCTCCTCCATTTGTCCCCCACCTGTCCCTCATGTGTCCCTGTGTCCCCCCAGATATCTCCTCCACCTGTCCCTCACCTGTCTCCATGTGTCCCCACAGATGACATTCTCTACCTGTCCCTCACATGTCCCCACTGATGATCCCCTCCATTTATCCTTTACCTGTCCCTCACCTGTCCCCGTGTCCCTGCAGATGACATTCTCTACCTGTCTCTCACCCGTCCCTGTGTCCCCATAGATGATCTCCTCCATGTCCCTCACCTGTCCCTCACCTATCCCCACCTGTCCCTCACCTGTCCCGCAGATGACGTCCTCCACCAAGGTGTACTACAGCCAGACCACGCAGACCGACAGCCGCCCCCTGATGGGGCCGGGGCTGCGGCGGCGCCGCGTGCTGACCAAGGACGGCCGCAGCAACGTGCGCATGGAGCACATCTCGGACAAGCGCTTCCTGTACCTCAAGGACCTGTGGACCACCTTCATCGACCTCCAGTGGCGCTACAAGCTCCTGCTCTTCTCCGCCACCTTCGCCGGCACCTGGTTCGCCTTCGGCGTGGTGTGGTACCTGGTGGCGGCGGCGCACGGCGACCTGCTGGAGTTCGAGCCGCCCGCCAACCACACGCCGTGCGTGATGCAGGTGCACACGCTCACCGGCGCCTTCCTCTTCTCCCTCGAGTCGCAGACCACCATCGGCTACGGCTTCCGCTACATCAGCGAGGAGTGCCCGCTGGCCATCGTGCTGCTCATCACCCAGCTGGTGCTCACCACCATCCTGGAGATCTTCATCACCGGCACCTTCCTGGCCAAGATCGCGCGGCCCAAGAAGCGCGCCGAGACCATCAAGTTCAGCCAGAACGCTGTGGTGGCGCAGCACGACGGCAAGACCTGCCTGATGATCCGCGTGGCCAACATGAGGAAGAGCCTCCTGATCGGCTGCCAGGTCACCGGCAAGCTGCTGCAGACCCACCTGACCAAGGAGGGCGAGAGCGTGCGCCTCAACCAGCTCAACGTGGACTTCCAGGTGGACACGTCCTCGGACAGCCCCTTCCTCATCCTCCCGCTGACCTTCTACCACGTGGTGGACGAGGCCAGCCCGCTGCGGGACGTGTCCCTGCGCTCGGGTGACGGCGACTTCGAGCTGGTGGTCATCCTGAGCGGCACCGTGGAGTCCACCAGCGCCACGTGCCAGGTGCGCACGTCCTACCTGCCCGAGGAGATCCTGTGGGGCTACGAGTTCACGCCGGCCATCTCGCTGTCGGCCAGCGGCAAGTACGTGGCCGACTTCAGCCTCTTCGACCGCGTGGTGAAGGTGGCGGCGCCGTGCTGTCACCACGAGGCCGTGCGGTTCGGGGACCCCGAGAAGGTCAAGCTGGAGGAGTCGCTGCGCGAGGCCGAGCGGGACGGGGAGGGGGCCCCGCTCAGCGTCCGCATCAGCAACGTCTGAAATGGGGGACACGGAGGTGACGTCGGAGCCGGGGTGGCACTACGGTGAGGGGTGGTGGCGGAGCGAGGGGGTGGTGGTGGAACGTGGAGGTGGCGCTGTGGCTGGAGGTGTCGCCAGGGTCAGGGGGGCGCAAACATCTTGGGGTGTCATTGGATTCAAGGGGACAGCAACATCTGGGGATGTCCCCAGCCCCAAAGGGACACCAACAAATGGCGGTGCCACCAGCCCCAAAGGGACATCAGCATCTGGAGGTGTCACTGATTCAAGGGGACACCAACATGTGGAGGTGTCACCAGCCCTGGAGGTGCCACCAGCCCCAAAGGGACACCAACATCTGGAGGTGTCATTGGATTCAAGGGGACACCAGCATCTGGTGGTGTCACCAGCACTGGAGGCACCATCAGCCCCAAAGGGACACCAGCCCCAAACGGCCATCAACATCTGGAGGTGTCACCAGCCCTGGAGGTGCCACCAGCTCCAAAGGGACACCAACATCACCAACATCTGGAGGTGTCACTGATTCAAGGGGACACCAATATCTGGAGGTGTCACCAGCCCTGGAGGTGCCACCAGTCTCAGAGTGCTACCAAGCCTGGAAGTGTCACCAGCCCCAAGGGGACACAAATGTCTGGAGCTGCCACCAGTCCCAAAGTGTCACCCACCCCTGGAGGTGTCGCCAACATCTGGAGGCGCTGCCAGGCCCAAAATGCCACCAGTCTCTAATAGTGTCACCAACGCCCAGAAGAGCCACCAGCCAAGATTCCACCAGTGCCTGGAAGTGTCGCTAAGCCCTGAAAGTGCCACCATCTGGAGGTGCCACCACTCCTGGAGATGCCATCATGCCTGGAGGTGACACCAGCCCCTGGAGATGCCACCAGCCCTAAGATGGCACCATTCCCTGGAGGTGACACCAGTCCCTGGTGCCCCAAAGTGCCACCAACCCCTGGAGTGCCACCAACCACTGTGGAGGTGCCACCAACCCCTGGAGGTGTCACCAACCCTTGGAGGTGCCACCAGTCCCAAGGTGTCACCAACCCCTGGAGGTGCCACCAACCCCTGTGGAGATGCCACCAGCCCCTGGAGGTGTCACTAACCCCTTGGAGGTGCCACCAATGCCTAGAATTGCCACCAACCCATGGAGGTGCCGCCACCCCTGGAGTCCCCTGGAGGTGCCACCAACGCCTGGAGGTGCCACCAGCCCCAAAGTGCCACCAATGCCTAGAATTGTCACCAAGCCCTGGAGGTTTCACCACCCTTGGAGGTGTCACCACCCCCAGGGCGCCGCTGCTCCCCCCCCCGCCAGGGGAAACTGAGGCAGGAGTCCCCTCCCCGCCCCCCCCCCAAGCGCTGGAGCCCCTCCCTGTGCCCCCCCCCCCCTCCGGGCGGTGTCGCGGGGTCCCCCCGGGGGTGTCACCGATAATCGAGGCCACCGTGTCCCCTCCCCCCCCCCCCGCCCGTCGCTGCTGCTTAACGTAGACCCCGCCATTAACGCGGCCCCCCCGCGCCGGGGCAATTAGTGCCACTAATTAAAGGTGTCGGTAATGAGGAAGGAGCGGGACCCCCCCCCACACCAAAACCGCCCCTCCCCCATCCCTTGGTTGGGGGAGGGGGGCCCGAGCTCGGTTTGGGGGCGGGGGGGGAGGGGCAGGAGTTCAATAAAGGTGACGTCGATGGTGGGGGGTGTCCCCGGTGTCCCCATGGTGACCCCCGGTGTCCCCTCAGCCCCAGGGACCCCCCCTTAATGTCCCCACTGTGTCCCCACCGTGTCCCCACTGTGTCCCCAATGTCCCCATGGTAACCCCCGATGTCCCCTCAGCCCCAGCGACCCCCCCACTAATGTCCCCAATGTCCCCAAATGTCCCCCCCAGGGATTCCCGGTGACTCCCAGGGTCCCCTTTGGTCCCCAGGGTCCTCCTAAAGCTCCTCCAATGTCCCCACTGCGACCCCAACGTCCCCACTGTGTCCCCAATGTCCCCACGGTGTCCCCTGATGTCCCCTCAGCCCCAGGGACCCCCGCCAGTGTCCCCAGGGATCCCCCAATGTTTCTCAGGGTCCCCCCAGAATGTCCCTTCAATGTCCCCAAGGAACATCTTCTCAATGTCCCCAAGGACCCCACAATGTCCCTCCCAACGTCCCCAGAGATCCCCCCAGTGTCCCCAAGGAACCCCCAATGTGCCAAGGGACCTCCCAATGTCCCCAGAGATCCTCCAGTGTCCCCCATAATGTCCCCAGAGAGCCCCAATGTCCCCAGTGTTCCCTCAATGTCCCCACAGATCCCCCCAGTGTCCCCAAGGAACACCCAATGTCCCCCACCATGTCCCCAGTGTCCCCCCCACATTGTCCCCACATTGTCCCCAGTGTCACAGGCCAGGTAAAGGTCACAGGTTTATTTCCAGTACACCCCCCCCCACGCTCCCAGTTCGGGGGGGACACTGGGACCAGGGGGACACTGGCGCTGTCCCCAGGTGGTGGCACCAGCCCTGCCCCCCCCCCAGAGCCCCCCGGGGACAGAGAGGGGACAGGGAGGGACAATGGGGGGGGGACAAAAAGGGGGAACGAGGGGAGGGGACAAAGGGGACACAAAGAGGGGACAAAGAGGGGACACGGGGACCCCCAAGTTCCAGAGGCAGCAGCGGCGAAGGCACCGGAGAGGCTTTAAAAAAACCGCGGCGAAAATCCCGCGGGAATTCCCAAAAATCCTACAGGAATTCCCAAAATTCCATGGGACTCCTCAAATCCCGTGGGAATTCCCAAAAATCCCGTGGGAATTCCCAAAATTCCACGGAACTCCTAAAATCCCGCAGGAATTCCCAAAAAGCCCGCGGGAATTCCCAAAAATCGTATGGAAGTTCCCCAAATCCTGCAGAATTCCGAAAATCCCATGGGAACTCCCAAAATCCCATGGATCTCCTAAAACCCCACGGAATTCTGAAAATCCTGCAGGAATTCCCAAAAATCCCACAGGAAATTTCCCAAATCCTGCAGAATTCTGAAAATCCCGCGGGAACTGCCAAAATCCCATGGATCTCCTAAAACCCCACGGAATTCTGAAAATCCCGCTGGAATTCCCAAAACCCCACAGAATTCCCAAAATCCCGTGGATCTCCTAAAACCCCACAGAATTCTGAAAATCCCGCGGGAATTCCCAAAATCCCATGGATCTCCTAAAATCCCCACGGAATTCTGAAAATCCCGCTGGAATTCCCAAAATCCCGTGGATCTCCTAAAATCCTGCAGAATTCCGGGAATTGGGAAAAAGCGTCCGGGGGTGGCGGGGACGACGTCACACCAGGAACGAGGAGGTTTGCTTGAACTCGCTCTGCGGGGACACACATGGGGACATCATGGGGACATCATGGGGACATCAATGGGGACATCAATGGGGACACAGGGGGATCACTGGGGACAGGGATGGAGACATGGGGACATGGATGGTGACATGGATGGGAACATCATGGGGACATGGGGATAGCTATGGGGACATTGATGGGGGACATGGGGACAGCCATGGGGACACAGGGACATCAGTGGGGACGGTCATGGGGACAGCCATGGGGACATTGATGCGGACAGGGATGGGGACATGGGGACAGCCATGAGGACAGGTATGGGGACATTGATGGGGACATGGGGACAGCCATAGGGACATTGATGGGGGCATGGGAACATCAATGGGGACATTGATGAGGACATGGATGGGGACATGGGGACAGGCATGGGAACATGGATGGGGACAGCCATGGGGACATCCGTGGGGACATCCATGGGGACATGGGGCATCAATGGGGACACCAATGGGGACATGGGGACAGGCATGGGGACATAGGGACATCCATGGGGACATGGGGACACCAATGGGGACATGGGGACATCAATGGGGACACAGGGACAGTCATGGGGATATCAATGGGGACATCAATGGGGAAACAGGGACAGCCATGGGGACATTGATGGCGACATGGGGACAGCCATGGGGATATAGGGACATGGATGGGGACAGGGATGGGGACAGCCATGGGGACACGGGGACAGCCATGGGGACATCAATGGCGACAGGGATGGGGACACAGGGACATTGATGGAGTCAGCCATGGGGACAGCCATGGGGACATCAATGGGGACATGGGGACAGGCATGGGGACAGGGATGGGGACATGGGGACATCCATGGGAACATGGGGACAGGCATGGTGACATCCATGGGGACATGGGAACATCAGTGGGGACACAGGAACATCAACGGGGACGTCACTGGGGACAGGGGACATCCATAGGGACATAGGAACATTAATGGGGACATGGTGACATCCATGGGGACATCACAGGTGACACCATCCCCCCACCACCACCCCCCAGGACCCTCCTGCCAAGGGACACTGGGGACACCAGGGTGTCCATCTGCCACTGGGGTGTCCCCGCCAGGGCGGTGGCATGTCCTGGTGTCCCCACATTGTCCCCATGTCCTCACCTCGCTGCGCCGCGAGGGCTGGCTGTAAATCACCTTCTTCCCTCCGGCACTGCGGGAAAATCGGGATTTTGGGATGTGCCACCCCCGCTGTGTCCCCTCTGTCCCCACAGGGACCGGGGTGACACCAGGGGGACACCGAGGGGACACTGAGGTGACACCAAGGGGGGGTGGGGTCACCCAGGAGTAGGAAGTGGCTCCGCTGTCACTCACTCTGTTTTTTCTGGAAAAAAGGGAAAAACGGGGATCAGGGAGGGGAGGGGACACAGGGGGGACACTACTGGGACATGGGGACAGACTGAGGACATCCCCAGGGACATTCCCAGTCTATCCCAGTCCATTCCCAGTCCCCCCCAGTCCATTCCCATCCCAGTCCACCCCAGTCCATCCCAGTCCCATCCCAGTCCACCCTAGTTCCATTCCCAGTCCATTCCCAGTTGCTCCCAATCCATTCCCAGTCCCATCCCCGTCTGTCCCAGTCCCATCCCAGTCCCTCCCATTCCCTCCCAATCTCTCCCTGTCCCATCCCAGTTGCTCCCAGTCTCTCCCAGTCCATTCCAGTCCCTCCCAATCCATTCCCATCCCCTCCCACTCCCACTCCCATTCTCTCCCAGTCCCTCCCAGTCCATCCCAGGTTATTCCCAGTCCATTCCCAGTCGCTCCCAGTCTATCCCAGTCCATTCCCAGTCCACCCCAGTCCCTACCAGTCCATTCCCATCCCATCCCAGTCCACCCCAGTGTATTCCCAGTCCATCCCAGTCCCTCCCATTCCCTCCCAATCTCTCCCTGTCCCATCCCAGTCTCTCCTATTCTCTCCCAGTCCATTCCCATTCCTTCCCAGTCCATTCCCAGTCCCTCCCATTCCCTCCCAATCTCTCCCTGTCCCATCCCAGTTGCTCCCAGTCTCTCCCAGTCCATTCCAGTCCCTCCCAATCCATTCCCATTCCCTCCCACTCCCATTCTCTCCCAGTCCCTCCCAGGTTATTCCCAGTCCATTCCCAGTCGCTCCCAGTCTATCCCAGTCCATTCCCAATCCATCCCAGTCCATTCCCATTCCCTCCCAGTCCATCCCAGTCCCTCCCAGTCTCTCACTGCTGAAGTAGCCGCGCCTGTGGGCGAACCAGACGCCGAAGGCGGCGAGCCCCAGGAACAGGAGCAGCAGCACCACGGCGGCCACGATGCCGCCCACGTTCACCTCGCCTGCGGGACACACACAGGGGAGCGGGGGATCCCGGGGATCCCAGGGGATCCAATGGGATCAGGAGGACTGGGGAGATCCCACAGGATTGGGGGTATCACGGGGATCCAACGGGATCGGGGGGATCCCACAGGGTTGGGGGGATTGTGGAGATCATGCAGGATCGTGGGGGTCCAACGGGATTGGGGGGACTGGGAGGATCCCATGGGATTGGGGGATCCAACGGCATCAGGGGGGGGATGCCACAGGACTGGGGAGATCGGGGAGATCGGGGAGATTCCACGGGATCTCAGGGGTCCAATGGCCTCAGGGGGATCCCATGGGATTGGGGGATCCCACAGAATCGGGGGGATCCAAAGGGATCAGGAGGGATCCCATGGCATCGGGGAGATCCTACGGGATTTGGGGGATTGGGGGGGATCAGGAGGGATCGGGGGGATGCCACAGGATGAGGGAGACCCCAAGGCATCAGGGGGGTTGGGAGGATCCAACAGGATCAGGGAGATTGGGGGGATCCAGTGGGATCAGGGAGACCCCACAAGGCTGGGGAGATCCAATGGGATAGGGGGGATTGAGGACAATCCATGGGACTGGAGGGATCCAACAGGATCAGGAGGGATCCAATGGCATCAGGGGGATCCAACAGGACTGGGGAGACCCCACGGGATTGGGGGATCCAATGGGATTGGGGGGGATCAGGGGGATCCAACGGGATCGGGAGGGATTGGGGAGACCCCATGGGATTTGAGGGGATCAGGGAGATTGGGGGGGATCCAACGGGATTGGTGAGATCCCACGGGATTGGTGAGGATTCCATGGGATCGGGAGGGATCCCACTGGACTGGGGGGGATTGGGATCAGGATGGGGATTGGGGATGGGGATTAGGAATAGGATTGGGATCGGGAATGGGATTAGGATTGGGAATTGGATCGGCATGGGGATGGGGTTTGGGATCGTGATGGGGATTGGGACGAGGAATGGGGATAAGGATGGGAATAGGGACTGGGATCGGGATTGGGATGGGGAATGGGGATCAGGATCAGGATGGGGATCAGGACTGGGATCGGGATGGGGATTGGGATGAGGATGGGGATTGGGATCAGGAACGAGATTAGGATTGGAATTGGGATCGGGATGGGGATCAGGATTGGGGTCAGGATTGGGATCAGGATCGAAATGGAGATTGGGATGGGGATCAGGATTGGGATTGGGAATAGGGATGGGATCAGGATCAGGATTGGGACGGGATCAGGATGGGGATTGGGATGAGGATGGGGATTGGGATCAGGAATGGGATTAGGATTGGAATTGGGATCGGGATGGGGATCAGGATTGGGGTCAGGATTGGGATCAGGATCGAAATGGGGATTGGGATGGGGATCAGGATTGGGATTGGGAATAGGGATGGGATCAGGATCAGGATCAGGATGGGGATCGGGATGAGGATTGGGATGGCTCCTTACTGGCCTCCATGCGGAAGACGTCGGATTTCTGGGGGCTGCCCACGTTGTTGAAGGCCTCACAGTGATAATCGCCCGTGTCCCAGCCCCCCACGGGCTCAAACACCTGCAACGGGGCAGGGAAATGGGAAATGGGGGAAACGGGGAAAAATGGGGAAAAATAGAGGAGAAAATGGGGGGAAAAATGGGGAAAAATAGAGGAGAAAATGGGGGAAAAGGAGGGAAACATGGGTGGTAAAATGGGGAGAAATGGGGGAAAATAGGGGGGAGAAAGCGGAGAAATGGGGGCACAAAAAGGGAGAAAATTAGAGAATAACGGGGGAAAGGGAGAGGGGAAAAGGGCAGGAAAAGGAGAGGAAAAGAGGGAAAAGAGGGAGAGGAAAACAGGGAAAAGGGCAGGAAAAGGTGAAAGGGAGGAAAACAGGGAAAGGGGCAGGAAAAGGGGCAGAAAAAGAGGGAAAAGGGCAGGAAAAGGTGAGAGGGGTGGGGCAGGAGGCCGGGCACTGACCAGCTCCCCCGTGCGCGGGTCCAGGCTGTAGGAGGAGTTGCGGAAGGCGGGGCTGGATTTGGGGTCCTGGGGCAGCTCAGTGCCATCCTTGTACCAGCGGAAGGTGGGAGGGGGTGAGCCCTGAGCCTCGGAGCAGCGCAGGACAGCGCGGGCACCCACCATGGCAGAGCTGGGCACGTGTGCCAGCGGCTTCCCCGGGGGCACTGCGGGCACAGGGACAGGGACAGTGACACAGGGACAGTGACACAGGGACAGTGACAGTGACACACTGCCCAGAGTGACCACAGGGACACACGGCCCGGGCACCCACCATGGCAGAGCTGGGCACGTGTGCCAGCGGCTTCCCCGGGGGCACTGCGGGCACAGGGACAGGGACAGTGACACAGGGACAGTGACACAGGGACAGTGACAGTGACACACTGCCCAGAGTGACCACAGGGACACACGGCCCGGGCACCCACCATGGCAGAGCTGGGCACGTGTGCCAGCGGCTTCCCCGGGGGCACTGCGGGCACAGGGACAGGGACAGTGACACAGGGACAGTGACAGTGACACAGGGACAGGGACAGTGACACAGGGACAACACAGCCTGGAGTCACCATGAGACAAGACAGTGATGGCACCGCCCAGAGTCACCATGACACAGGACAGGGATGGCACCATCCTGAGTCATCGTGGGGACAGGGACAGCATTGCCTGGAGCCACCATGACATGGGACAGGGACACTGACAGTGACCGGAACTGCCCGGAGTCACCCTGGGGACAGGGACAGTGACAGGGGACAAGGCCAGGGACCACGACAGGGCTGGGGACAAGGCCAGGGACCACGGATGGGTGACAATGACATGGCCAGGGACAAGGATGGGGCCAAGGACAAGGGAAACACCAGGAATGGGAACAAGGGACAAGGGCAAGGTTTGGGGACGGGGGACACAGCCGGGGATGGGGACAGGGGACAAGGGACAAGGATGGGGACAAGGACAAGGGACAACACCAGGAACGAGGACAAGGCCGGGGTTGGGGACAGGGGACAAGGCCAAGGTTTGGGGACAGGAGACAAGGCCGGGGTTGGGGACAAGGGACAAAACCAAGGCTGGGGACAGGGGACATGGCCAGGGCCGGGGACAGGGGACAGGGCCGTGGCTGGGGACAGGGTGGCCTCACCCTGCACGATGAGGTTGACCTCGGACTTGGCGATGTGGCTGCCATCCCCCACCACCTCGCAGATGTACTTCCCGCTGTCCTCCCGCGTCACCGAGCCGAAGCGGATGGACGTGGGCGAGAACTGGACACGGTCCCGGTACGGCTCTGGGGACACCGGGATGGGACATCGAGGGGACACAATGGGGACACCCCAGGGACACCCTGATGGCCCCACAGGTTTGGGGACCCCCCAGTGTCCCTGCAGAGACCCCCCCCCCCAATGTCCCCATGGGCTTTGAGCCCTCCCAAATGTCCCCATAGGCTCAGGGTCTCCCTGATGTCCCCACAGGGCACCTCAATGTCCCTGGTGTCCCTGATATCCCCCAATGTCCCCATTGTCCCCAATTTCCCCATTGTCCCCGATGTCCCCAGTGTCCCCAACGTCCCCGCTGTCCTCAGCGTCCCCAATATTGTCAACGTCCCCGATGTCCCCAGTATCCCCAAATGTCTCCACTGTCCCCCAATGTCGCCAGTGTCCCCCATGCCCCCGCTGTCCTCAATGTCGCCAGTGCCCCCATTATCCCCCAATGTCTCCCACTGTCCCTGATGTCCCCAAATGTCCCCAGTGTCCCCTGGTACCTGTGAGCTCCCCCCCGTAGTAGATCAGTGTCAGGGATGAGCCCCTCTGGAATTTCCACTCGATGCGGGCGCTGCCCGAGCTGGAGCGGAACGCGGCGCAGCGCAGCTCCACGGCTGGGAACGGGTCAGAACCGGGACAGAACCGGGTCAGAACCGGGAATGGGAACGGGTCAGAACCGGGACAGAACCGGGACAGAACCAGGAATGGGGGCAGAACCAGGACCCAGAACCGGGGCAGAGCCAGGAACGGGAATGGGACCGGGGGCAGGGTCAGAACCAGGAATGGGAACAGGTCAGAACCGGGACAGAACCGGGTGAGAACCAGGAATGGGAACAGGAATGGGAACGGGTCAGAACCAGGAATGGGAACGGGTCAGAACCGGGGTTAGAACCAGGCCAGAACCAGGAATGGGAACGGGAATGGGAACAGGAATGGGAACGGGGCAGAACCGGGCAGAACCGGGAATGGGGTCAGAACCAGGACCCAGAACCGGGGCAGAACCAGGAACAGGAATGGGACCAGGGGCAGGGTCAGAACCGGGAACGGGAATGGGTCAGAACCAGGAACGGGAATGGGGAGCGGGTCAGAACCAGGAATGGGAACGGGTCAGAACCGGGGTTAGAACCGGGCCAGAACCAGGAATGGGAACGGGAATGGGAACAGGAATGGGAAGCGGGTCAGAACCAGGAATGGGAACGGGGCAGAACCGGGCAGAACCGGGAATGGGGGCAGAACCAAAAACAGGAATGGGACCGGGGGCAGGGTCAGAACCAGGAACAGGGGCAGAACTGGGAACGGGTCAGAAGCAGGAATGGGAACAGGTCAGAACCAGGACAGAACCAGGCAGAACTGGGTCAGAACCGGGAATGGGGTCAGAACCAGGACCCAGAACCGGGGCAGAGCCAGGAACAGGAATGGGACCAGGGGCAGGGTCAGAACCGGGAACGGGTCAGAACCAGGACAGAACCGGGTGAGAACCGGGAATGGGGGCAGAACCGGGACCAGAACTAGGAACAGGGTCAGAACCAGAAATGGGACTGGGGTCAGAACTGGGACCAGAACTGGGACCAGAACCAGGGTCAGAACAGAAACAGGACCAGGGTCAGACCGGGAGCAGAACAGAACCAGAACAGGGACTGGAACCAGGGTCAGACAGAACCAGGACTGGGCAGAATGGGGTCAGACAGAACCAGAACCAGGACCAGATAGAACCAGGGTCAGAGAGAGCCAAGGTCAGACAGGACTGGACAGAATCGGAGTTGGACAGAACCAGGACTGGGACCAGGATTGACCAGAACCTGGATCAACCCCAACTGGGACCATCCAAAACTGAGATCAGCCCAAACCCAGGATCACCCTGAACTAGGATCAACCCAAACTGGGATCAGCCCAAAACTGGGACCACCTAAACTGAGACCACCCAAACCAGGCTGACCCCAAACTGAACCCCCCAACACCCCCCGGGTGCATCCCCGGGCCGGTGACACCGTGGGGACACTCCCGGTGACACCGTGGGGACACTCACGTTTGTGCTCCGGCACTTCCTGGTCCTCCGAGGTCACCTGGGCTGCGGCCAGCGCGGCTGTGGGGACACCGGAGGGGAGGGGACGTCACCGGGAGCCCCAACAGGGCCACCGGGAGGTCACCAGGAGCCCCGGGCACGGCCACCAGGAGGTCACTGGGCACGGCCACCACCGGGAGCTGGAAAATCCCGTCCGGCCACTCCTGCCCTGCCCAGCTCCTGCCCGGCTCCTGCTCGGCTCTGTCCCAGTTTCTGTTCCATTTCTGCCCAGTTTCTGTTCCATTTCTGCCCAGTTTCCACCCAGTTCTTTCCCAGTTTCTGCCTAGCTCTTTCCCAGTTTCTCCCCAGTTTCTGCCCAGTCCTTTCCCAGTTTCTCCCCAGCTCTTTCCCAGTTTTTACTCCATTTCTGCCCAGTTTCCACCAAGTCCTTTCCCACTTTCTACCCAGTTCCTGCTCAGCTCCTGCCCAATTCTTACCCAGTTTCTACTCAATTTTTGCCCAGTTCCTGCCCATTTTCTACCCAGTTTCTGCCCAGCTCTTTCCCAGTTTCTCCCCAGTTTCTGCCCGGCTCTTTCCCAGTTTCTGCCCAGTTCTTTCCCAGTTCCTGCCCAGTTCTTTCCCAGTTTCTGCCCATTTCCTGCCATCTCTGCCCAGTTCCCACCCAGTTTCTGCTATCTCTGCCCAGTTTTTACCCAGTTCATTCCCAGTTTCTGCTCAGTCTCTCCCCAGTTCTTCCCCAGTTTCTGCCCAGCTCCTGCCCAATTTCTTCCCAGTTTTTACCCAGTTTCCACTCAATTTCTGCCCAGCTCCTGCCCAATTTCTTCCCAGTTTTTACCCAGTTTCTACTCAATTTCTGCCCATTTTCTGCCCAATTCCTTCCCAGTTTTTACCCAGTTTTCTACTCAATTTCTGCCCAGTCCCTGCCCATTTCCTGCCCACTTTCGCAGGAAACCGGCCGGGAATGTCGCAATCCCGACCTCGGCAGGGACACGCCCGTCCTGTGTCCCCTTTGTGTCCCCTTTGTGTCCCCTTTGTGTCCCCTCCGGAGCTGCGACATTCCCGGTGCCGGGTTTGGCTCGGGTGACTCATTCCAGGCGGGATTGGCACCGGGATTGGCACCGGGATCGGCACCGCCCGTGCCACCTTTGCACCCCCGGGGCCGCTGCCAAGCGAAACCCGGGTGGGAAAATCGGGATCGGGGGGGGAAAAAATGGGGATTTTTTTGGGGAAGAAATGTGAATTTAGGGGGGAAAAAACTGGGATTATTTTTAAAAAATTGGGATTTGGCGGGGGGGGGGGGAGGGGGAAATTGGGATTTTTTGGGGAAAAAATTGGGATTTGGGGGGGAAAATCGGGACCTTTCGGGGGGAAAATTGGGATTGGGGGGGATAATCGGGATTTTGGAGGGGAAAAATTGGGATTTAGGGGGGGAAAATCGGGATCGGGGGAGGGGGAATGGGGATTTTTTGGGGAAAATTTTGGATTTTGGGGGAAGAAATGGGAATTTAGGGGGGAAAAAACCGGGATTATTTTTAAAAATCGGGATTTGGCGGGGGGGGAATCGGGATTTTGGGGGGTTAAATCGGGATTTTTTGGGGAAAAAATTGGGATTTGGGGGGGGAAAATCGGGACCTTTTGAGGGGAAAATTGGGATTGGGGGGGGAATAATCGGGATTTGGGAGGAAAATCGGGATTTGGGAGGGGAAAAATTGGGATTTAGGGGGGGAAAATCGGGATTGGGGGGGAAATTAGGGATTTTTTTTGGGAAAATTGGGATTTAGGGGGAGAAAATCGGGACTTTTGGGGACAAAAAAATCGGGATTTGGGGGGGAAAAATCGGGATTTTGCGGGGGGAAATTGGGATTTAGGGGAGAAAGGGGGTGGGGAATCGGGATTTGGGGAGGAAATTGGGATTTGGGGGGAGAAATCGAGATTTGGGGGAGAATCTGGACTTTTGGGGAAAAAAATCGGGATTTAGGGGGAGGAAATCAGGATTTGGGAGGGGAAAATTGGGGTTTGGGGGGAACAATTGGGTTTGGGAGGGGAAATATCAGAATCAGGATGGGATTTTGGGGCTGTTTTTGTGGATTTGGGGAATAAACAAAGGACGGGGTTGGGAAAATCCCGACCTGGTTTGGGTCTAAACGCGGCGGGATCAGGAAAATCCCAACCTGAGCCGGGACCACATTTGGGATCGGGTTAATCCCAACTCATTTTGGGTCTAAATAAACCCGGAACGGGTAAATCCCGACCCAGTTTTGGTCTAAATAAACGAGGATCAGGTTAGTCTCGACCTGGTTTGGGTCTCAATAAACCAGGACCGGGTTAATCCCGACTCATTTTGGGTCCAAATAAACCAGGATTGGGTCAGTCCCGACCTGTTTTAGTTCAAATAATTTGGGACCGAGCTAATCCCGACCCATTTTAGGTCTAAATAAACCAGGATTGGGTCAGTTCTGACTCATTTTGGGTCCAAATAAACCGGAATTGGGTCAGTCCCGACCCGTTTTGGGTCCAAATAAACCAGGATTGGGTCAGTCCCGATTCATTTTGGGTCTAAATAAACCAGGATTGGGTCAGTCCCGACTCGTTTTGGGTCCAAATAAACCAGAATTGGGTCAGTCCCGATTCAATTTGGGTCTAAATAAACCAGGATTGGGTCAGTCCCGACTCGTTTTGGGTCTAAATAAACCAGGATTGGGTCAGTCCCGACCCGTTTTGGGTCCAAATAAACCAGGATTGGGTCAGTCCCGATTCAATTTGGGTCTAAATAAACCAGGATTGGGTCAGTCCCGACCCGTTTTGGGTCCAAATAAACCAGGATTGGGTCAGTCCCGATTCATTTTGGGTCCAAATAAACCAGAATTGGGTCAGTCCTGACTCATTTTGGGCCCAAATAAACCAGGATTGGGTCAGTCCCGACTCGTTTTGGGTCCAAATAAACCAGAATTGGGGTCAGTCCCGACCTGTTTTAGTTCAAATAATTTGGGACTGAGCTAATCCCGACTCGTTTTGGGTCCAAATAAACCAGGATTGGGTCAGTCCCGATTCAATTTGGGTCTAAATAAACCAGGATTGGGTCAGTCCCGACCCGTTTTGGGTCCAAATAAACCAGGATTGGGTCAGTCCCGATTCATTTTGGGTCCAAATAAACCAGAATTGGGTCAGTCCTGACTCATTTTGGGCCCAAATAAACCAGGATTGGGTCAGTCCCGACTCGTTTTGGGTCCAAATAAACCAGAATTGGGTCAGTCCCGACCTGTTTTAGTTCAAATAATTTGGGACTGAGCTAATCCCGACTCGTTTTGGGTCCAAATAAACCAGGATTGGGTCAGTCCCGATTCAATTTGGGTCTAAATAAACCAGAATTGGGTCAGTCCCGACTCGTTTTGGGTCTAAATAAACCAGGATTGGGTCAGTCCCGACCCGTTTTGGGTCCAAATAAACCGGAATTGGGTCAGTCCCGACTCAGGCCGGGCGCAGCCCAGGAGGGATCGGGTTAATCCCGGGATTGTCGCACACAATGGAGGGGACAGGAAGGGACAGGAAGGGCCCCCCCCGCCCCAGCCCCGCTCCGGACGCGCCGCCGGGACCCCCCCGGGGCCTCTCCGGTACCGGGAGCGGCTCCGGTGCCCCCCAACCCTCACCGGGACCGTGACCCCTGCGGTGACCCCGGCCCGGTCCTGACCCCCCCCGGGTCAGGGGTGACCCCAGACCCCTCCCCCGGTACCGGCCTTGCCCCGCCCGCCCCCCACGTGCTCCCGTTAACGACCCCCGCCCCCTTTACCGAGCCTTCTCCGGTACCCACCGACCCCCCCCTTGTACCGGAGCCCCCCGGTTCTCCTCCCCCGTTAAGGACCTCGCGTTTCCTGAGCCCCCTCCCCAATTCCCGCTCTTGCCTCAATTCCCGGAGCCCCCTCCCCAATTCTTGTTCCCCTCCCCGGTTCCCGAGCCCCCTCCCCAATTTTACCCCTCCCCGGTCTCCCCTCCCCCCTTCCCCAATTCCCACCCCCCCTCCCCCACAACTTCCCGAGCCCCCTCCCCAATTCCCGCCCCTCCCCCGCTTTCCCCTCCCCCCTCCCGGTTCCCGGAGCCCCCTCCCCAATTCCCGACTCCTCCCGGTCTCCCCCGGTTCCCCCCGGTTCCCGGAGCCCCCTCCCCAATTTTGCCCCCTCTCCCCGGTTCCCCTTCCCCCTTCCCCAATTCCCGCCCTTCCCCCGGTTGCCGGAGCCCCCTCCCCAATTCCCGCCCCCCCCCCCCCCCCCTCCGGTACCCCCCGGTTCCCGGAGCCCCCCCCGCACTCACCGAGCCCCCCGAGCAGCAGCAGCAGCAGCCGCAGCCCCGCCCCGGGCGGTCCCCCGTGGTGCTCCCGGTGCCCCCGGGGCCGCTCCCGGGGCCGTCCCCGCTCCGCTCCCGCCATGGCGCCGCCGCCGCCGCCCCGCTCCAGGTGCGCCCGCCCCGCCAAGCCCCGCCCCCGACACACCCAGGCCACGCCCATCCCGCCAGGTGCCGCGTTGACCGCGCCCACTCGGCGGTCTCATTGGTCGTACCGCGCGTCGGGTCAAAGCGGCGCGCGCTGATTGGTTCAGGAGGTGCCGCCCGCGTGGGTTGATTGGTTAAAAGGGGAGGGCGGGGAGCGGCGGCCAATGGGAGAGCGCGCTGGAACTTTCTGGCCAATGGGAGAGCGCGGGGGGCGGGGCTTGGTGTTGTCATGGCGACCGGGCGGTTTCGGCCGCTGGGGGGCGCTGAGGGGACGGGAGGGGCTCCCAGTTGGGACCAGTTGGGACCAGTTGGGACCAGTTGGGACCAGTGACGCCCCAATGGCCCTGCCCAGTGCCCTCCAGTAACCACCCAGGGCTCCCAGTTTGGACCAGTTTGGACAACCCAGTTGGGACCAGTGACCCCCAGTGACCCCCCAGTATAAACCAGTGACCTCCAGTGACCACCACTGACCCCCCAGTATAAACCAGTGACCCCCAGTGACCACCACTGACCCCCCAGTATAAACCAGTGACCTCCAGTGACTCCCCAGTTACTGCCCAGGGCTCCCAGTTTGGACCAGTTTGGACAACCCAGTTGGGACCAGTGACCCCCAGTGACCTCCAGTGATCCCCCCCCGCCCCAGTATAAACCAGTGACAACCAGTGACCTCCAGTGACCCCCCAGTATAAACCAGTGACCTCCAGTGACCACCACTGACCCCCCCAGTATAAACCAGTGACCCCCAGTGACCCCCAGTGACTCCCCAGTTACTGCCCAGGGCTCCCAGTCTGGACCAGTTTGGACAACCCAGTTGGGACCAGTGACCCCCAGTGACCTCCAGTGACCCCCCAGTATAAACCAGTGACCCCCAGTGACCCCCCAGTATAAACCAGTGACCTCCAGTGACCACCACTGACCCCCCCAGTATAAACCAGTGACCCCCAGTGACTCCCCAGTTACTGCCCAGGGCTCCCAGTTTGGACCAGTTTGGACAACCCAGTTGGGACCAGTGACCCCCAGTGACCTCCAGGGTCCCAGTACAGACCAGTTGGGACCAGTGACCCCCCCAGAGCTCCCAGTTTGGACCAGTGAGCTCCAGTAACCACCCAGGGCTCCCAGTTTGGACCAGTGACCCCGCCCAGTGACAACCAGTGACCATCCAGAGCTCCCAGTTTGGACAACCCAGTTGGGACCAGTGACCCCCAGTGACCTCCAGTGACCCCCCAGTATAAACCAGTGACCCCCAGTGACCCCCCCAGTATAAACCAGTGACTCCCAGTGACCTCCAGTGACCCCCCAGTATAAACCAGTGACCCCCAGTGACCCCCCAGTATAAACCAGTGACCCCCAGTGACCTCCAGTGACCCCCCAGTATAAACCAGTGACCCCCAGTGACCTCCAGTGACCCCCCAGTATAAACCAGTGACCCCCAGTGACCTCCAGTGACCCCCCAGTATAAACCAGTGACCCCCAGTGACTCCCCAGTTACTGCCCAGGGCTCCCAGTTTGGACCAGTTTGGACCACCCAGTTTGGACCAGTGACCCCCAGCGACTGCCAGGGGTCCCAGTTCAGACCAGTGACCACCAGTGACCCCCCAGTTTGGACCAGTCACCCCCCAGTGACCCCTCTGTGACTCCCCCAGTACAAACCAGTGACCCCAAGTTCAGACCAGTGACTTCCCAGTGCCCTCCCCCAGTAATCACCCAGTGCTCCCAGTTTGGACCAGTTTGGACAACCCAGTTTGGACCAGTGACCCCCAGTGCTCCCAGTTTGGACCACCCAGTTCAGACCAGTGACCCCCAGTGACCTCCAGGGTCCCAGTACAGACCAGTTGGGACCAGTGACCCCCACCCAGTGCTCCCAGTTTGGACCAGTTTGGACAACCCAGTTTGGACCACTCCCAGTTTGGACCAGTGACCCCCCAGTTCAGGACCCTTAGGGAGCTTCAGAACAATTTTGGGGTCCCTTATGGGGTTTCAGAGCATTTTGGGGTCCCTTCGAAACTTTCAGGGCAGTTTTGGGGTCCCTTTGGGGATTTTGGGGTCTCTTTGTGAGTTTTAGGGGATTTTTGGGAAATCCCTTTGGGGTTTCCAGGGGGATTTTGGGGTCCCTTTGGGGATTTTGGGGTCTCTTTGTGAGTTTTAGGGGATTTTTGGGAAATCCCTTTGGGGTTTCCAGGGGGATTTTGGGGTCCCTTTGGGGATTTTGGGGTCTCTTTGTGAGTTTTAGGGGATTTTTGGGAAATCCCTTTGGGGTTTTCAGGCGGATTTTGGGGTCCCTTTGGTGATTTTAGTGCAGTTTTGGGGTCCCTTGTGGGATTTAAAGGGGTTTGGGGGTCCCTTTGGTGATTTTAGGGGGATTTTGGATCCCTTTGGGGGTTTTAGGGGGTTTTGTGGGTTTTGGGGTCCCTTTTGGGGTTTTGGGGTCCCTTTAGGTTGGGGATGGGCTCTGGGAAGAACCTTAAAGGACCCTACAAAAAAACAAATCCCATTTTTATTTCTTTTTTTTTTCTTTGTTCTTTTTTTGGTTTTTTTTTTTTTTTTTTTTGTTTTGTTTTGTTTTGTTTTTTAGCCTGGAATTTTTTTTTTTCCTTTTTGGGTTTTTTTTTTTTTGTTGTTTTTTTTCTTTGCAATTCCGACAGAATTTTAAAAAAAAAAAAAAAAATCCCAAAACCCCGCGCGGAGGGGGAGGGGCAAACAGAGGAGGGGGGAGGGGCAAAAATGGGGGTGGGGGAGGGGGCGTGAGGGTCCCAACCCCCCCCCCCAAAATCCCCTCCCCCCCCCCCAAACCCCAAAACCCCTCCGAGGTGGGGGAGGGGCGACCCCAAATCCCATTTTTTGGGGGGGGGGAGGGGCCCCAAATTTTAGGGTGGGGGTGGGGGAGGGGTCCCAAAATTAGGGGGGGGGAGGGGCCCGCCGGGCCCAGAGCGTGGGGGGCGAAATTTTGGGGTGCGGGGGCGAAATTTGGGGTTTTTTGGGATAATTTTGGGGAATTTGGGGGAGGGGGTGACATGATTGGGGGGGGAGGGGCAGAACCGAGCGCGGGGGGAGGGGCTGCGCGGGTGGGGGAGGGGTTTTGGGGGGGGGGGTCCCGAGGGGTTTTTGGGGGTGCGGGAATGGGGGGGGGGGGGGTGGGTGGATTTTTGGGGTGAGTTTCGGGGTTTTTGGGGTCAGTGGGTGTCGTTTTTGATGACGATCTCCAGCCCGTGCTGGCGCAGCTGCGCCCTCAGAAGCAGGTTCTTGTTCTTCAGCTCCTCCACCTGCGTTTAGGGGGGTCAGACACCCCAAAATAACCCCAAAATATCGCCCTGCACCCCAAAATATCACCCTGAACCCTAAAATATCCCCCAGCGCATTCCCAGTGCTCCCAGTAACTCCCAGTGCTCCCAGTAACCCAAAGCAGCAGGTTCTTGAAGAGCTGAAGAATCAGCTCCTCCACCTGCATTTAGGGGGGTCAGACACCCAAAAAAATCCCCAAAATATCGCCCTGCACCCCAAAATATCACCCTGAACCCTAAAATATCCCCCAGCGCATTCCCAGCGCTCCCAGTAACTCCCAGTGCTCCCAGTAACCCAAAGCAGCAGGTTCTTGAAGAGCTGAAGAATCAGCTCCTCCACCTGCATTTAGGGGGGTCAGACACCCAAAAAAAACCCCAAAATATCGCCCTGCACCCCAAAATACCCTCCAGGACCCTAAAATATCCCTCTGAATGCCGAAATATCCCCCA
This sequence comes from Ammospiza caudacuta, assembly GCF_027887145.1. Classification (NCBI taxonomy): domain Eukaryota; kingdom Metazoa; phylum Chordata; class Aves; order Passeriformes; family Passerellidae; genus Ammospiza; species Ammospiza caudacuta. Next base: position 4,072,359 of record NC_080622.1, read on the forward strand.
GTGCATTCCCAGTCCCTCCCAGTGCTCCCAGTAACCCGAAGCAGCTGGTTCTTGTTCTTCAGCTCCTCCACCTGCATTTAGGGGGGTCAGACACCCCAAAAAAACCCCAAAATATCGCCCTGCACCCCAAAATATCATCCTGAATCCCGAAATATCCCCCAGTGCACTCCCAGTAACCCCCAGTGCTCCCAGTAACCCCCAGCATCCCAAACCCGCTACAGCAGCAGGTTCTGCGTTTGGGGACCCCAAAACATCCCCCAGGGACCCCAAAATATCACCCTGCACCCCAAAATATCACCCTGAACCCTAAAATATCCCCCAGCGCATTCCCAGTGCTCCCAGTAACTCCCAGTGCTCCCAGTAACCCGAAGCAGCTGGTTCTTGTTCTTCAGCTCCTCCACCTGCATTTAGGGGGGTCAGACACCCCAAAAAAACCCCAAAATATCGCCCTGCACCCCAAAATACCCTCCAGGACCCTAAAATATCCCTCTGAATGCCGAAATATCCCCCAGTGCATTCCCAGTCCCTCCCAGTGCTCCCAGTCTGACCTGCTGGTGCAGCACCTCGCTGTCCACCTGCAGCTGCTCCAGCCCTGATCCCATTGATCCCAATGACCCCAGGCCTGATCCCATTGATCCCAATCCCATCCCAGTGACCCCAATCCCATTCCCAGTCTATCCCAGTCCATCCCAGTCCATCCCAGTCCCTCCCAGTCCGACCTGCTGCCGCAGCACCTCGTTGTCCACCTGCAGCTGCTCCAGGCCCAACCCATCGATCCCACTGATCTCAATCCCATCCCAGTGACCCCAATCCCATTCCCAGTCTATCCCAGTCCATCCCAGCCCCATTCCCAGTTTCCCCCAGTCCCTCCCAGTGCTCCCAGTCCGACCTGCTGCCGCAGCACCTTGTTGTCCATCTGCAGCTGCTCCAGGCCCATCAATCCCAGCCCCATCCCACTGATCCCAATGACCCCAGTCCCACCCCAGCCCTATTCCCAGTGCTCCCAGCCCCATTCCCAGTTTCCCCCAGTCCCTCCCAGTCTGACCTGCTGCCGCAGCACCTCGTTGTCCACCTGCAGCTGGTCCAGCCCTGATCCCATTGATCCCAATCCCATCCCAATGACCCCAGCCCTGATCCCATTGATCCCAATCCCATCCCAATGACCCCAGGCCTGATCCCATTGATCTCAATCCCATCCCAATCACCCCAGGCCTGGTCTCATTGATCCCAACCCCATTCCCAGTGCTCCCAGCCCCATTCCCAGTTTGCCCCAGTCCCTCCCAGTGCTCCCAGTCTGACCTGCTGGCGCAGCACCTCGTTGTCCATCTGCAGCTGCTCCAGCCCTGGCCCCATTGATCCCAATCCCATCCCAATGACCCCAGGCCTGGTCCCATTGATCCCAACCCCATTCCCAGTGCTCCCAGCCCCATTCCCAGTCCCTCCCAGTCCCTCCCAGTCTGACCTGCTGGCGCAGCACCTCGTTGTCCACCTGCAGCTGCTCCAGGCCCAACCCATTGATCCCACTGATCTCAATCCCATCCCAGTGACCCCAATCCCATTCCCAGTCTATCCCAGTCCATCCCAGCCCCATTCCCAGTCCCTCCCAGTCCGACCTGCTGCCGCAGCACCTCGTTGTCCATCTGCAGCTGCTCCAGCCCTGATCCCATTGATCCCAATCCCATCCCAATGACCCCAGGCCTGGTCCCATTGCTCTCAACCCCATTCCCAGTGCTCCCAGCCCCATTCCCAGTTTCCCCCAGTCCCTCCCAGTCTGACCTGCTGGCGCAGCACCTCGTTGTCCACCTGCAGCTGCTCCAGGCCCAACCCATTGATCCCACTGATCTCAATCCCATCCCAGTGACCCCAATCCCATTCCCAGTCTATCCCAGTCCATCCCAGCCCCATTCCCAGTCCCTCCCAGTCCGACCTGCTGCCGCAGCACCTCGTTGTCCATCTGCAGCTGCTCCAGCCCTGATCCCATTGATCCCAATCCCATCCCAATGACCCCAGGCCTGGTCCCATTGCTCTCAACCCCATTCCCAGTGCTCCCAGCCCCATTCCCAGTTTCCCCCAGTCCCTCCCAGTCTGACCTGCTGGCGCAGCACCTCGTTGTCCACCTGCAGCTGCTCCAGACCCAACCCATTGATCCCACTGATCTCAATCCCATCCCAGTGTTCCCAGCCCCATTCCCAGTCCCTCCCAGTCCCTCCCAGTCTGACCTGCTGGCGCAGCACCTCGTTGTCCATCTGCAGCTGGTCCAGGCCCTGCAGCTCCTCGCTCAGCCGCAGGTTGCTCTGCCGCAGCTCCTGGATGTAGTCGCAGGCCTTGGACAGGATCCCGCCCTTGCTCTGTGGGGTTCGGGGTCACTGCTGGCGCCCCAATGACCCCAAAACACCCCAAATCATCCCAAAAAAACCCCCAATAATCCCAAACGATCCCCAAAGCATGGACCTGTCCGGATTTGGTGTTCTCCATGGAGCAGTCGGGGATGATCTTGGACAGCTGCACGATCCAGTTGTTGATCTTGTCCCGGCGCCGGCGCTCCACTGAAATGGGAATTCCCAGTGGGATTGGGAGAATTGGGGACGGGGACTGGGAACGGGAATGGGAACAGGGATTGCCAGTGGGATTGGCATTGGGAACGAATGGGAACGGGGATTGCCAGTGGGATTGGCATTGGGAACGGGAATGGGAATGGGCATTGCCAGTGGGATTGGGAACAGGGACGGGATTCCCAGTGGGAATGGGATTGGGGGAATTGGGAATGGGGGAATTGGGAATGGGAACAGGGATTCCCAGTGGGATTGGGAACGGGGACGGGATTCCCAGTGGGAATGGGATTGGGGGAATTGGGAATGGGGATTAGGAATGGGGATTGGGAATGAGGATTGGGAATGGGGGAATTGGGAATGGGGGAATTGGGAATGGGGGAATTGGGAATGGGGATTGGGAATGGGGATTGGGAACGGGAATGGGAATGGGGATTGCCAGTGGGATTGGGAACAGGGACGGGATTCCCAGTGGGAATGGGGAATGGGGGAATTGGGAATGGGGATTCCCAACAGGACCGGGAATGGGGAATGGAATTGGGAATGGGGGAATTGGGAATGGGGAAAGGGAATGGGAATTCCCAATGGGGGATTGGGATTGGGAATGGGGGAATTGGGAATGAGGATTCCCAATGGGGGATTGGGATTGGGACTGGGGACGGGGAATGGGGAATAGGAACAGGATTCCCAGTGGGAACGGGATTGGGAACAGGGAATAGGAATGGGATTTCCAATGGGAATGGGATTGGGAACAAGGATTCCCAATGGGATTGGGAGAATTGGGAATGGGGGAATTGGGAATGGGGGGGGATTAGGAACAGGAATTCCCAATTGAGGATTGGGATTGGGAACGGGGACTCCCAGGTGGAATGGGATTGGGAACGGGAAACGGGAATGGAGATTCCCAACGGGAAGGGGGATTGGGAATGGGAACAGGACTGGGGATTGGGAACGGGGATTTGGAATGGGGATTGAGAACGGGGATTGGGAATGGGGATTGGGAATGGGAATAGGACTGGGGATTGGGAATGGGGATTGGGAATGGGGATTGGGAACGGGGATTGGGAACGGGGATTGGGAATGGGGATTGGGAATGGGAATAGGACTGGGGATTGGGAACGGGGATTGGGAACGGGGATTGGGAACGGGGATTGGGAATGGGGATTGGGAATGGGGATTGGGAACGGGGATTGGGAATGGGGATTGGGAATGGGACTGGGGATGGGGAATTCCCAGTGGGAACGGGGCACTGGGGACTGGGGTGTCCCTTTGGGATCGGGGTCCCCTGTCCCGGCACCTTCGTTGTGCTGTGCCCGGCGCTTCTCGTCCCGCGTGGCTCGCGGAGCCTCCGACTTCCTGGGGAGGGGCACAGGTGGGCACAGGTGTGGCACAGGTATGCCCAGCTGTGTCTGGGTATAACCCAGGTGTGCCCCAGGTGTGTCCAGCTGTGCCCCAGGTGTACCAAGGTGTGCCCAGGTGTACCTGGGTGTGCCCCAGGTGTGTTTGGGTGTGTCCCAGGCGTATCTGGGAGCGCCCCAGGTGTGCCCAGGTACTCACGGGGAGTAGGGGTGTGCGCGGGGGGCGATGGAGCGCTGGGCCCCCCCCGGGATCACCTCCTGTGGTGACATCATCACGAAAAACTGCCCTGGAGCCCAGAGCCACAGGTGAGAGACCAAAACCCCACAGGTGAGACCCAAAAACCCACAGGTGAGAGCCCAATCAGATAGGTGAGATCAAACCCCACAGGTGAGACCCAAAAACCCACAGGTGAGGCCCAACCCTACAGGTGAGACCCCAAATGCATCCACCCAGATGAGTCCCAACCCAACCCAGGTGATCCCAACCCAATCCAGGAGACCCCAAACTCACCCAGGTGACCCCAAACCTGCCCAGGTGCCCCTAAATCCAATCCACTAGTCCCCAAACCCAATCCAGCCACCCCAAAGCGTCCCAGGTGACTCCCAACCCATTCCAGGTGCCCCCAAACCCAATCCAGACTCCCCCAAACCCAAACCAGGTGCCCCCAAACCAGCCCAGGTGCCCCCAAACCCACCCAGGTGCTTTCAAACCCAATCCAGCCACCCCAAAGCACCCCAGGTGACTCCCAATGCATTCCAGGTGATGCCAAACCCACCCAGGCACCCCCAAACCAACCCAGGTGAGTCTCAACCCAACCCAGGTGCCCCCAAACCCACCCAGGTGAGTCTCAACCCAACCCAGGTGCCCCCAAACCCATCCGGGTGCCCCCAAACCCACCCAGGTGAGTCTCAACCCAACCCAGGTGCCCCCAAACCCATCCAGGTGCCCCCAAACCCACCCAGGTGAGTCTCAACCCAACCCAGGTGCCCCCAAACCCATCCAGGTGCCCCCAAACCCACCCAGGTGAGTCTCAACCCAACCCAGGTGCCCCCAAACCCATCCGGGTGCCCCCAAACCCACCCAGGTGAGTCTCAACCCAACCCAGGTGCCCCCAAACCCACCCAGGTGAGTCTCAACCCAACCCAGGTGCCCCCAAACCCATCCAGGTGCCCCCAAACCCACCCAGGTGAGTCTCAACCCAACCCAGGTGCCCCCAAACCCATCCAGGTGCCCCCAAACCCACCCAGATGAGCCCCAATTCATTTCAGGTGCCCCCAAACCCACCCAGATGAGCCCCAATTCATTTCAGGTGCCCCCAAGCCCATCCAGGTGCCCCCAAACCCACCCAGATGAGCCCCAATTCATTTCAGGTGCCCCCAAACCCATCCAGGTGCCCCCAAACCCACCCAGGTGAGTCTCAACCCAACCCAGGTGCCCCCAAACCCATCCAGGTGCCCCCAAACCCACCCAGATGAGCCCCAATTCATTTCAGGTGCCCCCAAGCCGCCCAGGTGAGCCCTTTCCAGCCAGGCTCCCACCTGTGGGCGTGGGCTGCCCCAGCAGCGCCTCGGAGCTCTGCGTGGTCACCACGGCGGGTGGCGGCGGTGGCGGCGGTGGCGGCGGCGCCGTCGGCCACACCTGCCGCGGGGAAGTAGGTGTAGTGCGTCTCGCTGGGAGCCGCCTCCGAGTCCACCTGCTCCTCGCTCGTGAACGCGCCCTGGATCACCGCCTGGCGGGGACAGGTGGGACACAGGTGAGGGACACGGGTTGGGGACAGGTGAGATTGGACGGGTGAGGGATACAGGTGTGACACAGGTGAGGGACAGGTGAGACTGGACAGGTGAGGGATACAGGGGTGACACAGGTGAGGGACACAGGTGTGACACAGGTGAGGGACACAGGTGGGGGACAGGTGAGATTGGACAGGTGAGGGAAACAGGTGTGACACAGGAGAGGGACACAGGTGAGGGACAGGTGAGGGATACAGGTGTGACACAGGTGAGGGACAGGTGAGATTGGACAAGTGAGGGATACAGGTGTGACACAGGTGAGGGACACAGGTGGGGGACAGGTGAGATTGGACAGGTGAGGGATACAGGTGTGACACAGGTGAGGGACAGGTGAGATTGGACAGGTGAGGGATACAGGTGTGACACAGGTGAGGGACAGGTGAGATTGGACAGGTGAGATGGGGACAGGTGAGGGACATGGGGGAGGGATACAGGTGTGACACAGGTGAGGGACATGGCGGGGACAGAAGAGGGACAGGTGAGATGGGACAGGTGGGACAGGGGAGAGACACAGGTGAGTGAAACAGGTGGGACAGGTGTAGGACAGGTGAGATAAGGGGGACACAGGTGAGGGACACAGGTGGGACACGGGTGTGATACAGGTGGGACACAGGTGAGACAAGTGGGACAGGTGAGGCACACAGGTGGGACACAGGTGGGACAGGTGAGGGACAAGGGAGGGACAGGAGAGTGACATAGGTGGGGGGACAAGTATGAGACAGGTGAGGGACAGGGGAAGGATGGGGGGGACAGGTGAGAGATACAGGTGTGACACACGTGGGACAGGTGAGAGACAGATGTGGGACAGGTGACACAGTTGAAGGACACAGGTGGGACAGGTATGGGATAGGTAGGACAGGTGAGACAGGTGAGGGACACAGGTGAGACACAGGTGAGGGACACAGGTGGGACAGGTGAGGGATGGGGGGGACAAGTGAGGGATACAGGTGGGACAGGTGAGGGACAGGGGAGGTATGAGGGGGACGGGGGGACAGGTCTGGGACAGGTGTGGGACAGGTGAGGGAGAGGTGAGGGACAGGGGGCAAAGGGACACAGGTGAGGGACACAGGTGGGACAGGTGAGGGACAGGGGACAGGTGGGATAGGTGGGGAGACAGGTGAGGGGCTCAGGTGGAACAGATGGGGGACACAGGTGAGAGACAGGGGGGACAGGTGAGTGACACAGGTGGGACACAGCTGATGGACAAGACACAGGTGTCACCCTGCCCCATGGCACACCTGGGTCACCACCTGGGTGGGGCACAGGTGAGGCCCAGGGCACGGCAGGGGGTGTGGCAGTGGGCGTGGCCAGGTGACGCACCTGTGTCATGGACTGTGTGGCCGGGTAGCCGCTGATGGCGCTGGTGCCCTCGGTCTGCGCGTCCAGCTGCCCGTCAGCCACCTGGATCACCCGGTACATCACCTGGGGACAGGTGGGACATACACAGGTGTGACACAGAGACCCCTAGAGCCACCCAGTGTCACCACCTGGATCACCTGGCACAGGTGGGACATCACACAGGTGTGACACAGAGACCCCAAGTGTCACCTCACAGCATCCTCCAGGTGGGCCACACCTGCTCTTAGTGTGCAACCAAAGCCCCCACAATGACCTGGTACCACCCCAGCTGCCCCCCAGGTGTGCCCAGGTGTATCCCAGGTGTGCCCAGGTGTATCCCACGTGTACCCAGGTGCCCCCAGGTATACTCCAGGTATATCCCAGGTGTGCGCAGGTGTATCCCAGGTGTGCCCAGGGGTAACCCAGGTGTGCCCAGGTGTGCCCAGGTATACTCCAGGTATATCCCAGGTGTGCCCAGGTGTATCCCAGGTGTGCCCAGGTATACTCCAGGTATATCCCAGGTGTGCCCAGGTGTATCCCAGGTGTGCCCAGGTATATCCCAGGTGTGCCCAGGTATACTCCAGGTATATCCCAGGTGTGCCCAGGTGTATCCCAGGTGTGCCCAGGTATACTCCAGGCACATCCCAGGTGTGCCCAGGTGTATCCCAGGTGTGCCCAGGTATACTCCAGGTATATCCCAGGTGTGCCCAGGTGTATCCCAGGTGTGCCCAGGTATATCCCAGGTGTGCCCAGGTATACTCCAGGTATATCCCAGGTGTGCCCAGGTATACTCCAGGTATATCCCAGGTGTGCCCAGGTGTATCCCAGGTGTGCCCAGGTATACTCCAGGTATATCCCAGGTGTACCCAGGTGTATCCCAGGTGTACTCAGGAGTATCCCAGGTGCCCCCAGGTGTGCCCATGTGTCCTCTAGGTGTACTCCAGGTGTGCCAGTGCGTACCTGCGTGCCGCCGCCCTCGGTCCTGAACACATACTTGACGCCGGGGTCGGGGAAGGTGGCGGCCGATTGGATGCTGGCGATGGCCACGCTCGTGGGGTCCTCGCCCGTGGCCACCGAGCCTGGGGGGACACCACAGTGGGGGGGGGGGGACCCCCAAATTGGGGAGGGGAACCTCAAACTGGGAGGAGAGCACCCAAAACTGGGTGGACACGAGGGTTGGGGGGGGGGGGGGGGTGGGGGGTGAAATTGGGGAGGGGTACCCCAAGCTGGGGAGAGGGTACCTCAAACTGGAGGGGCACCCAAACTGGGGAGGGGGACACGGCATTTGGGGGGGGGCACCCCAAGTTAGGGAGGGGGCACCCCAAACTGGGGGGACATACCATAAATTGGGGAGGGGGTACCCTAAACTGGGGAGGGAACCCCAAAGTGGGGGGGGGGGGGAAACCCCCAAACTGGGGAGGGGGTATCCTAACTGTAGGGAAGCACCCAAAACTGGGGAGGGACACCCCAAACTGGGGAGGGAGTATCCTAAACTGGGAGGGCACCCAAATTGGGGAGGGGGTACCCTAAATTGGGGAGGGGATACCCTAAATTGGGGAGGGGATACCCTAAACTGAGGAGGGGAAATCCAAACTGGGGAGGGGCACCCCAAATTGAGAGGACACAAGGGACTGGGAGGACACCACAAACTGGGGAAGGGGCACCCGAAATTGGGGAGGGAGAACCCCAAATTGGGGAGTGGAGGACACAGGATTGGGGAGGATACACCCCAAACTGGGAAAGGGCACCCCAAAGTGAGGGGGGATTGGGAAGGACACAAAACCTCCCCAAAACCTTCCCAATTTCTCCCCAAAACCTCCCCAATTCTCCCTAAACACCCCAAATCCTCCCCAGATCACCCCAAAGACCCCAAAACCTCCCCAAACCCCCCCAAAACCCCAATTTCGGGGTCCCCCCTCACCTTCCTGGATCTGCACCGTCCCCTCCTCGGTCTCGGCTGCTTTTTGCTGCCTGGGGTGGGGGGAACAAAACAGTGAGGGGGGGGTCCCTGAGCCCCCCAAAATCCCAAATCTGGGACATCCCCAAATCCCCCACCCCTCGTGTGTCCCATCCATGGGGCAGTTTTGGGGGTCTTGGGACTTTCTGGGGTTACAGATCAGGTTTGGGGGTGGTCTTGAGCCAGTTTTGGGGGTCCTGGGTCAGATTTGGGGGGTCCTGGGGCCATTTTGGAGTCCCAGAGCAGGTTTTGGGGTCCCAGAGCAGATTTTTGGGGTCTCATGGCAGGTTTTGGGGGTCCCAGAGCAGGTTTTTGGGGTCTCATGGCAGGTTTTGGGGTCCTAGAGCAGGTTTTTGGGGTCTCATGGCAGGTTTTGGGGTCCCAGAGCAGGTTTTTGGGGTCTCATGGCAGGTTTTTGGGGTCCCAGAGCAGGTTTTTGGGGTCTCATGGCAGGTTTTGGGGTCCCAGAGCAGGTTTTTGGGGTCTCATGGCAGATTTTGGGGTCCCACTCACCCCTTCATGGCTCAGCTCCCTCGGGCATCAGCGGGGCGGGAGCGGAGCAGCCTCACGGCCTTCAGAGCCCTGCGGGGACAGCGGGGTCAGGGACAGGGACACGGGGACACGGGGACGTGGGGACAGCAGGGACACAGGGACAGTGGGGTCAGTGACACGGGGACATGGGGACAGAGGGGTCAGGGACATGGGGATATAAGGACGTGGGGACAGCACGGTCAGGGACAGGGGGACATGGGGACAGCAGGGTCAGGGACATGGGGACAGAGTTACACTGCAGTCAGGGACATGGGGATATGGGGACTCGGGGACACAGGGACATGGGGACAGCGGGGTCAGGGACAGGGAGACGCAGGGACATGGGGACATGGGGACAGCAGGGACAGAGGGACAGTGGGATCAGGGACACGGGGACAGGGAGATAGGAGGACATGGGGACAGCAGGGATGTGGGAACACAGGGACAGCGGAGACAGGGACACGGGGACAGCAGGACACACAGACATTGGGGTATGGGGACACAGGGATACAGAGACACTGAGATATAGGGACACTGGGGACAGGGACATCAGGACAGAGGGACACTGGGGTCAGGGACAAGGGGACACAGGGATCTGGGGGTACAGGGACACCAGGACACAGGGACACTGGGATAAAGACAGACAAGGGGACAGGGACATGGGGATATGGGGACAGGGATGTGGGGACACAGGGACACACAGACACAGGGACGGGGACAGGGACATGGGGACAGGGGTGTGGACAGGACATGGGCACAGGAATACAAGGATGGGGACAGGGACATGGGCATGGGGACAGGGATGGGGACAGAGACATGAGGACAGGGACACGGGGACAAGGGGGGTCAGGGATGGGGACAGGGATGAGGATACAGGTTCACGGACAGGGACATGGGGACAGGGACAGGGGACACAGAGGGATCAAGGACAGGGGGGTCCGAGGCAGGACAGGGACGCAGGGATGGGGACAGGGACACAGGGTGGGGACAGGGACACAGGGATGGGGACAGGGACACGGGGATGGGGACACAGCAGGGACATGGGGTCGCAGGGGGTCAGGGATGGGGACAGGAACTGGGACATGGAGACAGGACCAGGATGGGGACATGGATGGGACACTGGGAAGGGACATTGGGATGGGACACCAGGATGGGACACTGGGACAGGACACTGGGACAGGACACTGGCCACCATGACCAGACACTGGCCACCACCATGGGACAGTGGCCACCACAGTGGGACCTGACACCAATGGGGACCTGGCCACCATGATGGGACAGTGACCACAGCCACCAGTGTGGGCCACCACAACTGAGCAGCGGTCACCACCTGTGACCACAGCCACACCTCCAGGTGTCCCCTCAGTGCCCCCTTCTCCCTCAGGTGACAACGTGTCCCCAAAGCCACGCAGCCTGTCCCCAAAGCCACCAGCTCACCCAGGGTGGCACTTTGGGGTCACCCCAAGGCGGCCGTAACCTCCCCCTGGGTGTCCCCAGTGTCACCCCGATCGGTGGCAGTGACACCACGGCTACCCCAGTGTCACACCGGGGGAGGAGGGGCTGTCCCTTGTCACCCCCCACCCGGGATGGGGAAATGGGGGGGACACCAGGAGGTGACAATTTGGGGGTCACTGAGGGAGGAGGATGGGGACAGATGGGGGACAGGGATGAAGGGGGTGACAGTGACACACCCAGAGGGACAAGGACCGGGGGGGGGGGGAACATGAAGGGGGGTGACAGTGACGGGGGGGGGACACAAAGGGGGAGGTGACAAAACCGGAGGGGGGTGACAGTGACAGAGACGGGGGGGTAGGAAGGGGGTGACAAAGTGGGGACACACAAAGGGGGTGACACGGGGGGAGGTGACAGTGACAGAGTGGGGACACACAAAGGGGGGGTGACACGGAGGGGGGGGGGTGACACGGAGGGAGGGGTGACAGCGACATAACGGGGACACACACACGGCGAGGGGGGGACGACAGAGGGGGGGAGGCGACACAAAAAGGGTGACAAAGTGGGGGGGGGTCCACAACGACGGCGCCACTGCCACAGCGGGGGGTGGGGACGGGCCACACGAAACGGTGACAAAGTGGGGGGGTGGGGGGGGGGGGTGGCGACACGCACGGCGGTGACACCGACACACGGGGGGGGGTGGTGACGGAGCGGGGGGAGGGGACAGCACCGGGGGGTGACAGTGACACCCCGCCGCGCGCGCCTCGGGGGGGGTCACCCCCGCCGCCCCCCCCCCCCGCCCCTCCCCGCGGGCCCGGCGGGCGCGGCCGCTCCCCCCCCCGCCTCGGGGGCGGTGCCGGGGCCGCGGTGCCGCCGTTACCGGCGGGGTTCGCCCCCCGGGGCCGCCCGGGCCCCCCCCGGTACCTCTCGGCCTCGGGCCCTGCGCGCCTTCGGCCCCTTGTCTCGCCATGGGCCCCGCACATGCGCACGGCGCCGCCGCGCCGCCATCTTGGGCGCGGGCGGAAGTTCCCCCCTCACGCGGCCCCGGCCCGGCTTCGCGCCGCCATCTTGGGCCGGGGCGCCGCGCCGGCAACGCCGCGCCGCCATCTTGGCGCCGGGCAGGGCCGCCCTCACGGCCGGGCGCCATCTTAGCGCGCGCCGCTGCCGGCGGCGCCATCTTAGACGGCGAAGGCGCGCGGCGCTTCCGCTGCCCGGCCGCCATCTTGGGTGAGGGCGGCGCCATGTTGGAAGAGGGCGGAGATGGGTGAGGGCCGTGATGGGGGTGTGGGGACAGAACCGGGCGCTGCTGAGGGTGAGGAATGCCCGCCCCACCCATCGGTACCGGAGGGGTTTGGGGGATGAGCCTGGAGATCCCGGGCTGCCCCCGTGGTGAGGCCGCTGCGGGCGCGGCCATGTTGAGGCAAAGATGGCGGCGGTGTAAACAAAGGCCGGGGTTTGTGGCCGGCCTGGTGTGGCCTCAGCGTCGCCTCGGTGTCCCCCTGTCCCCGTGGGCCTCTGTCCTCTTGTTCCTGTGTGTCTGTGTGTCCAGCTGCCCACACACATTCTGTCCCCGTGTCCCCAAATGTCCCCATGTCCCCATATCCCAATGTCCCCAAATGACCTCAAGTCCCAATGTCCCCACGTTTCCCTGTCCCAAAGTCCCCAAATGTCCCCATGTCCCCTTATCCCAATGTCCCCATTTCTCCCTGTCCCAATGTCCCCATGTCCCCTTATCCCAATGTCCCCATTTTTCCCTGTCCCAATGTCCTCAAATGTCCCCAAATCCCCTTATCCCAATGTCCCCGTGGCTCCCTGTCCCAATGTCCTCAAATGTCCCCCAATGTCCCCAGTATTTCTAAATTTAAAAAGAAAAAAGTTATAAAAATTGAAAAAAAATTTTTTTAAAGAAATAAAATAATAAAAATTATTTTAAAATAAATTTTAAAATAAAAATAAAAAAGTAAAATTAAATATGAAATTTAAAATATAAAATATAAAATGAAATGTAAAATAAAAATTAAAATAAAATAAAGTAAAATAAAATAAAATAAAATTAAATTAAAATAAAATTAAATCTATAAATAAACACCAACAGCCCACCAGCATCTCTGACGCTGGAATTCCCACCTTGGTATTTTTATTATTCTCATTTAATTATCATTTAATTCTCATTTTATCATTATTTATTTGCACTCTGCTCTGGGGGGGCCCTGCCCACGCTCAGCGCTCGCCCCCCCCCAGGGCTGCCAGAGGGTCCCGGGGGGATTTGGGGGGGTCCCAAGGGGATTTGGGGGGGTCTCAGGGGTATTTGGGGGGGTCCCCGGGGGCAATTTTGGGGTTCCCAGGGCGATTTGGGAGGGTCCCAGGAGGGCATGGGCAAAGTGGGGTTTGGGGGGCACCACGGGCACGGCCCGGGCCAGCATCACCCGCGCCCCCAAAATGGGGAGGGGGCGGCGGGAGCTGCGCAGGGGGTCCGGGAGCGGCCCCAGAGATTTGGGGCGCCCATCCCGGCTCGGATCTGGGGGTCCCAGGGGGTCCTGGGATTTGGAGGGCTCAGCCAGGAGCGGCCCCAGAGATTTGGGGCGCCTGTCCTGGATCGGATTTGGGGGTACCGGGGTGTCCCAGGATTTGGGGGGCTCGGCCACGATCGGCTCCAGGGGTCTGGGGGTGTCCCAGGATTTGGGGGGCTCGGTCACGATCGGCTCCAGGGGTTTGGGGGTGTCCCAGGATTTGGGGGGCTCGGTCACGATCGGCTCCAGGGGTTTGGGGGTGTCCCAGGATTTGGGGGGCTCGGTCAGGATCGGCTCCAGAGATTTGGGGCACCCGTCCCAGATCAGATTTGGGGGTCCATGGGGGTCCCAGGATTGGGGGGCACCAGCCTGGGTCACATTCAGGGGTCTGGGGGGCTCACCCCACATCGGCTCCAGGGATTTGGGGGTGTCCCAGGATTTGGGGGGCTCACCCCAGATGGGCTCCAAGGGTCTGGGGGGCTCATCCTGGATCAGCTCCAGGGGTTTGGGGGGCTCATCCTGGATCAATTTTGGGGGTCTCAGGGACCCATCCTGGATCAGCTCCAAGGGCCTGGGGGTCCCCAGGATTTTGGGGGGCTCATCCTGGGTCAGCTGCAGAATTTTGGGGGCCGGGTCAGGGGGAGAGGGGGAAGTCAGGGTGGTCCCGAGGGTGACACCGGCCCCATCTGGGACCCCCCCAGGAACAGCCCCCAGGGTTGGGGGCTCGGGGGGCTCTTGGGGGGGCTGGGCTGGAGGAGACCCCCCAAAATCCCGGGGATCCCCCTCCCCTGGGATGAGGGGCTGGGATCCAGCTCCATCCGCCTCCCCATTCCCAGCGGGACCCCCGAGCCCCCCTCCCTCACCCCACACCCCCATCCTGGGGCTGGGGTCTCCCCCTGCAGCCCCCTCCCCATGGGGGTGCTGGGGGGGGTCCCCCACTCCTGGACCATCCTGTTCTGGGGGCGTTTGGGCCAAGATTCCTGGGATTTTGGGGTTCTCTGGGATCTCTTGGTTCTCTGGGATCTCCAGGATTTTTGGGATCTCTGGGATCCCTGGAATCTCCTGGATCTCCAGAAATTCTGAGATTTTTGGGGTCTTTTGAATCTCTGGGATCTCCAGGACTTTTGGGATTTTTGGGGTCTCTGGGATCTCTTGCTTCTGTGGGATCTCTGGGATCTCCAGGACTTTTTGGGTGTCTGGGATCCCTGGGATCTCCTGGATCTCCAGGACTTTGGGGATTTCTGGGATCTCCAGGATCTCTGGGATCTCTCGGTTCTCCAGGATTTTTGTGATTTCTGGGGTCTCTGACATCTCTGGGATCTCCAGGATCTCTGAGATCTCTCGGTTCTCCAGGATTTTTGTGATTTTTGGGGTCTCTGACATCTCTGGGATCTCTGGGATCTCCAGAACTTTTGGGATCTCTGGGATCTCTCGGTTCTCCAGGATTTTTGTGATTTTTGGGGTCTCTAACATCTCTGGGATCTCCAGGACTTCGGGGATCTCTGGGATCTCCAGGATCTTTTGGTTCTCCAGGGCTGTCCCCTGACTCAGGGGTCCCTCGGGGGTCCCCAGGGGGCTGAGCTCGTTGTGGGCGCTCAGGAAGATTTCGTCGGGGTCGGAGTCGGGCTCGGAGGCGCCGGGGGCCAGGAAGAACATGTCCTGCTCCGTGCACTCCTCGATGGACAGGTAACTGTCGGGCTGCTCCGCCCAGCGCTCACCTGGCTGTGGGGTGGGGGGGGACACGGATGGGACCCCCAGGCAGGGGCGGGAAACGTGGGTGGGTTCACTGTGTCCCCATGTCCATCCCATCCCATCGATGCCATCCCAACCCATTGATCCCCATTGATCCCATTGATCCTATGCCATTGATCCCATTGATCTATGCCATTGATCCCATTGATCCTATTGATCCCATCCCATTGATGCCATCCCATCACATTGATCCCATTGATCCCAACCCATCTATTCCATTGATCCCATCCTATTGATCCCATCGATCCCATTGAACCCATTGATCCCATGCCATTGATCCCACTGATCCTATTGATCCCATCAATCCCAACCCATCTATTCCATTGATCCCATCCTATTGATCCCATCGATCCCATTGAACCCATTGATCCCATTGATCCTATTGATCCCATCAATCCCAACCCATCTATTCCATTGATCCCATCGATCCCAACCCATCTATTCCATTGATCCCATCCTATTGATCCCATCGATCCCAACCCATCTATTCCATTGATCCCATCCTATTGATCCCATCGATCCCAACCCATCTATTCCATTGATCCCATCCTATTGATCCCATCGATCCCAACCCATCTATTCCATTGATCCCATCCTATTGATCCCATCGATCCCAACCCATCTATTCCATTGATCCCATCCTATTGATCCCATCGATCCCATTGAACCCATTGATCCTATGCCATTGATCCCATTGATCCCACTGATCCTATTGATCCCATCAATCCCAACCCATCTATTCCATTGATCCCATCCTATTGATCCCATCGATCCCATTGATCCCATTGATCCCATTGATCCTATGCCATTGATCCCATTGATCTCATCTCATCCCATTGATCCCATTGATCGCATCCCTCTGATCCCACCCCAATCCCATCCCATCAATCCCAATCCCATGGATCCCATCCTAACCTCATTGATCCCATCGATCCCATCCCACTGATCCCGTTGATCCTATCCCAATAATCTCATCCCATCCCATCCTATCCATTTGATCCCATCCCAATCCCATTGATCCCACCCCATCCCCAAATGCCGGGAACGCCACTGGGTGCTCACGTTCATGAACCCGCTCTCCATCCCCTCCTCCACGGCCAGGAACTCATCCCCGATCCCGGGGGTCCCGTCCTCGATCCCGGGCGTCCCGTCCTCGATCCCGGGGCTCCGCGGCGCCGCCTCTGTGTCGCCGCCGCCCTCCAGCCACGTCTCGGGGCCGTCCAGGAAGGCGAAGGAGTCGCGGAGCTCCAGGGAGAGCCGGCTCTGCTCCGCCTCTTCTGAGGGAGAGCCGGGAGCGCTCGGTACCGGCAGCCACCCGATCCCGGGGTCCCCCAATCCCGGTGTCCCTCCGATCCCGATGTCCCCCTGATCCCAGTGTTCTGCCAATTCTGGTGGCCCTCCGATCCCGGTGTTTCCCAATCCCGGTGTCCCCCAATCTCGCTGTCCCCTCTATCCCGGTGTCCCCATGATCCCGGTGCCCCCTAGTCCCGGTGACGCTTTATCCCGGTGTCCCCCTGATCCCATTGTCCCTCGATCCCGGTGTCCCCTCTATCCCGGTGTCCCCCCATCCCTACGTCCCACCAATTCCAGTGTCCCTCTGATCCCATTGTTCCCCCGATTCCCGGTGTCCCCTCTATCCCAGTGTCCCCCAATCCCAATATGCCCCTGATCCCGGTGTCCCCCGGTCCCGATGTCCCTTTGATCCTGGTGTCCCCCAATCCCGGCGTCCCCTCAATCCCGGTGTCCCTCCAGTCCCAGTGTCCCCTTATCCCGGTGTCCCCGAAACCCAGTGTCCCCCCAATCCCGTTGTCCCTCCAGTCCCGATGTCCCTTCTATCCCAGTGTCCCCCAGTCCCGGTGTCCCCCAATCCCGGCGTCCCCTCAATCCCGTTGTCCCTCCAGTCCCGATGTCCCTTCTATCCCAGTGTCCCCCAGTCCCGGTGTCCCCGCGGTCCCTCGGCGGTCCCACACCGCGGGCTCTCACCGGAGCGGGGCCGGGGGTCCCGGGCGGGCTCGGGGGCGCTGCCGGGGCTCTGCTCCCGTTCCAGCGCGGGGCACGGGAGCCCGCGGGTGAGGCGGGACAGGTTGGAGGTGATGTGCGGCGGGACGGTGACCGCGAAGGGGCCCGAGATGTGCAGCCCCGCGCATTTCTCGGCGCGGGAGCGGCCGCCGACCCCCGGCCCGCCCCGGGGGGCTTTGGGGGTGGTGGGCTCCGACTTGGTGCTGCTCTCGGCCGCCGCTTCCAGCGGCTCCTCCAGGCTCTCGTCCAGCTCCGGAGGCGGCTCCGGGGCCGCGGGGGTCGCGTCCGAGCTGTGCTGCCGCTGCGGCCGCAGCTTCACCGACAGCTTCGGCAGCAGCCGCGCCGCCTCCGGGCCTGCGGGGGAACGCGTCCGGAGCGGGGCCGGGGTACCGGGGGTACCGGGGGTACCGGGGGGACCGGGGGGACCGGGGGTACCGGGGGTACCGGGGGTACCGGGGGAGCGGGGGGACCGCGGGGTGTGGGGGATCTGAGGGGACAGAGGGACAATCCCCAGGGGACAGAGGGACAATCCCCAGGGACAGAGGGACAATTCCTGAGGAATTAGAGGGACAATCCCGAGGGGACAGGGGGACAGTTCCTGGGAGGACAGGGGGACAGTTCCAGAGAGGACAGAGTGACAATCCCCAGGGGACAGAGGGACAATCCCAGGGGACAGAGGGACAGTCCCATGGGGACAGAGGGACAGTTCCTGAGAGGACAGAGGGACAATCCCAAGGAGACAGAAGGACAACCTCAAGGGTTGGAGGGATAATTCCTGAAGGGACAGAGGAACAACCCCAGGGGACAGAGGGACAATCCCGAGGGGACAGAGGGACAATCCCAGGGGACAGAGGGACAATCCCGAGGGGACAGAGGGACAATCCCAGGGGACAGAGGGACAATCCCCAGGGACAGAGGGACAATCCCAGGGGACAGAGGGACAATCCCCGGGGACAGAGGGACAATCCCAGGGGACAGAGGGACAATCCCCAGGGACAGAGGGACAATCCCCCGGGACAGAGGCCCCCCTTACCGGACGGTCCGGAGGGGCCGGAGCTGAGCGAGTCCATGCTCTTGGCCGGCCGCAGAGTGACCTTCCCGCACTTCTCTGGGAATGGGGCAGGAGAAGGGGATTTGGGGGATTTTGGGGGGATTTGGGGGGATCTGGGGACACCCCCCACCACCCCAGTCCATGGGATCCCCCCCGAATTCCCACCTTTCTCCTCAGCCTTCCCTGATTTCCGCTTGGCCTCGTGCCCGGAGCGGCCCAGGTTGAAGATGGATCTCCACTTCTTGGCCTTGAGGGAGCCCTTGCTCCTGTGGGGACACCTGGGATACACCTGGGCATGCCTGGGTGCACCTGGGCACACCTGGGATACACCTGGGGGCACCTGGGATACATCTGAGGGCACCTGGGATGCACCTGGGCACACCTGGGATACACCTGGGCACACCTGGGATATACCTGGGATACACCTGGGCACACCTGGGATATACCTGGGATACACCTTGGCACACCTGGGCACCTGGGATACACCTGGGCACACCTGGGATACACCTTGGCACACCTGGGCACACCTGGGATACACCTGGCCACACCTGGGGAACACCTGGGGATAACTGGGGGACACCTGGACTATATCTGGGGGCACCTGGGCAGACCTGGCACACCTGGGCACACCTGAGGGCACCTGGGATATACCTGGGATACACCTTGGGGCACCTGGGGTACACCTGGACACACCTGGGGACATCTGAGATACACCTGGGGGCACCTGGGGTACACCTGGACACACCTGGGGACACCTGAGATACACCTGGGGGCACCTGGGGTACACCTGGACACACCTGGGGACATCTGAGATACACCTGGGGGCACCTGGGGTACACCTGGACACACCTGGGGACACCTGAGATACACCTAGACATATCTGGGGACACCTGGGGGCACCTGGGATACACCTGGGCACACCTGGGATATACCTGGGGGCACCTGGGATATACCTGGGATACACCTGGAGGCACCTGGGATACACTTGGGGGCACCTGGGCACACCTGGGGGCACCTGGACACACCTGGGGACACCTGGGGATAACTGGGGGACACCTGGGCTACATCTGGGGGCACCTGGGCAAAACCGGCACACCTGGGCACACCTGGGTACACCTGAGATACACCTGGGCTACACATGGGGGCACCTGGGGGACTTCTGAGCACACCTGGAGGGACACCTGAACACACCCTGGCACGCCAGCTGGGTCACAGTGAGTTGGGTTTGGGGGTCCCTGGGGGTCCCCGGGGTGGGGTGGGGGTGCCACCTGTGCCCAGGTGTGCCCGCTGGCCGTACCTGTGCTCGCTGAGCTCGATGATGGTGTGGTAGGGCCGCATCTGGGGGGGGCCGTCGCCCTGGCTCAGCGCGGCCGGGACGTGCAGGGGGGGCACAGCCCCGGGCAGGAGCAGCGAGCGACGGGCACTGTCCCCACCTGGGACCCCAAAATGGGACAATGTCACCTCAGGGACCCAAAATGGGACAGGGTCACCTCAGGGATCCAGAGACCCCAGCCTGGGACACCATAATGGGACAGGGTCACCTCAGGGACACAAAATGGGAACCCAAAATGGGACAGGGTCACCTCAGGGACACAAAATGGGACCCCAAATTGGGACAGGGTCACCTCAGGGACACAAAATGGGACCCCAAAATGGGATAGGGTCACCTCAGGGGTCCAGAGACCCCAGGCTGGGACCCCATAATGGGACAGGGTCACCTCAGAGACACAAAATGGGACCCCAAAATGGGACAGGGTCACCTCAGGGACCCAACCTGGCATTGGAGAGTGATGGGGGCATTTCCCCCCGGAGACTCCCGAAAGTGGGGAGTCAATGTCCCCTGGGACCCCCAATGTCCCCTTGGGACCCCCACCCAAGGCCAGGGGGGATTATCCCCCTGGAGACCCCAAACTGGTGTCTCCTCAATGTCCCTGTGCTGTCTCTTCAATGTCCCCACAGTGTCCCTGCCGTGTCCCCCTGATGTCCCCACAGTGTCCCTGTGGCGTTCCCCCTGCTTTCCCCATGGTGTCCCCCTCGAGGTCCCCGTGCTGTCCCCCTGCTGTCCCCCCAGTGTCCCTCCAGCGTCTCCCCAATGTCCTCGCAGTGTCCCCCCAATATCCCACAGTGTCCCTGCCGTGTCCCCTCAATGTCCCCCTAATGTCCCCCCAATGTCCCTCTGCTGTCTCCGCGCTGTCCCTGCAGTGTCTCCCCAATGTCCCCATGGTGTCCCCCCAGTGTCCCCCAATGTCCCCACAGTGTCCCCCCACTGTCTCCCGATGTGGCCCCAGTGTGCCCCCCAATGTCCCCATGGTGTCCCCACAGTGTCCCCCGATGTTCCCACAGTGTTCCTGTGGTGTCCCCCCCGCTGTCCCCACGGTGTCCCCCCAATGTCTCCCCAATGTCCCCGTGGTGTCCCCCCAATGTCTCCCCAATGTCCCCGTGGTGTTCCCCCTGGTGTCCCCTCCAGTGTCCCCTGGTGCCCCCGCGAGGTCCCCACAACGTCCCCCCGATATCCCTGCAGTATCCCTGCAGTGTCCCCGTGCTGTCCCCTGGTGTCCCCGCGGTGTCCCCGCAGTGTCCCCCCGCTGTCCCCCCGGTGTCCCCGCGGTGTCCCTGCCTGGCAGCGGCGCGTCCCCGAAGAGCTGCTCCACGTGAGTGAGGATGAACTCCACCACGATGGACTGCACGCGCACCTCCATGAACGCCGCCGTGCCGTTGAACCCCGAGGCCTCGATGTCCCTCGAGCTGGGCACAGCGGGGACACCGGGGTCACCAGGGGTGGGGGGACAGCTGGGTCACCATGGGGTCACCAGGGGTGAAGGGACAGTGGGGTCACTGGGGATAAGCGGACAGCGGGGACAGCAGGGTCACCAATGGGTGAGGGGACAGGAGGGTCACTTCAGAATGAGGGGACAGTGGGGACAGTAGGGGTGAGGGGACAGCAGGGTCACCTCAGGGTTAGGGGACAGCAGGGGACAGTGGGGTCACTGTGGGATGAGGGGACAGCAGGGTGAGGGGGACAGTGGGGACAGCAGGGTGAGGGGACATCAGGGGACACAGGATGGAGGGTGATGGATGAGGGTGGCAGGGGTGACAGTGGCAGGAGTGAGGGTGACAGGGCTGAGGGTGACAGGGATAGCAGTGACAGGAGTGAGGGTGACAGGGCTGAGGGTGATGGGGATGAGGGTGATAGTTACAGGTGACAGTGACAGGACTGAGGGCGACAGGGGTGAGGGTGATGGGGTTGAGGGTGGCAGTGACAGGTGACAGTGACAGGGCTGAGGGTGACAGGACTGAGGGTGACAGGGCTGAGTGTGACAGGGGTGATAGCGATGGGGCTGGCAGTGACAGGGGACAAGCGTCCAGACAGTGACAGTGACAGGTAACAGCAACAGGTGACAGTGACAGGTAACAGCACAGGTGACACTGCCAGGTGACGCTGCCAGGTGACGCTGCCAGGTGTCCCTCACCGCAGCAGGTTGGGCGCCCAGACGATGGCCAGGTTCCTGGCGTGCATGTTGGTGCGCCCGCTGTGCGCCGCCATGCGCAGCAGGTGCCGCATCAGGAACTCCAGCGTCCTGCGACAGCAGTGCCACACCTCAGTGCCACCGCAGGGGACACGGTGACACCGCCCAGGGGACACTGCCGGGGATGTCACCAACCCCTTTCACCTGTAGTGAGGCGCCGGCAGCTCCTTGAGCACCTCCTTGATCTTCACCAGCCGCGCCTCCTCCATCTGGATGGCCACGGCGTCCTGCGGGCACAGCGCGGTGACGGCGCGGTGACGGAGCCACCCGCCACCCTGGGGACACTCTGGGGACATGTGGGGACGTCAGGGACTCACGGCAAACTTGTCGTAGAGCTGGTAGGTGAGCAGGGGGTTGGGCAGCTCGCGGCAGTAGGCCTTGCACAGGGAGCTGACGCAGTGGACGTCCTGCAGGTAAATGTCCCGCGACAGGTCCGGGCTGCGCTGGGCCTCAAACTCCGTCCTGGGGTGGGATTTGGGGTTTGGGGATTTGGGGTTTGGGATTGGGATTTGGGGTCTGGGCTGCGCTGGGCTTCAAACTCCTGCCTGGGATGGGATTTGGGGTTTGGGGTTGGGATTTGGGGTCTGGGCTGCGCTGGGCTTCAAACTCCTGCCTGGGATGGGATGTGGGGTTTGGGGTTTGGGGTTTGGGGATTTGGGGTTTGGGGTCTGGGCTGCGCTGGGCTTCAAACTCATGCCTGGGGTGGGATGTGGGGTTTGGGGATTTGGCGTTTGGGATTGGGATTTGGGGTCTGGGCTGTGCTGGGCTTCAAACTCCTGCCTGGATTTGGGATTGGGACTGGGGTCTGGGCTGCGCTGGGCTTCAAACTCCTGCCTGGGGTGGGGATTTGAGGTTTGGGGATATGAGGTTTGGGGATTTGGGGTTTGGGATTGGGATTTGGGGTCTGGGCTGCGCTGGGCTTCAAACTCCTGCCTGGGGTGGGATTTGGGGTTTGGGGATTTGGGGTTTGGGATTGGGGGTATGGCCTTGGCATCCAGACTGTGCTGTGCCTCGAACTCTTGACTGGGATGGGATTTGGGATTTGGGATATGGGATTTGGGATTTGGGATTTGGGATTTGGGATGGGGCTCTGGGCAATTCTGGGTTCCCCCAGGAACAGGAGAGAAAAGTGCTCAGGGGAAGAAGTGGAGAAGGGAAAAACTGTCCCGGGGAAAGTGAAAGAGAACGGGCAGGGAAAACCCCAAAAACAATAAAGAGGGAAAAAGGGAAGGAAAGGAGCGGGGGAAGAGGGGCCGGAGCGGGATGGGGGAAGGGAGGGGGCAGGGGGGGAGAGAGGATGGGCCCGTCCCTGTCAGCCCGAGTCCGGTCCCACCCCTGCTTCCACCTTTTCCCATCCCATTCCTGCCCCCTCCCTCCCGCCCTCTCAGTCCCAGCATCCTCCAGACTCCACCCCTATCCCATCCCATCCCATCCCATCCCACCCCATCCCATCCCGCCCTGTTCCCCACTCCATCCTCATCCTTATTACCATTCCCAACCCCACTCCCATCCCATCCCTGCCTCGTTCTGATCCCAACCCTGATCCCCCCATCCTCCTCTGTCTTGATCCTGCCCTGTTCCCACTGGATCCCAGTCCTGCCTCAATCCCTCCGCATTCCCGCCCCAATCCTTTCTCCATCCTGATGCCAATCTCCATCCCTGCCCTGTTCCTGCCCCAACCCCTGCCCCGTCCTGATCCGGATTCCTTCCCATCCCTGTTCCTGTCCCTATTCCTGAATCAATCCCATCCCATCCCATCCCATCCTGTCCCCAATCCCATCCTATCCCAATCCTATCCCATCGATCCCATCCCATCCCATCCCATCCCTTCCCATTGATCCCATCCCATTGATCCCATCCATCTCATTGATCCAATCCTGATCACATCCCATCCCTTCCCACTGATCCCATCCCATCCCATCCCATTGATCCCATCCCATCCCATCCCATCCCATCCCATCCCATCCCATCCCATCCCATCCCCTTGATCCTATCCCAATCCCATCCCGTCCCCAGTCCTGTCCCTGATCCCGTCCCCAGTCCTGATCCCAATCCCATCCCGTCTCCAGTCCCATCCCATCCCAATCCCCGATCCCATTCTCATCCCCAATCCCATCCCAATCCCAATCCCATCCCATCCCCATCCCGGTCCCGCTGACCGCAGCCGCTGTGTGTTGGAGGACACCCCGGACAGGCGGTAGATGCCATCGACCACCCCGTGCTGCTCCACGAACTCCGTGCAGCTCCGGAGCACCTGCGGCACTGCGGGGCACGGCCCGGCCCCGCGGGGTCCCGGTGAGCCCCATCCCATGGGACCCCACTGATCCCCATCCCATGGGATCCCACTGATCCCAGACCCCACAGGGCCACTGGTTCCTGAGGGATGGGGCCACCAACTCCACAGGATTAGGCCACCAAATCCCAAGAAATGAGGACACCAACTCCACCGGGATGAGGCCACCACATTACAAAGGATGAAGCCACCATCTCCAGAAGGACAGAGTCACCAAATCCCAAAGGATGGAGCCACCAAATCCCAAGGAACGAGGCCACCAAATCCCGAGGAACAGGACCACCAAATCCATGGGGATGAGGCCACCAAATCCCAAAGGATGGAACAACCAAGCCCACAGGATTAGGACACTGAATTCCAAGAAATGAGGACACCAACTCCACTGGGATGAGGCCACCAAATCCCAAGGAACAAGGCCACCAAATCCCCGGGGATGAGGTCACCACATTCCAAAGGATGGAGCCACCAACTCCAGAAGGACAGAGTCACCAAGTCCCAAAGGATGGAGTCACCAAATCCCAAAGGATGAGGCCACCAAATCCCAAAGGATGAGGCCACCAAATCCCGAGGAATGGGGCCACCAAATCTGCAGGGATGAGGCTACCAACACTACAAGATTAGGCCACCAAATCCCAAGAAATGAGGACACCAACTCCACCGGGATGAGGCCACCACATTCCAAAGGATGAAGCCACAAAATCCCAAATGATGAAGCCACCACATCCATGGGGACGAGGCCACCAAATCCCAAAGGATGGAGCCACCAAATCCACGGGGATGAGGCCATCAAATCCTGAGGAACAAGGCCGCTAAATCCCAAGAAACAGGGCCACCAAATCCAAAAGGATGGAGCCACCAAATCCACAGGGATGGAGCCACCAAATCCCAAAGGATGGAGCCACCAAATCCCAAAGGATGAAGCCACCAAATCCATGGGGATGAGGCCACCAAATCCTGAGGAACAAGGCCACCAAATCCATGGGGATGAGGCCACCAAATCCCAAAAGATGGAACCACCAAATCCTGAGGAACAGGGCCACCAAACCCCAAGGAACAAGGCCACCAAATCCATGGGGACAAGGCCACCAAATCCCAAAGGATGAAGTCACCAAATCCCAAGGAACGAGGCCACCAAATCCTGAGGAACAGGGCCACCAAATCCGTGGAGATTAGGCCACCAAATCCCAAAGGATGAAGCCACAAAATCCCAAATGATGAAGCCACCACATCCATGGGGACGAGGCCACCAAATCCCAAAGGATGGAGCCGCCAACCCCAAGGCCCAGACCCCTCCACCCCTCAGGCCCAACCCCCCTGAGATTGGAGCCCCAGCGAGCTCCAACCCCCCCAAATCCCGGCCGAGCCTCGGTGGCCGCGACGCTTCCTGGAGCCCCGGTGACGCAACGGGTGGCGCAAGTCCCCTCCGAGTCCCCTCGGGGGCCCCTTCCCCGCTTCCCACGGTGGCCCTGGTGGCCCTGCTGTCCCCTGGGGGGCTCGGGGAGGGTGGTGGCACTCACCGTCCTGCCCCGAGTGCTGGAGATGCTCCTGGAGGTCGCAGCCGAAGAGGCGCTCCCGGGAGCCGCCCTTGCGCCTCGCCCGCTGCCGGGCCTTGAGCGCCAGGGACATGGGGACACGGGGACAGCGCCGGGGACAGCGCGGGGGACACGGCCGGGGGCGCGGGGGCCACGCCAGGGGGGTCCCGGCGCTGTCCCCGCTGGGGCGGCAGGAAAGCGGAGGCCGCGCTCGAGGCGCTTCCTGCTCCCCGCGGCCACAGCGAAACCACAGCGAGGGCGGGGACGCCTGCGCACACGCGTGTGCAAGGGGCACGCCCTGGGGACAGGGGAGGTGTGAGCGTGTGAGGGACACGGCCTGGGGACACCTGAACGTGTGAGGGACACCTGAGTGTGTGAGGGACAGGCCTGGGGACACCTGAGTGTGTGAGGGACACCTGAGTGTGTGAGGGACAGGCCTGGGGACACCTGAGTGTGTGAGGGACACACCTGGGGACACCTGAGTGTGTGAGGGACACCTGAGTGTGTGAGGGACATGGCCTGGGGACACCTGAGTGTGTGAGGGACACACCTTGGGGACAGGGACAGGCCAATGTGTGTGACACACCTGGAATCACTTGGGCACATCTGGGGGCATTTGACCACACCTGGGGACACACCTGGGGATATTTGGGGACATCTGGGCACACCTGGGGACATCCTTGCACACCCCCTTGCACACTTATTCCCCCCCTTGCACACTCCCCTGCCCCCCCACCAGCTCACCTGCACCCCCACCCCACTCCGGCCCACAGTGCCACCCCTGTGTCACCCCGTGTCACCTTTGTCACCCACATGTCTCAGCGTCACCCCCATGTCTACCCTGTGTCACCTGTGTCACCTCTGTGTCTCAGTGCCATCCCCGTGCCACCCACATATCACCCATGTGTCACTGCGCCAACTGCATGTCACCTACACGTCTGTGTCACCCGTATGTCTCAGTGTCACCTCATGTCACCATGTCACCCGTGTGTCACCTATGTGTTACCATGTCACCCGCCTGTCTCAGTGTCACTCCCGTGTCACCGTGTCACCAATGCCATCCCCGTGTCACCCACATTACACGTGTCACCCGCGTGTCTCGCTGTCACCCATGTCACCCCCCCGTGTCACCTGTGTGTTACCGTGTCACCCACATGTCTCAGTGTCACCCCCATGTCACCATGTCACTCACGCCAGTCCTGTGTCACCCGCGTGTCTCGGTGTCCCCCCGGTGTCCCCATTGTCCCCAAGGCGTCACACGGGTCCCAGTCCCGCGGGTCCTTTATTTACAGGGTCTATACACGGCTGTACAGCCCCTCCCCCACCCGGGGGGGAGGGGACACGGCTGTCCCCAAGGGCCACCAACCCATGGGGGAGGGGACACGGCTGTCCTCAGTGCCACCCAGCCCGGGGGGGTTTGGGGGGACACGGGGTCTCCTACCCCGCTCGGTTTTGGGGAGTTTGGGGGGTCCTGGGGGGGGTCCCCGATGTCACCACGAGTGTCCCCAGCCCCTGCTTGGGTGGCACCAGGGGACAGGACCTTGTCCTGGGGCTTGTCCCCAGTCCTGTGATGGCAGGGAGGTGGCACTTGAGGACCAGAGTCCATCCTTGACCCCACAGCAGCAGGGAGGGGACACTTGGGGACAGGAGCTTGTCCTGGGGCTCGTCCCCAAGCCTGTGACAGCAGGGCGGTGGCACTTGGGGACCAGAGTCCATCTCTGAAGCAGGGAGGTGACACTTGGGGACCAGAGAATGTCCTTGAGCTCCTTGGTGGTGTCCTCAAGCCTGTGCCAGCAGCAAGGTGACACTTGGGGACCGAAGAATGTCCTGGGGCTTGGTGGTGTCCCCAACTCCATGTGCCAGCAGGGAGGTGACACTTGGGGACTGAAATCCATCCTTGTCCCCACACCAGCAGGGAGGTGACATTTGGGGACCAGAGTCCATCCTGACCCCACACCAGCAGGGAGGTGACATTTGGGGACCAGAGTCCATCCTGACCCCACACCAGCAGGGAGGTGACACAATTCTGGGGCACTGTCCTTGTCCCCAACCCTACACCAGCAGGGAGGTGACATTTGGGGACCAGAGTCCATCCTTGTCCCCAGCCCCACAGAAGCAGGGAGGTGACACTTGGGGACTGAAATAATCCATCCTTGTCCCCACACCAGCAGGGAGGTGACAGTTCTGGGGCGCTGTCCTTGACCCCACACCAGCAGGGAGGTGACACCGGGGGACTGAAGTCCATCCTTGACCCCACGCCAGGGAGGTGACACTTGGGGACAAGAGTCCATCCTTGTCCTCAGCCCCACAGCAGCAAGGAGGTGACACCAAGGACCAGAGTCCATCCTGACCCCACACCAGCAGGGAGGTGACAGTTCTGGGCCACTGCCCTTGTCCCCACACCAGCAGGGAGGTGACATCGGGGGACTGAAGTCCATCCTTGACCCCACACCAGCAGGGAGGCGACACCCGGGGACCGGAGCAGTGGGGACAGAGCCGGGCAGGTACGAGGGGGGCTGGCTGTCCCCAGGTGTCCCCAGGTGTCCCCAGGTGTCCCCAGGTGTCCCCAGGTGTCCCCCCGGGGCCCGGCTCACACCAGGTGGCCGCGGCCGTTGATGTAGATGCCGTTGGAGCTGGGCTTGGCCTGCAGCATGCCGTTCTCCTGCACAAAGTGCGTCATGGCCGCCTTGATGGGGTCCCCCCCGCCGCCCCCACCCTCCTCCTCCTCTTCCTTGGGCTCCTTCCCGCCGGGCGCCGGTGGCACCGCGGGGACAGCGGGGACAACCACGGGGACGTCGGTCTGTGTCTCGATCTCCCGCACCGTGGAGAGCGTGGAGTAACTGCGGCCCTCGGGCTCCTCGCTCTGGGGACAAAAGGGACGCGTCAGGGGTGCCACCGGGTGTGGGGCGGGGACATGGGGACCAATGGGGACATGGGGACCAATGGGGACGTGGGCACTGCTGGGGACATGGGGACCAGTGGGGACATGGGGACCAAAGGGGACATTGGAACCATGGGGACAAATGGGTACCAATGACACCAGTGAGGACATGGGGAACAATGGGGACATGGGGACCAATGGGGACATTGGAACCATGGGGACAAATGGGTACCAATGACACCAGTGAGGACATGGGGAACAATGGGGACATGGGGAACAATGGGGACATGGGCACTGTGGAGACGTGGGGTCCATGGGGACATGGGGACAAATGGGGACCAATGAGATCAGTGGAGACATGGGGAGCAATGGGGACAATTGGGATATGGGGACCAATGGAGACCGTGGGGACATGGGTGACATGGGGATATGGTCACCATGGGGACATAGGGACCACTGGGGACATGAGGACCAATGGGGACACAGGGACCAGCGGGGACCAATGAGACAGGTGGGGACATGGGGACCATGGTGACATGGCATTGATGGGGACACGGGCACCATTGGAACCATGGGGACATTGGAACCAAGGGCACCAATGGCGACATGGGGACAAATGGGGACATGGGCACTGTGGGGACATTGGAACCATGGGGACCAATGGGGATATGGGCACTGATGGGGACACAGACACTGCTGGGGACATGGGTGCCACCAGGGACATGGCCACCATGGGGACATGATCAGAACAAGGGGAAGGACAGGGACACCAATGAGGACAGGGGCACCATGGGGACACGGACATCACTGTGGGGGACATGGGTGCCACTGGGGACAGGGACACCCCCAGGAACACGGTGACCCTGTGTCCCTGGTGTCCCCCGTGTCTCACCATGGCGGAGCAGATGCTGGTGCCACGCAGACTGTCCCCTCGCAGGCTGTCCCCCCTCAGGCTGTCCCCTCGCAGGCTGTCCCCCCTCAGGCTGCCCTGCCGACTCTCCGTGCGCAGCTGCAGCGTCTCCTCCAGCTGGGACAGGATGGTCAGCGCCCAGGACACACCAAGGACACCCCACAGACACCCCAAAGCCTGACCCCATGGACACCCCATGGACACCCTATGGACATTCCACGGACATTCCATAGACACCCCATAGTTTGATTCCATGGACATTCCATGGACACCCCATGAACACTCCAAAACCTGACCCCATGGACACCCCATGGATCCTCCATGGACATCCCCCAGTTTGATTCCATGGAGACCCCATGGACATCTCCTAGTTTGACCCCATGGACACCCCATGGACATTCCATGGACACCTCAAAGTCTCACCCCATGGACACCCCACAGACACCCCAAAGCCTGACCCCATGGACACCCCATGGACACCCTATGGACATTCCACGGACATTCCATAGACACCCCATAGTTTGATTCCATGGACATTCCATGGACACCCCATGAACACTCCAAAACCTGACCCCATGGACACCCCATGGATCCTCCATGGACATCCCCCAGTTTGATTCCATGGAGACCCCATGGACATCTCCTGGTTTGACCCCATGGACACCCCATGGACATTCCATGGACACCTCAAAGTCTCACCCCATGGACACCCCACAGACACCCCAAAGCCTGACCCCATGGACACCCCATGGACACCCTATGGACATTCCACGGACATTCCATAGACACCCCATAGTTTGATTCCATGGACATTCCATGGACACCCCATGAACACTCCAAAACCTGACCCCATGGACACCCCATGGATCCTCCATGGACATCCCCCAGTTTGATTCCATGGAGACCCCATGGACATCTCCTAGTTTGACCCCATGGACACCCCATGGACATTCCATGGACACCTCAAAGTCTCACCCCATGGACACCCCACAGACACCCCAAAGCCTGACCCCATGGACACCCCATGGACACCCTATGGACATTCCACGGACATTCCATAGACACCCCATAGTTTGATTCCATGGACATTCCATGGACACCCCATGAACACTCCAAAACCTGACCCCATGGACACCCCATGGATCCTCCATGGACATCCCCCAGTTTGATTCCATGGAGACCCCATGGACATCTCCTGGTTTGACCCCATGGACACCCCATGGACATTCCATGGACACCTCAAAGTCTCACCCCATGGACACCCCACAGACACCCCAAAGCCTGACCCCATGGACACCCCATGGACACCCTATGGACATTCCACGGACATTCCATAGACACCCCATAGTTTGATTCCATGGACATTCCATGGACACCCCATGAACACTCCAAAACCTGACCCCATGGACACCCCATGGATCCTCCATGGACATCCCCCAGTTTGATTCCATGGAGACCCCATGGACATCTCCTGGTTTGACCCCATGGACACCCCATAGACATTCCATGGACACCCCAAAGCCTGACCCCATGGGTCCTCCATGGACATCCCCCAGTTTGACCCCGTGGAGACCCCACAGACACCCCATGGACACCCCATAGTTTGACCCCATGGACACCCCACAGCCCAACCCAATCCCCCTTCCTTGGGCACCCCAAGGCCCTGCACCCCCCACCCCCGGCCCCCCAAGCGCCCCCCGTTTCCGTGTCCCCACCTGTGCCCGGGGGTCGCTGCTGTGGCTGGAGTGGAGCCTCCGGATGGAATTTTCCCGGGTCAGCGTCAGCTCCTCCTCGCTGGGGACATGGGGGACACTCAGCACCGGCCCCGTGTCATCCCCCGGTGTCACCCAATGTCCCCCCGTGGCTGTGTCCATGTCCCACATCCCGTGTCACCCCCGTCCCTCGTGTGCCCCATGTCCTCTCTTGTCCCACTGTGTCCCCCGTGTCCCTCATGTCCTGCCATATCCTCTATCCCATGTCCCCATCGTGTCGTCTATGTCCCCATGTGTCCCCCTGCATCTTCCATGTCCTTGTGTCCATCCTGTCTCCCATTGACTCCTGTCCCCCATGTCCCTCATGTCCCCACGTCCCTCCATGTAGCTGTGTTCCTCAATGTCCCCCATTGTCCCCCAATGTCCCCATGTCCCTTGTGTCCCTCCATGTCCATCCATGTCCCCATATCCCCCCATGTCCCTCATGTCCCTAAGTCCGTCCATGTACCTGTGTTCCTCAACATCCCCCATTGTCCCCCATGTCCCCATGGCCCCCATGTCCCCCAGTGTCCATCCATGTCCCCATGTCTCTCCATGTACCTGTGTCCCCCCCGTGTCCCCCTCCATGTCCCCTATGTCCCTCCATGTACCTGTGACTCCCAAAGCCCCTTCATGTCCATCCGTGTCCCTCCATGTACCTGTGCCCCCAATGTCTCCTCATGTCCCCTCTGTCCCTCCATGTCCCCCCGTGTCCCCATGTCCCTCCATATCCCCATGTCCCCCAATGTCCCCTCATGTCCCCTCCCTTACTATTTCTCGGAGATGCGCTGTGTTTTGCGTTTGTGGTACAGGGTCATGACCACCACGACGATGACGAGGACGCAGAGCAGGACGGCGGCGATGACCCCGACCACCACCACCGAGGCCGACACCAGGTCCACGCGGCGCACCGTGTCCTCTGGGGGAGCCCACAGGGGTCAGAGGCACCCCGAAATGGGGGGACACCCCACAGAGGACACCCCGAACCAGGGGGACACCCCACAGCGGTCAGGGGACATCCCAAATCAGGGGGAGACCCCAAACCAGGGGTCACGGGGCACCCGAAACAGGGGGACACCCCAAAGGGGACAGCCTCAACCAGGGGGACACCCCACAAGGGTCCGGGGACACCCCAAACCATGGGGACACCCCACAGGGGTCAGAGGACATCCCAAATCAGGGGGACACCCCACAGGGGACACCCTGAACCAGGGGGACACTCCACAAGGGTCAGGGGGCACCCAAAGCAGGGGGGACACCCCAGGAGGGACACCCCAAACTGGGGGAGACACCACAAGGGTCAGGGAACACCCCAAACCATGGGAGACCCCCAAACCAGGGATCAGGGGACACCCCGAACTAGGGGAGACCCCAAAGGGGTCAGGGGACCCCCCAAAAGATGATGTGGCATGGTGGGTGGGTGGGTGACCAGTGGGTGAGGATGGACAGCAAGAGGTGTCAGAGGGACAGATGGACAATCCATGGATGGGCAGATGGATGGACAGGTGGACAAGTCCATCCATGGATGGATAGAGGGGTGTCCATGATCAGATGGACTGACGAGGACGTCCAGGGGTGGGAGGACGGACAAACGGACAGATGGACAAGCCCATGACCAATGGGTGGGGATGGACAGTGAGAGGTGCCAGAGGGACGGACAGAAGGATGGATGGACAGATGGACGGATAAGCAGGAATCTGGAGGCACGACCGGATGGGCGAGTGGACGGAAGGGCAGATGAGTGGACAGAAAGATGGATGAGTGGGCAGAAGGGTGGAGGAGTAGACAGAAGGACAGAGGAGTGGACAGAAGGACAGAGGAGTGGACGGAAGGGTGGATGAATGGACAGAAGGACGGAGGAGTGGACAGAAGGATGGAGGAGTGGACAGAAGGACAGATGAGTGGACGGAAGGATGGAGGAGTGGAAGGAGGGTGGATGAGTGGAAGGAGGGTGGATGAGTGGACAGAAGGACAGAGGAGCGGATGGAAAGACAGATGAGCGGACAGAAGGACGGATGAGTGGACGGAAGGGCGGGTGAGGGAACGGCAGGGCGGGCGTGAGCAGGCAGTGAGTAAAGCCGGGCTGGATGAGCACACGATGAGTGGACGGGCGTGGAAGAGGGATGGACCTCGGTGGGATGGGCACAGGGTGGGAGGAGCGGAGGGAGGGACAGACAGATGGATGAGTGAATGAACGGGTGTGTGGATGGACAGATGGACAGATGGGTGGGTGGATGAGTGAATGAATGGATGTGTGGACGGACAGAGGGGTGGGTGGATGAGTGGATGAATGGATGGACAGATGAGCAGACAGAGGGATGGGTCGATGAATGGATGGATGGATGGATGGATGGATGAATGAATGAATGAATGAATGAATGAATGAATGAATGATGGATGGATGGATGGATGGATGGATGGATGGATGGATGGATGGATAAACGGACATACAGACAGATGCAGAAACCAAGCCCAGCACTCCCTTCACCACACTCTCCCTTCTGCCGTGCCCACCCAGGTGTCCCCTTGTCCCTGTCCCCACCTGTGGCGCGTCCCCGGATGCTGACGTTGGCCCGGGCCTCCTTGGCGGCCACCCGGTTGGACACTCGGCACACGTAGTCACCGGCGTCGGCCACGGCCAGCGGCCGCTGGAACAGCAGCGTGTCCCCCTTGACCCTGACACCCGCGGGCAGCGGCGCGTCCACCCTGCGGGGACAGCCTGGTGTCAGCCACGGTGACATCTCACCATGACAGTCCTGGTGACAGCCCTGGTGACATCTTCCAGTGACAGCCCCAGTGACAATCCCCGGTGACAGCCCCAGTGACAATCTCCAGCTTCAGCCACGGTGACAGTTGCAGTGACAGCCCCCAGTGACACCCCCCGGTGACCACCCGGGAGTCAGACCCTGTGATATCTCCTGGTGACATCTCCTGGTGACAACCGTCTGTGACCGCCCCTAGTGGCAGACACCAGTGACTGCCCCCAGCGACATCTCCTGGCGACAACCCCAGTGACAGCCCTGGTGACATCTCCCCATGACAGCCCCGCTGACAACCCTCGGTGACATCTCCTGGTCACAACCCTCAGTGACCACCCCAGTGTCAGCCCCGGTGGCATCTCCCGGTGACAACTCCAGTGACAGCCCCCAGTGACATTCCTTGGTCACTGCCCCGGTGACACCCCCCGGTGACAGCCCCTGATGACATCCCCTCAGTGACACCCCCTGGTGACACCTCCCAGCGACAACCCCGGTGACAACCCCGGTGACAGCCCCGGGCGGTGCCATCGGTGCCATCACAGCCGCCGTGCCGGTTCCCACGGGTGCCGCCCAGCCGGGCCTGCCCGGGCACGCGGCACTGCCAGGCCCTGCCAGGCCCAGCCACGGCGGCACCGGCACCGGAACGGCATGGGCGGGGGCACGATGGGGGTGGGGAGGTGGGACAGCACAGGGGGACATGGCACAGGGACAAGGGGATGTGGCAGAGACTGGGGGACGTGGAAGGGACAGGGGGATGTGACAGGGTGACACAGCAGGGACATGGCAAGGACAGGGGGATGTGGCACAGGAGGATGTGGCACCGGGACAGGGGGACGTGGAAGGGACAGGGGGACGTGGAAGGGACAGAGGGATGGGGCAGGGACAGAGGGATATGGCAGGGACGGGGTGACACAACAGGGACAGAGGGACATGGCAGGGACAGAGGGACGTGGAAGTTAGGGAGATGTGGCACAGGGACAGGGGGACATGGAAGGGACAGGGGAACGTGGCAGGGACAGGGGGACATGGAAGGGACTGGGGGATGTGGCAGGGACAGGAGGGACATGGCACTGCAGCAGGGGGATGTGGCAGGAGCAGGGGACATGGAAGGGACAGGGGGGACAAGGGTGACACAAGAGGGACATGGCAGGTACAAGAGGATGTGGCTGAGACAGGGGTGACACAACAGGGACATGGGCACGGGGACATGGCACAGGAGCGGGAGGATGTGGCAGGGACAGGGGTGACACAGCAGGGACACGTGGGGACAGGGAGGAACCAACACAGGCAGCAGGGACACAGCAGGGCCATGGGACACGGACATGGCAGGGACAGTGACACGGGCAAGGGGACACAGGGCAGGGGGCCATGGGGAGGTGACAGGGGGTGACAGGGGGGGACAGTGGCCTCACCGTGTCCAGTTGAAGGTCGGGGGGGGGTTGCCGTCCCCCAGGCAGGTCAGCGCCGCCCCCTCCATCCCCTCCTGCCACTCGGCCGTGTGGCCCAGCACCGACGCGTCCGACAGGTCTGGGGACACCCAGGGGACAGTCAGGGGACAGTCAGGGGACAAGGTCCCACAGCCCCGCTGTGCCCCCCATGGCCACGGTGTCCCCCTGTGTCCCTCATCCTCCCCATGCCCAATGTCCCACCCTCCGTGTCCCCAAGGTCCTCCGTGCCAGCATGCCCCAGTGTCACCTGTGTCCCCACACTCCCAATGCCACCTGTGTGCCCCATGTCCCCAGCACCCTCCACCTGCCCAGTGCCCCCAATGTCCCCAAAGTCCCCAATGCCCTCAGTGCTCCCCGTGATTTCCATGTTCCCAATGTCCCCCATGTCCCCAGTGCCACCCTCACCCTCCATGTCCCCTGTGCCCAGGATGTCCCCAACACCCTCCGTGTCCCCAGTGTCCTCCACACCTCTCAACACCCCCAACGCCTCCGTGTCCCTCAAGGCTCTCCATGTCCCCAGTGCCCATCGTGTCCCCAAAGCCCTCCATGTCTCACATGTCCCCAGTGTCCTCCATGTCCCCAGTGTCCCCCACATTCCCAACACCCTCCATGTCCCCAATGCCCTCCATGTCCCCAACACACTCCATGTCCCCTGTCAACCCCCATGTCCCCAATGCCCATTATGCTTCCAAAAGCCTCCATGTCCCCAAAGCCCTCCATGTCCCCAACACCTTCCATGTCTCCAATACCCACATGTCTACTGTCAACCCCAATGTCCCCCATGTCCCCAGAGCTCTCCACGCTCCCCATGTCCCCAACACCCTCCGTGTCCCCTGTCAACCCCCATGTCCCCAATGCCCTGCCATGTCCCCCAATGTCCCCCATGTCCCCAATACCTCCCACACCCCCCATCACCCTCAATGTCCCCAACGCCCTCCACGTCCCCAACACTCTCCACATCCGCAATGTCCCCCACGTCCCCAGAGCTCTCCACACTCCCCATGTCCCCAACATCCCCCCGTGTCCCCAATGCCCTCCATGTCCCCAACACCTCCTACACCCCCAACACCTCCCACATCCCCAACACCCTCCATGTCCCCTGTCAATCCCCATGTACTCGACACTCCCCCCATCCCCAGTACCCTCCATGTCCCCAATGCCCCCCATGTCCCAAATACCTCCCACACTCCCCATCACCCCCAGTGTTACCAACACCCCCCATGTCCCCAACACCCCCCATGTCCCCAGAGCTCTCCACAACCCCAATGTCCCCAACACCCCCCATCTCCCCCAACACCCCCATCATCCCCAACGCCCCCCACGCCCCCATCACTGCCCGCTGGCGCACAGGCGACGCTGAGCGTGTGCGTGATCCTCTTCTCGTGGCGCAGGCCGGGGTGTGCCACCACGCAGGTGAGGCTCTTGCCGTTCATGCTGCGCCCGGGCACCAGGAAGAACTCGCTGGTGACGGAGGCGGAGCGCGCGTGGGCCGAGCGCCGCGTGGCGTTGGTGCCGCGCACCTCGGTCTCCCAGCGCACCGATGGCACCGGGCTGCCCTCGGCCGTGCACGAGGCCGCCAGCGTCCGGCCCTGACCCTCCTCCAGCGGCGGGCCCGGGTTCAGGATGGGCAGCGGTGGCACTGGCGGGGGGACAGGGTGGTTAGGGGCACGGTGGTGGTGGTCTGGGGGGGTTATTGGGGGCTCAGGGTGTTGGCGGTGTGTGGGGTGTCTACGTGGCACCGTTGCGTCCCCAGTGCCTTCTGTGTGCCCAGAGTCCTCAAATCGTCCGTGCCCATGGTGTCCCCTCTGCCCTCCATGTGCCCCATGTCCCCTATGTCCCCTGTGCCCCATGTCCCCGGTCCCACATACCCCATGTGTCCCATGCCCTCATGTCCTGTGTCTCATGTCCCCCATGTCCTCTGCACCTCCCATACCCTTCATGTTCCAAATGTCCCACATGCCCCATGTCCCCTGTGCCCCCCATACTCCATGTCCCCTGTGTCCCCATACATCCCACATGCCCTACGTGCCATATGCCTTCTGTCCCACGTGTCCCCTGTCAAGCCACATGTCCCCAAATGTGCCCCCACATCCCCAACACCCCCCTACGTCCCCCTCAGGTCCCCTGTGCTCCACATCCCTGTCCCATATACCGTGTCCCACATGTCCCATGTGCCCCACGTCCCTGTCCCATGTCCCCTGTGTCCCATATGCCCCCCATGCCCCACATGCTCCATATCCCCTGTCCCATATGTCCCCTGTCCCATGTGCCCCATGGCCCCTGTGTCCCAAGCCCCTTGCCCCATGTGCCACTTGCTCTACGTCCCCTGTGCCCCCCACCCTCCGTGCCCCACATCCCTGTCCCATGTACCCCATGTCCCCCGTGTCACCCATACTCGCCCCGTCCCCCGCGTCCCACACGTGCCTCGTGCCCCACGTGTCCCACACATCCCCGTGCCCCCCGTTCCCTCGCTCACCGAGCACCCTGAGCGTGAGGCGCCCCTCGAAGTTGCCCATGGGGAAGGTGATCAGGTGGCACTCGTAGTCGCCCTCGTCGCCCTGCACGGCGTTGCGCAGCACGATGGCGCCGTCGCCGAGGTCGCCGTGCCCGTGGCGCAGCACGCGGCCCACGAAGGGCTCCTGCACGTGCTCGCCGTGCTGCGGGTTCAGCACGGCCACCTCGGCGGGCACCGCGCCCGCGCCGCCGCCGCGCTTCAGCCACGTCACCTGCACCACCTGCTCCTGCTCCTGCGCCCGGTACCGGCACGGCAGCACCACGTCCTGGCCCAGCACGGCCGTCACGCTGCGCGGCACCTCCACGCGGCCGCCGCCTGTGGGGACACGGGGGGACAGCTGAGTGACACCTGAGTGACACCTGAGTGTGGGTACAGGCACCTCCACGCGGCCGCCGCCTGTGGGGACACATGGGGACACCTGTGTGACACCTGAGTGTGGCACCTGAGTGTGGGTACAGGCACCTCCACATGGCCGCTGCCTGTGGGGACATGGGGACACCTGTGTGACACCTGGGGGACACCTGAGTGTGGGTACAGGCACCTCCACGCGGCCACTGCCTGTGGGACACACAGGGGGACACCTGTGACACCTGGGGGACACCTGGGACACATGAGTGTGACACCTGAGTGTGGGTACAGGCGCCTCCACGCAGCCACCACCTGTGGGGACACATGGGGACACCTGAGTGACACCTGAGTGCAGCACCTGGGACACCACCTGTGACATCTGAGTGACACCTGAGTGCGGCACCTGGGACACCTGTGTGACACCTGTGTGTGGCACCTGTGACACCTGAGTGTGGGTACAGGCACCTCCACGCGTCCACCACCTGCGGGGACATGGGGGACACCTGAGTGACACGTGGGACACCACCTGTGACACCTGAGGGACACCTGAGTGTGACACCTGAGTGTGACACCTGTGTGTGGGTACAGGCACCTCCACACGGCCACCGCCTGCGGGACACTGGGGGGACACCCGAGTGACACTTGGGACACTTGAGAGACACCTGGGACACCTGTGGGTACAGGCACCTCCACGCAGCCCCTGTCTGTTGGGACAGGGCAGTGGCACCTGATGTGACACCTGTGTCACCAGGTGTGGCACCGAGCGGGCACAGGGATGTGCAGGGGCACAGAATAACGTGGCACCTCCACCTGCCCCAACCTGTGGGGACCTCAGCGTGTCCCCTGTGCCACCACCCGTGGGCACCAGGTGCGATCCCAGGCGCGCAAGGGGCTGTGGGACAGCCACGTGTCCCTTGTGTCACCACCTGTGGGCACTTCAGGTGGTTCCAGGTGTGTGACAGCACATCTGGGCACACCTGCACGGGGCTCAGGACACACCTGCGGGATTTGGGGTTCAGGTTGAGGGCCCGGCTGGGGTTTGGGGGTGCAGATTTGAGGGGCAGAATTTGAGGTGCCACATTTGGGGTCCGAGTGCTGGGGATTGCCTTGGGGTTTTGGGGAAGTTTTGGGGTGCAGGATTTGGGGGTGCAGATCTGGGGGGGCTGGTTGGGTGTTTGGGGTGCAGCTTTTGGGGTTGAAGACTTGGGGGGAAGTTTTAGGGGGCTATCAGGGGATTTGAGGTGCAGATTTAGGGTGAGGTTTTGGGGACTGGCTGAGTGTTTGGGGGCAGGTTTGTGCCTGAGAATTTGGGGTACAGGATGTGGGGTGCAAGTTTGGAGGTTCAAGATTTGGGGGGCTATCAGGGTATTTGGGGTGCGGTTTTGGGGACTGGCTGAGGTTTTGGGGGCAGGTTTGTGGTTGAGAATTTGGGGTGTAGAACGTGGAGTGGAGGATTTGGGGCGAAGGATTGTAGTTGAGAATTTGGGGTGCGGGATTTGGGGTGCGGGATTTGGGGCTCGTTAGAAGCCTTTGGGTTCGAGTTTGGGGCGCAGGATTTGGGGTGCAAATTTGGGGTGTGGGATTTGAGGAGAAGGTTCGGGGCGCAGATTTGGGGTGCGGGGTTGTGGTTGAGAATTTGAGGCGCAGGATTTGGGGTCCAGTTTCGGGGCTCATTAGGATCCTTTAGGTTCGACTTCGAGGTCCAGGATTTTGGGGTCTCCTTGGGGTGGGGGTTAGGTGCATTTTTGGGGGTGCATTTTTAACAGTGGGCGTGTCCGGGGCGAGGGGGCGTGTCCGCAGTTTTGGGGGGCGTGTCCCGCCCCGCCGCCGCCGCCAGAAGCGGCCGGGCCGGCCCGTCCAGCCCAACCGGCCGGGACGGATCCCCCTCTGCCGCCCCCGCCGAGCCCCCCGGGGGCTCCCCAAAACGCCCCCCACCCCCTAAACCCCCCGAGGACCCCAGACTCATTAACCCTTTCATTAATTACCCCGTAACCCCCCCCCACACGTGCCTCAGTTTCCCCAAGCGCCGCCGCGCTGCGGAGCGAACGGAGAGCTCGGGGTGGGATTTGGGGGGTCCCGTGAGGGGTCTGCGGGGGTCCCGCGGGGGTCCCCGCGGCCGTGGGGCGGTTCTGGGGTTCCGTGGGGAGGTTCCCCCCCTCGGGGCGTCCCCACCCAGCGGGGCCCGAGCGCGTGGGAACGGGCGCGGGGAACCGGCAGAACCGGCCCCGCTGCCCCCACGCCCCGCCGGCGGGGGGGGGGGGAGCCCAAAACCAGCCCCGGCAGCGGCCGTGGGGGGTCCCGGGTGGTCCCCCAAATTCCCACGGGGGTCCAGCCCCGATTGGGGGAGGGGGGGAGGCGCTCGGGGCGGTTTTTTTCCCACGGGCACGCGCGCACGTGCGGGGCCACCCCCGGTCGCCGCACCCCGAGATGATGGGGGGGACACGAGTGGAGAGACCCCCCCCCAATCCCAAGACCCAAAAAAAGGGGTCGCACGAGCGTGGGAACGCCTTGCACACTCGTGGGAACGCCTTGCACACGCGTGTGCGCCCCACGCCCCAGCAAGGCACCGAGGAAGGCGCGGGGACCCCCTCCGAACCCCCCCATAGGGTGCGGGTCTCGCGTGGGGGGTGGGAGGGCTCAGCACCCTTGGGTGGTCCCCAGCCCGTTCCCACGCGTCCCCAGGGGAAACTGAGGCACAGAGAGAGGGGGGGGGGCGGGGCAGAGCAGGGACCCCCCCGGGGCCATCCCGGTTCCCACGGTTTGTTCCCCCCCCGTTCCACTCAGGGTGTCCCCAAACGGGTCCGCGTGCCCTGGGGAGGGGGGGGGGGGGGGAGCGGAGCCCACGCAGAGGCGCAGGTGCGCACGCACGGGCACGCGCGCAGGTGTGCGCGCACACGCGTGTGAAGCGCCCGAGGCGCTGCTGCCCCCCCCCCCCTCACCACCATCATCATCATCATCATCATCATCATCATCATCCCCCCCTAATCACGGACAGACGGACACGCGGGGCCGCAGGTGCACACGCGAGCGCTCCCACGTACACACACACACGCGCGCACCTGCACACACGCGTGTGCGCGCACACCTGCGCGCGCCCCCGCCGCTCCCGGTTTCACCCCAACCCCCGCTCCGTGGGAGCCCCGGTTCCTCCCCCCCACCCCATCCCGGTCCCGGTCCCGGTCCCGGTTCGGCCCCTCCGGGAGTTCCGGGGTGCCCCCGGTATCCCCGAGCCCCGGTGCCGGTCGGGGAGAAACGTGGGAAGCGCTCCCGCTCCCGGGACCCCTCGCAGCCGCTCCCGGTCCTTATCCCGGTTTTATCCCGGTTTTATCCCGGTTTTATCCCGGTGTTTATCCCGGTGCCGGTGCCAGCGCCGGTGTCCCGTGGCCCTTACCGGTGACGGCGAGCAGGAAGCCGAGCAGGAGCACGGGCGCCCCGGGCATCCCGCGGGGCTCCATGCGCAGCGCTCCGGGCTCACGGCGCCGCTCGGGGCCCGGGCAGCACCATCCGGACCGGAGCGGGCCCCACCGGCACCGCCGGGACAGCGCCGGGACAGCGCCGGGACGACCGGGCACGGCCTCGGCGGCTCCCTCCGGGCAGTACCGGGACGCACCGGGAGCCACCGGGAGGCACCGAGGCGCTCCGGGCTGAGCCGGGCCGGAGCGGGCGGGACCGGGGCCGAGCCGGGCCGGTGGCGGCGGAGGGGCCGGTGCTGCTCGGCTGCGGGACGGTACCGGGGCAGGGGCGGGGCGGGGCGGGGCTCGGGGGGCGGGGCTCGGGGGGCGGGGCCTGGCGGGGCGGGGCCGGGCGGGGCGGACCGGTCCGGCAGGTCCGGCCGGGGGCGGGGCCGAGGGCGCGGCCTTAAAGCGGCGATGGCCGCGGGGGGAGCGGTGGGGCCACACCCGGCGGGGCCGGGAGCGCTCCCAGTACTCCCAGTAACCTGCCAGTGTTCCCTCCCAGTGCCCTCCATGGCTCCCCCAGTACTCCCAGTGCACTCCACGGACCTCCCAGTGCTCCCTCCCAGCGCTCCCAGTAACCCCCATGGGACATTCAGTGTTTCGTCCCAGTGCTCCCAGTGCCCTCCATGGCACCCCCAGTGCTGGCAGTGCCCCCCATGGACCTCCCAGTGCCCCCAGTCCTCCCAGTGCCCTCCATGGCTCCCCCAGTACTCCCAGTGCACTCCACGGACCTCCCAGTGCTCCCTCCCAGTGCTCCCAGTAACCTGCCAGTGTTCCCTCCCAGCGCTCCCAGTAACCCCCATGGGACATTCAGTGTTTCGTCCCAGTGCTCCCAGTGCCCTCCATGGCACCCCCAGTGCTCCCAGTAACCCCCCATGGACCTCCCAGTGCTCCCAGTGCGCTCCATGGACCTCCCAGTGCTCCCAGTAACCCGCCATGGACTCCCAGTGCTCCCAGTGCCCTCCATGGACCTCCAGTGCTCCCAGTAACCCGCTATGGACTCCCAGTGCCCTCCCAGTGACCCGCCATGGACTCCCAGTGCCCCTGGTG
Source organism: Ammospiza caudacuta (assembly GCF_027887145.1). Lineage (NCBI taxonomy): Eukaryota > Metazoa > Chordata > Aves > Passeriformes > Passerellidae > Ammospiza > Ammospiza caudacuta. The sequence continues at coordinate 4,115,136 of NC_080622.1, forward strand.
ACCCCCCCCATGGACTTCCCAGTGCTCCCAGTGCCCTCCATGGCTCCCCCAGTACTCCCAGTGCGCTCCACGGACCTCCCAGTGCTCCCAGTAACCCTGATGGCATCCCCAGTTCTCTCCATGGCACCCCCGGTGACTCCCCCATGGCAGACCCAGTGCTCCCAGTGCCCTCCATGGACCTCCCAGTGCTCCCAGTAACCCCCCATGGACCTCCCAGTGCTCCCAGTAACCACCCATGGACTTCCCAGTGCTCCCAGTGCTCCCAGTATCCCCCCCAGTCCATTCCTATCCCCTCCCAGTGCTCCCAGTAACCCCCCATGGACCTCCCAGTGCTCCCAGTATCCCCCCCATGGCAGCCCCAGTGCCCCCAGTGCCCCCCATGGACCTCCCAGTGCTCCCAGTGCCCCTCGTGTCCCCCCCCAGTCCATTCCTATCCCCTCCCAGTGCTCCCAGTAACCCCTCACGGACCTCCCAGTGCCCCCCCAACCCTTCCCATTACCCCCCCAGTATATCCCAGCTCCTTCCCACACCTGGGGGCCGTCAGCGACACCCCCAAAAGTTTTGGGATCCCCGAATTTCCCCCAGGGAAACCCAATGGGAGTGTGGGGGGGGATGGGATGGGGGGTGTTTATTGGCACAGCAAAAATTGGGAAAATGGGGAAAAATCAGGAATGGGAATGTGGGGGGATCAGCAGAGGCCAGACCCAGCTGAGCACACCCGGGGGACCCCAAAATTGTGGGGGAGGAACGGGGACCCCCTCCCCCCCCCCTCAGGACCCCCCAACTTCGGAGCTCTCCGGGGAGGGGTCCTTGGAAGCGGAGCAGATGTGGAAGATCCCTGGGGGAGGGGGAAAGGGGGGATTAGGGGGGGCTGAGGAGGGGGTCTGGGAACCCCAAAATTACCCCCAAAAATTGGGGGGAAGTGGGGGGGGGAATCTCATTCCCTGCAGAGCCCGGGCACAGCTCAGCGCAGGGATGGACACCCCAGTTCCAGTGACCCCCCCACCCCGTTCCCGTGCTCCCCCCAATTCCCCTGACCCGTTACCGTGACCCCCAAATCCCCGTTCCCCTCGCCGTCCCCGTTCCCTCCCAATCCCGTTTTCCCCTCCCCGTTCCGGTATCCCCCCTCAAATCCCCGTTTCCCCCGCACCGTTCCGGTGCCCGCCGTTCCCGTTTCTCCCCCCGTTCCCGTTCCTCTCCCCCCTCCTCCCCGTTCCCTGTTTTCCCCCTCAATCCCCGTTCCCCCCTTCCCGTTCCGATGACTCCCCGTTTTCCCCTCCCGTTCCCGTTTCCCCCCCCCCCATTCTCGTTTCTCCCCCCGTTCCCGTTTCCCGCCCCTCATTCCCTTTTCCCCCCTCCCGTTCCCGTTCCTCCCCGTTCCCATTTCCCCCCCTCGTTCCCGTTTCCCCCTCCGTTCCTCTCCTATTCCCGTTCCCTGCCCCGCTCCCGTTCCCCACCCCCCCACCCCCCATTCCCGGTCCCGTTCCCGGTACCGGCCGATCCCCCCGGTTCCCGTTTCCCTCCAATCCCCGTTCCCTCCCCTCCCCATTCCCGTTTCTCCCCTCCATTCCCAGTTTCCCCCCCCCCCCCCCGGTTCCCATTCCCGTTCCCGGTACCGGCCGATCCCCCCGGTTCCCGTTTCCCCCGCCTCCATTCCCGTTCCCGGTTCCGCCCATTCCCGTTCCTGTTCCCCCCCATTCCTGGTCCCGTTCCCGGTCCCGGCCGATCCCCCCGGTTCCCGTTTCCCTCCAATCCCCGTTCCCTCCCCTCCCCATTCCCGGTCCCGTTCCCGGTTCCCGTTCCCGGTTCCCGTTCCGGTACCGGCCGATCCCCCCGGTTCCCGTTTCCCCCGCCTCCATTCCCGTTCCCGGTTCCGCCCATTCCCGTTCCTGTTCCCCCCCATTCCTGGTCCCGTTCCCGGTACCGGCCGATCCCCCCGGTTCCCGTTTCCTCCGCCTCCATTCCCGTTCCTGTTCCCCCCCATTCCCGGTCCCGTTCCCGGTTCCCGTTCCCGGTACCGGCCGATCCCCCCGGTTCCCGTTTCCCCCGCCTCCATTCCCGTTCCTGTTCTCCCCCATTCCCGGTCCCGTTCCCGGTCCCGTTCCCGGTTCCCGTTCCCGGTACCGGCCGATCCCAGCAGCGCCGCCGCCACCCAGGCCAGGATGAAGGACCAGGAGAAGCTCCAGGAGCTGCGGGGGGGCCCCAGCAGGGCCAGAGCCCCCCCAGAGCCCAGCCCGAGCCCCAGGAGGGACAGCAGCCCTGGGGACAGCGGGGACAGCGGGGACAGGGACAGGAGTGACAATAGAGCAGGGACGGGGACAGTGGGGACAGGGACAGGGACAGCGACAGCGGGGCCAGAGCCCCCCCAGAGCCCAGCCCGAGCCCCAGGAGGGACAGCAGCCCTGGGGACAGCGGGGACAGGAGTGACAATAGAGCGGGGACAGGGGACAGTTTGGGATGGGAACAGCAGGGGCAGGGGACAGCAAGAACAGGAGTAACACAGCTCGGGACAGGAGTGACAATGGAGCAGGGACAGGGGACACTTCGGGACACTGATGATCCCCAAATTCCCACCCAGCAGGGACAGGGGACAGCTCAGGGCAGAGGTGACACTCCCAGCAGCGACAGGAGACAGGGACGGGAGTGACAATAGAGCAGGGACAAGGGACAGTTTGGGACAGGAGTGACCAGGGGCAGCAGGGACAGCAGGGACAGGGGACACTTTGGGACACTGATGGTCCTCAAATTCCCACCCTGCAGGGACAGGGGACAGGGACAGGAGTGACAATAGAGCAGGGACAAGGGACAGTTTGGGACAGGAGTGACCAGGGGCAGCAGGGGCAGGGACAGCAGGGACAGGGGACACTTTGGGACACTGATCATCCCCAAATTCCCACCCAGCAGGGACAGGGGACAGCTCAGGGCAGAGGTGACACTCCCAGCAGCGACAGGAGACAGGGACAGGAGTGACAATAGAGCAGGGACAAGGGACACTTCGGGACACTGATCATCCCCAAATTCCCACCCTGCAGGGACAGGGGACAGCTCAGGGCACGGGTGACACTCCCAGCAGGGACAGGGACAGCAGGGACAGGAGTGACGGGGGACAGCAGGGACAGGGGACAGCTCAGGACAGAGGTGACACTCCAGCAGGGACAGGGACAGCCCCGATGTCCCCACATCCCCACCCTGCCCAGGCCAGCGCTGCCCCTATGGGGACAGTCCCCAAGCCCCGTGTCCCTCCGTGTCCCCCCGTGTCCCTCGTGTCCCCAGATGTCGCCGATGTCCCCACGTACCTGCCAGCAGCAGGGTGGCCCCCGCCGCCCGTTCCCGCTCCCGCCGGGCCCCGCCGGGCCCCAGGGGCAGCCCCAGGACGAGCCCCGCGGCCGCGGCCACCACCGAGAGCAGCAGCAGCGCCCGGGTGGCCTCCAGGAGAGCTGGGGAGGGGACACGGAGTGGGGACACCGCGGGGACACGAGGGTGGCACCCCCGGTTACCATCTCCAGGGGACACCACTCTGGGGTGGCGCCGCTGGGGACGCTGGGGACGTTGGGGACAGAGATGGACCCCCCGCAAATCCTGCCCTGCATGGGGGGGTGACATCTCCGGGGGACGCTGGGGACACCCGTGGGGACAGCAGAGACACCACCAGGGGTGGGGACGTTGGGGACAGAGATGGAACCCCCTCAATTTCCGTCCTGTATGGGGGTGACATCTCTGGGGGACGCCCGTGGGGACATCTCTGGGAGTGGCACCGCCGGGGACAGACACCTCCAGTTTCCAGGGGACACTGGGGACACCCATGGGGACATCTCTGGGGGTGACATCTCTGGGGGACGCCCATGGTGACATCTCTGGGAGTGGCACCGCCAGGGACAGAGATGACACCCCCAGGGTTGGGGACGTTGGGGACAAGGATGGACCTTCCCAAATTCCTGCCCTGCACAGGGGTGACATCTCCGGGAGACACTGGGGACATCCCTGGCATTGGCACCACCAGGGACACCACGGGGACACACCCAGGGTTGGGGACATTGGGGACAGAGATGGAGCCCCCCAAATTCCCACCCTGCATGTGGGTGGCATCGCCAGGGGACGCTGGGGACACCGTGGGGACATCTCTGGGAGTGGCACCGCCGGGGACAGACACCTCCAGTCTCCAGGGGACACTGGGGACACCCATGGGGGACATCTCTGGGGGTGACATCTCTGGGGGACGCCCATGGGGACATCTCTGGGGGTGACATCTCTGGGGGACGCCCATGGGGACATCTCTGGGGTTCCCCGTGGGTGGCACCACCAGGGACATCACAGGGAGGGGACACTGGGGACAGCGATGTCCCCCCCGTTCCCGCCCCGTTGTCCCCATGCCCGGCGTACCTGGGGTGGTGGCATGGGGGTGGCACTGTCCCCCGAGGCAGCCGTGCCACAGCCCCAGGCTGGCCGTGCCCCCCGGTGCCCGGCGCTGTGCCCAGAACGGGGTGGCCGTGGCGGCCACCAGCAGTGCCAGGCCGGTGGCACCGCACAGGGACCCCCCGAGTGGCATCCTGAGGGGACACGGGGACAGCTGGGGACATGGGGACAGTGTGGGGACATGGGGACAGTGTGGGGGGATATGAGAACAGACGTGGGGACAGCAGCCGGGACATGGGGACAGCGTGGGGACAGTGTGGGGACAGGGGGACAGAGTGGGGACAGCGTGGAGAGAGCATGGAGACAACGTGGGGACAGTGAGGGGACAGTGTGGAGATGTGGGGACAGCTGGGGACAGCGTGGGGACATGGGGACAGTGTGGGGACAGCGTGGGGACAGTTAGGGGACAGTTTGGGGACATGGGGACAGCATGGGGACAGTGTGGGGACAGTTTGGGGACAGTTTGGGGACATGGGGACAACAGCAGGGATGCAGGGACAGGCATGGGGACAGCGTGGGGACACAGGGACAGGCTTGGGGACACAGAGAAAATGTGGGGACGGTGTGGGGACATCTGTGGGGGACGCTGGGACAGCCATGGAGACACGGGGACAGCGTGGGGACATCTCTGGGGGACACGAGGATCCCCAGGATGTCATCTCATGGGGACACAGGGGACACCCATGGGGACATCTCTGGGGACATGGGGGTGCCTGTGGGTGGCACCTCAGGGGACACTGGGGACACCTGTGGGGACATTCCTGGGGGAAGGGGCTACATGGGGGTGGCACCTCTGGGGACACGGGGGACATCCCTAGGGGAGGGGACGCAGGGGTGGGGACATTGGGGACAGACACAGGGGACATTGGGGACATTGGGGACATTGGGGACAGACACAGGGGACATTGGGGACATTGGGGACATTGGGGACATTGGGACTCACCCGCCGTCAGCAGCCGCGGCGCCGCTGGCCCATGGCCCCTGTCCCCGTGTCCGTCTGTCCCTGCTGTCCCCGTGTCCGTCTGTCCCTGCTGTCCCCGTGTGTGTCCCTGCTGTCCCCAGGGAGGGGACAGGGCCCCCGGCACGTGGCACTGCCATTGTTGGGGACACAGTGCGGGAAGGCTCTGGCTGCTGAGGTGGCACCACGAGCCTGTCCCCAGGCGGGTGACACCGCGGGGAGGGGGGGACACGGCCCCGGTGACACGGACGGGTCCTGCCAGGCCTTGGGGACAGCGGGTGACAGCCCCGAGGGCAGGGCCAGCCCTGGCTGGGGACATTAGGGACACTGCCCGGCTGGAGAGGGGACACTGGGGACATGGGGGACAGAGACACTGGGGACATTGGGCACATGGGGGACAGGGACATTGGGGACACTGGGGATTGGGGACACTGGGGACATGGGGGCACGGGGGACACTGGGGACATGGGGGACATTGGGGACATGGGGACAGAGACACTGGGGACATTGGGGACATGGGGACAGGGACATTGGGGACACTGGGGATCAGGGACACTGGGGACATGGGGACACGGGGGACACTGGGGACATGGGGGACATTGGGGACATGGGGACACGGACACTGGGGACATGGGGACAGAGACACTGGGGACATGGGGGACAGGGACATTGGGGACATTGGGGATACTGGGGATGGGACGTTGGGGACACTGGGGACAGTGTGGACACTGGGGACATTTGGGACAGTGGGATCAGGGACACTGGGGACACTGGGGACATGGGGACACTGGGGACATGAGGACACGTACACTGGGGACAATTGGGACACGTGGACATGGGGGACATTGGGGACATGGGGACAGGGACACCGGGGACATTGGGGACAGTGGGATCAGGGACATTGGGGACACTGGGGATGGAACACTGGGGACATTGGGGACATTGGGAACATGGGGACAGCGGGGTCAGGGACACTGGGAACACTGGGGTCATGGGGACATTTGGGACATGGGGACATTGGGGTCAGGGACATTGAGGACATGGAGACACTGGGGACATTGGGGACACGGGGACAGGGACACTAGAGATGGGACATTGGGGACATTGAGGATGGGACACTGGGGACAGTGGGGACAGAGGGACAGTGGGGACAGGGACGCTGGAGGTGGGACAATGGGGACATTGGGGGACACTGGGGGGACACCGGGGTCACACACAGGTGTCAGTGCCCGCGGGCCGGTGGCAGCAGGAGGACCCCGGTGACAATGGCGGTGACACTGGTGGTGACACTGGCGGTGACACTGGCGGTGACAATGGCGGTGACACTGGCGGTGACAATGGCGGTGACAATGGCGGTGACAATGGTGACGATGCCGCGGCCGCCGCGCGGGGGCGCCCCGGAGCAGGGGGGGCTGCAGGGGGCACCTGGGGGGGGGCGAGAGGGGCGACCCTCAGGGGCTGCACCCCCAAACCCCACAGAGAGACCCCCGAGAGACCCCAAACCCCACAGAGACCCCAAACCCCACAGAGACCCCAAATCCCACAGAGACCCCAAATCCTACAGAGACCCCAAAGAGAGACCCCAAATCCCACAGAGGTCCCACACAAAGACCCCAAATCCCACAGGGACCCCCGAGAGACCCCCAAATCCCACAGAGAGACCCCCCAAGAGACCCGAAATCACACAGAGACCCCAATTCCCATAGAGAGACCCCAAATCTCACAGAGACCCCCCAGAGACCCCAAATCCCCCAGAGACCCCCCAGAGAGACCCCAAATCCCACAGAGACTCCTCAGAGACCCCAAATCCTAAAGAGAGACCCCCAAATCTCACAGAGACCCCACAGAGACCCCAGCTCCCGCTGACCCCCCCCGGAGACCCCCCAAATCTCACAGAGACCCCCCCCCAAATCCCATGCAGACCCCTCAGAGACCCCAAATTCTATAGAGACCCCCCCAAGAGACCCCAAATCCCACGGAGACCCCACAGGACAGACCCCAAATCCTACAGAGAGACCTCAAATCCCACAGAGACCCCAAATCCCACAGAGACCCCCCCGGAGACACCCCGAATCACACAGAGAGACCCCAAATCTCACAGAGACCCCCCCAAATCCCATGCAGACCCCTCAGAGACCCCAAATCCCCCAGAGACCCCCCCAGAGAGACCCCAAATCCCACAGAGACTCCTCAGAGACCCCAAATCCTAAAGAGAGACTCCCAAATCTCACAGAGACCCCACAGAGACCCCAAATCCCACAGAGAGACCCCAAATCCCACAGAGACCCCCAAATCTCATGGAGACCCCAAATCCCACAGAGACTCCTCAGAGACCCCAAATCCCACAGAGAGACCCCAAATCCCACTGAGCCCCCCCGGAGAGACCCCAAATCCCCCCGGAGAGACCCCAAATCCCCCCCGAGAGACCCCAAATCCCACGCAGACCCCTCAGAGACCCCAAATCCCGCAGAGACCCCCCCAAAATCCCATCAAGCCCCCAGACCCAACCCTGGGGAAGGGCTCGGGGGGTGTCCCCGGGGGTCTCACCGGGTGCCACCCGCAGTGTCACCGCGCCACACGCGCAGTCGCTGTCGCCCACCAGCAGACACGCGAAGGTGCCGCTGTCCCCTGCCCGCACGTCGCGCAGCTCCAGCGACACCGGGGCGACATCGGGGGTGACATCGGGGGTGACACCGGGTGTGACATCGGGGGTGACATCGGGTGCCACCAGCGCGGCCCTGGCGCCGTACGGGGGGTGGCACCGAGGGGGACCCCGGCCCAGGGCGCACACGGGGACAGCGGGGACAGCGGGGTCACCCCCGAGGTGCCACCAGCGCGCTGTCACCAGCCTGCCCAGGGGCGCGCCCGCCGCGGGACAGCGCAGGGTGACGCTGGAGCCCCGAGTGGCGTTGGTCACCGCCAGGCCACCGTGAGGGCTGCGACAATGCTGGCACCCCGCCGCGGGGCCGCCGGCACCTGGGGACAACGCGCGGCGTCACACCGGGGGTGGCACCGGAGCCGCGGTGGCGCTGCGGGACAGGGGGACGGATGGGAGGGGTCCGTGAGGGGACCCTGGAGGGGTCGGTGTCCCGTGGGAGGGGGTGACACTGCTGGCGGGCATTTGGGGACAGCCGGCAGCTCCGGAAAGCGGGGGGACAGCGGTGGGGACAGGAATGGGGACAGCGGTGGGGACAGGAATGGGGACAGCGATGGGGACAGGAATGGGGACAGCGGTGGGGACAGCGGTGGGGACAGGAATGGGGACAGGAATGGGGACAGCGGTGGGGACAGCGATGGGGACAGGAATGGGGACAGGAATGGGGACAGCGGTGGGACAGCGATGGGGACAGGAATGGGGACAGGAATGGGGACAGGAATGGGGACAGCGGTGGGGACAGCGATGGGGACAGGAATGGGGACGTCCCCGCGCCCCAAATCCCGCCCCTGCAAGCCCCCCAGGACCGCGGAGACCCCCGGACCCCCCCACCCAAGCCCCCCCCCCCTCACTCCCGGCACCCTCAGTTCCGCCCCCAGACCCCCCAAAACCGCCCCGAACCCACAAAGCCCCCGGAGCCCCGCAATGCCCCGGCCCCTCTGACCCCCCCCCAGAAAACTCCGAGACCCCCCCAGAACCCCCCTGACCCCCAACAGCTCGAATCCCCTCAGGAGCCGCCCGGACCCCCAAAACCCCCCTGAACCCCTTAGGACCCCCAAACCCCCTGGACCCCCCCCAGAACCCCAAACCCCACCGAGCCCGGACCCCAAGAACCCCCCAAACCCCACAGACCCCGAACCCCCCCGGACCCTCCCTGGACCCCCAAAACCCCAAACACCACAGACCCCAAACCCCCCTGAACCCCCCCAAAACCCCCCCCCAGAACCCCAAACCCCACAGACCCCGAACCCCCCTGGACCCCCCCAGACCCCCAGAACCCCCCAAACCCCGAACCCCCCTGGACCCCCCCTGAACCCCCAACTCCTCGAATCCCCCAAGACCCCCAGGACCCGCCCGGACCCCCCCTGGACCCCCTGAACCCCAAACCCCACAGACGCCAAAACCCCCAGAACCCCCCCCCCAGAACCCCCTGAACCCCAAACCCCACAGACCCCCAACCCTCCTGGACCCCCCCAAACCCCACAGACCCCAAAACCCTCCAGAACCCCCCCACAAAACCCCCAGAACCCCCCCCCCCCCAGAACCCCCTGAATCCCAAACCCCACAGACCCCGAACCCCCTGAACCCTCCCAGAGCCCCCCCGTGGACCCCCCTGAACCCCAAACCCCCCGAGCGCCCCCAAACCCACCGGGGGTCGCCAGGACCGCCCCCAGCCCCAGGGGCAGCAGCAGCAGCTCCCACATGGCCCCGGGGGGACACGCGGGTGACACACGGGGGACACACGGGTGACACACGGGTGACACACGGGTGACACACGGGGGACACACGGGGGACACACGGGTGGCACCGCCGGCCGCGGGGGGGACACGGGGGGGGTCACAGGGCCCGGCCCTGCCACGTGGCGGCCGCTCCTCCCCGCGGGCCGGCCCCGGCGTCCCCAAATGTCCCCAAATGTCCCCGAATGGCCCCGCGGGTGTCCCCACGCCAGCCCCGGCCAAGTGCTGGGGTCACCTCCTGTGTCGCTGTCGCCTCAGTGTCCCTGCCAGGGCGTCACTGTCACCGCCGTGTCCCCACGAAGCGTCCCCGTGTCCCTCTCAGGGTGTCCCTGCCACGCCCGTGCTCCCCCCAGGGTGTTCCTGCCACCCTCCTGTCACCCCAAAGTGTCCCCATGTCCCATCCAGGGTGTCCCTGTCACACCCGTGTGCCCTCAAAGTGGCCCCGTGTCCCTGCCAGGGTGTCACCGTCACCCTTGTGTCCCATCCAAGGTGTCCCCATGTCCCCCCTCTGGGTGTCCCTGTCACTTCCACGTCCCTCCAAAGTGTCCCTGTGTCCCCCCCAAAGTGTCTCTCTGTCCCTCTCAGGGTGTCCCTGTCACCCCCATGTCCCACCCAGGGTGTCCCCATGTTCCCACCAGGTGTCTCTGTCACCCCCATGTCCCCCCCATGCTGCCCCTGTCCCCCTCCAAGGTGTCCCCATGTCCCCCTTAGGGTGTCCCTGTCACCTCCTAATGTCCCTCCAAAGTGTCCCCGTGTCCCCTCAAAGTGTCCCCGTGTCCCCACCAGGTGTCCCTGCCACCTCCATGTCCCAGTCAGTGTCACCCCCATGTCCCCCACAGGGTGTCCCCTCCCCATCAGAGTGTCCCTGTCACCCCCATGTCCCACCAAAGTGTCCCCGTGTCCCCTCAAAGGGTCCCCATGTCCCCCCCAGGTGTCCCTGTCACCCCCATGTCCCCTCAAAGTGTCCCCATGTCCCATCCAGGGTGTCCCTGCCACCCCCGTGTCCCCCCTCAAAATGTCCCCATGTTCCCTCAGGCGTCTCTGTCACCCCCATGTCCCCCTTAGGGTGTCCCTGTCACCTCCTAATGTCCCTCCAAAGTGTCCCCGTGTCCCCACCAGGTGTCCCTGCCACCTCCATGTCCCAGTCAGTGTCACCTCTACGTCCCCCACAGGGTGTCCCCATGTGCCCCCCAGGTGTCCCTGTCACCCCCATGTCCCACCAAAGTGTCCCCATGTCCCCTCAAAGGGTCCCCATGTGCCCCCCAGGTGTCCCTGTCACCCCCATGTCCCACCAAAGTGTCCCCGTGTCCCCTTTAAGTGTCCCCATGTCCCATCCAGGCTGTTCCTGTCCCCCCACCCAAGTTGTCCCCATGTCCCTCCAGGTGTCCCTGTCACCCCCATGTCCCTCCAAAGTGTCCCCATGTCCCTTCCAGGCTGTTCCTGTCACCTCTGTGTCCCTCCAAAGTGTCCCCACGTCCCATCCAGGCTGCTCCTGTCCCCCCTCCCCAAGGTGTCCCCATGTCCCCCCAGGGCTGTCCCCACCCCCGATGTCACACAGAGCGGGGCTTGAACAACCCAACCCCCGCCCCCCGGACCCCCCCCATTGTCACCCCCGGTGTGTCCCCCCCCCATTGTCACCCCCGGTGTGTGTCCCCCCCCCCCATTGTCACCCCCGGTGTGTCCCCCCCCCCCCATTGTCACCCCCGGTGTGTCCCCCCCCCATTGCCATTGTCACCCCCGGTGTGTCCCCCCCCCCCCCCCCCCATTGTCACCCCCGGTGTGTCCCCCCCCCATTGTCACCCCCGGTGTGTCCCCCCCCCCCATTGTCACCCCCGGGGTGTGTCGTCCCCCCCATTGCCATTGTCACCCCCGGTGTGTGTCCCCCCCCCCCATTGTCACCCCCGGTGTGTCCCCCCCCGCCCCCATTGTCACCCCCTCCCGGTGTCACCGGACGCCGCCGCCCTCCTCGGGAAAGCCACGCCCGGGTCTCTCAAGTGCCGCCACTTTATTGCGGAGGGCGGGGGGACCCTGGGGACCCCCCCATCCTGTGCCCCCCCCTCAGTCCTGCAGGTTGCGGAACGCCGCCACCATCTCCTCCTGCAGCTGCGCGTAGCACGCCAGGATGCGCTGCTCGCCGTCCTTCACCGGGTCCTGGGGACACGGCGACACCGCGGGGACACGGGGGTGGCACCGTCAGAACTGCCCCGGGTCACCCATATTGAGATTCGGGCGGGATCCCCCCCAAAAAATCTACCTGAGACCCCCAAATGGGGTCACACACCCCCCCCTCGTTCTGATGGTCACAAGGGACACGATGGGGACACGGGGGTGGCACCATCAGAGCCACATTGGGGTGTCCCCAAACCCCCCCGGGTCACCCACATTGAGATTCGGGCGGGATCCCCCCCAAAAAATCCACCTGAGACCCCCAAATGGGGTCACACCCCCCCCCCTCGTTCTGATGGTCACAAGGGACATGGGGACACCACGGGACACGGGGGTGGCACCATCAGAGCCACACGGGGGTGGGTCCCCAAACCCCCCCGGGTCACCCACATTGAGATTCGTGCGGGATCCCCCCCAAAAAATCTACCTGGGACCCCCAAATGGGGTCACAAGCCCCAAATCGCCTTAACATTCATGTGAGGACCCCCAAAATCCCCCTTAACCCTCCCCTAGCACCCCCAAATCCCCTTAACCCTCCCCTAGCACCCCCAAATCCCCCCTTAACCTCCCCCCAGGACCCCCAAACTCCACTTAACCCCCCCCAGGACCCCCAAATCTCCCCTTGACTCTTCCATAGGATCCCCAAACCCCCCCCCTTATCCTTCCCCTAGGATCCCCAAACCCCCTTTAAGCCTCCCCTAGAACCCCCCAAACTCCCCCTTTAACCTTCCCCAGGACCCCCCAAACCCCTTTAAAATCCCCCAGGACCCCCAAATCCCCACTCAACCCTCCCATGGGACCCCGAAACCCCCTTGAACCTCCCCCAGGACCCCCAAACTCCACATAACTCCCCCCAGGATCCCCCAAACTCCCTCTAATCTTCCCCTAGGACCCCCAAATCCCCCCTTAACCTCCCCCCAGGACCCCCAAACTCCACTTAACTCCCCCCAGGACCCCCAAATCTCCCCTTAACTCTTCCATAGGATCCCCAAACCCCCCCCTTATCCTTCCCCTAGGACCCCCAAACCCCCTTTAAAATCCCCCAGGACCCCCAAATCCCCACTCAACCCTCCCATAGGACCCCAAACCCCCCCTTAACCTCCCCCCAGGACCCCCAAACTCCACTTAACCCCCCCCAGGACCCCCAAATCTCCCCTTAACTCTTCCATAGGATCCCCAAACCCCCCCTTATCCTTCCCCTAGGATCCCCCAGCCCCTCTTTAACCTCCCTCACGACCCCCAAACTCCACTTTAATCCCCTCTAGGACCCCATAAACCCCCCCTTCAAGCCCCCCTGGGACCCCACCTGGAACTTCATGGCGCTCAGGCGGTACAGGATGTCGCCGAGCCCCTCGCGGATGGTGGCCCAGGTGACACGCTGCTCCTCGGGCCCCGCGCCCTCCACCGCCCCCCGCGCCAGCTCGTAGAAGGTGACGAGGTTCTGCAGCATGCCCACGGTCTTGTAGAACGGGCAGAACCTGGGGGGAGGTTGGGGGGTCACGATGGGGGGGTTTGGGGGGGTTTGAGGGGAGTTTGAGGAGTCAGAATTGGGTTGGGGGTCTCAGGGTGCAGCATGCCCACGGTCCTGTAGAAGGGGCAGAACCTGGGGGGAGGTTGGGGGGTCACGATGGGGGAGTTTGGGGGGGTTTAGGGAGGAGTTTGAGGAGTCAGAATTGGGTTGGGGGTCTCAAGGTGCAGCATGGCCACGGTCCTGTAGAAGGGGCAGAACCTGGGGGGAGGTTGGGGGGTCACGATGGGGGGGTTTGGAGGGTCAGGGAGGGAATTTGGGGGGATTTGAGGGAGTTTGGGGTGTCAGGGAGGGAATTTGGGGGGTTTGGGGGAGTTTGGGGGGGTTTAGGGAGGAGTTTGAGGAGTCAGAATTGGGTTGGGGGTCTCAGGGTGCAGCATGCCCATGGTCTTGTAGAAGGGGCAGAACCTGGGGAGAGGTTGGGGGGTCACGATGGGGGGGTTTGGGTTGTCAGGGTGGGAATTTGGGGGGATTTGAGGGAGTTTGGGGTGTCAGGGAGGGAATTTGGGGGGTTTGGGGGAGTTTGGGGGGGTTTAGGGAGGAGTTTGGGGGGGTTTGAGGGGTCAGAATTGGGTTGGGGGTCTCAGGGTGCAGCATGCCCACAGTCTTGTAGAACGGGCAGAACCTGGGGGGGTCACGATGGGGGGGTTTGGGGGGTCAGGGTGGGAATTTGGGGGGATTTGAGGGAGTTTCGGGTGTCAGGGAGGGAATTTGGGGGGGTTTGAGGGGTCAGAATTGGGTTGGGGGTCTCAGGGTGCAACGTGCCCACGGTCTTGTAGAAGGGGCAGAACCTGGGGGGGCCCGGGGGGGGTCACGATGGGGGAGTTTGGGGGAGTTTGAGGGAGTTTGGGGGGTCAGGAGTGGGTTGGGGGTCTCAGGGTGCAGCGTGCCCATGGTCTTGTAGAAGGGGCAGAACCTGGGGGGGCCCGGGGGGATCACGATGGGGGAGTTTGGGGGGATTTGAGGGATTTTGAGGTGTCAGGGAGGGAATTTGGGGGTGATTTGGGGGGGAGTTTGGGGGGTCAGAATTGGGTTGGGGGTCTCAAGGTGCAGCATGGCCACAGTCTTGTAGAACGGGCAGAACCTGGGGGGGTCAGATGGGGGGATTTAGGGGGTGGTTTGGGGGGATTTGGGGGTTCAGAGAGGAAATTTAGGGGGTTTGGGGGGAGTCTGGGGGGTCAGAATTGGGTAGGGGGTCTCAGGATGCAGCATGCCCACGGTCTTGTAGAAGGGGCAGAACCTGGGCAAGGGAGGGCCCAGAGGGGTTCAGGGTGGGCGTTTGGGGATGTTGGGGGGGGGCTCAGGGTGGTTTTGGGGGGTAAAAGGGTTTGGGGGTTCCCCAGGGGGGTCCCGGTACCGGTCGTAGGCCGAGTATCCGTTCTGCTGCAGGAAATCGTCCTTGAGCAGTTTGGCCACCTCCAGTGTCACTTTGTCACCCTCGGCCAGCGACGCCTGCGGGGACAGCGCGGTCCTGGCACTGCCCGGGGCCCACAGAGCCCGGCCCGGAGCCCAAATCCCATAAAACCCACCGATCCCATTGATCCCACAAATCCCATAAAACTCCATTGATCCCATTGATCCCACAAACCCCATTGAGCTCATTGATCCCACAAACCCCATTGAGCTCATTGATCCATAGACAGAAACCCCATCAATCCCATAGATCCCATTAATCCCACTGATCTCACTGATCCCATAGATCCCATTGATCCCACAAATCCCATAAAACCCATCGATCCCATTGATCCCACAAACCCCATTGAGCTCATTGATCCATAGACACAAACCCCATCAATCCCATAGATCCCATCAATCCCACTGATCTCACTGATCCCATAGAGCCCATCAATCCCACAAATCCCAAAAAACCCATCGATCCCATTGATCCTATTGATCCCACAAACCCCATTGATCCCATGGATTCCATAGACACCCCATCAATCCCATTGATCTCACTGATCCCATAGATCCCATTGATCCCACAAATCCCACAAACCCCATTGAGCTCATTGATCCCACAAACCCCATTGAGCTCATTGATCCATAGACACAAACCCCATCAATCCCATAGATCCCATTAATCCCACTGATCTCACTGATCCCATAGATCCCATTGATCCCACAAATCCCATAAAACCCATCGATCCCATTGATCCCACAAACCCCATTGAGCTCATTGATCCATAGACACAAACCCCATCAATCCCATAGATCCCATTAATCCCACTGATCTCACTGATCCCATAGATCCCATTGATCCCACAAATCCCATAAAACCCATCGATCCCATTGATCCCACAAACCCCATTGAGCTCATTGATCCATAGACACAAACCCCATCAATCCCATAGATCCCATCAATCCCACTGATCTCACTGATCCCATAGAGCCCATCAATCCCACAAATCCCAAAAAACCCATCGATCCCATTGATCCTATTGATCCCACAAACCCCATTGATCCCATGGATTCCATAGACACCCCATCAATCCCATTGATCTCACTGATCCCATAGATCCCATTGATCCCACAAATCCCACAAACCCCATTGAGCTCATTGATCCCACAAACCCCATCAATCCCACAGATCCCATCAATCCCACTGATCTCACCGATCCCATAGATCCCATCAATCCCACAAATCCGACAAACCCCATTGATCCAACAGATCCCACAAACCCCATCGATCCCACTGATCCCATCAGTGCCACAGGGACTACAGGGACAGGGGATGTGCTGTTGTCCCACAAATCCCACTGACCCCATCAGCCCCATTCATCCCACAGATCCCATAAATCCCACAGATCCCGTTGATCCCATCAGTCCCATCAACCCCATTGATCCCACTGATCCCATAGAAGACCTCATTCATCACACAGATCCCACAAACCCCATTGATCCCACTGATCCCATCAGTCCCATTGGTTCCACCAATCCCATAGATAGCATCAGTCCCACAAATCCCATAAACCCCATCGATCCCATCAATCCCACTGATCCCATCAGTCCATCAACCCCACAAATCCCATAAACCCCATTGATCCCACCAATCCCACTGATCCCATCAGTCCCATCGATCCCATCAGTCCCACAAATCCCATAAACCCCATCGATCCCATCAATCCCACTGATCCCATCAGTCCATCAACCCCACAAATCCCATAAACCCCATTGATCCCATCAATCCCACTGATCCCATCAACCCCATCAACCCCACAAATCCCATAAACCCCATTGATCCCACCAATCCCACTGATCCCATCAGTCCCATCGATCCCATCAGTCCCACAAATCCCATAAACCCCATCGATCCCATCAATCCCACTGATCCCATCAGTCCCATCAACCCCACAAATCCCATAAACCCCATTGATCCCATCAATCCCACTGATCCCATCAACCCCATCAACCCCACAAATCCCATAAACCCCATTGATCCCACCAATCCCACTGATCCCATCAGTCCCATCGATCCCATCAGTCCCACAAATCCCATAAACCCCATCGATCCCATCAATCCCACTGATCCCATCAGTCCCATCAACCCCACAAATCCCACAAATCCCATCGATCCCATCAATCCCATCGATCCCATCAACCCCATCAGTCCACAAATCCCATAAACCCCATCGATCCCATCAATCCCACTGATCCCATCAGTCCCATCAACCCCATCGATCCCATCAGTCCCACAAATCCCATAAACCCCATCGATCCCATCAATCCCACTGATCCCATCAGTCCCATCGACCCCATCACTCACACAAATCCCATAAATCCCATCGATCCCACCAGCCCCATTGATCCCACTGATCCCATAGATCCCATTCATCTCAAAGATCCCATCAGTCCCACAAACCCCACAAACCCCATAAATCCACCTTGCCACGAGCTACACAGTCTCGGCCGGCTCCTCCTCCTCCTGCAGGGTCCCACATCCCACATCCCACACCCATATCCCACATCCCAGACCCCATATCTCACATCCCATACCCCATATCTCACATCCCAGACCTCATAAGCCCCCCAAAACCTCCAAATCCCAATCCCAGACCTTCCCCACGAGCTGCACAATCTCGGCCAGCTCCTCCTCCTCCTGCAGGGTCCCATATCTCACATCCCACACCCATATCCCACATCCCAGACCCCATATCTCACATCCCACACCCCATATCTCACATCCCAGACCCCATAAGCCCCCCAAACCCCCAAAACCCCACAATCCCAGACCTTCCCCATGAGCTGCACGATCTCGGCCAGCTCCTCCTCTTGTAGGATTCCGTATCCCATATCCCACACCCCATATCTCACATCCCACACCCCACAGACCCCAGCAAAACCCCCATATCCAAATCCCAGACCTTCCCCACGAGCTGCATGATCTTGGCCAGCTCCTCCTCCTCCTCCTCCTCCTGCAGGGTCCCACATCCCACACCCATATCCCACACTCCATATCCCACATCCCATACCCCATATTTCACATCCCAGACCACATAAGGCCCCCCAAAGCCCACAAACCCCCTAAAAGCACCTTCCCCACGAGCTGCACGATCTCGGCCAGCTCCTCCTCCTCCTGCAGGGTCCCATATCCCACATCCCACACCCCATATCTCACATCCCACACCCCATATTTCACATCCCACACCGCATATCTCACATCCCAGACCCATATCCCACATCCCACACCCCATATCTCACATCCCAGACCCCATAAGTCCCCCCAAACCCCCAAAACCCCACAATCCCACCTTCCCCACGAGCTGCACGATCTCGGCCAGCTCCTCCTCCTCCTGCAGGGTCCCACATCCCATATTCCACACCCCATATCTCACATCCCACACTCCATATCCCACATCCCAGACCCCATATCTCACATCCCACACCCCATATTTCACATACCAGACCCCATATCTCACATCCCACACCCCATAAGGCCCCCCAAAGCCCACAAACCCCCTAAAAGCACCTTCACCACGAGCTGCACGATCTCGGCCAGCTCCTCCTCCTCCAGGATCCCATATCCCTTATCCCACACCCCATATCTCACATCCCAGACCTCATAAGCCCCCCAAAACCTCCAAATCCCAATCCCAGACCTTCCCCACAAGCTGCACGATCTCGGCCAGCTCCTCCTCCTCCTGCAGGGTCCCATATCCCACATCCCACACCCATATCCCACATCCCAGACCCCATAAGGCCCCCCAAACCCCACAAACCCCCTAAAAGCACCTTCCCCACGAGCTGCACGATCTCGGCCAGCTCCTCCTCCTCCTGCAGGATGCGCCGGGCGCGGTCTCTCAGCGCGGGCAGCTCGGGGTGGGCGCGCTCGTAGTGCGGCTCGAGGGCGCGCAGGTACCGCGAGTACGAGATCAGCCAGTTCACCGACGGGAAGTGCTTGCGCTGCGCCAGCTTCTTGTCCAGCCCCCAGAACACCTGGGAATGTCACCAAGGGTCACCCAGTGTCACCCGGCATCACCCCCTGGGTCGTCCAGGGCATCCCCGAGCCTCTTATCCCCATGGAATACCCAGCAGTGTCACCCCCGTGCCACCCTGTGTGTCCCTGTGCTTCTTGTCCAGCCCCCAGAACACCTGAGGTGTCACCCAGTGTCACCCAGTGCCACCTCGTGTCACCCCCAGGTCACCCAGGGCATCCCCGAGCCTCTTATCCCCACGGAACACCTGCCAGTGTCACCCCCGTGCCACCCGTGTGTCACCCTGTGTGTCCCTGTGCTTCTTGTCCAGCCCCCAGAACACCTGGGAATGTCACCGAGGGTCACCCAGTGCCACCCGGCGTCACCCCTGGGTCGTCCAGGGCATCCCCGAGCTTCTTATCCCCACAGAATACCCAGCAGTGTCACACCCGTGCCACCCGTGTGTCACCCAGCATCTCCCTGTGTGTCCCTGTGCTTCTTGTCCAGCCCCCAGAACACCTGAGGTGTCACCCAGTGTCACCCAGTGCCACCTCATGTCACCCAGGGCACCCTCGAGCTTTTTATCCCCATGGAATACCCAGCAGTGTCACCCCCGTGCCACCCTGTGTGTCCCTGTGCTTCTCGTCCAGCCCCCAGAACACCTGGCAGTGTCACCTCGGGTCACCCAGCGTCACCCCCGGGTCGGGAATGTCACCCCTGGGTCACCCATCCCGTCCCCAACCTTCTTAACCCCATGGAACACCTGCCAGTGTCACCCCCGTGTCACCCAGCATCTCCCTGTGTGTCCCTGTGCTTCTTGTCCAGCCCCCAGAACACCTGAGGTGTCACCCAGTGTCACCCAGTGCCACCTCGTGTCACCCCCAGGTCACCCAGGGCACCCTCGAGCTTTTTATCCCCACGGAATACCCAGCAATGTCACCCCTATGTCACCCTGGCGTCACCCAAACCTCTCTTGAAAAGCCCCCAGAACGCCTAGAGTGTCACCCAGTGTCACCAAGGGTCACCCAGTGCCACCCACAGGTCAGCAATGTCACCCACGTGTCACCCATCCTGTCCCCGAGCTTCTTATCCCCATGGAACACCCGGCAGTGCCACTTGTGGCTCACCCAGCACCTCTTGTCCAGCCCCCAGAACACCTGGGGTGTCACCTCGTGTCACCTGTGTCACCCAGTGTCACCCAGTGTCACCCCCAGGTCACCCAGGGCACCCCCCCCCAAGTTTCTTGTCCCCCATGAAATACCCAGCAACGTCACCCCCATGTCACCCCAGGGTCACCCAAGCATCTCTTGTCCAGCCCCCAGAACACCTGGGAGTGTCACCTCGTGTCACTGAGGGTCACCCAGTGTCACCCCCGGGTCGGGATTGTCACCCCCGAGCTTCTTGTCCCCACGGAATACCCGGCAGTGTCACCCCCGTGCCACCCTGTGTGTCCCTGTGCTCTTGTCCAGCCCCCAGAACACCTGGCAGTGTCACCCAGTGTCACCCAGTGTCACCCAGTGTCGCCCCCGTGTCACCCAACATCTCCCTGTGTGTCCCTGTGCTTCTTGTCCAGCCCCCAGAACACCTGGCAGTGTCACCCAGTGTCACCCAGTGTCACCCATCCTGTCCCCGAGCGTCTTATGTCCCCAGAACAGCCAGTAATGTCACCCCATGTCACCCCCCGTGTCACCAAGTTTCTGGTCCAGCCCAGAGCACCTGAGACACCGGGGATGTCACCGTGTCGTCATCCAGGGGTCACTGTCACCATGTCCCTGTGTCCCTGTCCCCGCCCAGTGTGTCCCTGTCCCTTCCATGTCCCCCCGTGTTTCCTCTCGTGGGGTGTCCCTGTCCCCACTCACACCCCCCCACTGCTGTCCCCGCTGTCCCCTGTGTCCCCTATGTCCCCAGTGTCCCTGCTGTCCCCTGTGTCCCCTGTGAGTGTCCCCAGTGTCCCCTCTGTCCCCAGTGTCCCCTGTGTCCCCTGTGAGTGTCCCCAGTGTCCCCTCTGTCCCCAGTGTCCCCTGTGAGTGTCCCCAGTGTCCCCGCTGTCCCCAGTGTCCCCTGTGAGTGTCCCCAGTGTCCCCGCTGTCCCCTGTGTCCCCAGTGTCCCCTGTGAGTGTCCCCAGTGTCCCCTCTGTCCCCAGTGTCCCCTGTGAGTGTCCCCAGTGTCCCCACTGTCCCTGCTGTCCCCTGTGAGTGTCCCCAGTGTCCCCGCTGTCCCCTGTGTCCCCTGTGAGTGTCCCCAGTGTCCCCGCTGTCCCCAGTGTCCCCTGTGAGTGTCCCCAGTGTCCCCTCTGTCCCCAGTGTCCCCAGTGTCCCCTGTGAGTGTCCCCTGTGTCCCCTGTGAGTGTCCCCAGTGTCCCCGCTGTCCCCTGTGTCCCCTGTGAGTGTCCCCAGTGTCCCCGCTGTCCCCTGTGTCACCTGTGAGTGTCCCCAGTGTCCCCTGTGAGTGTCCCCAGTGTCCCTGCTGTCCCCTGTGTCCCCTGTGAGTGTCCCCAGTGTCCCCGCTGTCCCCAGTGTCCCCACTGTCCCCTGTGAGTGTCCCCAGTGTCCCCGCTGTCCCCTGTGTCACCTGTGAGTGTCCCCAGTGTCCCCTGTGAGTGTCCCCAGTGTCCCTGCTGTCCCCTGTGTCCCCTGTGAGTGTCCCCAGTGTCCCCGCTGTCCCCAGTGTCCCCACTGTCCCCTGTGAGTGTCCCCAGTGTCCCCGCTGTCCCCAGTGTCCCCAGTGTCCCTGCTGTCCCCAGTGTCCCTGCTGTCCCCTGTGTCCCCTGTGAGTGTCCCCAGTGTCCCCGCTGTCCCCTCACCTGCACGATGCCCAGCGTGGCCGAGGTGACAGGATCTGAGAAGTCCCCTCCGGGTGGGGACACCCTGCGGGGGGAGGGGGGGGTCGAGGTGAGATGGGGGTGCCCAGGGGGGGGTCCCCCCATCCTGGCCATGGGGACACGGTGACACACGCGGGGACATTCATAGGGACACTCACAAGGACAGGGAACACAGGGACAGGGGACATGGGGACACTCACAGGGACACAGGGACAGAGGGCACGGGGACACTCATGGGGACACACGCGGGGACACGGGACATAGGGACATGGGGACAGGGTGACACGAGGGCACTCGGGGGGACAGGGGACATGGGGACACTCACGGGGACACTCAGGGACATGGGGACATGGGCACACAGGGACGGACATGGAGACAGGGGACACAGGGACACAGGGACATGGGAACACAGGACACGGGGACAGGGGGACACTCACAGGGACAGGGGACACAGGGACATGGGGACACTCACAGGGGACATGGGGACACACACGGGGACATTCAGGGGGACATGGGGACACTCATAGAGACACACGTGGGGACTCATAGGGACACACATGAGGACATGGGGACACGTAGACACACATGGGGACACTCACAGGGACAGGGGACACGAGGACACAAGGACATGGGGACATGGGACACAGGGACACTCATGGGGACATGGTGACACAGGGACAGGGGACACGGGGACACAGGGACACTCATGGTGACACAGGGACAGGGGACACGGGGACACAGGGACACTCATGGTGACACAGGGACAGGGGACACGGGGACACAGGTGGCACTCATGGTGACACAGGGACAGGGGACACAGTGACACAGGGACAGGGGACACGGGGACACAGGTGGCACTCATGGTGACACGGTGACACGGGGACAGGGGACACGGGCACACAGGTGGCACTCATGGTGACACGGTGACACAGGGACAGGGGACACGGGGACACAGGTGGCACTCATGGTGACACGGGGACACAGGGACAGGGGACACAGGTGGCACTCATGGTGACACGGTGACACAGGGACAGGGGACACAGTGACACAGGGACAGGGGACACGGGGACACAGGTGGCACTCATGGGGACACGGTGACAGGGGACACGGGGACACAGGTGGCACTCATGGTGACACGGTGACACGGGGACAGGGGACACGGGCACACAGGTGGCACTCACGCCCCGACGATGCTGACGCTGCCCTCGCGCTCGGGGCTGCCCAGGCACCGCGCCCGCCCCGCGCGCTCATAGAACGAGGCCAGGCGGGCACCGAGGTACGCGGGGTACCCGCTGTCTGTGGGGACACGGTGTCACCTCACTGTCACCTCACTGTCACCTCACTGTCACCTCCTGTCACTGCCCTGTCACCTCCAGTACCCGCTGTCTGTGGGGACACGGCTGTCACCTCACTGTCACCTCACTGTCACTGCCCTGTCACCTCACTGTCACCTCACTGTCACCTCCTGTCACCCCCTGTCACCTCACTGTCACCCTCCGGCACCCGTTGTCTGTGGGGACACGGCTGTCACTGCCCTGTCACCTCCTGTCACTGCCCTGTCACCCGCGGTACTGCTGTCTGTGGGGACACGGCTGTCACCTCACTGTCACCTCACTGTCACTGCCCTGTCACCTCACTGTCACCTCACTGTCACCCCCAGTACCCGCTGTCTGTGGGGACACGGCTGTCACCTCACTGTCACCTCACTGTCACTGCCCTGTCACCTCCCTGTCACTGTCCTGCCAGCCCCGGTACCCGCTGTGTGTGGGGACACGGCTGTCACCTCGCTGTCACCTCACTGTCACCTCACTGTCACTGCCCTGTCACCCCCGGTACCCGCTGTCTGTGGGGACACGGCTGTCATTGCCCTGTCACCTCCTGCCACCTCACTGTCACTGCCCTGTCACCCCCCGGTACCTGCTGTCTGTGGGGACACGGCTGTCACCTCACTGTCACCTCCTGTCACTGCCCTGTCACCTCACTGTCACCCCCAGTACCCGCTGTCTGTGAGGGGACACGGCTGCCACCTCACTGCCACCTCACTGCCACCTCCTGGAACATGGCTGTCACCTCCCTGTCACTGCCCTGTCACCTCCCTGTCACTGCTCTGTCACCCCTCCAGTACCCGCTGTCTGTGGGGACACGGCTGTCACCTCACTGTCACCTCCTGGAACGTGGCTGTCGCCTCACTGTCACTGCTCTGTCACCTCCCTGTCACCCCCAGTACCCGCTGTCTGTGGGGACACGGCTGTCACCTCACTGTCACCTCACTGTCACCCCCAGTACCCGCTGTCTGTGGGGACACAGCCGTCACCTCACTGTCACCTCCCCGTCACCATCCTGTCACCTCCCGTGTTTCTGGGGTCTCCCCTGTGCCCACCCCGCGGTTTTTGGGGTCTCTCTCCGATGCCCATCCCCCCTGGATTTGGGTCCCACCCCACACCCCGCAGTTTTTGGGGTCTCTCTCCCTCCGTCACCTCTTGGTTTTTGGGGTTCTCTCCCCCTGCCCACCCCCCTCATTTTTTGGGGTCTCCCCCCTGCCCACTCCCCAGGTTTTGGGGTCTCCCCCGCGCCCACCCCTCGCAGTTTTTGGGGTCTCCCCCCCCCTCGTCATCCCACGGTTTTTGGAGTCTCCTCCCCCCCGGGATTTGGGGTCACCGCCACCTCCCGTGGTTTTTGGGGTCTCCTCCCCATGTTTTGGGGTCTCTCCCACCCCAGGTTTTTGGGGTCTCTCCCTGCAGCCACCCCTCAGTTTTTGGGGTCTCCCCAGCCCAGTTTTTGGGGTCTCTCTCCCCATGTTTTGGGGTCTCTCCCTGTGCCCACCCCGCAGTTTTTGGGGTCTCCCCTCCGTGTTTTTGGGGTCTCTCCCACGCCAGGTTTTTGGGGGTCTCCTCCCCATGTTTTGGGGTCTCTCCCACGCCAGGTTTTTGGGGTCTCCCCTGTGCCCACCCCGCAGTTTTTGGGGTGTCCCCAGCCCAGTTTTTGGGGTCTCACCCGCGGGCATCTCCGCCAGGCGCCCCGAGATCTCCCTGAGCGCCTCGGCCCAGCGCGAGGTGGAGTCGGCCAGGAGGCAGCTGTGCAGCCCCATGTCCCGGAAATACTCGGCCAGCGTGATCCCTGCCACGCGTGACACGTGTGTCACATGTGTGTCACACCCCCAGGGACAGCGTGATCCCTGCCACACATGTGTCACACCCCCAGGGACAGCGTGATCCCTGCCACACGTGTGTCACATGTGTGTCACACCCCCAGGGACAGCGTGATCCCTGCCACACGTGTGTCACATGTGTGTCACACCCCCAGGGACAGCGTGATCCCTGCCACACGTGTCACCCGTGTGTCACACCTGTCACACCCCCAGGGACAGCGTGATCCCTGCCACACGTGTGTCACATGTGTGTCACACCCTCAGGGACAGCGTGATCCCTGCCACACGTGTGTCACATGTGTGTCACACCTGTCACACCCCCAGGGACAGCGTGATCCCTGCTATATGTCACACGTGTGTCACATGCGCGTAACACCTGTCACACACTTGTCATATCCCCAGGGACAGCGTGATCCCTGCCACATGTGTCACAGGTGTGTCACATGTGTCACACACCTCTCACACACCTGTCACTCCCCCAGGGACAGCGTGATCCCTGTCACACACACATGTCACACCTGTCACACCCCCAGGGACAGCCCCAGCCTTGTCACACACCCATGTCCCTGTCCCCCCATGTCCCCCCATGTCCCTGTCACACACACACGTGTCCCTGTCCCCCCCAGGCCCCTGTGTCCCCGTGTTCCCCCGCGTCCCCCCATGTCCCCGTCACACACACACACATGTCCCTGTCCCCCCAGTGTCCCCTCCGTGTCCCCAACGTCCCCACCGGTGTAGATGGAGGCCTCTCGAGCAGCCACGGGCATGTTGGACGTGTTGGCCACGAGCGTCGTGCGCTTCATGATGGACTCGGAGCGGCCACCGACCTCCATGGTCAGCTGGGGACAGCAGTGTCACATTGTCACTGCCCGTGTCGCCACGGGACAGCCCTGCCACCCCGATGTCCCGCCATGTCCCCACGTGTGGCGCCGTCACCTCGGGGAAGTCCCTGCAGACCCGCCGTGAACTGCCATGTCACTGTCACTGCCCTGCCACCCCCACGTGCCAGTGCCACCCCGACGTCCCTGTGTCCCCATGTCACTGTGTCACCTCAGGGAAGTCCTCGAGGACTCTCCATGAACACTCGTGTCACTGTCACTACCCTGTCACCCCGATGTCCCCTGGATGTCCCGGTGTCCAGTGTCACCGCGTCACCTCAGGGAAGTCCCATGAACATCCATGTCATTGTCACTGCCCTGGCACCCCCATGTCCCCCTGTGTCCCCATATCCCGGTGCCACCACGATGTCCCGATGTCCCGTGTCACTGTGTCCCCTCGGGAAAATCCCTGAGGACTCTCCATGAACACTCGTGTCACTGCCACCCCTCTGCCACCCCGATGTCCCTATGTCCCGCCGCGTCGCAGTGCCACCCCAATGTCCCCTGGATGTCCCAGTGTCTGGTGCAGTGGTGTCACCTCGGGGCAGTCCCATGAACACCCATGTCACTGTCACTGCCCTGCCACCCCAATGTCCCCCCGTGTCCCCCATGTCCCGGTGCCATCCCCTCTCCCTGTGCTACCCCAATGTCCCCCTGTCACCTCGGGGAAGTCCCATGAACTCCCGTGTCGCTGCCACCCCCATGCCATCCCGATGTCCTCCCATGTCCCCATGCCACCCTGATGTCCCCCCTTGTCCCAGTGCCATCCCGATGTCCCAGTGTCCTCCGGATGTCCGGTGTCTGATGTCCCCATGTCGCCTCGGGCAAGTCCCACGAACACCCGTGTCACTGTCACTGCCCTGCCACCCCGATGTCTCCGATATCCCCACATCCCGCCGTGTCCCAGTGCCACCCCTGGTGTCCCAGTGCCACCCTGATGTCCCGGTGTCCCCTGGCTGTCGCGGTGCCCGGTGCGGCGCTGTCACCTCGGGGAAGTCCCATGAACACCCGTGTCACTGTCACCCCCATGTCCCCCTGTGTCCCCACGTCCCGATGCCACCCCGGTGTCCCGGCTGTCCCGGTGTCCCCCGGCTGTCCCGGTGTCCCCGGATGTCCCGGTGTCCCCGGGCTGTTCCAGTGTCCCCCGGCTGTCCCGGTGTTGGTGCGGCGCTGTCACCTCAGGGAAGTCCCATGAACACCCATGTCACTGTCACCCCCATGTCCCCCTGTGTCCCCACGTCCCGATGCCACCCCGGTGTCCCAGATGTCGCAGTGTCCCCCGGCTGTCCCGGTGTCCCCGGATGTCCCGGTGTCCCCCGGCTGTCGCGGTGCCCGGTGCGGCGCTGTCACCTTGGGGAAGTCCCATGAACACCCGTGTCACTGTCACCCCCATGTCCCCCTGTGTCCCCACGTCCTGATGCCACCCCGGTGTCCCGGATGTCCCGGTGTCCCCCGGCTGTCGCGGTGTCCCCGGGCTGTCCTGGTGTCCCGGCTGTCCCCCGGCTGTCGCGGTGTCCCCGGGCTGTCGCGGTGTCCCCGGGCTGTCGCGGTGTCGGCGCGGCGCTGTCACCTCGGGGAAGTCCCGCAGCACCTCGGACATTTCGTTGCCGCGCTCCCCGCAGCCCACGTAGACAATGACGTCGCTGTTGGAGTACTTGGACAGGGACTGCGAGATCACCGTCTTCCCGCAGCCGAACGCGCCCGGGATGGCCGTGGTGCCGCCCTGCACGCACCTGGTGACACCGCGGGGACACTGCACGGCGGTGGTGGCACCGCGGTGACACCCTGTGCCTGTCCCCATGGTCGTTCCCACCCGTGTCCCTGCGCCAGCCCCGTCCTGTCCCCATTCCTGTCCCCAAATCCATCTCTCCCTGTTCCCATCACTGTCCCCATCACTGTCCCCATTCCTGTCCCCCAATCCAGCTCTGCCTGTCCCCATCACTGTCCCCATCCCTGTCCCCAAATCTATCTCTGACTGTCCCCATTCCTGTCCCTAAATCCATCTCTGCCTGTCCCCATCCTTGTCCCCAAGTCCATCTCTGCCTGTCCCAATCCCTGTCCCCAAATCCATCTCTGCCTGTCCCCATCCTTGTCCCCATCCCTGTCCCCAAACCCATCTCTGCTGTCCCCATCCTTGTCCCCATTTCTGTCCCCAAATCCATCTCCACCTGTCCCCATTCCGGTCCCCAAATCCAGCTCTCCCTGTCCCCAAATCCAGCTCTGCCTGTCCCCA
This sequence comes from Ammospiza caudacuta, assembly GCF_027887145.1. NCBI lineage: Eukaryota > Metazoa > Chordata > Aves > Passeriformes > Passerellidae > Ammospiza > Ammospiza caudacuta. Next base: position 4,143,085 of record NC_080622.1, read on the forward strand.
TCCCTCTCCCCAAATCCATCTTTCCCTGTCCCCATTCCTGTCCCAAAATCCATCTCTCCCTGTCCCCTTTCCTGTCCTCAGCTCCATCTCTGCCTGTCCCAAATCCCATCCCTGTCCCCGTCCTTGTCCCCATCCCTGTCACAATCCTGCTCCCTACAGGAACAGCGCACTCCCCCAGTCCCAGTCCCAGTCCCAATCCCAATCCCAATCCCAATCCCGTTCTCAGTCCCAGTCCCAGTCCCAGTCCCAGTCCCAGTCCCAATCCCGTTCCCGGTCCCGTTCCGTACGGGAAGAGCGCGTCCAGGACCCTCTGGCCGGTCAGCAGGGGGTGATTGGCCGGGAGCTTCTCGGCCACGGGCCGGACCTGCCGGACCGGCCACACCTGGATCATGGAGAGCGGCTCACGGACGCCCTGGAACTCCAGCTCCAGCACCACGTCCTGCGGGATCGGCGGGGATCAGCCCGGGATCGGCAGGGATCAACCCAGGATCAACCCGGGATCGGCGGGGATCAGCCCAGGATCAACCCGGGATTGGCGGGGATCAGCCTGGGATCAGCCCGGGATCAGACCGGGATCAACCCGGGATCGGTGGGAATCAGCCCGGGACCGGCTGGGGATCAGCCCAGGACCAACCCGGGATCAACCTGGGACCAACCCGGGATCAGCTCGGGACACCCTGCCCGGCCCCCACCCCGCCTATCCCGATCCCAATGATCCCGATCCTGATCCCGGCCCCAACCCTGCTCCCCCTGATCCCAATCCTGATCCCGACCCCAATCCTGTTAATCCCAATGATCCCAACCCAGATCCCACTGATCTCAATGATCCCCATCCTGATCCCGACCCCACTCCTGCTGATCCCAATCCCAATCCTGTTGATCCCAACCCCACTGTTCCCAATGATCCCGACCCAACTCCTGCTGATCTCAATGATCCCGATCCCAACCCCGCTCCCACTGATCCAAATGATCCCCATCCTGATCCTGACCCCAATCCCGCTGATTCCGACTCCGATCCCACTGATCCCGACCCCGCTCCCTCTGATCCAAATGATCTCGATCCTGATCCTGATCCCAACCCCAATCCCACTGATGCTGCTGGACCCAATGATCCCAATCCCACTGATCCCGACCCCGCTGATCCCAACGATCCCACTGACCCCGACCCCAATCCCGCTGATCCCAATGATCCCGATTTCAATTCCGTTGATCCTGACCCTGTTAATCCCGACCCCGATCCCGCTGATCCAAATAATCCCCATCCTGATCCCGACCCCGCTGATGCCGCTGGACCCAATGATCCCGATCCCACTGATCCCAATGATCCCACCCATTCCAATCCAACCCCGCTGATCCAAATGATCCCGATCCTGATCCCGACCCCGACCCCGCTGATCCCAACAATCCCACTGATTCCAATCCCAACCCCGCTGATCCCAACGATCCCACTGATCCCGATCCCAGTCTCGCTGATCCCAATGATCCCCATCCTGATCCCGACCCCGATCCTGCTGACACCACTGGTCCCAATGACCCCGATCCCGCTGATTCCGATCCCAATCCCGCTCATCTCGAACCTGCTCCGGCTAATCCAAATAATCCCAATCCTGATCCCGATCCCGCTAATCCCCATCCCGACCCCGCTGACGCCGCTGGTCCCAATGATCCCGATCCCAATCCCGCTGATCCCAGTGATCCCGATCCCGCCGTTCCCGGTGCCGTTCCCGCTCACCGTCACTCGGTAGTGCCCGGGGGGCGCGATGTAGGTGACGGTGCCGCGGCTGCGGGGCGGGACCATCAGCCGGTGCTGCAGCAGCGAGTTCTCCGCCACCGAGCCGTAAATGTCCCCTCCCGTCACGTGGCTCCCGACCTGGCGACACCGCGGCGACACCGTCAGAGACCCCCGGGGGGCTCCGCGCCCCCCGCCCCGGCTGCCGGGGCAACGGCGGTGACCGTGTCCCGCCGTGTCGTGTGTCCCTCCTGTCCCCCGTGTGACCCGTGTCCCCGTGTCCTTGTCACCTTCGTGTCCTCATGTCTGCATCCTCAGTGTCTCCGTGTCCCCCAATGGCCCTGTGACCCCCGTGTCCCGATGTCCCCTGTGTCCCTGCAACCCCGTGTCTCTGTGTCCCCCCATGTCCCCGCGGCTCTGCGACCCCCCGTGTCCCCAAGTCCCCCATGTCCCCGCGCCCCCCCGTTCCTGTGTCCTCTCTGTCATTGTGTCCCCACCCCCTTTTTTGGGTCCCCTCCTTGGCAGGGGTGACAGGGAGGGGACAGGGAAGGACAGAAGGAGGTGACAATGGAGGATGATGTCCCGTGGCAGGGACAGGACGGGACGGAGGGGGACAAAAGGGGACAGAGGGGTTGAGGGGGACAGGGCAGGATGGGGAGGGGACAGGGAGGGGACAGAGGGGATGGCAGGACGGGGAGGGGACAAGGAGGGAATGGCAGGACAGGACGGGGAGAGGATGGAGACCGGACAGGGAGAGGGCAAGAAAGGGACAAGGAGGGGACAAGGAGGGGACAGCGAGCCGGGGAAGCCAGATGGGGAAGGGGGGACAGGACAGGGATGGGACAAAGGGACAGGAAGGTGACGAGGAGGGGTCACGCACCCGGAGGTTCTTGCTGGGGACAAAGTCCCAGTCCAGGTGTCGCGGCAGCGCGGGGACATTGGTGCCCCGCGGGATGTAGATGCTGCGCGTGGCCTCGGCGATGTCGCGCAGCGGCCGCTGGATGCCGTCGAAGATGGAGCCCAGGATGCCCGGGCCCAGCTCCACCGAGAGCGGAGTCCCCGTGCGCCGAACCGGGTCCCCGACCTGCACCCCCGCTGCGGCCGCTCAGGAATGGCACCGCCAGGGACACCGGGGGGACAGCGGGGACACGGGGACTGCGGGGACACGGGGACTGCAGGGACCGAGGGGACAGTGGGACGGGACGGGTTGGGGGGACTGCGGGGACACGGGGGGACTGCGGGGACACGAGGACTGAGGGGACACGGAGGGGACAGCGGGGACACAGGAACGGCAGGGACACAGAGACTGCAGGAGGATACGGGGACCGAGGGGACAACGGGGGCATGGGGACACCGGGCGGGATAGCGGGGACACGAGGAGGACAGCGGGGAAACCAGGACACGGGGACCGGTGGGACAATGGGGACACGAGAACCGGGCGGGGCAGCGGGGACATGGTGGGGGACAGCGGGGACACGAGGACCGGGGGGGACACGGGGACTGCGCGGACACAGGGACGGGGCGGGATAGCAGGGACACGAGGGGGACCGCGGGGACACGAGGGGGACGGCGGGGACACGGTGGGGACAGCGAGGACACCGGAACCGGGCGGGACAATGGGAACACGAGAAGCGGGGGGGGACACGGGGACTGCGGGGACACGGGGAGCGGCAGGACAACGGGGACTGCAGGGACACGAGGGGGATAGCGGGGACACGGGGACCGGGCGGGACAACAGGGACACGAGAACCGGGGGGACACGGGGACCGGCGGGACAGCGGGGATTGCGGCACACGGGGACCGGGAGGGATAGTGGGGACACTGGGGGGACAGAGGGGACACGGGGACCGGCGGGACTGCGGGGACACCGGAATCGGGGGGGACACGGGGACTGGGGGGACAGCGGGACGGGATGGATGAGGGACACGGGGAGGGACAGGATGAGGGACAGAGGGCACAGGAGCGGATGGGGATGGCAGGGAGGGGACAGGGAGGGTGGCGAGGACGGGGAGGGGACGGGGCAGGGCAGAAGGGAGGGACAGGGGAGGGGACAGGACGGGGGACAGGGAGGGGACAGAACAGCCTGGGACAGGACAGAAACTCAGGGCAACAAGGGAGGGGACAGCAGAGGACAACGGGGACAGGGCGGGGCGGTCGGAGGGACAGAGGGCTGGCGGGGAGGGGACATTAGGGACATTGGGGACAGGATACAGGTCTCCTCGTACACCTGCAGCGTGGCCATGTCCCCCTCGAGCCGGATGATCTCCCCCACGAGCTCCGCGTGTCCCACCCGCACCAGCTCGTACATGGCCGCGCCCGCCATGCGCGTGGCTGTCACCACTGCGGGGACACTCCGCTGTCACCCCGGCCCCGGGCCACCACCCCCCTTGTCACCGGGCCAGCCCCGGGGTCACCACCCCACACAGGACCCCTCTGTCCCCATCCCTGTCCCCTCCGCACCACCCCCGGGTGCTTTCTCACGCTGTCCCCTCTCCTGTCCCCATTTTAGTGCCACCAACTCCACCGGGATCCCCATCCTCAGATGTCCCCGTCCCCAGGGTGTCCCACGATGTCCCCTCGCTGTTCCCAACCCTGTCCCCTCCCCATTGTCCCCTCTCCAATTTCCCCCTGCCCCTTGTCCCCCGTCCTGTTCCTCTGTCCCCATTCTCCTCCCGCATTGTCCCCTCTCCTGTCCCCATTTTAGTGCCACAAACGCCATCGGGATCCCCATTCCCTCTGTCCCCAGGGTGTCCCCTCCCCATTGTCCCCTCCCCGGGTGCTCTCCCCCATTGTCCCCCCTCCTGTCCCTCTGTCCCCATTGTCCCCCCTGCATTGTCACCCCTCTTGTCCCTCTGTCCCCATTCCCCCCCCCATTGTCCCCTCTCCTGTCCCTCTGTCCCCATTGTCCCCCCTGTATTGTCCCCCCTCTTGTCCCTCTGTCCCCATTTCCCCCCCCATTGTCCCCCCTCCTGTCCCTCTGTCCCCATTGTCCCCCCTGCATTGTCACCCCTCTTGTCCCTCTGTCCCCATTCCCCCCCCCATTGTCCCCTCTCCTGTCCCTCTGTCCCCATTGTCCCCCCTGCATTGTCACCCCTCTTGTCCCTCTGTCCCCATTTCCCCCCCCCATTGTCCCCTCACCTGTCCCTCTGTCCCCCCCCCCATTGTCCCCCCACCTGTCCCCAGTTTAGCGCCACAAACGCCACCGTGTCCCCATCCCCTGCTGTCCCCGGTGTCACCGTACCGGGCCCGGACACGCCATGCACGGCCCCCACCAGGCTCTCGCGCTCCTCCTGCCGTGTCCCCTCCATGCTGTCCCCGTGTCCCCTCCCCGCCGCGCTGCCACCGCCGTTAAATGGCCCCGGGCGCCGGCGACAACCGGACAGGGCCACCACCGCAGGTGTGGCACCAATGCCGTGTCCCCACCGCCGGGGACAGCGCGGGGACATTGGGGTGACACCGGCTGGCTCCGGTGACAGGGCCAGCGCGGGTGTGGCACTGTGTGCAGTCAACAGCCGAGTGCCGCTGCTCCGGGTGACACCGGGTGACACCGGCGCGGCCCGGCTCGGGGTGACGGGGACACGGTGTGGGTGTCCTTGTCACCTCCCTGCCGCGTCCTTGTCACCACTTTCTCTTTGTCACCCCCACGGCTGTATCACCCCCTTTCTTTTGTCACCCTCATGGCCTTGTCACCTCCCTGCCATGTCTTTGTCACCTCCTTCTGTCACCCCCATGTTCTTGTCACCCCTTTCTCTTTGTCACCCCTATAGCCTCGTCACTCCCTTCCCTTTGTCACCCTCATGGCCTTGTCACCCCCATGATCTTGTCACCCCACTCCCTTTGTCACCCCTCCATGTCCTTGTCACCTCTCATGTCCTTGTCACCCCCTTCTCTTTGTCACCTCCTGGCCATGTTCTTGTCACCCCTTTCTCTTTGTCACCCCTATAGCCTCGTCACTACCTTCCCTTTGTCACCCTCGTGGCCTTGTCACCCCCATGATCTTGTCACCCCACTCCCTTTGTCACCCCTCCATGTCCTTGTCACCTCTCATGTCCTTGTCACCCCCTTCTCTTTGTCACCTCCTGGCCATGTTCTTGTCACCCCTTTCTCTTTGTCACCCCTATAGCCTCGTCACTACCTTCCCTTTGTCACCCTCGTGGCCTTGTCACCCCCATGATCTTGTCACCCCACTCCCTTTGTCACCCCTCCATGTCCTTGTCACCTCTCATGTCCTTGTCACCCTCTTCTCTTTGTCACCTCTCATGGCCTTGTCACCTCCTTGCCCTGTCCTTGTCACCCCCTTCTCTCTGTCACCCCCTTGGTCTTGTCACCCCTATGGCCCTGTCACCTCCCTGCTGTGTCCTTGTCACCCCCATGTCTTTGTCACCCCCCATGGCCTTGTCACCTCCCTGCCAAGTTCTTGTCACCCCCTTCTCTCTGTCACCCCCATGGTCTTGTCACCCCCGTCTTTCATCACCTCCCTGCCATGTCTTTGTCACCCCCTTCTCTTTGTCACCCCTATGTCCTCCGCCACCCCACCTTGCCACCAGCAAAACTCTGGGGTCCTCCCCCATTTTTGGAGTCCCTTTTTTCCCCATTTTTAGGGTCCCGTTTTTCCCCATTTTGGGGTCTCACCCCCATTGTTGGCGTCCCTATCCCCCCATTTTTAGGGTTCCCTTTTGCCCCCATTTTTGGGGCCCCCTCTTTTCCCCATTTTAAGGTCTCACCCCCCATTTCTGGGGTTCCTTTCCCCCCCATTTTTAGGATCCCCTTTTCCCCCCATTTTTAGGATCCCCTTTCTTCCCCATTTTCGGGTCCCTCTTTTCCCCATTTTTGGGATCTCTTTCCCCCCATTTTTAAGGTCCCCTCTTTTCCCCATTTTAAGGTCTCACCCCCCATTTTTGGAGTCCCTTTTCCCCCATTTTTAGGGTCCCAGCCCCATTTTTAGGGTCTGTTTTTTTTCCCCATTTGAGGTCCCACCCCCATTTTTGGAGTCCCTTTTTTCCCCATTTTTAGGGTCCCTTTTTCCCCATTTTGGGGTCTCACCCCCATTGTTGGCATCCCTTTCCCCCCATTTTTGGGGCCCCCTCTTTTCCCCATTTTAAGGTCTCACCCCCCATTTCTGGGGTCCCTTTCCCCCCCATTTTTAGGATCCCCTTTTTCCCCCATTTTTAGGGTCCCCTTTCTTCCCCATTTTCAGGTCCCTTTTTTCCCCATTTTTGGGATCTCTTTCCCCCCATTTTTAGGGTCCCCTTTTTTCCCAATTTGGGTCCCACCCCCAATTTTAGGGTTCCCTTTTCCCCCATTTTTAGGGTCCCAGCCCCATTTTTAGGGTCTGTTTTTTTCCCCATTTGAGGTCCCACCCCCATTTTTGGAGTCCCTTTTTTCCCCATTTTCGGAGTCCCTTTTTTCCCCATTTTTGGAGTCCCTTTTTTCCCCCATTTTTAGGGTCCCCTTTTCACCCATTTTTAGTGTCCCGTTTTTCCCCATTTTGAGGTCTCAGCCCCATTTTTAGGGTCCCCTTTTCACCCATTTTTAGTGTCCCGTTTTTCCCCATTTTGAGGTCACACCCCCATTTTTAGGGTCCCGTTTTCCCCCATTTTGAGGTCTCACCCCCATTGTTGGCGTCCCTTTCCCCCCATTTTTGGTGCCCCCTCTTTTCCCCATTTTAAGGTCTCACCCCCCATTTCTGGAGTCCCTTTTCCCCCCATTTTTAAGATCCCCTTTTTCCCCCATTTTTAGGGTCCCCATTTTCCCCCCATTCGAGGTCCCACACCCATTTTTGAGCCCTTTTTTTTCCCCCATTCTGGGGTCCCTTTCCCCCATCTTTTGGGTCCCACCCCCATTTTTAGGCTCCCCCTTTCCCCCCCCCCCCTCACCCCAAACCCTTTTCCCCCCTTCCCCACAAAAACCAAACCCGGAGATTGCCCCAAACTCCCGTTTATTACCCAAACCCCCCCAAAAAACGCCCCCAAATCCCTCTGGGAATTTTGGGGGGGGGGTCAGGACACCAAGACCCCCCCGGGCCCCCCCTTGTTCCCCTCGGGGCCGTCCCTGGGGGTGGATTTGGGGTCGTCCTCCCCCACCAGGCGAATGTTGTGGCGTTCCCGAAACTCCGAGAGCTCCCGGCCCTTGGCCTGCAGCTGCTGAGCCAGGGCCTCGATCAGCTTGGAGATCTGGGGGGAAAAAAGGGGAAAATGGGAAATTTGGGAATGTGGGAAATGGGGGGAAAGAGAGAGACTTGGTTAGAGTGGAGATCTGGGGGAAAAACGGGGAAAATGGGGAAATCGGGAATATGGGAAATGTGGGAAATGGGGGAAAAGAGAGAGAATCAATCAGCTTGGAGATCTGGGGGGAAAACGGGGAAATGGGAAATTTGGGAATGTGGGAAATGGGGAGAAAGAGAGAGATTTGGTTAGAGTGGAGATCTGGGGGGAAAAACGGGGAAAATGGGGAAATTGGGAATATGGGAAATGGGGGAAAAGAGGGAGAATCAATCAGCTTGGAGATCTGGGGGGAAAACGGGGAAAATGGGAAATTTGGGAATATGGGAAATGGGTAAAAGAGAGAGATTTGGTTAGAGTGGAGATCTGGGGGGAAAAATGGGGAAAATGGGGAAATTGGGAATATGGGAAATGGGGGAAATGGGGGAAATGGGGGAAAAGAGAGAGACTTGGTTAGAGTGGAGATCTGGGGAAAAAAACGGGGGAAATGGGAAATTTGGGAATTGGGGAAATGGGGGAAATGGGGAGAAAGAGAGAGATTTGGTTAGAGTGGAGATCTGGGGGGAAAATGGGGAATATGGGGAAATTGGGAATATGAGAAATGTGGGAAATGGGGGAAAAGAGAGAGAATCAATCAGCTTGGAGATCTGGGGGGAAAAACAGGGAAAATGGGAAATTTGGGCATGTGGGAAATGGGGGAAAAGAGAGAGACTTGGTTAGAGTGCAGATCTGGGGGGTAAAACGGGGAAAATGGGGAAAATTTGGAATATGGGAAATGGTGGAAATGGGGGAAAAGAGAGAGAATCAATCAGCTTGGAGATCTGGGGGGAAAACGGGGAAATGGGAAATTTGGGAATATGGGGGAAAAGAGAGACTTGGTAAGAGTGGAGATCTGGGGGGAAAATGGGATTGGGGAAATGGGGAAAAAGAGAGAGAATCAGCTTGAAGATTTGGGGGGAAAATGGGGAAAATGGGAGAATTTGGAACAGGGGAAATGGGGGAAAAGAGAGAGACTTGGTGAGAGTGGAGATCTGGGGGGTAAAACGGGGAAAATGGGAAAATTTGGAATATGGGAATTGGGGAAAATGGGGAAAAGAGAGAGAATCAATCAGCTTGGAGATTTGGGAGAAAAACCCAGGAAAATTAGGAAATATGGAAAAAAAACCCCAGGAAATGTGGAAAATGGGAGAAAAGAGAGAGAGAGATTGAAGATCTGGGGGGGAAATGGGAGAACTGGGAAATGGGGGAAATGGGGTTTTTATGGGATCTCAGTGGGTTTGGGGCTATCCCATTGGATTTTTATGGGATCCCAGCAGGTTTAGGGCTATCCCAATGGGTTTTTATGGGATCCCAGGGTGGTTTTGGGGTCACAGACCTGCTCCCTGTTGCTCTCCAGGGCGGGCAGCACCTCCTTGACCGTCCTCTCCACCAGCACGCCCCCGACCATGCGGAAACATTTCCGGGTGGGATCCACCTCGCGCAGGGTCTCGATCACCAGCCTGGGGCAGTGTCCCAAATACACCCCAAATATATCCCAAATACACCCCAAACATACCCCAAATACACCCCAAACATACCCCAAACATACCCCAAATACACCCCAAACATACCCCAAATATATCCCAAATATACCCCAAACATATCCCAAATAAACCCCAAACATATCTGAAATACACCCCAAACATACCCCAAATACACCCCAAATATATCCCAAACATATCCCAAATACACCCCAAACATACCCCAAATACACCCCAAATGCACCCCAAACATACCCCAAATACACCCCAAACATACCCCAAATACACCCCAAACATACCCCAAATACACCCCAAATACACCCCAAATATATCCCCAATACACCCCAAACACACCCTGATCCACTCCCAACACACCCCGAATCCCCATCCCAAATACACCCCAATCCTGATCCCAAATCCCTGTGCCAAATCCACCCTAAATATACCCCAAACACACCCCAAATCCTCATCCCAAACCTACCCAAATCTCCATCCCAAATCCCGACCCCAAATCCCCAAATCCCCCAATCCGAATCTCCAATCCCGACCCCAAACCCTCCAGTCACAATCCCAAACCCAAATCCTCACCCCAAACCCCCCAAATCCCAAGCCCAAACACCCCAATCCTGACCCCAAACCCCCCAATCCCAACCCCAAACCCCCCAATCCCAACCCCAACCCCAAACCCCCCAGACTGGACCCCAATGCCCACAAACACTGGTCTCAAATCCCCCATTCCCAAACCCCTCAATCCCACGCCCAAACCCCCCAATAATGACCCCAATCCTGCTCCCAAACCCCCCAATCTCCCTAATCCTGACCCTAAGCCCCCCAATCCCCCTAATCCCAACCCCAAACCCCCCAATCCCGCTGCCAAACCCCCTAATCCTGACCCCAAACCCCCCATCCTCGACCCCAAACCCCCCATCCTTGACCCCCAAACCCCCCAATCCTGACCCCAAACCCCCCAATCCCCCTCCCAAACCCCCTAATCCTGACCCCAAACCCCCCATTCTTGACCCCAAACTCCCCCATCCCGACCCCAAACTCCCCAATCCCGCTCCCAAGCCCCCCAATCCCGACCCCAAGCCCCCCAATCCCCCTAATCCTGCTCCCAAACCCCCCAATCCTGACCCCAAACCCCCCAATCCCGACCCCAAACCCCCCAATCCCGCTCCCAAACCCCCCAATCCTGACCCCAAACCCCCCAATCCCGCTCCCAAACCCCCCAATCCTGACCCCAAACCCCCCAATCCCGACCCCAAACCCCCCAATCCCCCTCCCAAACCCCCCAATCCCTCTAATCCCAACCCCAAACCCCCCAAATCCCAACCCCAAACCCCCCCAATCCCAACCCCAAACTCCCCAATCCCGACCCCAAAACCCCCATCCTTGACCCCCAAACCCCCCAATCCTGACCCCAAACCCCCCAATCCCGACCCCAAACCCCCCAAACTGGACCCCTGACCCACGTGTGCTCGTTGAGCTCCAGCTCCAGCTCAGCTGCCTTGGAGGCCAAACCCCGCTGGTCCTGCCGCAGGCGGTTAAACCGGGACACCACCTGCGCCAAACTGGGGATCACTGGGATGGACTGGGAGGGCTGGGAATGGACTGGGATGGGAACTGGGGTAACTGGGAGACACTGGGATGGACTGGGAGCCACTGGGAGGGGACTGGGATGGGCTAGAAACCACTGGGAAGGACTGGGAATGGACTGGGAGCCACTGGGAATGGATTGGGATGGGAACTGGGGTAACTGGGAGACACTGGGATGGACTGGGAGCCACTGGGAGGGGCTGGAAATGGATTGGGATGGGAACTGGAACAAACTGGGAGACACTGGGATGGACTGGGAGCCACTGGGAGGGGCTGGAAATGGATTGGGATGGGAACTGGAACAAACTGGGAGACACTGGGATGGACTGGGAGCCACTGGGAGGGGCTGGGAAATGGACTGGGAACCACTGGGATGAGCTGGGAATGGACTGGGAAGGCTGGGAGGGGCTGGGAGCCACTGGGAGGGGCTAGGAATAGACTGGGAATAGACTGGGAATGGACTGGGAGCCACTGGGAATGGACTGGGATGGGCTGGGAATGGACTGGGATCACAGGGTGGGGGACTGGGAATGGACTGGGATGGGCTGGGAGGGCTGGGAATGGATTGGGATGGGAACTGGAACAAACTGGGAGGCACTGGGATGGACTGGTGGGGAGAACTGGGTTAACTGGGAGCCACTGGAATGGACTGGGAGCCACTGGGATGAGCTGGGAATGGACTGGGAAGGCTGGGAGGGGCTGGGAATGGACTGGGATCACAGGGTGGGGACTGGGAATGGACTGGGAGCCACTGGGAATGGACTGGGATGGACTGGGAGGGCTGGGAATGGATTGGGATGGGAACTGGAACAAACTGGGAGGCACTGGGATGGACTGGTGGGGAGAACTGGGTTAACTGGGAGCCACTGGAATGGACTGGGATGGACTGGGAATGGACTGGGATGGACTGGGAGGGGCTGGGAATGGATTGGGATGGGAACTGGAACAAACTGGGGAGCACTGGGATGGACTGGGAACCACTGGGATGAGCTGGGAATGGACTGGGAAGGCTAGGAGGGGCTGGGAGGGGCTAGGAATAGACTGGGAATGGACTGGGATGGACTGGGAATGGACTGGGAATGGATTGGGATGGGAACTGGAACAAACTGGGAGGCACTGGGATGGACTGGGGGGGGGAACTGGGTTAACTGGGAGCCACTGGAATGGACTGGGAACCACTGGGATGAGCTGGGAATGGACTGGGAGCCACTGGGAGGGGCTGGGAATGCACTGGGATGGGACTGGTACAGATTGGGAGCCACTGGGACAGACTGGGGAGGGCTAGGATGGGAACTGGGTTAACTGGGAGCCACTGGGACGGACTGGGGTGGACTGAAAGACACTGAAAATGGACTGGGATGGGCTGAGATGGGACTGGGAGGGACTGGGAATGGGATGGGAAAAACTGGGAAAAACCAGGATTGGGATAAATCAGGACTGGAGAAACGGGAGTGGGACTGGACTGGGGCAAACTGGGAATGGGGAACTGGGAATGGGATTGGAGAGTTCAGAATGGGACGGACTGGGATCAACTGGGATTGGACTGGGATGAACCAGGATCAGGATAAACAGGGATTGGGGAACTGGGAATGGGATAAACCCCTGGGATTGGGGTTGGGATCCCACTGGGGGCTTGGGGAGCCCCCCGGGATGAGAGGGAACGCCTCAACTCCAAAGCAGCACCCCCAACCTTATCAGAAACCCTTCCCCATTATCAGCGACCCCTCCTCATTATCAGGGACCCCTCCCCATCATCACGGACCCCTCCTTGTTATCAAGGACCCCTCCCCGTCATCAGGGACCTGTCTCCCCTTATCAGGGATCCCTCTCCATTATCACAGAGACCTCTCCATTGTCACCGTCTCCTCCTTGTTATCAAGGACCCCTTCCCGTTATCAGGGACCCCTCCCCATCATCACGGACCCCTCCTTTTTATCAAGGACCCCTCCCCATTATCAGGGACCTGTTCCCCCTTATCAGGGGACTCCTCCTCGTTATCAGGGATCCCTCTCCATTATCACAGAACCCTCTCCATTATCACCGTCTCCTCCTTGTTATCAAGGACCCCTCCCCGTTATCAGGGACCCCTCCCCGTTATCAGGGACCCCTCCCCGTTATCAAGGACCCCTCCCCATTATCAGGGACCCCTCCCTCACTCCCATCCCCCCCCTCCCACAGACCCCCCTCATCCCCACCTTCCCCTCGCTCTCCCCTCACTCCTCCTCCCCTCACATCACCCAGGGACCCCTCCCCATGTCCCGGTCCCCCCGGACCTGCTCAGCGCTCAGCCCCTTCCCCGCCGGGGCCGCCCCTCGCCCCTTCCCCGGCTCCGCCATCTTGTCCCGCTCGGCTCCGCCCCTTCCGCTCCCGCCGCGCTCGCGCCGCCGCCACTTCCGGCCGCCATCTTGGGTGAGGGTGAGGCGGCGGCGCCGCCATCTTGGGTGAGGGCAGCGCCTGGAGGGGGGGACTTTGGCCGCGTTGCCGCCGGCGGGGAATGTGCGGGAATGGGGGCGAGAAACGGGGAAAAATGGGGGGAAAAAAGGGGTTTGGGATGGGGGGAGGGCGGAGGTGCGGGGATTTGGGGGTTGGGGACGGGTAGGGGGGGTGGTGGGGGTAGTTTGGGGGTGTTTGGGGCACTATGGGAGGTGTTTGGGGCAGTTTGAGGGGGTCTGGGGTAGTTTTGGGGATGTTTGGGGCAGTTTGGGGGTGTTTGAGGCAGTTTCGGGGCGTGTTTGGGATAGTTTGAGGGGGTCTGGGGTAGCTGTAGGGGTGCTTGGGGCAATTTTGGGTGTTTGGGGGGTCTGGGAGCAGTTTTGGGGTGCTTGGGGGTACTTTGGGACCAACATTGGGGTAGCTGAGGGCATTTAGGGGGGGGTCAAGGGGCAGTTAGGGGTCACACCTGGGGCAGTTTTGGGTGTGTTTGGGGCAGTTTTGGTTGAGTTCCAGGTGCCCCCCCAGCCGTGTGACCCCTCCCCAATTTGGGGTGTCCCCCCCCCCCCCCCAGGCTGAGGGTGGCCCCTCGGGCCCTGCTGTGCTGCCCCCCGAGAGCCTCGAGAGGCCCCCAGAGCTCCAGCACCGCGGGCAGGTACGGGGAGAACCCCAAAAACCCCAGGGGGACCCCAAAAATCCCGTGGAAGCCCCCAAAACCCCAGGGGGGGGGGGGCTGAGGGTGACCCTGGGGGTGACCCCAGTTGTGTGGGGGGCGTTCAAGAGTGACCTTGCCCCCCATGGGGTCACCTGGGGTGTCCCTGTCCCCAAGGGGGTGGCCTGTGATGTGACCCCAGTGCCCATAGGGTGACCCCAATCCCTTTGAGGTGTCCCATGGGGTGACACCAGTCCCCATGGGGTGCCCTTGGTGTCCCCATGCCTGTGTCCTCCTGTCACTGTGAGGTCTCCTCAGTGTCCCATAACCATGGCAGTGTCCCCAGACCTATTGATGTCCCCCTGTCCCTCAGTGTCCCCTCCCCACATCCCCACAGCCATGGCAGCTCCCCCAGACCTGGCAGTGTCCCCAGACCCCCTCAGTGTCCCCAGACCCGTTGATGTCCCCCTGTCCCTCACAATGTCCCCTCCCTGCAGCCCTGTGGCTATGGCAGCGCCCCCAGACCCTGCAGTGTCCCCCTGAGTCCCTCACAGTGTCCCCTCCTCACAGCCATGGCAGCGTGCCCAGTCCCCACAGTGTCCCCAGACCTATTGGTGTCCCCAGATGTGGTGGTGTCCCCTGTCCCTCTGAGGTCCCCTCAGTGTCCCATAACCATGGCAGTGTCCCCTGGCCCATTGGTGCCCCAGGACCCCTCCATGTCCTCAGACCCCTCAGTGTCCTTAGGCCCATTGCTGTCCCCCTGTCCCTCACGGTGTCCCCTCCCCACAGCCATGGCAGCACTCCTGGCCCCCTCAGTGTCCTCAGACCCCACGGTGTCTCCAGGCCCATTGGTGTCCCCCTGTCCCTCACGGTGTCCCCTCCCCACAGCCCCGCAGCCATGGCAGCACCCCCAGCCCCCGCAGTGTCCCCAGGCCCATTGGAGTCCCCCTGTCCCTTCAGGTCCCTCACGGTGTCCCCTGCCCGCAGCCCCGCAGCCATGGCAGCGTCCCCAGATCCCTCAGTGTCCCCAGACGCATTGGTGTCCCTCACGGTGTCCCCTCCCCACAGCCCCGCAGCCATGGCAGCACCCCCAGCCCCCACAGTGTCCCCAGGCCCATTGGTGTCCCTCACAATGTCCCCCTCCCCGCAGCCATGGCAGCGTCCCCAGCCCCCGCAGTGTCCCCAGGCCCATTGATGTCCCCCAGACCCCTCGGTGTCCCTGTGTCTCTCATGGTGTCCCCTCCCCGCAGCCCCACAGCCATGGCAGCACCCCCAGATCCCTCAGTGTCCCCAGACCCATTGGTGTCCCCAGGCCCATCAGTGTCCCCCAGACCCCTCGGTGTCCCTGTGTCCCTCATGGTGTCCCCTTCCCTGCAGCCCCACAGCCATGGCAGCTCCCTCAGACCCCTCGGTGTCCCCAGACCCATTAGTGTCCCCCTGTCCCTTCAGGTCCCTCACAATGTCCCCTCCCCACAGCCCCGCAGCCATGGCAGCTCTCCCAGACCCCTCAGTGTCCCAGACCCGTTGGTGTCCCCCTGTCCCTCACGGTGTCCCCTCCCCACAGCCATGGCAGCACCCCCAGATCCCTCAGTGTCCCCAGGCCCATTGGTGTCCCCAGGCCCATCAGTGTCCCCCAGACCCCTCGGTGTCCTCCTTTCCCTCACGGTGTCCCCTCCCCACAGCCATGGCAGCACCCCCAGCCCCCGCAGTGTCCCCAGGCCCATTGGTGTCCCTCACAATGTCCCCTCCCCACAGCCCCACAGCCATGGCAGCGTCCCCAGTCCCTGCAGTGTCCCCAGGCCCATTGGTGTCCCCCTGTCCCTTCAGGTCCCTCACGGTGTCCCCTCCCCGCAGCCCCACAGCCATGGCAGCGTCCCCAGCCCCTGCAGTGTCCCCAGGCCCATTGGTGTCCCTCACAATGTCCCCTCCCCACAGCCCCGCAGCCATGGCAGCGCCCCCAGCCCCTGCAGTGTCCCCAGGCCCCCCGGGCGGGCTGGTGGCGGTGGCCCAGGTGACATCCACGGCGGACAAGGAGCACAACTGGCGGCAGTGCTCGGCGCTGGTGCGGCGCGCGGCCGCCATGGGCGCCCGGGCCGTGTTCCTGCCCGAGGGCTTCGACTTCATCGGGGACAGCGCCCAGCACAGCCTGCAGCTGGCAGAGCCCCTGCACGGGGACACCGTGGGGCGCTACCGGCAGCTGGCCAGGTACGGGCACCGCGGGGGCACCGGGGGTGGCACTGTGTGTGTCGCTGTGTGTCCCCGGGGGATGGCACCGTGCGTGTGTGTGTGTCGCTGTGTGTCCCCGAGGGATGTCACTGTGTGTTCCTAGGGAATGTCATTGTGTGTCCCCAGGGGATGGCACTGTGTGTGTGTGTGTGTGTCGCTGTGTGTCCCCGGGGGATGGCACTGTGTGTTCCTTGGGAATGTCTTTGTGTGTCCCTAGGGAATGTCATTGTGTGTCCCCGGGGGATGTCACTCTGTGTGTGTGTGTGTGTCACTGTGTGTCCCCGGGGGATGGCACTGTGTGTGCGTCACTGTGTGTTCTAAGGGAATGTGACCTTGTGTTCCTAGGGAATGTCATTGTGTGTCCCCAGGGGATGGCACTGTGTGTGTGTGTGTGTGTGTGTCACCGTGTGTCCCCAGGGAATGTGACAGTGTGTCTCTAGGGAATGTCACTGTGTGTCACCGTGTGTCCCCAGGGAATGACAGTGTGTCCCTAGGGAATGTCACTGTGTGTCACCATGTGTCCCCAGGGGATGACACTGTGTGTGTGAGTGTGTCACCATGTGTCCCCAGGGAGTGTGACAGTGTGTCCCCAGGGGATGGCACTGTGTGTGTGTCACCGTGTGTCCCCAGGGAATGTGACAGTGTGTCCCCAGGGGATGTCACTCTGTGTGTCCCCAGGGGATGACATTGTGTCCCTAGGGAGTGTCATTGTGTGTCCCCAAGGGATGTCACTCTGTGTGTGTGTGTGTGTGTGTGTGTGTGTCACTGTGTGTCACTGTGTGTCACTGTGTGTCCCCAGGGAATGTGACAGTGTGTGTCCTTGGGGAATGTCACTGTGTGTCACCGTGTGTCCCCAGGGAATGACAGTGTGTTCCTAGGGAATGTCACTGTGTGTATGTCACCATGTGTCCCCCAGGGAATGTCATGGTGTGTCCCTAGGAAATGACAGTGCCCCCAGGGGATGTCACTGCATGTCCCTTGGGAATGTCACTGTGTGTGTGTCACCATGTGTCCCCAGGGGATGTCACCGTGTGTCCCCAGGAAATGTCACTGTGTGTCCCTAGGGAATGTGCTCCTAGGGTATGTCACCGCATGTGTCCTCAAGGAATGTCACTGTGTCCCTAGGGAATGTCACTGTGTGTCCCCAGGGAATGTCACCATGTGTCCCCAGGCCACATCCCTCTGTGTCTCCAGGGAATGTCACTGTGTGTGCCCAGGAATGTCCCTCTGTGTCCCCAGGCCCTGCCACTGTGTGTCCCCAGGAGTGTCCCTGTGTGTCCCCAGGCCATGTCCCTCTGTCCCCAGGAGTGTCCCTGTGTGTCCCCAGGGAGTGTGACGTGTGGCTGTCCCTCGGGGGTTTCCACGAGCGTGGCCAGGACTGGGACAGCACCGGCCGCATCTACAACTGTCACCTGCTGCTGGACAACTCGGGTGGGACACGGCCTTCCTGACCCTGTGCCACCCTGTGCCACCCCTGTGCCACCCTGTGCCACCCCTGTGTCACCTCTGTGTCCCCCAGTCCCTGTGTCCCCGACTTTCCCAACCCTTGGATGTCCCTGTGTCCCCACTGTCCCCAGTCCCCTCTGGCTGTCCCCGTATGTGGTGGTGGCCGTGTCCCCACCATTCCCACCCCCTGGCTGTCCCTGCTGTCCCAATGTCCCCAATGCCTGTGGCTGTCCCCAATCCCCATGGCTGTCCTCACTGTCCCCAATGCCTCTGGCTGTCCCCAACCCCTCAGTGGCTGTCCCCAGTGTCCCCAATCCCCCTGGTGGCTGTCCCCAGGCTCTCTGGTGGCTGTCCCCAGTGTCCCCAATCCCCCTGTGGCTGTCCCCAGGCTCTGTGGTGGCTGTCCCCAGTGTCCCCAGGCTCGGTGGTGGCTGTCCCCAGTGTCCCCAACCCCTTGGTGGCTGTCCCCAGGCTCTCTGGTGGCTGTCCCCAGTGTCCCCAATCCCCCTGGTGGCTGTCCCCAGGCTCTCTGGTGGCCGCGTACCTGCACCATTCCCAACTCCTGGCAGTCCCCACTGTCCCCAGCGTCCCCAGGCTCGGTGGTGGCTGTCCCCAGTGTCCCCAACCCCTTGGTGGCTGTCCCCAGGCTCAGTGGTGGCTGTCCCCAGTGCCCCCAACCCCTTGGTGGCTGTCCCCAACCCCTTGGTGGCTGTCCCCAGACTCTGTGGTGGCTGTCCCCAGTGTCCCCAACCCCTGGTGGCTGTTCCCAGCCCCTTGGTGGCTGTCCCCAGACTCTCTGATGGCTGTCCCCAGTGTC
The DNA here is from genome assembly GCF_027887145.1 of Ammospiza caudacuta. NCBI lineage: Eukaryota > Metazoa > Chordata > Aves > Passeriformes > Passerellidae > Ammospiza > Ammospiza caudacuta. Next base: position 4,161,722 of record NC_080622.1, read on the forward strand.
CCCAACCCCTTGGTGGCTGTCCCCAACCCCTTGGTGGCTGTCCCCAGGCTCGGTGGTGGCCCTGTACCGCAAGCTGCACCTGTTTGACGCGGCGCTGCCGGGGCAGCCGGCGCTGAGCGAGAGCTCCTTCACCAACCCTGGCCAGGAGCTGCTGCCCCCCATCGACACCCCCGTGGGCAAGGTACGGCCCCTGCTGTCCCCAAGTGTCCCCAAGTGTCCCCAAGTGTCCCCTGCCTTCACTGATCCCTGCGATTCCCAAAAACACCTGGGGTTGGTTGTGCGTCACAGCCTGTGGTACCCAGAGCTGACCCCAGCCCTGACCCCTGACCTCACAGTGCCCAGGGTGTCCCCAATGTCCCCAATGTCCCCAATGTCCCCAGGTGGGGCTGGCCGTGTGCTATGACCTGCGCTTCCCAGGGCTGTCCCCAATGTCCCCAATGTCCCCAGGTGGGGCTGGCCGTGTACTATGACTTGCGCTTCCCGGAGCTGGCCCAGCGTGTCCCCAATGTCCCCAGTGTCCCCAATGTCCCCAGGTGGGGCTGGCCGTGTGCTATGACCTGTGCTTCCCGGAGCTGGCCCAGGGTGTCCCCAATGTCCCCAATGTCCCCAGGTGGGGCTGGCCGTGTGCTATGACCTGCGCTTCCCAGGGCTGTCCCCAATGTCCCCAATGTCCCCAATGTCCCCAGGTGGGGCTGGCCGTGTGCTATGACTTGCGCTTCCCAGGGCTGTCCCCAATGTCCCCAATGTCCCCAATGTCCCCAGGTGGGGCTGGCCGTGTGCTATGACCTGCGCTTCCCGGAGCTGGCCCAGGCCCTGCGCGGGGCCGGTGCCCAAATCCTGACCTTCCCCTCGGCCTTCACCGTCCCCACCGGAGCTGCGCACTGGGAGGTGAGGGGACAACCATGGAGGGCTTGGGGACACGCTGGGGGGGGGGGGTTGGGGACGCTCATGTTGGGGCTGGGGACACCTCTGGGGAGGTTGGGGTGCCTGTGCCATTGATTGTCCCCCATGTCCCCTGGTTCTGTCCCCTGGGTGACACACCTGTCCTTTCCCAGTGACAGCACTGTCCCCTGAGGTGCTGCTGCGTGCCCTTGTCATCGAGTGTCCCTTGTGTCCCCCTTAGTGACACCCCTGTGTCCCCCATGTCCCCTCGGTGACCCTGCTGTCCCCCAGGTGCTGCTGCGTGCCCGTGCCATCGAGTGCCCCCCATGTCCCCCTTGGTGACACCCCTATGTGCCCATGTCCCCCTTCAGTGTCCCCCTGTCCCCGCGTGCTGCTGCGTGCCCGTGCCATCGAGTGCCCCCTGTGTCCCCCTGTCCCCTCAGTGTCCCCCTGTCCCCGCGTGCTGCTGCGTGCCCGTGCCATCGAGTGCCCCCCGTGTCTCCCTTGGTGACAGCACTGTCCCCTCAGGTGCTGCTGCGTGCCCGTGCCAATGAGTGGCCCCCATGTCCCCCTGTCCCCCTTAGTGTCCCCCTGCCCCCCTCAGTGTCCCCATTGTCCCCAGGTGCTGCTGCGTGCCCGTGCCATCGAGTGCCCCATGTCCCCCTTGGTGACCCTGCTGTCCCCCAGGTGCTGCTGCGTGCCCGTGCCATCGAGTGCCCCCCATCCCCTCAGTGTCCCCCTGTCCCCAGGTGCTGCTGCGTGCCCGTGCCATCGAGTGTCCCCCGTCCCCTCAGTGTCCCCGTCCCCTCAGTGTCCCCCTGTCCCCAGGTGCTGCTGCGTGCCCGTGCCATCGAGTGTCCCCCGTCCCCTCAGTGTCCCCGTCCCCTCAGTGTCCCACTGTCCCCAGGTGCTGCTGCGTGCCCGTGCCATCGAGTGCCCCCTGTCCCCTCAGTGTCCCCCTGTCCCTTCAGTGTCCCCCTGTCCCCAGGTGCTGCTGCGTGCCCGTGCCATCGAGTGCCAGTGCTACGTGGTGGCCGCGGCGCAGACCGGCCGCCACAACGCCGCCCGCGCGTCCTTCGGTCACTCGCTGGTGGCCGATCCCTGGGGCACCGTGGTGGCACAGTGCCACGAGGGGCCGGGGCTGTGCCTGGCCCACATCGACCTGCCCTACCTGGAGCAGGTGCGCAGGCAGCTGCCCGTGCACGGCCACCGCCGGGGGGACATCTACGGGACGCTGACGGGGACACCGGGGACACCGGGGACGTGATGGCGCCGGGCGTGGGGCGAATCCGCTCGGAGTTTGCACCGGGTTTGCTTTTCTGTCCCCAAAATGGGATGGCACAGCGTGTCCTCCCTGCTCTTTTTGGGGTCCCAAATCAGTCCCAAATCTCCTACAATTCAGCCCCAAATCAGCATCAGTTCAGTCTGAAATCAATCCCAAATGTGCATCAATTCAGCCCCAAATATGCATCAATTCAGTCTGAAATCAATCCCAAATGTGCATCAATTCAGCCCCAAATCAGTCCCAAATCTCCTACAATTCAGCCCCAAATCAGCATCAGTTCAGTCTGAAATCAATCCCAATGTGCATCAATTCAGCCCCAAATCAGCCCCAAATGTGCATAAATTCAGTCTGAAATCAACCCCAAATGTGCATCAATTCAGCCCCAAATCAGCCCCAAATGTGCATAAATTCAGTCTGAAATCAATCCCAAATGTGCATCAATTCAGCCCCAAAACAGCCCCAAATCAGTCCCAAATCTCCTACAATTCAGCCCCAAATGTGCATAAATTCAGTCTGAAATCAACCCCAAATGTGCATCAATTCAGCCCCAAAACAGCCCCAAATCAGTCCCAAATCTCCTACAATTCAGCCCCAAATGTGCATAAATTCAGTCTGAAATCAACCCCAAATGTGCATCAATTCAGGCCCAAAACAGCCCCAAATCAGTCCCAAATCTCCTACAATTCAGCCCCAAATCAGCATCAATTCAGTCTGAAATCAATCCCAAATGTGCATCAATTCAGCCCCAAAACAGCCCCACATCAGTCCCAAATCTGCCCTTTTGTACCCAAAACTGAATGGCACAATGTGTCCCCCCTGCTCTTTTTGGGGTCCCAAATCAGCTCCAAATCCCCATCAAATCTGCACCAATTCAACCCCAAATCAGTTCCAAATCTGCATCAATACAGCCCCAAATATGCATCAATTCAGTCTGAAATCAATCCCAAATGTGCATCAATTCAGCCCCAAATCTGCCCTTTTGTACCCAAAACTGAATGGCACAATGTGTCCTCTCTGCTCTTTTTGGGGTCCCAAATCAGCCCCAAATCTCCTACAATTCAGCCCCAAATCAGCCCCAAATCTGCACCAATTCAACCCCAAATCGGTTCCAAATCTGCATCAATTCAGCCCCAAATCTGCCCTTTTGGTCCTCAAAATGGAACAGCATAATGTGTCCTCCCTGCTCTTTTTGGGGTCCCAAATCAGTCCCAAATCTCCATCAATTCTGAATCAATTCAGCCCCAAATCTGCACCAATTCAGCCCTAAATCAGCCTTAAATCTGCCCTGTTTGTCCCCAAAATGGAAGGGCACAATGTGTCCCCCCTTTCTTTTTGGGGGGCCCCAAATCTGCACCAATTCAGCCCCAAATATTCTCCCAAATCTTCACCAATTCAGCCCCAAATCAATCCCAAATCTGCCCTTTTTGTCCCCAGAATGAAATGCCACAACATGTCCTCCCTGCTCTCCTTTTGGGGGGTCCCCACTCTTTTTTGGGGTCCTGATTCAGCCCCAAATTTACTCCAATTCTGCATCAATTTAGCCCAAAATTGACCCTGAATCTGGCCCAATTTACACCAAATCTGCTCCAAATCAGCCTTTTTGTCCCCAAAGTGAAACAGCACAAGGTGTCCCCCTTCTTTTTTGGGGGGAGTCCCAAATCTGCTCTGAAACTGCCCCAAAATCAACCCCAAATCTGCTTTGAATCAGCCCCAAATCTGCCCCAATTCACCCCAAAATCTGCATCAATTCACCCCCAAATCAGCCCGAATTTGCACTGAATCAGCACTTTTGTCCCCAAATGGGATTTCCACTTTTTGGGGGGTTCCCCCTTTTTTAGGGGTTTTGGGGGAGGAGGATTTTCTTTCTATTAAAATTTGAAAAATACAAAAATCCCAGGAAATGACCCCAAAGTGTGGAGAAATTTTGGGATGGGAAGGACTGGGGACAACCCTGAACCCCCCAAATGCTGGGTGGGAATGGGGGGAAAAACAAGAAAAATGGGAAAAACTCCATCCCTGTTGGGTTTTGGGGGAAAATGGGAATTTTTGGGGGGAAAACCAGGGATCTGGGGATAAAAATGGGAATTTTGGGGGAATTTGCCATTTGCTTTTCGTTGTCTTTAATGGATATAAATGAGGGGAAAATAATGGAAATAAAAAAGAATTTGGTAAGGAAAATGGGGAATTCTGGAATATTCCACACCTCCAATCCCCAAATCCCAGCGTGTCCCTCGGGTTCTTAAAATGAGATTTTTTTTACCCTTTTTTTTGGCCATTTTTAATGGATACAAAAGAGGAAAAAAACATGGAAAACACAAGAAGGAGGAATTTGACAAGGAAAATGAGGAATTATGGAATATTCCACATCCCAAATCCCAATGTGCCGCACCAATGGGATTTTTGTCTTTTCTTCACCATTTTTAATGGATAAAAAAGAAAAGGAAACAGGGAGAAAACATGGAAAACACAAAGGAGGAATTAACAGGAAAAAGTGAGGAATTCTGGAATATTCCACATCCCCAATCCCCAAATCCCAGTGTGAGGCACCAAAGGGATTTTTGCCTTTTCATCACCATTTTTAATGGAAAAAAAAAATAGAAAATATGGACAAAACAGGGGGACTATGTGGAAAACACAAGGAGGAATTGACAGGGAAAAGTGAGGAATTCTGGAATATTCCACACCCCAAATCCCAGCATGTGGCACCAATGGGATTTTTGCCTTTTCATCACCGCTTTTAATGGCAAAACCAGAAAATAAAATAGGGAGAAAAGAAATGAAAATAGGGAGAAAACATGGAAAACACAAAGAGAAGGAAGAAGTGACAGGACAAAATGAGGAATTCTGGAATATTCCACACCCCAAATCCCAGCACGTGGCACCAATGGGATTTTTGCCTTTTCATCGCCATTTTTAATGGAAAAAAAGAAAACGGGGAGAAAACATGGAGAACAAAAAAGAAAAGAAGGAACTGACAAGACAAAGTGAGGAATTCTGGAATATTCCACACCCCAAATCCCCAAATCCCAGTGTGTGGCACCAATGGGATTTTTGCCTTTTCATCACCATGTTTAATGGCAAAAACAGAAAATAAAATAGGGAGAAAACATGGAAAACACAAAGAGAAGGAAGAAGTGACAGGACAAAGTGAGGAATTCTGGAATATTCCACACCCCAAATCCCAGCACGTGGCACCAATGGGATTTTTGCCTTTTCATCACCAGTTTTAATGGATACAAAAGAAAAAACAGAAGGGGAAAACCCCATGGAAAACACAAGGAGAACCCACCAGGAACCCCCAAAAACCTCCAAATCCTGGAATATCCCACACCTCCAACCCAGAATATTCCATTGGTCCAGGGCTTCCCACACCTCAAGTCCCGAATTCTGACTGCACCAATGGGGTTGTTGCCTTTTTCTTGCCATTTTTAATGGATAAAAAAGAAAACAGGGAGAAAATGTTGAAAACACAAGGAGAAGGAGGAGTCTGAAGAAAAAAAGTGAGGAATTGTGGAATATTCCACACCCCAGATCCCCAAATCCCAGTGTGTGGCACCAATGGGATTTTTGCCTTTTCATCACCGCTTTTAATGGCAAAACCAGAAAATAAAATAGGGAGAAAAGAAATGAAAATAGGGAGAAAACTTGGAAAACACAAAGAGAAGGAAGAAGTGACAGGACAAAATGAGGAATTCTGGAATATTCCACACCCCAAATCCCAGCACGTGGCACCAATGGGATTTTTGCCTTTTCATCACCATTTTTAATGGAAAAAATGAAAACGGGGAGAAAACATGGAGAACAAAAAAGAAAAGAAGGAACTGACAAGACAAAGTGAGGAATTCTGGAATATTCCACACCCCAAATCCCAGCATGTGGCACCAATGGGATTTTTGCCTTTTCATCACCATTTTTAATGGAAAAAATGAAAACGGGGAGAAAACATGGAGAACAAAAAAGAAAAGAAGGAACTGACAAGACAAAGTGAGGAATTCTGGAATATTCCACACCCCAAATCCCAGCATGTGGCATCAATGGGATTTTTGCCTTTTCATCACCAGTTTTAATGGATACAAAAGAAAAAACAGAAGGGGAAAACCCCATGGAAAACACAAGGAGAACCCACCAGGAACCCCCAAAAACCTCCAAATCCCGGAATCCCCCACACCTCCAACCCTCCCCAAATCCACGAGCGCAACTCCGCCGAAGAACCGGGGCAAGGGGGGCGGGGAGAGGGAAAAAACCAGGAAAATCCCAAAAAAAAAAACCCCAAAAAAAAAACCCAAACTGGGGGCAGGGTGGGGGTGAACCCCTCAGGGAGCCGTGTGGAGCATCAAGTTCCTGAGGAGTTTCTGGCGACCCAACTCGTAATCCTCCTCGTCCACGTTGACCAGCAGCTTGATGGCCTCGTGGCCCACGGCCTGTTTGAGCGAGTCCGTGATGAAGACGCCCTTGAGGGCCTCCAGGAGGGAGCCGTTGATGTAATCCCGCCAGAAGGCGTCGAGGTAGGTGAGCTCCGAGAATTTGATGTCGCAGATGATGGAGCCCAAATCCCGCGATTTCAGGATGGTGTTGGCCTGGTTGAAGCGCTCGAACTGGCGCTCCAGAGGGTCCTGCTTGTTGGAGAAGACGTTGCCGTGCAGGGCGGAGTCGTGCTGGCAGTACTCGGCGCGCACACGCAGGCGGATGTCTGGGGATGGAGGGAAATGGGGGATTTAGGATTGGGGGGAAATTGGGGGATTTAGGGGGTTTTGGGATTGGGGGATGTGGGGTTTAGGGGGTTTAGGGATTGGAGGATGTGGGGTTTAGGGGGTTTTGGGATTGGGGGATGTGGGGTTTAGGGGGTTTGGAATTGGGGGATGTGGGGTTTAGGGGGTTTGGGATTGGGGGATGTGGGGTTTTAGGGGGTTTGGGATTGGGGGAATGTGGGAATGTGGGGTTTGGGATTGGAGGATGTGGGGTTTAGGGACTGGCAGTACTCGGCGCGCACGCGCAGGCGGATGTCTGGGTGTGGGGGAAACGGGGGATTTAGGATTGGGGGGAAATTGGGGGATTTAGGGGGTTTTGGGATTGGGGGATGTGGGGTTTAGGGGGTTTGGGATTGGGGGATGTGGGAATGTGGGGTTTGGGATTGGGGGATGTGGGGTTTAGGGGGTTTAGGGGGTTTGGGATTGGGGAAATGGGGTTTGGGATTGGAGGATGTGGGGTTTAGGGACTGGCAGTATTCAGCACGCACGCGCAGGCGGATGTCTGGGCACGAGGGAAATGGGGGATTTAGGATTGGGGAGAAATTGGGGGATTTAGGGGGTTTTGGGATTGGGGGATGTGGGGTTTAGGGGGTTTAGGGATTGGAGGATGTGGGGTTTAGGGGGTTTGGGATTGGGGGATGTGGGGTTTAGGGACTGGCAGTACTCGGCGCGCACGCGCAGGCGGATGTCTGGGCGTGGGGGAAACGGGGGATTTAGGATTGGGGGCAAATTGGGGGATTTAGGGGGTTTGGGATTGGGGGATGTGGGGTTTAGGGGGTTTGGGATTGGGGGATGTGGGGTTTAGGGGGTTTGGGATTGGGGAAATGGGGTTTGGGATTGGAGGATGTGGGGTTTAGGGACTGGCAGTACTCGGCGCGCACACGCAGGCGGATGTCTGGGCACGGGGGAAATGGGGGATTTAGGATTGGGGGGAAATTGGGGGATTTAGGGGGTTTTGGGATTGGGGGATGTGGGGTTTAGGGGGTTTGGGATTGGGGGATGTGGGGTTTTAGGGGGTTTGGGATTGGGGGAATGTGGGAATGTGGGGTTTGGGATTGGAGGATGTGGGGTTTAGGGACTGGCAGTACTCGGCGCGCACGCGCAGGCGGATGTCTGGGGATGGAGGGAAATGGGGGATTTAGGATTGGGGGGAAATTGGGGGATTTAGGGGGTTTTGGGATTGGGGGTTGTGGGGTTTAGGGGGTTTGGGATTGGGGGATGTGGGGTTTAGGGGGTTTAGGGATTGGGGGTTGTGGGGGTTTAGGGGGTTTGGGATTGGGGGATGTGGGGTTTTAGGGGGTTTGGGATTGGGGGATGTGGGGTTTAGGGGGTTTGGGATTGGGGGATGTGGGGTTTAGGGACTGGCAGTATTCAGCACGCACGCGCAGGCGGATGTCTGGGCATGGAGGAAACGGGGGATTTAGGATTGGGGGGAAATTGGGGGATTTAGGGGGTTTGGGATTGGGGGATGTGGGGTTTAGGGGGTTTGGGATTGGGGGATGTGGGAATGTGGGGTTTGGGATTGGGGGATGTGGGGTTTAGGGGGTTTGGGATTGGGGGATGTGGGGTTTAGGGGGTTTGGGATTGGGGGATGTGGGGTTTAGGGGGTTTGGGATTGGGGGATGTGGGGTTTAGGGGGTTTGGGATTGGGGGATGTGGGGTTTAGGGGGTTTGGGATTGGAGGATGTGGGGTTTTAGGGGGTTTGGGATTGGGGGATGTGGGGTTTAGGGGGTTTGGGATTGGGGGATGTGGGGTTTTAGGGGGTTTGGGATTGGGGGAATGTGGGAATGTGGGGTTTGGGATTGGGGGATGTGGGGTTTAGGGGGTTTGGGATTGGGGGATGTGGGGTTTAGGGACTGGCAGTACTCGGCGCGCACGCGCAGGCGGATGTCTGAGCATGGGGGAAACGGGGGATTTAGGATTGGGGGGAAATTGGGGGATTTAGGGGGTTTGGGATTGGGGGAATGTGGGAATGTGGGGTTTGGGATTGGGGGATGTGGGGTTTAGGGACTGGCAGTACTCGGCGCGCACGCGCAGGCGGATGTCTGAGCATGGGGGAAATGGGGGATTTAGGATTGGGGGGAAATTGGGGGATTTAGGGGGTTTTGGGATTGGGGGAATTGGGGTTTAGGGATTGGGGAATGTGGGGTTTAGGGTTTAGGATTGGGGGAATGTGGGAATGTGGGGAATGGGGTTTAGGGACTGGCAGTACGCGGCGCGCACACGCAGGCGGATGTCTGGAGTTAGGGGGAAACGGGGTTAGGATTGGGGAATGTGGGGTTGAGGATTGGGGAATGGGGTTCAGGGGTTGGGGGAATGTGGGGTTAGGGGGTTTGGGATTGGGGGAGTGTGGTGTTTAGGATTGGGGGGATGTGGGATTTAGGGAGTTTGGGACTGGGGGAAATGTGGGAAATTTTCCCCGTTTTGGGATGTCTCATGCACTGGGGATCCCAATCCTAATCTTGTATTCCCAATCCCAAACGGCCTTTTACCACAGGTCTGTTTATCTTTAAGAATCCCATTCCCAATCCCATACCCTGCTCAGCACAAGTCTGTTTCTCCTTGGGGATCCCATTCCCAATCCCAATCCCATTCCCACCCCTCTCACCGCAGGTCTGTTTCTCCCTGGGGATCCCAATCCCACATTCCCACATTCCCAATCCCAATCCCACAATCCCCAATCCCCTCTCACCGCAGGTCTGTTTCTCCTTGGGGTCGGGGGTCGCTGACTTTCTCCGTTTCCGTTGGCTCCCGAGGAGGCTCCGGGCCCGGCCTGGGCGCTTGGGGCCCAGCTGGGGCCCCCCCGGGGGGCAGCACAGGGACGGGTGGGGGGCAGGCACTGGGACATGGGGGGCACAAGTGGGGTTAGGGACCCCAAATCCAACCCCAGAGATCCCAAATCCGTCCCAAATCCCACCCCAGGGACGGGTGGGGGGCAGGCACTGGGACATGGGGGGCACAAATGGGGTTAGGGACCCCAAATGCAACCCCACAGACCCCAAATGCAACCCCAGAGATGCCAAATCCCACCCCACAGACCCCAAATCCGTCCCAAATCCCACCCCAGAGACGGGTGGGGGGCAGGCACTGGGATATGGGGGGAGAAATGGGGTCAGAGATCCCAAATACAACCCCACAGATCCCAAAACCATCCAGGGAACCCCAAACCCACCCCAAACCCCATCCCGGGGGCAGGCACTAGGACATGGGGAGAAATGGGGTCAGGGACCCCAAATCCCACCCCACAGACCCCAAATGCAACCCCAGAGATCCCAAATCCCACCCCACAGACCCCAAATCCGTCCCAAATCCCACCCCAGGGACGGGTGGGGGGCAGGCACTGGGATATGGGGGCAGAAATGGGGTCAGAGATCCCAAATACAACCCCACAGATCCCAAAACCATCCAGGGAACCCCAAACCCACCCCAAACCCCATCCCGGGGGCAGGCACTGGGACATGGGGAGAAATGGGGTCAGGGACCCCAAATCCAACCCCACAGACCCCAAATAAATCAAGGGAACCCTAAACCCATCCCAAATCCCACCCCGGGGGGCAGCACAGGGACGGGTGGGGGCCAGGCACTGGGACATGGGGGAAATGGGGTCAGAGACCCCAAATCCAACCCCACAGACCCCAAAACCATCCATCAGATCTGGGCACAGTCCCCCAAACCCAGAGCCCTGTGAGGCTCCAGGGTCGGGAACTTTGGGATGACCGCAAGGGGGTGGTGACCCCAAATGGGGGTGACAATGAACCCAAGGGGTGACGATAACCCCAAATGGGGGTGATGATCCCAAATGGGGGTGACAATGACCCCAAAAAGGGGATGGTGACCCCAAAATGGGGGTGACAATGATCCCATGGGGGAGGGCTGGTGTCTCCAAAACGGGACAGTGACCCCAAAAGGGCGATGACGACCCCAAATGGGAGCGACAACGATCTCAAAAGGGGATGGTGACCCCAAAGGGTGACAATGACCCCACGTGGGAGCGATGATGACCCCAAATGGGGACAGTGACCCCAAAGGGGAGGTGACAGTGACCCCAGGGGTCCGTACCTGATTTGTGGGGGTGGCCGAGGCCGGGCGGGGCCCCCCCGGGCGCGCGGGGGGTGACGTAGCGGATGGACGTCTCCTCCAGGTACTTGTCCACCAGGTCCGGGCACACTGAGGACAGAAACGGGAACGGAAATGTTCATGAGATGGCACCGGGATGGCATGGAAATGGAATGTCATGGGAACATCATGGCAATGGCACCGGGATGGCACCGGGAATGGCACCAGAAATGGGAATGGCACCAGGAATGTCACAGGAATGGCACCAGGATGGCCTAAGAATGGCACTGGGATGACACTGGGAATGGCACCAGGAATGGCACCAGGATGGCCTAAGAATGGCACTGGGATGACACTGGGAATGGCACCAGGAATGGCACTGGGAACAGGAATGGCACAGGAATGGCATCAGGATGGCCTAAGAATGGCACTGGGATGACACTGGGAATGGCACCGGGATGGCACTGGGAATGGCACCAGAAATGGGAATGGCACCAGGAATGGCACAGGAATGTCACAGGAATGGCACCAGTATGGCCTAAGAATGGCACTGGGATGACACTGGGAATGGCACCAGGAATGGCACTGGGAACAGGAATGGCACCAGGAATGGCACTGGGATGGCACTGGGAATGGGAATGGCACCAGGAATGGCACAGGAATGGCACCAGGATGGCCTAAGAATGGCACTGGGATGACACTGGGAATGGCACCTGGGATGGCACTGGGAATGGCACCAGGAATGGCACAGGAATGTCACAGGAATGGCACCAGGATGGCCTAAGAATGGCACTGGGATGACACTGGGAATGGCACCTGGGATGGCACTGGGATGGCACTGGGAACGGGAATGGCACCAGGAATGGCACAGGAATGTCACAGGAATGGCACCAGGATGGCCTAAGAATGGCACTGGGATGGCACTGGGATGACACTGGGAATGGCACTGGGATGGCACTGGGAACGGGAATGGCACCAGGAATGGCATGGAAATGGCATCGGAATGGCACGGGCATGGCACTGGGAACAGCAGATGATGGTGTGACCCCGATACCCCCATACGCTGACAGTGACCCCATATACCCTGACAACATCCCTGTATATCGCGATATATCACGATGGACACTCACCGGGGCGCCGCCTCTCGAGGCTGACACAGGGCAGCAGCTCGTGGCAGGTGATGATGTGACCCCAACACCCCAATATCACCCCACATATCGCGATATATCCTGACAGACACTCACCAGGGTGCCGTCTCTTGAGGCTGCCGTACGGCAGCAGCTCATGGCGGGTGATGATGTGACCCAAATACCCCAATATCACCCCAAATATCACGAGTATTACCCTGTATATCGCGATATATCACGACGGACACTCACCGGGGCGCCGCCTCTTGAGGCTGACGTAGGGCAGCAGCTCGTGTCGGGTGATGATTGATGATGTGACCCCAATACCCCGATATCACCCCGAATATTGCGAGTATGACCCCATATATCACAATATATCGCGATATATCACACCAGGCACTCACCGGGGCGCCGCCTCTTGAGGCTGACGTAGGGCAGCAGGTCGTGGCGGGTGATGGTGTGACCCCAACACCCCAATATCACCCCATATATCGTGATATATCCTGACAGACACTCACCAGGGCACCGCCTCTTGAGGCTGACACAGGGCAGCAGCTCATGGCGGGTGATGATGTGACCCCAACACCCCGATATCACCCCAAATATCACGAGTATTACCCTGCATATCGCGATATATCACGACGGACACTCACCAGGGCACCGCCTCTTGAGGCTGACACAGGGCAGCAGCTCGTGGCAGGTGATGATGTGACCCTCAATACCCCGATATCACCCCGAATATCACGAGTATGACTCTGTATATCACGATATATCACGACGGACACTCACCGGGGCGCCGCCTCTTGAGGCTGACGTAGGGCAGCAGCTCGTGGCGGGTGATGATTGATGATGTGACCCCAATACCCCGATATCACCCCGTATATCACGACAGTGACCCCATATATCACAGCATATCGTGACGGACACTCACCGGGGCGCCGCCTCTTGAGGCTGACGTAGGGCAGCAGGTCGTGGCGGGTGATGATGCGCAGCAGCTGCAGCAGCTGCCGCAGGTTGCTCTCGTCGCAGCGGCCCTGGCGCTCCAGGGCCAGCAGGAAGTCGCGGCCCGAGCGGATGCGGCCGCGCTCGGCCTCGTCCAGCACGTCCACGAAGAGGAAGGAGAGCACGCGCACGTCGCGGTGCGTCAGCTGCGCGCCCACGATGTCGAACATGCGGTGCAGCGAGTACAGGCCCTGCTCGCGCTCGCCCGGCTCCTCCGGCCACGGCACCGCGCCACCCGTGCCGCCGTTGGCACTGCCGGCGCCCGCGCCGCGCTTCCGACCCGCCATGGGCACCTGGGGACGCGGGGACAATGGGACGTGGGGTCAGTACAGGACTGGCTCCTCCGGCCACGGCACCGCGCCACCCGTGTCACCGCTGGCACTGCCGGCGCCGTGCTTCCGACCCGCCACGGGCACCTGGGGACAGACATGGGGTCAGTGGGACATGGCACTGCCACTGCCATGCTTCCGGCCCGCCACGGGCACTTGGGGACATGGGGACAGACATGGAATCAGTGGGACATGGCACTGCCACTGCCATGCTTCCGCCCCGCCATGGGCACCTGGGCACATGGGGACAGACATGGTGTAACTGGGACATGGGGACAAGGGGACACGGGGTCAGTGGGACATGGCACTACTGGCACTGCCACCACCTGCGCCATGCTTCTGCCCCGCCATGGGCACCTGGGGACAGACATGGGGTCAGTGGGACATGGCACTGCCACTGCCACGCTTCTGCCCCGCCATGGGCACCTGGGGACATGGGGACACAGGGACACGGGGTCAGTGGGACGTGGCACTGCCACTGCCATGCTTCTGCCCCGCCATGGGCACCTGGGGACACCAACATGGGACATGGGGACAATGGGACATGGGGTCATACAACCCCTGCCAACCTCCTCCAACCATAGCACTGCGCCACTGCCACCAGTGCCACTGGCGCTGCCACTGCGCTTCTGCCCCGCCGTGGGCACCTGGGGACATGGGGACACAGGGACACGGGGTCAGTGGGACATGGCGCTGCCACTGCGCTTCTGCCCCGCCGTGGGCACCTGGGGACATGGAGATCCTGACCCCAAATCCCAAGGGTTTTCCATCACGGTCTTGACCCCAATCCCAGGGATTTTCCATTGGAATCCACTCAGGATCCTGACCTCAAATCCTGGGGGTTTTCCATTGGAATCCAGTCGAGATCCCAATCCCAATCCCAGGATTTTCCAGTGGGATCCTGACCCCAAATCTTGGGGATTTTCCATCAGGATCCCAACCCCAATCTTTGGGATTTTCCAGTGGGATCCTGACCCCAAATCCTGGGGGTTTCCCATTGGAATCCACTCAGGATCCCAACCCAAATCCCAGGAATTTTCCAGTGGGATCCTGACCCAAAACCCTGGGATTTTCCATCAGGATCCCAACCCCAAATCCCAGTAATTTTCCATTGAGATCCTGACCCCAAATCCTGGGGATTTTCCATCAGGATCCTGACCCCAATCTTTGGGATTTTCCATTGGGATCCCGACCCCAATCCCAGAGATTTTCCATTGGAATGCTGACCCCAATCTTTGGGATTTTCCATCAGGATCCCAACCCCAATCTTTGGGATTTTCCAGTGGGATCCTGACCCCAATCCCAGGATTTTCCATTGGGATCCTCTCAGGATCCCAACCCCAATCTTTGGGATTTTCCATCAGGATCCCAACCCCAATCCCAGTAATTTTCCAGTGGGATCCCGACCCCAAATCCCTGGGATTTTCTATCAGGATCTCGACCCCAATCTTGGGAATTTTCCATCAGGATCCCGACCCCAATCTTTGGGATTTTCCAGTGGGATCCTGACCCCAAATCCTGGGGGTTTCCCATTGGAATCCACTCAGGATCCCAACCCAAATCCCAGGGATTTTCCATTGGGATCCTGACCCCAAATCTTGGGGATTTTCCATCAGGATCCCAACCCAAATCCCAGTAATTTTCCAGTGGGATCCTGACCCCAAATCCTGGGGGTTTCCCATTGGAATCCACTCAGGATCCCAACCCCAATCCCAGGGATTTTCCAGTGGGATCCCGACCCCAATCTTTGGGATTTTCCATCAGGATCCCGACCCCAATCTTTGGGATTTTCTAGTGGGATCCTGACCCCAAATCTTGGGGATTTTCCAGTGGGATCCTCTCAGGATCCCGACCCCAATCTTTGGGATTTTCCATCAAGATCCCAACCCAAATCCCAGTAATTTTCCAGTGGGATCCCGACCCCAAATCCCTGGGATTTTCTATCAGGATCTCGACCCCAATCTTTGGGATTTTCCATCAGGATCCCGACCCCAAGTCTTTGGGATTTTCCATCAGGATCCCGACCCCAATCCCAAGGAATTTTCCAGTGGAATCCTGACCCAAATCCCTGGGATTTTCTATCAGGATCCCAACCCCAATCCCAGGGATTTTCCATTGGGATCTTGACCCCAAATCTTTGGGATTTTCCATCAGGATCCCAACCCCAATCTTTGGGATTTTCCATTGGGATCCTGACCCCAATCCCAGGATTTTCCATTGGGATCCTCTCAGGATCCCGACCCCAAATCTTTGGGATTTTCCATCAGGACCCCAGCTCCAACCCCTGGGATTTCCCATTGGGATCCCAACCCCAAATCCCAGAGATTTTCCATTGGAATGCTGACCCCAATCTTTGGGAAACACCTGGTGCTGTGATCCTGATTTTTTTAAGGGAGTTTTCATTAAAATGTCTCTTTTTTCCTGAACTTGGGTGGTGAATTGTGCAAAAATTGGGAAAAAAAAATCTTGGATTCATCAGCACCAACCTCCCTGGAATGATCCTGGATGGTTTTCCTCACATGGAAGCCAGAAAAAAGCTGGAATTTGGTGTGAAGATCCAAAGAAATTTGGGAAAATTGAGATTTTATGGAAGTGCTGACCCCTGGGAAAGGGGAATTTTGGGGATTAAACATTCAAAAAAACAAAAAAAAAAATCCACAAAAATTGTTAAATTCATTTCCAAGCAGGAAATTCTGGCTGGAAATTCCAATGGTTCCCAAAATCCCAAAATCCTGAGGGGTGGGAGGTGGAAATCCCAAAAATTTGTGGATTTTTCTCAGAAATGAGCAGAAAAATCCCCCAGAAAAAAACCCAAAGATCCCAAAATCCCTCAGGAAATCCCTCCCACCCCTTTTCCCAGGAAGAGAATTCCGGGAACATTCAAATAATTTCGGGATCAACGGGAAAAACGAGTTCCTGCAGCTTCCCAGGGCTCGGCCCATGGGATCCCTGAGGATATTTTGGGATTTTTCCCCATTAAATCTGGGCCAAAACCATCAAAATTCCAGAATTATCCCTAAAAATCTCAGCCTGGGTGAGGAGAAAAGTCCCAAATCCCAATTTTTAGGTGAATTTTCCGGGGGAAATGGACACGAGGGAGATTCCAGGTGAATTTTTCCCTCACAATTCTCATGGATAGGAAAAATTCCCAAATAACTGGGGGAAAAACCCCAAAAATTTGGATTAATCCTGACTTTTCTTCTTTTTTTCTGATGAATTTCCACTCCTAAATCCAGCAGGAATTCCCAAAAATCCATTCCCAGCCGCAATAAATTGGATTTTTGGGAAGAAGAGGATGGAAGGGAGGAGGAGGAGGAGGAAGATCCTGACAAAACATCCCATGGGAAACCAGCTCTGGAATTTGGGAATTTGGGAATTCCCAGGCCTGGAAGCAGCTGGGAATGGGGGAATTGAATTCCTGAGCCTCTCCTGCTCCATCCCAACCTGCTCTGGATCCACCCTGAACCTCCCCAGATCCATCAGGAACTTCTGGATCCATCCCTGGATCCATCCTGAACCTCTCCAGATCCACCAGAACCCTCTGGATCCACCCTGAACCTCTCCAGGTCCATCAGGAACTTCTGGATCCATCCCTGGATCCACCCTGAACCTCTCCAGATCCATCAGGACCCTCTGGATCCATCTTAAACCTCTCCAGGTCCATCAGGACCTTCTGGATCCATCCCAAACCCCTTTGGATCCATCCTGAACCTCTCCAGGTCCATCCTGACTCTCTCTGGATCCACCAGGACCTTCTGGATCCATCCCAAACCTCTCTGGATCCATCCCTGGATCCATCCTGAACCTCTCCAGGTCCATCAGGACCCTCTGGATCCATCCCAAACCCCTTTGGATCCATCAGGACCCTTTGGATCCATCCTGAACCCCTCTGGATCCATCTCAGACCTCTCCAAACCCATCAGGACCCACCAGATCCATTCTTGGATCCATCAGGACCCTCTGGATCTATCCTGAACCTCTCCAGGTCCATCAGGACCTTCTGGATCCATCCCAAACCCCTTCAGATCCATCAGGACCCTCTGGATCCATCCCTGGATCCATCCTGAACCTCTCCAGACCTCTCCAAACCCATCAGGACCCGCCAGATCCATTCTTGGATCCATCAGGACCCTCTGGATCCATCCCAGACCTCCTTGGATGAATCCTGACTCTCTCCAGATCCCTCAGGACTCTCTGGATCCATAATAAACTTCCCTGGATCCACCCCAAACCCCTTTAGATCCATCCTAGACCTCTCCAGATCCATCCCAGAGCTCTCCAGCTCCATCAAGACCTTCTGGATCCACCCTGAACCTCTCCAGATCCATCACGACCTTCTGGATCC
Organism: Ammospiza caudacuta; assembly: GCF_027887145.1. NCBI lineage: Eukaryota > Metazoa > Chordata > Aves > Passeriformes > Passerellidae > Ammospiza > Ammospiza caudacuta. Next base: position 4,179,497 of record NC_080622.1, read on the forward strand.
ATCCTGAACCTCTCCAGATCCATCCCAGACCTCTCCACACCCACCAGGAACTTCTGGATCCATCTTGAACCTCTCCAAATCCATCTCAAGCCTCTCTGGATCCATCAGGACCCTCCGGATCCATCCTTGGATCCATCCTAAAGCTCTCCAGATCCACCAGGCACTACTGGATCCATCCTGAACCTCTCTGGATCCACTTTGAACTTCTCCAAATCCACCTCAAGCCTCTCCAGATGCATCAGAACCCTCTGGATCCATCCCAAACTTCCCTGGATCTGTCCCAAACCTCTCCAGATCCATCCTGACCTTCACTGGCTCCATCCTGAACCTCTCTGGATCCATCAGGACCTTCTGGATCCACCCTGAACCTCTCCAGATCCACCAAAACCTCTCCAGATCCATCCCTGGATCCATCCTGAACCTCTCCAGATCCATCAGGACCTTCTGGATCCATCCCAAACCCCTCTGGATCCATCTTAAACCTCTCCAGGTCCATCAGGACCTTCTGGATCCATCCCTGGATCCACCCTGAACCTCTCCAGATCCATCAGGATCTTCTGGATCCATCCCAAACCCCTTCAGATCCATCAGGACCCTTTGGATCCATCTTGAACCTCTCCAGATCCATCAGGACCTTCTGGATCCATCCCAAACCCCTTTGGATCCATCCTGAACCTCTCCAGGTCCATCAGGACTTTCTGGATCCATCCCTGGATCCATCCTGAACCTCTCCAGATCCACCAGAACCCTCTGGATCCACCCTGAACCTCTCCAGGTCCATCAGGACCTTCTGGGTCCATCCTGAACCTCTCCAGATCCATCAGGACCTTCTGGGTCCATCCCAAACCCCTCTGGGATCCATCTTAAACCTCTCCAGATCCACCAGAACCCTCTGGATCCATCCTGAACCTCTCCAGATCCATCAGGAACTTCTGGATCCATCCCTGGATCCATCCTGAACCTCTCCAGGTCCATCAGGACCCTCTGGATCCACCCTGAACCTCTCCAGATCCATCAGGACCTTCTGGATCCATCCCAAACCCCTTCAGATCCATCAGGACCCTCTGGATCCATCTTAAACCTGTCCAGCTCCATCAGGACCTTCTGGATCCATCCCAAACCCCTCTGGATCCATCCCAAACCCCTTTAGATCCATCAGGACCTTCTGGATCCATCCTGAACCCCTTTGGATCCACCCCAGACCTCTCCAGGTCCATCAGGACCTTCTGGATCCACCCCAAACCCCTTTAGATCCACCCTGAACCTCCCCAGCTCCATCCCTCCCTTCCCTGGATCCCTTTCCCCACCCCCCCCCCCAAAGATAAACCCCCAATTAATCAAACCCCAAATTAATTAAACCCCGAACCATCCCCGGACCCACCTTGGCGGCTCCGGGCGCTCTCAGCGATCTCCGATCCCTTTTTCCTTCTCTTTAATTTTCCAACAAATCCCCCCCCTAAAAAAAAAATCCCCAAAGTTCCGGCGGTGCCTGGAGCGCTCTCAGTCCTTACCGCAATTTTCCCTCCCCCCCCCCCAAAAAAAAAAAAAAAAAAAAAAAAAAACCCTTTTTTAAATTATTTTTTAATTTCCTAATTAATAATTTAGCGAAGAAAAGCCAAGCGCGGCGTTGCCTTTAAGTCATTCCCGGTTCCAGGAATTCCCTGGATGGCGGATTTTGTTTCGGTCAAAACAAAAACCGCAAGAAAAAAACAAAAATAAATTCGCCGGGCTGAAGAAATCCTTGGCATTTCATCCCGTTCCTGCTGCGCCGCGAATCCCGGGATTTTCTGAGCCACGGGAGGAACCGGAATCCCGGAAAAAACAAACAAAAAAAAATAAAACAGGAAAAGCGCTGTTAAATAAACAAGACAAAAATTAAAAATAAACCAAAAAAAATTTCCGATTTTGCCGCGATTTCCGGCTGAAATCGGCCCCGAATTCCGGCGAGAAAGAACCAAAACGGGGAGCACCGGGAGGGCTCTCCCCGTTAAAGGCCCTCAAAGCCCCGGTTCAGCCCCGGAGGCCTCGGGAAGGGCCCGGTTCGACCCCAAAAAGCTCCGGTCAAAGCCCGGCGAGGCCCCGGTAAGGCCGCAAACGGCGCCCCCGAGCCCCGGGGATGCCCCAAACGGCCCCGAAAAGCGGCGGGGAGGCCCCGGTAAGGCCGCAAAAGGCCCCGAGCAGGCCCCGGCGAGGCTCCGGTCAGGCCCCCGGGAGGCTCCGGCGGCGGCAGCGTCGCGAGGAGCGGCGGGGGGAGCGGCGGGGCCCCCCCTGCGGGCCCGTCCCAGCCCGCCGAGCGCGGGGGCCCCTCCCGGCCCCTCACGGCCCCTCAGGGCCGGCCCAGCCCCGGCGCCGCCATCTTGGCTCCGTCCGCTCCGCTCCCCGCTCCCTGCGGGCGGCTCCGCCCTGACGTCACTTCCGGCAGGCGGAGGCCACGCCCCCTTTGTCGCCTCAGAGCCGCGCCTACATTCGGGCACCTGCGCGCCCGCTGCGGCTTCACGCCCATAGGGAAACACAGGAAGGGCGGCGCCATGTTGGGTGAGGGCAAGATGGCGGCTACATCCGGGTTACTGCTGTTGGCTTCAGCGCTATTGGTTAGCAAAGGGCGGGCGCCATCTTGAGTGAGGGCAGCCGGGCAGCGCGAGGCTGCGTGGCGGGGCCGGCGCCATCTTGGAAATCGTGAGGCGGAGGCGCCGCCATCTTAACTGAGGGCAGCAAGGGGGGGTCTGGGGGGGTTTGAGGAGATTTTGAGGATTTTTTAGGGCGTTTTGGGGATTGAGGGAAGGGGTGAGGAGAGGAGGGTGGAGATGGGGTCAGGGGCTTCCTGTGAGGGAGGGGAGAGCGGTGGGGTGGGGTAGATTGAGAGGGGATACGCGGGAGGATGAGGGGGACAATGTGGGGTGAGGACAACGGGAGGAGGAGGAGGAGGAGCCCGTCCTGAGGGCGGGGAGGACACCCTGGCGACAAGGAGGCGACAATGAGGGGGGGCAATGCCACCCCCATGGCCCCGAGCGCTCCCCGCCCCCACCCACGGGTGGGGCCCTTCACCTTTGCCCCTTCCTGGGTGGGGAAACTGAGGCAGGGCAGGGATGGGACCTGGGTGTGTCGCCCCCGTCACCATCAATGTCCCCTCCCCCCCTCTCTCTGCTGCCCCGGGGCGCGGCAATGAACGATTGTAATTGTAATTATTGTAATTATTGTAATTAGTGTCATTACCGCGGCACGCGCCACCGCGGCGCCGGGCCCTGAACGAACCGGGGGCGGCGGGGGGGGAACCTCTGTGAGGGCCCCACGGGGTTGGGGGGACACCGGGGAGGGACCGAGGGGACACCGGGGGGGGGACACCGGCAGGTTTCTCAGGGTCACACCGGCGCTTCCCGGGTGGTCCCCGGTGCCAGGAGGGGGTCCCGGTGGTGTCCCGGGTGCCCGAGGGGGGTCTCGGAACAGAACCCGGGGGTGTCTCCGGTGAACCGGGAGGGTCCCCGGTGTCCGGGGAAGGTCCCGAGGGGTGTCCCCGCTGTCCCGGGTGCCCGGAGGGGGGTCCCGGAACAGAATCGGCGGTGTCTCCGGTATCCCCGGAAGATCTCAGAGAGGGTCCCCCATGTCCCCAGGGGGGTCCCGGTGTTGTCCCGTCTGTCCCCGGTGGTGTCCCCGCCGTCCCGGGTGGCGCTGATGGCGCTCGGGGGCCCCAGCCCGGGGCGGGGCGCGGTGCCCGGGCGGTGTCCGGGCGGTCCCGGTGAGTCACGGTGCCCCCCCCGAGCCCCCCCCGGTCCGGCCCGCCCCCGCCGTGCCTATCCCGGGCCGGACCGCGCCCCGGCACTGTCCGCACCGGCACCGAGCACCGAGCACCGAGCACCGAGCCCCGCACGCACGGTGAGTGAGAGAGAGCGGCACCCCCGGGAACGGGGGATCGGTCCCGCACCCCAATAACGGAGAACCCCATCTCTAAATCCGGGTTTGGGGTCGAAATCCCGGTCTGGGGTCTAAATTCTGGTTTGGGGTCCTCCGTCCGGTAACGGGATCGGGGACTCGGTCCCGCACCCTAAAATGGAGAACCCCATCTCTAAATCCGGTTTGGGGTACCCCGCCCGGTAACGGGGACGGGACTCGGGTCGGGACCCCAAAATTAGGGAACCCCATCTCTAAATCCCCGTTTGGAGTCTAAATTCCGGTTTGGGGTCCCCCTCCCGGTCCCGGTAACGGGGAGTCGGTCCCGCACCCCAAAATTAGGGAACCCCATCCCTAAATCCCGGTCTGGGGTCTTAATTCCAGTTTGGGGTCCCCTGCCCGGTAACGGGAACGGGGACTCGGTCCTGCACCCCAAAATTGGGGAACCCCATCTCTAAATCCCCGTTTGGAGTCTAAATTCCGGTTTGGGGTCCCCCTCCCGGTCCCGGTAACGGGGAGTCGGTCCCGCACCCCAAAATGGGGGAAACCCATCCCCAAATCCCGGTTTGGGGTCTAAATTCCGGTTTGAGGTACCCCACTCGGTAACGGGAACCGGGACTCGGTCCTGCACCCCAATAATGGGGAACCCCATCCCCAAATCTCGCTTTGGGGTCTAAATTCCGGTTTGAGGTACCCCACCCGGTAACGGGAACGGGGACTCGGTCCTGCACCCCAATAACGGAGAACCCCATGTCTAAATCCCCGTTTGGGGTCTAAATTCGGATTTGGGGTGCCCGGTAAGTAACGGGAACGGGGAGTCGGTCCCGCACCCCAAAATGGGGGAACCCCATCCCCAAATCCCGGTTTGGGGTCTAAATTCCGGTTTGGGGTACCCCACCCGGTAACGGGAACCGGGACTCGGTGCTGCACCCCAATAACGGAGAACCCCATCTCTAAATCCGGTTTGGGGTCTAAATTCTGATTTGGGGTGCCCGGGAACGGGGAGCCCCATCCCGGTGTCCGTTTTTGGGGTGTCTCCATCCCCAAACCCCATTTAGGGCGGGATCAATCCTGTCCCCAAATTTGGGGTCCCGCTCCCCGATTTTGGGGGGGAATTTTGAGCATCACTTGGGGGGACCCCATCCCTGTCCCCCACTTTGGGGGTCTCCATCTCCGAACCCCCTTTTTTTAGGGGGTCGCACCCTTTTTAAGGGTCTCACTCTTTTTGGGGGTCCCACCCTTTTGGGATGTTCACTTTTGGGGTGGTTCCATCTTTTTTTTTGGGGTTCCCCCTTCTTGGGGTGGTTCCCATTTTCTGGGGTCGCTTTTGGGGGAGTTCCTCCTTTTTGGGGCGATTCCTCCTTTTTTTTTTTAGGGTTCCCCTTTTTTTTTGGGGTCACTTTTGGGGGTATTCCCACTTTTTTTTTTGGGGGGGGGGGCATTTTTGGGAATTGCTCCTTTTTTTGAAAATTCCCTTTTTTGGGGGGGATTCTCTTTTTAAGGGGGGGATTCCTCCTTTTTAGGGGATTCCTCCTTTTTGGGGAATTCCTTCTTTTTTGGGGGCAACTCTCTCATTTTGGGGACTCCTCCTTTTTGGAGGAATTCTCCCTATTTTGGGGGGGAATTTTTCCTTTTTTTGGGGGGGAGTTTCCTTTTTTTTTGAGGGGGGGATTTCTCCTTTTTGACGATTCCTTCTTTTTAGGGGATTATTCCTCCCTTTTGAGGGAATTCCTTCTTTTTGAGGGAATTCCTCCATTTTGGGGGGGTTCCTCTTTTTTTTGGGGGGGGTTCCTCCTTTTTTAGGGGATTCCTCCTTTTTTGGAGGGCTCCTCCCTTTTGGGGGGATTCCTCCTTTTTCAGGGAGTTCCTTTTTGGGGCGTTCCTCCTTTTTAGGGAATTCCTCCTTTTTTTTGGGGGGGGGGATTCTTCCTTATTTTTTTGAGGGAATTCCTCATTTTTCTGGGGAGGGGTTTCCTCCTTTTTAGGGGATTCCTCCTTTTTTTTGGGGGGGGGGATTCTTCCTTATTTTTTGAGGGAATTCCTCATTTTTCTGGGGGGCTCTTCCTCCTTTTTGGGGGTTCCCCCTTTTTAGGGCATTCTTAATTTTGGCGGGATTCCTCCTTTTTGGGGCGTTTCCCATTTTCTCAACTCTTCCCCATTTTCCTCGGTCACTTTTAGGGTGGATCCCTTCATTTTTTACGATTTTTTATTTTTTTTTTGGGGGGTGGGGGGACCCGAGGCGGGCGGGTCCCTCCCCCCATGAGTCACCGGGGTGTCCCCAAGGGGGGGGGGGGTGACACGGCCACACCCTCGGGACGTGTCCCCCTCGTGTCCCCCCCGCCCCATCCCGGGGCTGAGTCACGGCCGGAGCATTCCCGGACATTCCTGGGAAATCCGCGGCCAGGGGGGGCGGGAATGGGGCGTTGGGGGGGTCCTGGAGGGATTTTGGGGGGTCCTGGAGGGATTTTGGGGGGTCCTGGAGGGATTTCATGGGTCCTGGAGGGATTTGGGGTTCCCAGGAGGGGTTTTGAGGAGCCAAGGGGGGATTTTGGGGGGTTCTGGAGGGATTTGGGTGGTCCTGGAGGGATTTGGGGGGTCCTGAAGGGATTTTGGGGGGTCCTGCAGGGTTTTGGGGGCTTCTGGAGGGATTTGAGGGGTCTTGGAGGGATTTGAGGGGTCCTGGAGGGATTTGAGGGGTCCTGAAGGGAATTTAGGGGGTCCTGGAGGGATTTTGGGGGGTCCTGGAGGGATTTGAGGGGTCCTGGAGGGATTTGGGTGGTCCTGAAGGGATTTTGGGGGGTCCTGGAGGTATTTGGGGGGTCCTGGAGGGATTTTGGGGGGTCCTGAAGGGATTTGGGGTTCCCAGGAGGGGTTTTGAGGGGCCAAGGGGGGATTTTGGGGGGTTCTGGAGGGATTTGGGTGGTCCTGGAGGGATTTGGGGGGTCCTGAAGGGATTTTGGGGGGTCCTGCAGGGTTTTGGGGGCTTCTGGAGGGATTTGAGGGGTCTTGGAGGGATTTGAGGGGTCCTGGAGGGATTTGGGGGGTCCTGAAGGGAATTTAGGGGGTCCTGGAGGGATTTTGGGGGGTCCTGGAGGGATTTGAGGGGTCCTGAAGGGATTTTGGGGGGTCCTGGAGGTATTTGGGGGGTCCTGGAGGGATTTTGGGGGGTCCTGAAGGGATTTGGGGTTCCCAGGAGGGGTTTTGAGGGGCCAAGGGGGGATTTTGGGGGGTTCTGGAGGGATTTGGGTGGTCCTGGAGGGATTTGGGGGGTCCTGAAGGGATTTTGGGGGGTCCTGCAGGGTTTTGGGGGCTTCTGGAGGGATTTGAGGGGTCTTGGAGGGATTTGAGGGGTCCTGGAGGGATTTGGGGGGTCCTGAAGGGATTTTGGGGGGTCCTGCAGGGTTTTGGGGGGGTCCTGGAGGGATTTGAGGGGTCCTGGAGGGATTTTGGGGGGTCCTGCAGGGATTTGGGGGGTCCTGGAGGGATTTGGGGGGTCCTGGAGGGATTTTGGGGGGTCCTGAAGGGATTTTGGGGGGTCCTGGAGAGATTGGAGGGGTCCTGAAGGGATTTTGGGGGGTCCTGAAGGGATTTTGGGGGATCCTGGAAAGATTTGAGGGGTCCTGGAGGGATTTGGGGTTCCCAGGAGGGGTTTTGAGGGGCCAAGGGGGGATTTGGGGGGTCCTGAAGGGATTTGAGGGGTCCTGGAGGGATTTGGGTGGTCCTGGAGGGATTTTGAGGGGTCTTGAAGGGATTTTGGGGGTGCTCAGGGGGGATTTGGGGGATCCTGGAGGGATTTGGGGGGGTCCAGGGGGGATTTTGGGGGGAATTTTGGCGTCCCAGGAGGGATTTTGGGGGGTCCTGGAGGGATTCTGGGGAGTCCAGAAGAGATTTGGGGGGGGGGGGGCACGAGGGGAATTTGGAGGGGTCCCAGGAGAAATTTTGGGGTTCCCAGGAGGAATTTGGGGATTTCCAAGAAGGATTTGGGCGGTTCAGAAGGAATTTTGTTGAGGTCCAGAAGGAATTTTGGGGAGCTCAGGTGGAATTTGGGAGATCCAGGATGAATTTTGGGGTTCCCATTGGGAATTTGTGTTTCCCATTGGGATTTTTGGGATCCCCTCAGGAATTTTGGGGTTCCCATCGGGATTTTTGGGGTTCCCAGCAGGAATTTCAGGTTTCCCATCAGGATTTTTGGGTTTCCCATCGGTATTTTGGGTTTCCCATCGGGATTTTTGGGGTTCCCATCAGGAATTTCATGTTTCCCATCAGGATTTTTGATTTCCCCATCAGGATTTTCAAGTTTCCAATTGGAGTTTTTTGGGTTTCCATCAGGAATTTTGTGTTTCCCATTGGGATTTTTGGGGTTCCCATCAGGAATTTCAGGTTTCCCATCAGGATTTTTGGGTTTCCCATCAGGATTTTTGGGGTTCCCATCAGGAATTTTTGGGTTCCCATCAGGAATTTCAGGTTTCCCGTTGGGATTTTTGTGTTTCCCATCAGGATTTTGGGTTCCCATCAAGAATTTCAAGTTTCCAATGGGGGTTTCTGGGTTCCCATCAGGATTTTTGGGGTTCCCATCAGGAATTTCATGTTTCCCATCAGGATTTTTGATTTCCCCATCAGGAATTTCAAGTTTCCAATTGGGGTTTTTTGGGTTTCCATCAGGAATTTTGTGTTTCCCATTGGGATTTCAGGTTTCCCATCAGGAATTTTTGGGTTCCCATCAGGATTTTTGGGTTTCCCATCAGGATTTTTGGGGTTCCCATCAGGAATTTTTGGGTTCCCATCAGGAATTTCAAGTTTCCAATTGGGATTTTTGGGTTCCCATCAGGAATTTCAGGTTTCCCATTGGGATTTTGGGTTCCCATCAGGAATCTCAAGTTTCTGATGGAAGTTTTTGGGTTCCCATCAGGATTTTTGTATTTCCCATTGGGATTTTTGGGGTTCCCAGTATGAGTTTTGGTTTTCCCACCAGGATTTTGGCAGCCCCAGGGTCAGGATGCCGTCGCAGCTGGAGCACGCCATGGAGACGCTGATGTTCACCTTCCACAAGTACGCGGGGGACAAGGAGCACCTGGCCAAGGAGGACCTCAGGGCGCTCATGGACAAGGAGTTCCCGGGGTTCCTCGAGGTGGGCACGGCTCTGGGGGGTCCAGGGCGTCCATGGGATCCATGGGGTGGGATCCATGAGTTTTCATCTATGGGATCCATGGGGTGGGATCCATGAGATGGCATCTATGGGATCCATGGGGTGGGATCTGTGAGAGCCATGGGATGGGATCCATGAGTTTTCATCCATGGGATCCATGGGGTGGGATCTATGAGAGCCATGGGATGGGATCCATGAGATGGGGTGGGATCCATGAGATGGGGTGGGATCCATGAGATGGCATCTATGGGATCCATGGGGTGGGATCTATGAGAGCCATGGGATGGGATCCATGAGATGGGGTGGGATCCATGAGATGGGGTGGGATCCATGAGATGGCATCTATGGGATCCATGGGGTGGGATCTATGAGAGCCATGGGATGAGATCCATGAGATGGCATCTATGGGATCCATGAGATGGCGTCCATGGGATCCATGGGATGGGATCCATGAGTTTTCATCTATGGGATCCATGGGGTGGGATCCATGAGTTTTCATCTATGGGATCCATGGGATGGGATCTATGAGAGCCATGGGATGAGATCCATGAGATGGCATCCATGGGATCCATGGGATGGGATCCATGAGTTTTCATCTATGGGATCCATGGGGTGGGATCCATGAGATGGGGTGGGATCCATGAGATGGCATCCATGGGATCCATGGGATCCATGGGGTGGGATCCATGAGATTTCATCTATGGGATCCATGGGATGGGATCCATGAGATGGGGTGGGATCCATGAGATGGCATCTATGGGATCCATGGGATCCATGGGGTGGGATCTATGAGAGCCATGGGATGGGATCCATGAGATGGCATCTATAGGATCCATGGGATCCATGGGATGGGATCCATGAGTTTTCATCTATGGGATCCATAGGGTGGGATCTATGAGAGCCATGGGGTGGGATCCATGAGATGGGGTGGGATCCATGAGATGGCATCTATGGGATCCATGGGATCCATGGGGTGGGATCCATGGGATGAGATCCATGAGATGGGGTGGGATCCATGAGATGGCATCTATGGGATCCATGGGGTGGGATCCATGAGATGACATCCATGGGATCCATGGGGTGGGATCCATGAGAGCCATGGGGTGGGATCCATGAGATGGCATCTATGGGATCCATGGGATCCATGAGATGGGGTGGGATGGGATCTATGTGAGCCATGGGGTGGGATCCATGGGGTGGGATGGGATCCATGGGGTGGGATGGGATCCATGGGGTGGGATGGGATCCATGGGGTGGGATGGGATGGGATCTATCTGAGCCATGGGGTGGGATCCATGAGATGACATCTATGGGATCCATGGGATGGGAGCCATGGCATTTTATCTATGGGATGGGATCAATGGGAGCTAGAGAACCCCAAGATCAAACCCCATAAACCTTGGGATGGGATCCCATAAACCCTGGGATCAAACCAGACAGAACCCCTGGGATGGGATCCCACAGAACTCTGGGACCAGATCCTGTAAACCCCAAGATCAAACCCCATAAACCTTGGGACCGGGGGTGATGATCCCCCCATTCTCCCCATTCCCATTTAGGATCTGACCCCGTTCCCATTTAGGATCTGATGCATTTTCCCCATTATTTCCCCCAGAACCAGTGTGACCCCAACGCCTTGGGCCATAGCCTGTGGGACCCCATTCCCATTTGGGATCTGACCCTTTTTCCCTGTTTTCCCCCATTTTTCCCCCAGAACCAGCGCGACCCCAACGCCCTGGAGTGGGACCCCGTTCCCATTTGGGATCTGACCCTTTTTCCCTGTTTTTCCCCCAGAACCAGCGCGACCCCAACGCCCTGGATTGGATCCTGTGGGATCTGACCCCATTCCCATTTAGGATCTGACCCTGTTCCCATTTAGGATCTGACCCCATTCCCATTTGGGATCTGACCCATTTTCCCCCGTTTTTCCCCCAGAACCAGCAGGACCCCAATGCCCTGGAGTGGGACCCTGTTCCCATTTGGGATCTGACCCATTTTCCCCATTTTTTCCCCCAGAACCAGCGTTACCCCAACGCCTTGGAGTGGGACCCTGTTCCCATTTAGGATCTGACCCTTTTTCCCTGTTTTCCCCGTTTTTTCCCCCAGAACCAGCAGGACCCCAACGCCCTGGAGTGGGACCCCGTTCCCATTTAGGATCTGACCCCGTTCCCATTTGGGATCTGACCCATTTTTCCCCTGTTTTTCCCCCAGAACCAGCGCGACCCCAATGCCCTGGAGTGGGACCCTGTTCCCATTTAGGATCTGACCCTTTTTCCCTGTTTTTCCCCCGGTTTTCCCCCAGAACCAGCGTTACCCCAACGCCCTGGAGTGGGACCCCGTTCCCATTTGGGATCTGACCCCGTTCCCATTTGGGATCTGACCCTTTTTCCCTATTTTCCCCTGTTTTTCCCCCAGAACCAGCGCGACCCCAACGCCCTGGAGTGGGAACCCGTTCCCATTTGGGATCTGACCCCGTTCCCATTTGGGATCTGACCCATTTTTCCCCGTTTTTCCCCCAGAACCAGCAGGACCCCAACGCCCTGGAGTGGGACCCCGTTCCCATTTGGGATCTGACCCCGTTCCCATTTGGGATCTGACCCCGTTCCCATTTGGGATCTGACCCATTTTTCCCCTGTTTTTCCCCCAGAACCAGCGCGACCCCAACGCCCTGGACCGCATCCTGCGGGACGTTGAGCAGAGCCGCGACGGCCGCGTCGGCTTCCAGGGCTTCTTCTCGCTGGTGGCCGGGCTCACCATCGCCTGCAACGACTACTTCGTGCAGCACATGAAGCAGCGCGGCCGCCGCTGAGACCCCCACCCATGGGTGCCCCCCACCCATCTTAGGGTGTCACCCCAAACCCGCCTTGGACCCTCACTAAACCCTAAATGTGTGCCTTGATCCTTCCTTGGGGTTTTGAACCTTTCCTATGAGGTCCTGACCCTCCCCGATGGGCTGAGACCCCCCCCCAAAGGGGTGATGAACCCCTCCCCACCCATGGGTGCCCCCCACCCATCTTAGGGTGTCACCCCAAACCCACCTTGGATCATCTCTTAACCCTAAATCCTTCCTCCTAACCCTTGATCTCCCTTTGGGGTTCTGACCCCTTCCCCCTGAGGGTCCTGAGCCCACCCAGGGGTTCCTGCCCCCCCACATTGCAAGCTGAGACCCCCACCCATGGGTGCCCCCCACCCACCTGGGGATGTCACCCCAAAACCATCCTGGATCCTCCCTCAACCCTAAATGTGTGCCCTGACCCTGATTTGGGGTCCTGACCCCCCCATGGGTGCCCCCAGCCCCCCCCAGCTCTGTTGGGACCCTTCATTGTCCCCCCCTCCCCCCATGGGTGCCCCCCACCCCGGGGTGCTGCCCTGACCCCCCAATAAAGGGTTTTGTATGAACCGGGGTCTCGCTGTTCTTGGGGTCCCTTTGGGATCTCTTTGAGATTCCTTTTGGGGTCACATTGGGGTCCTTTTGGGGTCTTTCTCAATTTGGGGTCTCTTTGGAGTCCTTTTGGGGTCATTTTGGGGGTCTCTTTGGGGTCCTTTTGGGGCCCCTTTGGGGACACTCGGGGTGGTTTGGGGCTGCTGGGAGCTGTGTGGGGTGACAGTGGGGTCCATGGGGGTGCATAGGGCTCTGTAGGGGATCTATGGGGTTCTATAGGGGATCTCTGTAGGGTTCCATAGGGTCTCTATAGGCTTCCATGGGGTTCCATAGGGTCTCTATAGGGTTCCATAGGGTTCCATAGGGTTCCATGGGGTTCCATAGGGTTCCATAGGGTCTCTATAGGGTTCCATGGGGTTCCATAGCTCTCTATAGGGTTTCTATGGGGTCTCTATAGGGTCTCTGTAGGGTTTCTATGGGGTCTCTATGGGGTATCTATAGGGTTTCTGTAGGGTCTCTATGGGGTTTCTATAGGGTTTCTATGGGGTCTCTATAGGGTCTCTATAGGGTATCTCTCTATGGGGTCTCTATGGGGTGTCTATGGGGTTTCTATGGGGTTTCTATGGGGTCTCTATAGGGTATTTCTCTATGGGGTCTCTATGGGGTCTCTATAGGGTCTCTATAGGGTATTTCTCTATGGGGTGTCTATGGGGTGTCTATGGGGTCTCTATGGGGTCTCTATAGGGTTTCTATGGGGTGTCTATGGGGTCTCTATAGGGTGTCTATGGGGTGTCTATGGGGTTTCTATGGGGTCTCTATAGGGTATCTCTCTATGGGGTCTCTATGGGGTCTCTATAGGGTATTTCTCTATGGGGTCTCTATGGGGTCTCTATGGGGTCTCTATGGGGTATTTCTCTATGGGGTCTCTATGGGGTTTCTCCCTGTACGGCTCCACACGGATCCCTTCCGGTCTCTCAAGGCCCCGCCCCCGGAAGCGGGGAAACCCGGAAGCGCCGTGACGTCACGGCGGTGGGCGGGGCCTCGGCGAGCGCGGGTGCGGGCAGGGCTGAGGACAGGGAGGGGACACGGGAGGGGACACGGGGGGGACACGGGGGGACAGAGCGGGAAGGGCCGGGCAGGGGGAGCAGAGCGGGGCAGGGACCCGGGGGGGACACGGTGACATCGGCTGGGGGCGGGGCGGGCGGGTGACGTCACGGGCAGTGGGGCGGGGGATGGTGTGACCGCGGTGGTGACGTCACCGGCGGGTGTGACAGCACGGCTGACGTCACTGACCAGGTGTGACAGCAGCAGTGACGTCGGCAGCGAGCTCGGTGGCCGGTGTGACATCACCAATGTCACCAGGAACCAGGTGTGACATCAGCAACCGTGTGTGACATCATCAGTGACATCATCACCAAACAGGTGTGACATCCCCAGTGCCACCTGGCTCCAGGTGTGACACCAGCAGTGACATCATTGTCCCTGTGCGACGTCACCGTCGCTGTCACCAAGCGCTGTGACCCTGGTGTCATTGTGGTGCCATTGTGGTGATGTCACCGTGACATCACGGTGACATTGCTGTGACATTAAGGGGAGGTTGCGATGACGTCACGGTGACATCACCGTGACATTGTGGTGACACTGCGGTGACATTGCGGTGACATTGCGGTGACATCGCAATGACATCACTGTGACATTGCGGTGACACTGCGGTGACATTGCGGTGACATCGCAATGACATCGTTGTGACATTGTGGTGGCGTCGCAGTGACATCGTGGTGACGTCGCAGTGACGCTCCGGTGACATCGTGGTGACAGCGCCGGTGCCATCACATTGACATCGCAGTGACATCGCGGTGACATTGTGGTGACATCTCGGTGACAGGTGCCGCCCCGGCCATGCTGCGCGGCGCCCGGGCGGTGGCCCCGTTCCTGTCCCCTGTCCCGTGTCCCCGGCGCCGCTGTCACCGTTGGTGTCCCCCCCCGCGGGACCTGGCTGTCCCCAACCCCGGCTGGAGCGAGCGCATGCGGGAGCAGCACCGGGAGCTGCTGGAGCGGGCGCGGGACGAGGGCTGGACACGGGTGCCGAGCTACCGGAGATTGCACCCGCGTGAGTGACATTGTCACTGTCACCTGTGTCACTGTGTCATTGTCACTGTGTCACTGTCACTGTGTCATTGTCACCTGTGTCATTGTGTGACTGTTCACTGTCACTGTGTCACCACGGGCACGGGACAAGGGCTGGACACGGGTGCCGAGCTACCGGAGATTGCACCCGCGTGAGTGACGTTGTCACTGTCACCTGTGTCACTGTCACTGTGTCATTGTCATTGTCACCCGTGTCACCACGGGCACGGGACGAGGGCTGGACACGGGTGCCGAGCTACCGGAGATTCCACCCGCGTGAGTGACATTGTCACTGTCACTGTCACCTGTGTCCCTGTGTCATTGTCACCTGTGTCACTGTGTCATTGTCACTGTCACCTGTGTCATTGTGTCATTGTCATTGTCACCTGTGTCACTGTGTCATTGTCACTGTCACCTGTGTCATTGTCACCTGTGTCACCATGGGCATGGGATGAGGGCTGGACACGGGTGCCGAGCTACCGGAGATTGCACCCGCGTGAGTGACATTGTCACTGTCACCTGTGTCATTGTCACCTGTGTCATTGTCACCTGTGTCATTGTGTCATTGTCACCTGTGTCACTGTCACTGTGTCACTGTCACTATCACCTGTGTCATTGTGTCATTGTCTTTGTAACCTGTGTCACTGTATCACTGTCATTGTCGCTGTGTCATTGTGTCATTGTCACCTGTGTCATTGTCACCTGTGTCATTGTGTGGCTGTTCACTGTCACTGTGTCACCACGGGCGCGGGACGAGGGCTGGACACGGGTGCCGAGCTACCGGAGATTCCACCCGCGTGAGTGACATTGTCACTGTCACTGTCACCTGTGTCATTGTGTCATTGTCACCTGTGTCACTGTCACCTGTGTCACTGTGTCACTGTCACTGTGTCATTGTCACTGTCACCTGTGTCATTGTGTCATTGTCATTGTCACCTGTGTCACTGTGTCATTGTCACTGTCACCTGTGTCATTGTCACCTGTGTCACCATGGGCATGGGACGAGGGCTGGACATGGGTGCCGAGCTACCGGAGATTGCACCCGCGTGAGTGACATTGTCATTGTCACCTGTGTCCCTGTGTCATTGTCACTGTGTCACTGTCACTGTGTCATTGTCACTGTAACCTGTGTCATTGTGTCATTGTCACCTGTGTCACTGTGTCATTGTCACCTGTGTCACTGTCACTGTGTCATTGTGTCATTGTCTTTGTAACCTGTGTCACTGTATCACTGTCATTGTCACTGTGTCATTGTCATTGTCACCTGTGTCACTGTCACCTGTGTCACTGTCACTGTGTCACTGTGTCATTGTCACCTGTGTCACTGTGTGGCTGTTCACTGTCACTGTGTCACCACGGGCACGGGACGAGGGCTGGACACGGGTGCCGAGCTACCGGAGATACCTGCCATGTGAGTGACATTGTCATTGTCACTGTGTCACTGTGTCATTGTCACTGTGTCATTGTCACTGTGTCACTGCGTCATTGTCACCTGTGTCACTGTGTCATTGTCACCTGTGTCACTGTCACTGTGTCATTGTCACTGTCACCTGTGTCCCTGTGTCATTGTCACTGTGTCACTGTCACTGTGTCATTGTCACTGTAACCTGTGTCACTGTGTCATTGTCACTGTGTCACTGTCACTGTGTCATTGTGTCATTGTCTTTGTAACCTGTGTCACTGTATCACTGTCGTTGTCAACTGTGTCATTGGCATTGTCACCTGTGTCATTGTGTCATTGTCACTGTGTCACCTGTGTCACTGTGTCACCTGTCACCACTGTCACCTGTGTCACCCTATCCCCAATGTCACCTAACGCTGCCATCACTGTCTGTGTAGGTCCCTGTGTCATCATTGTCCCCAATGTCCCCAAACCCCCTGTCCCCATCCGTGCAGTGTCCCCAGGTGTCCCCAGCCCGGTGACAGCGCTGTCCCCGCAGAGATGCTGGGGCTGCCCGGTGACAGTGACGGTGACAGGGACACGCGGCTGTTCCCGAGGGCCATCGAGGGCGACGGGGACGGCTTCGAGTTCGTCACCTTCCTGAGTGTCCCCAAGGGCCGCCTGCGCTGCCTGTGCCAGCTGGGGCCCTTCCTGGAGGGACACCCGGGGTGAGTGTCACCATTGTCACCCACTGTCACCCACTGTCACCTCCTGTCACCTGCTGTCACCTATTGTCACCCACTGTCACCTGCTGGCACCTCCTGTGCCAGTTGGGGCCCTTCCTGGAGTGACAACCGGGGTGAGTGACACCATTGTCACCCAGTGTCACCCACTGTCATCTACTGTCACCTCCTGTCCCCTACTGTCAGCTATTGTCATGTACTGTCACCTACTGTTACCCATTGTCACCTCCTGTCACCCATTGTCACCTCCTGTCCCCTGTGTGGCACTGCTGCCATCTGTCTGTCACCCTCATGTCCCCTGGTCTCCCTTTCACATCACCCCTGCTGTCCCCAATGTCCCCTTTTGTCCCCAATGTCCCCTTTTGTCCCTACTGCCCCTGCTGTCCCCATGTCCCCCTCCTGTCCCCTCTTGTCCCCAATGTCCCCTTTGTCCCCAGTGTCCCCCTGCTGTCCCCAATGTCCCCCTGCTGTCCCCAATGTCCCCAGTGTCCCCCTTGCTGTCCCTAATGTCCTCCCAAGTCCCCAGTGTCCCCAGCTGTCCCCGATGTCCCCATGCTGTCCCCAGTGTCCCCCTGCTGTCCCCAATGTCCCCAATGTCCCCCTTGCTGTCCCTAATGTCCTCCCAATGTCCCCAATGTCCCCCTGCTGTCCCCAATGTCCCCAGTGTCCCCCTTGCTGTCCCTAATGTCCTCCCAATGTCCCCAGTGTCCCCAGCTGTCCCCGATGTCCCCATGCTGTGCCTGCTGTCCCTGCTGTCCCCAACGTCCCCAGTTTTGTCCCCGTGTCCCCAGGCTGGCGCACGGCGGTGCCATCGCCACCCTCATTGACACCTCGCTGGGGACGCTGGCGCTGGCGGTGGCCGGGCGGGTGGTGACAGCCAACCTGAGCATCGACTACCTGGAGTGAGTGCCACTGTCCCCACCGTGTCCCCAAGGGTGTCCCCAAGGGCCAGGAGGTGTCCCCAAGGGTGTCTCGAATGTCCCCAAAGGGCCAGGGGTGTCCCCAAGGGCCAGGAGGTGTCCCCAAGGGTGTCTCGAATGTCCCCAAAGGGCCAGGAGTGTCCTCAAGGGCCAGGAGTGTCCCCAAGGGCCAGGAGGTGTCCCCAAGGGTGTCTCGAATGTCCCCAAAGGGCCAGGAGTGTCCCCAAAGGGTCAGGGGTGTCCCCAAGGGTGTCTCGAATGTCCCCAAGGGTGGTATGAGTGTCCCCAAAGGGTCAGGGGTGTCTCCAAGGGGGGGGGTCTGAATGTCCCCAGGGTGTCCCCAAGGGTGTCTCAAATGTCCCCAGGGGAGGGGACGCACACCCAGAGGGACACAAGGGGACATGAGAGTGACAGGGGACACAGGGGTGACCGGGAGGGCACAAAGGGAGGGACAGGGGGACGCAGGGTGGCATTGGGGTGGCCAGGGGTGACACACAAGGGACATCGGGGTGACCAGGGGGACCCTGGGGGACAGGCCTGGGGACACAAGGGGACACTGAGGCGGGCGGGGGGGACCCAGGGGCTGTGGCAGTGACCAGGCCCTGGTGTCACTCTGTGTCCCCAGTGTCCCCTGGCCTGTCCCCGTGGGGACTGTGGTCCTGCTGGGGGTGACAGGGGTGGCACAGGGGGCAGTGACAGTGACAGGGTGACACTGGGGGCAGCGTCATTGTCAGGGGTGGCACAGGGGGCTGTGACAGTGACAGGGTGACACTGGGGGCAACGTCATTGTCAGGGGTGGCACAGGGGGCTGTGACAGTGACAGGGTGACACGGGGGGGCAGTGTCATTGTCAGGGGTGGCACAGGGGGCAGTGACAGTGACAGGGTGACACGGGGGGCAGTGTCATTGTCAGGGGTGGCACAGGGGGCAGTGACAGTGACGGGGGTGGCACAGGGCGCCCTGGTGTCCCTGTGTGTCCCCACTGTCCCCAGGCCCGTCCCCCTGCTCTCGGTGCTCCTGCTCGGGGCGTTCCTGGGGGTGACACAGGGGGTGACACAGGGGGCTGTGACAGTGACAGGGTGACACGGGGGGCAGTGTCATTGTCAGGGGTGGCACAGGGGGCTGTGACAGTGACAGGGTGACACAGGGGGCTGTGACAGTGACAGGGTGACACGGGGGTGCAGTGTCATTGTCAGGGGTGGCACAGGGAGCCCCAATGTCACCTCCTGTCCCCAGGCCCGTCCCCCTGCTCAGGGGGCTGTGACAGCGACAGGGCGACACAGAGGTGACACAGAGGGGCAGTGTCAGTGACAGGGGTGGCATTTGGAGCCCCGGTGTCACCGTGTGTCCCCTGTGTCACCGTGTGTCCCCAGGCCCGTCCCCCTGCTCTCGGTGCTGCTGCTCGAGGCGTCCCTGCAGCGCCACCAGGGCCGGAAGCTCTTCCTGGGCTGTGACCTGTGGGACGCCGAGGGGACAACGCTGCACGCCAAGGCCACCGGTGAGGGGACATTGGGGACACTGGGGACATTGGGGACACTGGGGAAACTGGGGACATGGGGACACTGGGGACATCGGGGACATTGGGGAAACTGGGGACATTGGGGACCCTGGGGACAGTGGGACATTGGGGACACTGGGGATATTGGGGACACTGGGGACACTGGGGACATTGGGGACAAAGGGGACATCAGGGACATTGGGGACATTGGGGACACTGGGGACATTGGGGACACTGGGGAAACTGGGGACATGGGGACACTGGGGACATTGGGACATTGGGACATTGGGGACACTGGGGATATTGGGGACATGGGGACATTGGGGACAAAGGGGACATCAGGGACATTGGGGACACTGGGGACATGGGGACACTGGGGACATTGGGGACACTGGGGACATTGGGGACAAAGGGGACATCAGGGACATTGGGGACACTGGGGACATTGGGGACACTGGGGAAACTGGGGACATGGGGACACTGGGGACATTGGGACATTGGGGACACTGGGGATATTGGGGACACTGGGGACATTGGGACATTGGGACATTGGGGACACTGGGGATATTGGGGACATGGGGACATTGGGGACAAAGGGGACATCAGGGACACTGGGGACATTGGGGACATTGGGGACACTGGGGACATTGGGGACCCTGGGGACATTGGGGACAAAGGGGACATCAGGGACATCGGGGACATTGGGGACAATGCTGCACGCCAAGGCCACCAGTGAGGGGACACTCAGGGGACATTGGGAACATTGGGGACATCGGGGACATCGGGGACATTGGGGACAACGCTGCACGCCAAGGCCACCGGTGAGGGGACATTGGGGACACTGGGGACATCAGGGGCATTGGGGCAGCCTGGGGACATCAGGGACATCGGGGACATTGGGAACATCGGGGACATCGGGGACAACGCTGCACGCCAAGGCCCCTGGTGAGGGGACATGGGGACATTGGGGACATTGGGGACACTGGACACATCCTGGGGACATTGGGCTCAACGCTGCACACCAGGGCCACCGGTGAGGGACATTGGGGACACGCTTGGGGACACTGCAGGGGGAGCTGGGGACACGCTTGGGGACACTGTGGGTCCCTGCCTGAGGTGTCCCCTCTGTCCCCAAGGGCTCTTCATCCAGCAGGACCTGCCCAAGGAGCCACCACGGGGAGGGGACAGCGGCCGGTGACTGTCACCCGTGTCACCTGTGCCACCTCCTGTGTCACCCGTGCCACCTCTTGTGCCACCTGTGTGACCCTCGGTGCCCTCCCTGTCCCCCGGTGCCACCCTGGCTCTCCTTCAGCCACCCCTGGGTGTCCCCAAATGTCCCCCCCCCACCATGTCCCCAAGTGTCCCCAAGTGTCCCCGTGCCCATCACGGCCGCTGCCACCACCCCTCGTGTCCCTTGTGTCACTTTGGGCTCCTGGGAGGGGGAGTTGGGTGGGGACACCCCAAAATTGGGAACTTTTGGGGGTCTTTGTGCCCCAAAACTTGGGAAATTTGGGGGTCTCTGAATACCAAAATTGGGAAATTTGGGGGTCCCCGAACCCCAAAATTGAGACCGGGGAGGAGTTTGGGGTCCCTGCACCCCAAAATTGGGAACTCCGGGGTCTTTGTGCCCCAAAATTTGGGAAATTTGGAGTCTCTGCACCCCCAAAATTTGGGAAATTTGGGGTCTCTGCACCCCCAAAATTTGGAGCTTTGAGGGCTTGGGGGGGGGGGTTGCTCTATCCCAAAAATGGGAATTTTGGGGTCCGGGTACCCCAAAATTGGGAACTTTGGGGTCTTCGTAACCCAAAAAAGGGAAATTTGGGGAGTCGGGGGTCCCTGCACCCCAAAAATGGGAACTCCGGGGTCTTTGTGCCCCAAAATTTGGGAAATTTGGGGTCTCTGCGCCCCCAAAATTTGGAGCTTTGAGGGCTTGGCGGGGGGGGTCGCTCTATCCCAAAAATGGGAATTTTGGGGTCCGGGTACCCCAAAATTGGGAACTTTGGGGTCCCTGTACTCAAAAATGGGAAATTTGGGGACTCGGGGGTCCCTGCACCCCAAAATTTGGGAAATTTGGGAGGATTTGGGGTCCGTCCGCCCCCCCCCCCCCTTCCGTGCCTCAGTTTCCCTGCGGGGCAATTCGGAAATTTCCCGCGGTTTTTTTTTTGGGGGTTTTTTTTTTGTTTTTTTTTTTGGGGGGGGGGAGGGGCAGGATGCCGGGGGGGGGGAGGGGCGGGGACATTGGGGGCTGGGGGAGGGGCGGGGAAATTTTGGGGGGGGGGGGAGCCCCGAGGCCTTAAAGGGGCCGCGCCCGGGCTGGGGCTGGGAGGGAAGCGGAGCCATGAGAGGTGCGGGGCACGCGCGCGTGCAAGGGGGGGGGGTGGGTGTGCAAGGGGGGGGTGGGCGTGCAAAGGGCAGGGGGCGCCCCCAGGTGTGCAAGGAGTGGGGCTGAGTGTGCAAGGACGGGGTTGGGGTGAGTGTGCAAGGGGTGGGGGCCCCCCGGGGTGTGCAAAGAGGGGCTGTGGGGTGTTTGCACACGCGTGTGCGAGGGCAGGGCAGGTTGGGGTTGGCACACGCGTGTGAGCGGGGCGGGGTGAGGGGTGCACAGGTGGGTTTGGGGGTGTGTGGGGCACGCGAGTGTGTCATGGGCTGTGCGGGTGTGTCACAGCTTCCACGTGTGTGTCACAGGGCTCACGCGTGTGTCGCAGGTTGCACGCGTGTGTCACAGGCTGTGGGGGTGCGTCACAGGTTGTATACGCCCGTTATGGGGCACACGGGTGTGTCACAGGCTGCACACGCGTGTCACAGGTTGCACGGGTGTGTCACGGGGCACACGGGTGTGTCACAGGCTGCACACGTGTGTTTTGGGGTGCACGTGCGTGTCACAGGTCACGCACGCGTGTCGCGGGCTGCACACACGTGTTTCAAGGTGCACACGCGTGTTTCAAGATGCACACGCGTGTCACGGGCTGTACAGGTGTGTCTCAGGCCTCACACACGTGTCACAGTCTGCGCACGCCTGTTTCAGGGTGTACATGTGTGTCACGGGGCACACACGTGTGTTACAGCATGCACGGGTGTGTCATGGGCTGCACACACGTGTTTTGTTGTGCACAGGTGTGTCACAGGTCACACACGCGTGTCACAGGCCGCACAAGCCTGTCAGGGGGCACACGGGTGTGTCACGGGCTGTACACGCTCGTTTCAGGCTGTACACGTGTGTTACAGCGTGCACATGCGTGTCACAGGGCACACGGGTGTGTCACAGGCTGCACACACCGGTTTTGGGGTGTACATGTGTGTTTTGGGTAGCACAGATGTGTCACGGGCTGCACACACGTGTTTCAGGCTGTACACGCGTGTTTCAGTGTGCACACGTGCGTCACAGGTCATACACGCGTGTCACTGGCTGTCATCCGTGTGTCACACGTCCCACACACGTGTCAGGTGTCACACGTGTGTCACAGGCTGTCACACATGTGTCACACTCTCACACATGTGTCGCAGGCTGTTCATGTGTGTGTCACAGGTCCCACATACGTGTCAGTTGTCACACGTGTGTCACAGGCTGTACACGCGTGTTTCAGTGTTCACACGTGCATCACAGGTCATACACGCGTGTCACTAGCTGTCATCCGTGTGTCACACGTCCCACATGTGTGTCACAGGTCCCACACACGTGTCAGGTGTCACACGTGTGTCACAGGCTGTCACCCGTGTCTCACAGCCCCACACACACGTGTCACACTCTCACACGTGTGTCACAGCCCCGCACGGGTGTCCCAGCCTGTCACACACATGTCCCGGCCCCACACGCATGTGCCAGGTGTCACACATGTGTCCCGTGTGTCACGCGTGTCCCCGCTCCCCCCGCGCACCTGCGGGTCCCTCCCTTGATGTGGCGGCGGCGGCTCCGGGGGGGGGGACCCGGGGGGGACCCTGCGGTGACAACGGCGGCGACAACGCAGGTGGCACCGCGACAGCGCCACCCCAACCCCCGGGGAACGGGCACGGGGCGCTGGGGACCCTCCGTGTGTCCTCTGTGTCCCCCTTGTCCCCTCTGTGTCCCCATTGTCCCCTCTGTGTCCCCCTTGTCCCCTCTGTGTCCCCTCCCTCTCCCCGCTGTCCCCTCCGCTTTCCCAGCGCTGTCCCCACTGTCCCCTCCGTGTCCCCGTTGTCCCCAGCGCTGTCCCCTCCGTTCCCCTCCGTGTCCCCACTGTCCCCTTTCTGTCCTTGGTGTCCCCTCCGTGTCCCCATTGCCCCCTCCGTGTCCCCATTGTCCCCTCCCTGTCCTCGGTGTCCCCTCCGTGTTCTTTCTGTGTCCCCTCCGTGTCCCCTGCGCTGTCCCCGCTGTCCCCCCCGTGTCGCGGTGCCCGGGGGGATCCCGGGGTGTCCCCGGTGCTTGTGGGGACAGGGAGGTGACAGCGCCCGAGGTGATGGGACTGGGAATGGACTGGGAGGGACTGGGAGGGACTGGGAGGGACTGGGAATGGACTGGGAGGGACTGGGAGGGACTGGGAGGGACTGGGAATGGACTGGGAATGGACTGGGAGGGACTGGGAATGGACTGGGATGGACTGGGATGGACTGGGAGGGACTGGGAATGGACTGGGATGGACTGGGAGGGACTGGGAATGGACTGGGAGGTGGGGATGGCGGGTACTGGTGAGGGTTTGTGCGTCCCAGTGTGTCCCAGTTCATTCCCAGTCCGTTACTGGTGTGTCCCAGTCTGTCCCAGTTTGTTCCCAGTGTGTCACTGGTGTGTCCCGGTGTGTCCCAGTTCATTCCCAGTCCGTTACTGGTGTGTATCAGTCTGTCCCAGTTCATTCCCAGTCTGTTACTGGTGCGTCCCAGTGCGTCCCAGTTCATTCCCAGTCCATTACTGGTGTGTCCCAGTTCATTCCCAGTCCGTTACTGGTGCGTCCCAGTGTGTCCCAGTTCATTCCCAGTCCGTTACTGGTGTGTACCAGTCTGTCCCAGTTCGTTCCCAGTGTGTTACTGGTGTGTCCCAGTCTGTTACTGGTGCGTCCCAGTGCGTCCCAGTTTGTTCCCAGTCCGTTACTGGTGTGTCCCAGTTCATTCCCAGTGTGTTACTGGTGCGTCCCAGTCCGTCCCAGTCCGTTACTGGTGCGTCCCAGTCCGTCCCAGTCCGTAACTGGTGTGTCCCAGTTCATTCCCAGTCCGTTACTGGTGTGTCCCAGTTCGTTCCCAGTCCGTTACTGGTGTGTCCCAGTTCATTCCCAGTCCGTAACTGGTGTGTCCCAGTCCGTCCCAGTCCGTCACTGGTGCGTCCCAGTCCGTCCCAGTCCGTTACTGGCGGCACTGGCGCGGTTGCCGCTCCCGCCGGTTGCCGCCGGTGCCGGGAGGAGACGCCGGGCACGGGCACCCGCAGCGTTCCCAGCACTGCCGGTATCCCCGGTGCGGCTGTTTCCCGGTGCCCCAGATTCCCCCCGGTACCCGCGGAACCCCCGGTGTGCCGGTACCGCCGGTGCCCCCGGTTCCCCCGGTTTTCCCCGTTCCCCGGCGCCCGCAGACGCCGTTGGTGCCCCCGGTTCCCCCGGTAACCCCCGGTGCTCCCAGTACCCCCAGTACCCCCAAACGCGGTGCTTGCCGCAGTTTCCCCGGTACCCCCCGGTTTTGTGGGTGCCGCGGTGCCCCCGGTTCTCCCCGTTCCCCGGTGCCCCCGGTACCCGCCGTTCCCGTGGGTGCCCCCGGTGCCCTTCGCCCGCCGCTTCCCGGCACGGGCTGAGTGATTCGGGGCGCGGGGCTGACTCAGCGCCCCCAAACCCGGGCTCCGGTACCCCCGGTGCCCGCGGTACCCCTCCGGTGCCCCCGGTGCCCCCCGGGCCCCCCCCGGGCCGGATGCGCGGGCGGCGCCGGCCCCAAAAAACTGGGGCAGGAGGAAAAGGGAGCGGGGGGAGGGAGCGGGGGTGACACACGTGTCCGGGGTGTCACACGTGTCCGGGGTGTCACATGTGTCCGGGGGTCACACGTGTGTGGGGTGTCACGCGTGTCCCGGGGGTGACATGTGAGCGGGGGTGACATGTGAGCGGGGTGTCACACGCGTCCTGGCGGTGACACGCTTGTGGCAGGGCTGGCACGCGTGTCCTGGCGGTCACGCGTGTCCGGGGGGGTCACACACGGGTCTGGGGTGTCACAGGTGTCCAGGTGTGTCACACGCGTGTGCAGGTGGAGGAGCAGCTGTGCAAGTCCCGAACTGGGCCATACTGGGAGCTCCCAGTTCCTTACTGGGCCATACTGGGATCTCCCCAGTCCCGTACTGGGGCTGTACTGGGCCATACTGGGAGCTCCCAGTCCCGTACTGGTCCATACTGGGATCTCCCCAGTCCCGTACTGGGCCATACTGGGAGCTCCCCAGTCCCGTACTGGGCCATACTGGGAGCTCCCAGTCCCGTACTGGTCCATACTGGGAGCTCCCAGTCCCGTACTGGTCCATACTGGGAGCTCCCCAGTCCCGTACTGGGCCATACTGGGATCTCCCAGTCCCGTACTGGTCCATACTGGGATCTCCCCAGTCCCGTACTGGTCCATACTGGTCCATACTGGGATCTCCCAGTCCCATACTGGTCCATACTGGGATCTCCCAGTCCCGTACTGGTCCATACTGGGATCTCCCAGTCCCGTACTGGTCCATACTGGGATCTCCCCAGTCCCGTACTGGGCCATACTGGGATCTCCCCAGTCCCGTACTGGTCCATACTGGGATCTCCCCAGTCCCGTACTGGTCCATACTGGGATCTCCCCAGTCCCGTACTGGTCCATACTGGTCCATACTGGGATCTCCCAGTCCCGTACTGGTCCATACTGGTCCATACTGGGATCTCCCAGTCCCATACTGGTCCATACTGGGATCTCCCCAGTCCCATACTGGTCCATACTGGGATCTCCCCAGTCCCGTACTGGTCCATACTGGGATCTCCCCAGTCCCATACTGGTCCATACTGGGATCTCCCCAGTCCCGTACTGGTCCATACTGGGATCTCCCCAGTCCCATACTGGTCCATACTGGGATCTCCCAGTCCCGTACTGGTCCATACTGGGATCTCCCAGTCCCGTACTGGTCCATACTGGGATCTCCCAGTCCCGTACTGGTCCATACTGGGATCTCCCAGTCCCGTACTGGGCCCCGCGCGTTTCCTGTCCCGGGGCCGTGTCCCAGTTGTGGCTTTGTGGCTCCGGCAGCGCCAGCACAGGGTGACAGGGGACACTGGGGACACCACTGGGGACACCACTGGGGACATTGGGGACACTGGGGACACTGGGGACACCACTGGGGACACTGGGGACACCACTGGGGACATTGGGGACATTGGGGACACTGGGTACCCCCCAGCCCAGGGGTGGCACTGGAGCTCGCTGTGACCACAAGGGACACTGCCACCAGAGGGGACAGTGGGTGTCAGTGACACCGTGGGTGGCACAGGTGACACAGGAAGCCGTGGGGTGGTGTCAGCACGGAGGGGACACGGGGGTGGCAGCGGCCACAGGGGACGGGGCGGTGACACGCGAAGCTGTGGGTGACACGCGAGGACGCGGGGGACGTGTCCCACTGGTGACACGTGAGGCCACGGGTGACATTTGGTCTCATGGGTGACACGCGAACCCATGGGGACACCTGAACCACAGGAGGACATGGGTGGCACTGCGGGTCCCTTGGGAGCCTGGTGACAGGGACCTTGTGCCAGGTGTCCCCGTGCCAATGTCCCCATGCCAATGTCCCCATGCCAGTGTCCCCGTGTCAGTGTCCCCGTGTCAGTGTTCCCGTGTCAGTGTCCCCATGCCAGTGTCCCCATGCCAATGTCCCCGTGCCAATGTCCCCGTGTCAGTGTCCCCATGCCAGTGTCCCCATGCCAATGTCCCCGTGCCAATGTCCCCATGCCAGTGTCCCCGTGTCAGTGTCCCCACGCCAGTGTCCCCATGCCAATGTCTCCGTGCCAGTGTCCCCATGCCAATGTCCCCGTGTCAGTGTCCCCGTGTCCCCCCAGCCCACATCGAGGTGATTCCCTGCAAGATCTGCGGGGACAAATCCTCCGGGGTGCACTACGGGGTCATCACCTGCGAGGGCTGCAAGGTGACACGGGGACACGGGGGGGACAGGGGACACGGGGGGGACAGGGGACACAGGGGGGACATGGAAGGACATGGGGACAGGCGGGGGATAAAAGGGGACATGAGGATATGAGAATATGGGGACATTGAGGACAAGGGGACATTGGGGATATGAGGAGATACGGGGACAATGGGGGACACTGGGGACATGAGGGGGGATGTGGGGACCTTGGGGAGCCAGGGGACATGGAGGGGACATGGGAGGGACAAGGGGGACGTTGGGACATGGGGGATGTGTGGGGGGGTTTGGGGAAATAGGGACATGGAGGAATCTGGGGACAATGGGGGACATGGGGACATTGGGGACATGGGCACAAAGGGGGACATTGGAGATATGAGGCGATATGGGGACATTGGGGACATGGAGGAATCTGGGGACAATGGGGGACGCTGGGGACACGAGGGGGCACGTGGGGACCTTGGGGAGCAGGGGGACATGGGGGGGACAAGGGGGACATTGGGGACATGGGGACAAGGAGGGGCATGTGGACATGGGGGGTGTGTGGGGGGACTTGGGGAAATGGGGACACGGAGGAATATGGGGACATGGGGGGACATGGGGACATTGGGGACATGGGCACAAAGGGGGACATTGGGGATATGAGGCGATATGGGGACATTGGGGACATGGTGATACGGGGGAACTTGGGGACATGGAGGAATCTGGGGACAATGGGGGACGCTGGGGACACGAGGGGGGACGTGGGGACCTTGGGGAGCAGGGGGACATGGGGGGGACAAAGGGGACATTGGGGACATGGGGACAAGGGGGAACACGGGAACATGGAGGAATATGGGGACAATGGGGGACACTGGGGACATGAAGGGGGATGTGGGGGCCTTGGGGAGCAAAGGGACATGGGGACATTGAGGACGTGGGGACATTGGGGACATGGGGATCTAGGAGATGTGGGGGGACATTGAGGACATGGGGACATTGAGGACATGGGGACATTGGGGACATTGGGGACATGGGGATCTAGGAGATGTGGGGGGACTTGGGGACATGAGGACACGGACGAACATGGGGACAATGGGGGACATCGGGGACATGAGGACATGGGGACATTGGGGACATGAAGGGGGATGTGGGGGCCTTGGGGAGCAAAGGGACATGGGGACATTGAGGACGTGGGGACATTGGGGACATGGGGATCTAGGAGATGTGGGGGGACTTGGGGACATGAGGACACGGACGAATATGGGGACAATGGGGGACATCGGGGACACGAGGACATGGGGGGGGACATGGGGACCTTGGGGAGCAGAGGGACAAGGGGGGACATTGGGGCACGGGGGACGTGTGGGGTACGGGGACATTGGGACAGGGGCTGCCGCGGGTGGGTGTGGGGACACGGCGGGTGACACTGGTGCCACCGGTGCCACCGCAGGGCTTCTTCCGGCGCAGCGAGCGGCGCGGGCCGAGCCTGGCCCCGTGTCACCGCGGGCAGCGCTGCGACATCGACCGCGCCACCCGCACGCGCTGCCAGCACTGCCGCCTGCAGAAGTGCCTGCGCCTCGGCATGTCCCGCGACGGTGGGTGACAGCGCGGGGACACTGGGGACACCAGGGACTGTCCCTTGGGACACTGCTCTGTGAGCCTGGGGACATCGCTCTGCCCCTGGGGACATCGATCTGTGCCCTTGGGGACGCCACCCTGCGCCCTGGGGACATCGATCTGTGCCCTTGGGGACAGCTGGAACCCCTGGGGGACATCGCCCTGTGACCCTGGGGACAGCTAGACCCCCCTAGGGACATCAATCTGGGACCCTGGGGACACCACCCTGCACCCTGGGGACATCGATCTGTGCCCTTGGGGACAGCTGTACCCTCTGGGGACATCGCCCTGCGACCCTGGGGACAGCTGGAACCCCTGGGGACGTCGATCTGTGCCCTTGGGGACACCTGCACCCCCTGGGGACACTGCCCTGTGATCCTGGGGACATCGATCTATACCCCTGGGGACAGCTGGACCCACCCCTGGTGTCCCCGCAGTTGGGGACACCTGTCCCTCCACAGCTGCCGACACCTGTCCCTTCCCTTGAGGACACTTGTCCCCTGTCCCTGCGCCACCTGAGGACACCTGTCCCCTGTCCCTTCCCTTGAGGACACCTGTCCCCTGTCCCTTGTCCCTGTGCCACCTGAGGACACCTGTCCCTTGTCCCTGCACCACCTGAGGACACCTGTCCCCTGTCCCCTGTCCCTGTGCCACCTGAGGACACCTGTCCCCTGTCCCTTCCCTTGAGGACACTTGTCCCCTGTCCCTGTGCCACCTGAGGACACCTGTCCCTTGTCCCTTCCCTTGAGGACACCTGTCCCTTGTCCCTGCGCCACCTGAGGACACTTGTCCCCTGTCCCTTCCCTTGAGGACACCTGTCCCCTGTCCCTGTGCCACCTGAGGACACCTGTCCCTTGTCCCTTCCCTTGAGGACACCTGTCCCTTGTCCCTGTGCCACCTGAGGACACTTGTCCCCTGTCCCTTGTCCCTGCGCCACCTGTCGCCGCCCGAGGTGTCCCTGGGGAAGGGCCGGTGCCGCTCGGTGTCCCCGGTGTCACCCGCTGTCCCATGTGTCCCCTGTGTCCCCGCAGCCGTCAAGTTCGGCCGCATGTCCAAGAAGCGGCGGGACCGGCTGCAGGCGGAGGTGCTGGAACATCTGGAAAAGAACCGGGACCAAAACCGGGACCAAAACCGGGACCAAAACCGGGAACAAAACCGGGAACAGACCCGGGAACACCGGGAACAGACCCGGGAACAGACCCGGGAACACCGGGACCAAACCCGGGACCACCGGGAATGGCCGGAAAACCGGGAAAAATGGGAGAAATGGGAAAAAGGGGAAAAAGGGGAGAAACGGGAAAAGCGGGATCAGGACCGGGCGGCCCCGGTGCCACCGCAGCCCCCCCCGTCGGGGCGCTGTCCCCCGCTGTCCCCCGCTGTCCCCGCGGGCTGTCCCAGCAGGGCGTGGCCCGCGGAGGAGGCGACAAGGAGGGGACAGGACGGGGACAGCGCGGGGACAGCGGGGACGGGGCCGGTGCCTCTGCCCGGTGCTGGCGGCGTCCCGGAGTCACCGGCGGGGCTGGAGATCGGTGAGTGGCACCGCGACTGTCACCTAAGGGGGTGGCGGTGTCACCTGTTCGGGCAGGGGTGGTGGCGCCTCGGGATGTCACCTGTGGGTGCTCCGCGGTGGTGGCGCCGCCTCTGTCACCCCCAGCTGCCACCACGCTGGTGGCTCCTTACCCATCGAGGCCACACACCGGGGCCACCCTCCCTGTCCCCACGGCTGTCCCCAAGCCCTGAATGTCCCCTCGGAGCTGCTGACAGCGTCCTGCTGTCACACCGTGCCACCCCTGTGTCCTGCTGTCACACCAGTGTCCTGCTGTCACACCGTGCCACCCCTGTGTCCTGCTGTCACACCAGTGTCCTGCTGTCACACCGTGCCACCCCTGTGTCCTGCTGTCACACCAGTGTCCTGCTGTCACACCGTGCCACCCCTGTGTCCCCTCAGAGCTGCTGACACAGAGTGTCCTGCTGTCGCACCGTGCCACGTGCCACCCCCGTGCCGAGGACATCCAGGGCCACCGCTGGGCCACCTTCAGCCCCGAGGAGATCCGCGCCTACCAGAGCCAGGTGACACGGCTGTCCCCAAGGGTGGGTGACACGGGGGGTGACACGGCTGTCCCCAAGGGTGGGTGGGTGACACGGGTGTCCCCAAGGGTGGGTGACACGGGGGGTGACACGGCTGTCCCCAGGGTGGGTGGGTGACACGGGTGTCCCCAAGGGTGGGTGACACGGGGGGTGACACGGCTGTCCCCATGGTGGGTGACACGGGGGTGACGCAGCTGTCCCCAGGGGCAGGTGACATGGCTCTGTCCCCAGTGTCGGTGACACGGTTGTCTCCAGCGGTGACATGGGGGTGACACGGCTGTCCCCAGGGGCGGGTGGATGGCACGGGGGTGATGTGGCTGTCCCTAGGGTGGGTGACACGGCGGTGACATGGCTGTACCCAGCGGTGACACGGGGGGTGACACGGCTGTCCCCAGGGTGGGTGGGTGACACGGCTGTCCCCAGCGGTGACACGGGGGTGACACGGCTGTCCCCAGGGGTGACACCGGGGGTGACACGGCTGTCCCCAAGGGTGGGTGACACGGGGGGTGACACGGCTGTCCCCAGGGTGGGTGGGTGACACGGCTGTCCCCAAGGGTGGGTGACACGGGGGGTGACACGGCTGTCCCCAGGGTGGGTGGGTGACACGGGGGTGACACAGCTGTCCCCATGGTGGGTGACACGGCTGTCCCCAGGGATGGGTGGGTGACACGGCTGTCCCCATGGTGGGTGACACGGCTGTCCCCAGGGATGGGTGGGTGACACGGCTGTCCCCATGGTGGGTGACACGGCTGTCCCCAGCAGTGGGTGGGTGACACGGGGGTGACATGGCTGTACCCAGCGGTGACACGGGGGTGACACAGCTGTCCCCAGGGTGGGTGGGTGACACAGTTGTCCCCAGCGGTGGCACGAGGGGTGACACAGCTGTCCCCAGGGTGGGTGGGTGACACGGGGGTGACACGGCTGTCCCCAGGGCGGGTGGGTGACACGGCCGTCCCCTGCGGTGGCACGGGGGTGACACGGCCGTCCCGCAGCCCATGGCGGCCATGTGGCAGCGCTGTGCCCGCCGTGTCACCGAGGCCATCGAGCGCGTGGTGGAGTTCGCCAAGCGCCTGCGCGGCTTCCGGCAGCTCGGCCAGCACGACCAGATCGTCCTGCTCAAGGCGGGTACGCGGCCACCGCCGTGTCCCCGTGGCACTGCCACCGACCCAGGGCCACCCCGGGCCATGGTGCGCGCTCACACGGGCCATCGTCACCAGCCCCAGGGACACCGCGACCCCTTTGCCACCACCCCCAGGGCCACCCCATCTCATTGTCACCACCCCCAGGGCCACCTCACCTCATTGTCCTCACCCCCAGAGCCACCTCACCCCAGTGTCCCCAGCCCCAGGGACACCGTGACTCCTCGTCACCAGCCCCATGGCCACCCCACCTCAATGTCCCCAGCCCCAGGGACACCCTGTGCCCTTGTCCCCAGACCCAGAGCCACTGTGACCCCTTGCCACCACCCCCAGGGCCACCCCATCTCATTGTCACCACCCCCAGAGCCACCTCACCCCATTGTCCCCAGCCCCAAGGCCACCCTATGATATTGTCCCCAGCCCCAGGGCCACCGTGACCCATCGTCACCAGCCGCAGGGCCACCCCACCTCATTGTCCCCAGCCCCAGGGCCACCGTGACCCCTCGTCACCAGCCCCATGGCCACCCCATCTCATTGTCACCACCCCCAGAGCCACCTCACCCCATTGTCCCCAGCCCCCGGGCCACCGTGACTCCTCGTCACCAGCCGCAGGGCCACCCCACCTCATTGTCCCCAGCCCCAGGGCCACCGTGATCCCTTTGCCACCACCCCCAGGGCCACCCCATCTCATTGTCACCACCCCCAGGGCCACCCCATCTCAATGTCCCCAGCCCCGGGGCCACCCTGTCCCCTTATGACAATCCCCTGTGTCCCACAGAGGTGACACTCCCCAAAGTCCCCCCCCCTCCCACCCTCCCTGCGGAGGTGACAATCCCGCGCGCCCCATGGGGAGGTGACAGTCCCCAAAGTCACCTCCATCCTCCCCGGTGAGGTGACAGTGCCGTGTGTCCCACGAGGGAGGTGACAATCCCCTGTGTCCCGTAGCGAGGTGACAATCCCGTGTGCCCCACGGGGAGGTGACAGTCCCCAAAATCCCTCCCATCTTCCCCAGTGAGGTGACAATCCCGTGTGCCCCACGGGGAGGTGACAATCCCCTGTGTCCCGTAGCGAGGTGACAATCCCGTGTGCCCCACGGGGGAGGTGACAGTCCCCTGTGTCCCGTAGCGAGGTGACAATCCCGCGCGCCCCACGGGGGAGGTGACAGTCCCCTGTGTCCCGTAGCGAGGTGACAATCCCGCGCGCCCCATGGGGGAGGTGACAGTCCCCAACTCCCCCTCCACCCTCCCTGCCGAGGTGACACCGCCCGGGGCCACCCCCGCCGCCCCCCCCGTGGGCGGTGTCGGTGTCGCCGGTGCCAGCAGCGCTGTCCCCTCCCCGTGCCATGGTGACAGGTGCCATGGAGGTTGTCCTGCTCCGCGTGTGCCGCGCCTTCGACGCCGCCACGGGCACGGTGCTGTTCGAGGGCAAACTGGCGGGGCCCGAGCTCTTCCGCTCGCTGGGTAGGGCGGCGACACTCGGGGACACCTGGGGGCGCTTGGGGACAGCGGTGACACCGCCGCGCTGTCCCCAGGGTGTCCCGAGCTCGTCGCGTCCGTGTTTGATTTGGCGCGGGGGCTGAGCGCGCTGCGCTGCTCCGAGAGCGAGCTGGCGCTGCTGAGCGCGCTGCTGCTGCTCAACGCCGGTCAGCCGCTGTCCCCGAGTGTCCCCCAGTGTCCCCGAGTGTCCTCGAGTGTCGCTCAGTGTGCCCCTGGTGTCCCCACCCCCTGTCCTGCTCCGTGTCCCCGCCCCGTGTCCCCGTGTCCCTCCCCAAATCTGAAATGGGGTTTGGCCTTAAGCGGGGCGGGCGGCGGGGTGTCCCCAAGGTGTCCCCAAAGTGTCCTCACGGTGTCCCCAGAGTGTCCCTAAGGTGTCCCCAAGGTGTCCCTAAGGTGTCCCCAGAGTGTCCCTAAGGTGTCCCCAGGGTGTCCCCAGGGTGTCCCCATAGTGTTCCCAAGGTGTCCCCAAAGTGTCCCCAGAGTGTCCCTAAGGTGTCCCCAGGGTGTCCCCATAGTGTTCCCAAGATGTCCCCGGGTGTCCCTAAGGTGTTCCCGGGGTGTCCCCAAGGTGTCCCTGGAGTGTCCCTAAAATGTCTCCAGGGTGTCCCCAAGGCGTACCTAAGGTGTCCCCAGGGTGTCCCCAGGGTGTGACTAAGGTGTCCCTAAGGTGTCCTCAGGGTGTCCTTAAGGTGTCCCTAAAATGTCCCCAGGGTATCCCCAGGGTGTCCCTAAAGTGTCCCCAAGCTGTTCCTAAGGTGTCCTTAAGGTATCCCCAGGGTGTCCCCAGGCTGTCCCTCACAGTGTCCCCAAGGTGTCCCCACTCCCCTGTCCCTGTCCCCATCCCGCTGTCCCCACATCCCCGTCCGTGTCCCCACGCCCTGTCCGTGTCCCCCACATCCCTGTCCCTGTCCCTGTCCGTGTCCCCACACCTCTGTCACTGTCCCCACATCCCTGTCGGTGTCCCCACGCCCTGTCCGTGTCCCCTGTCCCTGTCCCCACACCCTGTCTGTGTCCCTGCGGTGTCCCCATGCCCCTGTCCCTGTCCCTGTCCGTGTCCCCACACCCGTGCCCGTGTCCCTCTCCGTGTCCCCATCCCGCTGTCCCCACTCCCTGTCCCTGTCCCTGTCCGTGTCCCCACCCCTGTCGGTGTCCCCGCGCTGTCCCCACGCCCCTGTCCCTGTCTCCACTCCTGTCCCCGCTGTCCCCACACCCTGTCCCTGTCCCTGTCCGTGTCCCCAGCCCTGTCCCTGTGTGTCCCCACACCCTGTCCCTGTCCCTGTCCGTGTCCCCAGCCCTGTCCCTGCTGTCCCCAGGCCCTGTCCCTGTCCCCAGCCGTGTCGGTGTCCCCGCTGTCCCCATGTCCGTGTCCCTGTCCGTGTCCCCATGTCCGTGTCCCTGTCCGTGTCCCCACCCTGTCCCCATGTCCGTGTCCCTGTCCGTGTCCCCACCCTGTCCCCACGTCCGTGTCCCCGCTGTCCCCATGTCCGTGTCCCTGTCCGTGTCCCCATGTCCGTGTCCCCATGTCCGTGTCCCCATGTCCGTGTCCCTGTCCGTGTCCCCACCGTGTCCCCGCTGTCCCCAGGCCGGCCGTGGCTGCAGGACCGCCCGCGGGTGGCGCGGCTGCAGGGACAGATCGATGTCGCCTTCCGGGGGCTGCTGCGCCGGACCCGCCGCGAGGGGATCCTGCCACGGGTGGGGACACCGGGACACCGGGGAGGGACACCGGGGAGGGGACACGGGGACATCGAGGGACACAGGGACACGGGGGGGTCACCGGGACATCGAGGGGGACACTGGGGGGGATGCGGGGGACACGGGGGGACACCGGGACATCGGGGAGGGGACACGGAGACATCAAGAGACACCGGGGAGGGGACACCGGGACACCGAGGGACACGGGGACACCGGGGATACTGGGGTGGGGACACGGGGACACCGGGGCGGGAGAGACCGGGGACGGGACACAGGGACACCGAGGGACACGAGGACACCGGGAAGGGGACACCGGGACAC
Organism: Ammospiza caudacuta; assembly: GCF_027887145.1. Classification (NCBI taxonomy): domain Eukaryota; kingdom Metazoa; phylum Chordata; class Aves; order Passeriformes; family Passerellidae; genus Ammospiza; species Ammospiza caudacuta. The sequence continues at coordinate 4,214,999 of NC_080622.1, forward strand.
CGGGGAGGGACACCGGGACAGCGGGACACCGGGACAGCGGGACACCGGGAAGGGGACACGGGGGAGACACCGGGGAGGGACACCGGGACATCGAGGAGGGGACGCCGGGACACCAAGAGACACCGGGGAGAGGACACGGGGACATTGGGACATCGGGGAAGGGACACTGCGGAGGGGACACTGAGACACACGGGGACATCGAGGGGGACACAGGGGACACGCGGGGGACACGGGGGGACACAGAGGAGGGGACACCGAGACACCGGGGACACCGGGGAGGGGACACGGGGACATCGAGGGACACGGGGCGGACATCGGGGAGGGGATGAGGGAGGAGACGGCGACACCGGGGAGGGGACACGGCGACACCGGGGAGGGGACACGGGTGTCCCTGGGGATCTTTGGGCATGGTGGGGACAGGACGAGGGTTTGGGGACATTGGGGGCGACCCTGGGTCGGGGAGTCCCTGCCCATGTGTCACGCGGTGTGCCCGCGGTGTCGCAGCCGTGTCCTCGGGTGTCCGTGGGGTGTCCCAGCCGTGTCCCCGCCGTGTCCCCGCGCTGTCCCCGCCGTGTCCCCGCCGTGTCCCCGTGTGTCCCCGCTCTGTCCCAGCCGTGTCCCCGCGTGTCCCCGCGCTGTCCCAGCCGTGTCCCCGCCGTGTCCCCGCGTGTCCCCGCGCTGTCCCCGCCGTGTCCCCGTGTGTCCCCGCGCTGTCCCAGCCGTGTCCCCGCCGTGTCCCCGCAGCTGCCCGCCCCGGGCCGGCTCCGCGCTCTGTGCTCGCAGCACCTGGAGCAGGTTCAGGCTTTCCGCCGCCTGCACCCCGCGGGGTTCTCGGCCGCCTTCCCGCCGCTCTACCGGGAGCTCTTCGCCCCCGACGCCGCCGATGGCCCCGCCGGGACCCGCTGAGCGCCACCCGGGCACCGCCGGGATTACCGGGATTACCGGGACCGCCCCCGCACCTGGGGGTGCTCCCACCCAGGCACCTGCCGGGAATGCGGCGGCGTTTGAGGGCAATAAAGGCGTTTTTGGGGACCGCGCGTCCGTGGGCTCCGTTACGGGGACACGCGGGGACACCGGGAGCGGCGTTAGAGCCCCGCCGCGCTCAGCGCTCCGAGTTTCTATAGGCTGTTGTGCCTGTCACTCAAATTAGGAGGCGGGGATTTGAATTTTCTGGCTCGCTGATTGGTTTGTCTCCACGCTACTCCCCGCTGATTGGCTGCTTTATTCCCTTTTTTTCCCGCCCCCGCATGTGGGAGGTCTCGCGGGATTGGCCGCTGCTCCGCAGGCGCTGATTGGGTGGGAGCCGTGCGGGGCCGCGCTGTGATTGGCTGGGAGGGGAGGAGCCGCGATGTGATTGGTGGAGAGAGGCAGGAGGCGTGACCAGCGGCGGGGCGCGGGAGGCGGCGGCGGCACCGGGGCCGCAGCGGGCCCGAACCGGGGCCGGGCCCGAACCGGGGCCTTTCAGGGCCGGGCTGGGCCGAGCCGGGGTCGCTGCGGGGCTGGGGGGCGGCCCTGGCACCTGCAGGTACCGTGGGACCACCGGGGGCGCGCGGCCGAGGCGGCTGCAGGGGCTCCGCTGCCGCTGCACCGGGCCCGGGGCCTGCACCGGCGCGCCCGGAGCCGAGCCCTCCGTGAGGGGGCGGGTGGGGAGTCCCCGGGGTGGGGGTGCAACGCGGCCCGGCCGCACCGGGAGCTCCCGGTGGGCTCCCGGTAACCCCCGGTAACCCTCCGGTAAAGCCCGGTAAAGCCCCGTCCGCAGCCGCCATGGCGGGACGGGGCCCCGTGCACAGCCTGAGCAGCCTGCAGAAAACCGCCCTGCTGCTGGGCGTCCCGGCCGCCGCCACCGTGCTCTACATCCTGTACCGGCGCTACCGGGAGAGCCGAGGTGGGTCCGGGTCTCACACCGGGGCCTGGCCCGACCCCCCCCGGGACCACCGGGAGCTCACTCGGGGCCCTCCGCGGGGAGGGGGAGCCCGCGGGAGCCGCTTTGCCCGCCGGGAATTCCCGTGTGAGCTCCTCCCTGTCCCTTTGGGGACACCCTGGGGACACCTTGGGGACCCTTTGGGGACACCCTGGGGAACTTGGGGACCTTTGGGGACACCCTGGGGACACCCTGGGGACCCTTTGGGGACACCGTGGGGAACTTGGGGACCTTTGGGGACACCGTGGGGACATCGTGGGGACCCTCTGAGGACACTTTGGGGACACCCTTGGGGGACCCTTTGGGGACACCATGGGGAACTTGGGGACCTTTGGGGACACCCTGGGCAGCCTTTGGGGACACCGTGGGGACATCGTGGGGACCCTCTGAGGACACTTTGGGGACACCCTGGGGAACTTGGGGACCTTTGGGGACACCGTGGGGACATCGTGGGGACCCTCTGAGGACACTCTGGGGACACCCTGGGGACCCTTTGTGGACACCAGAGGAACTTGGGGACCTTTGGGGACACCCTGGGGACACCCTGGGGACCTTTGGGGACACCCTGGGGACCCTTTGGGGACACCCTGGGCAGCCTTTGGGGACACCGTGGGGATATCGTGGGGACCCTCTGAGGACACTTTGGGGACACCCTTGGGGACCCTTTGGGGACACCTTGAAGACTCCCTGGGGACACTCTGGGGACACTTTTGGGACCCCAACGGGAAGCGCCTTTTTCCCCATGGAATTCCCCGTACCCTGTTTGTCACCCCCGTCCCCGGGGACGTCCCCACCGCTCGGTGTCCCCTCGGTGACCCAGCCGTGTCCCCTCAGAGGCGCAGGTGACACTGGTGGCAGACGAGGGGCTGGAGGTGACGGTCAGGGTGCCCCGCACGGCGCTGAAGTCGCTGATCGGCCGCCGGGGGGCCACCATCAACCAGGTGGGGACAACTGGGGGCACTGGGGACACTGGGAGGGCTGGGGGCAGCACTGGGGGCACTGGGAACACTGGGGGAACTGGGAACACTGGGGGAACTGGGAACACTGGGAGGGCTGGGGGCAGCATTGGGGGGACTGGGAACACTGGGGGGACTGGGAACACTGGGAGTGCTGGGGGAACTGGGGGTGCTGGGAGTGATGAGGGACTGGGAGCGCTGGGGGAACTGGGCACACTGGGAGTGCTGGGAGGGCTGGGGGCAGCACTGGGGATTCTGGGAACACTGGGAGTGCTGGGAGTACTGGGGGAACTGGGAGGGCTGGGGGCAGCACTGGGGGAACTGGGAACTGGGGGGACTGGGAACACTGGGAGCGCTGGGAGTACTGGGAGAACTGGGAACACTGGGGGAACTGAGGGGATTGGGAACACTGGGAGTGCTGGGAGGGCTGGGGGAACTGGGAGTGATGAGGGACTGGGAGCGCTGGGGGAACTGGGAACACTGGGAGTGCCGGGAGTGCTGAGAACACTGGGGGAACTGGGAACACTGGGAGTGCCGGGAGTGCTGGGGAACTGGGAACACTGGGGGTGCTGGGGAACTGGGAGTGCTGGGGAAACTGGGGGGACTGGGGGAACTGGGAACGCTGGGAGTGCTGGGGGCACCGGTAGTATGGGGAGCACTGGGAGCATTGGAGATACTGGGGGAACTGGGAGCACAGGAAGCACCAGGAGTGCTGGGAGAACTGGGAGCACCAGGAGCTCAGAGAGCACTGGGGGAACTGGGAGTGCTGGGAGTACCAAGAGCACTGGGGGAACTGGGATGATTGGGAGTGCCAGGAGCATTGGGGGAACTGGGAGCACTGGGAGCTCAGGGAGCACTGGGGGAACTGGGAGTGCTGGGAGTACCAAGAGCACTGGGGGAACTGGGATGATTGGGAGTGCCAGGAGCATTGGGGGAACTGGGAGCTCAGGGAGCACTGGGGGCACTGGGAGAACTGGGGGCACTGGGAGAACTGGGAATACCAGCAGCACCGGGAGTGCTGGGAACACTGGGGGAACTGGGAGCACTGGGAGAGCTGGGGGGATTGGGAGCACTTGGGGCACCAAGAGCCTTGTGGGAACTGGGAGTACTGGGGGCACTGGGAGCACTGGGAGCACTAGGAAGGACTGGGAGCACCGGGAACACTGGGAGCACGGGGAATACTGGGAGCACTGGGGGAACGGGGGGAACTGGGGGCACTGGGAGTACCAGAGGCACTGGGAGCACTGGAGACACTGGGAGCACTGGAGGAACTGGGGGCACTGGGAGCACTGGGAGCACGGGGAATACTGGGAGCACTGAAGGAACTGGGAGTACTGGGAGCACTGGGAGTACCAGAGGCATTGGGAGCACTGGAGACACTGGGGGCACTGGGAGCACTGGGGGCACTGGAGACACTGGGAGCACTGGGGGAACTGGGGAAACTGGGAGCACTGGGGGCACTGGGAGCACTGGGAGCACTGGAGGAACTGGGGAAACTGGGAGCACTGGGGGCACTGGGAGCACTGGAGGAACTGGGGAAACTGGGAGCACTGGGGGCACTGGGAGCACTGGAGGAACTGGGGAAACTGGGAGCACTGGGGGCACTGGGAGCACTGGAGGAACTGGGGAAACTGGGAGCACTGGGGGCACTGGGAGCACTGGAGGAACTGGGGAAACTGGGAGCACTGGGGGCACTGGGAGCACTGGAGGAACTGGGGAAACTGGGAGCACTGGGGGCACTGGGAGCACTGGAGGAACTGGGGAAACTGGGAGCACTGGGGGCACTGGGAGCACTGGAGGAACTGGGGAAACTGGGAGCACTGGGGGCACTGGGAGCACTGGAGGAACTGGGGAAACTGGGAGCACTGGGAGCACTGGGAGCACTGGAGGAACTGGGGAAACTGGGAGCACTGGGGGCACTGGGAGCACTGGAGGAACTGGGGAAACTGGGAGCACTGGGAGCACTGGGGGCACTGGGAGCACTGGGGGCACTGGGAGCACCGGGAGCACCAGGAGTGCCACCTCCTCACCGTCGCCGCAGCTGAGGCAGGAGACGGGAGCGCAGATCGAGGTGGAGGTGGAGGAGGAGGAGGAGGAGGAGGAAGGGCAGTCGCTGGTGCAGATCTCGGGCTCGCCGGGCCAGGTGTGCCGGGCCAGGGCGGCCGTGCTGCGCATCGTGGCCGACAGCACCCCCGTGGCCGAGCAGCTGCGCGTGCCCCAGCGGGCCGTGGGCAGGATCATCGGTACGGGGCACCCCAAAACCTGGGGGGATCCTCTATAGCCACAGGGACACCCCGAATCCCAAGAGGAACCCCAAATCCCAGGGTACCGAGGAGCTCCATGTGCCCCAGCAGGCTGTGAGCAGGATCATCGGTACGGGGCACCCCAAAACCTGGAGGGAACCTTCTGTATCCCCAAATGCTGTGGGGAACCCTCCATAGCCACAGGGACACCCCAAATCCCACGGGAACCCCAAATCCCAGGGTACTGAACAGCTCCATGTGCCCCAGCGGGCTGTGAGCAGGATCATGGGTACGGGGCACCCTGAAACCTGGGGGGAGCTTCTGTACCCCTGGGACACTCCAAAATCCTGAGGGATCCTTCTGTACCCCCTGGGACACCCCAAATCCCACGGGAACCCCTCCATAGCCACAGGGACACCCCAAATCCCAGGGTACCGAGGAGCTCCATGTGCCCCAGCAGGCTGTGAGCAGGATCATCGGTACGGGGCACCCCGAAACCTGGGGGGAGCTTCTGTATCCCCAAATCCTGTGGGGAACCCTCCATAGCCACAGGGACACCCCAAATCCCACGGGAACCCCAAATCCCAGGGTACTGAACAGCTCCATGTGCCCCAGCGGGCCGCGGGCAGGATCATGGGTACGGGGCACCCCGAAACCTGGGGGGAGCTTCTGTACCCCTGGGACACTCCAAAATCCTGAGGGATCCTTCTGTACCCCCTGGGACACCCCAAATCCCACGGGAACCCCTCCATAGCCACAGGGACACCCCAAATCCCAGTGTGCTGAGCAGCTCCATATGCCCCAGTGGGCCATGGGCAGGATCATCGGTACAGGGCACCCCAAAACCTTGGGAGAACCCCAATCCCAAACTCCCCATGCCCAAACCCCCTTTCCCTAGCCCTCATTCCCTCCAAAACCACAAGGACACCCCAAACCCTGGGAGAACCCCAATCCCAAAGCCCCTTTCCCAGCCCTCATTCCCTTTAAGCACCATGGGGAACCCTCCATAGCCACAGGGACACCCCAAATCCCAAAGGAACCCCAAATCCCAGGGTACTGAGATGTGCCCCAGAGGGCCGTGGGCAGGATCATCGGTATGGGACACCCCAAAACTTGGAGGGAACCTTCCACAGCCCCAAATCCCACAGGGAGCCCTAAATCCAGTGTGCTGAGCAGCTCCATGCGCCCCTGCGGGCCGTGGGCAGGATCATTGGAACGGGGCACCCCAAATCCCAAGGAAAACCTTCTGTATCCCCAAATCCCACGGGGAACCTTCTGTAGCCCCTGGGACACCCCAAATCCTGGGTGAACCCCCAATCCCCAAACCCCCTTCCCACCCCCAAACCCCTTTCCCCATCCCTCATTCCCTTTGACCCCCACCCCGAACCCCCTCTCCGCGTTCGTTCCCCACGCCGGCTCCGCTCCCGGTTCCCCGCAGGCCGCGGCGGCGAGACCGTGCGGGCCATCTGCCGCAGCTCCGGGGCTCGCGTGGAGTGCGGCGCCCACGACCCCGACGGCAGCCTGGCCCCGCTGCGCGTCATCCGCCTGCTGGGGACGCGCGCCGAGGTGGAGGCGGCCAAGGTGAGCGCGGATCCGCCCTTCCGGGGGGGCTCCTTCGCCCCCTGGGAGCCTCCTCATCCTCCTCCCGGTGCTCCCGGTAGAAGCTGATCATGGAGAAGCTGTCGGAGGACAAGGCGTTCCGCCGGGAGCTGGCGCAGGCGGCGGCCGCGCGGTGCCCGCGGAAGCAGCCCCTGGGCAGCCGCCGGGAGCCGCCGGTGCCGCCCGCCGCCGGTGCCCCCGGGAGCGCCGGCGGGGGATGGCAGGAGTGCTGGGATGCGGAATGGGCGCCGGCGGGCGGCGCCGGAACGGCGGCGGGGAGCGACGGGATGGAGCAGGAGGCGGAGATGGGGAGTGGGGAGCGCCGGGACGCGGGAATGGAGCCCCGGGATACCGGAGAGGAGCCGCCCGTGGCCAAGTTTGAGGGTGAGAGCGGAGCTGGGGCGGTTCCCGATGGGGATTTTGGGGCGGGGATGGATTTCCTGGGGATTTTGGGATCTGGGGAGGGATTTTGGGCAGTTCCCTCCATGCTTCCAGTGCCTTTCCCAGAGGGATTTTGGGGGGTTCCATCCATCCATCCATCCATCCATCACCCATCCATCCATCCATCCATCCGTCCATCCATCCATCATCCATCCATCATCCATCCATCATCCATCATCCATCCATCCATCACCCATCCATCCATCATCCATCCATCCATCCATCCATCCATCATCCATCCATCCATCCATCCATCCATCATCCATCCATCCATCATCCATCCATCCATCCATCCATCACCCATCCATCCATCCATCCATCCATCCATCCATCCATCCATCCATCATCCATCCATCCATCATCCATCCATCCATCCATCCATCATCCATCCATCCATCCATCATCCATCCATCCATCCATCCATCCATCCTGGGATCTCCCGTGCCTTTCCCGCAGAGATTTTGGGGGATCTGGGGAGATTTTGGGGGTTCCCTCCCCCCCAAAATGTGCCTGTCCCAGTGGGATTTCAGGGCTCCTCCATGCTGTGGTTGTCCTGGTAGGATTTGGGGTAGATTTCAGTGGATTTGGGATGGATTTCAGTGGATTTTGGGTAGATTTGGGGTGGATTTTGGGTAAATTTCTGTGGATTTGGGGTGGATTTCAATGGATTTTGGGTAGATTTCAGTGGATTTGGGATGGATTTCAGTGGATTTTGGGTAGATTTGGGGTGGATTTTGGGTAAATTTCTGTGGATTTGGGGTGGATTTCAATGGATTTTGGGTAGATTTCAGTGGGTTTGGGGTGGATTTCAGTGGATTTTGGGTGGATTTCAATGGATTTCAGTGGATTTTGGGTAGATTTCAATGGATTTCGGTAGATTTTGGGTTGATTTTGGGTAGATTTCAGTGGATCTGGGGTGGGTTTCAGTAGATTTCAGTGGATTTGGGGTAGATTTCATGGATTTCAGTGGATTTGGGGTAGATTTCAGTGGATTTGGGGTAGATTTCAGTGGATTTGGGGTAGATTTCAGTGGATTTCAGTGGATTTGGGGTAGATTTCAGTGGATTTCAGTGGATTTGGGGTAGATTTCAGTGGATTTCAGTGGATTTGGGGTAGATTTCATGGATTTCAGTGGCTTTGGGGTAGATTTCATTGGATTTCCGTGCTCTGGGGCTGCCCCAGTGCCCAGCCCAGATTTCAGTTTCCCTGCTGACGAGCACCTGGACGTTTACGTGTCGGCGGCCGAGAGCCCCGGGCACTTCTGGATCCAACTGCTGGGCACGAGGAGCCTGCAGCTGGACAAACTGACAGCTGAGATGGGGCACTTCTACCAGAGCAGCCCCCCCGTGAGTGCCCTGTGTCCCCTCAGTGTCCCCTCAGTGTCACCTGTGTCCCCTCAGTGTCCCCTCAGTGTCCCCCATGTCCCAGCACTGGCCAAGTTCATGGCCAAGATGGGGCACTTCTACCAGAGCAGCCCCCCCGTGAGTCCCCTGTGTCCCCTCTGTGTCCCCTCTGTGTCACCTGTGTCACCTGTGTCCCCTCTGTGTCCCCTCAGTATCACCTGTGTCCCCTCAGTGTCCCCTCTGTGTCCCCTCAGTGTCACCTGTGTCCCCTCTGTGTCCCCTCTGTGTCCCATCTGTGTCCTCTCAGTGTCCCCCACGTCCCAGCACTGGACAAGTTCATGGCCAAGATGGGGCACTTCTACCAGAGCAGCCTCCCCGTGAGTCCCCTGTGTCCCCTCAGTGTCCCCTCAGTGTCACCTGTGTCCCCTCTGTGTCCCCTCTGTGTCCCCTCAGTGTCCCCTCAGTGTCCCCCACGTCCCAGCACTGGACAAGTTCATGGCCAAGATGGGGCACTTCTACCAGAGCAGCGCTTCCATGAGTCTCTTCTGTCACCTCTGTGTCCTCCCAGTGTCCCCTCTGTCCCATCTGTGTCCCCTCTGTGTCCCTCACCATGTTCCTCTGTGTCCCAGCACTGTCCCCTCTGTGTTGCCTCTGTCCCCCCATGTCCCCTCTTGTCCCAGCACTGTCCCCACCATGTCCTTGTCCCCTTGTCCCTGCTGTCCCAGCCCTGTCCCACCAGGCCCCCCTGACTGTCCCCATGTCCCTGCTGTCCCCTCATGCCCCTCCCATGTCCCTTGAGTGTCCCCATGTCCCTTCCATGTCCCCTGACTGTCCCTGCTGTCCCCTCATGCCCCTTCTGTGTCCCCGTGTCCCCATGTCCCAGCACTGTCCCCACCATGTCCTTTACCCCCTGTCCCCATGTCCCTGCTGTCCCAGCACTGTCCCTTCATGCCCCTCCCTGTCCCCTGAGTGTCCCTGTGTCCCTCCTGTGTCCCCTGACTGTCCTCATGTCCCTGCTGTCCCCTCATGCCTCTCCATGTCACCTGACTGTCCCCGTGTCCCCGTGTCCCTCCCTGTCCCCTGACTGTCCCCATGTCCCTGCTGTCCCCGTATGCCCCTCCCATGCCCCCCTGACTGTCCCCATGTCCCTCCCTGTCCCCTGAGTGTCCCCGTGTCCCTGCTGTCCCTTCATGCCCCTCCATGTCCCCTGACTGTCCCCATGTCCCCATGTCCCTCCCGTATCCCCTGACTGTCCCCATGTCCCTGCTGTCCCCTCATGCCCCTGACTGTCTCCTGAGTGGCCCTGTGCCCCTCCCTGTCCCCTGACTGTCCCCGTGTCCCTGCTGTCCCAGCCCTGTCCCACCATGTCCCCTGACTGTCCCCGTGTCCCTGTGCCCCTCCCTGTGCCCTGACTGTCCCCATGTCCCTGCTGTCCTTTCATGCTCCTCCATGTCCCCTGACTGTCCCCGTGTCCCTTCTCTCTACGCCCTGTCCCACCATGTCCTCCCCTGAGTGTCCCCGTGTCCCTCGCTGTCCCCTGAGTGTCCCCGTGTCCCTCGCTGTCCCCTGAGTGTCCCCGTGTCCCTGCTCTCCACGCCCTGTCCCACCATGTCCTCCCCTGAGTGTCCCTGTGTCCCTCGCTGTCCCCTGAGTGTCCCCGTGTCCCCAGGTGCCACCCCCGTGCGTGCAGCCCGGTGCCATCGTGGCGGCGCCGTACCTGGACGATGGCGAGTGGTACCGGGCGCGGGTGTTGGGGACACTGGACAGCGGCCACCTGGACCTGTACTACGTGGACTTTGGGGACAACGGCCAGGCCCCCCCCGAGGCCCTGCGCGCCCTCAGGTGTGCGGGGGGTGGCGCCGTCCCCGTCCCCTGGCGCGGTGGCCCTGTCCCCAGGGAGTGCCACCGCCGTGTCCTTGCAGGAGCGACTTCCTGAGCCTGCCCTTCCAGGCCATCGAGTGCAGCCTGGCCGGGATTGTCCCCAACGGTGAGAGGGGTGGCATGTGGCACTGTCACCTGCTGGGGTGGCATGTGGCACTGTCACCTGCTGGTGTGGGACAGCACTGTCACCTGGGGTGGGACAGCGCTGTCATCTCATGGGGTGGGACAGCACTGTCACCTGCTGGGGTGGGATGTGGCACTGTCACCTGCTGGGGTGGGACAGCTCTGTCACCTGGGGTGGGACAGCACTGTCACCTGCTGGGGTGGGATGTGGCACTGTCACCTGCTGGGGTGGGATGGCACTGTCATCTCGTGGGGTGGGACAGCTCTGTCACCTGGGGTGGGACATGGCTCTGTCATCTCCTTGGGTGGGACAGGGCACTGTCACCTCCTGGGGTGGGACATCTCTGTCACCTCATGGGGGGTGGGACAGGACACTGTCACCCTCTGGGGGTGGGACAGCTCTGTCACCTTGGGTGGGACAGCACTGTCACCTCCTTGGGTTGCACATGGCACTGTCACCTGGGGTGGGACAGCTCTGTCACCTCTTGGGGGATGGGACATGGCACTGTCACCCTCTGGGGGTGGGACAGCACTGTCACCTTGGGTGGGACACGGCACTGTCACCTGGGGTGGGACAGCTCTGTCACCTCCTGGGGCTGGCACATGGCACTGTCACCTCCCAAGGGTGGCACATGTCCCCATCTCCTCTTGGTGTGGCACATGGCCCATCCTCAGGCCATGTCACCACTGTCCCAGTGTGCCTGGTGTCCCGGTGTCACCGCTGTCCCCGCTGTGTCCCAGTGTGTAACCACTGTCCTGGTGTCACCACTGTCCTCCTGTCCCAGTGTGTCCTGTGTCACGGTGTCCCTGCTGCCACCGCTGTCCCCGGTGTGTCCCCACAGGTGGCTCATGGCAGCCCTGGAGGAGTTTGACTGTGTCATTGTCCCCATGTCCCCACAGGTGGCTCATGGCCCGAGGCCACCCTGCAGGAGTTCGATTGTCCCTGTGTCACTGTCCCCATGTCCCTGTGTCACTGTCACAGGTGTCACTGTGTCACTGTCCCCATGTCCCCACAGGTGGCTCGTGGCCCGAGGCCGCCCTGCAGGAGTTCGAGTGTCACTGTCACTGTCCCCATGTCCCAGTGTCACTGTCACAGTGTCCCCATGTCCCAGTGTCACTGTGTCACTGTCCCCATGTCCCTGTGTCACTGTCACAGGTGTCACTGTGTCACTGTCCCCATGTCCCTGTGTCACTGTCACAGTGTCCCCATGTCCCAGTGTCCCTGTGTCACTGTCCCCATGTCCCAGTGTCCCTGTGTCACTGTCCCCATGTCCCTGTGTCACTGTCACAGTGTCCCCATGTCCCCACAGGTGGCTCGTGGCCCGAGGCCGCCCTGCAGGAGTTCGATCGCCTCACGGGCTGTGCCCGGTGGGCGCCGTTGGTGGCTCGGATCTGCAGCTACGGCCCCGCGGGGCCCTGCCTGCGCCTCTACAGCCACTGCCAGGGACAGGTCGGTGCCAGCTGTCACCCAGGGCCACCAGAAATGTCCCCAGGGCCACCGGGTCACTAGAACTGTCCCCCGTTCCTGGTGTTCCCAGAGCCGCGGGCAGGTGTCTCACCAGGGTCACCAACTGTCCTCAGAACTGTCCCCAAGTGTCACCAGAACTGTCCCCAGGTGTCCCCAAGTGTCACCAGAACTGTCCCCAGGTGTCCCCTTTCCTGGTGTCCGCAGTGACATGGACAGGTGCATCACCAGGGTCCCCAAGTGTCCCCAGGGTCACCAGAACTGTCCCTCAGTGTCCCCATTCTTGATGTTCCCAGTGACACGGGCAGGTGTGTCACCAGTATCTCTAGATGTCACCAAGTGTCACCAGAACAGTCCCTCAGTGTCCCCAGGGTCCCCATTCTTGATGTTCCCAGTGACACGGGCAGGTGTGTCACCAGTATCTCCAGATGTCACCAGGTGTCACCAGAACTGTCCCTCAGTGTCCCCAGGGTCCCCATTCTTGATGTTCCCAGTGACACGGGCAGGTGTGTCACCAGTATCTCCAGATGTCACCAGGTGTCACCAGAACTGTCCCCAAGTGTCACCAGAACTGTCCCTCAGTGTCCCCAGGGTCCCCATTCTTGATGTTCCCAGTGACACAGGCAGGTGTGTCACCAGTATCTCCAGATGTCACCAGGTGTCACCAGAACTGTCCCCAGGGTCACCAGAACTGTCCCTCAGTGTCCCCATTCCTGGTGTTCCCAGCTACAAGGACAGGTGTGTCACCAGGGTCACCACAACTGTCCCCAAGTGTCCCCAGTGTCCCCAGCTGTCCCCAGGGTCACCACAGCTGTCCCCAGGTGTCCCCACAAGTGTCCCCAGTGTCCCCAGCTGTCCCCAGGGTCACCACAGCTGTCCCCAGGTGTCCCCACAAGTGTCCCCAGTGTCCCCAGCTGTCCCCAGGGTCACCACAGCTGTCCCCAAGTGTCCCCAAGTGTCCCCAACATCCCCAGCTGTCCCCAGGGTCACCACAGCTGTCCCCAGGTGTCCCCACAAGTGTCCCCACACCTGGCGCTCCCTGTGCCACAGCCAGGTGTGTCCCCAGCTGTCCCTGTGTCTCCTCACAACTGTCCCCAAGTGTCCCCAACATCCCCAGCTGTCCCCACTCCTGCTACTCCTAGAACCACGGACAGGTGTGTCACCACAACTGTCCCCAAGTGTCCCCAGTGTCCCCAACATCCCCAGCTGTCCCCAGGGTCACCACAGCTGTCCCCAAGTGTCCCCAACATCTCCAGCTGTCCCCAGGGTCACCACAGCTGTCCCCAGGTGTCCCCACAAGTGTCCCCAGGTGTCCCCAACATCCCCGGCTGTCCCCAGGTGTCCCCACAAGTGTCCCCACGCCTGGCGCTCCCTGTGCCACAGCCAGGTGTGTCCCCAGCTGTCCCCTCACGCAATTCCCGCCATTCCCCGTCCCCTCCTTGTCCCCGGTGTCCCCGCAGAGCCTGGACGTGGCAGCGGAGCTGGTGCGTTTGGGCTACGCCGTGCCCGAGGAGCCCCCGGTGAGCTGCTCCCGGTACCGGTGTCCCCATGTCCCCGTGTCCCCATGTCCCCGTGTCCCGGTGTCCCCATGTCCCGGTGTCCCCGTGTCCCGGTGTCCCCTCGCGGTGTCCCGGGAGGGCTCATCCCGCTCTTCCCGGCAGGACGATCTCGGCGGCGCCGCCACGCCGAGCCCGGCGGAGCCCGGGGACAGCCCCGGGGACAGCCCCGGCCCCGCGTCCTGCCTCAGCGTGCCCGGTGAGCCCGGCGTGTCCCGGTGACGCCGTTCCCGGTGCGCCCCCGGAACGGTGTCGGGACCCCGCTGACCCCTCCCCGCTCCCGCAGCCGCCGCCGCCGCCGTGCCCGGGGACGCCGTCACGGTGAGCTGAAGCTGCCCGGTGCCACCGGGAGCCGCTCCCGGTGCCGCCGTCCCGGTAACCGGAGCCGCTCCCGGTGCCACCACCGAGTGCCCTCTCCGGAGCCCTCCGGGAGGCCGCACCGACAAATCGCGGGGATCTCCGCTTGTGCCTCTTGTCGGGACGCGACACACCGGGGCCGAGGGCCGGCGGTGCCCCTTCCGTTACCGGGAGTTCCCGGTTCTCTCGCATTGTTTTGCTGTTCCGTTGCACTAATTGTGGTTCTAAGTTAATAAAGTTGAAGGTTTCTCAGCGCTCCGTTCTCGCCGCGGCGGCTCCCAACGGGAACCGGGAGCAGGCGCGCCGCGGGCAGCCCCCGGTGGGGTCCTTGCGCTCCGGTACGCGCCTCCTGCGCAGGCGCGCCGCGGGCAGCCCGGGCGAGCTCTGCGCAGGCGCAGTGCGGGCAGCGCGGGGTCCTCAGCGCCGTGAGGGGAACGGGGCCGCCATGTTGGGCCTGGGGGCGGCGGGACGGGTGCTGAGCCGGGCCCTGAGCCTGAGCCATGGCCCGGTGAGGGCGGGGGCACCGGGAGTGGCGGGGGAACGGGCCCTGAGCCTGAGCCATGGCCCGGTGAGAGCGGGGACACTGGGAGTGGCGGGGGAACGGGCCCTGAGCCTGAGCTATGGCCCGGTGAGGGCGGGGGCACCGGGAGTGGCGGGAGGCGCCTGGGGGTGGGTACCGGGGGAGCGGGACGGGCTTTGACCCAGAGCGAAGCGGCACCGGGGATGGGGGGCTGGGGCCGGGCCTGGGGTCGGTACCGGGGGTGGCGGGACGGGCCCTGAGCCGGACCCGTAACCCCGTTATGGAACCCTATAGACCCCATAAGCCCCTTATGGAACCCTATAGACCCCATAAGCCCCTTATGGAACCCTATAGACCCCATAACCCCCTTATGGAACCCTATAGACCCCACAGCCCCTGTACCGTACCCAGCCCCATAAGCCCTGGTCGAGTTCCCCTCATAATGGGACTGTAAATCCCCCCTTAGAGCCCCCCCAGACCCCATAACCCCCCCCAGCCCTCAGAGACCCCATAACCCCCCCATTGTTATGGGAATGTTCCGGAATCCCACAGGGCTCAGTGCCCCTTTCCCATGGGCACGCTCTGGAACATTCCGTACTCGCAGGGCTCAATGCCCCATCTCCATCCCATCCCATCAGAACCTTCTGGAACGTTCTGGAAGCCTGCAGGGCTCGGTGCCCCATCCCCATCCTGAGCCCCATTCCCATCAGAACCCTTTAGAATGTTCCAGAACCCCACAGGGCTTGGTGCCTTGTTCCCATCAGAACCCTTTAGAACCTTCTGGAACGTTCCATGCCCACACAGGGTTTGGTACGCCATCCCCATCAGAACCCTTTAGAACGTTCCAGAACCCTGCAGGACTTGGTTCCTTGTTCCCATCAGAACCTTCTGGAACATTCCAGAGCCCCACAGGGCTCAGTGCCCCTATTCCCATCAGAACCCTTTAGAACCTTCCAGAACCTCACAGGTCTCAGTGCCCCGTTCCCATCAGAACCCTTTAGAACATTCTGGAACCTCACAGGTCCTGGTGCCCTGTTCCCATCAGAACCCTTTAGAACCTTCCAGAACCCTGCAGGACTCGCTGCCTCGACCCCATCAGAACCTTCTGGAATGTTCCGTTCTCGCAGGGCTCAGTGCCCCAGCCCCATCCCAAGCCCCGTTCCCATCAGAACCCTTTAGAACCTTCCAGAACCTCACAGGTCTCAGTGCCCCGTTCCCATCAGAACCCTTTAGAACCTTCCAGAACCCCTCACAGGTCTCAGTGCCCTGTTCCCATCAGAACCCTTTAGAACCTTCCAGAACCTCACAGGTCTCAGTGCCCTGTTCCCATCAGAACCCTTTAGAACCTTCCAGAACCTCTCACAGGTCTCAGTGCCTTGTTCCCATCAGAACCCTTTAGAACCTTCCAGAACCCCTCACAGGTCTCAGTGCCCCGTTCCCATCAGAACCCTTCAGAACCTTCCAGAACGTTCCGTCCCGCAGGCCTCGCTGGTGGTGGAGCGCGTGTGGCCGGTGCCGCTGGGCCGGGCAGGAGCCGCTCCCCGGCTGCACCCGCGGCGACACCGGGTGTACCGAGTGCTGAGGGACGGGAAACACCAACCCCGGGGGGACATGGAGCTGCTGCTGAGCCGGGCCGTGCAGGGTGAGTGGGGGGCTCATTCCATTGGGTCTGGGGGTGCCTCATTCCATTGGGTTTGGGGGTGCCTCATTCCCTGAGTCTGGGGGTGCCTCATTCCCTGGGTCTGGGGGGGCCTCATTCCCTGAGTCTGGGGGGCCTCATTCCATTGGGGGGCCTCATTCCCTGGGTCTGGGGGTGCATCTTTCCTTGGGTCTGGGGGGGCCTCATTCCCTGAGTCTGGGGTGCCTCATTCCCTGAGTCTGGGGGTGCCTCATTACCTGAGTCTGGGGGTGCCTCATTCCTTGGGTCTGGGGTTCCTCATTACCTGAGTCGGGGGGCCTCATTCCCTGGGTCTGGGGGTGCCTCATTCCCTGAGTCTGGGGGTGCCTCATTCCATTGGGTCTGGGGGCCTCATTCCCTGAGTCTGGGGGTGCCTCATTCCATTGGGTCTGGGGGCCTCATTCCCTGAGTCTGGGGGTGCCTCATTCCATTGGGTCTGGGGGCCTCATTCCCTGAGTCGGGGTGCCTCATTCCTTGGGTCTGGGGGGCCTCATTCCATTTGGTCTAGGGGTGCCTCATTCCATTGGGTGTGGGGTGCCTCATTCCTTGGGTCTGGGGGTGCCTCATTCCATTGGGGTGCCTCGTTCCCTGAGTCTGGGGGTGCCTCATTCCCTGAGTCTGGGGTGCCTCATTCCTTGGGTCTGGGGGTGCCTCATTCCCCCAGGTCTGGGGGTGCCTCATTCCCTGAGTCTGGGGGTGCCTCATTCCCCCAGGTCTGGGGGTGCCTCATTCCCTTGGGGTGCCTCATTCCCCTGAGTCTGGGGGTGCCTCATTACCTGAGTCTGGGGGTGCCTCATTCCTTGGGTCTGGGGTTCCTCATTACCTGAGTCGGGGTGCCTCATTCCCTGGGTCTGGGGGTGCCTCATTCCCTGAGTCGGGGTGCCTCATTCCTTGGGTCTGGGGGTGCCTCATTCCATTGGGGTGCCTCATTCCCTGAGTCTGGGGGTGCCTCATTCCCTGAGTCTGGGGGTGCCTCATTCCTTGGGTCTGGGGGTGCCTCATTCCCTGAGTCTGGGGGTGCCTCATTCCCTGGAAATTCCTCATTCCCTGGGAATCTGGAAATTCTGTGTGCCCTTCCTGGGAATGGGATTTTTGACCCTCCAATCCCAACAATTCCCTGAAATTTCTCTTTTAATTTCCTGGAATTTTATATCAAATTTACCCCCCTTGGGCTGGACTCCCCAGGCTGCTGTGGGAGTTGGGATTTTTCCAGCATTCCCAGCTGACTTTTGACTCCACAATCCCAACAATTCCATGGAATTTCTATTAAATCTCTGAAATGTAACCCCCTTGGGATGGATCCCCACCCCTGCTGTGGGAGCTGGGATTTTTCCAGCATTCCCAGCTGAGTTTTGACTCCCAAACCCAACAACTCCCTGGAATTTCTATTAAATCTCTGGAATTTAACCCCCATGGGATGGATCCCCACCCCTGCCATGGGAGTTGGGATTTTCCAGCATTCCCAGCTGAATTTTGACCTCCCAAACCCAACAATTCCATAGAATTTCTCTTTAATTTCCTGGAATTTTATATCAAATTTACCCCCCTTGGGCTGGACTCCCCAGGCTGCCATGGGAGTTGGGATTTTTCCAGCATTCCCAGCTGAATTTTGACGTCCCAAACCCAACAACTCCCTGGAATTTCTATTAAATCTCTGGGATTTACCCCCCATGGGATGGATCCCCACCCCTGCCATGGGAGCTGGGATTTTCCAGCATTCCCAGCTGAGTTTTGACTCCACAATCCCAACAACTCCCTGGAATTTCTATTAAATCTCTGGAATTTAACCCCCTTGGGATGGATCCCCACCCCTGCTGTGGGAATTGGGATTTTTCCAGCATTCCCAGCTGAATTTTGACTCCCAAACTCAACAACTCCCTGGAATTTCTATTAAATCTCTGGAATTTACCCCCATGGGATGGATCCCCACCCCTGCCATGGGAGTTGGGATTTTCCAGCATTCCCAGGTGACTTTTCCCCATTTTCCTGGCAGACCTGGGCAGCCGTGGGGACGTGGTGAGGGTGAAGAAGAGCGTGGGCAGGAACAAGCTGCTGCCCCAGGGCCTGGCTGTGTACCCATCCCCGGAGAACCTGCGCCTCTTCCAGCAGGAGAAGGAGGTCAGCAGCTCCTCAGCACCTGGCAAAAGCAGCATTTGGGCTTTGGAGGCTCTTTGGGATCATCCCACACCATTTTTTTTTGGGGTTTTTTTTGGGCTGGGAGGTGCTGGGTTTATTTGGGATTGTGATCCCAAGGTGAGCCCGGAGCCATAAAAAATTCCTGCTCAAGGAGGGTTTGGGATGAGGGGAGAACTGTCCTGGCACTGCCAAGGGATGATTCCTTCCCTTTTATCCTTCTCCATCCTTGGGTTTTTCCATTTTATCCTCCTCAATCCCTGTTTATTCCCACGTTTCCTCAATCTGTTTTCCTCCATTTCTTCTTCCCCATCCCCATTTTTCCCATTTATCTTTCTATATCCCATTCTTCCCCATTATCCTCTCTCAATCCTAATTTCCCCCATTTTCTCCTCTCAATCCCATTTTTCCCTTTTTTGTTTCCCAAATCCTTTTTATTCCCCTATTTTTTCCCATTTTCCTTCCTAAATCCCATTTTTCTTCTCTTTCCTCCTAAATCCCATTTTTCCCCATTCTCCCTCTCAATCTCATTTTTCCATTTCCCCTTCTAAATCCCTTTTTTTTTTTCATTTCCCCCCCATTTTCCTTCCTAAATCCCAGTTTCTTCCCCAGTTACCTTTCTCAATCCCATTTTCCTCCCATTTTCTTTCCTCAATCCCATTTTCCCCCCGTTTTCCTTCCTAAGTCCCATTTTCTCCCATTTCCCCTTCTAAATCCCATTTTTCCTCATTTTCCCTCTAAATCCCATTTTCTCTTTTTTTGCCTCCTAAATCCCATTTTTTCCCATTTTACTCCTCAATCCCATTTTCCTCTCATCTTCTATCCTCAATCCCATTTTCTCCCCATTTCCCTTCCTAAATTCCAAATTTTTCCCCATTTACCCTTCTCAATCCAATTTTTTCCCCATTTTCCCTCCTAAATCCCATTTTCCCCCATTTTCCCCCATATTTCCCCCATTTCCCCCCATTTCCCAATCCCATCCCCCCTAATTCAATTTTTCCCATTTCCCCCATATTTTCCCCATTTTCCCCCATTTTTCTCCCCATTTCTCCAATCCCATCCCCCCTAAATCCCATTTCCCCCCATATTTCCCCCATTTCCCCTCCATATTTCCCCCACATTTTCCCCATTTTCCCCCATATTTCCCCCATATATCCCCCAATTTTCCCCATATTTCCCCCATATTTTCCCCATATTTCTCCCATATTTCCCCCATTTCCCAATCCCATCCCCCCTAATCCCATTTTTCCCATTTTCTCCCCTCAACCCCATTTTCCCCCATATTTCCCCCAATTTTTGTCCATATTTCCCCCATTTTTCCCCATTTCCCCAATCCCATCCCCCCTAAATCCCATTTTCCCCCATATTTCCCCCACATTTTTCCCCCATTTTCCCCCATATTTCCCCCAATTTTTCTCCATATTTCCCTCCATATTTCCCCCTTTTTTCCCCATTTCCCCCCATATTTACCCCTCATTTTTCCCCCATTTTCCCCCAATTTTCCCTCATTTTCCCCCAATTTTCCCCATATTTCCCCCATTTTCCCCATTTCCCCCCAATTTTCCCCCATTTTCCCCCATATTTCCCCATTCCTAACCCCATTTCCTTCCCCCCAGCTGGCTCAGCAGGAGAAGCTGGAGGAGCCCCAAACCCAGAGCGGGCAGAAGGTGAGCAGGAATCCCCCACCCCAAAAAACCCCCAAAAAACCCCGAAATCCCAAGATTTCCCCCGTTCCTAAATCCCTTTTCCCCTTTTCAGACCCTGGAGTTCCTGAGGCGCTGCCGGCTCCAGGTGGGGATGAAGAACAACGTGAGCTGGGAGCTCAGCCCCGACATCGTGGCCAGGCACTTCCTCAAAAATGTGAGAGAATTTCTGGGGTTTTGGGGATTTCTGGGGGTTTTGGCATTTCCAGGGTCAAATCCCACAATTTGGGGTCGTTCCTGAAGGATTTGGGGGCTTCAGGCCAGCCCTGCTCCCAGGATTTGGGGCCATTCCTGGGATTTGTGGGGTTTTGGGATTTGGGAGGTTTTGGGATTTGTGGGTGTTTTTGGGATTTGGGAGGTTTTGGGATTTGGGGGGTTTTAGGGGGGTTTGGGATTTGTGGGGGTTTTGGGATTTGTGGGGGTTTTGGGATTTATAGGGTTTGGGATTTGTGGTGTTTTGGGATTTGTGGTGTTTTGGGATTTGTGGGTGTTTTTGGGATTTGGGAGGTTTTGGGATTTGGGGGGATTTATGGGGTTTTTGGGATTTCCAGGGTCAAATCCCACAATTTGGGGTCGTTCCTGAAGGATTTGGGGGCTTCAGGCCAGCCCTGCTCCCAGGATTTGGGGCCATTCCTGGGTTTTGTGGTGTTTTGGGATTTGTGGTGTTTTGGGATTTGGGGGGATTTATGGGTTTTGGGATTTATGGGGTTTTGGGATTTGGGAGGTTTTGGGATTTATGGTTTTTTGGGATTTCTGGGGTTTTGAGATTTGTGGGCGTTTTGGGATTTATGGGTTTTTGGGATTTCTGGGGTTTTTGGCATTTCCAGGGTCAAATCCCACAATTTGGGGTCGTTCCTGAAGGATTTGGGGGCTTCAGGCCAGCCCTGCTCCCAGGATTTGGGGCCATTCCTGGGATTTGTGGTGTTTTGGGATTTGTGGTGTTTTGGGATTTGTGGGTGTTTTTGGGATTTGGGGGTGTTTTGGGATTTGTGGGTGTTTTTGGGATTTGGGAGGTTTTGGGATTTGGGGGGTTTTAGGGGGGTTTGGGATTTGTGGGGGTTTTGGGATTTATGGGGTTTTGGGATTTGGGGGGGTTTTGGGATTTGTGGGGGTTTTGGGATTTGTGGTGTTTTGGGATTTGTGGGTGTTTTTGGGATTTGGGAGGTTTTGGGATTTGGGGGGATTTATGGGGTTTTTGGGATTTCCAGGGTCAAATCCCACAATTTGGGGTCGTTCCTGAAGGATTTGGGGGCTTCAGGCCAGCCCTGCTCCCAGGATTTGAGGCCATTCCTGGGTTTTGTGGTGTTTTGGGATTTGTGGGGGTTTTGGGATTTATGGGGTTTGGGATTTCTGGGGTTTTTGGGATTTCCAGGGTCAAATCCCAGAATTTGGGGTTGTTCCTGAAGGATTTGGGGGTTCAGGCCAGCCCTGCTCCCAGATTTGGGGGGCGATTTCTGGGTTTTGGGGCCATTCCTGGGATTTGGGGTGGCTCCCTGGTTTTGGGGTTATTCTGGGGCTTTGGGATCATTCCCATGTTTTGGGATTTGCGGCCATTCTTGGATTTGGGGCCATTCCTGGGTTTTGGGGTCATTCCCATGTTTTGGGTTTTGGGGCCATTTCTTGGATTTGGGATCATTCCCATGTTTTGGGATTTGGGGCCGTTCCTGGGATTTGGGGCCATTTCTGGGATTTGGGATCATTCCCATGTTTTGGGATTTGTGGTCATTCTGGGATTTGGGGCCATTTCTTGGATTTGAGGCTGTTCCTGGGATTTGGGATCATTCCCATGTTTTGGGGCTGTTCCTGAGATTTGGGACCATTCCTGGGATTTGAGGCTGTTCCTGGGTTTTGGGATCATTCCCATGTTTTGGGATTTAGGGCCATTCCTGGGTTTTGGGGTCATTCCCATGTTTTGGGTTTTGGGGCCATTTCTTGGATTTGGGGCCATTCCTGGGTTTTGGGATTTGGGGCCATTCCTGGGATTTGGGGTCATTTCTGGGATTTGGGGCCATTTCCAGGATTTGGGGCCATTTCTGGGCTTTGGGATCATTGCCGTGTTTTAGGGCTGTTCCTGAGATTTGGGGCCATTCCTGAGATTTGGGGCCATTTCTGGGCTTTGGGGCCCTTCCTGGGTTTTA
This sequence comes from Ammospiza caudacuta, assembly GCF_027887145.1. NCBI lineage: Eukaryota > Metazoa > Chordata > Aves > Passeriformes > Passerellidae > Ammospiza > Ammospiza caudacuta. The sequence continues at coordinate 4,237,056 of NC_080622.1, forward strand.
GGATCATTCCCATGTTTTGGGATTTGGGGTCATTCTGGGATTTGGGGCCATTTCCAGGATTTGGGGCCATTTCTGGGATTTGGGGCCATTTCTGGGATTTGGGGCCATTTCTGGGATTTGGGGCCATTTCTGGGTTTTGGGGTCATTCCCGTGTTTTGGAATTTGGGGCCATTTCTGGGATTTGGGGTCACTCTCATTCCATTGAGTTTTGGGATCATTCCCATGTTTTGGGGCCATTCCTGGGTTCGGGGCCATTCCTGGGATTTGGGGTGGCACCCCAGGGTTTGGGTGGCACCCCAGGGTTTGGGTGGCACCCCAGGGTTTGGATGGCACCCAGGATTTGGAGTGGCACCCTAGGGTTTGGGGTGGCACCCCAGGATTTTGGTGGCACCCCGGGGTTTGGGTGGCACCCCAGGGTTGGGGTGGCACCCCAGCATTCGGGGCCGTGCCCGTTCTCTCCCGTGCCAGCTCGGGGTGTTCGTGCCCCCCCACGCCCTGCGGCTGCCACCGGAGCCCATCACACGCTGGGGACACTTCTGGTGTGACGTCACGGTGAGGGGACACGGGGACATGGGGACAGAGGGGACCCCTTGCACCCCATTTCCCTCCCCCTTCCTCCCCATTTCCCCCCATTTCCCCCTCATTTCCCCCCATTTCCCCCTCATTTCCCCCCATTTCCCCCTCATTTCCCCCTCATTTCCCCCTCATTTCCCCCTCATTTCCCCCTCATTTCCCCCTCATTTCCCCCTCATTTCCCCCCATTTCCCCCTCATTTCTTCCCCATTTCCCCCTCATTTCTTCCCCATTTCCCCCTCATTTCCCCCTCATTTCCTCCCCATTTCCCCCTCATTTCCTCCCCATTTCCCCCAATTTCCTTTCCACTTTCTCCCTGTTTTCCCCTCATTTCCACCCTATTTTCCTCTCCCATTTCCTCTCCTTTTTCCTTCCCACTTTCCCCTCATTCTCGCCCTATTCCCCCCTCATTTTCTCCCCATATTCCCCAATCCCCACTCTCAATTTCCCCCTCAGTTCCACCCCATTTCTCTCTCCCATTTCCCCCTCATTTCCTCCCTGTTTCCCCTCAATTCTTCACCATTTCCCTTCCACTTTTTCCCTATTTCCCCTTTCACTTCCACCCCATTTTCCTCTCCCATTCCCCCCTCATTTTCTCCCCATTTTCCCCTTCCCACTTTCCCCCCATTTCCCCCAATTTCCCTTCCATTTTCCCCCCATTTTCCCCCCATTTCCACCCCAATTCCCACTCTCAATTTCCCCCTCACTTCCACCCCATTTTCCTCTCCCATTTCCCCCTCATTTCCTCCCCATTTCCCCCATTTTCCTTTCCCCTTTCTCCCTGTTTTCCCCTCATTTCCACCCCATTTTCCTCTCCCATTTCCTCCCCTTTTCCTTCCCACTTTCCCCTCATTCCCACCCCATTCCCCCCTCACTTTCTTCCCATTTCCCCCTCATGTCCCCCAATTTCCCTTCAACTTCTCCCTATTTCCTCCCCAGTTCCCCCAATTTCCTTTCCCATCTCCCCCATTTTCCCCCCATTTCCCCTCATTTTCTCCCCATTTTCCCCAATCCTCACTCTCAATTTCCCTTCCATTTTCTCCCCATTTCCCCCAATTTCCTTTCAATTTCCCCCAATTTCCTGCCAGTTTTCCCCCCATTTCCCCAAATCCCCACTCCCAATTTCACTTTCCCTCCTTTCCCTTCCCCATTTCCAGCTGATTTCCCCCAGTTTCCTCTCCCTCTTCCCCCATCTCCCTCCAGCTGGGAACATTGGGGTGGTTTGGGGGGTTTTGGGGTGTCCTGGGGGGTTTTGGGGTGATCCTGGGGGGTTTTGGGGTGTCCCGGGGCTGCTTTTGGGGTTCCCATGTGAACAGTTTGGACACAGTGCAGGTACCCATGGCCATGGTGCACCAGGGGTGTTTTGGGATGTTTTTGGGGTGGTTTGGGGTTTTTTTTGGGGTGTTTTTGGAGTGACTGAGGTGGTTTTGGGGTGACTGAGGTGTTTCTTTGGTTTTTTGGGGTGACTGAGGTGTTTTTGGGTTTCTTAGGGTGTTTTTGGGGTGGTTTTGCGGTTTTTGGGTGTTTTTGGGATGACTCAGGTGCTTTTGGGTTTTTTAGGGTATTTTTGGGGTGACTGAGGTGTTTTTGGGGTCCCCAGGTGAACGCTTTGGACACAGTGCAGGTGCCCATGGCCGTGATGCCCTGGGGTTGGTTTTGGGGTGGTTTTGGGATGGCTTGGGTGATTTTGGGCTGGTTTTTGGGGTATTTTTGGGGTGACTGAGGTGTTTTTGGGGTCCCCAGGTGAACGGCCTGGACACTGTGCGGGTTCCCATGGACGTGGTTCAGTTCCTGCACCCCAAAACCAAACGCTTCCGCCACTGGCAGCAGCAGCAGCAGCAGCAGCTGGAGAGCAGCAGGGAGAGGCTCCTCTGACCCCCCCAGGATGGATTTGGGGGTCCCCGGGATGGATTTGGGGTCCCTGAGATGGATTTGGGGTCCCCAGAATGGATTTGGGGTCCCCAGAATGGATTTAGAGTCATTCCCCCTCTTTGGGTTCCCCTCTCACCTCTATGGAACTCCAGACATTGCCCAATTCCCAGAGCAGATTTTGGGGTTTTTTTTGAGCCCCCCAAATGCCTCTGAGCCCCACTCTGATCTGGGGGGTCCCTGAGATGGATTTGGGGTCCCCAGAATGGATTTGGGGTCCCCAGAATGAATTTGGGGTCCCCAGAATGGATTTAGGGCCATTCCCCCTCTTTGGATTCCCCTCTCTCCTCTGTGCAACTCCAGACATCGCCCAATTCCCAGAGCAGATTTTGGGGTTTTTTTTGAGCCCCCCCAAATCCCTCTGAGCCCCACTCTGGTCTGAGGGGTCCCTGGCTTGGTTTTGGGGTCCCTGGGGTGGATTTGGGGTCCCCAGAATGGATTTGGGGCCACTCCTCCTCTTTAGGATCCCCCCTCATCTCTGTGGAACTCTTGGACATCTCTGAGTTCCCAGAGCAGATTTTGGGGTTTTTTTGAGCCCCCCAAATCCCTCTGAGCCCCACTCTGGTCTGAGGGGTCCCTGGCTTGGTTTTGGGGTCCCTGGGGTGGATTTGGGGTTCCCAGAATGAATTTGGGGTTCCCACAATGAATTTAGAGCCATTCCCCTTCTTTGGGTTCCCCTCTCTCCTCTATGGAACTCCAGACATTGCCCAATTCCCAGAGCAGATTTTGGGGTTTTTTTTGAGCTCCCCAAATGCCTCTGAGCCCCACTCTGATCTGAGGGGTCCCTGAGATGGATTTGGGGTCCCCAGAATGAATTTGGGGTCCCCAGAATGGATTTGGGGTTCCCAGAATGGATTTAGGGCCATTCCCCCTCTTTGGATTCCCCTCTCTCCTCTGTGCAACTCCAGACATCGCCCAATTCCCCGAGCAGATTTTGGGGTTTTTTTGAACCCCCCAAAATCCCCCCGAGCCCCACTCTGGTCCAGGGGGGTCCTTGATGTAATTTTGGGGTCCCTGAGATGGATTTGGGGTCCCTGGAGTGGCCAAGATTTCCCCCCCCTCCCCAAAAAAAAAAGGGAATTTTGGGATCTGAATTTGAGCGTTCTGAGTCAATTGTTTGGGGACCCACCAGGTGAGCGCTGCGTCCCCAAATTGTCACCAAGGGATGTCCCCAAATTGTCACCACAGGATGTCCCCAAATTGTCACCAAGGGATGTCCCCAAGTTGTCACCATGGGATGTCCCCAAATTGTCACCAAGGGATGTCCCCAAGTTGTCACCAAGGGATGTCCCCAAATTGTCACCACGGGATGTCCTCAAGTTGTCACCACGGGATGTCCCCAAAGTGTCACCACGGGATGTCCCCAAATTGTCACCAAGGGATGTCCCCAAATTGTCACCACAGGATGTCCCCAAGTTGTCACCAAGGGATGTCCCCAAAGTGTCACCAAGGGATGTCCCCAAATTGTCACCATGGGGGTGTCCCCAAAGTGCCACCACGGGGTGTCCCCACAGGTGTCCCCCAAAGGTGTCACCTCTCGGGGTAGGGGGGGTGTGGCGGTGCCACCGGTGTCACCGGTTGGTTACCATGGCAACGGCACCGTGACAACAGCGGGGAGGACACGGCTGGGGACAGCAGGACGTGAAGGGAGGTGGCACCGGAGCAGGGGGTGACGTGGTGACACCGAGGGGGTGACACCAAGGGGTGGCACCGGCCTGGGGACACTGAGGGGTGACACCGACACACAGGGGGTGACACCGCACTGGGGACACCAGGAGACCGAGGGGGTGACACTGAGGGGGTGACACCGGCCTGGGGACACCAGGACATGGAAGGAGTGACACCGGCACAGGGGAGGTGACACTGGGGACACCGGGACACGGAGGGGGTGACACTGAGGGGGTGACATTGGTCTGGGGACACCGAGGGGTGACACCGGTCTGGGGACACCAGGACACGGAGAGGGTGCCATTGTTGGGGTGACACCGGCCTGGGGACACCACGGGGGCGACACTGAGGGTGACGCTGGCACACGGAGAGGTGGCACTGGAGCGGGGACGCCGGGACACGGAGGGGGTGACACCAGGGGAGGGTGACACCGGCCTGGGGACACTGAGGGGTGACACCGGCCTGGGGACACCGAGTGGTGACAACGGAGGGTGACACCGGCCTGGGGACACTGAGGGGTGACACTGAGGGGCGACACCGGCCTGGGGACACCGAGGGGTGACACCGGAGGGTGACTCCGGCGCGCGGCCGTGGGCGGTGACGCGGGAGGGGAGGGGGCGGGGCCGAATCAGCACCGGGGACAGCACCGGGAGGCGACAGTGACACACGGGGGGGGGAGGGGACGCGCGTGGGCGGACACCGGACCCTCCCCCCGTACCCCCCTCGCTCTGCGCATGCGCGCGGGAGCGGCCCCGGCCCCGCCCCCTCCCCAAAACATCCCCGACCCCCCCCCCCCCACCCCCCCGACCCCCCAAAACCGCCCGCGGGCCCGGGCGGGGCCGGTACCGGAGCCCGGCGCCCCCTCCCGGTTCCCGGTCCCGCTGCCGGTGCCCGGTGCCGGTGTCGTCCCCGGTTCCGAGCGCCCCCTCCTCGCTCCCCGTTCGCAGTCCCGGTGTTGCCGCATCCCTCAGCCGCTCCCGGTGCCCGTTATCCGCTGCTCGGTTGCCGGTGCCGGTAGCCGCTTCCCAGAGCCCCATTCCCGGTGACTCCAGGTCCCGCTGTTGTCGCCGGTGCCGGTGCCCGGCAGGCAGAGCCCCGTGCCCCGGTGCCGGTGCCCGGTATCCGCTCCCAGTTCCCGTAGCCGGTTCCCAGTTCTCGTTCCCGGTCCCGCTCCCCAGGCCCCGGTGTCGCCGCCGGTGCCGGTCCCCGGTGCCGCTCTGACATCAGCACCGGGCGGGGCGGGGCGGCTCCGACCGGGCAAGAAAAGCATCTCCCGGTGCCGATCCCGGTGCCGGTACCCGGTGCCCGGTGCCGCTGCCCCAGCGGGCGGCGGGGGGCGGGCTCGGCCACCACCGGGGGCTCTCGGGGAGCGGCGGCCGCCATGAACCGAAGCGGGCGTTGAGCTCCCCCCGCCCCCCGCCCGGTACCGGGACCCTCCCCGAGGCCACCGGGGCGGTACCGGCGGGGCGGGCGCTCGCAGCATCCGCCGGGATTTTGGGGAGCAGCGCCCGGGAAACGGCCGGGACGCACCGGGAGCGCCGGGAGCGCCGCCCCCCGGGCAGAGCTGCCCCCGCCCCGCCGCGCCCCGTCCCCGGAGCCGAGCCGAGCCCCGGGGCCGCCTCGTCCTTTGTGTGCGCCGGGGCACCGGGCACCGCCGGGAGCACCGGGAGCCGAGGCCGGGCGGTGATAGCGGGGAGCGGGAGCGGCCCCGGGGCCCGGGGAGCCCCCGGCGGCCCCATGAAGGAACCGGACGCCATCAAACTCTTCGTGGGGCAGATCCCGCGGCACCTGGAGGAGAAGGACCTGAAACCGATTTTTGAGCAATTCGGCAAAATCTACGAGCTCACCGTCATCAAGGACAAGTACACCGGCATGCACAAAGGTACCGGAACCGGCAACCGGCAACCGGGGATGGGCAAAGGCAACGGGCAGCGGGAACGGGGCAGGGGCGGCCCGGGCAGCGGGGGTGGGTGCGGGGCACGGGCACGGGGGTGTGGGGAGAGCCCCGGGATTCGGCCACCGGTACCGGGAATGGGCCCCGGTAACGGGATTAACTCGGGGATGTGGCCCCCGGTACCGGGAACAGCTCCAAATACCGGGATCAGCCCCAGGATGTGGCTCCCCCGTACTGAGAGCAGCCCCCGGTACCGGGATTAGCCCCGGGATGTGGCCCCCGTTACTGGGAATGACTCCGGGTACCGGGATTAGCCCCGGGATGTGGCCCCCGGTACCGGGAATGGCCTCGTGATGTGGCTCCCAGCACCAGGAACAGCTCCCGGCACCGGGAACACCCCCAGGATTTGTCCCCCAGTACCAGGAACAGCCCCCGGTACCGGGAATAGCTCCCAGGATGAGAAATAGCCCTGGGATTCAGCCCCCGGTACCGGGAATAGCCCCAGAAACCGGGATCAGCCCCGGGAGATGGCCCCGGTACCGGGACCGGCCTTGTGATACAGCTCCCGGTACTGGGAACAGCCCCCAGCACCGGGAATAGCCCCGGGATCCAGCCCCGGTACCGGGAGCAGCCCCGTGCACGGCCTCCAGCACCAAGAACAGCTCCCGGTACCGGGAACAGCTCCCAGCACCGGGGATGGCCCTGTGACACAGCCCCGGTACCGGGAACAGCCCCGGGATGGAGTCCCCGGGACTGGGAATGGCCACCGGCACCGGGAACAGCTCCCAGTACCGGGAGTGGCCCCAGGATACGGCCCCAGTACCGGGAACAGCCACTGGCACCGGGATTAGCACCGTGATACGGCCTGGGGTACCGGGAACAGCCCCGGGTACAACCGAGGGCACCGGGAACAGCCCCCGGTACCGGGAACAGCCCCAGGTACAACCGAGGGCACCGGGAACAGCCCCCGGTACCGGGAACAGCCCCAGGTACAACCGAGGGCACCGGGAACAGCCCCACAAACAGTCCCAGATACAACCGAGGGCCTCGGTACCGGGAACAGCTCCCGGTAACCGGAACAGCCCCGGCCTTGGAAACCACTCCAGATCCAACCTCCGGTACCGGGAACAGCCCCACGAACGGTACCGGTACAACCACAGGAACTGGGAACAGCCCCCAAAACAGCCCCTGGTACTGGGAACAGCCCCGGGTACAACCGAGGGCACCGGGAACAGCCCCCGGTACCAGGAACAGCCTCACAAACGGTACCGGTACAACCGAGAGCACCGGGAACAGCCGCAGGCCTTGAGCAACACCCACAGCTCAGCCTACAGCCGCAGGCCCTGGGTACAGCCGAGGGCACCGGGAACAGCCACAGCCCCCAGCCCAGCCGGGGTGCCCCGTGTCAGGGTGTTGTACCCCGTGTGCTGGGGCTGTGGGGTGTTGGTGTCAGCTGTGGGGTGTTGTGTCTGGCTGTTGTTGGGCTGGTTTTTGTGGTTTTGGGGCTGGTTCTTGGGCTGTTGTTGTTGGGGTGTTGCTGTTGTTACTGGGGTGTTGTTGGGCTGGTTTTTTGCCGGGCTGTTGTTGCTGGGGTGTTGTTGTTAGGCGCTGTTTGGGTGTTGTTGTTGGGCTGTTGCTGTTGTTGCTGAGGTGTTGTTGTTAGGTGCTGTTGGGGTGTTGTTGTTTGGGTGTTGCTGGGGAGCTGTGCCCGGCTGCTGTTGGGCTGTTGTTGGGGTGTTGTTGTTGGGCTGTTGTGCCAGCTGTGTGCAGCAGTTCCAGGCCCTGCCGGGTGTTGTTTCGGGTGTCGGGTGTCACATGGGTGCCCCTCCAGGTGACACCCAGCCCTGGGGGTGTCCGGCTGTTGTGTTGAGTGTTGTTTTGGGGTGCCAGGTGGGTGTTGTGTATCACGTGGTCACCTCATGGGTCCCTGTGAGGGTGACACCAGCTCCGGGTGTCCCTGGGGGTCTCTGGGTGTTGTTTTGGGGTGTCCAGGTGTAATTTTGGGGTTTCTGGGTGTTGTTTTGAGGTTTCCAGGTGTCATTTTGGGGTGCCCAGGTGTTGTTTTGGGGTGTTGTGCCTGATTTTGGGGTGTCACACGGTCACTGTGTGTCCCTGGGGGTGACACCGGCTCCGGGGGTGACAGTGACAGGGCCCCGGGGGTGTCCCCAACCCCTGACCCTGTCCCCAACACCCGGAGGGGGTCCCCGAGCCCCCCAAACACCCGGCACCGAAACTGGGGGGGAACTCCGGGGGTCCTGGGGGGCCTCGGGGTCCCTGTGGGATCTTGGGGGTGTCACTGTCTCAAAATGTGGGGTCTGGGGGCTTTTGGGGGGGGATCTGGGAGCTTTGGAGGGGGGGGTCTGGGGTCTCTGGGGGTTATTTGGGGTCTGTGGGGAGATTTGGGGTGTCTGGGGGGATTTGGGGTCTGCTGGGTGGTGTGAGGGGGCCTCTGGGGTCTCTGGGGGTTATTTGGGGTCTCTGGGGAGATTCGGGGTCTCTGGGGGGATTTCTGGGAGGATTTGGGGTCTCTGGGGGTTATTTTGGGTTTATGGCACTGTGGGTGTTCTGGGGGGGGGGGTCCCACCAATTCTGGGGCTCTCTGGTCACTCCAGACCCCTCCATCCGGGGGTGAGGACACCTCGGGGGTCCCCCTGACGCCCCCCGACCCCTTTTTTTGCCCCCAGGATGCGCCTTCCTGACCTACTGCGCCCGCGAGTCGGCCCTGAAGGCCCAGAGCGCCCTGCACGAGCAGAAAACCCTGCCGGGGGTGAGTGGGGGGCGTGGGGACCCCCCCCGAGGCACCCCCAAATCCCCACTGTGAGCCCCCAGCCCGGGACACCCCAAAATCCCCCATAAACCCCCTGAAAATAACAGTGAAATCCCAAAAATCACACTGAAACCACCCAAAAATCACAGTGAAATCCCAAAAATCACACTGAAACCACCCAAAAATCACCCAGAAACCAACCAGAAAATCACCCTTAAATGCCCCCAAATCACCCCTAAATATTACCCTGAAACCCCCCCAAAAATCACACTGAAACTACCCAAAAAGCAATTATAAGCCCCTCAAAAAAATCACCCTTAAATCCCCCAAAATCACCCCTAAAAATTACCCTGAAACCCCCCCAAAATCACCCTCAAATCCCCCAAAAATCCCTGTAAATACCCCAAAATCACCCCTAAAAATTGCCCAGAAACCCCTTAAATATCAGCCCTAAATCTCCCAAAAATCACCACAAAATCCCTTAAATATCATTCTTAAATCCCCAAAAATCACCCCTCAAAATTACCCTGAAACCCCCTCAAAATTGCCCTGAAATCCCCCCAAAAATCACTCTGAAATTCCTCAAAAAAATCACCCCTAAAAATTACCCTGAAGCCCCCTAAAAATCACCCTGAAACCCCCCAAAAATCAGCCCTAAATCCCTCCAAAAGTCACCATAAAACCCCATAAAAATTCCCCCTGTATCCCCCCAAAAACCGCCCTGAAACCCCTTTAAAAATCACCCTTAATTCCCGAAATTCACCCCTAAAAATTACCCTGAAAACCCCCCCAAATTACCATGAAACCCCCCAAAATCGCCCAAAAATCACCCCAAAATCCACCCAAAAAATCACCACAAAACCCCTTAAAAATCACCCAAAATCCCCCCAAAAATCCCCTCCCACCCCCCATTTCAGGACCACCCCATCCCCCACTACGGGAGGGATTTTGGGGGGCCAGGGGCTCCCCCGAACATGCGGGGGGTGTTTAATTAGCGCCGCTAATGAGGGCCCGGCGCTAATGAAGCGCGGCCGGGCGGGCACGGAGACAACAAAGCCCCGAATTTGGGGGGGGGGGGTCCTGAAATCCCGGTGCCCCCCACCCCCAATTAATTTTTGGGGGGTGCTCCCACCTCTCATCCCTCTCCCAAACTGATTTTGGGGGGGTTTGAGATTTTCTGGGTGGGATAAAAGGCGGGGGGGGGGGGGGGGGGGGAAATGAGGGAATTTGGGGGTCCCTAAAGTGGGGAGGGGTCTCAGGGCGCGCCCCCCACGCGCGTGTCCCGCCAGGCCCGGGGGGGATTTGGCTTGGCCGGGATAATCCCGGGATTTGGGGCCGTAAATCCGGGGGGGGGGGATTTGGGGTGGGGGGGTTGGTTTGGATGGGGGTTTTATTTTTGGGGGGGGGGGGGGGGATTAAGGCCGGCCCCGCCCCAGCAGCTGCGCTGGGAATTTGGGGAGGGGGCGTCACCCTCAGCGCTGCGCTGAGCACGGGGGGGTCCCGGTGTGGTTTGGGGGGGGGTTTGGGGGCTTTGTTTGCGCCCCCCCCCCCTCTTTGTGCGTGTCCCCCCCCCCCCACTCTGGGTTGATCCAACGCGTGGGGGGGATTAGGGGGGGATTAACGCCCCCCGCCCCCACCCGGGGGGGGCATTTCCAGCGCCATCTGGGGCTCATTGAGGGGGGGGGGTTTCGGGGGGGGGGGGGGGGCGGGGGGCACCTTCGCTTTCGGCGGCGAAAGGAACGCGCGGGGTCAGCCGGGGATGGACCCGCCCCCAAATCGTCCCTCCCCGCCCCCCCCCCTTCAGCAAAATGCCCGAATTCCCCCCAAATCCCGCCAAAATGGGGCACGGCCGCCCCTCCCCCACACCCTGAGGTGGGGTCGGGGTCACACCAGGCCTGGGGGGGGGGGGTGGGGGTGGGGGGGGGTCTCCTCCTCTTCCCCCCTCCCCAAATCTCCATCCCCGCCCCCCCCCCCCATCCCCATCCCCATCCCCATCCCCGTCATTGTTTATCGCGAGCGCTGATGACGTCAGCGGCGTTGCCGGGCAACGGCGATGGTAAATTGGGGATGAGTGGGCGGTTGCCATGGAGCGGAGCCGGCCGTTGCCATGGCAACCGCGCATCTGCGCCCTCCCCCCCCCCCCCCCCCCGCCCCGTTCCTCTGGGGGGTTCCGGGGTGGGGGGGGGGGGAGGGGCGGGGTTGGGTCCATTCTCCCCCCCCCCCCCAATTAACGCAGGGAGGGGGAGGGGCGCTCATTAACGCGGCCCCCGCTCCCCCCCCCCCGGGCAGCGGCTCCCGTTGCCAGGTAACGGGATGCAGGCCCGGCGTTGCTATGGCGACCCGAGCATCTTTGGGGGGTTCGGGACGCTCTGAGGGGGTGGGGGAGGTGCTGGGGGGGTCGGGGGGGGTCTCGGTGGTCTCTGTGTGTCCCCAACCCCCCCCGTTCCCCTCCCCCCCCCAGATGAACCGGCCCATCCAGGTGAAGCCGGCGGACAGTGAGAGCCGAGGAGGTACCGCCCCCAAAAATGCCCCAAATCACCCCTAAAATCCCACAAAATCACCCCAAATTCCCCACCCAAATCCCCCGGAACCTTCCCCCAAATCACCCCCAAACTCACCCACACCACCCTGTCCCCAAACCCCGGTGTCCCCAAATTGCCCCAAGGCCACCCCACGTCTGTCCCTGTCCCCTCTGGGGTGTCCCTGCATGTCCCCGTTCCCAGGAGCTGTCACCCTGTTCCCATTCCCAATGTCCCCATCCCATCCCCGTGTCCCCATCCGATGTCCCCACCCCACCCTTCCTGCAGTGTCACACCCCTCTGCGTGGCACTGTCCCCCTGCCAGTGTCCCGGTGCCACCTGTGGTGTCCTGGTGTCCGTGTCCCCATGCTGGTGTCCCCCTGCTCATGTGCCAGTGCCACCTGCAGTGTCCTAATGCCACTTGTGGTGTCCCTGTGGCTGTGCCCTCGTGCCTGTGTCCTCATGAGGGTGTCCCTGTGCCCATGTCCCAGTGCCCGTGTCCCCATGGCCATGTCCCAATGCCACCTGTGGTGTCCCTGTGTCCCTGTCCCCGTGCCCATGTCCCAATGCCACCTGTGGTGTCCTGATGCCCCTGTCCCTGTGCCCATGTCCTGATGCCACCCCCGGTGTCCCCATGCCCATGTCCCTGTCCCCCTGACCCTGTCCCAGTGCCACCCGCGGTGTCCCTGTGCCCTTGTCCCCATGCCCATGTCCCAATGCCACTGGCAGTGTCCCAGTGCCACACACGGTGTCCCCGTGTCCCTGTGCCCCTGTCCCAGTGCCACCCACAGTGTCCCTGTGTCCCTGTCCCCCTGCCCCTGTCCCAGTGCCACCCGCGGTGTCCCAGTGCCCATGTCCCCATGGCTGTCCCTGCCCATGTCCCTGTGCCCCTGTGCCCATGACAGTGTCCCCATACCCATGTCCCAATGCCACCTGCAGTGTCCCCATGTCCCTGTGCCCCTGTCCCTGTGCCCGAGTCCCCACGTCCCCCTGCCCCAATGCCACCTGTGGTGTCCCCATGGCTGTGTCTCCCCGCCCATGTCCCAGTGCCACCTGCGGTGTCCCCATGTCCCGATGCCACCCGCGGTGTCCCCGTGCCCCTGTCCCCATGCCCATGTCCTGGTGCCCATGTCCAGTTCAGGGTGGTGTCCTGGTGCTCGTGTCCCCATGCCCGTGTCCCCATGCCCATATCCCCGTTCCCATGTCCCAGTGCCACCCACGGTCTCCCAATGCCACCTGCAGTGTCCCCCTGCCCACGTCCCGGTGCCCATGTCCCACTGCCAGTGTCCCAGCACCACCCACGGTGTCCCCGTGCCCATGTCCCCATGCCCATGTCCCAGTGCCCATGTCCAGTTCAGGGTGGTGTCCTGGTGCTCGTGTCCCCATGCCCATGTCCCAATGCCACCTGTGGTGTCCTGCTGCCCACGTCCCGGTGCCCATGTCCCTCTGCCAGTGTCCCAGCACCACCCACGGTGTCCCCATGCCCATGTCCCCATGGTGGTGTCCCCGTGCCCATGTCCCACTGCCATGCCAGCTGTCCCGACGCCATCCGCAGTGTCCTTGTTCCCATGTCCCCCCGCCCATGTCCCAGTGCCACCCGCGGTGTCCCCATGTCCCTGTCCCCATGCCCATGTCCCAGTGCCACCTGTGGTGTCCTGCTGCCCATGTCCTGGTGCCCATGTCCCACTGCCAGTGTCCCAGCACCACCCACGGTGTCCCCATGCCCATGTCCCAATGCCACCTGCAGTGTCCTGCTGCCCATGTCCCGGTGCCCATGTCCCACTGCCATGCCAGCTGTCCCGACGCCATCCGCAGTGTCCGTGTTCCCATGTCCCCGTGCCCATGTCCCAGCGCCACCCGCGGTGTCCCCGCGCCCCTGTCCCCGTGCCCATGTCCCGATGTCACCGTGGCCGTCCCGCAGAGGACCGGAAGCTCTTTGTGGGGATGCTGAGCAAGCAGCAGGCGGACGAGGACGTGCGCAAGATGTTCGAGCCCTTCGGCACCATCGACGAGTGCACGGTGCTGCGCGGGCCCGACGGCACCAGCAAAGGTGGGGGGACACGGCGGGGACACGGGGGGACACCCCGGGGTGGGCGGGGTCACTTGGGGGTCCTGGGGGGTCCCACGGGGGTCACCGGGGCACTGGGACACGGCACGGGGACATGGGCATGGGGACATGGGCACAGGGACACTGCAGGTGGCACTGGGACACGGCATGGGGACATGGCCATGGGGACATGGGCACAGGGACACTGCAGGTGGCACTGGGACACGGCATGGGGACATGGGCATGGGGACATGGCCATGGGGACAAGAGCACAGGGACACCGCAGGTGGCACTGCGATACGGCATGGGGACATGGGCACGGGGACAAGAGCACAGGGACACCGCAGGTGGCACTGGGACACGGCATGGGGACATGGCCATGGGGACATGGGCACAGGGACACTGCAGGTGGCACTGGGACATGGGCATGGGGACATGGGCATGGGGACAAGAGCACAGGGACACTGCAGGTGGCACTGGGACACGGCATGGGGACATGGGCATGGGGACATGGCTACAGGGACACTGCAGGTGGCACTGCGATATGGCATGGGGACATGGGCACAGGGACAAGAGCACAGGGACACCGCAGGTGGCACTGCGATACGGCACGGGGACATGGGCACAGGGACAAGAGCACAGGGACACCGCAGGTGGCACTGGGACACGGCATGGGGACATGGCCATGGGGACATGGGCACAGGGACACTGCAGGTGGCACTGGGACATGGGCATGGGGACATGGGCATGGGGACAAGAGCACAGGGACACTGCAGGTGGCACTGGGACACGGCATGGGGACATGGGCATGGGGACATGGCTACAGGGACACTGCAGGTGGCACTGCGATATGGCATGGGGACATGGGCACAGGGACAAGAGCACAGGAACACCGCAGGTGGCACTGGGACACGGCATGGGGACATGGGCATGGGGACATGGGCACAGGGACACCGCAGGTGGCACTGGGACACGGCATGGGGACATGGGCATGGGGACATGGCTACAGGGACACTGCAGGTGGCACTGGGACACGGCATGGGGACATGGGCATGGGGATATGGCCATGGGGACATGGGCACGGGGACATGGGCACAGGGTCACCATAATGAGGACATGGACACAGGGGGCACAGGCACAGGGACATCTCAGGTGGCACTGGGACATGGGCAGGGGGACATGGGCACAGGGACAAAAGCACTGGGACACCACGGGTGACACTGGGACATGGGCATGGAGTAATGGTCATGGGGACAGGGGCACAGGGACACCATCATGGGGACACGGGCACAAGGGCATGGGCACAGGGACACCTCAGGTGTCATTGGGACATGGCCATGGGGACATGGGCGCACGGACAAGAGCACAGGGACATGGGCACAGGGACACTGTCATGAGGACACGGGCACAAGGGCACGGGCACAGGGACACTGCAGGTGGTGTCAGGACACCGCAGGTGGCACTAGGACACGGGCAGGGGGACACTGTCATCAGGACACTGTCGTGGGCATGGGGACACTGTGGGTGGCACCAGGACATGGGCAAGGGGACACCATCATGGGGACATGGGCATGGGGGCAAAGGCACAGGGACACCGTGGGTGGCACTGGGACACTGCACTGGGACAGGGGCATGGGGACACTGCAGGTGGCAGCAGGGCACAGGGAGATCTGTGGGGCAGGGATGGGGTTCAGGGGGAGCACGGCAGGGATGGGGTTAATGGGGTTTGGGGGATCCATGGGGGTGGCACCCCCAGAGCTCCCTGGGGCTGTCATGGGGCCAATGTCCCCGATGTCCCCAATGTCCCCAATGTCCCCAGGCTGCGCCTTCGTCAAGTTCCAGAGCCACGCGGAGGCCCAGGCCGCCATCGCCGCCCTGCACGGGAGCCGCACGCTGCCGGTGAGGGACCGTCCTTGGCGCTGTCACCTGCGTTGTCACCTTTGTCACCGTCCCCTTCATTGTCCCATCACATTGTCCTCATCATCATCCCCTGCGCTGTCACCTTCAGCATCCTCTTCATCGTCCTCTTTGTCATCTCCTTCATTGTCCTCATCATTGTCCCCTTTATGGTCACCTTCGTCATCCTCTTCATTGTCTTCGTCATTGTCTCCTTCATCATCCTCTTCATTGTCCCTTTCATCATCGTCATTATTGTCCCCTTGTCCTCATCATCATCCCTTCATGGTCCCCTTCATCATCCTCATAATTGTTGTCATCCCCATTGTCACCTTCATCACCCCCATCATCCTCATCATCATGTCCTTCATCATCCTCACCGTGTCCTTTGTCACACCTTCATCATTCTCCTCATCATCCTCACCACTGTCCTCATCATCATCTCATCACCATCCTCATCACTGTCCCCATCATCCTCCCCTTCATCTCCATCATCCCCTTCATCTTCTCTGCCATCATCCCACCATCATCCTCACCAGTGTCCCCATCATCATCCCACCATCATCCTCACCAGTGTCCCCATCATCATCCCACCATCATCCTCACCAGTGTCCCCATCATCAACCCCATCCTCATCCTCTTCATCACCTCCACCACCATCCTCACCCCACTACAACCCAACCATCACGCCCATCACCGCTCCACCACTGCCCCACTCTGTGTGATCCCGAATGGCCCTGACTTGACCACGAGTGACCACGAGTGACCACGAGTGACCACGAGTGACCACAAGTGACCACGAGTGGCCGCCGTGTCCCCGCAGGGCGCCTCGTCCAGCCTGGTGGTGAAGTTTGCGGACACGGAGAAGGAGCGGGGGCTGCGGCGCATGCAGCAGGTGGCCAGCCAGCTGGGCATGTTCAGCCCCATCGCCCTCCAGTTCGGCGCCTACAGCGCCTACACGCAGGCGGTACGGGGACTGGGGACACTGGGGACACTGGGGACATTGGGGACAATGGGGACATTGGGGACATTGGGGACATTGGGGACACTGGGGACATTGGGGACATTGGGGACACTGGGGACATTGGGGACACTGGGGACATTGGGGACATTGGGGTCACCAGCCAGCTGGGCATGTTCAGCCCCATCGCCCTCCAGTTCGGCGCCTACAGCGCCTACACGCAGGCGGTACGGGGACTGGGGACACTGGGGACACTGGGGACATTGGGGACAATGGGGACATTGGGGACATTGGGGACATTGGGGACACTGGGGACATTGGGGACATTGGGGACACTGGGGACATTGGGGACACTGGGGACATTGGGGACATTGGGGTCACCAGCCAGCTGGGCATGTTCAGCCCCATCGCCCTCCAGTTCGGCGCCTACAGCGCCTACACGCAGGCGGTACGGGGACTGGGGACACTGGGGACATTGGGGACATTGGGGACACTGGGGACATTGGGGACAATGGGGACATTGGGGACAATGGAGACATTGGGTACATTGGGGTCACCAGCCAGCTGGGCATGTTCAGCCCCATCGCCCTCCAGTTCGGCGCCTACACGCAGGCGGTATGGGGACTGGGGACACTGGGGACACTGGGGACACTGGGAGGGACTGGGGATGTTGGGGGGATTGAGGACACTGGGGACACTGGGGGGATCATGGGGAAGGGGATAGGACCCCTCAAAATCCAGCCTGACGTGGTTGGGGTGATGGGAGGGGATGGACACCGAGGTGACATCCATGGGGACACGCTGGTCCTGGATGGGACACTGGGGTGACATCTATGGGGACATGCTGGTCCCACGCCCCGGGGTGTTGGTGGCACTGGGGTGACATCCATGGGGAGACACTGGTCCTGGGGGTGACGTCCATGGGGACATGCTGGTCCTGGATGGGACATTGGGGTGACATCTATGGGGAGATGCTGGTTCCATGTCCCGGGGTGTTGGTGGCACCAGGGTGGGTTCCCGGGGTGTTGGTGGCACCAGGGTGGGTTCCCGGGGTGTTGGTGGCTCCCGGGGCGGCAGTGGCCGCGGTGGCCGCGCGGTGCCAGGCGTGTCCCCACAGCTGATGCAGCAGCAGGCGGCCCTGGTGGCCGCGCACTCGGCCTACCTCAGCCCCATGGCCACCATGGCCGTCCAGATGCAGCACATGGGCACGGTCAACCCCAACGGGCTCATCGCCACCCCCCTGCCACCCTCCTCAGGTAACGGGGACAGGGGGACAGCGGGGAGGACATGGGGATGGGGGGCAGCAGGGATGGGGACAATGGGGAGGGACACCTGGGATGGCACATGGGATATGGGGGGACACCAGGTAACGGGGACACCATGGAGGGGATGGGGACAGCGGGGGTGGGATAGGGACACCATGGATGGGACATGAGATATGGGGGGACACCATGGATGGAATGGGGACACCAGGGATGGGGACACCATGGATGGGACATCAGGAATAGAAACACCATGGATGGGGTATGGGATACAGGGGGACACCATGGATGGGACGGGGACACCATGGATGGAACATGGGATATGGGGGGACACCATGGATGGGACGGGGACACTCAACCTCCACCGCATGGAGGGTTCCCCACCCTTCAGGGTCACAGTCCCGGTGTCCCCGTGGTGTTCCCCGTGCTGTCCCGGCTCTGTCCCGGTGCTGTCCCGGCTCTGTCCCGGCGCTGTCCCGGCGCTGTCCCGGCGCTGTCCCGGTGCTGTCCCGGTGCTGTCCCGGCGCTGTCCCGGCGCTGTCCCGGCGCTGTCCCGGCTCTGTCCCGGCGCTGTCCCGGCGCTGTCCCGGTGCTGTCCCGGCTCTGTCCCGGCGCTGTCCCGGCGCTGTCCCGGTGCTGTCCCGGCGCTGTCCCGGCGCTGTCCCGGTGCTGTCCCGGCGCTGTCCCGGCGCTGTCCCGGTGCTGTCCCGGTGCTGTCCCGGTGCTGACCCGGCTCTGGCCGTTTCTCCCCAGGAACCAGCACCCCCCCGGCCATGGCGGCCACCCCCGTCCCGGCCATCGCGGCCCCGCTGAGCGTCAACGGCTACAGCCCCGTGCCCGCGCAGCCCGCGGGACCCCCCGCCCCCGACGCCGTCTACGCCGGGGGGGTCCCCCCCTTCCCAGGTGCCCCCCGACCCCTCCCCGGCCCCCCGAGCCCCGCCGGGCCCCCCCCTAACCCCCCCTGTGCCCCCAGCCCAGAGCCCCGCGGCCCCCGGGGACCCCCTGCAGCAGGCGTACGCGGGCATGCAGCACTACACTGGTGCGTACTGGGGGCACTGGGAGAGGGGGGGTGTGGTACTGGGGGGCACTGGGAGGGGCCGGGGGGTTGTTGTGTGGCACTGGGAGGGACTGGGGGGTAATGGGAGAGGGGGTGTGTGGTACTGGGGGGCACTGGGAAGGCACTGGGAGGGCACTGGGAGGGGGTTCTGTGGTACTGGGGGGCACTGGGAAGGACTGGGAGGGCACTGGGAGGCGGGGTGTGGTACTGGGGGGCACTGGGAGGGGCTGGGGGGTTGTTGTGTGGCACTGGGAAGGACTGGGAGGGACTGGGAGAGGGGGTGTGTGGTACTGGGGGGCACTGGGAGGGCACTGGGAGGGGGTTCTGTGGTACTGGGGGGCACTGGGAGGGACTGGGAGGGCACTGGGAGGGGGTTCTGTGGTACTGGGGGGCACTGGGAGGGACTGGGGGGTTGTTGCGTGGCATTGGGGGCACTGGGAGGAACTGGGGGGTCACTGGGAGGGCACTGGGGGGTAACGGGCGGGGGTTGTGTAGTACTGGGGGGCACTGGGGGGCACTGGGAGGGCACTGGGAGGGCACTGGGAGGGGGTTCTGTGGTACTGGGGAGCACTGGGAGGGACTGGGGGGTTGTTGTATGGCACTGGGAGGGACTGGGAGGGCAATGGGGGAGCTCTTGATGGGACTGGTTGGAACTGGGAGGGACTGGGGGGAACTGGGAGGGCAGTGGGAGGGACTGGGGGTGTGCTGTAGGGTACTGGGGGGCACTGGGAGGGTGTTGAATGGCACTGGCGTGGCACTGGCGTCACTGGTGGCTTTGGGAGGGTGTTGTATGGCACTGGGCGGGCACTGGGGTGGCACCGGTGGCACCAATGTCCCCGGTGACCCCGTGCCCCCCGTGCCCCCCGTGCCCCCAGCCGCGTACCCGGCCGCCTACGGGCTGGTGAGCCCGGCCTTCGCCCCCCCGGGACCCCTGCTCGCCCCCCCGCCCCCCCCGCAGCAGCAGCAGCGTGAAGGTGAGACCCCCCCTGGGACCCCCCAAAACTCCCCGGGCCCCTGAGACCCCCCCGGGACCCCCCAAAACTCCCTGGGACACCCGACACCCCCCAGAACCCCCCGATATCCCTGAGACAACCCCTCCCAAAACTCCTCAAGACGCTCAAAATGTCCTGGGACACCCAAACCTACCCCAGGGCCCCAAAACTGAGACTTGGGACCCCAAAATCAGAGCTGTGAACCCAAAGCAGGAGGCAGGTTTGGGTTGAGAGCCCTGGTTTTGGGGTCCATGTCTGGTTTTGGGTCAAGAGCCCTGGGTTTTGGGGTCTGTGCTGGTTTTGGGTTGAAAGCCCCTTTTTTGGGGTACTGTGTCCATTTCGGGTTGGCAGCTCTAGTTTTGGGGTCCGTGTCAGTTTTGGGTTAAGACCCCCAGCTTTGGGGTCTGGTCAGTTTTGGGTTGGCAGGCCTGGTTTTGAGGTCTCGTGTTGGGTTTGGGTTAAGAGCCCTGGTTTTGGGGTGCTGTGGCCATTTTGGGTTGAGAGCCCGGGTTTTTTGGGGTCCCATGTTGGGTTGGTTTTGGCAGTCCCGGTTTTGGGGTGCTGTGTCCATTTTGGGTTGGCAGCCCCAGTTTTGGGGTCCGTGTCAGTTTTGGGTTAAGACCCCCAGTTTTGGGGTCCCATGTCCGGTTTGGTTTGGCAGCCCCAGTTTTGGGGTCCTGTGTCTGGTCTGGGTTGGCAGCCCCAGTTTTGGGATCTGTGTCCATCTTGGGTTGAAAGCTCGGGTTTTTTGGGGTCCGTGTCCGGTTTGGTTTGGCAGCCCCAGTTTTGGGGTCAGTGTCAGTTTTGGGTTAAGACCCCCAGTTTTGGGGTCCTGTGTCTGGTCTGGGTTGGCAGCCCCGGTTTTGCGGTCCCATGTTGGGGTTGGGTTGGCAGCCCCAGTTTTGGGATCTGTGTCCATTTTGGGGTCCCGGGTTTTTTGGGGTCCCGTGTCTGGTTTGGTTTGGCAGCCCTGGCTGTGGGGTCAGTGTCAGTTTTGGTTTGGCAGCCCCAGTTTTGGGGTCCCGTGTCTGGTTTGGGTTGGCAGCCTGGGTTTTTTGGGGTCCCGTGTCGGGTTTGGTTTGGCAGCCCCGGTGGTGGGGTCCGGTCAGTTTTGGGTTGGCAGCCCCAGTTTTGGGATCTGTGTCCATTTTGGGTTGAAAGCCTGGGTTTTGGGGTTTGGTTTGGCAGCCCCGGTTGTGGGGTCCGGTCGGTTTTGGGGACGCAGTCCCAGGTGTGACCCCGCTCCCTCCGCAGGCCCCGAGGGCTGTAACATCTTCATCTACCACCTGCCCCAGGAGTTCGCCGACACCGAGATCCTGCAGATGTTCCTCCCCTTCGGCAACGTCATCTCCGCCAAGGTCTTCGTGGACAGGGCCACCAACCAGAGCAAGTGCTTCGGTAGGGACATGGGACAATGGGGACATTGGGGACATCGGGGACATTGGGCATATTGGGGACACTGGGGACAATGGGGACATTGGGGATAATGGGGACATCAGGGACATTGGGGACAGTGAGGATATCAGGGACATCAGGGACAAGGGAGATATTGGTGATAATGGGGAAATTGGGGCAATGGGGACAGTGGGGACATCGGGGACAACAGGAACATTGGGGACAATGGTGATAATGGGGACATTGGGGGAATTTGGGACGTTGGGGACATTGGGCGTATTGGGGACAATGGGGACATGGCGGTATTGGGATATGGGATAGGCAATGTGGGATATGGGGCACCGGGGACATTGGGATATAGAGACACGGGGACAGTGTCCCCAAATCCTCCATGTCCTTCATGTCCTCCATGTCCCCATATCCCCATGATGTCCCCGTGTCCCCACACCCCCCCGATGTCCCCGCAGGCTTCGTGAGCTTTGACAACCCCGCGAGCGCCCAGGCCGCCATCCAGGCCATGAACGGCTTCCAGATCGGGATGAAGCGGCTCAAGGTGCAGCTCAAGAGGCCCAAAGACGCCAACCGGCCCTACTGAGCCCGGTGAGACCCCCGGGACCCCCGGGACACCCTCAGGACCCTCTGGGACATCTCCAGGACACACCTGGGATTATCTGGGACCCCCTAAGATGCCCTGGGACAAACCCAGGACCCCCTGGGACACCCTGGGACCATCTGAGACCCCCTGGGACCCCTCCAGGACACCCCTGGGGGATCCTCAGGACCACCTGGGACACCCAGGACACCCCTGGGACCATCTGGGACACCCCTGGGACCCCCTGGGACCCCCTGGGACACCCCTGGGACACCCAGGACACCCCTGGAACCCCCTGAGATGCCCTGGGACACCCCTGGGACCATTGGGGACACCCTGGGAACCCCTGGGACACCCCCACAAGCTCCTGGGACAGGCCCATGACACCGCCGGGACACCCCTGGAACCCCTCCAGGGCTGGAAAAACCCCAGGGATCTCCTTGAGACCCCCCCAGGACCTCCCCCCAGAACTTCCCCACATCCCCCCTGGGCTGGAATGTCCCCTATTGGGATTTGGGGGGGTCTCAGGGTTTTGGGGGCACAGGAAATGCCCCCCAAGCTCTGTTTAACCCCTCCATCCCCGAATTTTCCCTCCCCAGGTCCGGAGGCTCCGGAGCAGCACCTTTGGGTGCCCCCCCATTGCAGAGCAGCCCCCCCAAACCCAGCGGTGCCCGGGGGGGTGGGGGGGGGCTCGGTCCTGCTGGGGGGGGCCCCAGACCCCCCCCCCACGCTCAGGAAGGATGGACCCCCCCTCCAGGCCCCACCCGACCCCCCCAGTCCATCCCAGTCCATCCCAGTCCATCCCAGTCCAGCCCAGTGCAAGGTGCCAGTGCCCCCCCCCACAGCAGCCACATCCACTCCGTTTTTGGGGGGTCGTGCCCACCCTGGGGGACCCCAAAAGGACCCCCCCTCATTCCCCCCCCCAGGACCCTTCTTGGGGCTTTTCTCACCAAACAGGACCAAAAGCAGCTCCAAACTGGGATTGGGGGGGGTCTCTGGGGGGGGGGGGGGTTCATGGGGGTTTTTGGGGGTCCCAAAGGGGGGGACACGGCCCCGGGGGCGCAGCGGGACCCCAACACTGCCACTGCCACCCGCTCCGCCCACAGCCTGCCTCAGTTTCCCCTCGGGATGGGCCAGCACTGGGATGGGATGGGACTGGGATGGGAATGGGATAAACTGGGACTGGGATGGGCTGATAATGGGATAGACTGGGAGTGGCAAAAATTGGTACTGGCATGGACTGGAACTGGGATAAACTGGTACTGGCATGGACTGGGACTGGGATAAACTGGTACTGGCATGGATTGGAACTGGGATAAACTGGTACTGGCATGGACTGGAATTGGGATAGAGTAGGAATGGGATAAACTGGTACTGGGATGCGCCATTACTGGGATAAACTGGTACTGGGATGGACTGGGACTGGGATGGACTGGGACTGGGATGGATCAGCACTGGGCTGTTCCATCACTTGGATGCTCTGGCACCGGGATGATCCCACACCGAGATGTTCCCACACTGGAATGTTCCACACTGGGATGTTCCATACTGGGATGTTCCACACTGGGATATTTCATACTGGGATGTTCCATATTGGGATGTTCCATACTGGGATGCTCCATACTGGGATGCTCCATACTGGGATGCTCCATACTGGGATGTTCCACACTGGGATATCCCACACTGGGATATCCCACACTGGGATATTTCATACTGGGATGTTCCACACTGGGATGTTCCATACTGGGATGTTCCATACTGGGATGCTCCATACTGGGATGTTCCATACTGGGATGCTCCATACTGGGATGCTCCATACTGGGATACTCCATACTGGGATGCTCCATACTGGGATATTCCACACTGGGATGTTCCATACTGGGATGCTCCATACTGGGATATTCCACACTGGGATATTCCACACTGGGATATTTCATACTGGGATGTTCCATACTGGGATGCTCCATACTGGGATGCTCCATACTGGGATGTTCCATACTGGGATGTTCCATACTGGGATGCTCCATACTGGGATGCTCCATACTGGGATGCTCCATACTGGGATGTTCCACACTGGGATGCACCAGCCCCGCTCTGGTCCAGCACTGGGATGCTCCATCCTGGGATGTTCTGACACTGGGACGCTCTGGGACCAGGACGCTCCGATACCAGAATGTTCCACCACGGGGATGCTCTGATACTGGGATGATCCCACAGCAGAAGATCCCAGAGCAGGGAGATCCCACAGAAGATCCCAAAAGAGGAGATCCCACAGCAGAGGATCCTACAGCAGATCCCACAGTGAGACACCTCACAGTGGGATGATCCCACAGCAGGACAATCCCACACAGGAGATCCCACACAGGACAATCCCACAATGGGACGCTCCAGCCCTGGGATGGTCCCACACCAGGATGCTCCAATCCAGAATGTTCCACCCTGGGGATGCTCCATTACTGGGATGCCCACAGGGATCCAGGACCAGAATTTTCCAGCACCAGAACGTTCCATCAGATGCTCCAACGTTGGAATGATCCGATCCCAGGAGGGCCCGTGGGACGCTTCAGCACCGGAATGCCCTGACCCCAGGACGTGCCCATTCCGAGATGTCCCCACTTTTGGGATGTCCCCACTTTCGGGATGTCCCCACCAGGAGCCAGATGGACACGGAGTGGCCAATCCCAAGAATTCCTGGGAACTCCAAACCAGCCAAACCCAGGGGACACCGGGGGACACCGGGAGCAGCCGGAGCGGGGACGGGGACAGGGACAGGGACACGGACACGGACACGGACACGGACAGGGACAGGGACACGGACAGGGACAGGGACAGGGACAGGGACAGGGACAGGGACACGGACAGGGACAGGGACAGGGACAGGGACACGGACACGCGGCTCCAGCCCCGAATCCCAAACCCCAAATGATCCCAAACAATCCCAAATCCGGGGGGTGCCAGCCCCCACCAGCCAAACCGGGGCCGCGTCCAGCCCGGAGCCCCCCCAGGACCCCCCCAAACCCCAACATCCCCAAACCAGTGCCCCCCAAAAACCAGTGCCCCCCAAAAACCAGTGCCCCCCAAAAACCAGTGCCCCAAACTGGGCCGGTGTCCCCAAACCAGTGCCCCAAGCACCCCCAAACTGGGACAATTCCCCCCCCACAGCCCTCCCAAGTAGGGTCAGAGCCCCCCCAGGCCCCCCAAACTGGGACAGGGCACCCCCAGACTGGGTCAGGGCACCCCCAAACTGGGTCCAATGTCCCCCCCAGGCCCCCAAACTGGGTCAGGGCACCCCCAAACTGGGTCAGGGAACCCCCAAATGGGGTCAGGGCACCCCCAAACTGGGTCCAATGTCCCCCCAGGTCCCCCAGACTGGGTCAGGGCACCCCCAAACTGGGACAGAGCACCCCCAAATGGGGTCAGGGCCCCCCAAATGGGGTCAGGGCCCCCCAAACTGGGTCCAGTGTCCCCCCCAGGCCCCCCAGACTGGGACAGGGCCCCCCAAATGGGGTCAGGGCCCCCCAAACTGTGTCCAATGTCCCCCCCAGTCCCCCCAGACTGGGACAGGGCACCCCCAGACTGAGACAGGGCACCCCCAAATGGGGTCAGGGCCCCCCCAAACTGGGTCAGAGCCCCCCAAACTGGGTCCAATGTCCCCCCAGGTCCCCCAAACTGGGTCAGGGCACCCCCAAATGGGGTCAGGGCCCCCCCAAACGGGGTCAGGGCCCCCCCAAACTGGGTCAGGGAACCCCCAAATGGGGTCAGGGCCCCCCAAACTGGGTCAGGGCCCCCCAAACTGGGACAGAGCACCCCCAAATGGGGTCAGGGCACCCCCAAACGGGGTCAGGGCACCCCCAGACTGGGTCAGGGCACCCCCAAATGGGGTCAGGGCACCCCCAAACTGGGTCCAATGTCCCCCCAGTCCCCCCAAACGGGGTCAGGGCACCCCCAGCCCCCCCAAACCCCCCTCCCAGTGCCCCCAGCCCCCCCAAACCAGTGCCCCCCCCCTTGACCCCCATCCCCACTGTACATAACGGGGGCTGTTGGGCCCCCTCCGTGTCCCCCCCATTTTGGGGGCTTTGGGACCTGCTGGGTTGATTTTGGGGGGTGGGGGGGGGGGGTGGGGGAGGGGCAGTGAAGCCCCCTGGGCTCGAGGCTTTATTTATTTGCTATTTATTGCAGTTCCTTTCAGAATTGACTTTTTTTCTCTCTCTTTTTTTTTTTTTTGTTGTTTTTTTCTGTCGAAATAAAAAACAAAACAAAAAAACAAAACAAAAAAAAAAACCACCTTAAAAACCCCACTAAATTCCCCAAAGTGCAGAAGTTTGAAACCTCCCAGATTTTTGGGGGGGGACACGGGAGCACCCCCAGGGGAAGGAGCACGGCCACGGCCCTCCGGAATTTCCTCAATAAATCAATTTATTTAAAAGAATATGTTACAATTAATTACACTAAAGGGGCTTTTCCCGACTGGGAACCCGAGGAATGGGAGCAGCTGGAAGAGGGAAAATGGGACAAGAAGGGGGGACAAGGTTTTTATTTTGTATTTTTTCGACCGATTTCTCCCCTTTTTTGGGTTTATTTTTTTCCTTTTTGGATTAAAAAAAAAAAAATCCACAGGGAGATGGTTGAATTCTCCTCGATCCGTTAAAATTTGGGGCTAGGGGGAAAATTGGGATCCAAATTCAATTTTTTCCTGGGATTTCACCCCAAACTGGGGGTGCTGAAGGAGATTTTAGGGGGGATTTTGGGGATCCCAAACCTCTCCCAGTTTCCCTCCCCCATTCCTGGGTTTTCCACAGCTCGGGGCTCCCGAGGACAACGGAAATCCAATTAATTACAGGGATCCAATTAATGGAATTAATTCCCGGCTCTCGGCTGCTCCAGAGCCGAGGATTTGGGATTTTCCCCCCTCGGAAAGAAAAAATATTTTCCCCCATCCTGGCTCCAGGAGGAAGGAGTGGGGAAAACCCCTTCCCAAAAAAGGGAATTTTGGGGAAAATCCCAATTTTGCGCAATCCTGGCCCATTCCAGAGCTTGGCAACGAGGCCGGGATGCTCCTGCTGGGTTTGGTTCCAAATATTCCCAAATTCACCCCAAACCTTGGTGGGACCAGCTCCAGGCTGGTCCCAAAACCAGGCAAAAATCAGCTTCTCCAGGTGATTTTTTTTCCCCTCCCAAAACATGGAAAAACTCCCTCAAAACCAAGAAAAAAAAGCTTTTCCATAATTTTTTTCCTTCTAGGAATTCCTCAGCTGCCGGATCCACGGAAAAATCCCGCTCAAAAACCAAGGAAAAATGAATTTTCCACCTGATTTTTCCTCCCAAAACATGGAAAAATTGCACTCAAATCCAGGAAAAAATGGCTTTTCCAGGTGATTTTTTTTCCCTGTGGATAAAAACCTGCTCAAATCCAAGGAAAAGTGGCTTTTCCACCTTATTTTTCCTCTCAAAAGATGGGAAAATCCCACTCCAAATTTAGGAAATTATTTTTTCCAGAGGGTTTTTCCCTCTGGCTGCTGCTCATTCGCTCAAGACATGGAAAAAAAAAGGAAAAAAAAATGCTTTTCCAGCTCATTTTCCCCTCCTGGAACATCCCAGCCACTGGATCTGTGGGAAAAATCCTGTTCAAAACCAGGGAAAATGAATTTTCCACCTTTTCCTCCAGAACTATGGAAAAAAAAAATCCAGCTCAAAATGAGTGAAAAATGGTTTTTTTCCAAGTTATTTTTCCTGCTTGGACACCCAAGTCATGGATAAAAAGTGCTCAAAAATAGGGCAAAAAAAAAAAAAAAAAAAGGCTTTTTGAGGTTATTTTTCCCTCCTGGGAGCTGCCACTGGCACCAGGGAAAAATCCCATCAAAAATAAGGAAAATTGGCTTTTCCAGGTGGTTTTTGCTGCTCATTCCCCATCCAGGGGCAGCCTCAGGATCCTGGAATGTCCCAGATCCCATCCCAAAGAACCAGGCAGCCCCAAATCCCTGGGAAAACACCCCAAAAAGCAGGAAAACAAATCCACGAGCGGGATCCCTGTGCCAGGACTGGAATTTCCTTGGAATTTTACTCCTTTTGGATGTTTTTCCTGGTTTGTTGTTTTTTTTTTTTTTTTTAATCTGTAGTGATTAAAAACTGGATTGGGAGGAGAAAGAGGCAGAAAATCCCTTTAAATAAGAGCTGCTGCTGCCACCCTGTGGGATTTTAAAGGAATTCTTCTAAAGGAATTATTCCCACGGATGTGCTAAAGCAGGAATTGAACATTCCAGGGCTTTTTCCTGCCTTTTTTCCCCCCCCCCCACCTATTTTTCCACGTCTGACCCAGCAGAAACAGCAAATTCTTAATTCCAGTTTCAAAAAAAAAAAAAAAAGAAAAAAAAAAAAGAAGAAAAAAATCCCAAAATTCCCAGCCTGGAGCTGGATCTGAGTGGGAAAGTGGAGCCCCCTCAGGTGGCTTTTCCCAAAATTTTTTTGTGTTTTATTTTTTTTTTTTTCCCCTCTGGAATTCCATAAAGATGACGGGCACGGATGGGTTTGGAATTAATGAGATTTAGTTTGGGGGGGGGGCTTTAATACAATAAGGGAATTTTGGGGGTTCTGGAAAAGCTGCCGGGGTTAAGTGGCCGCGTCCCTTTGCTGTGACCTGACCAGCTGGAAAAGGTTCTGGAAAAGAAGGAGAAGGGGACAAGGTGAGGGTGGGACAATCTGGGAAATGGGAATGAGGAGAGGCTGGGAAGGGCTCAGATCCCAGGCAGGGCTGCAGCTCAGCGGGAGTGCCCCAGCCACAACCCCAAATTTAAATTCCAATTCTGATTCCAACTGCAATCCCAACGCCAACTCCAACTGCAATCCCAATGCCAATCCCAATTCAAATTTCTATTCCAATGCCAATTCCAGTTCTGATTCCGATTGCAATCCCAACCCCAACTCCAACTGCAATCCCAATTTAAATTCCAATTCTAACCCCAACTCCAATCCCAATGCCAATCCCAATTCAAATTTCTATTCCAATGCCAATTCCAATTCTGATTCCGATTGCAATCCCAACTCCAACTCCAACTGCAATCCCAATTCAAATTTCTATTCCAATTCTGATCCCAATCCCAATTTAAATTCCAATCCCAACTCAAATTGCAACTCCAATTCCAATTCCAATCCCAATTTAAATTTCAATTCCAACTCCAATGCCAATCCCAATTCTTATCTCAATTCCAATCCCAATTTAAATTCCAATTCCAACCCCAACTCCAATCCCAATGCCAATCCCAATTTAAATTTCTATTCCAATGCCAATTCCAAATCCAATTTAAATTCCAATTCCAATGCCAATCCCAATTCTTATCTCAATTCCAATCCCAATTTAAATTCCAATTCTAACCCCAACTCCAATCCCAATGCCAATCCCAATTTAAATTTCCATTCCAATGCCAATTCCAATGCCAATTCCAAATCCAATTTAAATTCCAATCCCAACTCAAATTCCAATTGCAACCCCAATTTAAAATCCAATTCCAATGCCAATCCCAATTCTTATCTCAATTCCAATCCCAATTTCAATTCCAATCCCAACTCCAATTGCAATTTCAATCTCAATTCCAATTCCAATTTAAATTCCAGTTCCAATCCCAATTATTATCTCAATTCCAATCCCAATTTAAATTCCAAAGCCAATCCCAGTAGCAATTTAAATTCCAATTCCAATCCCAATCCCAATTCTTATCTCAATTCCAATCCCAATTTAAATTTCTATTCCAATGCCAATTCTAAATCCAATTTAAATTCCAATCCCAACTCAAATTCCAATTGCAATCCCAATTTAAATTCCAATTCCAATCCCAATCCTTATCTCAATTCCAATCCCAATTCTAATTCCAATTTAAAATTCTATTTGAAGAGGGAGGAGGAGGGAAATGGGATGGAGAAGAAAGACTTCTCCCAGATTTATCCCAGGTCATTCCCACCTCCTTTTCCTAGATTTATTCAGGTAATTCTGGATAAATTAGAATTTATCCAAGGTTTGTTTTTCCCAGATTTACCCCAGGTCATTCCCACCTCCTTTTCCCAGATTTATCCAGGTAATTCTGGATAAATTATTATTTATCCAAGGTTTTTTTTTCCCAGATTTATCCTGGCCATTCCCACCTCCTTTTCCCAGATTTATCCAGGTAATTTTGGATAAATTATTATTTATCCAAGGTTTTTTTTCCCAGATTTATCCCAGGTCATTCCCACCTCCTTTTCCCAGATTTATCCAGGTAATTCTGGATAAATTATTATTTATCCAAGGTTTTTTTTTTCCCAGATTTATCCCAGGTCATTCCCACCTCCTTTTCCCAGATTTATCCAGGTAATTCTGGATAAATTATTATTTATCCAAGGTTTTTTTTTCCCAGATTTATCCTGGCCATTCCCACCTCCTTTTCCCAGATTTATCCAGGTAATTCTGGATAAATTATTATTTATCCAAGGTTTTTTTTTCCCAGATTTATCCTGGCCATTCCCACCTCCTTTTCCCAGATTTATCCAGGTAATTTTGGATAAATTATTATTTATCCAAGGTTTTTTTTCCCAGATTTATCCCAGGTCATTCCCACCTCCTTTTCCCAGATTTATCCAGGTAATTCTGGATAAATTATTATTTATCCAAGGTTTTTTTTTTCCCAGATTTATCCCAGGTCATTCCCACCTCCTTTTCCCAGATTTATCCAGGTAATTCTGGATAAATTATTATTTATCCAAGGTTTTTTTTTCCCAGATTTATCCTGGCCATTCCCACCTCCTTTTCCCAGATTTATCCAGGTAATTCTGGATAAATTATTATTTATCCAAGGTTTTTTTTTCCCAGATTTATCCCAGGTCATCCCCAGCTCCAGGAGCCTTTTTCTCAGATTTATCCAGGTAATTCTGGATAAATCAGAATTTATCCAAGGTGTTTTTTCCCAGATTTATCCCAGGTCATCCCCATCTCCTTTTCCCAGATTTATCCAGGTAATTCTGGATAAATCAGAATTTATCCAAGGTTTTTTTTCCCAGATTTATCCCAGGTCATCCCCAGCTCCAGGAGCCTTTTCCCAACACCTGCAGCTCCTTTTTCCAGCTGCTCCAAGGAACCATCCCCACTCCCAGAGCTCCTCCCCTGGGATTATCCAGATCATTCCCTGAGGGAATTATGGACCAGGAGAAGCATTTCCCACTGAAAGCCACCTGGGAAAGGGAAAAGTTTGGAATCCTCACCTCCTTCCTCCACTTGAGCTCGCAGAACACTCGCTCGAAGCACTCGTGCATGTAATTGAACTGCGGGGGGAAAAACGGGAATCGGGGAAAATCCAGGGAAAAACCAGGAGATCCAGGGGGAGGGAGGAGATCCAGAGGGGAACTGGGAGCTCTGGGCAGGAGCCAGGAGATCCAGGGAGGAATTGGAGGTTCCAGACTGGAGCCAGGAGCTCCTGGTTCCTGCTCGGAGGTTCTGGATCCAGCAGCTCCAGGGAGGAACCAGGAGCTCCAGGGAAAAGCCAGAGGCTCCAGGGAGGATCCAGAATGGAGCCAGGAATTCCAGGGAAAAGCCAGGAGCTCCAGGGAGGATCCAGCAGCTCCAGAATGGAGCCAGGAATTCCAGGGAAAAGCCAGAGGCTCCAGGGAAGATCCAGAATGGAGCCAGGAATTCCAGGGAAAAGCCAGGAGCTCCAGGGAGGATCCAGCAGGTCCAGGGAGGAACCAGGAGCTCCAGGGAGGATCCAGCAGCTCCAGAATGGAGCCAGGAATTCCAGGGAAAAGCCAGGAGCTCCAGGGAGGATCCAGCAGCTCCAGAATGGAGCCAGGAATTCCAGGGAAAAGCCAGGAGCTCCAGGGAGGATCCAGCAGCTCCAGACTGGAGCCAGGAATTCCAGGGAAAAGCCAGGAGCTCCTGGTTCTTGCCTGGAGTTTCTGGATTCATCAGCTCCAGGAAGGAACCAGGAGCTCCCAGGAGCTCCTGGGTTTTCCAGGGAAAAAAAGCAGGAGCTCCCAGAGGAATTTCAAAGAGGAACCAGGAATTCCACAGAGGAGGCAGCAGCTCCTGGGTCCAGCAGATCCAGAGGGGTTCTGAGGAATTCCAGGTGGGATTTGAGAGAATTCTGGGTGGGATTGGGACACTCACAATCCCATTCCCAAGGGGAATTCTAGGTGGGATTTGAGGGAATT